>NC_090323.1:105085958-106352035 GCF_040869045.1 Eurosta solidaginis | reverse complement strand
CTCTCTTCTGTTCTCTCTCTTTTATTCTCTTCTCTTCTCTTCTCTTCTCTTCTCTGCTCTTCTCTGCTCTTCTCTGCTCTGCTCTACCCTTCTCTGCCCTTCACTTCTCTTCTCTTCTATTGTCTTCACTTTTCTTCCCTTCAACTCTCTTCTTTTCTCTTCTTTTCTCTTCTCTTCTCCTCTCTTCTCTTCTCTTCTCTTCTCTTATCTTCTCTTCTATTCTCTTGTCTTCTCTCTCTTCTCTTCTCTTCTCTTCTCTTCTCTTCTCTTCTCTTCTCTTCTCTTCTCTTCTCTTCTCTTCTCTTCTCTTCTCTTCTCTTCTCTTCTCTTCTCTTCTCTTCTCTTATATTCTCTTCTCTTTTCTTCTCTTCTCTTCTCTTCTCTTATCTTCTCTCTCTTCTCTTCTCTTTTCTTCTCTTCTCTTCTCTTCTCTTCTCTTCTCTTCTCGTCTCTTCTCTTCCTTCTCTTCTCTTCTCTTCTCTTCCCTTCTCTTCTCTTTTATTTTTTTTCTTCTCTTGTCTTCTCTTCTCTTATCTTCTCTTCTCTTTTCTTCTCTTATCTTCTCTTCTCTTCCCTTCTCTCCTCTTCTCTCCTCTTTTCTTCTCTTCTCTTCTCTTCACTTCTCTTCCCTTCTCTTCTCTTCCTTTCTCTTCCCTTCTTTTCTCTTCTGTTCTCTTCTCTTTCCTTCTTTTCTCTCTTCTGTTCTCTTCTCTTTTATTCTCTTCTCTTCTCTTCTCTTCTCTTCTCTGCTCTTCTCTGCTCTTCTCTGCTCTGCTCTACCCTTCTCTGCCCTTCACTTCTCTTCTCTTCTATTGTCTTCACTTTTCTTCCCTTCAACTCTCTTCTTTTCTCTTCTTTTCTCTTCTCTTCTCCTCTCTTCTCTTCTCTTCTCTTCTCTTATCTTCTCTTCTATTCTCTTGTCTTCTCTTCTCTTCTCTTCTCTTCTCTTCTCTTCTCTTCTCTTCTCTTCTCTTCTCTTCTCTTCTCTTCTCTTCTCTTCTCTTCTCTTCTCTTCTCTTCTCTTCTCTTCTCTACTCTTCTCTTCGCTTCTCTTCTCTTCTTTTCTCTTCTCTTCTCTTCTCTTCTCTTCTCTTCTCTTCTCTTCTCTTCCCTTCTCTCTTCTCTTCTCTCTCTTCTCTTCCCTTCTCTTCCCTTCTCTTCTCTTCTCTTCTCTTCTCTTCTCTTCTCTTCTCTTCTCTTCTCTTCTCTTCTCTTCTCTTCTCTTCTCTTCTCTTCTCTTCTCTTCTCTTCTCTTCTCTTCTCTTCTCTTCTCTTCTCTTCTCTTCTCTTCTCTTCGCTTCTCTTCTCTTCTCTTTTCTTCTCTACTCTTCTTTTCTCTTCTCTTCTCTTCTCTTCTCTTCTCTTCTCTTCTCTTCTCTTCTCTTCTCTTCTCTTCTCTTCTCTACGCTTCTCTTCTCTTCCATTCTCTTCTTTCTCTTCTCTTCTCTTCTCTTCCCTTCTCTTCTCTTCTCTTCTCTTATCTTATCTTATCTTCTCTTCTCTTCTCATCTCTTCTCTTCTCTACTCTTCGCTTCTCTTCTTTCTCTTCTCTTCGCTTCTCTTCTCTTCTTTTCTCGTCTCTTCCCTTCTCTTCTATTCTCTTCTCTTCTCTTCTCTTCTCTTCTCTTCTCTTCTCTTCTCTTCTCTTCCCTTCTCTTCTCTTCTCTTCTCTTCTCTTATCTTCTCTTCTCTTCTTATCTCTTCTCTTCTCTACTCTTCGCTTCTCTTCTCTTCTTTTCTCTTCTCTTCGCTTCTCTTCTCTTCTTTTCTTTTCTCGTCTCTTCCCTTCTCTTCTCTTATCTTATCTTCTTTTCTCTTCTCTTCTCTTCTCTTCTCTTCTCTTCTCTTCTCTTCTCTTCTCTTCCTTCTCTTCTCTTCTCTTCTCTTCTCTTCTCTTCTCTTCTCTTCTCTTCTCTTCTCTTCTCTTCTCTTCTCTTCTCTTCTCTACTCTTCTCTTCTTTTTTCTTCTCTTCTCTTATATTCTCTTCTCTTCTCTTTCCTCTCTTCTCTTCTCTTCTCTTCTCTTCTCTTCTCTTCTCTTCTCCTCTCTTCTATTCTCTTCTCTTCTCTTCTTTTCTCTTCTCTTCGCTTCTCTTCTCTACTCTTCTCTTCTCTTCCCTTCTCTTCTCTTCTCTTCTCTTCTCTTCTATTCTCTTCTCTTCTCTTCTCTTCTCTTCTCTTCTCTTCTCTTCTCTTCTCTTCTCTTCTCTTCTCTTCTCTTCTCTTCTCTTCTCTTCTCTTCTCTTCTCTTCTCTTCTCTTCTCTTCTCTCCTATTCTCTTCTCTTCTCTACTCTTCTCTTCCCTTCTCTTCTCTTCTCTTCTCTTCGCTTCTCTTCTCTTCTCTTCCCTTCTCTTCTCTACTCTTCTCTTCCCTTCTCTTCTCTTCTCTTCTCTTCTCTTCTCTTCTTTTCTCTTCTCTTCTCTTCGCTTCTCTCTCTTCTCTTACCTTCTCTTCTCTTTTCTTCTCTTCTCTACCCTTCTCTTCTCTTCTTTCTATTCTCTTCTCTTCTCTTCTCTCTCTTCTCTTCTCTTCTCTTCTCTTCTCTTCTCTTCTCTTCTCTTCTCTTCTCTTCTCTTCTCTACTCTTCTCTTCTCTACTCTTCTCTCTCTTCCCTTCTCTTCTCTTATCTTCTTTTCTCTTTTAATTTCTCATCTTCTATTATCTTCTCTTCTCTTCTTTTCTCTTCTCTTCTTTTCTCTTCTCTTCTTTTCTCTTCTCTTCTCTTCTCTTCTCTTCTCTTCTCTTCTCTCTCTTCTCTCTCTTCTCTTCTCTTCTCTTCTCTTCTCTTCTCTTCTCTTCTCTTCTATTCTCTTCTCTTCTTTCTCTTCTCTTATCTGCTCTACTCTTCTCTTCTCTACTCTCTCTTCTCTTCCCTTCCCTTCTCTTCTCTTCTTTTCTCTTCTCTTCGCTTCTCTTCTCTTGTCTTCTCTTCCCTCCTCTTCTCTTCTCTTCTATTCTCTTCTCTCCTCTTCTCTTCTCTTCTCTACTCTTCTCTTCTCTGCTCTTCTCTTCCTTCTCTTCTCTTCTCTTCTCTTCTCTTCTTTTCTCTTCTCTTCGCTTCTCTTCTCTCTTCTCTTCTCTTCTCTTCTCTTCTCTTCTCTTCTCTTCTCTTCTCCTTCCCTTCTCTTCTATTCCTTCTCTTCTCTTCTATTCTCTTCTCTTCTTTTCTCTTCTCTTCGCTTCTCTCTCTGCTCTTCTCTTCCCTTCCCTTCTCTTCGCTTCTCTTCTCTTCTCTTCTCTTCTCTTCAATTCTCTCCTCTTCTCTTTTCTTCTCTTCTCTTCTCTTCTCTTCTCTTCTCTTCTCTTCTCTTCTCTTCTCTTCTCTTCTCTTCTCTTCTCTTCTCTACTCTACCCTTCTCTTCCCTTCTCTTCTCTTCTCTTCTCTTCTCTTCTCTCCTCTTCTCTCCTCTTCTCTTCTCTTCTATTATCTTCTCTACTCTTCTCTTCTCTATTCTTCTCTACTCTTCTCTACTCTTCTCTTATCTTCTCTTCTCTTCTCTTCTCTTCTCTTCTCTTCTCTTCTCTTCTCTTCTCTTCTCTTCTCTCTCTTCTCTTCTGTTCCCTTCTCTTCTCTTTTATTTTCTTTTCTTCTCTTGTCTTCTCTTCCTTCTCTTATCTCTCTTCTCTTCCCTACCCCTCTCGCCTTGTGACGTCTCTTCTCTTGCAAATTCCTGCTAAATTCTCTTCGCCTGCGGTGTGTGGTTGTTGTTAAATCATATAATAAAATATGAAAATTTGGAATAAAAAAATTGCGAGATTTTTTATTCCAAATTTTCGCCTTCGGTGCTTTTTCGTTAAAAGAAAAATCTCTGGGATTTTTTTCGCTTGGCATCATTAAATATGAAAATTTGGAATAAAAATCGCGCCGCTTTTTTCGTTAAACGAAAAAATCTGTGCTTCTTTTCGTTTCGTATCATAAAATATGAAAATTTTGAATAAAAAATCGCGCGATTTTTATTCCAAATTTTCGCCTGTGGCGCTTTTTTCGTTAAATGAAATAATCTCTATGCTTCTTTTCATTTCGTATCATTAAATATGAAAATTTGAAATACAATTTTGCGCGATTTTTTATTGCAAATTTTCGCCTGCGGCGCTTTTTCGTTAACTGAAAAAATTTCTTTGATTCTTTTCATTTCGCATCATAAAACATAAATTTTCGCCTGTAATGTTTTTTTAAGTTTAATGAATAGATTTTCGGCTGCGGCGCATTGCTTCGATTATTTAAAAACTCATCTCCTTAAATATGTATAATAAATTGCAAATTCTTCAGAGAAATACAAAAGTAAAACCATAAAACATGGATTGTTATCTGAATTTTTGTCGAACCGCCACCACCTTGCATTGCTCCGACTAGAGAAAAGCATAAGTCATTTCTATTGTTGCTGAGCTGGCATCACTATGCACCTCCATTTACTCTATATTCGTGAATGTTCATGTGTTTAACTGCAACAAAGAAATAGGCGAGTTTGTTTTTTGGTTTGCCTTAATAAGAATAAACAAGTGAAATTCAAAGTTATTTTTTCATTAATTCGTGTATATAAAATTACATTAATATACCAAATATCGGAAGTTAATTCATGTGCCTACAGTAACGTAATTGTGCCAGAAAAAAACGCGCCCAATGTCTTCCGGAAGGCTTCAAAGGGCGTTGCAATAAATTACTCCTTTTGTTTGGTTAAGGTTTTGTGTTCCGAAATTTCAACTGCTGTATTGTCGTCTAGAGGTAGATGTTAGCTTGTTGGCTTGTAGATTATTTTTGGTTTTAATTAGTATTTCACCACTTCGGGGTTTTTTACACTTCTATTTCACTACCGCATGTAGCATCTAAGAATTTTTTGACAACAAAAGTTGAAATATTTGCCAGTGTTTCGTTGCTGTTTGTTCTGGTCATGATTAAGTATATGGGACCATTGTTCATGAAGTTGGATGTTTTTGTTTTATCTCACATCAACATTGGGGCGTTTGATTGAGGTTTCCCCGAATTGCGTGGGTCGCCCGTTTTACATTCCTGTTTTATTATCAGCCCAATTCTAAACGAAAATTCCGTGCGAGTTTTTTCCCTTCTCCCATTCCTCGTCTTCTAAATAAAAATTCCTTGTGAGTTTTTTCACTTCTCCCTTTCCTCCTATTCTGAACAATGTTCAAAAAAGAGGAAGGCGGTTATGGGAGAAAAGTAGGTATTATGAACGTGAGGGAGAGGGAGATTTCTTTGCCATTTCATAGGAGTTTTTTCACTAGTTAAATTAAAGGGAATGCATCAAAATAGTTAAAGGAAATTCGTTCTTTTAGGAAAGGACACTTATTTGTACAAATTTGTACTAAAATATGTATTTACATTCTACCACAATATCCTCGCTGTTAATACTACAACAACAACAACCACAATATTTTATTTTAAGTCGAAAAGTATATCATAAGCAACGGAAGAGCTCTTTGCATATTTGATGCAGCCATCCAGAAATTGCGCAAGGATTTTTTAAGAAGGCTTAATTAGATTTTGGCATATTGCGAAAGGCGAACTCAACTCGACGTGGCCGCCAGAAAATTGCTTTGCAGAATGGAAGCAGGCAACTCCGGCGGATTTGTGTTATCCCGCCGTCTTCTTCTTATGCTCCTCTGTTGATGTTGCTGTGGCACCAATTCATTACTCATTTCAGTGAATACCACATGAAATACAATAATGTGCATTGTTTATACCTTATTTCTTAATTTCAAACAAATTCGCAACAATAATTAAACTTTTAAATTTTTTAAACAAAATAAGAAATGCACAACGAAATTTCAATTGACAAAACAGCTGACTTCGAAAATTCGAAATTCCTATTCCCCAATTTTTCTTCTCCCTAGGAGAAAAGAATTGGAGGAATTTTTCCGCGGGAATAAAAAAATCTGCGAGGATATTTAGAATTGGTCCGTATATGTATATATATGTATAGAGTAAGCGGATATAGCGCAAAAGAGAAATAGTATATTGACTTTTTGTTGAATGGAGGTGGACTACCGTTCGCTTTGAGTGTTGCTCGAAGACTGTACACTATTCTAAAGATTTCCCTAAAATGAATATAATGTAGTAATTTTATGGCCTTAATAATTTGTTTTCAGTCTTAGTTGAAAATTTATGGATTGTCGAGAGAAAACAATTCGTTAAATAGCGGATGCCCTAGTGTAAGTGCTACCGACTACAGAGGGTATGCTGCCAAAAATTGTCCATAAAAAACCATATCTACAGAGCCACCCTGTTGATTCGAAATTGATCAAAGGGCCCCTTTCGCTAACTGTGAGTTTTAAAGAGTACACAAGAAATTGTGTAAACTTTGAAATTCTGATTCTGTAAAGCAAAACTGTGAACAAAAAAACTCAATGATAAAAACTTCGTGAGTTTTCTTAGCAGCCAGTGTACACTATTTTGACATTCAAAACTCATACGCTCTTATACAGAGAGAGTCGAACGGGATGGACGTGTATTGTGTGGCTCCGGTAAATTCGCGTTTTAAAGTGGCAAAAAGCCATTGATCGGCGTAAAATTAACCAAGAGCGAGATAGAGACTCAAACAGCAAAAGGGAATTTAAAAAGTATTAGTGGAAAAATAATAAAATTTTATCATTTTAATTGCAAAATCATCGAATTGCAAAAAAAATAACTGTGAGAAAAAAGACTCAAATTAAACAAATTTTAACGCATACAAGTACAAACAAACGGACAAGTCGCTAAAGTCGAAACACAAAAATGAGTGAGTGTGCGAAATGCATTCGTTCCATTAGAGGAGGGAGTGGTATGCGGTGTGAAGGAGTGTGCAATAAGGTTTACCATTTGAGCCGTGCATGTGCGGGTGTAGACGAATGCAGTGTAAAGATTTTTGATGAAAAAAAAAATGGTACGCTTCATGGGCGATGAGTGCGTAACACATATACAGAATGTAGACTTGGTGCTGCAATAAATGCAAATGAGTGTAAAAAAATAACTAAAATATTAAATGATTATAAACATGAATTTGAAGATGTGATGTTAAAAAGCTCTGAATTAAATATTATTAGTTTTAATCATAGTAGATGTGATTCACATAGCCGACATACAGGTGGTGTATTAATATATCTACATAAATTAATTAAATTTAAAATTTTATATAATAACAGTATAAACAATAACCTATGGTGTATTGTGATAAAAATAATAGGTGGAGCGATGAAATGGTAAACTGGTTAAGTATACCACTCTCCTAATACAAGTGATGCTGAATTCATACAATATATCGGTGAGATAATTGACGAATATTAGAGTGAAAGTGAAAATAACATCATAATTGGTGACTTTAACATAAACATAAATACACAGTCAACGTATTCCAACCAACTAACTCATACATTCGCGACAGCAACAATGAATCAGTTAGTTGAATTCGATACAAGAATAACAAGCTTCCAGAACAAAAATAGAACTGCTTTTTAGTAAAAATGATAAAATAGAAATAAAAGATCTAGAAGAACAACGTATATCCGACCATGAAACGATCTGTTTCAAACTGCCTGTGAAAGAAAAACACAAAATGAGAATATATGAAAATCGCCGGGGTTGGTATAAATATACAAAAGGTAATTTAATAACTCTCCAAAGAAATTACAATTTCGTGGAACATACCAGCTGTGATAGTAAACTTAGGGTACAAACCATTAATAATATTTTATGTGATGTAATGGAAACGCTAACGTACGAGAAAAGAGTGCAAATAAAAATAATAAATAAATGGTATGATCATGAGCTTACAGAGCTTAACAAATTAAAATATGAGCTTTTCAAGATAGCCAAGAGAACAAACGAATGGGACAATTATAATTATACTAAACGGGAATATAAAAAACTGATCAAAATAAAAAAGAAGCAATATATGGAAAATAAAATTATGGCAAATTGTAATAATCAAAATGTGGAAATGTCTTTAAGACGCGGTAAATTTAAACAATGAAACAACTCAAATAAAGCGGATTATTATAAATAACATACCAATTGAAGAAGATCAAGAAATCGCAAGTCGTTTAAACCAGTACTTCGTTGGAAGCAAATATGTAATACTATAGAAGCAATTATACCAGAAAATGCACGGGATGATATAAATAGAGAATTAATGAATCTTAAACCTATAAACGTTGAACAGATTATGCGCATAACAGCTACTTTGAAAAATAAATATGGAGAGAAAAAACTGATAACTGAAGGTATATTTAAAGATAGTATGGAGTATCTGGGTTTCATGTATACATCCATAATTAATTAAAGCTTTAGAGACGGGATCTTTCCGTCATGCTGGAAAACTGCGACGGTTGTACCAGTTGAAAAAGTGAAAGGCACAGAAAAACCAGAAGAAATACGACCTATTAATACGATGCCCAGCGATGAAAAAATAATAGAGAAAGTCGTCAAAGACCAGCTTATCGAGTATTTAAACAAATATGAAATTATCATAAGTGAACAATCAGGTTTCAGATCCAAACACTTCTGTGAAGCCGCTCTAAACCTGGTTGTAGCAGAATGGAAGGAAGGAATGTCAAACAGGTTAGTGACAGTCGCAGTGTTCCTAGCCCTAAAAAGGGCATTTGAGACTATTGACAGGGTAATACTGCTGAGGAAGCTACATAACATAGGAGTACGTGATAAAACCTTGGAGTGGTTTAAAAGCTACCTTACTGGAAGGAAGCAGAAAACCATAATTAGAAATTAAATTTCCCCTGTAATTGATCCTGAGATAGGCCTACCACAAGGGTCTGTACTTGCAGCAATACTATTCATCATATACATAAATGATAATTAAAATTGTCTGAGCCATTGCAAGATTAGGCTTTTTGCAGATGATGCACTATTGGCTGTTAGCTGTGCATCGGAGAGAGAAGCTACGTCCAAGATGCAAGAGGACTTATACGCAGTATATAAGTGGTTGTGTCAAAACAGGCTTAAAATAAATATTGACAAAACAAAATTTATGATATTAAAGAGGAAATCTTCCGTAGAAGAAAAAACGTCGCTGAAAATAGCAAATTGTACGATTCATAAAGTAAATGAAATGAAATACCTTGGAATAATAATTGATGAGAAACTAAAGTTTAATGAGCACCTCAAATATACAGAAGTTAAAATATCAAAAAAAATCGGATTCATGTTTCGAACCTGTAAACATGTGAGCAAATACTATAAAGTAATGGTATATAGATCCATTATAGAACCTCACTTCATATATTGCCCTACAATTTTATTCACATTAGCGGATTCGAATATCTCAAAACTCCAGGTGAAGCAAAATAAAGCAATGCGGTTTATCCTTAAGAAACGTTACGATACACCAATATATGAAATGATTGAGGGCCTAAATTGGCTAAGTGTTAAACAAATCATCGTATACTATACTTTAAAATTTATACATAACATTAAAATAGGAAATCAGCCGAAATATCTAAACGACCGGCTGATATACAACAACGAGGTTCACGATTACCAAACAAGAAACGGAAACAACTTTCGCCTGCCGGCAGTACGATCGGAGTTCGACAAGAAAACATATACTACGAAGGACTGAGAGAATACAACGATCTTCCAGTTGAAATAAAACAATGCCAAAATATCAATGAATTTAAGAAATTATTGTATAATTATTGCAAAGAACTACCTTTTAGATAATGATCTCATAGATATACAAAAAAGTTAGGTCTACAAGGCTGTATAAATTAAATAAATAAATAAATAAATACGCACTGTTGCAGAATGACGTTTTTGTTTTCATGGCGTTTGATGAATCTCATGAAAATTTAAAGTGTAAATTTTGCGTGCAAATGAGTTTTCAATAAATGTACATTTTTCAGTTTTTCACAGTTAGGGAATTGAACCCCAAAATCATTTGCTTGTTTTTGCATCTGCATTCGATCCGTATCTGGATCAGGCTTCATTGGAACGGAACCTTTATATGTGTAGTATCGATACAATGTTGAAAATCGATACTATTTTCTATTAATTGCTTTTTTAGCGGAACCAGTTTTTTTTGATAATAAAAACTCTTTCGGGAAACTAAGAACAGGTGAGAGCCGGAGCTCATCTGGTTTGTAGTTTTTTAATATGATTTAACATTTAAACGTAAGATTCTGACATTAGTCTATTGATATACAAAAACAAAGTACATGGAATTTGATTAATGTTTGTATGTATGCTACCGTGATGCCGCATGTTATGGTTCTGCCATGATTGCACTTAAAGTTTTTTTGTTAAAAAAGTAAACACACTGATAGTGCTAGCTAATATTATTATTGTAATCCAGTAAAGATGCTGTCTTTACTACAAGAGAAAAGGCCTTTGAAGAGATCGCGCTTAGGTCCTCCAGATGTGTACCCTCAGGAGGCAAAGCAAAGAGAAGACGAGCTAACGCCAACAAATGTGAAACATGGATTCGCTACTTCACCCCCCTTGGCGGATGAGTTTGGAACTGCACATAATTCCAATATGACTTCCAATAAAGTGGGATCATTTTTTAACGCCATTTTATCAAAGAAAGAAGAGTTGATGACTTTGCAAGATACTGTGCGAAAAAAGCAGCAAATAAATTGTAAGGATAATTTTTGGCCTGTTTCGCCTAGAACGAAAGGAGCATTGGATGCATGGTTTAAGGATCTCGCTGGAAATAAACCACTCTTAAGTTTAGCGAAAAAAGCACCGTCCTTTAATAAAAAGGAAGAAATATTCATACTATTGTGTGATAATCAAGTTAATATGCAGCGTGCTGCTTGGTTTATAAAATTAAGTGCTGCTTATACAGTAAGCTTTACGGAGTCAAAAAACAAAAAGAGAAGCATTTATGATCCGGCGGTAGAATGGACTGGGAATATGATAAAGTTCATGAAAGAGCTTCTTCCAAAATTGCACGAGTACTTTCAGCGTAAGTTCTAACAAACAAATTTTAATATGTAAACCGTTCGGCTTGGAAAACAGAGACAATCATATTCAGAAATGTGTACTGCACAGAAAAATTACCAATTGTATTTTTTGTAAATAACAGGAACAAGATTTGGTAATTCTATACGACACCATGACACTGCTAATACGCGTCCAGCGAGGTGTCAAACGACGCGCCTTGACAGTCTTAATCCGAAACCGGAAAATTAAAATTTTAACTCGTTCAAAAGATGTTAACGAAAAACCGAAAAAAGACCTGCGGGTCCCTCCGAAACCCGGGGGTGAAATCCATAGTATTTATAGCGCTTATAAAAAATAACCCTGGGCTACGCCATGCCAAGTCCGGGGCGTGGTATACCCGTGGCTACCGCCACGGTGGGTAATAGTCTAGTTGAGGGGTCGACTGCTAATACGCTACGAAAAATATCGAGAGAGGTGTGAAAAGACGCGTATTAATCTCGAGAACAATAATCCGAAGGCGGAAAAGAAAAATTGTATCTCTGTCCGGAGATATTTGCAGTCGGATTTGGCGATTTTCATGTGGTTGTTGTTGTGTTTGTACCCACAAAAATAAGTGTACATCACCGTGGCGGTAGCCACGGTTATACCACACACCAGGACTTGACATGGCGTAGCCCAGGGTTATTTTTCATAAGCGCAGCCGAAGGCCGCCAACGCAGAAAGGCGTTCTGCGCAAAAATACTATGGATCCCACCCCCGGTTTCGGAGGTACCCGCGGGTCCTTTTTCGGTTTTTCGTTAATATCTTTTGAACGAGTTAAAATTTTTATTTTCCGCCTTCGGCTTATTAATACTGATGTTTGACAGCTCTCGAGATATTTTTGGTAGCGTATTAGCAGTCGACCCGTCAACTAGACTTTTACCCCACGGTGATGTCCTTCTGCGTTCACAATTTTTTTTGTGGGTACGTTTACAACAACCACATGAAAATCGCCAACTTCAACTGGAAATATCTCCGCACAGAGATAATAAACTCCGGTTTCGGATTATTGTTGTCGAGATTAATACGCGTCTTTTGACACCTCTTTCGATATTTTTGGACGCGTATTAGCAATGTCATGCTGTCGTATAGAATCACCCAAGATTTTTTATTGTAGTCCGATGACTTTTTGGGGATGTTTCCTTTTCGTGCGAAGTACCGAGTTTCCTCATAGTGATTTCTTAAGCTCCATAAATGCTAGTCCGCCTCCGGACGCAAATCTTGCAGAGAGTGTGAGCTTATAAGACATCACAACCATGCCGCTTCACCAGGCAGTCGGTTCTATGTACCGGAGCGACCTGGAATTTTTCCCGACCAAGGACTGTCATTTCAGTGTAACCCCATTTAATTTGTTGCGTCCCTCCCACAAATTATCATCCTCCCATAAGCTCCTTGCAGCGGGACTGTTCCATATTCTCTTGTTCCGAGAAGGTATCGAATCCAATCCGGGTCCGTTTCCTGACCTCGCTCCTGAGAAATGATTTTGCTGCGTCTGCTGGAAAAGAATCTTTTTAGGATGGTCATACTCTTGTCAGTGTGTCTCGTGCAAGGGATGGTTGCATCGGACAGGTTGTTCTGGGGTAGATCCCAAAACCTGACGTCCACATAACTTTTATAAATCTTTAGTGACTCCTTGCTGTTCACGCCCAAGGGCGTCCCGTAGTCTACGCCTTAGCACCCCCGACTACCTTCCAGCAGCCCCGCTGCTCAGCAAGCCACAACAAGTACCCGCTGCTGCTGTTGTTATTATTATTAGCTTCTTTATTTTTCCGCAGCTATTTAAAACTTTCAGGTACAGTTTAGTAATACAAAATCGGTAATCCTAGCCTAATTGGCTCATTGTGAGCTGTAATCTTCTCTAATATGATATATTATAGGTGTTTTAAATAGATTAATATTTCTTTCGTTTTTTATATTGCTTGGCAATTCATTAAAAAGTTTTGGACTTTTATAAATTAAAACATTTTGTGCCTTATTGGATTTATAAAATTTAATTCTAAAATCATTCTTGTTCCTTAAGCCGTAGGGTTGCACATCTCCTGCATATGCTATTTGGCTCGTTAAGTACTTTGGTAGTAGATGATATTTCATTTTAAACACAAAAAGAAGTACGTTCATAATTGTTCTTTGATTGATATTTATCCATTTCAGAGTTTCTAACAAATATATGATTGGCATCAGCCTATTCCATAATACTATGCACCGCATCCCTTTGTTTTGTAGTTTTTGCAGCCTGTTTTTCATCTGTGTGGATCCCAGGAATAAAATGGTCGGTCAGCTGCTCAGCAAGCCACAACAAGTACACGCTGGTGCTCGCGCCCCACGGCGCCACCAACTCACACGGCTGCTTCCACTCATACCTACAATCTCCGTAGTAGAGTCGGGAGCAACGCCGAACATCAGCCCCTGCCCCCGTTGTTGTTGTTGTAGCAATGCTCGCCCCACCTAATAGCCGCGACCGATCACAAATTGTCATCAATATCCTCTAACGGGAGTCCAAGGAAACTTGCCGTTTCAACAGGGGTGGACCATAAGGAAAGGGGTGTTAGAGGCGTTGGTTCCACATTACAATTAAAGAGATGTGTTGGCGGGTGGAGAAATAACACGTATTTTAAGCTGTATTACCTTGTAAAATTCATTTAATTCAGGTGTAATTCTGTACAAAGGAAATGATTAACTTATATTGCAATTATATGATTGTAAATCTAATTATAAGCGTGGTCGTGGTCGTGATCGTGATCGCTAAAATACTTGTGCTGATTGTCCTCCTTGTTCAACGCCGCCAACGAAAAGAAAAAGAAAAGGCAAAGGATCCAATGCAATGCCTTAACGTCAGTTGAGCTCGTGTAGGCGATTTACTTGACATACAGACACAAGGTTGCATTTTGAAGTAGAATAAATTTGTAACTTTAGGTACTCAAGGGTGTACTGGTTTGTTGCGCGCTAACATTCCCCCTTCCGTGAACTCCATGCTCTGGCGTGGGGTTCACCGATTTCAGATCGAGGCGCGCAAGTTTCACCACTGGGCGGGTGACCAAGCTGCTGGAGGTTTTGACCACTGCACTCCTGACTTACCCGTCAGCGCTGCGTATGACATCTAGTACCCTTCCTCTTACCCATGTGTTCCGCTTTGTGTTCTCGTCTACGATTATGACGATGTCATCTGGAGCGATTGGTATTTCGGGGGTATCGAACCATTTTGCGCGTCTGGTTAGACCCGGTAAGTATTCACGGAGCCATCTTCTCCAAAATCGGTCCGCTAAGTCGCCGGCATTGCGAAAGCTTTCGTTCAGCTGTGTAGGAAGACCTACGTCGATGTCATCCTTTTCTCTTATGCCGCTGGAATTGCCGAGAAGGAAATGATTTGGCGTCAGAGCCTCGCTTTCGTGTGAGTCAAGGGAATATATGTTAGTGGTCGCATATTGATGATGCTCTCAACGTCAGCTAGGGCAGCTCTCAGCACTTCTTCGCGCAAACCACCTTTTGGTAATATGTCCATCAAGACTGATTTCACCGAGCGAACCATGCGCTCCCATGCCCCACCCATATGTGGCGCTGCTGGTGGTATAAAGGACCATTCGATTTCAGGATATTTTTGTATAATAGCGTCAGACGATATTTTCTCGATCTCTTCCGCCAGTATTCGACTGGCGCCTCTAAAATTGGTCCCGTTGTCGGATAGAATTCGCCTGGGAACGCCTCTTCTGGCAATAAACAATTTCAGAATGAGTAGAAATGAGTCAGTCGAGAGTGATGGCGCAAGCTCAATGTGAACAGCTCGAATGGTCATACACGTAAATATAACGCCCCACCGTTTCTCATGCCTTCTTCCTGCCATCACGTCAAAGGGTCCAAAATAGTCAACCCCTGTGTATGCGAAGGGGTGAGTAAATGCTGCAAGACGATCTACCGGAAGTCTGCCCATTTCTGGTGGATTTGGCGTGGCCCGTTGGTTGCGACATTGTTGACAGACCTTTGCAACCGCTCTCACTAATGCACGTAATCCCGGAATGCAGAATCGCTGCCTCATCTCATTTACCACTATCTCGTTGTGATGGTGATGGAATTTGCGGTGGTAGAAGTCTCCGATGAGATTTGTAACGCTGTGATGCCGCGGGAGAATTATCGGTTGTTTTAGATCTGATGGCACTCCCCTTGCTTCGTCGATTCGTCCCTTTACGCGCAGCAGACCGTACTTATCTGTGAATGGAGAAAGTTTGTAAATTGAGCTTTTACGACTTACCCCGCCGGTTCTCAGTTGATTGAGTTCTTCGCTGTAACATTCGCGCTGGCACATACGAAATATCAGAAGCTCGGCACTTGTGCAAGTCGTATCGTACAGCAGCATCTGAGTTATAGGGTTTTTAATCGGAGCTCTTATAGTCAATCGAAGAAATCGGAGAACGCACATCTGTGCTGAACGTAATTTCTCCCATTTGCTGAATCTTTTGGGATCTGGTGATGCACCCTCTTCAACCGAGATGTCAGCTGCTATGTGCTGTATCGTTTCCAGGGTGGATTGCGATTGTTGTATTTCGGATGTGTGCCAGGAAGTGTCCGGGAGTCTCAGAAACTCCGGTCCCGTAAACCATCTGTCGGCGCTGTTAACGTTGAGTTTGGGATTCCACTTAGTGGCGTCGTCCGCGACGTTGTGCTTTGATGGCACCCACCGCTATTCGTTGACTTGTGATTCTTCTAAGATTTCGCCGACGCGTACGGCCACAAATTGGTGGAACTTTCTGGTGTCAGACCTTATCCAGCATAACACGTCCTTCGAATCGGACCAGAAGATACGACGGCTAATATGTATAGAGATCTCTTGTTGTATAAATTTAGCGAGCCGAAGCCCAAGAATTGCAGCCATCAGCTCAAGCCTCGGAATAGACAGCGGCTTCAATGGGGCGACTCTGGTTTTTGATGCTACTAGGCTGCACTGAACTTCGCCGATTACGTTGGAACGCAGGAATGCTACAGCCGCATATGCTGATACACCGGCGTCTACAAAAACATGCAGCTGGTTATCGTCACTACGGTTCGCCAAGACATAGCAGCGTGGAATTCGGATGTCGTTAATGTATTTCAGCTTACGCACCCACTGCCACCACGCCGATCGTTCTTTGTTATGCACGGGCTCGTCCCAGGCCACCCCTGACCGCCAAACATCTTGCAGAACTGCCTTAGCCTCGATCACAAAAAAGCCTAGCAGACCCAAGGGGTCGAATATCGTCATCACCACTCGGAGCATTTGCCTCTTCGTTGGTATGCTTGATTCGTCAAAAACATCCGGCTTGAAATTATGTTTGAAGGTTAACTCGTCACTGTTCGGCAGCCACCACATGCCGAGAACCTTTTGGAATTCCGAACTTGGCTCGTCAAAGCACTTGTTTATAGACTCTGATCCTCCCATGAGTGCCTGCACAACTCGCGCAGAATTTGACAGCCAACTCCGCATCTCGAACCCGCCTTCACCGTGGATGTGGCGGACATCATTAGCTAAGCGAATCATCTCATCTTCGTCGTCTACGCTATGCAGCCAATCGTCTACAAATGTATTTTGAACGATTGCTGCCACTGCTTGAGGAAGCTCTTTCTCGAAACGTTGCGCATTTTTGTCTTTTATATAGTTGGCTAAAGATGGGGAGCAAGACGCTCCAAACGTCATAACAGTCATAGTCAATACATCAGGCCGCCGGGTGGTATCGCCATCCCTCCAAAGAAACTGTTGCGCCACCTGGTCCTCTTTCCTTACATGTATTTGGTGGAACATTTCACGGATGTCCCCGCATATAGCCACCGGTCGTTCACGAAACCTCATTAAAACACCCACCATCGATCGTAAGAGGTCAGTGCCTGTAAGCAATACGTCGTTCAGGCTTGTGTTTTGCACCTTGGCCGCCGCATCCCATACGATTCGTCTCTTATTTTTGTTAACATTCATGACGGTGAACATTGGTACGAACCAGGACTTACCTCCTTTAGTGACTTCGTCGGCGGAAAGCTTTCGAGCGTACCCCTTGTCGATGTAGTGATTCATTTTCTCAATGACGAATTCTTTCAACTCGGCGCACTTTTCCATCTTTCTTTCAACACATTGAAGTCGATGATAAGCCATTTGGAAGGAGTCGGGTAAATCAATTATGTCGTATCTCCATAAGAGGCCAGTCTCCCACTTCTTCTCGCATGGTTTATATTTGACTGTATTCTGCATTATGGTATATGCGCGTTCGTCTGTCTTTGACCTGAGCGGTTTGACGGTGGGACTGGTACCTATCGATTCTATGGAAAAATATGTTCTCATCAAGCTGTCCACTTGATTATCTCGCGTACAGGGGCATACGTGCAACAAGCTTTCCTCTACTGGATGATCGGAATTTTTATGGCCATATACCGACCAGCCTAACTTGCAACGCGCAGCTACTAGATCATCACCCTCGACTTCGTGTACCTCTATCGGAATGGAGAGCTTTGTGTTATCCAAACCTATCAACAAACGTGCTCTGCAATTAGTGTATGGTACAATAGGCAGTGGTCTCAAGTGATGGTGCTCTGCCATCTCTTCGGCGTTTAGAGATTGTTGCGGTAGTTCAAGGTTAGTGATGGTGCGCACGTTACGCATACGGTATCGCGTTGAGTTTTCTCCTCTGCCAGATATTTCGCAGCCTACAAACTTCGAGTTAGCCTCTTGTTGAGTGATATCGCCTGTCCATCTCAAACAAAGTTCTTCGCTGGGACCGTCAAGCCCCAAGTGCTCGGCCAAGCTATTATCCATCAGTGTGCACGATGCTCCTTCGTCGATGAGGGCAAACGTCTCTAAAGTTGATTTCGGTCCATAAAGAGTCACCGGAATGTAGCGGAAGATTGTTCTCTTGAATTTGCGCTGATGGAATAGGACTGTGGGCCCGTCATTATTGTTCACCTTGCTGTTGTCAGCTCCAAATGATCGACTATGTAATAGTGGGTTGTGGGCCATTCTACAACCGTCAATTCCGCACTCTTTCTTGGATGCACAGCGCCGAAGCAAATGCGTTTCGAAGCAACGGATGCATAGTTTTTTGTCCTTCACCACCTGCCAACGTTCATTTCTGCTCTTTGCCTTGAAGTTTTGACACTCGGAGAGATTATGGTCGTTGCCACACAGATGACAGAGAGGTTTTGTTCTAGCATGCCCTTTGGAATTACTGTCGTGAATGAGGACTCTTTCTTTGTTGCCCCTTCGTCCCGCTTTTTCTTCCCCAGTCGTATAAGTGGGAGAGCTAAGTGGTGTCACTTGGCTGGCGCACGATGCTAGGCCGAAAAGCCAATCATCAAATGCTATAATGTCGACGCGAGCCGTGGTCATTCGACGGCGACCCCAATCTAGTTTCATATCCCCTGGAAGTTTGGCCAGCAACTCATTTATCAACATTGGATCATTAAGATAGTCGCTAAGACCCAACGCCTGCATCGTTGCCCTATAATTTTGAACGGCCAGAGCGAGATCGATTAGGGTGTGCAACCGATCAGTTTTTACTGTTGGCATTTGTCTCAACTTGCGCTGAAGTGTATCGTGGATTACATCGGGTCGCCCGAAAAGCATGCGCAATGTAGCAATGGCAAGGTGAACGGTGGAGGGCATCATTAGTTTCCCTCTCACAGCTTCTAGAGCCGCCCCGCGTAGTGACTTTTGAAGTCGAATTAGATTTTCCTGTTCAGTGA
This sequence comes from Eurosta solidaginis, assembly GCF_040869045.1. Taxonomy (NCBI): domain Eukaryota; kingdom Metazoa; phylum Arthropoda; class Insecta; order Diptera; family Tephritidae; genus Eurosta; species Eurosta solidaginis. The sequence continues at coordinate 106,333,411 of NC_090323.1, read as the reverse complement.
ACCCACAACGTTCAGTTGATTGCTCGTAGTTCGTGATGAAGAGCGGCCACTCCTCTGCTTTTCCAGAGAAGAGTGGCAGATCTTTACTAAGCACGTGTCGTGCTGCCGCTTGCGATGGTGTCAGGCTTACGTCCAGATTGTACCGAGGCTGCGTCGCTGACGGGCGCTAAACCTCCATGTGGTTGCCCGGAACAGCCGTGCACTGGTGAGACGGGTTGGTATGGTGCGGCAGCGCCATATGTTCCTATATATGCAGTGCCCACGTTAGCCTGTGATGTATCGAATGGCAATGCATGCTGGTCGTTACCCCTTTGAATGGATGTGAAAATGGTACTATTCGGTCCGTGACGGCTCTGACCGTACACGCATCCAAATGGGTGAGCAAACGTTGAGTTTAGCTGAGGTTTACCAATATAAGAGGGTACACCATTATAAAGATATTGGTTATGCATCATATGTGTGCTAGTATAACATGGCTGTTGACTTATGGGTACACCCAGACCTCCGAGCCCGGCATGTAGCGATGTGTATGGTGACATTTGGTAAGCACTATTCGTGGAAAATATTCCGGACACACTCCCTGGCATTGTGGTAGCAGGTGTTCCAATTGATAAATTACCCGCCGTAACATGTGATTGTGGATTACTGCTGCATGCACCAATAAGCGGAGGTGCATCACTAACAAGGGAAACTTCGGAATTTTGCAAGTCATTCATGGCGTGTTAGCAAATGGCGGATGCGTAGAAACAATATATTTTCCACAACGTGCTTTCGTTTGTCGTTTTCCACAAGTATTTTAGAATGTTGGAGGGTGGAGAAATAACACGTATTTTAAGCTGTATTACCTTTTAAAATTCAGGTGTAATTCTGTACAAAGGAAATGATTAACTTATATTGCAATTATATGATTGTAAATCTAATTATAAGCGTGGTCGTGGTCGTGATCGTGATCGCTAAAATACTTGTGCTGCTTGTCCTCCTTGTTCAACGCCGCCAACGAAAAGAAAAAGAAAAGGCAAAGGATCCAATGCAATGCCTTAACGTCAGTTGAACTCGTGTAGGCGATTTACTTGACATACAGACACAAGGTTGCATTTTGAAGTAGAATAAATTTGTAACTTTAGGTACTCAAGGGTGTACTGGTTTGTTGCGCGCTAACAAGATGGTTGGTGTCATGTGGGGACACATTGCAAGCAGGGCATACATTTTGTATGTCGGGGTTGATTCTGGATAGGTAAGAGTTTAACCTGTTACAGTATCCAGAACGAAGTTGAGCAAGAGTGACACGCGTTTCCCTGGGGAGTATGCGTTCCTCTTCTGCGAGTTCTGGATATTTTTCTTCAAGTACTGGATTCACCGGGCAATTCCCGACATAAAGGTCCGACGCCTGTCTATGGAGTTCACCAAGGACCAGCTTGTGTTTTTCTGCTTCATACGGCTGGGTTCTTAGGTGCCGTATTTCCTCAAAATGCTTACGGAGATGACTCCTTAGGCCCCTAGGCGTTGCTGGTTCGTCAATCAGATGTCTGTTGGGATGTCCAGGTTTCTGGGTATTCAACAGAAACTGTTTGGTCAGCATCTCATTTCTCTCCCTGATGGGGAGTATTCTCGCCTCATTATGCAGATGGTGTTCTGGGGACATAAGAAGACAGCCCGTGGCGATTCTGAGAGCAGTGGGGTCACTCTGTGCAATATCATATATTTGATCCTGGCATCGACCGCAGTGACAATGTCTTAGAACGTCAAGGCCTATCTGTCCGGTCAGGCGATGCAAATCTAGAAATCATCAACATCTACATCCCTCCTGTCACCTGTTGCCCCAGTGGATACCGCCCTAATATCGAGGCCTTACTCACTGGCAACAATCGCATTATCTTAGGCGATTTCAATGCCCATCACGACCTATGGCATTCAAACTTGCGGGCGGACAGTAGGGGTGAGGTGTTGGCGGATCAAATAGACGAAACGACGTTCTGCACAATTAACGGAGACGCCCCCACACGTATGGTAGGAAGCTGTCATAGCTCACCAGATATCTCAATCGTGAGCGCAGAACTCGTAAACTGCGTCAACTGGCAGCCGATGGTAACATTGGCATCCGACCACCTGCCCATACTTATTTCGTTCGAGCGTACCGCCGACTTCATCGTCACCGAAAAACGCACTTTCATAAACTTCAAAAAAGGAAAGTGGGAAGAATATAAATCTGCAACAGACAGCAGCTTTGCTGCCTTCCCTATCCCGACTGATGCCCGCCAAGGGGAGCGTGCCTTCCGTAAGGTCATTGAATCCGCCTCGGCACATTTCATTCCCGCCGGGAGAATTCCCGAAATCAGGCCCACTTCCCGGCGGAGGCCGCGAGCTTAGCGAGGAAACGCGACCTTATAAGACAGCTTGATCCAGGCGACCCCCAAATAAGGGATATAAACCAACGAATCAGATTGCTTGTGGACGAACACAAGCGGGCGAAATGGGAAGAGGACCTAAGAGGTTGTAACCTCTCTACCGGTGTAGGTAAACTTTGGTCCACCGTAAAGTCCCTATCGAATCCGACTAAGCACAAAGACAAAGTTCCCATCGCCTTTGGCGATAAGGTGCTGTCGGATGCGAAAAAATGCGCGAGCGCTTTCTGCCGACAATATATAATGCATCCTACGGTCGACAAAGATAGACGGAGAGCCAATAGACGTGCACATAAACACAAACTCAGCGCGTCACCAATTACCATCACCGCTAGAGAGGTTGAGGACGCCATTGGTCGCGCTAAACCATCCAAAGCAGTGGGCCCAGACGGCATAGCCATGCCGATGCTTAAAAACCTAGGGAAAGAGGGTTTCAAATATTTAGCGCATGTCTTCAACCTGTCTCTTTCCACCTTTGTCATACCCGAGAAATGGAAAATGGCCAAGGTGGTCCCGCTACTAAAGCCTGGGAAACCAGCTAACGTAGGTGAGTGATATCGTCCGATATCTCTCCTATCGCCAGTGGCAAAGACGCTTGAAGCCATTTTGCTCCCTCATTTCCAAGCACATTTGCAGCTAGCCCCTCATCAGCATGGCTTCAGAAAACTCCATAGCACTACCTCCGCACTAAATGTCATTAGCACCCAGATAAATTGCGGTTTGAATCAATATCCCCACCATAGAACAGTACTCGTAGCGTTAGACCTATCAAAAGCTTTTGATACGGTCAACCATGGCTAGTTACTGGAAGACCTGGAAGGGTCTACCCTTCCCCCATGTCTTAAAAGGTGGACCGCAGATTATCTGGGTGGTCGGCAGGCATCGGTGCAATTCAGAAACGAAACATCAAAACAAAGGAGAATTAAACAAGGGGTGCCACAGGGTGGTGTCCTATCCCCGCTTTTGTTTAATTTCTACATATCTAAGCTACCTTCACCACCGAAAGGAGTCACAATCGTTTCCTACGCCGATGACTGCACAATAATGGCCACAGGCCCAGGCCCAAAGACCGATGAGCTATGCAATAAAATAAACGGCTATCTCCCTGATCTCTCCAGTTTTTTCGCCTCGCGAAACCTGTCATTGTCACCGACTAAATCTTCCGCGACCTTATTTACAACATGGACGCCCCAAATGTCGACCATATTGAACATCCACGTCGATGGCACTACGCTACCGACTGTCCTACACCCCAAAATCTTGGGTGTGACGTTTGATCAGGATCTACATTTTGGTGCGCACGCAACCGCAATTGTTCCAAGAATTCAGAGCCGTAATAAAATCCTCAAATCCCTTGCTGGCAGTACCTGGGGAAAAGATAAAGAAACGCTCTTGACCACATACAAAGCAATTAGCCAGCCGATTACGTGCTACGCGTCACCCATATGGTCGCCAAGCCTAAAAACCACCCACTGGAAGAAACTACAGGCCTGCCAAAATACTGCTCTCAGAATCGCCACGGGCTGTCTTCTTATGTCCCCAGAACACCATCTGCATAATGAGGCGAGAATACTCCCCATCAGGGAGAGAAATGAGATGCTGACCAAACAGTTTCTGTTGAATACCCAGAAACCTGGGCATCCCAACAGACATCTGATTGACGAACCAGCACCGCCTGGGGGCCTAAGGAGTCATCTCCGTAAGCATTTTGAGGAAATACGGCACCTGAGAACCCAGCCGTATGAAGCGGAAAAACACAAGCAGGTCCTTGGTGAACTCCATAGACAGGCGTCGGACCTTTATGTCGGGAATTGCCCGGTGAATCCAGTGCTTGAAGAAAAATATCCAGAACTCGCAGAAGAGGAACGCATACTCCCCAGGGAAACGCGTGTCACTCTTGCTCAACTTCGTTCTGGATACTGTAACAGGTTAAACTCTTACCTATCCAGAATCAACCCCGACATACAAAATGTATGCCCTGCTTGCAATGTGTCCCCACATGACACCAACCATCTCTTTAATTGTAATGTGGAACCAACGCCTCTAACACCCCTTTCCTTATGGTCCACCCCTGTTGAAACGGCAAGTTTCCTTGGACTCCCGTTAGAGGATATTGATGACAATTTGTGATCGGTCGCGGCTATTAGGTGGGGCGAGCATTGCTACAACAACAACAACAACAACATTCTGAGAGCAGTATTTTGGCAGGCCTGTAGTTTCTTCCAGTGGGTGGTTTTTAGGCTTGGCGACCATATGGGTGACGCGTAGCACGTAATCGGCTGGCTAATTGCTTTGTATGTGGTCAAGAGCGTTTCTTTATCTTTTCTCCAGGTACTGCCAGCAAGGGATTTGAGGATTTTATTACGGCCCTGAATTCTTGGAACAATTGCGGTTGCGTGCGCACCAAAATGTAGATCCTGATCAAACGTCACACCCAAGATTTTGGGGTGTAGGACAGTCGGTAGCGTAGTGCCATCGACGTGGATGTTCAATATGGTCGACATTTGGGGCGTCCATGTTGTAAATAAGGTCGCGGAAGATTTAGTCGGTGACAAAGCCAGGTTTCGCGAGGCGAAAAAACTGGAGAGATCAGGGAGATAGCCGTTTATTTTATTGCATAGCTCATCGATCTTTGGGTCTGGGCCTGTGGCCATTATTGTGCAGTCATCGGCGTAGGAAACGATTGTGACTCCTTCCGGTGGTGAAGGTAGCTTAGATATGTAGAAATTAAACAAAAGCGGGGATAGGACACCACCCTGTGGCACCCCTTGTTTAATTCTCCTTTGTTTTGATGTTTCGTTTCTGAATTGCACCGATGCCTGCCGACCACCCAGATAATTTGCGGTCCACCTTTTGAGACATGGGGGAAGGGTAGACTCTTCCAGGTCTTGCAGTAACGAGCCATGGTTGACCGTATCAAAAGCTTTTGATAGGTCTAACGCTACGAGTACTGTTCTATGGTGGGGATATCGATTCAAACCGCAATTTATCTGGGTGCTAATGACATTTAGCGCGGAGGTAGTGCTATGGAGTTTTCTGAAGCCATGCTGATGAGGGGCTAGCTGCAAATGTGCTTGGAAATAAGGGAGCAAAATGGCTTCAAGCGTCTTTGCCACTGGCGATAGGAGAGATATTGGACGATATGACTCACCTACGTTAGCTGGTTTCCTAGGCTTTAGTAGCGGGACCACCTTGGCCATTTTCCATTTCTCGGGTATGACAAAGGTGGAAAGAGACAGGTTGAAGACATGCGCTAAATATTTGAAACCCTCTTTCCCTAGGTTTTTAAGCATCGGCATGGCTATGCCGTCTGGGCCCACTGCTTTGGATGGTTTAGCGCGACCAATGGCGTCCTCAACCTCTCTAGCGGTGATGGTAATTGGTGACGCACTGAGTTTCGTTTCGTTCCCGAGATGGTCGGGCTAGCAACTTAATGGTGCTATGGTACCGGAGCGTACCGGATCTGTATCCGGAAAAGGACCATCACATCGATAACACTCCCCAAAGCCTTCGGGGAGCAACCTTATCGCTACAACAACAACAACAACAACGCACTGAATTTGTGTTTATGCGCGTGTCTATTGGCTCTCCGTCTATCTTTGTCGACCGTAGGATGCATTATATATTGTCGGCAGAAAGCGCTCGCGCATTTTTTCGCATCCGACAGCACCTTATCGCCAAAGGCGATGGAAACTTTGTCTTTGTGCTTAGTCGGATTCGATAGGGACTTTACGGTGGACCAAAGTTTACCTACACCGGTAGAGAGATTACAACCTCTTAGGTGCTCTTCCCATTTCGCCCGCTTGTGTTCGTCCACAAGCAATCTGATGCGTTGGTTTATATCCCTTATTGGGGGGTCGCCTGGATCAAGCTGTCTTATAAGGTCGCGTTCCCTCGCTAAGCTCGCGGCCTCCGCCGGGAAGTGGGGCCGGATTTCGGGAATTCTCCCGGCGGGAATGAAATGTGCCGAGGCGGATTCAATGACCTTACGGAAGGCACGCTCCCCTTGGCGGGCATCAGTCGGGATAGGGAGGGCAGCAAAGCTGCTGTCTGTTGCAGATTTATATTTGTAATCGCTGGACGGATTTAGCAGATTTAACGCGTTTAAAAGTCCGAATTAATTATTAAAGGCAAAACGGTTTAAAAACGGAATAGTTACGAACGGTTTATTCTGCTGTAGTTTGTCCGGCTGACGACCAACGATTCATTCCAAATTAAATTCGTACAAACTATCAGCAGTAGAAAAAATATGACAGTACATTGACACGAAATTCAAATAAAAGAAATTATATGCTAAGTTCTTATGATCTGTAAAATATTTCAAAGTATAAGTATATATGACAAAGTATCTCATCAACAACATTCCCACCCCCGTGAATCAACTGGATTCACTAATTACAAGAAACGTCCAGAACGGCCAACTTAGACACAGCTCGCCGTTTAACTCCTGTATTCGTTCGTACGTCGACTTGTCGTATCTCACCATCGTGGCCAGGATATACTTCCTCCACTACACCACGACACCATTCCCTTCGTGGTATGTTGGGATCACATAGAAATACCAGATCACCTTTTTTGAGAGGATTCGTCCCCTGGCACCACTTCACGCGACGTGTCAATGTGGGAAGATACTCGGATATCCAGCGCTTCCAGAAATGGTCGCGGAGTTGACGAGCAATTCGCCATTTTTGACGCATTGAAAAGGTATCAGTTGAAACTCCGGATGCACATGGTGTCTGTGCGGTATTAGCCGATCCCAATAAGGAATCGTTTGGCGTTAACGGCTGCTCCTGATTCGCATCTACAGGCAAGTGTGTGAGAGGGCGGGAATTGACAACATTTTCCGCCTCAATCAAGAAACTGTTGAAAGTATGTTCCTTTGGCTTGACTTCTTTCATTGTTTGTTGCAAAACTTTCTTGACCGACTGAACCATACGCTCCCATGCTCCTCCTTCGGCCGGATTGTGAGGTGAATTGAAATACCACTCGACATCTCGTTTCGATAACTCACTTTGTATTCGATTGCATTCGAAGACTTCGTCGAAACGTTTGGCTTCGTTGTTGGTGCCAACGAAGTTTTTTCCGTTGTCGGATCGTAGACGTTGTGGCACTCCTCGGCGATTTATAAAATTTCGAATGACGGTTATACAAGAGTCGGTACTTAGATCGTGAGCAATCTCTAAATGCACCGCGCGTATGGTTACGCTCCCATGCTCCTCCTTCGGCCGGATTGTGAGGTGAATTGAAATACCACTCGACACCTCGTTTCGATAACTCACTTTGTATTCGATTGCATTCGAAGACTTCGTCGAAACGTTTGGCTTCGTTGTTGGTGCCAACGAAGTTTTTTCCGTTGTCGGATCGTAGACGTTGTGGCATTCCTCGGCGATTTATAAAATTTCGAATAACGGTTATACAAGAGTCGGTACTTAGATCGTGAGCAATCTCTAAATGCACCGCGCGTATGGTAAGGCATGTGAAAAGAGCCACCCATCTCTTTTCTGTACTGCGCCGAACCGTCACGGAAACAGGACCGAAAAAGTCGAGGCCTGTGTATGTGAACGGCCTGACGTATGGCGTCAATCTGTCTATGGGAAGTGGTCCCATCAGCGGGTTGATCGGGGCAGCTTTTCGAGACGGCACACTTGGCAATTGGCTATAACGCTTCGTAGAAGGGTTCTCAATCGTTGTACCCAATAGACACGGCGTACGGAACATATGGTAGCTTCAATGTTTTGATGGCCCATAAGCATGTGGCAATTTAGCACTACCAGTTTCGTAAATGTGTGTGTAGGCGGCAATATTATGGGGTGTCTAACGTCCATTGGCAACCAACTGGCAGCATCAATACGACCTTGTACTCGCAGGATTCCTTTTTCGTCTAGATATGGTGACAGTTGTACCAGAGAGCTTTGGTGTGATATACTCTGCCCATCACGAATTTGTTGAATTTCGGTATTGAATGCCGCGTTTTGGACGATACGACATAGAAGGTGTTTTGCTGCTTCCAGATCACTGGCAGTAAATCCGTAGCAGTTACTCAAAATTGGAACTTGGCGTCGACATCTTTTAGAAAATAGGATTACCCAGGCTGTGGTTCTTATCAACCTGCTGAGAGACGAAAAACGATCAAAACTTATGAAGTCACAATTTATGATGCTCAAAGTGTATTGTGATCGCACTTCCTCATCTGGTTCATCGAGTTCAATAGCAGAAATGTCTTCGGATGGCCAGGTATTCTCAGGCTGGCGCAGGAAAAACGGACCATTAACCCAACGACTTGTCGTGGAAAACTCGATTTTGTTGTTGGTACGTGTAGCTTCGTCGGCCACATTATCGGCAGTAGGGATCCATTGCCAATTGGATACTTTAGTGGAGGCAAGAATCTCTGAAATCCTATGTTGCACGAATGGTTTGTATCTTCGGTGTTTGCTTCGTATCCAATTTATGACGGTTTTGGAGTCACTCCAGAGGACGCACTTGTCGATGGTTACGATGTGCTCCTCGATCACTGTTTGCATAAGTCGTGTTCCCAATATAGCAGCTTGCAGTTCTAGTCGCGGCACCGTGAGAGGCTTTAGTGGTGCGCACTTGGATTTAGCGCTGATGAAACTGACTCCAACTTCTTCCCGGGCATTTGTATACCTCCAATAGGCAACAGCAGCAAATGCGTTCTCGCTTGCATCCACAAAAATGTGCAATTGTAATTTTTCAGGCTTACCTCCATGAAAATAATAGCGAGGAATGGCATATTGGTTAATTGATGAAAGTTGCTTGCGCCATCTTTCCCACAACTCGGCAACGTAGTCGGGCAACGGCTCGTCCCAGCAGGCTTCTTGACGCCACGCCTCACGCATGAGAAGCTTTGCGCCAAGTACGAAATGCGCGATAAATCCGAGTGGGTCAAAAACTGACATGACCACACTTAGTAGTTCCCTCTTGGTAGGTCGTCTCTTACCTTCAAGTACGATCTCACTGACATTGTGGAACTTCAAGTTAAATTTGAAACAGTCTAAATTTGGCTGCCAGTACAGACCCAGCACCTTTTGCAATGCTAGACCTTCCTTCTTTACGAGAATTTTTGTCACATCAACGCCATCCAAAGCAGCGAGAACTTCCGATGAGCTAGACGTGAAGTTACGGAGCTCGAAACCGGCATCCATGTGTATGGACTTCACTTGGCTTGAAACTGCGATAGCTGTATCTGTCGTGTCAAAACTGTCGACGAAATCATCAACGTAATGGTACTCTAAAATGCATTCAACTGCACGGGCTGTGCATGGATTTTCATTGCGATGTTCCAAGGCGTTTCGAATTTTGACGTAATGCGCGACACATGGCGAGCACGCCGCTCCAAACGTCATCACGCACATTTCATACATGTCTGGTTGTCTATTGAGGTCACCATCTCTCCACAGGAACTTCTGGGATTGTCTGTCTTCTGGACGTACCAACACCTGGTGAAACATTTCTTTAATGTCACCGCAAACGCCCACCGCTCCTTCACGGAAATGGAAAAGAATTGATGGCAATGGTCTGTATTCTTGAGGACCTTTCAGCAAACAATGATTTAACGAAACACCTTTAACTTCAGCGGCCGCGTCAAAAACAATTCTTAACTTGTTTGGTTTGTTAGGGTTCGTCACTGGAAAGTGTGGTAGATACCAGGTGCGCTGTGTTGTGAAATTTTCTTCAGGGTGTTCAATCTTACGTGCATAACCTTTTCCGACGTAAGATTCAATCATGAGCTTGTATGCTGCGGCCAAGCTAGGTTCGCGGTTCATTCGTTTCTCCACGCTTACTAGTCTCCTTAAGGCCATATCATAACTGTCTGGCAGATGCATGTTGTCGTCTTTCCACAGTAGTGCCGTTTCGAACCTTGCACCAACACGGCGGGTCGTCGACTGCAAAATGCTCTTTGCGCGTATATCTTCGTCACTTTCAATACGCTTTGCAGCTCTCACACCGAAACTTTCAGTGTCGAAGAAGTCGGCTACCATCTTGTGGAGATCTTCATCCGTCTTGCTATTCATCAAAAGGCATGTATATGGCTTAGGTGTAGTGTTGTTTGATGGCCCAAACACTACCCAACCCAATTCTGTATTGGCGGCATACGGACCATTCTTACGCATCGCAAAGGTTTGGGATGCAATACCCAAGTGACAATTGTCAATTCCTATAAGTAGTCTCGGCACTATACTGGATTGTGGCTGCAGTGGTAACGGACGCACTTGTTCTTCATCGCACATTAAGTCGGAACGACTAAGACTTTGTGATGGCAATTGAAGATTCTTGACAACGTACACATTCTTCAATTTGTGTTTCTTTGACATACCTGCACCACTGACACTAAAGTTAACCAAAGAAGTTGGTTCCTGCACCGCATGACCACCAAACCACTGGACGTTGAGGAGGTGGGGTTGTCCACGCAAATTCAGTTCTTCAGCTAGGGTGTTGTCAAGCATGGTTATGGATGATCCTTCGTCCAGCAGAGCATACGTGTTTACATTTGTTGCTTTCCGTATACTGTCACTGGGAGAATACGGAACAACAGCTTACCTTCTCTCGAATCGGCGGCGCAGCTAAGCACCGAAGCTCTTGGATCATTACCTTGTGTTGGCGGCGGTGGCTGAGATGATTTGGGTCGAACGAAGTCCTTTGAGGACGATGATGATTGAACTGGCGCATTTACTGACTGGGTTTCGTGAAGCTATTTGTTGTGCATGCGTTTACATCCATCGATGCCACAAACCTTCCGTTGTCTGCATTCTCGAGAGGAGTGGCCTACATTAAGGCATGCGAAACATAGGTGATGCGATTTTACTTCAGCCCACCTGTTAGCAACTGTCGCGTCGAGAAGGCGTTTGCACTCGTATGGTTTGTGCGGACCCTGGCAAACGACATTTGTATGGTTGTTGCTTTTTGTCCACTTGTAGAAGCACTCGACGTTTCGGGTCACGTACGGCAAACTGGCTTTCGTCCTGTATAGAACAGATGACATCGGCAAGTGATGTTAACCAATCACTGAAATGTGCTGTTGTAGCTCTTGGCTGTACGGTGGCTGCATACCGGCCCCATTCGATGCGCTTACTCATCGGTAGTTTCGAAATTAAATCATCGAGCAACATCGGGTTGGATAAGTGATGGTCGGCGTTTGCGGATTGTAAAAAGGCGCAAATATTTTTGACCTTGGTTGCGAAAGGCACGAGCTTTCCCAATGCTGTCTCCGAGATCGGCGCGATCTCCTTGACTTGTTGTAGTTGGCTTCGAACGAGCTGCTCCGGACGTCCAAATCGACTCTTGAGTTGATTTATAATGCAGTCAACGTTGTTAGGGTGAATAAGTAGAGATTCAACCATCTCGCGTGCGTCACCCTTGAGGCACTTTTGTAGCCGTTGGTTGTTATCGAAATTGGAGTATCCATACCTTACCGTTGACTCGACAAAAGCTGTATAAAAAACTGGCCACTCTTCTGGACGGCCACTAAACTCTGGCAAATCTAATAACTTCCGCGGCATGTATGCGGATGATGATGCGGTTGGCGCTGTATAAAATTGTGTATTGGCATTAGGCGGCGGCATAGATACATTGGGCAAAAATGGTGTGTTCATATTGTTGGCTGACGATACTAAACGAAAGGCAATAGGTTGCGAGTAAAGGTCATAACGAGGTTCGGTATATAGTTGGCCTTGAGTTGGCATTGAACTTATTCCATTAAAGGAATCAGCATATAGTCGGCTTTGAGTTATTGGCTGTGAGTTGACATCGTAACGAATTCCAGGATAGAGTTGACTTGTAAAAGTATGTGCACTTGTCAACGGAGCTGGCATGGACTGCGGTATCGCTGGCTGCGACACGGCTACTGCGCTGCTGACGTGTGTGGCTGTAAAGCTGGCGCTACGTAATAGTTCTGTCCTGAGGGTTTCGTTTTGCATGTCACGCTCCCTTAATTGCGCTTGAGTGGCTCTCAAATTGCTTTCCAACAAAGCTAAACGTTGCTCCATGACGTTGAAATCAAAAACTGAATGGGCCGGCGGGTCCATTGTGTTGTTTCTGGATGCTTCGGTGGCGCTAGCATCCGTGGCTAAATTTGTGGTTATTCCACTATCGGCATCAGACGTGGGTACAGTTATGGCGACTGATGTACTGATATCTGGCTGGATAATGCTTGTAGTACTGGAAGATTCCTCGGGAATTGGACCTAAAGTGACGTTATCCATACTATTTTGGCTAGTTGTGGTTGGCAAATTGTTGTTTAGTCGAGGGCTCCTTCGTGGTGGAGTGCGAAATAGCATTTGCGGAGATAGACGGGCGGCGGAAATGACTTACTACACAAATGTATGTTGGCGAAAAAGTTGCAGCAAATTTTCACACGGGAAACAAACAGAATAAAAATTGTAATCGCTGGACGGATTTAGCAGATTTAACGCGTTTAAAAGTCCGAATTAATTATTAAAGGCAAAACGGTTTAAAAACGGAATAGTTACGAACGGTTTATTCTGCTGTAGTTTGTCCGGCTGACGACCAACGATTCATTCCAAATTAAATTCGTACAAACTATCAGCAGTAGAAAAATATGACAGTACATTGACACGAAATTCAAATAAAAGAAATTATATGCTAAGTTCTTATGATCTATAAAATATTTCAAAGTATAAGTATATATAACAAAGTATCTCATCAACAACAATATTCTTCCCACTTTCCTTTTTTGAAGTTTATGAAAGTGCGTTTTTCGGTGACGATGAAGTCGGCGGTACGCTCGAACGAAATAAGTATGGGCATGTGGTCGGATGCCAATGTTACCATCGGCTGCCAGTTGACGCAGTTTACGAGTTCTGCGCTCACGATTGAGATATCTGGCGAGCTATGACAGCTTCCTACCATACGTATGGGGGCGTCTCCGTTTATTGTGCAGAACGTCGTTTCGTCTATATGATCCGCCAACATTTCACCCCTACTGTCCGCCCGCAAGTTTGAATGCCATAGGTCGTGATGGGCATTGAAATCGCCTAAGATAATGCGATTGTTGCCAGTGAGTAAGGCCTCGATATTAGGGCGGTATCCACTGGGGCAACAGGTGACAGGAGGGATGTAGATGTTGATGATTTCTAGATTTGCATCGCCTGACCGGACAGATAGGCCTTGACGTTCTAAGACATTGTCACTGCGGTCTATGCCAGGATCAAATATATGATATTGCACAGAGTGGTGTATAATAAACGCGAGGCCGCCTCCATTTCCGCTCTCGCGGTCTTTCCTGTGGACATTATAACCAGAGCAGGTCTGCAATGCAGATCTTGCTGTGAGTTTAGTCTCTTGAATCGCAGCAATGCGGATGTTGTGCCGCTTCATGAAATCGACTATCTCCGTAATCTTCCCAGTTAGTCCATTACAGTTGAACTGCAGAATTCTGAAGTGCATGAGGGGTGACGCCGCCACTCTAGGGGTAAGTGAGGGGTGACTACGCCTAGGTTGTGGAAGGCCAGGACGCAATTGCTGTTGTGGCCTTGGGACTGGGCGCCCTTGGGCAAGCATTGGGGTACCCGGATGATTTGGGTTTGCGACCTGGCAACATGGCGCGATGAAACCCGTCGAGGGGTTGCCGTCGCGGAGACCAGAACATCTAGGAAAGTGGCACCACCCAAGGCAGGAGCTGCATTGAGCGGATGTCGCAAACCTATATATTCTGTGCTGGCAGACGGTGCAAACGGAGGCAGGGACTAAGAGTCTGTTTCCCTGACCTGCACGATTGCTGCCAGAAAAGAGGGGGGGAGAAGAAGACGGGGGCAGGGGCTGATGCTCAGCATTGCTACCAGCTCTACTACGAAGGTAGTAGTTATGAGTGGTATCAGCTGTTTGAGTTGTTGGCGCCGTAGGGCGCGAGCAGCAGCGGGTACTTGTTGTGGCTTGCTGAGCAGCGAAGCTGCTGGAAGGTAGTGGGGATACGCTTAGGTGTAGACTACGGGACGCCCTTGGGCGTGAGCAGCAAGGAGCCACAAAAGATATATAAAAGTTACGTGGACGTCGGGTTTTGGGATCAAGCCCAGAACAACATGTCCGATGCAACCATCCCTTGCACGAGACACACTGAACAGAGTATGACCGTCCTAAAAAGATTCTTTTCTGGCAAATGCAGCAAAACCATTTCTCAGGACCGGGGTCAGGAGACGGACCCGGATTGGGTTCGATACCTTCCCGGAGTAAGAGAATATGTAGCAGTCCTGCTGCAAGGAGCTGCTGGGAGGATGACAATTTGTGGGAGGGACGAAACAAATTAAATGGGGTCACACTGAAATGACAGTCCTTGGTCGGGAAAAATCCCGAGTCGCTCCGGTACATAGAACCGACTGCCTTGGGAACCCCTGCCCCCGTCTTCTTCCTCCCTCTTTTCATCATCCGTCTTTTTGGAGAAATATAATTTCCCTCTATAAGACACAACTTAAGCATTTTAGCCACACTTTAGATTTCATTAGAACAATTTAGATTTCAGATTTCTTTTGTGTAGGTCAGGGAAACAGACTCTTAGTCCCTACCTCCTTTTGCACCGTTTTCCAGCACAGAATATATACGTTTGCGACATTCGCCCAATGCAGCTCCTGCCATGGACGGTGCCACTTTCCTAGATGTTCTGGTCTCCGCGACTGCAACCCCCCGACGGGTTTCATTGCGCCATGCTGCCAGGCCGCATACCCAAATACACCGGGTACGCCAATGCTTACCCAAGGACGTCTAGTCCCAGGGCCACAACAGCAGTCGCGTCCTGGCCTTCCACAACCCATGCTTAGTTACCCGTCACTTACTGCCAGAGTGAGATGTAAGCGGATCAAATAGAAGAAACGACGTTCTGCACAATAAACGGAGACGCCCCCACACGTATGGTAAGAAGCTGTCACAGTTCGCCGGATATCTCAATCGTGAGCGCAGAACTCGTAAACTGCGTCAACTGGCACCCGATGGTAACATTGGCATCCGACCACCTGCCTATACTTATTTCGCTCGAGCGTTCCGCCGACTTCATCGTCGCAGAAAAACGCACTTTCATTAACTTTACAAAAGGAAAGTGGAACGAATACAAATCCTTTACAAACAACCGCTTTGCTGCCCTCCCTATCCCAACTGATGCCCGCCAAGGGCAGCGTGCTTTCCGCAAGGTTATTGGATCCGCCTCGGCTCGAAATTCCGCCCACTTCCCGGCTGAGGCCGCAAGTTTAGCGAGAGAACGTGACCTTATAAGCAGCTCGATCCCGGCGACCCTCAAATTAAGGATATAAACCAACGCATCAGATTGCTTGTGGATGAACACAAGCGGGCAAAATGGGAGGAGCACCTAAGCGGTTGTAACCTCTCTGCCGGTGTAGGTAAACTTTGGTCCACCGTAAAGTCCCTATCGAATCCGTCTAGGCACAATGACAAAGCTTCCATCGCCTTTGGCGATAAAGCGCTGTCGGATGCGAACCATTTGAACATCCACGTCGATGGCACTGCGCTACCGACAGTCCTACACCCCAAAAACTTGGGTGTGACGTTTGATCAGGATCTACATTTTGGTGAGCATGCAGCCGCAATTGTACCGAAAATCCAGAGCCGTAATAAAATCCTCAAATCCCTTGCTGGCAGTACTTGGGGAAAAGGCAAAGAAACGCTCGTTACCACTTACGAAGCAATTGGCCAGCCGATTGCATGCTACGCGTCCCCTATATGGTCGCCAAGCCTAAAAATAACCCACTGGAATAAGCTACAGGCCTGCTAAAATACTGTGCTCAGCACCGCGACGGGCTGTCTTCTTGTGTCCCCAGAACACCATCTACATAATGAGGCCAGAATACTCCCCATCAGGGAGAGAAATGAGATGCTAACCTGTTGGGAGATATTGAATAAAACACGTGTGCATTCTTCGGGAAGAGTTAGTTAGTTATTTTATTTATTACAGTCTTTAGACTAAGATTAAATCTATGAGATCACATTTTTACATTATACAGTCTTTGGATTTTGCATAATTAATTTTGAGTTATAAAATGTATTTCTTTTTTACCTAATAGGTACTCCTTTACAATATTCGCATAATAGCATCTTGAACTCTTTCATATTTTTACAATCTTTTAAGTCCCTAGGAAGTTCATTGTATTCTCTTAATCCCTCAAAATATATACTCTTTTTATCAAATTCGGATTTTGCAATTGGCAAGTGGAAATTATTTTTGTTTCTTGTGTTATAGTTATGGACATCGTTGTTGTATTTTACACGATCATTTAGATAATTTGGTAGGTTTCCTAATTTCATGTTGTGTATGAATTTCAAAGTATAATATAACACAAGCTGTTCTACACCAAGCCAGTTCAAGCTGTTTAGTAGCTCTTGTATGGGAGTATCAAAACGCTTCTTTAAAATAAATCGCATCACCGTATTTTGTTTTTTCTGCAACGTATTTATCCTTGAATCAGCTAATGTAAATAGAATCGTTGGGCAATATATAAAATGAGGTTCAACGATAGACTTATAAACCATTGTTTTATATTTTCGGCTTACGTGCTTGTACGTCCGTATCATAAAACCTATCTTCTTCGAAACTTTCCCCTCTACATATTTAAGATGCTCATCAAACTTTAATCTTTCGTCTATTATAACTCCTAAGTATTTTATTTGGTATATTCTTTCTAATGGGATATTTACTATTTTTAGGGTTACATTGTCAACTCCTGAGTGTATTTTACTCTTAACCATCCATTTTGTTTTCTCAATATTAATTTTGAGCTTGTTTTGACATAGCCATTTATGTATATACAGAGTCTATATCCGCTTGTATTTTTGATATGGCCTCAGTTATGGATGAACAGCTTATCGTCAACAATGCATCATCTGCAAATAGTCTTATTTTACAGTGACTCAAACAAGTTTTAATATTATTTATGTATATTATGAACAGAATCGCGGCTAGTACTGATCCCTGTGGTAAACCTATTTCAACTTCTATTTCAGGAGATGTCACGTTCCTAATTAAAGTTCTCTGTTTTCTTCTTGTAAGGTAGCTTCTGAACCACTATAAAGCTGTATTTCGGACGCCGATGTTATATAATTTCTTGAACAACATATCTCTCAATAGTTTCAAAAGCTCTTTTAAGGTCAAGAAAAACTGAAACTGTTACTAGTTTGCAAGACATTCATATTTCATATTTCTTTATTTCAGTCTATGGCATTTAAAGCCCTTACAGACTAGATAACAATGTTGAACTAAAATTAGATAATTATTTAATAGTATAGTACATAAGTTGAGTATAGACACAATAAAACTTACATGCTATAACGAGATTGACCAGTACATTTATCTGTTTGAAAAGATATCAGTAAGTATAGTTCTAAAAGTAAACTTAGAAAGAGCAAAATCAATAGCTGAAGAATCAGAGATGCGATTAAAGTCGGTCATAGCTCTAAGCAAAGGTGCGTTTGAGGCCACAATCCGTATAGAAAATCGGTATATTGCGAAGAGGCCTTATAGGGATATGGAATTGGAGACTCCTGAGGAGACAAGGTGCATCAACTACACCATTAATGATGTCATAAACAAACGTGAGCGATAGGACAGTTCTTCTGCATTCCAGGGACTCTAATTTGATAAGTGAGCACCTGGATTCATAAGATGGAATCGGTTCAGAAAAGTTCATCGAGCGCAGCGCGAACCGAACAAACGCTTTCTGCACACGTTCAAGCCTAACAATATGGCATTCATGATACGGCCTCCAAATAAAACAGGCATATTCCAGCTTTGAACGAACTAGTGCAGTGAACAATAACTTGAGGGTGTAGGGATCCGTGAAGTCTGTGCAGGAACGCCTAATAAAAGACAGAAGTGAATACGCCTTAGCAATAGTAGAATTTATATGAGTCGTGAAAGAAAATTTCGAATCGAAGACAACCCTCAAGTCCTTTATCTCGTTAAGAGTTGAGAGGTGGGTACCATCGAGAGAGTAGGAAGTGATAATGAGGCCACGTGATTTAGAAAAGCTTACAAGAAAGCATTTGCTAACATTTAGTGGCAAGTTATTGGCACGACACCAAACAGCAACGTTATCTAAATCAGATTGTATTTTACTCACGTCGTCTGAGTTTACGATGGTATTAAAAATCTTTAGGTCATCAGCGTATAATAGAAAATTAGAGTGCTGGAAGCAGGTGGAAATATCGTTTATAAAAATTACAAAAAGTAATGGGCCAAGTATGCTACCTTGAGGCACCCCGGAGGTGGCTGTGAATGTGTTTGAAGAGTTATTGTCAATAACCACAACACAGCTAGGCTGGTGGAGGTATGATTTAATCCATGATAAAAACATCGAGTGGAAGCCCACGCGAGTCAATTTAGAAATCAGGATAGAATGACTAACTTTATCAAATGCTTTTGAGAAGTCGGTGTACACAGTATCAACTTGACAACGGTCATTAAAAGAAAATATGCAAAAATCAGAGAAGATAGATAGGTTTGTTACAGTGGATCTACCGGCCATAAAACCATGCTGATTTTCAGTGATTAGAGGTTTAACAGCAAAGTACATTTTTTGTTTTACAATGTACTCGAATAATTTTCAAACACTTGATAATTTTGCAATGGGCCTATAATTCGCGACATTGTTCTTGCTACCACACTTGAAAATAGGGCTGATGAAGGTTATCTTCCACGCATCAATAAATTCGCCGCACTCTAAAGATTTGTTGAAAATTAAAAGGAGGGGAAATGCCAGAGCCAAACAATTTTTCAAAAGATAAGACGATAAGCCGTCAATATCAGTATGGGTAGATGATTTAATATTCTGGATTCCATCGACCATATCTTCAATTGATAGAGTCAGCGCACCAAAGTTAATGGGACTGTCAACCACAGTGGGCAACTCCTGCGGGTCTTCCGGTGGTGTCACGAAATTGGAGCAGAAGAAGGCTGCAAAAAGGTTGGCCGCTTCAGCTGTTGATGAAGCATGCTCAGAATTATAGATGACTGAGGCAGGGATACTTGAGCATCGTTTTTTGGACTTTACATAAGTCCAGAATGCCCTAGGGTTTTCCTTAATGTCGGATTCAAAATTACGAACATAGTTACCATGGAGCCTCTTGCCTAACGCTTTGAACGATTTGGAAAAACGCAGGTATTTTTCTTTATACGCCATTAGCTTAGTGGCCTTGAACTTTTTGTTAAACCTATTCCTTCTTTCCACTCTGCTATCGCCATGTTCAGTGCGGTTTCACAGGAGTGTTTTGATCTAAACCCTGATTGCTCGCTAATAATATTTATTTACATATTCTAGCAGCTGTTCTTTTACAATTTTCTCTATTATTTTTTCATCGCTCGGTAACGTATTTATTGTCCGTATTTCTTCTGGTTTTACTGTTCCTTTAACCTTTTCAACTGGTATAATTGTCGCCGTTTTCCACCATGCTGGAAAAACACCACTATTAAAGCTTTCATTAACTATGCTAGTATAATAGTATCCTAAGTATACCACACTATCTTTAACGACACCTTCTGTTAATAATTTTCTTCCACCATATTTATTTTGTAATGTTGCCGCTGTACGCAAGAACTGATCCACACTTACATTTTTAAGTTCAAATAAATTTCTATTTATGTAAAAATATTAGTGTTTATTTGTCATTAAATGACTACAAGTTAAATATTAATGATAACAATGTGTATGTTTTTACTGAAAATGGAAGAGTTAGAGTTTTAGGTATGTGAATATGTAAATTAATGATTACTAAATTCAATCTTGAGGAATAGTATAGGACCGACGGTTTTCAACGTATTTGTAGCAACTTCGCTTCGACAACTGCACTTAAACGACTCCTGATAACTACTGACTGCCGCTCCCATCTGTGTCTTCTCATGATAACATTCACACCATACTCTTCGGCTCATACGACTTCCAATGCCTAACGCTTTTACTTATGTGTGGTGCTCACTTTACATTTATGTCTACCTCAGCTTCTACTGGCATAATGGTTTCAATACTACTACGTATTATTCTTATACTTTCAACAAAAAACTTAATTAATTGTCTTGCAATTTCATAATCTTCCTCAACATAAGTGTTGTTTATAAGAACTCGTTTTTTTTGAGATTTCTCGTTGTTCATATTTACAGCATCTTTTAGACATGTCTACATCAGCCTTTGGTTGTTACTGTTGATTGTGTTTTATTCTCCATGTATTTCTTCTTTTTAAGCTTGATTACTCTTTTGTAGTGTCATTTTATATCATCGTAATTCTCCCATGAGTTTGATATCTTTGCCAACTTGTAAAGTTCATATTTTTGCTTGTTCAGTTCTGTAAGTTCACGATCGTACCACTTATTCATTATTTTGATTTGAACTTGCTTTTCAAATATTATCGTATCCATTACGTCTTCCAAAATGTTATTTATGACTATGACTTTCTCATCGATGTCACAGTTTGTAAGTTCGGCCAGATTATAATTCCTAAGATGATTTAATAAATTGTCCCCATTATAGTTGTCCAGCATAAGCGGTTATCATACACTCATTTTGTAGTTTTTTTGTACAGGCAGTTTGATACAAATTGTTTCATGATCTGATATTCTCTGATTCTCTAAGATTTGTATTTCGATATCACCGCTATTGCTATAGAGAAGGTCTATTTTGGTTTGTGATGATTCGGTAATTCTTGTATTAAAATTGATTAACTGTCTCATTGATTGATGTGAATGTTTTGTTTAGCTGGTTTGAGTAAGTTGACCTTACATTCATGTTTATATTGAAATCACCAATAATGACATTGTTTCCATTTTCATTAAAATATTCGTCCAGCACTTCACCCATGTATCTAATGAACTCAGCATCGCTTGTATTCGGTGAATGGTATACTAGACCAATTTGCCACTTAATTGTGCTTCTCGTTGTTTTCAGCACAACACACCACATATTATTGTTTATATTACTGTTGTATGTTACTTTGAAGCTAATCAATTTATGAATATATATCAATACACCACCTGTGTGTCGGCTGTGTGAATCACACCTTGCATGGTTATAGCCAACAATATTAAGCTCTGAATCACTGATATTCTCTGTGGTATGAGTCTCTGTACAAAAAACCTTCTTCTTCTATCATTCTTTCAACTTTTTCCTTATTGGCTGTGATACTGTTTATATTAAGTTATATGCACTTTATTTTATTTTTCAACTTTCGCTGCTTAATGTTATCTTTTAGATTGACGGCCTCATAATTTTTTAATTGCTAATACCCGAGCTTACTTTTTCTTTTCTGCAATTTGTTCACATAGCAAGGACATTCTTTGTCAAATGTATTGATTTATGTCTAATGGCAGGTTTAACTTTTCCTTTGCTTTAATACAATTTAAACATTTATTTATGGGATTTTCATTACACGTTTTTGAATTATGGCTAGCATACATTTATAACACCTAAGCACACTGATTGCATCGTACACTTTACATCTATCCCAACCGATATTTATTCGTTCTGCAGCAAGTATCTTTGAAAATTCCTCTTCAGCTTGTATTATAACGTCAAAAACTCGTTTTCTTTCTATTTTCTTCACAACTTTTAAAGCACTTTCGCTTATGTGAGCGTTTTGTTTTTTATTCTCTCAATCAACTCAGCATTATCAACTTGAATATTTACACCTTTCACAATTAAGCTTAGGCGAATCATGTTTGCCACCTTAATTTCGTAATCTTTTCCAATATTATTTTCAATCGCTGTTTTTATTCTTTCACGTCCATCATTATTTTCACTACGCCGTTGCGTTTTGATGGGATATTCGAAATTTTTAAATTTTTAGCATCTACTTTGCTGTTTAAATCTTGTTTAGTTTTTTCCACTGTTTGTTTTGATTTGGGTTTCACTATTATTGCTACATCTTTTTTTAACTGCGGCACTTCACCTTTCTTGTTACTATTTTTCATAGCTTCTGCATATGACATTTCCTTAGCAATATTTGTACTGCTTATTTTTTTTATTTCATTGTGTACCTTCTCACTGTCTTGACCAATTATCTCAGTTTTATTTTTCACTTCTTCAATCATATCGTATAAGTTTTTTACCTCGCCAATTTTCTTTTCAAATAACTTTTGCGATCTTTCCATTGTTGCAATGCGTTGTGTATACCGACTTTCTACAGGTTCCAATAAGGCTTTCAATTCATCTTGGCTTTTCTTCATCACATCTTCAAATTCATGTTTATACTCCCTCAGTATTGAGTTATTTTTTTTAACACTCATTTGCATATCTTGCAGCACCAAATCAACATTTTGTATGTATGTTACACACTCATCACACATAAAGCGTACCATGTTTTTATCTCCAATAATTTTAGAGCTGTATTTGTCAACACCCGCGCAGGTTAGGCTCAAGTGATCCACTTTATCGGACACTCCCTCACATCGTATACCGCTCTCTCCTCTTATAGTGCTATTCCATTTCGCACATACACTCATTTTTGCTTTTTTTGTTTTTACTTTATTTATATTTTAACTTGCCTTCCGCTTATTTGCATATGTATGCATTCAAATTTGTTTGCTTTGAAGCTTTTTTTCTCACAGTTATTTGATATTTCAATTTAGATTTTACAATTTTGGTATTTTCACTTGAATTTGTATTGTAACGAATGTTAGCAGCACTGAGCAATGCTATCGTCTCTAAGCCGATGCTAACCAGTGACGTGAATGCACATCAATAATTCAATCATTATGTATCTACATAAACGAATAAATAATTGCGTCTACACATATGTACGTATACGAGCAGCGGAGCGGCAATGCACAAACACATGCATATATCTTATTTGAGTTGTCACAAGAGACAGCAATAATTTGTGCACGTAGTTGTGGCTGGCGATTTTGTAGCCGAACTAACTAGTAACTTCTGGAAATCGAAGAGCCTAGAAGTATGCAGCGTAAACTATAAAAGCGGGGCAGGCGAGTAAGAAGGAATTCAGTTTGATTTGAGTTGTCAAGCAGTTTGATTAAGACGATATCTAGTGAGCAATAGCAGTGTTATTTTGAATAGTAGAGTTTCATTGAGCTATAAATCAGTGTGGTTATTAAGCAAGCTATTCGTTGCACAGTTTGTTATTGTGAAGTACTTTAATAAAGGCCATTTTTCATTATTACAAATTGGAGTTATTTATTCAACAGTTTAGTGATTCGAACTTAGCAGAGGATTGCAAATAAGAGGATTTGCAGAAAATTCGTTACAGTATTATATTTTATATTTTTTTCCACCCTTTTTAGATTAGATTATTTATTTATTACGGCCAGAAGCCTAATTCGTAAATTAGAAAACATTACAGTTTTTTATCTTATAGCTAAGGTTTTACAATATTCATATAATTTTGTTTTAAATACTGTTATTTGGTTGCAGCTTTTTATATCCATAGGCAGATCATTGTAACTTTTCAGACCCTTGTAGAAAATGTTCTGTTGATCAATTTCAGTTCTAAAAAACGGCAATTTGAAATTATGTTTGCTCCTCGTTATGTTGTGAGTTTACTCAACTAATGCTATATTTTTATTTAAATACTCAGGTACATTTCCATGTTTGATATTAAATATGAATTTCATGGAGTGGAAAAAAAATCTTTTGTTTCACACTTAACCAGTCTAAAGTCTTCAACATGTCAGCCGTTCGTGTATCTCTAGGTTTCTGAAGAATAAATCTCATGCATCTATTTTGAAGCTTTTGGAGCTTGTTTACTTCTTTATCCGATGTTATGAATAGAATGGACGGGCAGTACACGAAGTGCGGTTCTATAACTGGTTTATATAAGATTATTTTGTACTTTTTTTGAATGAATTTAGTTGTTCTCTGCGTCACTCCCATTTTATTAGCCACTTTTTTAATTGTATAATTTATATGATCTTCAAATTTGAGTTTATTATCAATTATTATTCCTAAGTATTTTATAGTGTTAACTCTTTGTATGATTTCATCATTTATTTTTAGCTCGGCTATATCATCCTCATTGATATTCCTCCTTGTTATTATCATATATTTATATACATATATGTTTAGTTTCAGTCTATTACCACACAACCATTTATACAAGTTATTTAGTTCATGTTGCATTTTGGCAAGTGCAGTATTAATATTATTTTCACTTATCATAATTAATGCATCATCCGCAAAAAGTCTAATTTCACAACCTTCGATAGCATTGACTATGTCATTTATGTATATAAGAAATAATATACGTGCCAATACTGAGCCTTGAGGTAACCCTATGGGTACCTCTAATTCATCCGACGTCACAGCATTTATAACTGTTTTCTGCTTTCTCTGCTTCAAATAGTTGAGTTCAATATCAGTTATGCCAATCCGCTGCATTTTTTTTATTAATATCTATCTATCCACCGTTTCAAAAGCTCTTTTGAGGTCAAGGAAAACTGAAACCACTACTTTTTTGTTGTTTAGCTCTTCTTTCCAATCAGATATCACCAAGTTCAGCGCTGTCTCACAGGAATGTTTTTTCCTAAATCCTGACTGTTGGTAGTAGTAGTATATTATTTACTTCAAGATGATTCACCAACTGATTCTTAACAACGACTTCGATAATTTTAGCATCACTTGGCAGGTCACTTGGCAGGGTATTTATGGGTCTAAGTTCTTCAGGTTGCATTGTCTTTTTAACTTTTTCCACAGGTATTATTGTTGACGTTTTCCAAATTTCAGGTACCACACCATCTTCTAAGCTGTTATTGATTATTTGAGCATAGAAATATCCGGTATAAGATATACAATCTTTTTGTACACCTTCGGATAGCAGTTTTCTTCCACCTATTTTATATTTAAAGTGTGTCAGGATATTAATAACATCATCGGTGGTAATTTCAGCAAACTTTAATTTTGAATGGACTTGTGTATCCTCTAGTGCTACTTGACAGGTTTCGATGTTATTATTAATTTCAATCACACTGTTTACAAAAAATCTATTCAGACCATTCGCCAGATCGGTTTCGTTTTCAACCAGTATGCCATCCAGTATCACCTTTTTTATCCCTTCGTTATCTTTAGTTTGGTTAACCGTTTGTTTGAGATATTTCCACATTTCTTTAGCATTATATTCATTCAAAATGATTTTATTCTCCAAATACTTTATTTTTTTCATTTGACAAATTTTTTGTATGACCTATTTATATTTTTATATTCATCCCACTCTCCAGTTTGTAACGCACGCGTGTACATATTGTATTTATATTTATTCATTTGTGCCAATTCTCTGTTATACCATTTATTCATTAATTTAATATGTACTTCTTTCTCGTAGGTTAAACTTTCCATAGCCTGAATCGAATTAATTAATTCGACTTTTACATCAATTGATAAGTTTATAGTAAAGTTGAAGTTAAATGATCTAAGGATGCTTATTAAAATATCACTATTATATTTGTCCCATGCTATGATTTTCTTGGTCAGTCTCATCTTGTATACTTTGGACCTTTTAATATTAAATTTTATAGTTTCATGATCAGATATTTTGTATTCCTGCAAATTATGACAGAAAATGTCATCCGAGTTTGAAAATAATAAATCAATTTTCGATTCACTTGTATCTGTGATTCGCGTATTAAATTCTGTTTTTTGGCTCATCCCCTTCACAGCAAATATCTCATTTAATTTAGTACTATATGTTGAAATGCAGTTCATGTTAATATTAAAATCACCGACTACTATATTATGGTTACTTTTTTCATATTTATCAATTAGAATTTCATTTAGGTATTCAACAAAAGCTGCATCACTAGTGCTCGGCGAGTGGTACAGGACACCATTCTGCCACTTTTTATCAACCTTCTTCAGTTTTATTACAATGCACCATACGTTTTCATTTATGTTATCATTATAGATTACTTTAACATCAATTGTACTATGTACATAAACTAACACACCTCCTGTGTGCCTGCTATGGGAATCACATCTTATCATTTTATAGGTTGCTATTTTTAATTCATTGTCTAGAATATCTTTGGTTGTACATGTTTCAGAGCACAGTATGATGCCTGGTCTAAGAACTTCCGCCAACACTCCCAACTCTGATTTGTTAGCTATTAGGCTATTTATGTTTAAATAGATGCATTTAAAGTCATTGCTGATGTCCTTTGTGGATCTTTTTTGGTACTTTGATACTCTACGTTGCATAACATTAGCATGGTCCAGATGAGCCCGTGGCCTGATTGTTAGTTGCTAATATCCTAGCCTTTGTTTTTTTACATTAAAGTGTTTTAAGTAGACAGGGCAATGTCTGCTATTGCACGGGTGATTGGTATCAAGCCCTAGATTAAATTTCTCATTAGCTCTAATACAATTTATGCACATGTTTTTAGGTTGTTCCTTGCACTCCATGGGTTTATGTTTACCCAAGCATTTGCTACAAACATCTTCATTTTTGCATTCACTAGCTTTATGGTTGTATCCTTTACATTTAAAACACATTGTTATATCAACACCATCGTATACTTTGCACCTTTCCCATCCTATATTCAGTTTATCTAATTTTAACGCTTCAGTAAATATTTCCACATCCACCTCAACTATTGCATTCTAATAATTTTTGTGACTAACTTTAACATTATATTGCTTAATAATTTTTACTTCACCCTGTTCAAAGCATTTATTTTGTTTTCGTAGACATTCAGTTAATTCATCACCATTCTTTTCAAATTGCATACCTGTTTTAAATAGTCTTGGTTTATATTCACGAGGTATCTTTATCTCATATTCATTGCTAATTTCTTTGTCCATTATTTCTTTTATTTTGTCTCTACCATAATACCATTATTACCAGCTTTAAAATCTGTTATCTTTAGTTCCTTAGGATTCATTTTATTGTTTAGATCTTGCTTGGTTTTTTCACACGATTGTTTTACTTTCGGTTTAACAATAATAGGAGTACGTTTCTTTAATTCAGGCACTGTAGTATCTTTGCTTTTGTTTTCACCTTTTTTATTATTATTTTTCATTACTTCTGCATATGACAGCCCTTTTTCCTTATTATTACTTCTAATTTTCTTTATTTCGTTACATACCTTTTCATTGTCTTTACCAATTATTTCAGTTTTATTTTTCACTTCTATCATTTCATATAAGCTTTTTATCTCACCAATTTTTTTTTTTAAAAGCTTTTGTGATCTTTCCATAGTTGCTACTCTTTGAGTATATCGACCCTCTCTTCCAATAAAGCCTTTATTTCATTTTGGCTTTTCTTCATCATCTCTTCAAACTCATATTTATACTCATTTAATATTGTATTGTTTTTCTTCACACTCATTTGCATTTCTTGTAGCACCAAGTCTACATTCTGAATATATGTCACACATTCATCACACATAAATCGTGCCATAGGTTTTTCCTCAAACATTTTACAACAATATTTATCAACACCTGCACATGCAAGGCTTAAATGGTACACTTTATTACACACACCCTCGCATCGTACACCTGTCTCTCCTCTTATAGAGTGATTACATTTCACGCAAATACTCATTTTGCTTTTGTCTTATTTCGATTTACTGCACCGTTTATTAGTATATGTATGTGTTTAAATTTGTTTATTAAATAAATTTATTTGAGTCTTTTTTCTCAAAGTTAACTCCTATTATATTAGGAATTCAATAACGTATTATTACATTATTTGTTACATTTTGTGAAGCGCGAACAAAACACTTTATTTTGCACAACTTTTTATTAATTTTTTAAAATGTTTTACCACAATTTTCCTGCTCGAAAAATGTGTACAAGGTTTTCACGTCTGCTCGCTATCAACAACACATTATCCATTATCCTTTGGTCTCTATCTCGTTCCGTGATTATTTCTACAACCATTCAATGGTGGCAGTGGAGCCAAATTATATGCATCCATTCCGATTCGCACTCATTAATTAAAGTGTACAAAATTTATTTCAATGACATTACAAGATAGAGATGAGCATGTGACAGTGTTGTGCAAACCTATCTCTAGCAGATATAGACGAGTGACAGTGTTGCGTAAACTAAACTAACTTCAACACCCTCACTTGGTGAATTGACAAATGTATTAAATTAATATACTAATTCAATTTATGAAAGAATATTCATCAAAGTATTAAATCCAAAAATTCACAATATGTATGTAATAAATATTTCAATTTACAATAGAATATCTTTAATGAATATATTTCATATGAAATTTGTAAGTTCAGCATAATCCGCAAAGTTTGACGCATAAAGAGTGATTGTCCTTTGGTACTGCTTTGGTTAAGTTACCAGCTCTGCCATTTCTTCGGACGGAATGTAGTTTATTTTAATTACACCTTCATGAATCATGTCTTTGATATGATGATGCCTAACGTCAATGTGCTTCGTCCGATTCCTAAAATTGTCGGATTCAGCTAATTCAATTGAGCTTTGGTTGTCGCAATTTAAGGGAATAGCCTTCTGAGGCATGGGATCGATTTCATTAACAAATTGTTTCAACCACATAGCTTCCCTCACTGCAGCTGACATTGCCAAATACTCTGCCTCAGTTGTCGATAACGCCACTGTTGGTTGACGATTGCTGTTCCAGGTAATTGCCGCGTTGGACCACTTGAACATGTAACCACTGCATGATCGTCGGTTATCAACATCTGATGCATAGCCTGCATCACAAAAGCCTGAGATGCCATCGTCGATTTGTTTGATATATCGTAGTTTTAAATGTATGCTCCCTTTTAGGTATAGAAATATACGTTTCACCGCCGACCAGTGAGATGAATTGTAGTTCGCGTTGAATCGGCTCACGTCGTTGACTGCAAAGGCGATATCGGGGCGAATGCCTTGTGCTAAATATAGCAAACAACCCACTGCTTCTTGGTACGGGATGCGATTAAGATCTTTGAGTGAGTCTGTGTTGATCCAAGATTTTTAGATAGCTTAACATTCGGATCACTTGGCGTAGATATCGGCTTACAGTTATCCACATGAAAACGCTCGAGTATTTCATTGATATAATTCGACTGATCTAAAAAAAAAAAAAAATAAATGTAAGGCGCGATATCCTCCGAAGAGATCTAAGGCCGAGCTTCTCTTCCAATTTGCGTCGTGCTCCTCTTGATTTTCCCTACAAATTGGCCGGACGGGACCTACATGATTTATGCCGACTCCGAACGGCATCTGCAAGGCATATGAGTTTTCACTGAGAGCTTTTCATTGCAGAAATACATCCGGAGCGCTTGCCAAACACTGCCGAGGGGCGACCCCGCTTAGAAAAAATTTCTTCTAATTTAAAAACCTTATTTTTAAAATTTTTGATGTTGCTTTGCCCGGGGTGCGAACCCAGGGCATACGGTGTGGTAGGCGGAGCACGCTACCTTCACACCACGGTGGCCGCCAATTCGACTGATCTAATTCTATAAAATCTTTTGTTTGATTTATTCGAATATCTAAACAATGCGTAGCTGATCCCATGTCTTTCATCTTAAAACATGTACTAAGTGCTGATTTCAATTTGACTAGCACCGTCGGATCACTCCAAAATATTAATATATCGTCCACATATATTGCTAACATGAGATTTAGTTCTGTATTAAAAAATACACATGGGTCAAGTTTCGACTAAATCAGTCCGAAGGACTTTAAAGCTGTAATTAGCTTATGATTTCACTGCCTACCAGCCTGTTTCAAACCATATATGGCTCTATTCAACTTGCCCACTTTACTAGTACCATCGCTAAAACCTTCTGGTTGCTCGATATATATTTCTTCTGCTAAATCTCCTTGAAGAAACGCGGATACAGCGTCCATTTTATCGATTTTCATTCCTCTTTTTGCAGCTAACGCTAAAAAACGAATTGTCGTGTAACGAACGACGGGGGAAAATGTTTCTTGGTAATCTATACCAAACTTTTGAGCGAAACCTTTCGCAACAAATCGAGCTTTGTAACGCAATATATCTCCGTCGTCATCGCGCTTAGTTTTGAATACACATTTGCCTTTTATGGCTTTTCGACCTTTAGGTAGCTCAGCTAAAGTCCACGTATTGGTCTCGTTGTGCGAATTAATTTCTTCCTCCATGGCCTTCTGCCATCTTTTATTATCTTTGCTATTCAAGGCTTCAGTGGGTCTGAAAATTTTTCACTACGTGATATATATGAAACATACCCATCTAAAACTTTGGGTTTTGGCTTACGCGAAGACCTTCTTGGTTCTTGCATCGACAAATCTTTATAAATTGGGTCACTTTGTACATAATCGCTATCATATTCGTTAGTTTCATTATCTATACCGACTTCTGATAAACTGCTTACTGTATTATCAATTGGATGCGCGTCAACAAAAGTTTCTAATGCGTCATCCCTGAGACTGAACTATCTTTCGCATTTTGCATGCTTTCAATTTGTTGGTTCGGATAATCTTCATCCGAGAAGTTCACGTCCCTCACTTTATCCGAATCAACAACGTTGTACTAATATCCAATTTCATGTTCGTTTTTGGAGGGCTCTCATGAAAAATTACATCACGACTTACTGTGAGTTTTTTAGTGTGGGGTCAATGCAGCGATAACCTTTCTTATCACCATCAAAACCGACAAATATCATCTTTATTGACTTCGCATTCCATTTTGTTCTAAGTTGTTTTGGAATATGAATCATCACTGTGGATCCAAAGATTCTCAAATGAGAAATGTCTACTTTTATTCCAGACCATACTTCTTCTGGTGTTTTGTTAAGTAATGCTGAAGAAAGTGACCTGTTCACAATGTACGCTGCCATCGCACATGCTTCAGCCCAATATGAATCGTCTAAATTTGCATCAAAATCGTGCACCTAGCTCGTTCTACCAAAGTGCGATTCGTACGCTCTGCAATACCGTTTTGTTGTGGGCTATACGAATTTGTCATTTGATATTGGATACCTGTCGATTTAAAAATTTGCATAAATTGTTTACTACAATACTCATACCCTCCATCTGTGCGGAAAATTTTGATTTTACGTTGTGTCTGGTTCTCAACATACGCTTTAAAATCTATGAACGCTTCTATAGCCTCGGATTTTTGTTTTAAGAAGTATAAAAGTACTTTGTGACTATATTCATCCATAAACGTGATGAAATATCTAGCTCCACCAATGGAATGCGTTTCCATTGGCCCTACCAGGTCAGAATGTATGATCTCTAAAAGTTCTTTTGATTTCGACTTACTATGCTGAAAGGGTTTTCTTGAATGTTTTCCCTGTGCACATACTGTGCAATTAGTGTCGATTGTTTTGTCATCAAATATTAATCCATCAACAATATGCTTCATTTGTTTCAAAATTGGAAAATTTATATGACCTAATCTGCGATGCCAAGTTATTGCATTAGTTTTAAAGCTTCTGCACATTAACGACGAACCAGATGTAAATTTGTATACACCATCTTTTGCTTTGCAATTAGCGTATGGAATTCCTTTATTATCGTATACAGTGCACCCACGCTTATCAAATAAAACTTTGTTACCTGCTTCTATCATTTTGTGGACTAACAGTAAGTTGGCTGACAAGTCTGGTATATGCAAAACATTATTTACGTCAATTTATTTTGTATTTATGGCAAGGGTTGTCTTCCCAGCACATTTTACACCCATTTTTGCGTCATTTGCCGCGACGATGTCTTTAATCGACAACGGTTTAACTTCACTCAAAAGATTTGCATTGGGTGTCATGTGACTTGATGCTCCACTGTCAACGAACCATTCATGACTTGAACTTGTGGCTGTTCGGCAAGAGAAGGCTCTTTTTGCTGAAAACTTAGATTTTACCCTTGTCTTTGCAGTGCAATCACTCGCCTTGTGATTTTAACCACCGCACGCATAGCATTTTATACCGCGATTTACATTCTTATTGAAATGTTTTATTTTAATTTTTGATAAAAAGGCACTGTCTGTCAGCGGCGAAGGCTTTACTTCTAAATGAAATAATTTCGTTTTAGTTTCTTCGGATGACGGATACGATTGTCTTCCTTCGAAACCCATTAATAGTGGCATGAACTGCTCTGGCAAGCCCAGACAGTAAATTCCAGCCAACCAGCGATCGCCAACTTCCCATCCTGCGCTATTTAATTTGTGGTAAACAGAAGTAATGGATTCTATGTACGATTCCATAGATAGACAGTTTTCGAATTTGATCGAAACAAATTTGGATTAACAGACTGACTGTTCGTAGAAACCCTGTATCTTCATATAATTTTATAAGTTTCTCCCATATCTCTAGTGCAGTTTTACATGATCTAATATGCGCATATATAGATTTCTCCACAGACAGCACTAGTGTAGCTTTTGCCTCCCTAAGCTTAGAGACATTTTTTTCAATAGAAACCGAGGTTTCAGTGTTTATGGTAATGCAATTGGTAAGCTCCTTCGACTCCAATAAGTTTTCCATTGCAAATGACCAATCGTGGTAATTATCGCCGCCAGACAACTTTTCAAATACAAATTGCCTATGTAGTTTCGCCATCGTGTTTAACCAAGGTTTTTTTTTTTTGGAACAAATGCCGTACACAATAATTTATGCTTTTACCTTTAAATATAGCAACTAATGCTTTCAAATGAATTCCGATTCAATATCCCGATGATGCTTAATACAAAATTAATGCAAATAAAAGGCCCATAACCTGTTAGAGGATATTGAATAAAACACATGTGTATTCTTCGGCGATTTGTTGTATTAAGGGAAGAGTACAGAATTTATTTCAATGACATTACAAGATAGAGATGAGCATGTGACAGTGTTGTGCAAACCTATCTCTAGCAGATATAGACGAGTGACAGTGTTGCGTAAACTAAACTAACTTCAACATAACCAAACAGTTCCTGTCGAATACCCAGAAACCTGGGCATCCTACCAGACATCTGAGTGATGAGCCAACGCCGCCTAGGGACTTAAGGAGTCATCTCCGTAAGCATTTTGAAGAAATACGGCACCTGAGAACTCAGCCGTATGGAGCAAAAAAACACAAGCAGGTCCTTGGTGAACTCCACAAACAGGCGTCGAACCTTTATGCCAGGAATAGCCCGGTGAATCCAGTACTCAGGGAACAGTACCCAAAACTTGCGGAAGAGGAACGCATACTCCCCAGGGAAACGCGAGTCACTCTGGCTCATCTTCGTTCTGGATACTGTAACAGGTTAAACTCTTACATATTCAGAATCCCCGACTTACAAAATGTATGCCCCACTTGCGATGTGTCTGCACATGACACCAACCATCTCTTTAATTGTAATGTGGAACCAACGCCTCTAACACCCTTTTCATTATGGTCAACCCCTGTCGAAACAGCAAGTTTCCTTGGACTCCCGTTAGAGGATATTGATGACAATTTGTGATCAGTCGCAGCTATTAGGTGGGGCGAAACATTGCTACAACAACAACAACAAGGATTTTATTACGGCACTGGATTTTCGGTACAGTTGCAGCTGCATGCTCACCAAAATGTAGATCCTGATCAAACGTCACACCCAAGACTCTGGGCTTTAGGACAGTCGGTAGCTTAGTGCCATCCACGTGGATGTTCTAAATGGTCGACATTTGGGACGTCCATTTTGTAAATATGGTCGCGGAGGATGTAGTCGGTGATAATGCCAGGTTCCGCGAGGCGAAAAAACTGGAGAGATCAGGGAGGTAGCCATTTATTCTGTTGCAAACCTCATCGATCTGTGGACCTGGGCCTGTGGCCATTTTTGTGCACTCATCGGCGTAGGAAACGATAGTAACTGCTTCTGGTGGTGAAGGTAGCTTTGATATGTAAAAGTTAAACAAAAGTTGGGATAAGATAGATAGATAGATAGATTGAAATTTATTATTAATATGTTTACATATTTTTTTATTTCACAATAAATTTTAAATATCATAAATTCATTTTCAATTCACAGACGTGTATGATATATATATATATATTAAGTAATAAAAAGTAAAAAGTAATAAAAAGTATTTTAGCCTCGAATAAGATCTATACATAGCCGTTTAAAATTCATAATATTATTCTCTCCTTTGATATAATCAGGAAACGAGTTAAATATGTTAAGGCCCTTATATAATAATGTGTTTTGGGCTGCAGTAGTCCGCTGTAATCCTAGTCGAAAGTCATTCGCATTCCGCACATCATATTGGTGTGTATCTCTAACATACTGAAAGCAACTTGTTAAATACATCGGCGCCCTGTTCTGTTTAATTTTAAAAATCATTATTAGTGTATTGAGCATCAGTTTTGCTCAATATTTAGCCATTTCAAGCATGTGACTTATTGGGGTGTATTTGTGGCATTTTATTATTGATATCATACATTTGTTTTGTAATTTCTGTATTCTTCCTATTTGTGTTTGGTTACAAGATGTGTACAGAATTGTGGAACAGTATTCAAAATGTGGCTTTATGATTGTATTGTATATTGTTATTGCTGTTAAAGTGTCTAATTTATTTCGTATTCTTCTAAAGAAAAAAATCTTTTTGCAGCTTTTTTACACAAATAGTCCACGTGATTGTTAAATTTGAGCTCATTGTCTATTATTACACCTAAGTATTTCATATTGGTTACTTGCTCAATACTAGTATTATTTATCACTAAATGTATTTCGCTATTTGTATTCATCACCATTACTTTTGTTTTCTGTTCATTCAATTTGAGCCTATTCATTTTAAGCCATTTCATAATTTCATCTATATCACATTCTAACTTTCGTTTACATTCTTTCACTGTTTCTGCTTCTGTATATACCAATGTATCGTCTGCATACATTACCATTTCGATTTTGATATCACTTTTTCTATATCATTTATGTAAATTATAAACAGAATTGCTCCAGAAGAGATCCTTGGGGCACCCCTGTATTCACATATGAAAAACTTGATTTTGTGGATTTTATTTTTGTTTGCTGTCTACGATTTGTAAGGTAGTCCTTAAACCAAGTAGCTCTTTTCCTCTTATTCCATACATATACAGCTTTTTTATTAGAATACTTCTGTCTATTGTTTCAAATGCTCTTTTAAAATCAAGAAATAGAGCTGCTATTATTGTTTTTCGTGGACGCTTCTTCCACTCACTTACGACGAAGTTTATTGCACTTTCACATGAATGATTCTTACGAAATCCGGACTGGTTTAGAGACAGTATATTATTAGTTTCTAGGTACTTTGTAGTTGATTTTTCACAACACTTTCCATTATTTTTTCAAATATCTTAAGAGTATTTATTGGACGAAACTCTTCACATTTTTTTGTTTTAGCGATTTTTTCAACTGGCACTACCAATGAGTCCTTCCATTCATTTGGGAATACTCCGCTCATTAATGAATGATTTATTAACTTTGTTAAGAAAGGCCCAAGTACATTCCAGTTGTCCAAAATGATCTTTGGGCTCACATTATTCCAATCCTTTTTGTTCTTAAGTTTTTTACAAATTGCGTTTAGTTCGCAAATTTGTATTTCTTTAAAATGAAAGGTTTCAGGACAATGATCAATATTGTTAATATATATTTCTTTATCAATTGAATGATCTATTAATTCTATGCTCTCAATGAAGTATTTATTGAGCTTATCAGCTATTTCATTTTCATCACTTATTTCTTCGTTTTTATAAATTATAGAGCTTATTTCGTTTATATCTTTGCTAAGTATTAAATTTTTAAGTATTCTCCACATTTCTTTTTGATTTGTTGCGCTATTGATTTTTAGCTTAAAGTATTTTTTTTTTGCCTTGTTTGTATGTTTTACATACACTTTTATAAATTAACCATGAATTGGTATCGTCCATTACTCTTGCAGCTTGGTATGCTCTAATTTTATTTATTTTTAGCTTCTTTAACGTTGAGTTAAACCATTTGTTGAGACTTGAGCTATTTCTAATCGTTCTACTTCTCGTATTAGCTACCACCAAATCTTGTATGCACTTTTCCAGAATAACAGTGTTTTCATTTACATCATATGCGTTACTATGTTTTAGGTTTTTGTTTAAAAGCATTCTATTAAATTCACGCTGGTTGTAGTGGAATTGTTCAATTACTTTGTGCTTTGGTTTTATTACACTTTCGCGAGTAGGTTTTTCTATAACTATCGACTCGTGATCTGATATTTTTAGAGAATGTTGCACTGTTACTCTCAGATTATGTATATTCGTTAAAACATAATCAATCAAGGTTTTAGAGTTTCTAGTTATTCTAGTACCCTCGTTCATTTTCTGCATTATACCGTTATCATTTGTTATTTTTTCTAATTCTCGCTTGTATAAACTATCTTTCGACCAGTCAATGTTAAAGTCGCCTGCTATTATAAAATCTTTACTTATTTCCGTTATTGTTTCCAGTTTATCTTGAAATGTGTTGCAAAATTCACGTTCCGAGCTATTTGGTGATCTATAAAGCCCCATGATGTACAGCTCGTTGTTATCAACGATGCATTTTATTGTTAATGTCCATATTTTCATATCACTGAGATCAGGGAGGTAGCCGTTTATTCTGTTGCAAAGCTCATCGATCTGTGGGCCCGGGCCTGTGGCCATTATTGTGCAGTAATCGGCGTAAGAAACAATAGTAACTCCTTCCGGTGGCGAAGGTAGTTTTGATATGTAAAAATTAAACAAAAGTGGGGATAGGACACCACCTTGTTTAATTCTTCTTGACTTTGGTGTTTCGTTTCTGAATTGTACCGATGCCTGACGACCACCCAGATAATTTGCGGTCCATCTTTTAAGACATGGGGGAAGGGCCTTCCAAGTATTGCAGTAACGTGCCATGGTTGACCGTATCAAAAGCTTTTGACAGGTCTACCGCTATGAGTACTGTTCTAGGGTGGGGCTTCTGATTTAAACCACAATTTATCTGGGTGCTAATGACATATAGCGCGGTGGTGGTGCTATGGAGTTTTCTAAAGCCATGCTGATGACAGGCTAGCTGCAAATTTGCTTTGAAGTAGGGAAGCAAAATGGCTTCAAGCGTCTTGGCTACTGGCGATAGGAGAGATATCGGGCGATATGACTCTCCTATGTTAGCTGGTTTCCCAGGCTTTAGTAGCGGGACTACCTTGGCCATTTTCCATTTTTCGGGAATGACAAGGGTGGAAAGAGACAAGTTGAAGACATGCGCTAAATATTTGAAACCCTCTAGGCTTTTAAGCATCGGCATGGCTATGCCGTCTGGGCCCACTGCTTTGGATGGTTTAGCATGACCGATGGCATCCTCAACCTCTTTGGCGGTGATGGTAATCGGATACGCGCTGAATTTATGCTTATGTGCGTATCTGTTGGCCCTCCGTCTATCTTTGTCGACCATAGAATGCATTATATATTGTTGGCAGAAAGCGCTCGCACATTTTTTCGCATCCGACAGCACTTTGTCGCCAATGGCGATGGAAATTTTGTCATTGTGCTTAGACGGATTCGATAGGGACTTTACGGTGGACCAAAGTTTATCTACACCGGCAGAGAGGTTGCACCGCCTAGGTACTCCTCCCATTTCGCTCGCTTGTGTTCATCCACAAGCAATCTGATGCGTTGGTTTATATCCCTTATTTGCGGGTCGCCGGGACCGAGCTGTCTTATAAGGTCACGTTCTCTCGCTAAATTTGCGGCCTCCGCCGGAAAGTGAGGCCGAATTTCGGGAATTCTACCGGCGGGAATGAAGAGAGCCGAGTGGGATTCAATGACCTTGCGGAAAGCACGCTGTTGTTGTTGTTGTTGTAGCGATAAGATTGCTCCCCGAAGGCTTTGGGGAGTGTTATCGATGTGATGGTCCCCCACAGAAAGGCAAAACAAAAAAAAAAGGTGTAGACATTTTGATATGGAGAAATCGTCCAAACTCCGAAAGGCTAGTGGTTATCGCCCCCACAGAAGGCCAAAAAAAAATATTTGGGTAGTCAATGGGAACGCTGACATCCCATTCCGCGAAGGCACTCGGGCTAAAAAAAAAGAAAAAAAAACACAAACTCATTCATTCTTGTCCCTAGTTCTCCCAACCGTAACGCATAAGGGGGTTATAAAAAAAAATTTTAACATTCCAAAAAAGCTCAAAATCCCAATTAGCGGACAAAATTATTCCTAGCCGGCTACGGACAACATCCGGCAACTAAAATCCCAATTACCAAAAAAACTAAGTGCGTGGAGCACTGCCTCATCGGGTGAATACAAAGTCCGGATAACTTGACATGAAGTCTCGTGACGTCTTCGACTACTGCCCCCAATGATCAGTCCGGACAACCTGATCCGTCAACCATTCCACCGCAACGCAGGTGGCTGCTTCTGTGGCTGCCCACCTCGGACTGGTGGAATGGTCAACTTCACACGTTGCCCGAACTGACCACTGAGACCAGCGCCTCAGGTGCCTCGTTGGGCGCCATCTGTTATGGCGCCCTCAGCAACTGTCAACGATGATCACTCCAGACAACCTGATCCGTCCAACCATCCCACCGCAACGCAGGTGGCTGCTCCTACGGCTGCTCACCTCGGACTGGTGGGATGGTCAACTTCACAACTTGACCTGGAATGATCAGCGCGACAGCGCCTCAGGCACCAAAGCCCGTTGGGCGCCATCTGTTATGGATACGCATTTTCAATGGAAGCAGTAAGGAAGGCGGTCGGCATGATGTGTTAGTCCACAGTGGCTAGTCATTGTCGGCTGGGGCGGGTCCTTGCCAACCTTACTGTTCCTGCGCCATAAGCAGAAAAAAGTTCCTATCATGCCTATCAAAACTGAAAGCTGTTAAAATCAAAACCCTGACAGAAGCGCAGAGACCGACTCAAACGCTTATCAATACAAAATAAAACAACATCCGGCCGAACCGGATGTCACGGACAGACCGTTAACATTCAAAAATTTAAATTCAAATTCAAAAAAAACTGACGGAAAAAAAACTACCGAACCGGACATGGCCGGTTACTAACGCTGAAAATCAAATTCAAAAAAAAACTGCTGAAAAATAAAATTGCAAAAAAAAGCTGAAAATTAAAATGAAAAGAAATGGGCCGAATATACAGAGGGGCGCCGCGGGTGTTGTTGCGACGCCCGGTGCTTAGCCCACCCTCAAAAACCATGGTCACCGACGCACCTAATTTTCGGTGGCCCCTTACCTGTATGCCCTAAGTGCCTTCTAAACAAATAAGGAAGTCAGCATTCCCATTTTAAATACAATTTATTTATAATTCATGGCAATTACTGCTTATTCCTTATGATTACGATTAAGTTTACATAAGTTTAAAGGTAGGTACGTTAAAAGTGAATGAAATGATGCCGTACAAAAAAAGAGATTCACCAGGAGTGATTAGTAAAATAAACACATATATTTATATTTCTTTCTGTTGGCGTAAAACTTGTTTTAAATCAAGGTAATATTTACTTGTGTACTAAATTCAAGAATGATTAGACCATCACAACTTAAATGTATGCATGTATATAAATGGAAGCTTCCTTATACTTGCTCACTTCGTTGTGGGCATATGTAGAATATCATTGTTTTTATTTTTAAATTCCCTCCTTAATAAAATTTCGTAATGGAGGCAGAAAAAAAAAATTCATTCGACAACTAAACTAGTAAGGTCATTGTTAACTTTTGTTTCATTTAAGGATATGTGCAAGACTTATTATTAATACAAAACTAGATGTTAAAAATTACAGTGATGCTCACTAAACTAGCACTCTTGTTCTGTACATTCAAATTTATAGTAGTGATCACCGAAGCTACACTTTTTTTTATTCTTTACAACAGTCAAAACTTTTTATCCATTACTTTAATATACTTTTATTACTTTAATATAATAATGTCGAGCTGATAGCCATAGCGGCTAGTGCTCTTTTTGCGTTATTCTTAAAATTTATTTTAGACCTAAATATATAGAGATAATAATCGTAAAATAGCTAATGAAAAGTCCCAAATCTAGTTAACTGTATAAAGCTCGTAAACATACATTGAAACCCATCTAATTTACGAGATTTCCAAGGTTAATGATTAACTATCATATATATAATTTCGTTCCATACAACAATGAGAATTTTGCTTTGAAAATGATAAAAATTGCGTATCATTTTTGCTGCAATTTTATTGCTCGCAGGTGTATGTACGACATCCTACATTCTACGAGCCTTTACATATTACAATCTAACCCACGGTTCAAAACAATTTATCTAACCTTTTAACTCGGTAAAATATGTCGA
The DNA here is from genome assembly GCF_040869045.1 of Eurosta solidaginis. Taxonomy (NCBI): domain Eukaryota; kingdom Metazoa; phylum Arthropoda; class Insecta; order Diptera; family Tephritidae; genus Eurosta; species Eurosta solidaginis. Next base: position 106,292,861 of record NC_090323.1, on the reverse strand, counting down.
ATACAAAATCAAAACATTTACAAGCGAATTATCCAAATTTTGTACATAGTTTTGCTTGCTTTTGCTATATGACCATTTCATATAGGGTGGTGTGTATGCTTTGGTTATTCCTCATCGACCTGGTGCCGGTGGCAAACCTTCTTGGTTTCGTAAAAAAAAACTTGTAGAGCTATTCATAAATTCACTCAAACGTAGGCAAAATATAAAGGAACGGACTCACCGCTTTACCCGCTGATATTCACTGTCGCAGTTGGCCTGGCCGCAGGCCTAGGTGCGCTGCCCGGTGGTTGTCACGGTAGCCGATATATTGTAGCCCGTATGGTCGTAGCTGATAAAGATTCGGCTATATTGTTGTGGCCGTTACAGTCGTAGCTGATAGGATTGCGCTAGTATTATTATAGCCGTTATAGTCGTAGCTGATAGGATTGCGCTAGTATTATTATAGCCGATATGGACGTAGATAATGAAGGTGCGGCTAGTATTGCTGTCGGTGGTACCGCCTGTTGTAGGTGTTACATTAGTGGCCGCAGGCCTATGCTCGCGGCTCCGCTGTGTGCGTTGCAGCGGGCGGTGGCGGTACGTCTGGTGGTTGTGCGCTCGTGGTTGGCGCTAATGGATGGGTTGGGGGAGATACTACTGATGGTGACGCCCGTGATAATAGTAGGCGCCGTTGGTGGTGTCGAACGCTTTTCCGCAGGTGGTAGTGTTCTTAGTAAACGTAGAGGAAGAGGTTTATCTCGCTAAGTATGACTGCGAACGCCGACCTACTTCAATGTTATCGATGTGATGGTCCTTTGCCGGATACAGATCCGGTACGCTCCGGTAACACAGCACCATTAAGGTGCTAGCCCGACCATCTCGGAAACGATTTCGGAAAGCACGCTCCCCTTGGCGAGCATCAGTCGGGATTGGGATGGCAGCAAAGCGGTTGTCTGTAAAGGATTTGTATTCGTCCCACTTTCCTTTTTTAAAGTTTATGAAAGTGCGTTTTTCTGTGACAATGAAGTCGGCGGTACGCTCGAGCGAAATAAGTATAGGCAGAGGTGGTCGGATGCCAATGTTACCATCTGCTGCCAGTTGACGCAGTTTACGAGTCCTGCGCTCACGATAGATATATCCGGCGAACTGTGACAGCTTCCTACCATACATATGGGGGCATCTTCGTTTATTGTGCAGAACGTCGTTTCTTCTATTTGATCCGCCAATATCTCACCCCTACTGTCTGACTGCAAGTTTGAATGCCATAGATCGTGATGGGCATTGAAGTCGCCTAAAATAATGCGATTATTGCCAGTGAGTAAGGCGCTGATGTTAGGGCGGTATCCACTGGGACAACAGGTGGCAGGAGGGATGTAGATGTTGATCATTTCTAGGTTTGCATCACCTGACCGGACAGATAAGCCTTGACGTTCTAAGAGACTGTCCCTGCGGCCGATGTCGGTATCAAATAAATGATATTGCTCTGAGTGGTGTAAGATAAACGCGAGGCCGCCTCCATTTCCGCTCTCACGATCTTTTCTGTGGACATTATACCCAGAACAGGTCTTGCTCTCCGGTCTTGCTGTGAGTTTAGTCTCTTGAATCGCGGCGATGCGAATGTTGTGCCACTTCATGAAATCGTCTGTTTAACTGCAGAATTCTGAAGTGCAATGGGGAGACGTCGTCACTCTAGGAGTAAGAGATGGGTGACTACGCCTGGGTTGTGAAAGGCTAGGGCGCAACTGCTGTTGTGGCCCTGAAACTGGACGTCCGTGGGTAAGCATTGGGGTACCCGGTGTAACTGGGTTAGCGACCTGGCAACATGGGCAATGAAACCTGTCGGGGGGTTGCCGTCGCGGAGACCACAACATCTAGGAAAGTGGCACCGCCCAGGCAGGTGCAAACGAGGGTAGGGACTAAGAGTCTGTTTCCCTGACCTACACAATTGCTGCCGGAAAAGAGGGGGAAGAAGACGGGGGCAGGGACTGATGCTCGGCATTGCTACCGACTTTACTACGGAGATAGTAGTTATGAATGGTAGCAGCCGTTTGAGTTGTTGGCGCCGTGGGGCGCGAATAGCAGCGGGTACTTGTTGTGGCTTGCTTAGCAGCGGAGCTGCTGGAAAGTAGTGGGGGGGGGGGGGGGGGGGGCGCTAAGGCGTAGACTACAGAACGCCCTTGGGCGTGAAAAGCAAGGAGCCACAAAAGATTTATAAAAGTTACGTGGACGTCGGGTTTTGGGATCAATCCCAGAACAACCTGTCCGATGCAACCATCCCTTACACAAGACACACTGAACAGAGTATGACCGTCCTAAAAAGATTCTTTTCCGGCAGATGCAGCGAAACCATTTCTCAGGACCGGGGTCAGGAGACGGACCCGGATTGGATTCGACACCTTCCCGGAGCAAGAGAATATAGAGCAGTCCCGCTGCAAGGAGCTGCTGGGAGGATGACAATTTATGGAAGGGACGCAACAAATTAAATGGGGTTACACTGAAATGACAGTCCTCGGTCGGGAAAAATCCCGAGTCGCTCCGGTACATAGAACCGACTGCCTTGGGAAGCGTACCCGCTGCTGCTCGCGCCCCACGGCACCGCCACCTCATACGGCCGCTCCCACTTATACCTACAATATCCGTAGTAGAGTCGGGAGCAATGCCGAGCATCAGCCCCTGCCCCCGTCTTCTTCCCCCTCTTTTTCGGCAGCACTAGTGTGGGTCAGGGAAACAGAGTCTTAGTCCCTAGCTCCTTTTGCACCGTTTGCCAGCACAGTATATATATGTTTGCGACATCCGCCCAATACAACTCCCGCCCTGGACGCTGCCACTTTCCTAGATGTTCTGGTCTCCGCGACGGCAACCCCCCGACGGGTTTCATAGCGCCATGTTGCCAGGCCGCAAACCGAAATACCCCAATGCTTACCCAAGGACGTCCAGTCGAAGTGCCACAACAGTAGTTGCGTCCTAGCTTTTCCCAACTCAGGCGTAGTCACCGGTCACTTACTCCCAAAGTGACGACGTCTCCCCCCTTGCACTTGAGAATTCTACAGTTAAACTGTAATGGATTAACTGGTAAGATCACGGAGATAGTCGATTTCATGAAGCGGCACAACATCTCCATTGCTGCGATTCAAGAGATTAAACTCACAGGAAGATCTGCTCTGCAGACTTGGTCTGGGTATAATGTCCACAGAAAAGATCGCGAGAGCGGAAATGGAGGCGGTCTCGCGTTTATCATACACCACACTGCAATATCATATATTTGATCCCGACATCGACCGCAGGGACAGTGTCTTAGAACGCCAAGGATTATCTGTCCGGCCGGGCGATGCAAATCTAGAAATCATTAACATCTACATCCCTCCTGCGACCTGTTGCCCCAGTGGATACCGCCCTGATATCAGCGGCGTACTCACTGGAAACAATCGCATTATCTTAGGCGATTTCAATGCCCATGTTGTTGTTGTTGTTGTTGTAGCGATAAGGTTGCTCCCCGAAGGCTTTGGGGAGTGTTATCGATGTGATGGTCCTTTGCCGGATACAGATCCGGTACGCTCCGGTAACACAGCATCATTAAAGTGCTAGCCCGACCATCTTGGGAACGATTTATGTGGCCACGTTAAACCTTCAGGCCATACCTCCCTCCCCACCCCAAGTTCCTTGAGGAGCTTGGGGTCGCCAGAGCCTCGTCTGTTAGTGAAACAGGATTCGCCGCGGATAGGTGAGGTTGACAATTGGGTTTGGAGAAGCTATATATTGCGCTGGCAACCTGAAGGGTTGCGCTACACAGCCCCTTGAATCTGGCATTTTAGTCGCCTCTTACGACAGGCATACCTACCGCGGGTATATTCTGACCCCCTAACCCGCTGGGTTCAAACTTGCGGGTGGACAGTAGGGGTGAGATGTTAGCGGATCAAATAGAAGAAACGACGTTCTGAACTATAAACGGAGACGCCCCCACACGTATGGTAGGAAGCTGTCACAGTTCACCGGATATTTCCATCGTGAGCGCAGAACTCGTAAACTGCGTCAACTGCAGCCGATGGTAACATTGGCATCCGACCACCTGCCTATACTTATTTCGTTCGAGCGTCCCGCCGACTTCATCGTCGCAGAAAAACGCACTTTCATTAACTTTAAAAAAGGAAAGTGGGACGAATACAAGTCCTATACAGACAACCGCTTTGCTGCTTTGGGGAGCGTGCTTTCCGCAAAGTCATTGAATCCACCTCGGCTGGTTTCATTCCCGCCGGTAGAATTCCCGAAATTCGGCCCAATTCCCGGCGGAGGCCGCAAGTTTAGCGAGAGAACGTGACCTTATAAGGCAGCTCGATCCCGGCGACCCTCAAATAAGGGACATAAACCAACGCATCATATGGCTTGTGGATGAACACAAGCGGGCGAAATGGGAGGAGCACCTAAGCGGTTGTAACCTCGCAGCCGGTGTAGGTAAACTTTGGTCCACTGAATATGCGCGAGAGCTTTCTGCCGAAAATACATAATGAATTCTACGGTCGACAAAAATAGACGGAGGGCCAACAGACGTGCACGTAAACATAAGTTCAGCGCGTCACCAATTACCATCACCACCAGAGAGGTTGAGGATGCCATCGGTCATGCTAAACCGTCCAAAGCAGTGGGCCCAGACGGCATAGCCATGCCGATGCTTAAAAGCATAGGGATAGAGGGTTTCAAGTATTTAGCACATGTCTTCAACCTGTCTCTTTCCACCTTTGTCATACCCGAAAAATGGAAAATGGCCAAGGTGGTCCCGCTACTAAAGCCTGGGAAACCAGCTAACATAGGAGAGTCATATCGCCCGATATCTCTCCTATCGCCAGTAGCCAACACGCTTGAAAAATTTGGTCCCCCACTTCACAGCAAATTTGCAGCTAGCCTGTCATCAGCATGGCTTTAGAAAACTCCATAGCACCACCACCGCGCTAAATGCCATTAGCACCCAGATAAATTGTGGTCTAAATCAGAAGCCCCACCATAGAACAGTACTCGTAGCGCTAGACCTATCAAAAGCTTTTGATACGGTCAAGCATGGCACGCTATTGCAAGACTTGGAAGGGTCTAGCCTTCCCCCATGTCTTAAAAGGTGGACTGGAAATTATCTGGGTGGTCGGCAGGCATCGGTGCAATTCAGAAACGAAATATCAAAGCCAAGAAGAATTAAACAAGGGGTGCCTCAGGGTCGTGTCCTATCCCACTTTTGTTTAATTTTTACATATCAAAACTACCTTCGCCACCAGAAGGAGTTACTATCGTTTCTTACGCCGATGACTGCACAATAATGGCCACAGGCCCGGACCCAAAGATCGATAAGCTTTGCAACAGAATAAACGGCTACCTCCCTGATATCTCCAGTTTTTTCGCCTCGTGAAACCTGGCATTATCACCGACTAAATCATCGGCGACCCTATTTACAACTTGGACGTCCCAAATGTCGACCATTTTGAACATCCACGTCGATGGCACTACGCTACCGACTGTCCTACACCCCAAAATCTTGGGTGTGACGTTTGATCAGGAACTACATTTTGGTGAGCACGCAGCCGCAATTGTTCCGAAAATCCAGAGGCGTAATAAAATCCTCAAATCCCTTGCTGGCAGTACTTGGGGAAAAGACAAAGAAACGCTCATTACCACATACAAAGCAATTGGCCAGCCGTTTGCGTGGTACGCGTCCCCTATATGGTCGCCAAGCCTAAAAACTACCCACTGGAAGAAGCTACAGGCCTGCCAAAATACTGCGCTCAGAACCGCCACGGGTTGTCTTCTTATGTCCCCAGAACACCATCTACATAATGAGGCGAGAATATGCCCCATCAAGGAGAGAAATGAGACGCTAACCAAACAGTTCCTGATGAATACCCAGAAACCTGGGCATCCCAACAGTCAACTGATTGATGAGCCAGCACCGCCTGGGGACTTAAGGAGTCATCTCCGTAAGCATTTTGAGGAAATACGGCACCTGAGGACTCAGCCGTATGAAGCAAAAAAACACAAGCAGGTCCTTGGTGAACTCCACAAACAGGCGTCGGACCTTTATGCCGGGAATTGCCCGGTGAATCCAGTACTCGGGGAACAGTACCCAAAACTTGCGGAAGAGGAACGCATACTCCCCAGGGAAACGCGAATCACACTGGGTCAACTCCGTTCTGGATACTGTAACAGGTTAAACTCTTACATATCCAGAATCAACCCCGACATACAAAATGTATTGCAAGTGGTGTGTGTCCCCACATTACACCAACCATCTCTTCAATTGTAATGTGGAACCAACGCCTCTAACACCCCTTTCATTTTGGTCAACCCCTGTCGAAACAGGAAGTTTCTTTGGACTCCCGTTAGAGGATATTGATGAATTTGTGATCGGTCGCAGGTATTAGGTGGGGCGAAACATTGCTACAACAACAACAACAGGGCGGAAATGGAAGTGGCCTCGCGTTTATCATACACCACTCTGTGCAATATCATATATTTGATCCCGACATCGGCCGCAGGGACAGTGTCTTAGAACGTCAAGGCTTATCTGTCCGGTCAGGCGATGCAAACCTAGCAATGATCAACATCTACATCCCTCCTGCCACCTGTTGCCCCAGTGGATACCGCCCTGACATCAGCGCCTTACTCACTGGCAATAATCGCATTATTTTAGGCGACTTCAATGCCCATCACGATCTATGGCATTCAAACTTGCAGTCAGACAGTAGGGGTGAGATATTGGCGGATCAAATAGAAGAAACGGCGTTCTGCACAATAAACGGAGATGCCCCCACACGTATGGTAGGAAGCTGTCACAGTTCGCCGGATATATCTATCGTGAGCGCAGGACTCGTAAACTTCGTCAACTGGCAGCAGATGGTAACATTGGCATCCGACCACCTCTGCCTATACTTATTTCGCTCGAGCGTACCGACGACTTCATCGTTACAGAAAAACGCACTTTCATAAACTTTAAAAAAGGAAAAAGGGGCGAATACAAATCCTATACAGACAACCGCTTGCTGCCCTCCCTATCCCGACTGATGCTCGCCAAGGGGAGCGTGCTTTCCATAAGGTCATTCTATCCGCCTCGGCACATTTCATTCCCGCCTGGAGAATTCCCGAAATCCGGCCACACTTCCCGGCGGAGGCCGCAAATTTAGCGAGAGAACGTGACCTTATAAGACAGCTCGATCCCGGCGACTCCCAAATAAGGGATATAAACCAACGCATCAGATTGCTTGTGGATGAACACAAGCGGGCGAAATGGGAGGAGCACCTAAGCGGTTGTAACCTCTCTGCCGGTGTAGGTAAGCTTTGGTCCACCGTAAAGTCCCAATCGAATCCGCCTAAGCACAATGACAAAATTTCCATCGGCTTTGGCGATAAAGTGCTGTCGGATGCGAAAAAATGTGCGAGCACTTTCTGACGACAATATACATATAATGTATTCTACGGTCGGCAAAGAAAGACGGAGGGCTAACAGACACGCACATACACATAAATTCAGCGCGTCTCCAATTACCATCACCAGAGTTTGAGGGTGGACCAGAATGAGAGGGGTGTTAGAGGCGTTGGTTCCACAACACAGTTAAAGAAATGGTTGGTGTCATGTGGGGACACATTTAATTTAATTTATTTAATTAATTTATTTATTTATTAGTCTACAAATTTAACAATTAATCAGACTAAATATAGTAGGATTACAGATAAATTACAGAAGCATACATATTGAACAAAATTATGTTATAAAATATGTATATATATTATTAAATCAGTTGTCGGGATGGACTGTGATGCCGAGCAACGGGAATTGATTATTAGTGCTGTCGGAATGGACTTGATTTCGAGCAGCTGATGTATATTTGACCCTCAACAAGTAGGGATGCGATGTTTGGGAGGTTGGAAAGGACGCGATTCCAAGCCACCCACCCAAATCATTGCGTATTTAAGGTAGTCAGGAGATATTTTTTTTATTACGTGGAGTGAGTCACACGTATCAATGTTTTTGCAGTGCTTATTGAAGTCAGTACACAGACAACGAAGATATTCGTGCATTTCAAAATTCGATCTGCATGTGCTTATATGAAGCGGTTGAAAATGTCTAGATGGTCTAAAGGGAACATTAAATAAAATTTCACCAAGCAGAAAAGGGCTATTTACCATCCCTCTAATAAGTTTTACTACAAATAACACACCTTCCATCTCCCTACGAATCCGTACCGTAGGGAGCTGAATAAGTTTCAAACGGCAGGAGTAGGGAGGAAGAATCCTTGAGGGGTCCCACGGTAAGTCCCTTAGCGCAAAAACCAGGAATTGCTTTTGAACCGACTTTAATTTGTCGCAGTGCGTCTGGTAACCAGGGTTACAGATTATAAAGAGAGTTTTAGGAATATATGGATCATCGAATTCTTTATACCATCGTTTGACGAACGCCAAACTCCCTTTGGCTCTGTTCACGCAACCTTCTATGTGTAATTTGGAGTGTTCATATGAATCACGTCTATTCCTACAAAAATAATAAAACAATAATATATTATAATTAATTATGTTTACATAAAAGCTGGTACAGGGAGAATTAGAAACATGTCCTTTCCAACCGTCCGATAAGAGTGGCTCATTCTGCTGAGCTGCTAGCTTTTGGGTTGACCGGAATCAAATGCATTCCGACAGCATAAGTAATAAAACTGTGTAATCATACGTCCTTCCATCCTCCCACTGACAAGACTCCAAGACTCGCCAGTTGGGACCACCAGTTCCCGTGCTGATCGCAATCTCATGCATTCCGACACCCCAAATTCTAGAAATCCTATCATTATTAAAATGTACTTATAATTTGTAATAATCTAAGTTTTAGGCTTAAAACGCCGTAATAATAAATAAATAATAATAATAATTAAAAGTCAAGCTTAGGGTTCATCGCCAAGGTCTACAAAGCCAATGAATTGGTTAATTGTGTAATCATCAATCATATAAGATTGGTATGATTTCCTTGTAAAGCACAACCCTTGCACTTCGGCAGGTTTAGTGACATTATATTTACACTACACCATTCGACTAGGCTATTCATCCCCCAGCGGGTTAGGGGATCAGAATATACCCGCGGTAGGTATGCCAGTCGTAAGAGGCGACTAAAATACCAGATTCAAGGGCTGAGTAGCGCAACCCTTCAGGTTGCCAGCGCAATATATAGCTTCTCCAAACCCAATTGTCAACCTCACCTATCCGCGGCGAATCCTGTTTCACTAACAGACGAGGCTCTGGCGACCCCAAGCTCATCATGGAACTTGGGGGTAGGGAGGGAGGGAATGGCCTGAAGGTTTAATGTGGCCACATAAATCGTTCCCGAGATGGTCGGGCTAGTACCTTAATGGTGCTATGGTACCGGAGCGTACCGGATTTGTATCCGGCAAAGGACCATCACATCGATGACACTCCCCAAAGCCTTCGGGGAGCAACTTTATCGCTACAACAACAACAACAACAACCAGGCTATTCAGATACGATTGTAGATTTGATCTATCCACAGGTGAGCGGATAGGCATAAGAAGTTTGACATCATCAGCGTACATTAGCGGCTTGCAGTACTTTAAAACATTTGGAAGGTCGTTAATGAACAGCAGAAAAGGCACTGGACCAAAGTGGCTGCCTTGAGGAACATCAGAAGTAACATTTATAGATTCTGACCTACAGTTATTAAATATTACTGTTTGTTTTCTATCCATCAAGTATGAAGATATCCAAGATAAAGACAAAGGCGGGAAGCCGAAACTATCGAGTTTGAACAGAAGAAGTGAATGGGAAACTTTATCAAAAGCTTTACTAAAATCAGTATAAATTACATCAATTTCGCTATTAACCTTAAATCCGCTCAGCACATGAGTTGTGAACTCAAGAAAGTTAGTCACGGTAGATTTACCCGATAAAAACCATTTTGAGACAAGTCAATGGTTGGGGATACCCTATGATCTAGTTGCTTTGTGACGATCGATTCAAAGAGTTTGGGAATAGCACTAAGCTTTGCTATTCCTCGGTAATTTGAAACACATGATATATTCCCATTTTTGTAAAGTGGTATTATAAAAGACTCTTTCCACTTTCTGGGAAATATCCCTTGCTTTAGGAATGCGTTAAAAAGACATGTAAGAGGTTTATACAGGAATTCAGCACACGTTTTAGCACAAGACATGGAATTTTATCAGCTCCGCTAGAAGAGGAAATGTTTAGGCTTTCCAGATGTCTTAGTACGTCTTCCGTATGAATATGTGGAACAAATGCTGAATTAAGCAAGGACAGTTTGAATTGATGGTGCAATAGCGGGGAGTCATAGGCAGTGGAGTAATTAGATTTAAAGAAGGTGGCAAACACATTGGCAATTTCATTGTCATCATTAGAGCATGCGGGTTAGTTGGCATACATACAAAAGCAGATTGAGAGAATTCCGTGCCTTGAGGAGTAGCGGGAAATTTAATAAGATTGTTTGACAAAGGGTTATTAGTATTGTTGTTGGATGGCATAGAAATAGGAGAAATAAATAATGCGCTATTTCTGGCAACCGCACAACAACAAGAATCAGCAGTAGCAACTTTGTTGCTGGATGACTGCATAGAAGCCATTAATTAGTTTTTTAGTTCGTCGAGCTGTTTAGACAAATTATTGAGCTTGTTGTCAAATGCGCTTGACACTATTTCAAACCCTTGCTTTTGGCCCACAAGAATCGCGTCTAAAGTTTTACCGAGCTTATCCGGCATGTCCACACACTCTTCACAAAAATAAAGCAAGTGACGATTTTTTTTAATTAATCTGACGTCATAATCAGAGATGCCTTTACTACAGGTTCTATGGAATGTTTTTACAGAAACCATTGCACGGTATTATATCACCATCAAGAGTTCTCGAAAACCGTCTGTTACACTTTCCACAAAAAACGTCCATTGTAAGAAGTTGAAACAAACATTAAGACGAAAACTACGCGAGCGATTAAAAAACACGTCTGCGCGCAACGAAAGTCAACTGTCCGGGACTTATGTTTTGTATGTCGGGGTTGTTTCTGGATAGGTAAGAGTTTAACCTGTTACAGTATCCAGATCGAAGTTGAGCTAAAATGACCGCGTTGGGATGAGAAATCAGTAAAGTACGCAAGTTATGGAACGAAAATAGAGTCAGTTGTGAAAGCAAATTATCTCTTTCTTGAAATGCAGTGCATTACTTATTTGCCGTATTCTAGTTAGAAGGGAGTTCCAAAGACGGATCGAAAGGACAAAGAATTGCCGTTCAGAAACTAACATGCGGTATTTAACATGCACGAGGAGCATTGACCTTGAGGAATGCCCCCCAGCGGGTTAGGGGATCAGAATATACCCGCGGTAGGTATGCCTGTCGTAAGAGGCGACTAAAATACCAGATTGAAGGGGCTGTGTAGCGCAACCCTTCAGGTTGCCAGCGCAATATATAGCTTCTCCAAACCCAATTGTCAACCTCACCTATCCGCGGCGAATCCTGTTTCACTAACAGACGAGGCTCTGGCGACCCCAAGCTCCTCATGGAACTTGGGGGTGGGGAGGGAGGGAATGGCATGAAGGCTTAATGTGGCCACATAAATCGTTCCCGAGATGGTCGGGCTAGCACCTTAATGGTGCTATGGTACCGGAGCGTACCGGATCTGTATCCGGAAAAGGACCATCACATCGATAACACTCCCCAAAGCCTTCGGGGAGCAACCTTATCGCTACAACAACAACAACAACAACCTTGAGGAATGAAGAAATTGAAGCCTTCGAAATAGGTAATGAGGTTATTTGGTGTAAATTATCTTATGTAAGGTAGTAAGAGTTCTAACCTTTAGAAGGTTGTCAAAGAATATGTCTAGCAACTTTTCAGAGTAACAGGAAACGTGATCAAGCCTATTCAGCCCGCAGACATATCTAGCACTGTTATTGTGAGTGCTGTAAATGTAATAGATTTATGAAGTATGAGAGCTTTCAATGTATGCCATTTTTTATTTCTTACTTGTCATTTGACATTTATACTTTCTATACACCTTGAATAAAAGCTCTTGGAATTACCAAGCACCAAGTAAGAAAACGTTCAAGTAATAATTGATAAAATTCTAATGTAGTTATTTTGCAGATTCGTAAGCTATTTTTGGTTAAGTAAGAAAGCATTTTGCTCCTTACTAAACGAAATGAAGGGCCATTTCCGGAAACGCGTTCGAGGGACGGCTGTACCTCCTATTTTAAAATTATGCGCTACACTCCGATTCCTTGCTGACGGCAGCTATCAAAAATGCTGTGGAAATGATTTTAGTGTTGGACTGGCACAACCTACAACATCTATAGTTGTCAAAGAGGTTTTAGATATTATTGAGGAGCATATTTTTGCGAAGTGGATTAAAACCCAAACAGCAAAAATTGTATTTTACTCTAAAACAGGATTCCCAGGAGTAGTGATTAGTATCAATGGGACTGACGAATGGAACTGCGGCCAGCCTCGTCCAACTTCGGAATGTCGCTCCATAATGTAAAACAGTTATTCAATGTAATCCTTCGTTTAAACGTTGTTTTTTCTATAAATGTGTACAAAATTGTTGATTATTGTTTGATTAAAAAATGTGCAACTACCGGCTTTAAATTGTTTTTGTCTATTTTGTGGTAACGTTTTATGAGCCCGTGCACCATCTAACTCTTATCAAAGGTGGTATCAAAAGACGAGTTTCGATCTCCGTTTGTAGGATTCGAAAGCGGAAATTAAAAATTGTATTTCTGTCGCAAAATATAAAAAAAAACACAAAATGGCCCGAGAGGGTCTGAAATAGGAGGCCCCATCCACAGTTTTTTTGCACAGAAGAACTTTCTGTGTTGGCGGCCTTTGGCCGCGATTTGTTAAAATAACCCTGGGTGGGTCCAACGCCTTTCTGCATTAGTGTGTCCAAAAAATCTGAAAAAATACAAAAACCACATGACAATTTGAACCGAAATGATATGATATTTTTAATTTTTGTTTTCGGATCCTAAAATTGGAGGGCGAAACGTGTCTTTTGATACTAACTTTGAAAATTTTTGTTAAAAATTAGGTGGTGAACCGTCTTCTAAAACGTTACATTTTTTCAAAACAACTGTGAAAATTGTATGAGACAACTGCTAGTAACCAGTTGTAAGATTTTGACGTCTTTGACAACTACACCAACATAAGGTTGTAAACGGTAATGCCACAAAAAGTTGTTAGACAAGACAACTCAACCGGCATTTTTTTTGACAGGTTGAGTTGTAATCTGTAATACCAAATTGCGAAATTTCAACCCAACCAGAGTTGAGTTGTAAACGGTAATAGGGGCATTAATTAGAACACTTACCTATGATAAACGAGTGCAAATTAAGTTAGTAAATAAATGGTATGACCGAGAGCTAACGGAATTAAACAAATAAAAATATGAGCTTTACAAAATAGCACAGAGTACAAATGAGTGGGATAGTTATACTTATACAAAACGTAAATATAAAAAACTTATAAAAATAAAAAAAGAGCAATACATGGAAAATAAAATAGCGCTTAATAGCAACAATCAAAGACTAATGTGGAAATGTCTTAAAGATACCATAAACATGAGTCATGACACAGCCCAAGTAAAACGTATAGTAATAAATAGTACAGCCATTGAAGGAGACCCCGAGATCGCGGCCCAATTGAATCATTTCTTTGTCGAGAACATCACAACAATATGTAATAATACCATTGAACAAACTACAAGAGATGAAACCACAGAGGATATTAGGGGAAGTGTTCTTGACCTGAAACAAATAAATGTGGAACAGCTCATGCGAACAGCGGCTAACTTAAAAGATAAGTATGGAGGAAAAAAACTGGTATCAGAAGGCGTATATAAAGACAGTATGGAATATTCGGGATACGCTTATATATGTATTGTCAATGAGAGCTTTAGAGAAGGTGTATTCCCAGCATGCTGGAAAACATCGGCAGTGGGACCAGTTGAAAAAGTTAAAGGGACTGAAAAATCAGAGGAAATACGGCCTATTAATACGTTGCCTAGTGATGAAAATAGTATAGAGAAACTCGTAAAAGACCAGCTTCTCGATTACCTGAATAAAAATGAAATTATCATATGTGAACCATCAGGGTTCAGAACCAAACACTCTTGTGAAACCACTCTGGTTATATCAGAATAGAAAGAAAGCCTGTCAAAAAAATTAGTAACAGTGCCGGTCTTCCTAGACTTAAAGAGGGCATTTGAAACCATCGATAGGGTCATACTACTGAGGAAACTGCATAACATAGGGGTACGTAATATAGCACTGCGGTGGTTTAAAAGCTACCTTACTGGCAGAAAACAGAAAACCATAATTAGAAGCGCAACGTTGCCGGAAATTGATATGGACATAAGTCTTCCACAAGGATCTGTTCTAGCTGCAATATTATTCATTGTATATATAAACGATATAAAAAAAATATCTTAGTCACTGCAAGATACGACTGTTCGCAGATGATGCATTGTTGACCATAAGCTGTTCTTCGGAGATAGAAGCTATGTCTAAAATGCACGCGGACTTGAATGATGTATATAACTGGTTGTGTCAAAATAAGCTTAAAGCAAATATTGACAAAACGAATTGGATTATCATTAGAAGAACGCATGCCGAAGAAAATATTATAGCCTTGAAATAGCAAACAGTACCATACAAAAAGTCAATGAAATCAAATACCTTGGAATCATAATAGATGAGAAACTTAAGTTCGCTGAGCATATTAAATATACAGAGGCAAAAATATCAAAAAATTGGATTTATGTTCCGAACATGCAAGCACGTCAGCAAATATTATAAAATTATGGTTTATAGGTCCATTATAGAACCTCATTTCATATACTGCCCTACGATTTTATTCATGTTAGCCGACTCGAACATTGCAAAGCTACAGGTGAAACAAAATAAAGCAATGCGGTTTATTCTTAGAAAACATACGATACCCCAATACATGAAATGTTAGAAAGCTTAAATTGGCTTAGTGTAAGTAGTATACTACACCCTAAAATTTATACACAACACGAAACTTGGCAACCTTCCGAAATATTTAAATGACTACGAGTGATTGAGAGAATACAACGAACTACCATGTGAAATAAAACAATGTCAAAACATCAATAAATTTAAGAAATTATTATATAACTATTGCAAAGCACTACCATTTAGATAATACATTTACCTAATTTAGGTATACAAGATCGTTAACTGAAGCAGAATGTCAATAAAGTTGAAGCAAAAATATCGTATGCGAATATAACAAAAAGTAGTAAACAAAATTTGAAGCGTTGCCAGAGATTAAAAAAATCATCCACTAATAGTGAAACCGAGCAAAAAACAGGATGCGGAAATTACGAAAAATGACCTTAATTCAAAGTAGATAACGAATATAGTAACTAGGCAAAGCTGAGTAGTGATAGTTGAAAGTAAAAATGATCAACAACGAGATAAAATTAAAAATGCCATCGAGACTAATCTTGGAAATACCTATGAGGTTAAGATCCATAAGAAAGTGAAACCGACATTTGTTGTATCGGGTATAAATTTTAAATATGATAGTGATGAACTGGCGCAGAGAATTAAACGACAAAATGCGTGTCTTGCTGAAACGGACATTAAAATTATAAAACAGTATGAAAAGAAAAAGGGTTCGAATGTGTATTACAACGCAGTACTGGAAGTAGACCTAGAAGCTTTCACGAATATACTAGCTGGAGAAAGGATAAATGTAGGCTGGGAACGGTGCAGAGTGTATGATGCAGTCCAAGTACTTTGTTGTTTTAAATGCAAAGGCTTTCATCATAAGGCCAGTGACTGTAAAGAAAGGGAAGTGTGCACAAAATGTCTGGATGAACACAAACATACGCAATGCGATAAGGAACCAATCAGGAAATGTATCATCTGTATGAGGGAAAATAATGAACTGAATCTTGGGCTTGATGATAACCATGATACTATGGATAGAGTATGTCCTGTATATCAGCAAAAATTATCCACAAGGAAAAAAAGATCGTTTATTAGCAGCCAAAGGATAAAAAATCAAAAATCGAAGTAGTGGGGTGCATAACTTAGAATGTATATATCTCAATATTTGTAGTATAACTGCTAACAAAACTGAACTGGAGAGGCTTGTCGAAATAAGAAAGCGCAGAAACATGCGCAACTGATCTTATAATGGATACCGAATTAAATATTCCGACATACAAATGTATTCATTGCGATTCCCATAGTAGACATACGGGTGGTGTTTTGATGTATGTTCATGAAAATTTAGAGTTTAGTATAGTCTTCAATATAGCCATTAACATGAGTATATGTTGCATTATTATAAAGATGGAAAAATGTGTTTTAAAATGGCAAATTGGTGTACTTTATCACTCACCGAGTAGCAGTGACGCCGACTTTATTACGTTTCTAGATGAAATCCTGACTGAAGACCTCAAGGAATCAGACAATAATATCATAATTGGAGATTTTAACATCAATATGAATGTATCGTCAACATACTCGAAACACCTATTAAGTTTATTCGCACAAAGGGCAATGATTCAAAGAATTAATTTCAATACGAGAATAACATAGAACTCGTCTACCAAAATTGACTTACTCTTTAGTATAAATGATCAAGTTAGATCGGAAAATATAGTTGAATATAGAATTTCGGATCATGAAACAATTAATTTCAAAGTGCCAACAACAAAGTTTTGCAAAATGAGAAGTTACTCTACTTTTACCTCATGGGAATACTATTGTTCTGAAAACCTTTTAAATAAGCTAAGAACGTGTGATTTTAGCTTTATGGAAGGCAGAGTCCACAGCAATAACGGAAACATGAAGCGGATGTGGAAGTGTCTGAAAGACCTCGCAGAGCTTACAGATAACAAAAAACATATTACTAAGATAGTAATCCATGGCGAATGCCTCGATAATGAGTATCATATAGCTAATGCTCTAAACAATTTTTTTGTCCAGAGCATAGTCGAAATTAACGATAGTATCGAAGAAATGCCTACTGCATCCGAACTAAACGTTGATCGCTCGATCGCAATAGAACCATTTCTTTTCACTGACATTGTGTTACCTGTGGAAAAAGTAAAAAATGCAGTGAAACCGGAGGAGCTACGGCCAATCAATACGTTACCCACAGATGAGAAAATTATGGGAATGGGGGGGGGGGGGGGGGGGGGGGGGGTGAAAAATCAATTGGTGGCGTACCTAGAAAAGCACAAAGTTATTATACCAGAACAGTCTGGATTCAGAAAGAGCCATTCTTGTGAAACAGCACTCAACATGGTTATTGCAGAATGGAAAGAAGATATATCGGACAAAAAATTGTGGTGTCTGTCTTCTTAGACTTGAAACGGGCCTTTGAAACAGTTGATAGACGGGAATTGTTGATAGTTTTGTTCAAAACTGTTGTCAGAGGAAAGACTTTGGAATGGTTCCGAAGTTATCTGAGTGACAGAAAGCAAAGGACGGTTATTGAAAAAAGAGTTTCATCGGTTGTGGATGTAGATATTGGATTGCCAGAAGGTTCAGTGCATGCACCGATACTATTTACATTGTACATAAATGATATAAAAAAAATGCTTAAAATATTGCAATATACGTCTATTTGTGGATGATGCACTGCTCATCACCAGTGAGAAATATGCCGACTGTGCAATGCAAAAAGCCCAAGAAGATCTTGACTCTCTATACAACTGGTTGTGCCTTAAAAAATTGAAGTTAAATGTAGATAAGACTGTTGTTGTTGTTGTAGTAATGCTCGCCCCACCTAATAGCCACGACCGACCACAAATTGTCATCAATATCCTATAACGGGAGTCCAAGGAAACTTGCCGTTTCAACAGGGGTGTACCATAAGGAAAGGGCTGTTAGAGGCGTTGGTTCCACATTACAATTGAAGAGATGGTTGGTGTCATGTGGGGACACATTGCAAGCGGGGCATACATTTTGTATGTCGGGGTTGATTCTGGATAGGTAAGAGTTTAACCTGTTACATTATCCAGAACGAAGTTGAGCAAGAGTGACACGCGTTTCCCTGGGGAGTATGCGTTCCTCTTCCGCGAGTTTTGGATAATTTTCTTTAAGTACTGGATTCACCGGGCAATTCCCGGCATAAAGGTCCGACGCCTGTTTATGGAGTTCACCAAGGACCTGCTTGTGTTTTTTCACTTCATACGGCTGGGTTCTCAGGTGCCGTATTTCCTCAAAATGCTTACGGAGATGACTCCTTAAGCCCCTAGGCGGTGCTGGTTCATCAATAAGATCTCTGTTGGGATGCCCAGGTTTCAGGGTATTCAACAGGAACTGTTTGGTTAGCATCTCATTTCTCTCCCTGATGGGGAATATTCTCGCCTCATTATGCAGATGGTGTTCTGGGGACATAAGAAGACAGCCCGTGGCGATTCTGAGAGCAGTATTTTGGCAGGCCTGTAGTTTCTTCCAGTGGGTGATTTTTAGGTTTGGCGACCATATGGGTGACGCGTAGCACGTAATCGGCTCGCTAATTGCTTTGTATGTAGTCATGAACGTTTCTTTATCTTATCCCCAGGTACTGCCAGCGAGGGATTTGAGGATTTTTTTACGGCTCTGAATTCTCGGAACAATTGCGGCTGCGTGCTCACCAAAATGTAGATCCTGATCAAACGCCACACCCAAGATTTTGGGGTGTAGGACAGTCGGTAGCGTAGTGCCATCGACGTGGATGTTCAAAATGGTCGACATTTGGGACGTCCATGTTGTAAATAAGGTCGCGGAAGATTTAGTCGGTGATAATGCCAGGTTTCGCGAGGCGAAAAAACTGGAGAGATCAGGGAGGTAGCCGTTTATTTTATTGCATAGCGCATCGATCTTTGGGGCTGGGCCTGTGGCCATTATTGTGCAGTCATCGGCGTAGGAAACGATTGTGACTCCTTCCGGTGGTGAAGGTAGCTTGGATATGTAGAAATTAAACAAAAGTGGGGATAGGACACCACCCTGTGGCACCCCTTGTTTAATTCTCCTTGGTTTTGATGTTTCGTTTCTAAATTGCACCGATGCCTGCCGACCACCCAGATAATTTGCGGTCCACCTTTTAAAACATGGGGGAAGGGTAGACCCTTCCAGGTCTTGCAGTAACGAGCCATGGTTGACCGTACCAAAAGCTTTTGATAGGTCTAGCGCTACGAGTACTGTTCTATGGTGGGGGTATTGATTTAAACCACCGCAATTTATCTGGGTGCTAGTGGCATTTAGCGCGGTGGTAGTGCTATTGAGTTTTCTGAAGCCTAGCTGCAAATTTGCTTGGAAATAATGGAGCAAAATGGCTTCAAGCGTCTTTGCCACTGGCGATAGGAGAGATATCGGACGATACGACTCACCTATGTTAGCTGGTTTCCCAGTCTTTAGTAGCGGGACCACCTTGGCCATTTTCCATTTCTCGGGTATGACAAAGGTGGAAAGAGACAGGTTGAAGACATGCGCTAAATATTTGAAACCCTCTTTCCCTAGGCTTTTAAGCATCGGCATGGTTATGCCGTCTGGGCCCACTGCTTTGGATGGTTTAGCACGACCAATGGCGTCCTCAACCTCTTTAGCGGTGATGGTGATTGGTGACGCACTGAATTTGTGTTAATGTGCGTGTCTATTGGCTCTCCGTCTATCTTTGTCGACCGTAGGATGCATTATATATTGTCGGCAGAAAGCGCTCGCGCATTTTTTTGCGTCCGACAGCACTTCGTCGCCAAAGGCGATGGAAACTTTGTCTTTGTGCTTAGTCGGATTCGATAGGGACTTTAAGGTGGACCAAAGTTTACCCACACCGGTAGAGAGGTTACAACCTCTTAGGTGCTCCTCCCATTTTGTCCGCTTGTGTTCATCCACAAGCAACCTGATGCGTTGGTTTATATCCCTTATTTGGGGTCGCCTGGATCAAGCTGTCTTATAAGGTCACGTTTTCTCGCTAAGTTTGCGGCCTCCGCCGGGAAGTGGGGCCGGATTTCGGGAATTCTCCCGGCGGGAATGAAATATGCCGAGGCGGATAGAATGACCTTACGGAAGGCACGCTCCCCTTGGCGGGCATCAGTCGGGATAGGGAGGGCAGCAAAGCGGTTGTCTGTAAAGGATTTATATTCTTCCCACTTTCCTTTTTTGAAGTTTATGAAAGTGCGTTTTTCAGTGACGATGAAGTCGGCGGTACGCTCGAGCGAAATAAATATGGGCAGGTGGTCGGATGCCAATGTTACCATCGGCTGCCAGTTGACGCAGTTTACGAGTTCTGCGCTCACGATTGAGATATCTGGCGAGCTGTGACAGCTTCCTACCATACGTGTGGGGACGTCTCCGTTTATTGTGCAGAACGTCGTTTCTTCTATTTGATCCGCCAACATCTCACCCCTACTGTCCGCCCGCAAGTTTGAATGCTATAGATCATGATGGGCATTGAAATCGCCTAAGATAATGCGATTGTTGCCAGTGAGTAAGGCCCTGATATTAGGGCGGTATCCACTGGGGCAACAGGTGGCAGGAGGGATGTAGATGTTGATGATTTCTAGGTTTGCATCGCCTGACCGGACAGATAGGCCTTGACGTTCAAAGACATTGTCCCTGCGGTCGATGCCAGGATCAAATACATAATATTGCACAGAGTGGTGTATGATAAACGCGAGACCGCCTCCATTTCCGCACTCGAGGTCTTTCCTGTGGAAATTATACCCAGAGCAGGTCTGCAATGCAGATCTTCCTGTGAGTTTAGTCTCTTGAATCGCAGCAATGCGGATGTTGTGCCGCTTCATGAAATCGACTATCTCCGTAATCTTCCCAGTTAGTCCATTACAGTTTAACTGCAGAATTCTGAAGTGCATAAGGGGAGACGCCGCCACTCTGGGGGTAAGTGACGGGTGACTACACCTGGGTTGTGGAAGGCCAGGACGCAATTGCTGTTGTGGCCCTGGGACTGGACGTCCTTGGGCAAGCATTGGGGTACCCGGATGACTTGGGTTTGCGACCTGGCAACATGGCGCAATGAAACCCGTTGGGGGGTCGCCGTCGCGGAGATCAGAACATCTAGGAAAGTGGCACCACCCAAGGCAGGAGCTGCATTGGGCGGATGTCGCAAACCTATATATTCTGTGCTGGCAAACGGTGCAAACGGAGGTAGGGACTAAGAGTCTGTTTCCCTGACCTAAACGATTGCTTCCGGAAAAGAAGAGTGAGAAGACGGGGCAGGGGCTGATGCTCAGCATTGCTACCAACTCTACTACGAAGGTAGTAGTTATGAGTGGTATCAGCTGTTTGAGTTGTTGGCGCCGTGGGGCGCGAGCAGCAGCGGGTACTTGTTGTGGCTTGCTGAGCAGCGGGGCTGCTGGAAGGTAGTGGGGGGGGGGGGGGGGGGGCGCTTAGGCGTAGACTACGGGACGCCCTTGGGCGTGAACAGCAAGGAGCCACAAAAGATTTATAAAAGTTATGTGGACGTCGGGTTTTGGGATCAAGCCCAGAACAACCTGTTCGATGCAACCATCCCTTGCACGAGACTCACTGAACAGAGTATGACCGTCCTAAAAAGATTCTTTTCCGGCAGATGCAGCAAAACCATTTCTCAGGACCGGGGTCAGGAGACGGACCCGGATTGGATTCGAAGCCTTCCCAGAGTAACAGAATATGGACCAGTCCTGCTGCAAGGAGCTGCTGGGAGGATGACAATTTGTGGGAGGGACGAAACAAATTAAATGGTGTCACACTGAAATGACAGTCCTTGGTCTGGAAAAATCCCTAGTCGCTCCGGTACATAGAACCGACTGCCTTGGGAAGCGTGTAGATAAGACTAAGTTCATAGTATTTTGCAAGAACCAGAACATCATACGTAATAACGATTTAAACAAAATAACCCTGAAGATAAAAAACAATTTAATTCCAAGAGTAAATGAAATGAAGTACTTAGGAGTTTTAATTGATGAAAACCTGAATTTTGGAGAACATATTGTAACGATTTTACTTGCAAATCCTCTTATTTGCAACCCTCTGCTAAGTTCGAACCACTAAACTGTTGAATAAATAACTGCAATATTTAATAATGCAAAATGGCCTTTATTAAAGTACTTCACAAAAACACTTATACTTTGCAACGAATAGCTTGCTTAATAACCAAACTGATTGATAGCCCAAATGAAACTCTTCGCCTTTACTGCCGCGCCTTTTATACTTTTTGATTTCTCATTGCATACTTCCAGGCTTTTCCATTCCAGAACTTACTAGTTAGTTTCAGCTACAAAATCGCCAGCCACAACTATGTTTATAACTTCTCATTTGAGTAATACTTGCACAAATTATTGCCCTCTCTTGTTTGCAATTCAGATAAGATATATGCATTTGTTTGTGCATTGATTCTCCACTGCTCGTATACGTACATGGTACATATACGTAGACGCAATTATTGTTTCGTTTATGTAGATACATAATGATTGATCTATGGATGTGCATTATATCACTGTTTAGCATCAGCTTAGAGATAGCAGCACCCCTTAGCTTTGCTAATATTCGTAACACTGCTCTCCACCTAAGTCTGATCGTCCCAATCAGAAAAACCTCTCGATCTAAACGCTGCTAGCCTTTCCAAATCGACCACTTTCATTTTGGTTCGTGGTTTCCCGATGGTTTGTATGCGGTACACTACATCGTTGATCCGTTTTACAACTTTGTATGGACCTTCCCAATTACACTGCAATTTCGGGGACAAACCTTTTTTACGTTGTGGGTTGTATAACAGCACCAAATCTCCTTCCTGAAAACCTTCCGAATTAATTGCTTTATCGTATCTGGCTTTCATCTTGTCACTCATAATCTTTGTTCGTTGCCTTATCAGATCATGTATTTCTCTTAGCTCTTCTTCCAAATCACTAGTGGATTTCTTGACATTTCTCTCCTCTTACTTTTGCAGGGGTTTGGCCCGTTGTATCATGCACTGCTGAGCTGATCGGTAAGCCATCAAGAATAATGGTATGCGGGTATCCCACTCTTTATGGTACTTGTCTACTACTTTCCTTAAGTGCTCCTCCAATGTTCTATTGAATCGTTCTACCATACCATCGGATTGAGGATGCAATGCAGTGTTTTTCGAATGCCCAATGATTTACACATTTCCTGGAACACAGCTGATTCGAAATTCCTGCCTTGGTCAGCATGTAACTCCATTGGTACACCATACCTTGCAACCCAATTGTTCATAAACACTTCTGCTACTGTTTCTGCTTCTTGGTTTAGGATTGGGTATACCTCTGGCCATTTACTGAAATAATCCATAACCACCAGTACGTATTTGTTTCCGTGGTTGCTAATAGGAAATGGACCTGCCACATCCATGGCGATCCTATCAAATGGTGCACCTAAATTATACTGCTTCATCTGGCCATGACTTCGTGTTTTGGGCCCTTTCGCTCTGCAAACCTCGCAGTTGGCAATCCACTCGGTGATCGACTGACGGAAACCAACCCAATAGAATCTCTGCTTAATTTTCTCGAGCGTCTTCGTGATTCCAAGATGACCTCCACTTGGACCATTATGCAGCTCGTTGAGCACGTCAGGAATCCTCTTTCTGGGAACAACTATCAGTTTCTTCTTGCATTTACTATCCTCACTTTCCCATACTCGATGAAGGCAACCGTATATCAATTCTAAACTGTTCCACTGTGCCCAATATGACTTCGCAATGGGACTCTCTGCTGACATCTCTTCTCTGTTTGGTCTTTCGTTTCGTTCGAGCCCTTGCATAACACGTGATAGATCTGTATCTTCTAGCTGACACTTTCTTACCTGTTTCCTGTCCCATTCATCTGTACATGCTATAGTCATTAGCCGGACATCTATAATGTCTTCTTTAGCCTCGGCCTTTGAACAGTGCTTGCATTTCAAACTACATGGTCTTCGTGACATTGCATCAGCATTTCCATGGGTACTACCTTTTCGATGCTCAATGGAAAAGTCATAGCTTTGTAGTCGCTCAATCCACCGTGCCAATTGTCCTTCCGGATTACGGAGCTGCAGAAGTCATTTCAACGCTGCGTGATCTGTCCTGACGCGGAATCGCTGGCCGTAGAGGTATTTGTGGAAATGTTTAATGCACTCTACCAATGCCAACAGCTCTCTCCGTGTAACGCAATAGTTCCTCTCTGGTTTTCCAATTGAACGGCTGTAATATGCAACTACCTTCTCCTGTCCATCGACCCGTTGTGATAAAACGCCTTCTATAGCATATCCGCTCGCATCTGTATCTAGTATAAACGTGACTCCTGGAATCGGATATGCCAACATTGGGCAGTGCACAAACGTTCTTTCAATGTTTGGAAAGCTACTTCTTGCTCCTTCTTCCATTCAAAAGCTTTATTTTTTCTTGTTAGCTCGTGGAGACTATGGGCTACGCTGGCAAAATTTGGTACAAATCGGCGGTAATATGTACACAGCCCAAGGAAACGTCTCAATTCATGCAGATTCTGTGGTCTTGGCCAATCTTTTACTGCCTCTATCTTTTCATTCGCTGTGCAGATGCCCTCTGTCGTTACCTTGTGACCCATATAATTTACTTCCTTTTTAAACAGCGCACACTTTTTGGGACCTAACTTCAGACCAGCGCCAGCTATTCTCTGGAATACTTCCTCCAAGTTCTTAATATGTTCATCAAAATTCTTGCCCAATACGATGATGTCGTCCAGGTACACCAAGCATGTTTTCCAATGTAGTCCTTTCAGTACCTGGCCCATGAAACTCTCAAAAGTAGCTGGTGCATTACAAAGTCCAAAAGGCATCACTGTAAATTGCCAAAGACCATCATCGACACTGAAGGCTGTTTTCTCATTATCTTCCTCCTTCACCTCACCTTGCCAGTAGCCGCTTTTCAAGTCCAGTGTGGAAAACCATTTCGTACCATATAGCGAGTCCAGAGTGTCGTCAATTCTTGGCAATGGGTAGCTATCCTTTTTCGTAACGTCATTCAACTTTCGGTAGTCGACGCAAAACCTCATTTTTCCATCCTTCTACTTTACAAGTACTACCGGTGAGCTCCATGGACTAGCTGATGGTTCGATGACGCCGCTGTCGCTCATTTCTTGTATGATTTGACTCACAACTTCCCGCTTCGCCAGTGGGCTTGACGGATCGACCTCGCATCTCCAGTGTCAATTTGATGTTTCACAACATTGGTGCGGCCTGGTTTGGAACCATCCTGGTCAAATATGTTCGCGTACTTTAAGAGCAGTTATTTTGCCTTACTCTGATAGGCTTCCTCTAGCCCCTGCGTCCATGCCGTGATGTCATTTGAAAGATTAGTATTACTAGATGAAACGTGTTGCTGGAGCTGTTCACAGTTAATAACTACTTCGGCCTCTTGGCATCTTCCCAAAATAGCTCATAGCTGGTCAAACTGAATGGTGACTTGAACTCATTGATTACTCTTACCGGAATACGTCCATCCTGTTTTGTTATAGCCAGGGTTTTTCCTACAAGTATGTTCAGTGCTGATTTATTTGCTGCTTCGACAACCCACAATTTGTTTGTCCCACAATCTCCATCAACCTTTGCCCAGATGACTGCTTCTGATTTTGGTGGTATTTGCTGACTCTCTTCCACCAGCACTCGCTTACTGCTGTAGCCTCTCCCGTAGCCGAAATTAAGTGGCACATCCATGTTTTTATATCGCATCGTCTTGCTTTGCATATCGATTTTGATGCCTTGGTTGATTAATGATTTCATCAACAATACCTGCCACTATAAAATTGTGTAGTACCGTGACGTTCCCAATTGCTACTTCACATTCTACTTCTCCAATTACCTGGGTGTCCTCTCCTGTGGCTGTACGTAATCTTGCTCCAAGCAATAGTGTGATCTTCTTGGGACTAAATCTGATCGAATGATGGAATGGGATGCACCCGTATCTACAGTCAGTAACCGTTCCTTTCCATCCACATGTCCTCCGACAGTAAGATTGCTTGACCTTCTTCCAATTTGCGAGATAGAGATTATGGGGCATTCAATTGAGGGAGCCAGCTGTCGCCCCTTGCGGCTGACTCTCTTTAGTTTAACGATTGAGTGGACTTGGAGATTTGCTCATCTCCTTCAGCTCTGCGTTTACGACCACCCACATTGTTGGAACTGTTAGGGTTGGTGTTGCAATGTCGTGCAATATGACGTGGGTTGGCGCACTTGAAACATTTAATAACTCCGGCATTTTTCCGTTGCGATCCCTTCAGTGCTTCCAAAATTGTGTCTACCCAATCTGGTCTTTCCACTTCCACACGATGAGCTTTGTATGCTGGTTTACTCAATAGTGAGGCAGTTTCCTGAGTCAATGCATGTGATACCGTCTCTGCAAATGTTGGCTTTGGGTTTGCGTATGTGGCTCGCTTCGTTTCGACGTCCCGTATGCCATTTATAAAGCTCTGAATTTTTACTCTTTCGGTGTATTTGTAACGACAGCCTTATTATCTGTATGTATGTTGTGTGTGTTCATGTTATCCCCCAATCAACCGTCTGAGTGAAAGCGTGTGTATAGGTGTATGTGGAAGCGTGGATTGGTAGCTCGACGCGCAGGCGTAGTTACGATATTAGCTGGCAGTTGGAGTGAACTACATCGCGACACCAGGCGGTGTGATCGCCGATAGCCATCGGCTCCTGAGAGCCTTCGGAAGCAAAAAGAACTTAGTGTCAAGGTGTCCACAATTTAATGCGGTTCGGTGTGCGCGTCGCAAACAAAAATTAAAATAAGCCAAAGTGTAGTGAGAGAGAAAAAAAAAAACTGTAATAAGATTTACAGTACGAAAAAAAAAATTTTACAAAAAAAAAAGAAATCAGAGTTGTAAAGTGACAATAAGAAAAAAGAAAAAATCATATATTTTCTAGAAAAATAAATTGTTACAGTGCAACAAGTAAACGGTGAACGGACCGATACGTTAAAACCAACAAAAGGGTCAACAGCTTACCGGAACCAGAAAACTTTCAACAACATATATTTGTGTCCAGCAACATCCCGCTAAAGAAAAACCGAGGTAAGTTTTTTTCTATAAAGTAACTTCCTGCTATTTAAAAATAAAGTGCAAATTCAAGTGTAGGTAATTGTAAAATAAAAAAAAAAATAAAAAAAAAATAGAAAAAAAAAATAAATAAAAAAATAAAAATCGCTAGGAATGTTAATTAGAATGATAGAAAAGAAAAAAAAAATAAACACAAATTTCAAACATACGCGGTTCTGGCAAGATAGCATAGAAGTGAAATTTAGGTTACTGAAAATTAGCTAAATCGAAATTTATTTTCAAATTCGAAATTATCACAAATTTTAAATAAAATCTAACCATACTTGAAAATGCATGAAGTAGACATACATACATAGGTATGTATTCGAATGTGTTTAAGCTATACCTATAAATATATGTACATACGCATAGGCATTTCACATTACTTAACTTGCATTGTTTGTGCATTTGTGTATTTCGCAGATTCCTGTCAGCGGGAGGCAAAAAGGCTGAATCTCGGTTTGTTTAAAAACCTGGATTTACCACCAATCCGAGGATAAAAACAACAACCCCAGCATACATAGCGGCGCCCACAACCAATAGACAAGCAAAAGAACCGTGTTGTACCCAACAACAACAACAACACCCAAACTGTAGATTTTTTATGTAGGCCAACGGTCTACCGGCATAGGGTATTAGCTGGCCATATAAGCTACCGTCAACAGCTGTTGCCGTGGTTGAACCGGAAAGAGGTCAGTGACCTAAATTGCAATAAAGGAAGCAAAGAAATAGGAAATATATAATAAGGCAGAAACGGCGGAACATTTGGATCACTTAGACAGAGCTGACCAAGTAACAAATACAGAGAGAACTTCGGAGAGAGAGCGCTGCTGTGCGAGAGTGGATATGACCGAGAGCAGCTGCTGAGAAAGACAACGCAGGCGATCACATCGTGTCTTTTTGTACAATATGTTCACCAACTAGCTTTAACTACTCTCTAAGATACCAAAAATTATTGGTTTAGGATATAATTTATGTTGAGTTATAACAATTTATAGATTTTGCACCAGTGGGTGGGGGGAAGGGGAGTCTGGGTCGGAGGGTGTCACTGCTCACTTCGTAAGCCCTCGACTTATTTGACCCAGTGAGTTTGTAATATTGGTGAAGGTCAGTATACGTAAAGTTATAATGTGTAAAAATTATTAAAAAGTAATTGTTCGCAGGGTCTTGGGACCTAGAGGTTTACGCCGATCACTTTATCGGCGGCGTTGGCGGCGCGCCGACGTACGCCGGTGTTCTTACTTTAAAAAGCTTGATTTTTCTATTTAAAAAAATAATATTTAGGAAAGGTTTTGTTTGTATGTATTTAAGGAAATGAACTTTTGGTAATTTTGGAAAGATCCGAGGTTCTTGCCTCAAAATCTCTCAGATCGTTCAAAAATTTTCAGGAGTAGATCCTTGTGAAGGGATTGTCCTTCGTTCACTTGGTAGTGCTGGGTTTGCTGAAAAGAAATAGAGATACATAAAATGGTCACACTTTTGTCTGTATGTCTCGTGGAAAGCGTAGTTTCACCTGGGGTTAACTCCTAATAATCGTCGCGAACACAATTTCTTTAAATCATTTGTGGCTCCTTGGCG
This sequence comes from Eurosta solidaginis, assembly GCF_040869045.1. NCBI lineage: Eukaryota > Metazoa > Arthropoda > Insecta > Diptera > Tephritidae > Eurosta > Eurosta solidaginis. Next base: position 106,264,237 of record NC_090323.1, on the reverse strand, counting down.
GTCACACACAAAGGCGACTTACGGTTGCTATTAATGGTCTATTAATACTCCCGATTCTCGTGGCACAGGGCGCCTCCAGTCTTTTCGGCTGTTTTTAAGAGCTAAAATTCCCGATGTGCGAACAGTAGCAATTCCAACCATCAGTCGCTACCACGCCTCCTGTCAGTACAGAAGCTATAGGACTGCGACTTCGAACACATATGTACCTTCGTCGACGTCACTTTCCTAGAAGCTATAGGTGTAGCTCCGAAGACTTTCTAACGGATGTTTTTGTCGCGCGATGCTGCCGAAGTACGACAGAGAAACATCTTAAAACTTTAGGGAGTGACTATTCGGCCAAGGATGCCGCCCTCGAAATCATAAGCTAAGTGGATGTCATTGCCTAACTCATGGGTGAAAATCGCACACTCAGAGAAAAAATTGTTCTAAAACGAATGAAACAAGTTAAAAATTAAGAACATTCGTTGACAAAAGTCTGTTAAGTCCGTTTTTTCTTAATTCGGATTGTTTTAAGAACAGTTTTTGCAAGCACACTGTTCGTATTTTACGACCAGTTTGGTATTGATGTGTGAACCTTCTGTGCTCATTTCAAGCACTATTTGTGCTTAAAATAAGATCTTTCGTTCTCACGCTTCGAGAACGACTTGTGGTCGATTTAACAGTTTACGTTCTCAATTCAAGAACGGGTTTTGCTTGATCATTGATGGGAGGGGAAAGTATTGTGACGAATATTAGTGACACTAAGTGATACTCACATCACTAGTCTGATGCTAAGTAAATGAAGCCACAACAACAATAAAGCAGGCAGTCACTTGTGTCTACATAAGCGAATCAATCATTATGTCTACACATATGTACGTACACGCAGCGGAGAAGAGACGCACAAACACATGCATATATCTTATCTGAGGTGCTCCCAAAAGTAGGCAATTATCTGTGGAAGTGTCACTCACATATACACGCCCATATGAGAAGCTATACACGTGCATCTGTAGTTATAATTTTATAGCAGTAACTAAGTAAATTCTGGCCTAGAAGCGTGGAACGAGGAACTCGAAGAGTATAAAAAGTAGCAACAGTAGGGGCACGGAAATCAGTTTGATTTAAGCAAGCTATCAGTTGCGAAGTATAAGTGTTAATGTGAAGTACTTTAATAAAGGCAATTTGGCATTATTGAATAGTGGAGTTATTTATACAATAGTTTAGTGATTCGAACGCTAGTAGAAGGTTGCAAATAAGAGGAGTTGCACTAAAATCGTTACAGTATTTTTTTCAATAGGTACCCATTTATTTTTTATTAATAATAATTTTTTTGTCATAAATAAAAAATATTTATAACAAACATTTTTTTTATTAAAGTCCAAAATTTTACGAAAAATGCATAATATGCATTTTTTCATATGTTTCTCTTATTGAGAAATTATTCTTATTTGAAGATCTAATCTATAAATCTTATAAAATAAAGTCTCTAAATGCCATGTATTCACAATGCGCCAAATCTTGGAAAAAACCCGTGAAAAGAGAATCGACACACATCACCTCTTCGTCGACTTTAAAGCCGCCTTCGACAGCACGAAAAGGAGCTGCCTATATGCCACTATGTCTGAATTTGGTTTCCCCGCAAAACTTATACGGCTGTGCAAAATGACGTTGAGCAACACCATCAGCTCAGTCAGAATTGGGAAGGACCTCTCCGAGCCGTTCGAAACTAAACGAGGTTTCAGACAGGTTGACCCCCTATCGTGCGATTTCTTTAATTTGATGCTGGAGAAAATTATACTAGCTGCAGAACTTAACCGCACTGGAACAATATACTATAAAAGCGTGCAATTACTGGCATATGCTGATGACATTGATATCATCGGCCTAAACACCCGCGCTGTTAGTTCTGCTTACTCCAAGCTGGAAAAAGAAGCGGTAAAGATGGGTTTGATGGTGAATGAGGACAAAACGAAGTACCTGCTGTCATCGAGCAAAGAGTCAGCGCATATGCGCCTTGGCAACCACACTACTATTGGCAGCCATAATTTCGAAATAGTAAAAGACTTCGTTTATTTGGGAACCAGCATCAACACTAGCAACAACATCAGCACTGAAATCCAGCGAAGAATCAATCTTGCCAATAAATGCTACTTTGGACTAGGTAGGCAATTGAAAAGTAAAGTCCTCTCTCGGCGAACGAAAATCATACTCTACAAGTCACTTATCGTACCCGTCCTGCTATATGGGGCAGAAGCATGGACCATGACAACAGCAGATGAAGCGGCTTTGGGAGTGTTCGAGAGAAAAGTTCTTCGAAAGATTTATGGACCTCTACGCGTTGGCGATGGCGAGTACCGAAGAAGATTTAATGATGAGCTGTACGAGCTATACGCAGACATCAACATAGTCCAGCGAATTAAAACGCAGCGGCTGCGCTGGCTAGGCCATGTTATGCGAATGAAAGATGATGCTCCGGCCAAGAAAGTGTTTCTATCGGAACCCGCCTATGGAAGCAGAGGTAGAGGGCGGCCCCCACTCCGTTGGAAGGACCAGGTAGAAAACGATTTAAACTCCCTTGGTGTGACCAATTGGCGCCGGTTGGCGGAGCGAAGGAGCGACTGGCGCGCCTTGTTGGACGGCCATAACCGTTTAGACGGTTAAGCGCCAATTAAGTAAGTAAGTAAATGCCATGTATGCACATAACTTCACACAGAATGCTCCGATTTTAAAACGGTTTTTTGCATTTGAAAGCTTAGCTACGTGAGATGGCACAGTTAATATAATTTGAAGATATATATTAAAGGGGCGTGGAAAATTGCCAAAATGTAGTAAAAAATCATACAATTTTTGTTTACACAGCTATAACTCATAAACGGATGGATGGATTTAAAAATTTCTACTTTTCAGTAAAACTTTGAAATATTTACCTTCGATCTGCATAAAAAAAAAAAAAATTTCTCGATTCCTTTCTTATATCAGCCAAATTGTCTAAACAAAAGTAACATTTTTACCAAAAAATGAGTATGTGTGGTTGTTCGCCGAGAACTGTGCGCGCTAATTGCTTTTGAGTAAGGCATGCTGTGAGACATACATACATACATATAGAGCATTCGCTGCGTTATTTAACTTCGGGCGAAGGTTTATAGGTATGTATGGATGTACATCACTACATAGTATAAAACAAAGTCGCTTTTTCTGTCCCCATGTCTCTTTGAATGCTTAAACCTTTAAAAATTACGCAACGGATTTTGATGAGCTATTGGTGACTAGGGTCTCGAGATACAGAGTCATTTGTGTACCGCTGGGTGACTAGGGTCTCAAGGTATAGGCCAAAACCTGGACCCGGATACCCCTAGAATGTGTGTGTAATAGGGATATCAAATGGAAGCTGTTGCTGAGAGCTTTAAAGTAATTTTCATTGCTATATTCGATTTAGTCGCATCAACCTGGCAAAACTTATAAATATGCATGCGAAGCCGAAATAAAGACATGAATTAATATTACCCACATAACTAATTACATACGCCCTATTCGATTTGCCTGACAATAAGGGATGAAGAAGAATGGGAAAAACTTGAGATAAGAGAAAAGATGGAAGGATACTGAGAAAGAGATAGAGTGAGACGATGATAGAGATAGATGAAGCGAAAAGACGGAGGGAAGGAGTGAATAAAAGGATTAATAAAAAGTGAGGGGGGGGGGGGGGGGGGAAGCAGAGTTAGACGGAAAAAGCTTATTAAAATGTATGCAGATAGACCTAATTTAGGAGAGAACAACGTCTGACGGGTCTGCTAGTCTGCACTAAAACATTTCACAACAAGTTTGAGAATTATCTGTGCATAAGTAAATAGAAAAAGAATTGAACGAAAAATAAAAGTTAAAAAAATTGTTTTAAAAAATGCGAACGCAACCACAACATCATAAACGCTGGCCCACTACGACTGCTTAGTAGTTTGTGCCAAATGTTGTATTTAACATTGTAGTGCACGCGAATTGTACCGTTTCTTTTTTCTTTAACTTAATTTAATTAGTTGTGATTTTTGGCGACCTCTTAATTAATTACTTATTTTGTTTAAAGCTGGCTTCAGGTCAAATTGAGTAAAACACAATATGTTTAAGTTTTACTACCAATATATTTCGGCTACTCTTCCGGTAACCGTCTTCAGGGCGTAAATTGCATTTATTTACACGTCTGCTCTGTCTGACGTACACAGCTTACGCCATGAAGACGGTTACCGGAAGAGTAGCCGAAATATATTGGTAGTAAAAGTTAAACATATTGTGTTTTACTCAATTTGACCTGAAGCCAGCTTTAAACAAAATAAGTAATTAATTTAATTAAGAATATTGTTCTCATTATTAGAATATTTCCTCATATTTTAAGACCAGCCGTTCTCTTTTAAAGAAAATGGTGTCAGTTCAAGCACAAGGTTGTTGTTTTAAGAACTGGTCATTCGTTTTTCAAGAACCAAAAAGTAAGAACATGAAAAGCTTGAATTGAGTGGTGCTGGATTTTAGAACGGCGTTTTTCTCTGAGTGTATAATCCTCGGCGCATCTATATAATTAAAATTTTACAAGGACCCTGGATAAAATTTTTAAAATTTAGACCAAAGTTTGCAAACGTTTGTGTTCACAAAATTGATTTCAATAGTCTTCGTTAAATCAAAACGATATTTTAGAATGAAAGTCGACCGATTTTAAGTTGAAAGATGTTAACTGCTGTTTTCCGGCCTTATGATGTAAGAGCCCATTATGGACGACCGCGTAGCTTCTGTTTTCAGACTAGTTCGACTGTCCCTACGTTAGGGTAGTAGCACACACGGTCATTAGTTCGACTCTCTTGGGAAAGCTTTTGCTTCACCACTTTAAGTGTTCTACGTATTCAAATTTGTAAAAGGAGCCGCAACGTGTAGGTGATATTTAAACTTGGTTGATAGGCTATAATCAATGTAATTCACTCCAAGGGACTAGTTTTGTATAGGGCCGCCAACTTTAGGAAATGTCAAACCGGGAGACTTGGGTGTTGAAGGATGAAGTGTGGAAATCAAAACTAACATTTCAGACGCTATTGTATAGTTTCGCAAATAAACAACAGATGTTTGAATGTAAGCCCAAGTACGTACATATATCCTCAACTTAAGTATGAGGTAAGAAACATTTCAAAGGATGTGTGCCTAGAACCTACTAAAGGATTTTTCATCACTGATTTCGGTTTTTTTTCAGCCAATCGCAATATAAAATTCTTAAAAAAATTGGCACTTTTTTGGGTAATTTGCCTTTTTTAACAACTTTAGGACAATTTGAAAACATGTTCGCCTTGGGTCATTTTATTTGAATTCATTGTTCATTATTAATTTTTTGAAAAAAATATGCAAAATGAGCATATAAATTTATTATATAGCTTTTCTTTTAGTGTTTTGTTTTAATAACATGGTGAATTGGGTGATGCAAAGTCCGTGTTAAGCTGACATCAAAAGCGCCTGTTTTTATTATAACTTTTGAACAGTTAGAAAGAGTTAAATTTCGCAATTAGTTTCTTATAACTGGCAGTGATGCGCATCCGTTGATACCACTTTCGACCATATCCGGCCAATTTTCGACATGAACAATAAATGGCCTAAACAGTTTTAAACGAGTAGAAAATATAGTAACGCGCCGGACGCCGCCGCCGCCGTGGTCAGACGCTGCCGACGAAATCCCCTTAAACCGATTACTTTAGCGTGGTCTAGCCAGGTTGTAAACGGATGCTCAGCGGCTACCCAGAAGATACTTGGCCACAAGCAACCGGCAGTAGTGAAACCTACATGCAAAAGAATCGATTTGGCCATTCCCTGGTCAATGGCGGTGAGAAGCTTTTCCCACTTGCGTGGACTTCTAAACACGGCTCCGCCCTCCATAAAGCTAACGAATCTTCTCAGGGGTCGATTTGACATTCTGGGAGCGACTAGTACTTCTGCTAAAAAAGGGTTTAATACATACATAGGTATCTTATCACGCCCACTTTTTATAGATTAAATATTATTTCCAAATAAAATATATACATATATATTGTGACGAATATTAGTGACACTAAGTGATACTCCCACCACTAATCTGATACTAAGTAAATAAAGCCACAAAAACAATGAAGCAAGCTGCTGCACTTGAATGTACGTAAACGAATAAATCATTATGTCTACACATATGTACGTACACGCAGCAGAGAAGAGATGCACAAACACATGCAGATATATTATCTGAGATGCTCCCAAAAGTATGCAATTGTAATTGTGGAAGTGTCGCTCACAAATACCCGCATATGAGAAGCTATATACGTGCATCTGTAGTTATAATTATATGGCGGTAACTAAGTAAATTCTGGAAGCGCCAAGAAGATGCCACGAGGAAATCACAGAGTATAAAAGCACCAGCGGTAGAGGAGCTAGAAGCAGTTTCAGTTAAGCACGCTATCTGTCGGGCAATAGATCAGTTTCATTTAAGCTATCAGTCAGTTTGGTTATTAAGCAAGCTTGTTGCAAAGTATAAGTGTTATTGTGAAGTACTTTAATAAAGGCCATTTTTCCATTATTCAATATTGGAGTTATTTATTCAACAGTTTAGCGATACGAGCGTTAGCAGAAGTTTGCAAATAAGGTGAATTGCAGTAGATTCGTTACAATTGGTGTCAGAAGAGGAATTGTTGAATAAATTCCAGGGGACTACAAGGACATGGCAAAGTTCAGTGAATTGAAGATCCAGCAACTGAAGAAGGAGTTGGACAGCCGTGGATTGAATGCAACCGGCAATAAACTCGAACTTCTGGCACGACTACGAGAGGCAATGGAATTAGAGGGAACTAACGTGGAAGAGTATGTCTTTCATCTTGATGGCGAGGAGACAACAAAAATTTAAGAGAAAAACGAAACATCGCAGACAGTTACCAGCACAGACTTGAACATGATATTGGCTGCAATATCTGCACAAACATCGACAGTAGCATCAATGTCGTCGCAATTGGCATTCCAACTGGAAGCGCTAGAGGCACGTATAACAGAAATGTCATCACAAATATGTCATCACAACTGGAAGAGCAGAAGACATATATGGCATCCCAGCTGGAATCACATGAGACACGTATTTCAGAAATGTCGACACAGATTACATCAAAGATGGAAACATAACTGAAAGAGCAAGAGGCGCGTATAAAATCAACACTCGAAGCGCGTATGGACGAGAAAATAACGCAGTTTGAAGAAAAATTCGAGGCAGAGGTGAATGCTTTGAGAGGTCGTATACAGGAATTGCAACTTAATAGGCCGGCTGCTTCAGCGAGTAATACGAAGGTAAAAACTCCATCTTTTGATGGTTCTGTTCCTTTCCAGGTCTTCAAGCTACAGTTTGAGAAGACCGCAGCAGTGAACAACTGGAATGCTGAAGATAAAGTTGCTGCACTGTTCATGGCGTTGAAAGGGCCTGCAGCTGAGATTTTACAAACCATTCCAGAACGGAACTGTTATGAAGCATCGATGGGCGCTCTAGAGAGACGATACGGAACTGAGCATAGGAGACAGATATGCCAAATGGAGTTGCTGAACCGCTTCCAAAGGCCTGGTGAAACATTGCAAGAGTTTGCGTCGGATATTGAAAGGCAAGCACATTTAGCGAATGCGGACGCACCCGTGGAATACACTGAAAGGGTAAAGATTCAGAGCTTTATAAATGGCATACGGGACGTCGAAACAAAGCGAGCTACATACGCAAACCCAAAGCCAACATTTGCAGAAACGGTATCACATGCTCTGATTCAGGAAACAACGTCGCTTCTGTGTAAGCCAGTTTTCAACGCACGCCGTGTGGAAGTAGAAAGGCCAGAGTTGGTAGACGCAATATTAGAGGCACTGAAAGGATCGCAAAAGCGGAGTGAAAAAGTTATCAAATGCTTCAAATGCGGGAAGCCCGGTCACATTGCACTTCATTGCGATCTTGATCCTAGTGATTTCAACAGCATGGGTGGTCTTAATAACAAAGCTGGAGGGGATAAGCAAGAGCGAGTAAGATGTAGAGATCGAGAGCTAGCTCCAGCTGTTGAATGTCCTGTGATACGTTTGTCGCAAATTGGTAGAAAATCGAGCAGTCTTACCGTCAGAGGGAATGTGGATGGCAAAGAACGTGTTCTGACTGTAGATACGGGCGCATCTGACTTGGTCAAATGGAGAGTAAAACCGTTACCTGGAGCAAGGTTGCGTACGGTCACTGCCGAGTATAACCAAGTCCAGGGAGAAGTGGTATGTGAAGTCTTGATTGGAAAGGTCACAGTTCTACACAAATTCGTTGTGGCGGAGATCGTTGATGAAGTCATATTGGGAGTGGACTTCTTGGTTGACCATGACATCAAGATCGATATGCAGAGAAGGGTGATGCGTTATAAGAACCAGGATATACCACTTAACTTCAGTTTTCAGAAAGGGTTCAGTAGTAATCGAGTACTGGTGGAGAAGACTCGGCAAAGACCACGAAAGTCAAAGGCAAAGGTTGATAGATCGAATGGGCCAAATAAAGCAAAATCAAAAGTACCTGCGAGAGAAACACCGGCATTGACAAAACCTAGTGGACGCATAAAAACGAAGCAACGAATTTCCCAGAAAAAATGCGAGGGTAGTTTCAAGAAGGACTACTGTTGTGAAACGTGGGAACGATACTGATTATGCGAAGCCAATCCGTCAAGGGCAAGCTCTACTAAGTAGTTCATTGGCCAAACAACAGAGTGTGACGGAACGGCCCAGGGTAATGAGTAGTAAGATGAAACACTGGCATGACAAGAACTTTAATTCGGAAGGTTTCTTGGAGGGAGATCTTGTACTGCTATACAACTCTCACCGGCGGAAAGGTGTTCCATCCAAATTTCGGCGAAGTTGGGAAGGCCCGTACAAAGTTGTGAAGAAGATCAGTGACACCATCTACCGCATACAAACCATTGGGAAACCACGAAGTAGAAGAGTGGTATATTTGGAGATGCTAGCAGCGTTTAGATCGGGTGATTTGTCTGATCGGGACGATCAGACTTAGGTGGAGGGCAGTGTGACGAATATTAGTGACACTAAGTGATACTCCCATCACTAATCTGATACTAAGTAAATAAAGCCACAACAACAATGAAGCAAGCTGCTACACTTGTATGTTCGTAAACGAATAAATCATTATGTCTACACATATGTACGTACACGCAGCAGAGAAGAGATGCACAAACACATACAGATATCTTATCTGAGATGCTCCCAAAAGTATGCAATTGTAATTGTGGAAGTGTCGCTCACAAATACACGCATATGAGAAGCTATATACGTGCATCTGTAGTTATAATTATATGGCGGTAACTAAGTAAATTTTGGAAGCGCCTAGAAGATACCACGAGGAAACACAGAGTATAAAAGCACCAGCGGTAGAGGCGCTAGAAGCAGTTTCAGTTAAGCACGCTATCTGTCGGGCAATAGATCAGTTTCATTTAAGCTATCAGTCAGTTTGGTTATTGAGCAAGCTAGTTGCAAAGATAACTGTTATTGTGAAGTACTTTAATAAAGGCCATTTTTCCATTATTCAATATTGGAGTTATTTATTCAACAGTTTAGCGATGCGAACGTTAGCAGAAGATTGCAAATAAGGGGAATTGCAGTAGATTCGTTACAATATATATAAATTATCTGTATAAGGAAAATCACAAAACTGGTGCCCTTCTAGTGCGTTCGGAACCACTACTAGTTCGCCATCTATCTCTTTTACATGCTTTCAACCGGCGAATTCAACATAGAGATGTCATAGGCGGTGGAAATCGTCCACGCTGCATTACCTTTTCTCTAGTTCCGATATAGAGAAAAATTTCCACTGAAGAAATATAAAATTCCAAACCGTCGATATTATAACTGGAGAAAATCTAGTTACTTACGAACTTTTAGGTCTAGCTTTAAACTTGATATTTGTGTCATAGTTACTGAATTACCTTCAGGGTAACGCCTACTAAGCCGCTCAAACGTATGAAGATGTTGTGATAAAGTGTATTATTATTATTATTTAATATCCATCTTTGCCCTAATGAAGAAATAACAAAGTCGGTTTATTACCATGCCCACTTTCTATATAAAAGTGAAAAATACACATATAGAACACACACATGCAAATTCGAGATCTGTAGCCTCTGCTGCTTCTTCCCATGTATGTGGCGATGAAAAAGTTTATATTGTTCATAAAAATACATAAAGATTGCAATTTCTGACAATTCATGGAATGAAAACGATCGGCTTTGCTGTTTCACCGAAATGTTGTCATATCCAATTCAAAGACATTAAATGATCCATAAACCTACATAGCTGTAACCCAATCGAAAAATACAGAATTGAGTATAGAACAAATTTAGAATGTTACCAAAAATTCTCCGAAAGAAGATCCCAAGCCCGGATAAAATTTCTGTCAGATCGGAAAGGGCGACCTGCTAACAAATGTTCAGAGGTACTATCTTAGGTAGATTCTAGAAGGAAGTCTTCCATACAAAATTTCACCCGAATCTACTTGTTTTTCTAAAAAAAGAAAAGTAAACAATTTTTTGATGCAAAAATTAATAAAACTCATGGCGGAACGATACAAGGTGGCAGCACGGGACAGCTGATTATACACTTTTTTTTATTTGATTTGATACATCAACTTCCGATGCAGTACGATTTTGACATTTTTCCATCGAATTTACAAAAACAAAGTACATGGAACTTTTAGGTATGTCACCATGCTGCCACATTGTATCATTCCGTCATGAATGAAACTGTTCTAGGTGGCAGTGAGAAACTTCTTGTTATTTCCATAGCACAAGAGGTTAGACATTTTTAATTTTTAAAATCGATGTAAAGAATATTTTGGCAAAAAATGAGCAATGTTTAGTTTTTGGGAAAAGTTGAGGCCATTAATATTTGTCAGTAAATTTGAAAAAAAACTGCTAAGTACCAGAAATGGTGGCTCCACCAAGAATTTAAAAGCCTGTACTTAAGAGTTTAGAGTTCAAAGCAAAAATGGTTAAAATATGTCAGGAGAGCACGCCGGCCAGTTTAGCGTGTGAATAATAATACTTTGTAAGCGTTCGTTGTCTTGTTGGAACGTCCAATTTTTTACATTTTGCTCAACGAACGGTCTCAGGCTGCTTGTTATTCAGAGCTCTTCGTTTTATTTGAGCAAGTTTCGACGTTCTCATACCATAAAATTTCCGCCACCGTAATCGCGTTGTTTTTTTTGTGTTAACAGTGCTTCGCCGCATTCTATAAGCACGCCCACTCACAAATCGTCATCAAAGCCCTCTAATGGGAGTCCAGGGAAACTAGCAGTTTCAACAGGGGCGCTCCAGTGCGACGTCACTAACGCAAGTCGTACCAATAACCATCACAGTTAAGCTTTTTTCGCCTGTTATCTAAGTCTCTTTATTAAGTAGGTAATCAAACAGTAAAAACTCCCAACTTACAAAAGACCAATTATTAGTAGGGAATGCCCCTAAATCCCAAAAAAAAAAAAATCCCCAAACACAGAATCCCCAGGTAAAAAAAAATTCCAAATACATAATCCCCAAATTTAAAATCCCATAACCAAAATCCCCAACACAAAATCCCCGCACTTTTTTTTGGGCTAAATCCCCAAACCTTTTTTGAGGAAATATCAAAAAACTTCGAACACAAAACCACAAAAATTTTAATTAAATCATAAGGTAAAGTTCTGACGCGTATAAACATAATTACGCATTTATATATATTGTTATGAATGTTGGCGGCACTAAGGGGTACTGCCATCTCTAGGCCGATGATATGCAGTGACGTGAATTCACATCAATAATTCAATCATTATGTCTACACATACGCGTGTACGCGGCGGAGAAGCAACGCACAAGCACATGCAGATATCTTATCTGAAATGCTCCTAAAGGTATGCAATTGTGATTGTGGAAGTGTCGCTCGCACATACAAGCGCATGGGGTATGAGAGAATCTATAAAAATTATACATCTGTAGTTGTAGCTGAGAAATTTATAACTAACTAAGTAAATTCTCGAAGCACCTAGAAGATGCCACGAGGAAATCACAGAGTATAAAAGCACCAGAGGTAGAGGCGCTATAAGCAGTTTCAGTTAAGCACGCTATCTGTCGGGCAATAGTTTAGTTTCATTTAAGCTATCAGTCAGTTTGGTTATTAAGCCAACTAGTTGCAAAGTATAAGTGTTATTTCGAAGTACTTTAATAAAGGCCATTTTGCATTATTAAATAGTGGAGTTATTTATTCAACAGTTTAGTGATTCGAACGTTAGCAGAGGGGCAAATAAGAGGATTTGCAGTAAATTCGTTACAATATGTATGTGTGACGACTATAAGCATAAAGTAAAATGATGGGGAATAACCTAACGGTACACGTTCTATTTGCATTGTGTTTTCATATCTTCTTTCTGTTCTAACCATGTCAATGTTATATTGCGAATTTGACAACAACTTCTTTTGTACATCACAGAGGCTTAGATCTTCAGCTACCGTGCAAAAGTCGTCGGTTCAATGCGAGATCACGGATTTAAATTTCATTTTCTATTTATTTAATTTTAGTTTATTTAATTTTATTTAATATTAATTTATTTATTAATTTATTATTAAAAATACTGTAAAAAATATAAAAAATTTAAATGAAAAACCTAGATCTGGTAGTGAACCGACGATGAGAAAATATCGCAAAATTAGCATAATATCATTAATGTAGCTATTGAGTAGAAGGAAACTACGAAAGCAAACTGCAAAAATTCTTAAAATAATTGAAAAAAGGAAAATTCAAAACGTTACAGATCTCCATCGCCTAAATATCTTCTTGGAGAAAAAATTCCGTTAAAGTATAAGTTTTGTTTGTCAGCTGAATTTCTATCGCCTTATTAACTGCAAAATGTATCGAATTAGTTACTTCTTGGCGATAGACGATGAAATATCAGAGAACTGCTGGCAGGGTTTTGTAATGTAATTTATACATAAAAATATATGTATGTACATATGTATTTATAACTTGTAAAAACAAAAAATAAAATGTGTTTTCTGGGTTGAGCACATATGGCCATAAATTAAAAAACAGTTGTTGTTTTTTCCCGACGCGTTTCGACGTTCTTTTTTCACGTCATCTTCTGGGGATTTCTTTAATGATAAATATGCAGAAATAATATACATATTAACATTTTGATACTTTTTTCTAACACTTTCTAACAATTAACATGAAACTGACACATCATACAAATTTTTTATTTGCTCACATTAATTGTATTATAATTAAATTAACTATTGCACTTTATTTTAACAAATATACATAAACAGTTCGCACTTGCATTTTTGTTTACTTTGATTTACATCTCTGAATAACAGCTGAGTAGACGCTGCTGATATTGTCAAAGTCTTCTTTGAAATTTAGTGTGTTGTATTCGTATGCTTTCAAGAGACATTCTCGTTTTTTCTCTTTTTTCGATATCTAGTATTTCGAAAGAAGATAAAAAACGAGAATGTCTCTTGGAAGCATACGAATACAACAACAAATACTCAACACACTAAATTTCAAAGAAGACTTTGACAGTATCAGCAGCGTCTACTCAGCTGTTATTCAGAGATGTAAATCAAAGTAAACAAAAATGCAAGTGCGAACTGTTTATGTATATAATTTTTAAAATAAAGTGCAATAGTTAATTTAATATAATACAATTAATGTGAGTAAATAAAAAATTTGTATGATGTGTCAGTTTCATGTTAATTGTTAGAAAGTGTTAGAAAAAAGTATCAAAATGTTAATATGTATATTATTTCTGCATATTTATCATTAAAGAAATCCCCAGAAGATGACGTGAAAAAAGAACGTCGAAACGCGTCGGGGAAAAACAACAACTGTTTTTTAATTTTTGACCATATGTGCTCAACCCAGGAAACACAAATATTATAAATTGGTCCATCTATAAACGTAAAAAAAAAATGTTCCAGTGTTTATCTGCAATGCAATGCATTTTGAATTTTTTTGTTATGTAAATACTATATTAATTGTATTTATAAGTTATTGCGTTGCACTGTATTTTCTTTAATGTGCTCATTAAATATTTGTGAAATCATCAATATTGAAGTGTTAATTTGGAAATAGAATAAACATAACTATTCACGGCGATTTCAAACCTAATTTGAATGTTTTTCACACAGAAAATGGGGATTTCGTGTTGGGGATTTTGATTATGGGATAATTTCCGGTCCATCTTTTTGGACAAGGGGGAAGCGGCGAGAAATAGCATCTTGGAGTAGCGTGCCGTGGTTGATTGAGCTTTTGGCAGGTCAAGTGCCGCTTGTACTGTCCTGTGATGTTGTTTTTCCAGATTGATTTCTGAAGGTTGTGTAGCCTTCCCAGTTAGCTTTTTGAAATTAATCAAAGTCTGCTATTCAGAGGTGATAAGTTGTATATCAGGGGTTAATATGTAACCCCTATTAATGATGCTCTCTAATTAGTACGAAATTATAATAACCTAAACTCTAAAATGGTAAAATTACAATTCTTAACAGCCAAAATAGTAAAACTAACCAAATAAAATTGTAAATGAACTATTGTGGTTGTTTGAACTAACCGAAAAGATATTTTATTCGATGAGAATAACGGCAACTCTTGATGCTTTGTGCAAAATAAAGCAACTCATTGTTGGTATTCAATTGTAAAATTTTCGTGGACAGTGCTAGTTGCGTGGGCGTTCTTTAAAGTGAGATTTAATTCAATTAAATTTAATAGAATAACAATGAGTCTTTGTTTTCGCTAAATATATTGAGTGCTATCGAGGCGGATGATATAAATAATCCTGATACAGCAGACACGGAGTTTTGTCACCTGATTTTGGAGTGGGGTTTTTCTCAAAAAATCGGGGAACTTAAAGGTGATTTGAAAATATGGTATTATTGTTGCTTTTTTATTTAATTTTCTGCAATTCCAGCGCAAGCAATAACGCTGACCAATTTGAAATATCTGACGGACTCTGACCTTGCAGATTTGTTCAAAAACGACACGATTGGTGCAGAATTCCGCCACAAGCTCATAACTTGGAGGAAAGCAAACGTAATTATTTCAAAGCCTCAGTGAACGTTTCAGTTAATTTTTCGCAAACTATTGTAGGGTTATAGCAACGTGTCAACGTGTGATACAGCTTCAGTCAATTCTGACTTTGTTGATTTTATGCAGAAGTGGGGACAGCGGAACATTGGCATTGAATCTCCTGACATCCAGTTCGTCGTCACATGACTTTGTAAGTGTATATAGTGTGCAAAATAAATCAAAAATAATTGTTATTTTGTAGGATTTACAAGAAGTGCTGAATGCTCATTGTTGAAGCACCAACAACAACAACAACAAATCTCATCCATCTGGTGAGTATGTCTGCGGTTGGCCAATCTAGATGACGCTGGGAGGAAGATCTTAATTGATGCGACTGTGTCTTGGTTTATTAAAAGAAAAATTAAGATATGCCGAAATACATTCCAATCTATTGCGCAAGATATTGCTAACAGATTTAAAGACGACAAGGTTTTAAAAATTATACATTTCTTCCAAATTATTTCTAAATTTTCAGTCGATTTACTATTACAAAGATTCGATTACCTTGAGGCCAGCAGGCCGTTTGTACGATAAATATTATAACACATTGAAAACATTGAGGAAATCCGGTGAATTAGTAGACCCAGAAAGGCCAACTTCTGAGACATCACCGACAGAAGAACATATATTTACTTTCGATGATGAAAAATGTAACCAATGCCATTCCAATATCTTTTGCTTGTATTGATTTCACATTTCTTTATGCAGCTGCCTATGACTCGCTCGAACCATTTGATTCGCCGTGGAGCACAGTTGAAGCTAATTGGAAGAAAACCTTCAAAAACAGACGACAACAAATTTTGAACTCAAGCGGTAACACATCAGCGAACACTTTACGAAACTGGAAACTTTTTTCCTATTCGTGTGGTTACAATCTGGTAAGTGGATTTTACGTTTTAATGCACAATGTTGAAATGAAAATCATGCTTCATACTTCCATTCAAAATCTGCAGCACTTGGAAAAAGTCCATGAGACTGAGCAAGATTTGTTAACATAAGTAATAATCAGATTGAATGATTATCAACTGTTTATAAATATAATTGTTTTAAGGGTTCAGATCTACTTGTTGCTGCACGCTGTAATACGACCTAATATAAAACGGAAATCAGATGAAAAACCGGTTTTAAGAAGCACTATTAAGGATTCTCAGCTATCGTTTTCACTACAGGCTAATACTGTGAACGAAGTCGAACATAAATTGGATAACCTTAAAACATCATTTTATGCACGCGGCGAGACATTGCAGCTATATATTTTTAATAATTTTGTTATATATATTTTTTTTGTTCAAAATGATCTTGTGCTTTGTATGTAACGGAAGTTTTGAAGATGTTGATAAACTTGTATCAGAGCATCAGACTTCAGCAATCGTTGCCTTCACGTACAAAGAACAAATCAGCTTTACGATCAGCGACTAGAATTGTTTTGCCATTCTCGTCACTAACATATGCTCCATTCTTGACAAATGTTACTGTATGCCCTTTGTCGGTGATGTTTGCATCAGATATCAAGTTTGTGCGCAAGTCCGGCACAAATAATATTGTAACGAATTTCGTGCAAGTTCCCTTATTTGCAATCTTCTGCTAAGTTCGAATCACTAAACTGTTGAATAAAGAACTCCAATATTTAATAATGCAAAATGGCCTTTATTAAAGTACTTCACAATAACACTTATAACTCGCAGCTAATAGCTTGCTTAAATGAAACTGATAATACTGCTATTGCTCGCTAGATAACGTCTT
This sequence comes from Eurosta solidaginis, assembly GCF_040869045.1. Taxonomy (NCBI): domain Eukaryota; kingdom Metazoa; phylum Arthropoda; class Insecta; order Diptera; family Tephritidae; genus Eurosta; species Eurosta solidaginis. The sequence continues at coordinate 106,247,380 of NC_090323.1, read as the reverse complement.
AAATCCAACTGATTGTCGCGCATTTACTGTTGCTGCCTTTTATAGTGTTTGGTTTCCTCGTTGACATTTCTAGGCGGTTCTGTTCTAGAATCTCCTAGTTGGTTATCTGCTATAAGTTTCTCAGCTATAACTACAGATGCACAATTTTTATAGCTTCTCTCACATCCGCGTGTATTTGTGAGCGACACTTCCATACTTATAATTGCATATCTCATATAAGATATCTGCATGTGTTTGTGCGTTGCTTCTCCGCTGCGTGTACGTACATATGTGTAAACATAATGATTGAATTATTGATGTGCATACAGTCCCTGCTTAGCATCGGCTTAGATATGACAGTACCCCTTAGTGTTGCTAATATTCGTAGCAATATATTGTTGAACTCAATGAGTTGTTCGCCACCATAACCAGCAACTGCCAGCTTAACTTTACCCTTGCCTTTGACTTCTGCACAAGCTTGACTAGGGAGATTTAATTTTACATTTGTTGATTTGTCAATCGACGAAAAATTTGAAATATCGCCACATAAATGCACCGTACGTCCACCGTCAAGAACCCAATCATGTTTCGACCTGAAACTATGCTCACTTCTCCTAGTGTGCTCTTGATGTTGTTGTTTTCCGCGATTTGTACTATCACCTTTTCGTGCTTTACAAGCACTTGCCTTGTGTGCAAATGCACCACACTTAAAACATTTAAAGTTGTGCTTAGGAGTGAACTTCTCTTTACTCTTTGTAAATTTCTTATCAGCATGTATACGCTCCCCAGAGGTCATTGCAATAACCGCACTTCCCGAAGCTTGTTTACGTGCCTCGCTCTCTTCAATAATCTTGATCTTCAATATATCAGCTTTGGGCAGTTCGTCTTTTGACTCAATAGCACAACGAAAGTTTTCGTACGACGATGGCGAACTATACAGTAGCATAACCAATCACCATAATAAATCACCATTTATTGGTACACTCATGCTTTCCAACTTATCAAATACATCGAAGAACGTAGCAATATGTTCTTTAACATTACCAACCTCATCTAATTTTTGTAGCATCAGCTGTTTCAAAAGGATTGCTTTTTGCGCCGACCCTTTTGATGCATAAATTGACTCCAATTTGAGCCACACGTCCCGCGGTGCTGCAGACACGAACTTGCTTCAATTCTGATGGTTGAATTGAAAGAACTAAATCTGCTTTAGCGTTTTTATCATTTTTCAACCATAAGGCTTTAGCAGCAGCATCACCCTCTGTTGGCATAGCACACGTACCATTGACGTAATCCCACAAGTCATTTTTAATAAGGAACGCCTCTACCTGCATACTCAAAGTGTCAAAGTTCTCCTTGGGCAAAAGCTCAATTATGGATGAGCTAGACACTGAATTCACAGCCATCTCAGATGCACTTTCAAGAGTCGATCCACGTGTCTGTTGGATAATTTCTGAATCTTCTTTCGGAATCGCCTCTTCGTCGGTTTTAACCATTACGCGCAATCGAAATTATTTCAGCAGGGTTATTTTGGGTAACTGGGCCCATAACCTGTTGAGATTGCAGCAGAGAGAAAAAGTATAATAGAATATTGACACTTGAACAGAGATGCCATACTGACCTGTATGTTGTATTAGAGAAGTAGCGAAATATTTTCGACAAATAACTTTGTCAAAAATTAACCGATTCTCATAATATTTTCTTTGAAATGTCGTTATTACATTTACTTTTATTTATAAACAATAGCAATAGTGATTTACTACAAAATCACTGTAATTATGAAAAATAACAACAAAATGAATGTTTTCAATAATAAATGAAGTTTTTCCTTTAATGTTAAGCATTTGGCATTGATCGCCTTGTATGCTGATATGCATTGCATCAATATATGGCTAAAAGAGTTTAATATTCAAAAATTCATATTTCGAAAATAACGAATTTTCGCTAATGGGCATTTAGCCAAGTTGAAATATATGCTTTTCACTCAGTATGGAAAAACTTTGGCAAAAAAAAAATAATCTTTTTTTGAAATATTAATTTTTGAAGAAAAGTCGTAAATTTTTACTAAATACTAATTTTTTTTTAACTATTTGCTATTGTTTAAAAATTTATATAAAATGAAAGGTAATAACGAACATTTCAAAGAAAAAATCATGAGAATCGGTGAATTTTTGACAAAGCAATTGTATGCTGATATGCATCGCATGTGGGGGAAAAAAATGTTTAATATTCAAATATTCATATCTCGAAAACAACGAGTTTTGGCTAATAGGCGTTTAGCCAACTTGAAATATAAACTGTTAACTCAATATAGAAAAAGTTTAAACAAAAAAAAACCTTTTTGGAGATATTAATTTTTGAAGTCATAAATTTTTACTAAATAGACAATTTTTTTTTTAAACTATATGCTATTGTTTATAAATTTATATAAAAGTAAATGAAATAACGAACATTTCAAAAAATTTTTTTTTTAAATATTTGCTATTTATAAATTTATATAAAATGAAAGGTGATAAGGAACATTTAAAAAAAAAATTATGCGAATCGGTTAATTTTTGACAAAGTTATAGACAGTTGAAAAAATAGGTCAATAAAATATCGATTGCATTTTATCGAATTCAATTGCCGATAAAATTTACTTTCAAAATATTTGTGGCATGCGCTCTAAGGCAGTTGCAGTCCGTACCTTTAGCTCGAGCTTGGATTTTGATGATTTTGTTTTAATTGAAACCTGGCTTAATCCTAATTTTTATGATTATGAATCTTTGACTCTAAATTATTCAAAGTTTTTCGCAAGGACCGGGATGCTGATAAAACAGGCCGTTCTTTGGAGGTGGTATATTAATTGCTGTGCATCGTAGCTTGAGATCCTTTGAAATCAATCTAAATAATCCTGATACTATCCTGGATCAAATGTGTATATGCATCAACGGTTCGTCAACCCACGGATCGTTATATCTTATTGGATCTTATATACCTCCCGGCAGTACGTCTGATATTTATAAAGCACATACAGATAACATTGTAAATATTGTGCATAATAAGGGAAATCACCTATGCGTTCTTGGCGACTTCAATCTTCCCAATGTAGCATGGTGTGGAGGCTACTCTAAACTTGATTTGATACCAACTAATATTACTTCGGCGATTGAATCTTATTGTATCGACAATATCTTAAGTCTGGATCTTATTCAAATTAATAGTTTTACTAACAAGCTTAATATAATTCTTACGCCTATACGCCTCCGTTGGTACAAATATCAATACAACAATATCCGAATGTTCTTTTCCTATTTCACTTGCTGATGGACATCATATTCCGCTGTGCCTGAAGGTCGAAATTTACAAAGTTTGCTGCGTTTAAATTAGACAACAGAATATACTTTAAGTTTCAGTCCTGCGACTTCCTTAATGCCTGTTTCCTAAACACTTGTTGGGACGCCCTTTTTTCTGGGCCGGATTATTGTTATACTATTTTTACGTCACATATCTTAGGTATTTGCTCGAAGAATATTCGAATTATTAAAAGGGGGACTTATAAACTTCCCTGGTATACTCATGGTCTGAAAAGGCCGAAGAATCAGTCAAATAAGTGGCACAAAAAATTCCTGAAATCCAAGGACCAAATCTATTTTGGGCTTTATAATCAAGTATCTAAGAAATTGTCTGCCTTAGAAAATTTCTTTATAGTAAGTATATACTTGGGGTCCTGCTATTTTAGCCCCACTATTGGCCATATTTAACCAATCTCTGAAGTTCTGGTGTCTTTGCGGATGCCTGGAAACTTCCATACATTTCCCCAATTTTCAAAAATGGCAAAAAGAATGACGTTTCTAACTATAGACCAATATCTAAGCTATCTATCATTTGTAAACTCTTCGAAGGAATTGTTAAGGATAAAATGTATTTTGTCGCAAAAAATTTGTTGCTACCAAACCAGAATAGCTTTGTTTTAGGAAGGTCTACCGTCACAACTTAACCTTGTTTAGTGAATATTGCATTGATGCGTTCTCTTCAAGCCATCAAGTAGATTGTATTTATACCGACTTCTCTAAGGCTTTTGACAAGGTATCTCACAATATGCTACTACTCGCTTCCCTTGGTTTTCACTCTCTATTTCTCAAGTGGTTGTATTCCTACCTAAGTAACAGACGCTGCATGGTCTCTATTGGGGGTATATCTTCCAAATCATTTACTGCCACCTATGGGGTACCCCAAGGGAGCATCTTAGGTCCTCTTCTTTTCATTTTGTTCATCAATGATATAGGAAATTGTTTTGTGTCATCGGAGTTCTTACTTTACGCTCATGACCTAAAAGTTTTCTCCATTATTAAAAATAGTGATGACGCTCAGCGTCTCCAAAAAACTTATATTAGCAATCTGGTGCCGTAATTCGCGTCTATCTCTCAATATCAACAAGTGCTGTCATGTCACATTTTCTAAAATTCGCAATGTCTTACATATACTATCTCGGGTACACCCCTTCACTTCCTTGATGAGATTAAGGACTTAGGGGTTATCTTTGACTCCTCGTTCTCTTTCAATAACCATATTAACTGTGTAATTTCAAGCGCGTATGCTTCCTTAGGTGTCGTGAGGCGTAATAGCACCCGCTTCTCATATCCCTATACGTGGAAATTGCTTTACTCATCGTTTGTTCGTCCCAAACAGGAAGGCCTTATCACAAGTTTGCAATCGAAAGGATTGAGCGAGTAGGTACAAAATATCTTCCTAAAATTTTGCCTATAATCCTTACATTTCTCAGACCCAGTCCTTTCTTATAATTCCCGCTTGCTGTTTTTAATTTGAAAACGTAAGAGCTCGGAAGGACAACCCTTTCCTTGTCCTTCAATTTCCGAGTTTTAATGGAGACATTGGTTGCTCCTATTTACTGCACGCGATTGATTTTCTTATTCCAACGAGGTCTCTTCGTTCTCATAACCTCTTTTATATTAAACATAAGTATACTAACTATGCGATAAATGCTCCATTGTCGCGCTCTCTACGTGAAATTAATGAGATCTCTAATTCTATTATACTTGATTTTTCTTATTCAAAGTCTATTTTTCTTAATTTACTTAACTATGTTTTGTAGCTAGGCTTAGTTATTCGTTTTAGTCAGTAAGAACCATTGTGGTTTTTGACTTTTCAAAAAAAAAATAATAAATGTCTAAAAACAGTAAATCCTTACATTATCTACTTTGACGATTAGGTTCTCTCTAGTAGAAAAACGTAGTAATGCACGTTTCGTATACAATCGTTGGCAGTATTGCCGTGAGCCTAGAAAGAAATGTATCAGTTTACAAATAAAAAAAGATACCAATTATAAACATAACTGCTTTCATTTATAAATTTCAAATTATGGAAGAATTTTCAAATTTCCTCAGGTCACATACATATATCGTCAAATCCACACTCCAAAAATTGTTGGAGCATGTGTGTTTAATTTACGACGACCATTTTTCTAATTTTAAAACTTGCTTTGTTTAGGATTTGAATCATAGAGGAACTCTTAAAATTACAACTGGAAATTCAGTTCGAGTTGTGAATCACAAAAGCGACATTACATATTTGTGGCCTTTAGTGCGAGCGAAGCCGCCGGTAAAGGCTAGTATATCCTAAAACGCTTAATAATTTGAACATAATAAGAGCGGTGGCAGCTCTATTTTCCACATAGCTTGGTGACTGTGCAGTCACAGATGTATAAGGGCAAATACTCTCTCTTTATTATTCTCTTCATGTGTTCTTCGCTCCACATACCTGCAAAATGCTCATACGAGCACGCTTTGCACATTTAAGTGCTAGGTGAGAGACGATCCTGACCCCGGTCCTGAGAAATGGTTTTGCTGCATTTGCCAGAAAAGAATCTTTTTAGGACGGTCATACTCTGTTCAGTGTGTCTCGTGCAAGGGATGGTTGCATCGGACAGGTTGTTCTGGGCTTGATCCCAAAACCCGACGTCCACGTAACTTTTATAAATCTTTTGTGGCTCCTTGCTGCTCACGCCCAAGGGCGTCCCGTAATCTACGCCTAAGCGCCCCCCCCCCCCCCCCCCCCCCCCCCCCCCCCCCCCCCCCCCACTACCTTCCAGCAGCCTCGCTGCTCAGCAAGCCACAACAAGTACCCGCTGCTGCTCGCGCCCCACGGCGCCAACAACTCAAACAGCTGATACCACTCATAACTACTACCTTCGTAGTAGAGCTGGTAGCAATGCTGAGCATCAGCCCCTGCCCCCGTCTTCTTCTCCCCCCTCTTTTCTGGCAGCAATCGTGCAGGTCAGGGAAACATACTCTTAGTCCCTACCTCCGTTTGCACCGTCTGCCAGCACAGAATATATAGGTTTGCGACTTCCGCTCAATGCAGCTCCTGCCTTGGGTGGTGCCACTTTCCTAGATGTTCTGGTCTCCACGACGGCAACCTCTCGACGGGTTTCATCGTGCCATGTTGCCAGGTCGCAAACCAAAATCATCCGGGTACCCCAATGCTTGCCCAAGGGCGCCCAGTCCCAAGGCCACAACGGCAATTGCGTCCTGGCCTTCCACAACCTAGGCGTAGTCACCCGTCACTTACCCCTAGAGTGGCGGCGTCACCCCTCATGCACTTCAGAATTCTGCAGTTAAACTGTAATGGACTAACTGGGAAGATTACGGAGATAGTCGATTTCATGAAGCGGCACAACATCCGCATTGCTGCGATTCAAGAGACTAAACTCACAGCAAGATCTGCATTGCAGACCTGCTCTGGGTATAATGTCCACAGGAAAGACCGCGAGAGCGGAAATGGAGGCGGCCTCGCGTTTATTATACACCACTCTGTGCAATATTATATATTTGATCCTGGCATCGACCGCAGGGACAATGTCTTAGAACGTCAATGCCTATAGAAATCATCAACATCTACATCCCTCCTGTCACCTGTTGCCCCAGTGGATACCGCCCTAATATCGAGGTCTTACTCACTGGCATCAATCGCATTATCTTAGGCGATTTCAATGCCCATCACGACCTATGGCATTCAAACTTGCGGGCGGACAGTAGGGGTGAGATGTTGGCGGATCAAATAGAAGAAACGACGTTCTGCACAATAAACGGAGACGCCCCCACACGTATGGTAGGAAGCTGACATAGCTCGCCAGATATCTCAATCGTGAGCGCAGAACTCGTAAACTGCGTCAACTGGCAGCCGATGGTAACATTGGCATCCGACCACCTGCCCATACTTATTTCGTTCGAGCGTACCGCCGACTTCATCGTCACCGAAAAACGCACTTTCATAAACTTCAAAAAAGGAAAGTGGGAAGAATATAAATCTGCAACAGACAGCAGCTTTGCTGCCCTCCCTATCCCGACTGATGCCCGCCAAGGGGAGCGTGCCTTCCGTAAGGTCATTGAATCCGCCTCGGCACATTTCATTCCCGTCGGGAGAATTCCCGAAATCAGGCCCCACTTCCCGGCGGAGGCCGCGAGCTTAGCGAGGGAACGCGACCTTATAAGACAGCTTGATCAAAGCGACCCCCAAATAAGGGATATAAACCAACGCATCAGATTGCTTGTGGACGAACACAAGCGGGCGAAATGGGAAGAGCACCTAAGAGGTTGTAACCTCTCTACCGGTGTAGGTAAACTTTGGTCCACCGTAAAGTCCCTATCGAATCCGACTAAGCACAAAGACAAAGTTTCCATCGCCTTTGGCGATAAGGTGCTGTCGGATGCGAAAAATGCGCGAGCGCTTTCTGCCGACAATATATAATGCATCCTACGGTCGACAAAGATAGACGGAGAGCCAATAGACACGCACATAAACACAAAGGGGTTGAGGACGCCATTGGTCGCGCTAAACCATCCAAAGCAGTGGGCCCAGACGGCATAGCCATGCCGATGCTTAAAAACCTAGGGAAAGAGGGTTTCAAATATTTAGCGCATGTCTTCAACCTGTCTCTTTCCACCTTTGTCATACCCGAGAAATGGAAAATGGCCAAGGTGGTCCCGCTACTAAATCCTGGGAAACCAGCTAACATAGGTGAGTCATATCGTCCGATATCTCTCCTATCGCCAGTGGCAAAGACGCTTGAAGCCATTTTGCTCCCTTATTTCCAAGCACATTTGCAGCTAGCCCCTCATCAGCATGGCTTCAGAAAACTCCATAGCACTACCTCCGCGCTAAATGTCATTGGCACCCAGATAAATTGCGGTTTGAGTCAATACCCCCACCATAGAACAGTACTCGTAGCGCTAGACCTATCAAAAGCCTTTGATACGGTCAACCATGGCTCGTTACTGCAAGACCTGGAAGGGTCTACCCTTCCCCCATGTCTTAAAAGGTGGACCGCAAATTATCTGGGTGGTCGGCAGGCATCGGTGCAATTCAGAAACGAAACATCAAAACCAAGGAGAATTAAACAAGGGGTGCCACAGGGTGGTGTCATATCCCCACTTTTGTTTAATTTCTACATATCCAAGCTACCTTCACCACCGGAAGGAGTCACAATCGTTTCCTACGCCGATGACTGCACAATAATGGCCACAGGCCGAGGCCCAGAGATCGCTGAGCTATGCAATAAAATAAACGGCTATCTCCCTGATCTCTCCAGTTTTTTCGCCTCGCGAAACCTGGCATTGTCACCGACTAAATCTTCCGCGACCTCATTTACAACATGGACGCCCCAAATGTCGACCATATTGAACATCCACGTCGATGGCACTACGCTACCGACTGTCCTACACCCCAAAATCTTGGGTGTGACGTTTGATCAGGATCTACATTTTGGTGCGCACGCAACCGCAATTGTTCCGAGAATTCAGAGCCGTAATAAAATCCTCAAATCCCTTGCTGGCAGTACCTGGGGAAAAGATAAAGAAACGCTCATGACCACATACAAAGCAATTAGCCAGCCGAAGGAGTCACAATCGTTTCCTACGCCGATGACTGCACAATAATGGCCACAGGCCGAGGCCCAGAGATCGCTGAGCTATGCAATAAAATAAACGGCTATCTCCCTGATCTCTCCAGTTTTTTCGCCTCGCGAAACCTGGCATTGTCACCGACTAAATCTTCCGCGACCTCATTTACAACATGGACGCCCCAAATGTCGACCATATTGAACATCCACGTCGATGGCACTACGCTACCGACTGTCCTACACCCCAAAATCTTTGGTGTGACGTTTGATCAGGATCTACATTTTGGTGCGCACGCAACCGCAATTGTTCCGAGAATTCAGAGCCGTAATAAAATCCTCAAATCCCTTGCTGGCAGTACCTGGGGAAAAGATAAAGAAACGCTCATGACCACATACAAAGCAATTAGCCAGCCGATTACGTGCTACGCGTCACCCATATGGTCGCCAAGCCTAAAAACTACCCACTGGAAGAAACTACAGGCCTGCCAAAATAGTGCTCTCAGAATCGCCACGGGCTGTCTTCTTATGTCCCCAGAACACCATCTGCATAATGAGGCGAGAATACTCCCCATCAGGGAGAGAAATGAGATGCTGACCAAACAGTTTCTGTTGAATACCCAGAAACCTGGGCATCCCAACAGACATCTGATTGACGAACCAGCACCGCCTAGGGGCCTAAGGAGTCATCTCCGTAAGCATTTTGAGGAAATACGGCACCTGAGAACCCAGCCGTATGAAGCGAAAAAACACAAGCAGGTCCTTGGTGAACTCCATAGACAGGCGTCGGACCTTTATGTCGGGAATTGCCCGGTGAATCCAGTACTTGAAGAAAAATATCCAGAACTCGCGGAAGAGGAACGCATACTCCCCAGGGAAACGCGTTTCACTCTTGCTCAACTTCGTTCTGGATACTGTAACAGGTTAAACTCTTACCTATCCAGAATCAACCCCGACATACAAAATGTATGCCCCGCTTGCAATGTGTCCCCACATGACACCAACCATCTCTTTAATTGTAATGTGGAACCAACACCTCTAACACCCCTTTCCTTATGGTCCACCCCTGTTGAAACGGCAAGTTTCCTTGGACTCCCGTTAGAGGATATTGATGACAATTTGTGATCGGTCGCGGCTATTAGGTGGGGCGAGCATTGCTACAACAACAACAACAACAGACGATCAAGTGCAGGTATGTGGAGCGAAGAACACAGGAAGAGAATAATATGCCGTTTTGCCCATCGCTGTCATAGAGGGACACAATCAATAGCTGCTTTTTATTACAGTTTCCCCACTTTTCCACAGCACTACCAATCGCGACTAGAAAATATGTCCAGCTCTTTTCTTCAGAAGTAAATATAAACAGTTCGGAAATGACGCATCATTGAAATTACTAGTAGAAGAAATTAAAAATCTTGAAGAAGAGGGTATTGAAATTAGCTTTGGTAATACAAGAAACAGGTAAGGAAGGCTAAGTTCGGGTGTAACCGAACATTACATACTCACCTGCCAAATTACAGCTTGCAAAACTTTTAAATTACCTTCTTTTCAAGTTTCATCGCTTTATCCGTCTTTGGTAATGAATTATCGCTCTTTTTCGGTTTTTCGAAATTTTCTATATCGAAAAAGTGGGCGTGGTTATAGTCCGATTTCGTCCATTTTAAATAGCGATCTGAGATGAGCGCCCAGGAACATACATACCAAATTTTATTAAGATACCTCAAAATTTACTCAAGTTATCGGGTTTACGGACGGACGGACGGGCATGGCTAAATGAATTTCTTTTTTCGCCCAGATCATTTGGTATATAGAAGTCTATATCTATCTCGATTAGTTTATTCCGTTACCGTTATGGGAACAAAATTAATATACTCTGTGAGCTCCCCTGCAAAACTCGCGAGTACTCCATGCATGCATGTATGGAGTACTTGCTATGGACCAAGCGAGTGCTTCAAAATTAACCACAATTCATACAAAAAATATGGTCTAATTAACATTGCGATGTCCTAGGACTGGACCATCTACTGCAGCTCAGCGTTACATGAGAGGAATCCATGGAGTACCCAGTATGACACAATTAACATTGCGATGTCCTAGGACTGGACCATATACTCCAGCTCAGCATAACATCAGAGTAATCCATGGAGTACTCCAGTATGACACAAGTGGAACACATGATCCAACGATTTTGCAGTTAAAGAAGAAACTTTCGAGGAAATAGAAAGTAAATTTCGGAATGAGTTAAACTATGCAGAAAACTTTGCTACAGAAGATATACGAGAGAAACGAATAAAGTTAACTGGTAGGTATATCTGAAAATTCCATTTTCAATGATATAAATATATTTCATGTTGTAAATAATTTTACCGGAGATATTATGCATGAAGGTGTTTGCAGATATGACGTTTCAAAAATATTACTTAGGTTTATTCAAGGAAAAGTTCTTTACAATTCTTCAAATCATCGAAAAAATCAATTTCAGTACGGTGAAATTGCGTTAAGTAATAGATCATCATAAATTAAAATATCACATTTGCAATGTTAAAAACTTAATATGGCAGCACGAGAAATGAGGACATTTTCCATTTTCTTTTTTTATTTAATAATTTGGGAAAAATTTAAACAACGTGACATCAGGACGGACAAGGCGACAGCTGTTTCGATTATACCTTGTAAATCTCTCCAAAGCCTTTTCTCCCGGGAGTGCGATTTTCATACATTTAAAAGCAATGAGGGTAGTCCCCTCTTAATTCATACACATATACAACATTGGTTAATTCTTTGCAGTTCTATAAATAGAACAAAAGCAAAAACAATACCATTTTCACTGAAAGCTCCAACAAAAAAGCATATTTGTAACACTTCAACCATTATAGAAGTGCGGGTTCAAATCCCACTCCCGGGGGAAAATGCTTTGAAGAGATTTACAAGGTATAATCGAAACAACTGCCACCTTGTCCGTCCTGATGTCACGTTGTTTAAATTTTTCCCAAATCATTAAATTAATTATAAAATTAAAAATTGCTTCAAATAAATATTTCATACATTTAAAGCAATAAGGGTAATCCCCGCTTAAAACTCATACAAATAGACAACATTGGTTAATTCGATGTAGTTCTATAAATAGAACAAAAAGCAACAATGCCAAGTTTCTTTGAAACCTCCTTACCAACGCATAACTTTACCACATGATGCCATACGAAGTATGGCCTGTGAATAGAGAAAAATATGCAAAGAAGGCAATTGGGATAAGGTTTACAACAACTAAGGCATGACGTGGCTGAATGCGTTTGTAACACTTCAAACATCGTAGGAGTGCGGGTTCAAATCCCACTCCCGAGAGAAAAGGCTTTGAAGAGATTTACAATGTATAATCGAAACAGCTGTCGCCTTGTCCGTCCTGATGTCACGTTGTTTAAATTTTTCTGAAATCATTAAATTTAATATTTTTCGTTTGTTCATAATTTCATCAAATTTGAGTCTTAAAGACTCTTAGGTGTTAGTATTTTTGAGGTTGATATTTTTCACATATTTACGCAAACAATTCTACCCCTCAAATATGCTCACGACGCTCATAATTTAAGAATCCGAAACGAGTCCAAAATAAGTGGGCAATGTAGGAATAAGAAAAGCGTCGAAATGCGTAGGAGGGTAAAAGAAAATAAAATGTTTGACTTTTATTTAACGGCCTAAAAGCTCCTAACCTAGCATGCAAAAATTATCATTTATCAACTATTTATGTTCGTCAAAGCGAGTTTGGAACTATATATGCCCTCAATAAGCGATGACGATGCCTAATAAAAAGGCCGAATAGGTGTAATATAATCAGAGTTTATTAGAGTTAAAAATTATGCCGGAAAGAGTTCTAGTAGAGTATAATACGAGCTGTTTAAAAGCCTTTTAATGTGGGACTCTAATTTAGGCTCAGATTATATACGTTAATAGGCTCATATAGGACGACCATTGCAAGAAGGGAAATACATTGGTTTCGGCCATCCAAATGAGCTTATAGCGACTGTAAACGCTCCAATTGACTCTTTTTTGCCTAAAATTTGGGCAACGGTGTGCATAATAATAATATTAAAAACGCTGGATTACAAATTAAAACTAATTCAACCGATAGCGCAATGGATAACTACCCTCCAATACATTACAAATCGGGTACATTTTGGATTGAATTTGTGTGTTTGTTTCCCATATTTTCCAAAAGATTATTTTTACCCTTCTTTTAGGTAAATATTAAGGTATTTACCCATTTTTACCATATATAACCAATTTACCGGGTATTTACCATTTGGGCATTTACCCATTTCCCCTCTCTAATTATTTCCCTATATATCGTTTAAGTTATTGAAAGATGTCAAAATGTTTTTTTTAGCTGAACGGTTGGAATTCTTAATTAATGTCGCCCATATTAATTCTAACAATGTTATATATAAACTTTTTTAGATGGGTCCGAAAAGCCTTCACAAATTTGTAATATTTCTGGTGCAAGTCAAATATCACAGCCTACATCTATCAACAGTCCAATACCAGCTCATAATAGTCCACTTACTAGTACCATGACCGTCAATATTGGCTCTTCATACATTAGTACTGTACCTGCCGCCAGCGCCAGTAGTGCTGTAAGCTCGGTCTCTAGTTCTTCCATTTCAGGTGTTGGTAGCAACTTCGACGACTGTCGAAATGCGTTGAAATATTGGAAATATTGTACACGACTTTGCAAGTATATGCATGAGGAACTATTGCTTGATCGCCAAGAGTTTCTTAACTGGATTCTAGAGTTACTGGAAAAGATGCGGACACAGGCATCTTTTGATGTGTCTTTAAAAAAGTTGATACTTGTATTCACCTTACAATACATGTCTGATTTTGTACAATCAGAACGTCTAAGTAGAAAGCTAGCACTGCTTGTCACAAAAAATTTAACGCAGCTTATGGAGTCAAACGCCGAAACAATGGTGTATAATAAAAGCGAGTGTTCTGGTGCAAATACGGAAGCAAAACTCGTTGAGTTAAAACTCAATTGTCCAGATACAATCGATATGGCATTGGATGACTGTTCGAATTGTCCTCATCACCATGATATTATCTTGTATTTGAGCACGATCCTTCAGACTATAACTTTAGAGTGTCCTACAGCATTGGTATGGAACGGTATCAATGAAACGCGCCCTTCATCTGCACTGTGTGGAAGTCCACTTGATTACATTCCCCTAGCTCCATCTGAACTACCAATGCCTTTTAAGTGCAGTAATTCGAATACCAACATTCGCCGTCAGCTTCAAATTGCAGAGGCAGAAATAGCGTTGCGTTCTAAACATGCCGAAAACCATTGGTTTGCAGAAAAATGGCGTAGCTCAAAAGTAAATTCATTTAGTCATGTGCTAACCATTCTTGACTACTTAGATACTCACTGCTTTGATCGTAGAGATAACGAAAATAATATAGACTCACTTTATTTAAAAATATTTCCAACAAATGATACGAAGTATAACGATTCTGAATCAAAAGAAAAAATTATATCGTATAATCCTGAGACGGATGCAAGTACCGTGAAAATACTTTGTGAATGGGCTGTATCCAACCAAAGGTATGTAATAATGTCAATTTAATAAATAATAATCAAATATATTAATTTTAAAATCAATTAGATGGGGCGAACATCGAGCAATAGCTGTGGCGACTTTGCTTGATAAGCGACAAATTGAAGTGACATCTGTTTTGGAAAACGACCAACCTCACGCATCTAATGGGTCCGATGAAAAGGATTCTATTAATTCTGTAGTGGGCTTGATTGGGGGACTACCAGTGTTTCAATCAGTATTAATGGATTTTCTTGACCGAGATGCGCCTGTTTGTGATGAAAATAGCTCGGTACAAAGTCGTGCTCAATTTACAAATCTTGTGCACCTATTTAGTACATTAATACGCTTCGACGTTTTTTCCCACAATGCTTATATGCACACATTAATTTCCAGAGGCGACCTTTTAAGGGAAATTTCGATAACGCAATTAGAGAATGTGAATAGAAATGAAAGTATTTCTGTATGCGGAACAGGCTCTGTAGAAAACAAACATTCTCCGCATAATTTCGATGATGAGTTTGCATCCACCTTGGATTTTAAGCATAGTGAATTCGATGACTCAAATGTAGACGATGATTTGGGCAAACTACTTCAAAACATTAAAGAGAAAGGCCAGCAGGGCGCTCTTGAGACTCCTGATAGCCCTAAAATACCCGACACGTCGCACACAGATTCGAATGATACTCTCATTTCGCGTCATTATATATACACGAAACATTTTCCTATACCTCAAGACGAAACTTGTGTGTCATACAGTAACGAGTCCAATCAACGATATATCTTGCTCTTTGGCGTTGGAAAAGAAAGAGATGAAAAGAAACACGCAGTGAAAAAAATGTCTAAGGAAATTTGTAAACTTTTTTCTAAAAAGTTTAGCATTGATGTGGCAGAAGGTGGTAAGGTTAAAAAGCATTCTCGGAATGAGTTCAATTTTGAAGCTACTACTAGCAAGTGCAAAAGTATGGCATACTTTGAGCAGCATGTAGTAACGTCTCAGTGTGCAGTAGTTGTTCTAGAGCAACTTAATTGCTTTGCGGCTGGCAATAATAATTACCTTCCAGTTCAAGAACATGTCGCTTTTCTGTTTGATTTAATGGAAATGGCCCTGAATATATCTACTTTGCTTGAGTTTTCAGATCACATTTTGAAAGAGTTGCCGGAGATCGAAAATCAGTTACTAGCTAAGAAGTCGACGTTAGTTCGATCTTATACAACATCATTGACACTTTACATAGTTGGAATACTTCGTAGATACCATTCGTGTCTGCTCCTCGATACAGAAGGCACTGTGTCAGTGTTTGAAGGTCTATGCAAAACTATTAAGCATGTGAATAATCCTAGAGAATGTAGTTCCGCAGAGCGATGCATTTTAGCTTACTTGTCTGATTTGTATGAAATTTGCATTTTAGTCAAGTCAAAAGAAACTGAACCAGAATATTTTCCAATAATCACTGTTATGAAGGGGTTTAAGGAAATTTTTAACTCTCCGGAACAATTAAGGTATTGGTTTAATTAATTATAAATCTGCTTGATGATAAAGTTTAATTTGTTTTCAGCGCTGTCCCACAATCGTATAATCCTCATTTTCTACAGGACCTACTATTATCACCAAAACGTGCTAGTAAAATAGATCTTCACTGGATTCGTCAATTGCAAGATTCTCCATCAAACGTTTATAGTTTTGTATCAAACGCTATTTTGGCTATTTGTCAAGAGACTGATAACGATCGTTTGAACGAAATAGCCATTTTATGTGCAGAACTGACTGCATTATGTAGCACTCTTTCAGAAGAATGGATAGCTGCATTGCAAAGTATTTGTAACGCTTCCAAGAAACTGCGATATCCTCATCTTTTCAATCAAGTAGATCTTCATGATAGTAAAATTCATAATTCATTAGCCGTCTTTATTTGCATATTGGTGGCAAGGCATTGCTTTTCTTTGGCTGATTTCGTGCTTAAATTTGCACTTCCTACGTTGGCATATGCATACCCAGTTGGGGGCGATTTTACTATGGAAGCTGAAGCTGGGGCTCGTCTAACCTGCCACTTAGTGCTTAAACTATTCAAGACAATTGAAGTACCGCAACCTAGAATGTATTCTGTAAGTACTTCGCCGAATCCAATTAACGTCGGTAGAGGTGCGTTCAGTATAAAATTAAGTTGTGATCGTCACCTGTTGGTGGGAGCACATAAAAACATACCCATACAAGCAGTTTTGGCAGTTATAAAAGCTATTTTGATTGTTGTCGATCTCAAAACTCCAACTTTATCTAATAATAGTACAGTAACATCAAATAACGGCAAGCGTAGTGGTGTTAATACACCAGTGCACCCGGGGAGTACCCCGAAATCTAATGACAGGCCAGCGGATTTGAGCCAAATACTTGGCACAAGCGATTTATCCAACATTGGAACAAACCTTGATCAAGATATAAACCAACCGACTATGGGCAATATTTTAGGAAAGCCTTTTGAGCAAGTATCTTTGCTTGAATTCGCTAACCATGTTTTGAAACAAATTTGTTCACAAGAGCATGTATTGGAACGTTGTTTGAAACATGCAGATAATTTATGTGAGATGATTATTGATGATATGCTTTCAACAAAACAAGTTCAGAGAGTTTTATATATGATATGCTATCCAGAGGCTGAGTATAACATTATTTCGGAAATGGATCAAAGATCAATGATTGTTCGAATTTTGGAAAATCTAGAACAATGGACTCTTCGCATATCTTGGTTAGACTTAGAATTAATGTATCGTCAATCAATGAATAATCCAACTGATCTCAACAACTGGTTAGATACTGTTGCAAAGGCTGCAATTGACGTTTTCCAAAGCAATGACATATCTACAAATAGTGGTACAGAAATGCACACCAAAAAACAATCTACTTGGCTAATAGCACCGTTGGTTTCAAAGCTTACACCCGCAGTAAAAGGTAGAGTACTCCGTGTTGCTGGACGTGCACTTGAGAGTATGCATTTCTTCGCCAAGCTTCCTAAATCGGATGGCAATTCCAGTGGTAATGCAGAAGATCGTGATAAGAATCTCAGTTTATCAATAAATTATTCATATGGCGGGCTAAACACTATGAGCTGCATAAAAAAATTTTCCTTAAATTACCAACCTTTTTTGGGACTAATTCTTTCATGTTTGAATGGTCAAGATGAATACAAGGAAAGTCTTTTAGTGTCTTTATACTCACAGTTATCCCACTGTTTGCAGTCGTTTTCCGAGGTAAATATAAAATTTTATTCATATCACTATAATATGGCATAAATAGGTTAAAAAGAAAATTAAAAAGGGTATGGTCCGTGTACAACTAAAGTGCTAAAATTCGTTTCAAGTAAAATCGGGACCGCCGAAACCTCTCGCTTTACCTTTAGTGCTAGTCCAGAGCGACCTTAGTAAATAATCATAGCAACTGTATGGTCAGAAATAGACTAATAAACTAAAACAAAAATGTTGTGAAGGTGAAAACTTTGAAATTTGTCTTACTTCAAACTGCTTTAATAGTCCAGTAATTAAGTTCATGAATCTATGACAAATATAGCACAAAGCATAAAATGCAATTTAACAATAAAGACAATGTTCCTAGCAGTACATAAAACATACGTACAGGTGTGTATAAGAGTCATTATGCTAACAATAGCTGTGTTGTTTTTTACATCTATAAACTTTTACGCTTAAACTTTATATAGACTGCTAAGCGTCAACTTTAAATACACCTCTGAAATTGCTGTGCATAAAATTTCTACTACTAAATTTCAATACGCATTATACTCAAATATAACTGAAATATGTATCTATGTTTCACCTCTACACTAATCTATGTATCACTTCTAAAAATGGTGTATGCCCACTATTCACCGCAACCGATTCAGCTGTAGGTTACAAACAGCCATACAACAGAGGTTTATGTCTCCAATTTTCGGTACAACATGCTGCGTAGCTATTTGCCGCTAGAAGGGTCTTTTAAGTAGGTATTTGCCGCTAGATGGGTCCCCTAAGCATTATCTAAGGGAGGATAAGCGCTTTTTTTACGTGCAAACGTAAACGTATACGCGTGTAAAAAAAAAAAAACACGGCTAATTTAAAGAATTCCAAAGTTATGTTATTTAAAATATGAGTAAATGAAATGGCTCACATAAGTATATGTTATGTTTACTCTCATCACTAGAAACGAAAGTTTTCCAGGAGTCAAAACCCTTGGTTTTGTACTTTTTAGCAAAATAGGCCTTTTTCTTTAATAAATTTTGAAATAAAGTTTTTTTGCGTGGTACTCGTCCTGAATATCATTGTTTTTATGCAATCTTCGAAATGTTTCTTCCGATAATTGTGTTTGTAGTATAGTTGGAAGTTTTACGTTTCTCCTAAAATTTGAGGTTTTACTCTCACCGTCAACGATTTTGGTAAATTACAGCGCTCTTAACACCGTTTTATTAATCTTACAATCGTTAGGCGACACTGAATACACATTTCACTGATTATTTAACAGTTTTTGCCTCATTATGCAGGTGTGAAATATATTATTTTGCCAGATCCAGTTAGTTCTTTACCTTTTGGAATTTTTGATGTTCCCAGTAGCGCAATAAAAACGGAAGCTATCTAATTATCAGAAATACTGAGAATAAAGACCATTTGTAACAACCAATAGAACAAAACATAGAAAAACAAACAGATAGCAGCTTCGACCGGTTTTCAAAGCAATGAGCAAAATACTCTTGTGCGACAAGAATCTTGTCGCCTAGCTGTGTTCTTTTTGTAGTAACCTAACGGGATAAAAAAATCACTCCCACTCCCGGGAGGAAAGGCTTTCAAGAGATTTACAAGGTATTATCGAAACAGCTGTCGCCTTGTCCGTCATGACGTCACGTTGTTTAAATTTTTCCCAAATTATTAAATCTAATCTATCTAATATTTAATCTGATATATATGGGGTATTTCGACCAATTTTGAACCCGACCCCTTTAGAATTGGCTGAAAGTTTGTCTTCTTTTTCTAGCTTACGAAAGACGTTTTTCAGAAGTTTTTCAAATTTTTTCATCCAACTCAAAAAAAGTAAGGAATTTAAAAAAAAACACCGTTTTTGTTTTCAAAATGCTATAACTTTTTCAAAAATTGACCGTTTGGGATCTTTTTCTTTTTTTAAATTTGTTTTTAGATGTACTTTTCGGAAAAAATTTTTAAAGTTTTTTTTTTTTGTAATTTTTCAGTTTTTCGAATTTCGCCCTTTTTTTCTCATAAAAAACTTCAATCAATTCCGCAATCATCCCCACTAATCCCGGAGTGGGCCGAGAATTTTTTTGTTTATTTAATTGAAAAAAAAAACTTTAAAATTTTTGTTTGTATTTTTTCCGAAAAGTAATTTAAAAACATATTAAAAAAAAGAATGATCCCAAACGGTTAATTTATGAAAAAGTTATAGCATTTTGAAAAAAACACCGTTTTTTCCAAAATATTTAAAACCTATTTTGAGTTTTTTTTTCTATAACTTTTTCAAAAATTGACCGTTTGGGACCATTTTTTTTTTTAAATATGTTTTTAAATGTACTTTTCGGAAAAAATACAAAAAAAAATTTAAAGTTTTTTTTTCAATTAAATAAAAAAAAAAAATTCTCGTCCCACTCCGGGATTAGTGGGGATGATTGCAGAATTGATTGAAGTTTTTTATGAGAAAAAAAGGGCTAAATTCGAAAAATCTCGAAAAAGTGAAAAATTACAAAAAAAAAAACTTTAAAAATTTTTTTGAATTTTTTCTGAAAAGTACATTTAAAACCAAATTAAAAAAAAACGATCCCAAACGGTCAATTTTTGAAAAAGTAATAGCATTTTGAAAACAAAAACGGTGTTTGAAAAACTTCTGAAAAACGTTACGAAAGACGAAGAAAAAGAAGAAAAACTTTCAGCCAATTCTAAATGGGTCGGGTTCAAAATTGGTCGAAATGGGATGGAATACCCCATATATTATAAATGGGAAAGTTTGGATGTTTGTGTGTCCAGACGTTTGTCTTTGTGCCTCAATCACGCAAGAATGGCTGGACGGATTTGGATGAAATTTGGCACACATATAGCCAATAGTCTAGAAGGATCTACTAGGCCGCCGCCCCCTAGGAACAGTTATTTTATTTATTTATTTAAAATTATAGTCGACTCAAAAACAAAGCGGCCGACTGCTAAAAATTTAAAGTAAAATGTATATAATTATAGGCATTACAATTTCTATTATACAGAAAGTAATGTTATTTATGGATTTATATAAGTGTCCCCAGTGGCGGGTCATCGTGAGGAGCTCAGAAGAGAGCTTACGCGAGGTGCTCAGAAAGGACCTTGGTGCCCATAAGGGGGCTGACGCGACGTGCTCATAAAGGAGCCGGATGCCCAGTAGGGGAACGCGCGAACTGGTTGAAGTACCGATGTATCCAATCCATCCTTATACGATATCGTGCCTGTTTTCTACGGAAGAAATAATAATTCCAGCATATTATTAAATTAGCTTATATCTCTTAGTTTAGATAGGCGATGCATTACGTATAGTGGCAAAAGTACATTCAAGACTGATAAAGCTATACAAGTTATTGTAGTGCGAGCACCAGATAAGCAGAGGATTATTTTTAGCAAAGTTTCGACGACAAAGGGGTCAATAAAAAGGAACGCAGTGTCTGGAAATTCTAGGAGGAACTACAAAAAACAATCGGCTGAGAAGGTCAGCAGAATCCATTTATCCAATAATGAGCTTATGGATGAACAATACCCCCAGTAATATTCCCCGGTTTTCCAGAGTGGGTAAGCCAGTACCTCCCTGAGGTACACCGGAGGAAACTCCCAACGATTCCGAGAGATGGCACTTGAACAGGATTTTTTGGGTCCGGTTAGAAAGATAGCTTTTCAGCCACATGAATGGGTCAAACGGAAAACCCAGTAAATCAAGCTTATGAATAAGTAACTCATAGTTGACGGTTTCGAATGCTTTGCTGAAGTCAGTATACATGACATCCGTTGCTTGTTCGCTAGAAATCCTTCCATAACTAAAGAGGTAAATACTAGCAAGTTTTTAGTGGTTGACCTTTGACGAATGAAGCCGTGTTGGCATGGAGATAAAAGGGAAGAGCACTGATATTGAAGTTGACTGGTAACAATCTGTTCAAAAACTTTAGGAATAGCCGAAAGTTTAGCAATACCCCTGTAGTTCTCAACTTTTGACCTACTACTTTTTTATACAGGGGTATAATTAAAGACTGTTTCCAAAGTGACGGGAATGACGCAGATCCCAGAGATAGGTCAAATAATTTTAAAATAGGCTCATATATGTTTTCAGTGCATTACTTAAGCACACAACTAGGAACACCATCTAGTCACGGAGAAAAGTTGGACTTCAAAGGTTGAAGCCTCTGAAGAACAATATTACTATCAATAGCAGGATTCCTAATGGAATTCGAGCTATCTAAGCGATAGGGGTATTGACCGGAATGAAAACCACTGGATGAATACGTGTACTTAAAGAACTCAGAAAACAGTTCAACAACGTCGTCATCAGTGCAAGCTTTTTTGGCTTCAAAAGGTTAATGAGGAAGGATACCAAGAAGTTTTCCGTTTTGAATTTACGAAACTGTAAAACTTTTTTGGATTTTCAAAAAATTTAGCTTTACAACAACTTTAGTAATCTTTATAACAAAGCTGATGAAGACGGTGAAAGTTAGAACGAGCGATTAAATATTTAGAGAAGTTTGCAGATGTTCCCGTTTCCGTGAATCTTTTATCAAGCCTAGATTTGATGTTATTAAGTCTGATTAGTTGCCTTGAAAACCAAGGCGGCTTATTCGAACACAGGGTATAGCGAGTGGAAATACAGGTATCAAAGAAGCCATCAAGTGTATTGTAAAATATGGAGATTGCCGAATCGACATCAGTGCATGCATGGAGAGGGGCTGTTAACGCGCTGGTTGGCCTAGCGTTGTTGTTTGAATCAGTCAGTGACGTTTGGTTGCTGGTAGCCACAATTGTTGCCAAACTGTTGGTTACTGCGGTTGTAGGACGTAGAGAAAGAGGTGGACGCTTAGATAAGACTGGGGAGGTTAATGAAATTAACAGTGGTGTCGTGGGGCAGTCTCTTCTCGTGGGGGCGGTCTCTTCAGAGGTACCACTGCTAGTTGGAACGGTGTTAACACGGTTAGAAATCACCGTAGCATCGCTAGAAAGCTCGGCAGACAGTTAGGGGGATTTCTGAGTAAGATTAGTTTGATCTGTCTGTGAAGGTGGAGGTACAGAGGTATGAGAACAACCTTGCCCCAGACCCGAACCCAAGATGGTGTTATTATTAGGCATGCATTTTTTGCGTTTTGGTGACTCGGAAATTACTTTAAATTTTTTGAAATGAGTCTCCATCATTTTAAATCTTTCGTGCAGGTCACGAAAACCAATGAAAATATTATTAAACTCTTTCTGAGTTTGTCGCATGAAAGCGCGTATGTCATTTTCTACTGTGCGGCAGTCATGACAGATCCAGTTTAGCCCAATTTTGCTGGATATCAAGTCAACAACTCGACCACCATAGAATCCTCACACATAGAATCCTGCACACGAAACGTGAGCCATGTTTTCACATATCCAACAACATACATAAATGTCACCTCAGATATTTTCCCCTGGGAGGTACACTTCTTGGAACAACTTACTTACTTACTTAATTGGCGCTTAACCGTCTAAACGGTTATGGCCGTCCAACAAGGCGCGCCAGTCGCTCCTTCGCTCCGCCAACCGGCGCCAATTGGTCACACCAAGGGAGTTTAAATCGTTTTCCACCTGATCCTTCCAACGGAGTGGGGGCCGCCCTCTACCTCTGCTTCCATAGGCGGGTTCCGATAGAAACACTTTCTTGGCCGGAGCATCATCTTTCATTCGCATAACATGGCCTAGCCAGCGCAGCCGCTGCGTTTTAATTCGCTGGACTATGTTGATGTCTGCGTATAGCTCGTACAGCTCATCATTAAATCTTCTTCGGTACTCGCCATCGCCAACGCGTAGAGGTCCATAAATCTTTCGAAGAACTTTTCTCTCGAACACTCCCAAAGCCGCTTCATCTGCTGTTGTCATGGTCCATGCTTCTGCCCATATAGCAGGACGGGTACGATAAGTGACTTGTAGAGTATGATTTTCGTTCGCCGAGAGAGGACTTTACTTTTCAATTGCCTACCTAGTCCAAAGTAGCATTTATTGGCAAGATTGATTCTTCGCTGGATTTCAGTGCTGATGTTGTTGCTAATGTTGATGCTGGTTCCCAAATAAACGAAGTCTTTTACTATTTCGAAATTATGGCTGCCAACAGTAGCGTGGTTGCCAAGGCGCATATGCGCTGACTCTTTGCTCGATGACAGCAGGTACTTCGTTTTGTCCTCATTCACCATCAAACCCATCTTTACCGCTTCTTTTTCCAGCTTGGAGTAAGCAGAACTAACAGCGCGGGTGTTTAGGCCGATGATATCAATGTCATCAGCATATGCCAGTAATTGCACGCTTTTATAGTATATTGTTCCAGTGCGGTTAAGTTCTGCAGCTAGTATAATTTTCTCCAGCATCAAATTAAAGAAATCGCACGATAGGGGGTCACCCTGTCTGAAACCTCGTTTAGTTTCGAACGGCTCGGAGAGGTCCTTCCCAATTCTGACTGAGCTGATGGTGTTGCTCAACGTCATTTTGCACAGCCGTATAAGTTTTGCGGGGAAACCAAATTCAGACATAGCGGCATATAGGCAGCTCCTTTTCGTGCTGTCGAAGGCGGCTTTAAAGTCGACGAAGAGGTGATGTGTGTCGATTCTCTTTTCACGGGTTTTTTCCAAGACTTGGCGCATTGTGAAAATCTGGTCGATGGTAGATTTACCAGGTCTGAAGCCGCACTGATAAGGTCCAATCAGCCGGTTCACGGTGGGCTTCAATCTTTCGCACAATACACTTGAAAGGACCTTATATGCGATATTAAGAAGGCTGATTCCACGATAGTTGGTGCATTTTGCAGTATCCCCCTTCTTGTGGACTGGGCAAAGAACACTTAGATTCCAACCGTCGGGCATGCTTTCGTCCGCCCATATTTTGCTAAGAAGCTGCTGCATGCGCCTTACCAACTCCGCGCCCACGGCCTTGTTGTTTTTCAATCTGGTTATTGCTATTCTAACTTCGTCATAATCGGGCGGGGGGACATATATTCCATCATCATCGATTGCGGGATCGGGTTCTTCATCTCTGCGCGGTGAATTGCTGCCTCTATTTAGGAGAGCAGAGAAGTGTTCCCTCCATAATCTAAGCACTCTCTGGACATCAGTTACAAGGTCGCCGTTTTCATTCCTACAGGAGTTTGCCCCGGTCTTAAAACCTTCCGTCTGTCGCCGTATTTTTTGGTAGAATTTTTGGGCGTTATTCCTGGTGGCTAGCAGCTCAAGCTCCTCGCACTCACGCCTTTCTGTTTCTGCTTTTTTCTTCCTGAAAAGGCGTCTCGCTTCCCTTTTCAACTCACGATAGCGTTCACACACTCCTCTTGTCGCGCTCGCTTTTAACGTAGCCCTGTAGGCAGCGTCTTTTCTTTCGGTTGCAACGCGGCATTCTTCATCATACCAGCTGTTTTTTCGTGGCCGCCGGTAACCAATTTTTTCCTCGGCGGCAGTATGAAGTGCTTTGGAGATATGCTCCCACTGCTCCTGTATTCCTTCAGGATGAGTTGTGCCCTCAGAGAGCAGGTGTGAGAGTCGAGTTGCGAAATCATTGGCAGTCTGTTGTGATTGAAGCTTTTCGACGTCTAGCTTTCCTTGTGTTTTTTGTTCCTTGTTTTTAGCCGCGTTGAGGCGGGTGCGTATTTTGGCTGCAACGAGATAATGGTCCGAATCGATGTTAGGTCCTCGGATCGTTCGCACATCTAAAACACTGGAGGCATGCCGTCCGTCTATCACAACGTGATCGATCTGATTGCGAGTATTTCGATCAGGAGACAGCCATGTAGCTTGATGTATCTTTTTATGCATGAACCTCGTGCTTGATATGACCATGTTTCGAGCACCGGCAAAGTCAATCAGCCTCAGTCCGTTAGGAGAAGTTTCATTGTG
The DNA here is from genome assembly GCF_040869045.1 of Eurosta solidaginis. Classification (NCBI taxonomy): domain Eukaryota; kingdom Metazoa; phylum Arthropoda; class Insecta; order Diptera; family Tephritidae; genus Eurosta; species Eurosta solidaginis. Next base: position 106,221,821 of record NC_090323.1, on the reverse strand, counting down.
TAGGCTGAACTTTCCGACTGTAGGGCCAAAAACACCTTCTTTGCCCACCCTGGCGTTAAAGTCGCCAAGCACGACTTTTATATCATGACGGGGGCAGCGCTCGTATGTGCGTTCTAATTGTTCATAAAAAGTGTCTTTCACCTCATCGTCTTTCTCCTCTGTCGGCGCATGGGCGCAGATGAATGATATATTAAAAAATTTTGCTTTTATTCGAATAGCGGCGAGACGCTCGTCCACAGGCGTGAACGCCAGCACTTGGCGACAAAGTCTCTCTCTCACCACGAATCCGACGCCGAAACTGCGCTTATTCGCATGGCCACTCCAATATATGTCACAATTTTTGATCTTCTTTCTTCCTTGCTTCGTCCAACGCATTTCTTGGATGGCGGTGATGTCAGATTTTGCTTTGACGAGGACATCAACCAGCCGGGCATCTGCACCAATCCCATTCAGGGAGCGGACGTTCCAGGTGCATGCCCTCAATTCATTGTCCTTCAAACGTTTGCCATGGTCGTCATCAATAGAGAGTGTATTTATCCGAGGCTTGTTGTTATATTTCATTGGAGTATGGTTTTACGTGGCGGGTCCCAAGCCCAGCGCACAACCCGCTCAGCGGGGGTGAAAATATTACTTGGCACGTTTATATAGCGAGCCGCTTGCTCCAAGACAGACGCCCGCTTGCAGCCGCACCTAGAGGTGTACAGACGCTGCCGATGAAATCTCCCCCGGCTAGCCCTTAAACCGATTATGTCAGAGTGGCCTAGCCAGGTTGTCGCCTTCTCACATTAGCTCACCGCTAAACGGGTGTTTAGCGGCTACCCAGAGGATACTTGGCCGCAAGCGACCGGCAGTAGTGAGCTGCTTGAACCGCATGCAAAAGAATCGCTCTGGCCATTCCCAGGTGAATGGCGGTCAGAAGCTTTCCCCACTTTCGTGGACTTCTACACACGGCCCCACCCTCCACAAAATGCACAAAATACCACAATATATATTGCACCTTTATTAAGATTTATACACTGTAAGCTAATAAATGAACTGTACAGAATTAAAACAATTTATATGCAGAATTTAGGCTGTTTACAAAAGTAAAAATAGTTATAATTCAATTATTATATTTTTTCGTATTTTTGACTGAATCACGCCAGAACGGCTACACGAATTTTGATGAAATTTGGGACACAGACAATACCCAGCCAGCATTTTTTGAAAATTTTGATCAAAAAATATTTAAACATCATACCCCAAGATGATTAAAAACGTTCAAATTTAAAAGCATTTTCTGTTCGAAAATTAACGTATCGTCGGGAGAAAAATGTACCATACCCCTGATTATTCTTGAATAATCATTTATGATTCCTATTTCGAAACGCTTTTTATTCATATTTGATATCATTGTAAAATTGAGCTTTAGTTGAGCTTAGTTTTAGAGTAATATTTGACTGCTTTTCACAGTCATTTTCTGATCATATTCGTGAATATATTTCAATCGTTTTGGATGAGATTTTTGAATCATTTTTGAATGCCATTATAATGCGTTTATTCTTCATATCTTATTCAGAATAGGATACTACATAATAATCTTATTTCATCAGGGGAAGAAAGCATGCGAAAGTGAGCTATTCGAACCACAGCTAACTTGCAAACAAACTTGACCGATATACACCTGCGACTATAACATCCAACATCAGCATTATCGTCTGCATCTTAAAATACGGATACGATACGGGATGTTGAAGCCGTATCCAGGTATGTCAAGATAGTTTCACTTACCTGGGGTTCAAATATCTCACAACCTATGTAATGTCCAATCATTATGTATTTTCTGGGAAGCTGAAGGGGAGAAGTGGTTGAGGAAATCTTCGTTCAAGAGCAGCATTACATTATTTTTGTCTTGAAGAATATCTTTTGCATAAATAATAAAATTTTTATATATTTTTTCATAGCTTCATGATTGAAAAAATATGTGTGTTGAGCTGCAAGCCTTTTTGCAGCTTATGGATTCCGATGATATGAATGTGTGCTTGTTGGGTTGCACGCTTACACTCCAAAATGCATCCAAATAAACAAAAAACGCAAACCTTTGATGTTTAGCAAATCCAAATGAACAAAAACCAAATGAACCTTTTAATATTTGAACACTGCATGTATTTACAGACTTTATTATAGTTTAAATAAATGTATATGAGATTTTGGTTTCACAAAAAATGATTAGCCGCGAGATATTATATAAACCAAAAAATTGTGCTTGCTAGTGTCACGAAAAAGGAAAAAACGAATAGCTCTCACTCGCCCATATGTTTTTCTTGACAACTCTCAACACACACTCATTCGAAGGTGTGTTCCCTTAGGTGTCAGCTGCTGCTCCGAACATCCTCCCCCCGTTGAAACATTAGTGCTTTCAACACACTCTCTAACTGGAAGGACGCACAGCTTATTTACTGCTCGACGCACGATACCTGCAGATGTACGTAGAATGGCAACTCTCACCGCACCGTGCTTCCCAGTGATTACGTCAGTTACACGGCCGAGAGGCCATTTTAGGGGTGGAGAGTTTTCATCCTTGATGCACACAATATCGTTTATTTGAATGTTGGTGTGTGGAGTGCGCCACTTGGCGCGCTGCTGGAGAAGACTCAGATATTCTTCACTCCACCTCTTCCAAAATATTTGTTGTAGATAGGTAACGCGCTGCCAACTATCAAGTCGATTATAATTTAGGGGCGTAAGGTCAGGTACTGGGAGAGCTGTGAAAGGACCACCAATAAGAAAATGGCCTGGTGTCAATACGTCGAGATCGTCCGGATTTTCGGAAATTGGCACTAGAGGACGAGAGTTGATTACTGCAGAAATTTCGCATACTAAGGTGCGTAATTCATCGAAGCCAAGAAGTGCAGATCCTATTGTGCGATACAAATGCTGTTTGGCCATCTTCACTGCGGCCTCCCATAACCCCCCGAAGTGCGGCGAACGGGGTGGTATGAATCGCCAATCGATTCCATTATTAAGGCAGTGCGCGTAAACATCTTTCTGATGCCTTTCACTAAGGAATAAGCGACGTAAGTCTTTCAGCTCGTTATTAGCACCGACAAAATTAGTCGCGTTGTCGGACCAAATGCAGCTTGGTGTACCGCGAGTAGCAACAAAACGTTTTAAAGCGTCGAGAAAGGCACTTGTTGAAAGATCCTTCACTAACTCCATCCAAACAGCCTTTGTCGCAAAACAAATGAAAAGACTGATGTAACATTTTTGAGGCTGTTTATTGCGCGCTTCGGGCTTGTAATAAAAGGGCCCGCAGTAGTCAACTCCAGAAATGGTAAAAGGGCGCGAGACTTCGATGCGCTCCTTGGGTAAATCTGCCATGATATGCTCAACGAGTCGTGGTTTTGATCTGCAACATATGATACATTTTCGAAGGGCGCGGGCCATCGTCTTTCTTCCACCTATGGGCCAATACTGCATGCGAATCGTAGCTAGAAGGGATTGGGGACCCGCATGATGATATTTACGATGAAGATGCATAATTATAGCAAACGTTAGTGGATGATCTTTTGGTAGAATGCTTGGATGTTGTGCTTCGAAGCCGAGGGTTGAATTCCTGAGTCGGCCGCCAACCCTAATTATTCCTAAATCATCCAAGAATGGTGCTAACGAAGCGATGCTGCTCGAAGGGTGAACATTTTCCTGATTCTTGAGTACGGCATACTCAGGCCAAAGTTGTGCCCTTTGAACCATGCGAATTAAAATTTGAGTTCCTTGATAAATGTTTTCATAGGTTAGCTGCGATGTTCCTCTGGATTTTCGTATGGTTAAAAACTTATGAACATATCCAAATATGCGCTTTATCTTGCCGAATGAGTTGATATACTTAAACGATAGCGAGAAGTCGATTCGATTATTTGAAATAACCAGAGCCTTGTGACGAATTTCAGGGAGATTAGGGTTGGACGCGCTGGCCTGCGGCCAATCACGCTCCTCTGCTTGTAAGAAAGGGGGACCATGAACCCAAAGCGTTGATCGGGACAGCTCAGCTGGTGAGGCTCCCTTTGACAAAATATCAGCTGGGTTAGCGGACGTAGGGACGTAACGCCATTGCATTCCCTTTGTACGCTGCTGTATGGTACAAATACGATTAGCTACGAATACGTTGAATTTGGAGGGCTCTTCACGTAACCATGACAACACCACAGTTGAATCGGACCAACAGTAATAAGGACAATCGAAAAGCTTAATTTTAGCTATTTCGGCCGCTAGCTGAGCCAGTAAATCAGCAGCACAGAGTTCAAGTTTTGGTACAGTGAGCGTCTTCAACGGTGCAACGCGAGCTTTTGAACATAATAACTGAATTGAAATTTATCATCTATTATTGAGCGTACGTAAATGCAAGCGCCGTATGCATCAAGGCTGGCGTCACAAAATGCGTGAATTTCGTGTGCAGTTCCAATGTAACGTGGGAATGTCAAACAATGAATTTCTGAAAAGGCTGTGCAGAATGTAGACCAAGCTGTATCAAGAGATTGTGGTAGGCTCTCATCCCAATCAAGTTTTTCCCTCCACATTCGCTGCAATATAATTTTCGCTTTGGTCAAGGTCGGGCCAATGAGCCCAAGCGGGTCGTAACAGCGAGCTATGGTGGACAATACAGAACGCTTCGAATGTTTTCCAGGTGTGTTTAGGGGGGTGAAAGCAAATAAAAAAGTATCCTTGAGCATCCATGCAAGACCCAATGCCTTTGTAATGTTGCTGCTGTCATCGAATTTCAAAAAACTTTCGCGGTCCGCATCAGGAATATCATGTAAAACGTCCGGATCATTAGAACACCACTTACACAAGCGAAAGTTGCCTCGAGAGAGGAGATTTGTTGTTTGCTTCCTGATTTCGATAGCTTCTTCTACCGTGTTCCCACCAGATATTAGGTCATCAACGTAGAAGTCCCGCGTAACGATTTGAGCGCCCAGAGGGAATGATGAGGATTCGTCCTCAGCAAGCTGGTGCATTGCCCGAATGGCAAGAAAGGCGGCTGGCTTGGTTCCATAAGTAACGGTGTCTAGTTTATAAACGCTAAGCTCACCCCCTGGGGAGTCCCACCACAGAATGCATTGGAGCAGGTTGTCAGGTGGCGATACCTTGACACAGCGATACATTTTACAGATATCGCCAGTAAGCGCTACAGAAAACGAACGAAATCTAATGAGGATGTTGAATAATTTGGGCTGAATTGTTGGTCCTGCCATAAGGATATCATTCAATGATAAGCCCGAGGTTGTAGCAGCTGAGCCGTCAAATACAACTCTAAGCTTCGTTGTAGAACTATCTTCTTTGAAGACGCAGTGATGTGGAAGAAAGTATTTACACTCATCCACAGCTGCCGTGGGGACTAATGACATGTGCCTCAAAGCGAGGTATTCTTTCATGAAGGCGCGATAGCTTTCCATAACATCAGGGTTCCGAAGTAGTTTGCGTTCAAGAGTTTCAAATCGCCGTTTAGCCTGCATATATGAGTCACCTAAGAACTGCGGATCAAGCTTCGTTGGCAAGCGAACCGAATATTCGCCCGAAGGTAAGCGCGAAAAGTGTTGTGAAAAATGGGACTCGCAATCGAGCTCCTCCTTTGTAGTTTTAGATATGGGCTCAGCAATGTATTCTACTTCCCAAAAACGACGTACCAAATCATCCAATCGATTGTTTGGTTCGATGTCGCTAATTGTTTTTTGATTTACGACGAAAGACGAAAGTTTTGAATTATGCTGCGCACCCCCTGACAAAACCCATCCGAAGAGAGTCTTTTGAAGCACTGGCAATCCCGAAGCTAGATGGATTTGCCCAACGCAAAGCAGTTCGAAAAAGAGATTGGCTCCGATGAGCAACTCAATACGCTGCGGTATGTTGAAATTAGGATCAGCCAGTGGAATATTGGCTGGGACGTTCCAGTCCGCAGTATTCAAAGAAAAACTAGGTTGGTTATCTGTAATTGTTTTCACGACAACAGCAGTGATTTGCGTTACGAATTCTGAAGTCCGCGACTTCAGGTCAATATCAACAGAACATCCTTCTGTCAAAAAGTTGGCATCTCCAATGCCCGAAACTGCTGCCGAGCATTTCATTCTACGAAGCTGAAGCTGATTGGCAAGGCGATTGGTAACAAAATTAAGCTGAGAGCCCGAGTCCAAAAGAGCACGACAGGGCACGAAGGTTCCGGCATGATATTTTACGAGTATGATGGCAGTAGCTAGAAGCACAGCATCAGAACGAGACCTTGCTGGAAGGGCGTGGACAAGGACAGAGGACGTTGCCACCATCGCGTTTGACTGCGAACTGATAGATTGAGAAGCTGGCAATCGATTCGTAGATGTGGGTATGCGATCAAAGTGCAGAAGGGTGTGGTGCCTCGATTGGCAGGTCCTACAAGAACCAGATTTGCAATCTTTCAGTTGGTGGCCTTTCCTAAGACAATTGAGGCAAAGCGCAAGCTTTTTAGCCTCCCTTTGCCGAAGATTTGGCGATAAATTTGTAAAACGTTGACAATGTTGAATTTGATGCTCTGAGCTATCGCAAAACATGCACCTTACTGTCGAAGCATTCGAAACTATAAATGATTTTCTTTGATTTGTACTTACAGGTTTTTCGGTTCGGTTGACTTGACCCTTGTGCATTTGCATCGCATGCTCCACATTCTCTAAGGTTCGACATCGTTTTTCTAAAAATGAAGCCAGCTGGTCCCACGAAGGCAGTTCGTTGCTTGACGAATGTTCTTCCCATTTGGCTTGAGTTACCTTGTCTAGTCTTTGCAATATTAGATGTACGATGACGCAATCTGCTATTTGCTCCCGTGATCCAAGTGTTTGTAACGCTCGTATATGCGATGTGACCTTGTCCGTTAGCTCACGCAACTTATTTACCTCTACCTTGTCCAGCCCGAATATCTCTCTGATGTGTGCCTGAAATATAAGTCTTTTATTATCAAAACGTTTACGTAGTAAATCTAATGCAATTTTGTAATTGGCTTCATTTATTTCCAGTGATCTGATGGTGTCTAACGCTGCACCACTCAGACAGGAACGCAAGTGCTGCAACTTGTCAACTTGTGTGAGGTCAGCATCCTTGTCAATAACAGAAGTGAACATAGAAAAGAAATTGGTCCACTCGGTGTAGACCCCACTAAATTTTTGCAATGTGAGCAAAGGTAACCTAGAGCGATTTGCATTTACGATAATTGACTGCGAATCGTTGGTGTTCATCTTGAGTGTTGAACAATGTTGAGATACGCTACGCTTACTAATTTCTCGTTGTAAAGTTGCTTTGAGGTTTACTAGCTTATCATCAAACTTGTATGGTAAATCACTGTTCAAGCTTTCGACATCTAGTTCCTCAAGACTATTATGCGCTGCTGAGAATGTTGACTTTAATTCGCCCAATGATTCGATCATTGCCGACAGTGCATATTCATCCATGTTTTGCAGCTTATCACTGTTAATATCTGCCTCTATACGCAAGAGACGATTAAAAATAGCCATAGTTTTTAATTTCAAGAAGGTAACTCGATCAGGAGATACCGCTGCAGGATCTCCCCCATTGGAAGAATCACCAGCCATTTTTATGCTTCTGAGTAGAGAAAACGACTTGCGCCAAAAAATTTACGAATTGAAAAACAAAATGCAAGCCGATGTTGTTTTTGGTAGCAGTACTATTGAAGTGTGTATATGATTTGCGAAAAAGAAAAACGTATGTATATAAATTCGATTTGTAGTTATGTACGACACAGGCTGGTTATTTACTGGAAGTTACAGTTCTAACAGTTAAATGCCATGCTACAAAAAACTCCAAATATGCATGTGCACGAGAAAAATTCGCCAGAACCAAAAAATGAAATAACTTTATCACGTCGGGGTCACCAAAAAATGTTGAGCTGCAAGCCTTTTTGCAGCTTATGGATTCCGATGGTATGAATGTGTGCTTGTTGGGTTGCACGCTCACACTCCAAAATGCATCCAAATAAACAAAAAACGCAAACCTTTGATGTTTAGCAAATCCAAATGAACAAAAACCAAATGAACCTTTTAAAATTTGAACACTGCATGTATTTACAGACTTTATTATAGTTTAAATAAATGTATATGAGATTTTGGTTTCACAAAAAATGATTAGCCGCGAGATATTATATAAACCAAAAAATTGTGCTTGCTAGTGTCACGAAAAAGGAAAAAACGAATAGCTCTCGCTCGCCCATATGTTTTTCTTGACAACTGTCAACACACACTCATTCGAAGGTGTGTTCCCTTAGGTTTCAGCTGCTGCTCCGAACAATGTGTATGTGAAAAAAATAAAATTTTTAATGAAACAATGTTGAAGATTATTCGAGCTCTAGGCCAAATACATATATATTATTAAAACACGATTGCTTTATCAATATATATCATGATTTTATTGGTGTCGATATTTCGAGTTCATTCTGAACTCATTATCAAGACTGTAACTAAACATAAAAACATCAAAAAATTAAAATCATAAAAACATATAATAATGCATAAGCACGTACCTCCACTCTTCAGCAGTGTCACTGATCGACTGGTTTAACAATATTAAAATACCGAAGAACAAGTAGTTAAAATAGATAGAAATATGTAAACAAATAAAAAACAGTAATTGTACACAAAAATAATACACTAACAATTATACATTGAATATCAATAGTGAGCGATGCTCAGCTCATTGGTTGTTATATAGGTAACATAAAGAGAACGGAATATAATGGGGGTTACACATGTGCAAATTTGTTTTCCAAACTTGTTCATGTTTCAGAAAACTGTTTTCAAACTATTGTGTAAATGGTAAAATCTATTTAATTTAAAATATTTTTAAAACCTAACGAATCTATCTTACTAGAGTTTAAAACGCCGTTATCGTACAGCAAAAATTACATCATGTGATATGTTTAGTATTATTTATTAAATGTCTATACGCGGAAGCACATTTCTCGGTATCCGATTGAAATTCATACGATGTTCTCTCCTTAAATTAATTATATGTAGCATCTCTAATGTATATCTTTTGTTATAATGCCTCTCGTTTTGTAGTATTGCTACATTATCCAAATCTGGTGCATGTCCGGTTTCGCTGCAATGTTAGTTAAAGCGGTCTTATTTTCGCCAGTGTTGTCCCGGTTTTTAACATTCGATTATTGCGCGCAACCCCTCGTCTTTAATCTAGATTTTGTAGTACCCACATATACTTTATTGCATACGTGGGACCCGTCACCGTTGCATGGAATCTTGTATACCTCATCAGATTTTTCGAATTTTTCTATCTTGTTTTTTGTATTGCTAAAGATTTGTTGGACCGTATTATTATAAGTAAACGCTATTTGGATTTTCTCATTATCATACATTTTGGAATGTTTTATTCTGTTTGACAGCCCCGGAACGAATGTAGATGTTTTATAAATTTTACTATTCGCGTGGTCAATGGTTTTATTGGTGTTAATTTTTGTATAGTAATCGCGTATATAGCCTTTTATTAAATATGTGGGAAAGCCGTTGTCCTTAAGTATTTCTTCAATAATGTCAATATTTTTCGAGTGATACATTGATATTACGGAATCATTTGGGGAGCCTTCCGGTATAATTTTTGGATGGTTTTCGGGATCAGTCCGGGATCCCGTCATTGTCATTTCGGGACTATTTCGGGATCATTTTGGGACTCTTCCGGGATTATTTCTGTATATATTTTTCGGGATCCGTCGGGGTTATTTTGGGACTTTTCTGGACTATTCCGGGATCATTTCTGGATGGTATTCGGGATCCTTTCATGGTCATCTCGGGACTATTTCGGGATCCCGTCGGGTCATATCGGGATCATTTTGGGACCCTTCCGGAATCCTTACGGTTGGTTTTTCGGACCCCGTCAGGGTAATTTCGGCACTTTTTCGGGATCATTTCGGAACCCTTCCGGCATGATTTCTGGATGGTTTTCGGGAGCCGTCCTGGATTCCGTCAGAGTCATTTGGGGTATTTTTTGAGGCTATTTCGGGATCATTTTAGGACCCTTCCAGCATCATTTCTGGATGGTTTTCGAGATCAGCCCGGATCCCCTCAGGGTCATTTCGGGACTATTTCGGGATCTTTTCGACACCCTTCGGGGATCATTACTGTATGGTTTTCGGGACCCCGTCAGGGTAATTCCGGGACTTTTTCGGGATCATTTGGGAACCCTTCCGGCATGATTTCTGGATGGTTTTCGGGAGCCGTCCTGGATTCCGTCAGAGTCATTTCGGGTATTTTTGAGGCTATTTCGGGATCATTTTAGGACCCTTCCAGCATCATTTCTGGATGGTTTTCGGGAGCCGTCCTGGATTCAGTCATAGTAATTTCGGGTATTTTTGAGGCTATTTCGGGATCATTTTAGGACCCTTCCAGCATCATTTCTGGATGGTTTTCGGGAGCCGTCCTGGATTCAGTCATAGTAATTTCGGGAATTTTTTGCGGCTATTTCGGGATCAGTTGAGGACCCTTCGGCATCCTTTCTGGATGGTTTTCGAGATCAGCCCCGGATTCCCTCAGGGTCATTTCGGGACTATTTCGGGATCTTTTCGTCACCCTTCGGGGATCATTACTGTATGGTTTTCGGGACCCCGTCAGGGTAATTTCGAGACTTTTTCAAGATCGTTACTGTATGGGTTTCGGGGCCGTCAGGGTAATTTCGGAACTTTTTCGGGATAATTTGGGAACCCTTCCGGCATCATTTCTGGACGGGTTTCGGGAGCCGTCCTGGATTCCGTAAGGGCCATTTCAGGATTTTTCGGGACTACTTCGGGATCATTTGGGGACCTTTCCGGCATAATTTCTGGATAGTTTTCGGGATTTGTCCGGGATCCCGTCGGGATAATTTCGGGACTATTTTGGTATCATTTTGGGGCCCTTCCGGGGTCATTTAAGGACTGTTCGAAACCGGTAGTTCTGTACACATGATTTTTGAAGTATGAGCTTTTATGGCGAAGGATTTGCAGCAAATTATTGGTAATTAAATTCGGTATGTTTTATCTTTAATATTTAATCCAGCTTTTTCGTTCTATTTTTGATTATTTTAAATGAATCCTGTAACGAACTGTTATAACTATAACGAGCCGGACCGGTGCTCATCTTGCGCAACCAATATAAAAGTCTCTTATCAAATATCAACAGAAATCAGCTGTTCTATCAGTCAATTAAAACTTACAGCTTGCGCCATCTGGCGTATGGTAGCAACTGTCGGTAATGCAGTGCAAATATTCACAATAGGGCCATAGTACAAATAGATTTCTATGTGTGCTCACAATTGTTTATTTTTATCAAATTATTTTAATAAAATATATTTCAACAAAATTGCCCAAAGCTCGCTAATAGCCCGAATATCCATCTTTACAACCAAAACTTTATTTATAGATTTGGATTCCAAATAAGAGCGAAAAAGTGACCCCTACATAAAAACAGCGATTAGAAATAATATACATGATTACACTTTTTGTAATATTTTAACCAACTAAATACCCGAAAAAGCAACACTATTTTCATCTAAAAAATTTTTTCGTCTTTGTGACTGAATCAGGCCAGAACGGCTACACGCATTTTGATGAAATTTGGGTCACAGACAATAGTCTACTAGCGAAATTGTTTTCGAACATGGAAAGGGGGCTGGGGGTCCACGACCCCTTCGAACAATTACTTTTTTAATAATTTTTACACATTATATCTTTACGTATACTGGCGTTCACCAATATTACAAACTCAATGGTTCAAATAAGTCGAGGGCTCACAAAGTGAGCAGTGACACCCTTGGGGACCCTTTCGGCATCATTTCTGGATGGTTTTCGGGATCCGCCCGGGATCCCATCAGGGTAATTTCGGGGCTATTAGGGGATCATTTGGTGACCCTTCCGGCATCATTTCTGGATAGTTTTCTGGATCCGTCCGAGATCCCGACGGGGTAATTTCGGGACTTTCGGGACCATTTGGGGTCCCTTCCGGCATCATTTCTTGATGGTTTTCGGGATTCGTCCGGAATCCCGTCGGGATCATTTCGCGATCATTTGGGGTACCTACCGGCATCATTTCTGGATGGTTTTCGGGATCCTTCCGGAATCCCGTCGGAATCATTTGGAGTCCCTTCCGGCATCATTTCTGGATGATTTTCGGGATCTGTCTGTGATCCCGTCAGAGTTATTTCGGAACTTTTTCGGAACTATTTCGGGGTCATTTTGGGACCCTTCCGGGATAATTTCTGTATGATTTTCGGGATCTGTCCGGGATCCCGCCGGATTTTTTTCGAGACTTTTTCTGGACTATTTCGGGATAATTTGCGGACCCTTCAGAGATCAATTCATTTCGGTAATTTTTCGGAACTATTTCGGAATCATTTTGGGACCCCTCCTGTTTAATTTTTAGATGATTTTAGGGATTTGTCCGGGATCCCGTAGGCATCATTTCGTTACTATTTTGGTATCATTTTGGGACCCTTCCGGGATCATTTTAGGTCTCTTCGCAACCGGTGGTTCAGCACACATGCCTTTTTATGGCCATAGATTTGCTGCAAATTATTCGTAATTAAAATTCGGTATGTTTTATTTTTATTATCTAACACAGCTTTTTCGTTCTATTTTTGGGTTTTTTAAATGAATCCTGTAAAGAACTGTTATAACTATATTTACACTTTTTGTAATATTTTAACCAACTAAATACCCGAAATAGCAACACTATTTTCATCTATAAAATTCTCTTTGGTTTTAGCTAATTATAGTTTCACTCCTTTGTTCAATGAGTAGTAATTCTTTCACCCCTGTCATATCAATTAATTTAACTTAAAACAAAATGTATTTTTTTTTTAATTCGAAAAAACTGTATTGTACTATTCATGTAAGCGTGCCTTTCAGCTTATCAGCTTATTTAGTTATTTTATTACTCTATTACTCATTAGAAAAAATAATTTTTAAACAGATAACTTGATAAGCAGACTAACGTGAATAGCACATATATTTGATTTTCTCCTTGCGGGCGGGGCCGCGGGTAAAGGCTAGTATATATTATAAATGGGAAAGTTTGGATGTTTAGATATTTGGATGTTTAGATGTCCAGACGTTTGTCTTTGGGCCCCAATCACGCAAGAACGGCTTTACGGATTTGGATTAAATTTGGCACACATATAGCCAATAGCCTAGAAAGATCTACAAGCTATATATTTTTCAAAAGGGGGGAGGTCCACGCCCCCCAGGAACAGTTATAATTTAATTATTATATTGTGACGAATATTAGCAACACTAAGAGATACTATCATCTCTAAGCCGATACTAAGCAGTGACTTTTATGCACATCAACAAATATATAATTATGTCTACCCATATGTCCATACAAGCAGCGGAGAGGCACGCACAAACACATGCATATATCTGAGATACTCCCAAAAGTAGGCAATCATCGGTGGAACAATCATTATGTCTACACATATGTACGTACACGCAGCGGAGCGAAGCGCACAAACACATGCATATATCTTATCTAAGATGCTCACAAAAGTAGACAATCTTTTGTGCAAATTCACATATACACGCGCATATGAGAAACTTGTATCTGCAGCTATAGCTGGTAAACAAATAGTAAATTCTAGAAATGCCTAGAAATATGCAAACGAGATAACCGAAGAGTATAAAAGCAACACCAGCTGAGGCATGCCAATCAGTTTGATTTAAGCACGCTATCTGTTGAGAAGTAGAAGTTTTATTGTGAAGTACTTTAATAAAGGCCATTTTGCATTATTAAATAGCGGAGTTATTTATTCAACAGTTTAGTGATTCGAACGTTAGCAGACGATTTCAAATAAGCGGAATTGCACTAAATTCGTTACAATATTTTTTCCTCCTTGTGACTGAATCAGGCCAGAATGGCTACACGGATTTTGATGAAATTTGGGATACAGACAATAGTCTACTAGCGAAATTTTTTTCGAACATGGTAAGGCGGTGGGGGTCCCACGACCCCTTCGAACAATTACTTTTTAATAATTTAAACACATTATAACTTTACGTATACTGGCCTTCACCAATATTACAGACTCAATGGGTCAAATAAGTCGAGGGCTTACAAAGTGAGCAGTGCCACCGTCCGCCCCCCTACATTTGCCTACCTTTGAGAGATAAATTCCTGATGGTTTCCGGGATCATTACGGGACTTTTTCGGGGTCATTTTGGATCCCTTCCGGCATCATTTCTGGATGGCTTTCGGGATACGTCCGGGATCCCATCGGGGCCATTTTGGGGCTATTTCGGGATCATTTGGGATATCTCCCGGCATCATATCTGGGTGGTTTTCGGGATCCCGTCAGCGCCATTTCGGGACTATTAGGGGATCATTTGAAGACCTTTCCGGCATCATTTCTGGATAGTTTTCGGGATCCGTCCGGGGTCATTTCGGGACTATTTCGGGATCATTTGGGGTACCTACCGGCATCATTTCTGGATGGTTTTCGGTATCCGTCCGGTATCCCGTCGGAATTATTTCGTGGCTTTTTCGGGATCATTTGAGGTCCCATCCGGCATCATTTCTGGATGGTTTTCGGGATCCGTCCGGGATCCCGTCGTGGTCATTTCGGGATCATTTACGGTACCTTCCGGCATCATTTCTAGTTGGTTTTCGGGATCCGTCGCGTATCCCGTCGGGGTCAATTCGGGACTTTTTCTTGACTAATACGGGATCATTTGGGGACCCTTTCGGCATCATTTCTGGATGGTTTTCGGTATCCGTCCGGGATCCTGTCAGGCTTACAAAGTGAACAGTGCCACCCTCCGTCCCCCTACATTTGCGTACCTTTGAGAGATAAATTCCTGATGGTTTTCGGGATCATTATGGGACTTTTTTGGGGTCATTTTGGATCCCTTCCGGCATCATTTCTGGATGGCTTTCGGGATACGTCCGGGATCCCATCGGGGCCATTTCGGGGCTATTTCGGGATCATTTGGGATATCTTCCGGCATCATATCTGGGTGTTTTTCGGGATCCGTCAGGGTCATTTCGGGACTATTAGGGGATCATTTGAAGACCTTTCCGGCAACATTTCTGGATAGTTTTCGGGATCAGTCCGGGGTAATTTCGGGACTATTTCGGGATCATTTGAGGTCCATCCGGCATCATTTCTGGATGGTTTTCGGGATCCGTCCGGGATCCCATCGTGGTCATTTCGGGACTTTTTCGGGGCTAATACGGGATCAATTGGGGACCCTACAGGGGTAATTTCGTGAATTTTTCTGTATTATTTCGGGATCATTTGGGGACCCTTCCGGCATCATTTCTGGATTGTTTGCCGGATCCATCAGGGTAATTTCGGGACCATTTTGGGATCATTTGGGGACCCTTCCGAGATCATTCCTGGATCCGCCGGGATGCCGTAGGAGTAATTTCGGTATTTTTTTGTTACTTTTTCGGGATAGTTTTCCGACCCTTCCGGGATAATTTCGGGATCCGTGCGGGGTCCCATCGGGGTAATTTCCGGACTATTTCGGGAGCATTTTAGGCCGCTTCCGGAATCATTTCTGTATGGTTTTCGCGATCCGTCGTGGATCCCCTCGGAGTCATTTCGGAAGTTTTTCTGGAGAATGTTATGATAATTTAGGGACCCTTCCTGGATATGTTTTGGTTGGTTTTTGAGATCCGTCCGGGTGCCAGTCAGGGTCACTTCTGAACTTTTTCGGGACTATTTCGGGATCATTTTGGTGCCCTTCAGGGATCATTTCTATGCGGTTCTCTGGATAAGTCTAGAATCGTGTCGTTGTCATTTCGAGGTTTTTTGGGACTATTCCGGGAACTTTTGGAGACCCTTCCGGGGCATTCCTGGATGGTTTTCAGGATCCGTCCGCGATAGCGTCGGGGTCCTTTCGTGGCTTTATCTGGATAATTTCGGGATCATTTGGGGATCCTATCAGGTTATCAGCTCATTTAGTTCTTTTTTTACTCAATTACAAAAATAAAATGCATTATACAGAGAAATTTTTTAAACAGATAACTTGATAAACAGGCTAACGTTAATAGCCCATATATTTCATTTTCTCCTTGCGGACGGGTCCGCGGGTAAAGGCTAGTCTAATATATATATTATAAATGGCAAAGTTTGGATATTTGTCCAGACGTTTGTCTTTGTGACTCAATCACGCAAGAACGGCTGGACCGATTTGGATGAAATTTTGCACACATATAGCCAATAGTCTAGAAGGATCTACTAGCTATATATTTTTCGAAAGGGGCGTGGTCTCCGCCCCCTAGGAACAGTTATAATTTAATTATTATATTTTTTCGCCTTGCGACTGAATCACGCCAGAATGGCTACACGGATTTTGATGAAATTTGGGACACAGATAGTAGTCTACTCGCGAAATTTTTTTCGAACATGGAAAGAGGGGTGGGGGTCCCACGGCCCTTCGAGAAATTATTTTTCATAATTTTTACACATAACTTTACGTATACTGGCCTTCACCAATATCACAGACTCAAGGGGTCAAATAAGTCGAGGGCTTACAAAGTAAGCAGTGACACCCTCCGCCCGCCCCCCTTTATCTCCCCCTCTGGTGTAAAATCCAAAAATTGTTATAACTCAATATAAATTTTCTCCTAAATCAATAGTTTTTGGTATCTGGCACATACAGAACGAGATCTAGACAATTTTGGAGGAACGATCAGTGGTCCTCTCCTCTACTCCCGCCATCCGCCCTCCATCAATTGTTTTTATTACCACGCTTTTATTAGCTTTACCTGTATGTTTCTATGTAACTTTTTATTCGCTCCAATGCGCCTGCTGCCTTATTAACATGGTTTTATAATTAGCTTCACCTTATTTGTAATCCCGTAAGGGTCATATCGAGACCCTTCCGGGATCATTTCTGGATGGTTTTCGGGATCGGTCCGGGATTACGCCGGGGTAATTTCGGGACTTTTTCGGGACTATTTCGGGATCATTTTGGGACCCTTCCGGGATCATTTCTGTATAGTTTTCGGGATCCGTCCGGGATCCCGTCGGGGTTATTTTGGGACATTTTCGGGACTATTCCGGAATCATTTCGGGACTATTTCGCGATCATTTGCGGACCCTTCCGGCATCATTTCTGGATGGTTTTCGGGATCCGTCCGGGATCCCGTCGGGGTACTTTCGGGATCATTTGCGTATCTTCGAGAGATAAATTCTTGATGGTTTCCGGGATCATTACGGGAATTTTTCGGGGTTATTTTGGGTCCCTTTAGGCATCATTTCTGGATGGTCCTCGGGATTCGTCCGGCATCCCGTCGGGGTCATTTCGGGACTTTTTCGCGACTAATACGGGATCATTCGGCATCATTTCTGCATGGTTTTCGGGATCCGTCCGGGATCTCGTCGGGGTCATTTGGGGACTTTTTCGGGATCATTTGGGGGCTCTTCCGGCATCATTTCTGGATGGTTTTCGGGATCCGTGAGGGATCTCGTCGGGGTCATTTGGGGACTTTTTCGGGTTCATTTTGGGGCTCATCCGGCATCATTTCTGGATGGTTTTCGGGATCCGTCCGGGATCCCGTCGGGGTCATTTCGGGACTTTTTCGCGACTAATACGGGATCATTTGGGAACCCTTTCGGCATCATTTCTGGATGGTTTTCGGGATCCGTCCGGGATCCCATCAGGGTAAATTCGGGACTATTAGGGGATCATTTGGGAACCTTTCCGGCATCATTTCTGGATAATTTTCGGGATCCGTCCGGGATGCCGACGAGGTCATTTCGGGACTATTTCGGGATCATTTGGGATACCTACCGGCATCATTTCTGGATGGTTTTTGGGATTCGTCCGGGGTCCCGTCGTGGTCATTTCGGGACTTTTTTTTCGACTAATACGGGATCATTTGCGGACCCTTTCGGCATCATTTCTGGATAGTTGTCGGGATCCCGTCACAGTCATTTCGGGACTATTAGGGGATCATTTGAGGACCTTTCCGGCATCATTTCTGGATTGTTTTCGGAATCCTTTCGGGATCCCGTCAGGGTCATTTTGGGACTTTTTCGGGGCTAATACGGGATCATTTGGGGATCCTCTAGGGGTCGTTTCGTGACTTTTTCTGTTTTATTTCGGGATCATTTGGGGACCCTTCCGGCATAATTTCTTGATGGTTTGCCGGATCCATCAGGGTCATTTCGGGACCCGTCCGAGATCATTTATGGATCCGTCCGGGATGCCGTAGGAGCCATTTCGGGATTTTTTGTTACTTTTCCGGGATAGTTTTTGGACCCTTCCGGGATCATTTCTGGATCTGGGCCGGATCCCATCTGGGTCATTTCGGGGCTTTTTCGGGATCATTTAAGGATGGCTTTCAGGATTCGTCCGGGAACCCGTCAGGGTAATTTCTGGACTTTTCCGAGACTATTTCGGGATCATTTTGGGACCTTCCCAAGATCATTTCTGCATGGACTTCGGGATTTTTCCGGGATGTTGTCAGGGTAATTTTGGGACTATTAGGTGAGCATTTGAGGACCTTTCCGGCATCACTTCTGGATGGTTTTCGGTAGCCGTTCAGGACCCCGTCGGAATAATTGCGGGACTTTTTCGGGATCATTGGGGTCCCTTCCGACATCATTTCTGGATGGTTTTTGGGATTCTTCCGGGATCCCGTCGGGGTCATTTCGGGACTTTTCCTCGACTAGTATATTATAAATGGGAAAGTTTCGATGTTTGTGTGCCCAGACGTTTCCTTTGTGCCTCAATCACGCAATAACGGCTGGACGGATTTGGATACAATTTTGCACACATATAGCCAATAGTCTAGAAGGATCTACTAGCTATATTTTTTTGAAAAGGGGGAGGTCCACGTCCCCTAGGAACAGTTATAATTTAATTATTCTATTTTTTCGTCTTTGTGACTGAACCAGGCCAGAACGGCTACTCGGATTTTGATGAAATTTGGGACACAGACAATAGTCTACTAGCGAAATTTTTTTCGAACATGGAAAGGGGGTGGAGGTGCCTCGACCCCTTCGAACAATTACTTTTTAATAATTTATACACATTATAACTTTACGTATACTGGCCTTCACCAATATTACAGACTCAATTGTTCAAATAAGTCGAGGGCTTACAAAGTGAGCAGTGACACCCTCCTACCCCTCTGGCGCAAAATCTATAAATTCTTATAACTCAATATGAATTTTCTCCTAAATCAGATCGAGATCTAAACAATTTTGGAAAGACGATCAGTGGTCCTTCTCCTGCCGTCATCCGCCCTCCTTCAATTGTTTTTATTAGCACGCTTTTATTAGCTTTACCTGTATGTTTGTTTGTAACTCTTCATTCGCTTCAACGCGTCTGCTACCTTATTAACATGCTTTTATAATTAGCTTCACCTTATTTGTAATCCCATCAGGGTTATATCGAGACCCTTCCGGGATAATATCTGGATGACTTTCGGGATCTATCCGGGAACCCATCGGGGTCATTTCGGGACTATTTCGGGATCGGCATAATTTCTGGATGGTTTTCGGGTTCCGTCCGGGATCCCGTCGTAATTATTTCGGGACTTTTTCGGGATCATTTGAGGTCCCATCCGGCATCATTTCTGGATGGTTTTCGGGATCCGTCCGGGATCCCGTCGTGGTCATTTCGGGATCATTTACGGTACCTTCCGGCATCATTTATAGATGGTTTTCGGGATCCGTCGCGGATCCCGTCGCGGTCAATTCGGCACTTTTTCTTAACTAATACGGGATCATTTGGGGACCCTTTCGGCATCATTTCTGGATGGTTTTCGGGATCCGTCCGGGATCCCGTCAGGCTTACAAAGTGAGCAGTGCCACCCTCCGTCCCCCTACATTTGCGTACCTTTGAGAGATAAATTCCTGATGGTTTCCGGGATCATTATGGGACTTTTTCGGGGTAATTTTGGATCCCTTCCGGCATCATTTCTCGATGGCTTTCGGGATACGTCCGGGATCCCATCGGGGCCATTTCGGGGCTATTTCGGGATCATTTGGGATATCTTCCGGCATCATATCTGGGTGTTTTTCGGGATCCGTCAGGGTCATTTCGGGACTATTAGGGGATCATTTGAAGACCTTTCCGGCAACATTTCTGGATAGTTTTCGGGATCAGTCCGTGGTAATTTCGGGACTATTTCGGGATCATTTGGGGTACCTACCGGCAACATTTCTGGATGGTTTTCGGTATCCGTCCGGGATCCCTTCGGAATTATTTCGGGACTTTTTCGGAATTATTTGAGGTCCATCCGGCATCATTTCTGGATGGTTTTCGGGATCCGTTCGGTATCCCGTCGTGGTCATTTCGGGATCATTTACGGTACCTTCCGGAATAATTTCTAGATGGTTTTCGGGATCCGTCGCGGATCCCGTCGGGGTCAATTCGGGACTTTTTCTTGACTAATACGGGATCATTTGGGGACCCTTTCGGCATCATTTCTGAATGGTTTTCGGGATTCGTCCGGGATACCGTCAGGGTCACTTCGGTTCTTTTTCGGGATCATTTAAGGATGGTTTTCGGGATCGGTCCGGCATCCCGTCAGGGTAATTTCGGGACTTTTTCGGGGCTAATACGGGATCATATGGGGCCCTTCAGGGGTAATTTCGTGAAATTTTCTGTATTATTTCGGGATCATTTGGGGACCCTTCCTGAATCATTTCTTGATTGTTTGCCGGATCCATCAGGGTAATTTCGGAACCATTTTGGGATCATTTGGGGACCCTTCCGAGATCATTTCTTGATTGTTTGCCGGATCCATCAGGGTAATTTCGGAACCATTTTGGGATCATTTGGGGACCCTTCCCAGATCACTCCTGGATCCGCCGGGATGCCGTAGGAGTAATTTCGGTATTTTTTTGTTACTTTTTCGGATAGTTTTCGGACCATTCCGGGAACCTTGGGGGGTCCCATCGGGGTAAATTCCGGACTATTTCGGGATCATTTTAGGCCCCTTCCGGAATCATTTCTGAATGGTTTTCGCGATCCGTCGTGGATTTCCTCGGAGTCATTTCGGAAGTTTTTCTGGAGAATGTTGTGATAATTTAGGGACCCTTCCTGGATATTTTCTGGTTGGTTTTTGAGATCCGTCCGGGTGCCAGTCAGGGTCATTTCTGAACTTTTTCGGGACTATTTCGGGATCATTTTGGTACCCTTCAGGGATTATTTCTATGCGGTTCTCTTTCACATTTCGAGGTTTTTTGGGACTATTCCGGGAACTTTTGGAGACGCTTACGGGGCATTCCTGGATGGTTTTCGGGATCCGTCCGCGATAGCGTCGGGGTCATTTCGTGGCTTTATCTGGATAATTTCGGGATCATTTGGGGATCCTATCAGGTTATCAGCTCATTTAGTTCTTTTTTTACTCAATTACAAAAATAAAATGCAATAGACAGAGATATTTTTTAAACAGATAACTTGATAAGCAGGCTAACGTTAATAGGGGCCAGAACGGCTACTCGGATTTTGATGAAATTTGGGACACAGACAATAGTCTACTAGCGAAATTTTTTTCGAACATGGAAAGGGGGGTGGAGGTGCCTCGACCCCTTTGAACAATTACTTCTAAATAATTTATACACATTATAACTTTACGTATACTGGCCTTCACCAATATTACAGACTCAATTGTTCAAATAAGTCGAGCGCTTACAAAGTGAGCAGTGACACCCTCCTACCCCTCTGGTGCAAAATCTATAAATTGTTATAACTCAATATGAATTTTCTCCTAAATCAGATCGAGATCTAAACAATTTTGGAAAAACGATCAGCGGTCCTTCTCCTCCCGTCATCCGCCCTCCTTCAATTTTTCATTCGCTTCCACGCGTCTGCTACCTTATTAACATGCTTTTATAATTAGCTTCACCTTATTTGTAATCCCATCAGGGTTATATCGAGACCCTTCCGCGATAATTTCTGGATGGTTTTCGGGATCCATCCGGGAACCCATCGGGGTCATTTCGGGACTATTTCGGGATCATTTCTGTATAATTTCCGGGATCCGTCAGGGATCCCGTCGTGGTCATTTCGGGACTTCCGGGATCCCGTCGAGGTTATTTTGGGACCTTTTCGGGACAATCCCGGGATCATTTCTTGATGGTATTCGGGATCCTTTCAGGGTCATCTCGGAACTATTTCGGGATCCCGTCGGGTCATATCGGGACTATTTCGGTATCATTTTGGGACCCTTCCAGGATCATTGCTGGGAAGTTTTCGGGATCCGTCCGGCTTCCAGTCGGGATAATTTCGGGATCATTTTGGGACCCTTCCGGAATAATTTCTGAACGATTTTCGGGATACGTCCGCGATCCCGTCGGAGTTATTTCGGGACTATTCTGGGCTCATTTGGGGTTCCTTCCCGTATCATTTTTGGATGGCTTTCGGGATCCCGTCCCGGTCATGTCGGGACTTTTTCGGGATGATTTTGGAACCCTTCCAGCATCATTTCCGCATGGTTTTCGGGATTCGTGCGGGAGCCTGTCAGGGTCATTTCGGGAGTTTTACGGAATCATTCGGGGAGCCTTCCGGGATCATTTCAGGATTGTTTTCGGGATTCGTCCGGGATACCGTCAGGGTCATTTCGGGACTGTTTCGGGATAATTTTGGGACCCTTCCGGGATAATTTCTGTATAGTTTTCGGATCCGTCCGGGATCCCGTCGTGGTTATTTGGGGACTTTCGGAGGTATTACGGAATCATTTTTTTCTCGGACGTTGTGGCAGCGCACTGCCCTCAAGTGGTCCGATGAAACCAGGCTAATCCTGTTATTGTTGTATTTTTTTTTTGTGTTTTTTTAATTCATACATGGTTTTTTTTTTATTTGTATCCTAATTGTTATTATTATGTATTTTGTTTTATTATTTATAATTTTTATTGTTGCCGAGTCTTTGAGAGGCAGTGGCTTCTTAAGCGCCGAGATCTAAAATCGCTCAGCTACAGAGAAACTCATCAGCTGAGAAATATACAGCCTTATTGTATACTTCGCGTGAATGCAATTCCTAATGGAAAAATTCCCACATTTGTTCTGTTCTCATTGTGAACTTCACATGTGAAAAATTTCCCATTTTCGAAAAATTACCCTAAACGTCAACAAATTTTTTTCCACGTGAATGTATAGAATTTGTTCACAAAACTGAAAGTGGGGAACAACACTCGATAAAATGTAAGGATTGTTTATTGCTTATTAAACTTAGTTAAGAATTATTTTACTGCACATTAGGTCTATAAAAAAAACTCAGTTGACTTTCTTGGTAAGCACTATGGCCGAAAATCCTGAAATAGAAAAGGGCTTCCAAAAAAAAAAAAAAATAAAGATAAAGTGCTGGCTTTTTGGAAGAAATTGAACAATTCCCTCAATAGCATGGGCCCACCATCAAAATCAATCTCCGAATGGAAAAAGGTGACTATCAATGCAATGTGGCTATGGAATGTGCCATAATTTATATAGCCATTGGTTACAGGTTTGGATTGATCAAAATAGATACGTACGAAACAAGGCTGTCGAAAATACCAAAAATAGGAAAAATACCGGTGGAGGACCTTGCAAGCAACATGTTTTTTCTGTATTAGAACAGTCAATTTTGGATATAACTGCGTCAGTAGCAGCTGCGGAAGGTGTCGAAGATGGCAAGCCTTTTGGTTTGAATGCAACGAAACCAACTGGTAAGCAACGTGAAAATAACAGTAGTGATGAAGACA
Organism: Eurosta solidaginis; assembly: GCF_040869045.1. Classification (NCBI taxonomy): domain Eukaryota; kingdom Metazoa; phylum Arthropoda; class Insecta; order Diptera; family Tephritidae; genus Eurosta; species Eurosta solidaginis. The sequence continues at coordinate 106,198,130 of NC_090323.1, read as the reverse complement.
ACAGCACTACTGAGGACTCTGAAGTGGAATTTAGTTGCATGGACAATAGCTTGGACGAAAATAGCACCGAAACCGCCGGTGACACGCAAAGGGAAAGTGCTTTGCCTGCACAAAAACCAGCCAGCAAACTCGCAAAAAAATTAACCCTTCGGAGCTATTAAAGATTGAACTAGATGTTCAAAAAGAAATGAATGACAACGTCAGAAAGGGCTTGGAAATCCAGAGTCATCACTGTACTGAAATAGAAGGCCACTTAAAGGAATTAAACCAAGGCCTCGAAAACTTTAAAAATATTCAAAACAGTTTACTAAAGGAAACAAAACGCCACAGTTCGGAAATTGAACGGCTCAGAAAAATTGAAGTTGACCGTAAACTCATACTTAATACATAATTTTACGGAATCATTCGGGGAGCCTCCCGGGATCATTTCAGGATTGTTTTCGGGATCCCATCAAGGTCATTTGGGGATCATTTGGGTACCCTTCCGGCATGATTTGGGAACCCTTCTGGCATCATTTCTGGATTGTTTTCGGGATTCGTCCGGGATCCCGTCAGGGTTATTTCGGGACTATTTCGGGATCATTTTGGGACCCTTCCGGGATAATTTCTGTATAGTTTTCGGGATCCGCCCGGGATCCCGTCGGGGTTATTTGGGGCTTACGGAGGTATTACGGAATCATTTTTTTTCTCTGACGTTGTGGCAGCGCACTGCCCTCCAGTGGCCCGATGAAACCAGGCTAATCCTGTTATTGTTGTTTTTTTTTTGTTTTTGTTTTTTTAATTCATACATGGTTTTTTTTTTTATTTGTATCCTAATTGTTATTATTATGTATTATGTTTTATTATTTATAATTTTTATTGTTGCCGAGTCTTTGAGAGGCAGTGGCTTCTTAAGCGCCGAGATCTAAAACCGCTCAGCTACAGAGAAACTCATCAGCTGAGAAATATACAGCCTTATTGTAAACTTCGCGTGAATGTAATTCCTAATGGAAAAATTCCCACATTTGTTCTGTTCTCATTGTGAACTTCACATGTGAAAAATTTCCTATTTTCGAAAAATTACCCTAACCGTCAACAAATTTTTTTCCACGTGAATGTATAGAATTTGTTCGCAAAACTGAAAGTGGGGAACAACACTCGATAAAATGTAAGGATCGTTTATTGCTTATTAGACTTAGTTAAGAATTATTTTATATCACATTAGGTCTATAAACAAAACTTAGTTGACTTTCTTGGTAAGCACTATGGCCGAAAATCCTGAAATAAGAAAGGGCTTCCAAACAAAAAAAAAAGATAAAGTGCTGGCTTTTTGGAAGAAATTGAACAATTCCCTCAATAGCATGGGCCCACCATCAAAATCAATCTCCGAATGGACAAAGGTGACTATCAATGCAATGTGGCTATGGAATGTGCCATAATTTATATAGCCATTGCTTACAAGTTTGAATTGATCAAAAACGATACGTACGAAACAAGGCTGTCGAAAAAAATAGGAAAAATAGGAAAAAGACCGGTGGAGGACCTTGCAAGCAACATGTTTTTTCTGTATTAGAACAGTCAATTTTGGATATAACTGCGTCAGTAGCAGCTGCGGAAGGTGTCGAAGATGGCAAGCCTTTTCGTTTGAATGCAACGAAATCAACTGGTAAGCAACGTGAAAGTAACAGTAGTGATGAAGACAACAGCACTAGTGAGGACTCTGAAGTGGAATCTAGTTTCATGGACAATAGCTTGGACGAAAATAGCACCGAAACTGCCGGTGACACGCAAAGGGAAAGTGCTTTGCTTGCACAAAAAACCAGACAGCAAACTCGCAAAAAAATTAACCCTTCGGAGCTATTAAAGATTGAACTAGATGTTTAAAAAGAAATGAATGACAACGTCAGAAAGGGCTTGGAAATCCAGAGTCATCACTATACTGAAATAGAAGGCCTCTTAAAGGAATTAAACCAAGGCCTCGAAAACTTTCAAAATATTCAAAACAGTTTACTAAAGGAAACAAAACGCCACAATTCGGAAATTGAACGGCTCAGAAAAATTGAAGTTGACCGTAAACTCATACTTATAAACAGCCAAATCGATGTTCAAAATTTGAAAATACTAGCTGCAAAGAAAAGCTTAGGCATTAATTAGAATGTTTCGAACGTTTTTGTAAAAAAAAAAATGAATTTTATGTACTTTATTTTTTCATATTGGTAAAGCAAGATTAACAATAAAGCCGCTTTTGAGCTAATACAAATCAGACATTTCTTTGAAGAGTGTTATTCAATTATAAAAACATTTTGTCATAAATTTACATAAGGCAATTGCCTATATTTGCTCTAATACGCTTAGCCTCATTGAGGTATGATGAATGCGATTCAGATTCTTCAAACTGCACGTGTTCAGATATTTCCGGTTGAGAAGCTCTATTTGAAAGAAAAGGTGTGTCATCGCACCGATACTTTAAGTATATATTGTGCAACGCGCAACAGACATTAGACATTAGACATTAGAGCTGCTTTCTTAGGCAAATAATGTAGCTCCCTGGCTCCTAGTACACACCTCCATCTATTTTTTAAGACGCCATTGGCCCTTTCCACAATGTTACGTCCACGTGCATGAACCTCATTAAATTTGCTTTCTGTGGAGCCCTCTTCCGCTGATCTGTGGGGTGTTAGCAACCAAGGCTCCAGTGGATATCCAGCATCGCCTATGAACAAAATTTTATTTTGGGACTTACAGATTTCGTTAAAATTTTACCTAGCAGCCAAACATTTCTAGTGCCTAGCAAGTAATCCTGCTCCATTGAAACCCTCAATTCACTTGTATTCCAAATTAATAAGTCATGGCAGACTCCAGCGTGTGTAGCATCGACGTATCTTATTGCCATTTTGTTGTCACATACCTGCAGATAAAATTATTAACATGCGTAAAAGCATACACAATTTTTACCAATCTACCAGCAAAACATTCATACTTAGTAACCCTTTCTGTTATAATATAAGTGTTTATTATTCCTAGGGCCTATAATTCTAACGTGTGTGCCGTCTATGCAGCCAATAATGCCTGGGATATTAAATTGTTGATGAAAATCCAAAGCAATTTCACGCATTTCGTCTTTAGTAGGCCATTTAATCCACTGATTGCAAAGGCACTCCTCAAAAACATTCAATACTTCAGATAAGACGTGGCTAAAACTTGACTGCGATAAGCCAACATCCACTTGCTGACTGGTATTAGTTTCTTTTTCAATTAGACAAAGGCGCAAGTAAGCGCTAATCATTACAATTTTAATATTTAACGCAAAAATAAAAATGTTTGACTACACAACAGCAATTTTTTCTGCAAAAATTTGTGAACAAAACAAGAGTGATGTTCACAATAGCATATTCGAAATTCGAATATAAGGATTGATTCACATGAATTTAACGATACGAATTTTTTGTTCATGGGACATAAAAAATTAATGGGATTGATTTATTCACATGAAGTTTACAATAAGGCTGATAGATTCACAAAATACAATAGATTAAAAGTATAAATATAATTTTTTAATTATTAAGAGGAGATAGAACCGTCTTTTTTATGGCAAAGAGCGAGTCCGCAAGATCAATTATTTTCGAGTGAGAGTTATAATCTTCACACAAACATAGAAAAGGTTCGTGTAGTTGGAAATTGCTTCTGCATTGTTTAAGAATTATAGGTTTATAATGCCTTGAAACTCGGCATGAAACATTCAAGTTTACTTCGTTCAAAAGAAATGGGCTTGAAATCGATCCATTTAAAAGTCTAGCCATAAATAGTACACCTAGCATTTCTCTACGACTTGCAAGGGTAGGAAGATTTATTAGTTTTAACCGATTAGTGTAAGGAGGAAGATTATACGTAGAGTCCCCTTGAAGATTTCTCGGACTTTTTCGCGACTAATACGGGATCATTTGGGAACCCTTTCGGCATCATTTCTGAATGGTTTTCGGGATCCGTCCGGGATCCCGTCGGGGTCATTTCGGGACTTTTTCGCGACTACTACGGGATTATTTGGGAACCCTTTCGGCATCATTTCTGGATGGTTTTCGGGATCCGTCCGGGATCCCATCAGGGTAAATTCGGGACTATTAGGGGATCATTTGGGAACCTTTCCGGCATCATTTCTGGATAATTTTCGGGATCCGTCCGGGATGCCGACGAGGTCATTTCGGGACTATTTCGGGATCATTTGGGATACCTACCGGCATCATTTCTGGATGGTTTTTGGGATTCGTCCGGGGTCCCGTCGTGGTCATTTCGGGACTTTTTTTCGACTAATACGGGATCATTTGCGGACCCTTTCGGCATCATTTCTGGATAGTTGTCGGGATCCCGTCACGGTCATTTCGGGACTATTAGGGGATCATTTGAGGACCTTTCCGGCATCATTTCTGGATTGTTTTCGGAATCCTTTCGGGATCCCGTCAGGGTCATTTTGGGACTTTTTCGGGGCTAATACGGGATCATTTGGGGATCCTCTAGGGGTCGTTTCGTGACTTTTTCTGTTTTATTTCGGGATCATTTGGGGACCCTTCCGGCATAATTTCTTGATGGTTTGCCGGATCCATCAGGGTCATTTCGGGACCCGTCCGAGATCATTTATGGATCCGTCCGGGATGCCGTAGGAGCCATTTCGGGATTTTTTGTTACTTTTCCGGGATAGTTTTTGGACCCTTCCGGGATCATTTCTGGATCTGGGCGGGATCCCATCTGGGTAATTTCGGGGCTTTTTCGGGATCATTTAAGGATGGCTTTCAGGATTCGTCCGGGAACCCGTCAGGGTAATTTCTGGACTTTTCCGAGACTATTTCGGGATCATTTTGGGACCTTCCCAAGATCATTTCTGCATGGACTTCGGGATTTGTCCGGGATGCCGTCAGGGTAATTTTGGGACTATTAGGTGAGCATTTGAGGACCTTTCCGGCATCACTTCTGGATGGTTTTCGGTAGCCGTTCAGGATCCCGTCGGAATAATTGCGGGACTTTTTCGGGATCATTGGGGTCCCTTCCGACATCATTTCTGGATGGTTTTTGGGATTCGTCCGGGATCCCGTCGGGGTCATTTCGGGACTTTTCCTCGACTAGTATATTATAAATGGGAAAGTTTCGATGTTTGTGTGCCCATACGTTTCCTTTGTGCCTCAATCACGCAATAACGGCTGGACGGATTTGGATAAAATTTTGCACACATATAGCCAATAGTCTAGAAGGATCTACTAGCTATATTTTTTTGAAAAGGGGGAGGTCCACGTCCCCTAGGAACAGTTATAATTTAATTATTCTATTTTTTCGTCTTTGTGACTGAACCAGGCCAGAACGGCTACTCGGATTTTGATGAAATTTGGGACACAGACAATAGTCTACTAGCGAAATTTTTTTCGAACATGGAAAGGGGGTGGAGGTGCCTCGACCCTTTCGAACAATTACTTTTTAATAATTTATACACATTATAACTTTACGTATACTGGCCTTCACCAATATTACAGACTCAATTGTTCAAATAAGTCGAGGGCTTACAAAGTGAGCAGTGACACCCTCCTACCCCTCTGGCGCAAAATGTATAAATTCTTATAACTCAATATGAATTTTCTCCTAAATCAGATCGAGATCTAAACAATTTTGGAAAGACGATCAGTGGTCCTTCTCCTGCCGTCATCCGCCCTCCTTCAATTGTTTTTATTAGCACGCTTTTATTAGCTTTACCTGTATGTTTGTTTGTAACTCTTCATTCGCTTCAACGCGTCTGCTACCTTATTAACATGCTTTTATAATTAGCTTCACCTTATTTGTAATCCCATCAGGGTTATATCGAGACCCTTCCGGGATAATATCTGGATGACTTTCGGGATTTATCCGGGAACCCATCGGGGTCATTTCGAGACTATTTCGGGATCGGCATAATTTCTGGATGGTTTTCGGGTTCCGTCCGGGATACCGTCAGGGTCAGTTCGGGACTTTCTCGACTAATACGGGATCATTTGGGGACCCTTTCGGCATCATTTCTGGATGGTTTTCGGGATCCGCCCTGGATCCTGTCAGGCTTACAAAGTGAGCAGTGCCACCCTCCGTCCCCCTACATTTGCGTACCTTTGAGAGATAAATTCCTGATGGTTTTCGGGATCATTATGGGACTTTTTCGGGGTCATTTTGGATCCCTTCCGGCATCATTCCTGGATGGCTTTCGGGATACGTCCGGGATCCCATCGGGGCCATTTCGGGGCTATTTCGGGATCATTTGGGATATCTCCCGGCATCATATCTGGGTGGTTTTCGGGATCCCGTCAGTGCCATTTCGGGACTATTAGGGGATCATTTGAAGACCTTTCCGGCATCATTTCTGGATAGTTTTCGGGATCCGTCCCTGGTCATTTCGGGACTATTTCGGGATCATTTGGGGTACCTACCGGCATCATTTCTGGATGGTTTTCGGTATCCGTCCGGGATCCCGTCGGAATTATTTCGGGACTTTTTCGGGATCATTTGAGGTCCCATCCGGCATCATTTCTGGATGGTTTTCGGGATCCGTCCGGGATCCCGTCGTGGTCATTTCTGGATCATTTACGGTACCTTCCGGCATCATTTATAGATGGTTTTCGGGATCCGTCGCGGATCCCGTCGGGGTCAATTCGGCACTTTTTCTTAACTAATACGGGATCATTTGGGGACCCTTTCGGCATCATTTCTGGATGGTTTTCGGGATCCGTCCGGGATCCCGTCAGGCTTACAAAGTGAGCAGTGCCACCCTCCGTCCCCCTACATTTGCGTACCTTTGAGAGATAAATTCCTGATGGTTTCCGGGATCATTATGGGACTTTTTCGGGGTAATTTTGGATCCCTTCCGGCATCATTTCTCGATGGCTTTCGGGATACGTCCGGGATCCCATCGGGGCCATTTCGGGGCTATTTCGGGATCATTTGGGATATCTTCCGGCATCATATCTGGGTGTTTTTCGGGATCCGTCAGGGTAATTTCGGGACTATTAGGGGATCATTTGAAGACCTTTCCGGCAACATTTCTGGATAGTTTTCGGGATCAGTCCGGGGTAATTTCGGGACTATTTCGGGATCATTTGGGGTACCTACCGGCAACATTTCTGGATGGTTATCGGTATCCGTCCGGGATCCCTTCGGAATAATTTCGGGACTTTTTCGGAATTATTTGAGGTCCATCCTGCATCATTTCTGGATGGTTTTCGGGATCCGTTCGGTATCCTGTCGTGGTCATTTCGGGATCATTTACGGTACCTTCCGGAATAATTTCTAGATGGTTTTCGGGATCCGTCGCGGATCCCGTCGGGGTCAATTCGGCACTTTTTCTTAACTAATACGGGATCATTTGGGGACCCTTTCGGCATCATTTCTGAATGGTTTTCGGGATTCGTCCGGGATACCGTCAGGGTCACTTCGGTTCTTTTTCGGGATCATTTAAGGATGGTTTTCGGGATCGGTCCGGCATCCCGTCAGGGTAATTTCGGGACTTTTTCGGGGCTAATACGGGATCATATGGGGCCCTTCAGGGGTAATTTCGTGAAATTTTCTGTATTATTTCGGGATCATTTGGGGACCCTTCCGGAATCATTTCTTGATTGTTTGCCGGATCCATCAGGGTAATTTCGGAACCATTTTGGGATCATTTGGGGACCCTTCCGAGATCATTTCTTGATTGTTTGCCGGATCCATCAGGGTAATTTCGGAACCATTTTGGGATCATTTGGGGACCCTTCCCAGATCATTCCTGGATCCGCCGGGATGCCGTAGGAGTAATTTCGGTATTTTTTTGTTACTTTTTCGGATAGTTTTCGGACCATTCCGGGAACCTTGCGGGGTCCCATCGGGGTAATTTCCGGACTATTTCGGGATCATTTTAGGCCCCTTCCGGAATCATTTCTGAATGGTTTTCGCGATCCGTCGTGGATTTCCTCGGAGTCATTTCGGAAGTTTTTCTGGAGAATGTTGTGATAATTTAGGGACCCTTCCTGGATATTTTCTGGTTGGTTTTTGAGATCCGTCCGGGTGCCAGTCAGGGTCATTTCTGAACTTTTTCGGGACTATTTCGGGATCATTTTGGTACCCTTCAGGGATTATTTCTATGCGGTTCTCTTTCACATTTCGAGGTTTTTTGGGACTATTCCGGGAACTTTTGGAGACCCTTACGGGGCATTCCTGGATGGTTTTCGGGATCCGTCCGCGATAGCGTCGGGGTCATTTCGTGGCTTTATCTGGATAATTTCGGGATCATTTGGGGATCCTATCAGGTTATCAGCTCATTTAGTTCTTTTTTTACTCAATTACAAAAATAAAATGCAATAGACAGAGATATTTTTTAAACAGATAACTTGATAAGCAGGCTAACGTTAATAGGGGCCAGAACGGCTACTCGGATTTTGATGAAATTTGGGACACAGACAATAGTCTACTAGCGAAATTTTTTTCGAACATGGAAAGGGGGGTGGAGGTGCCTCGACCCCTTTGAACAATTACTTCTAAATAATTTATACACATTATAACTTTACGTATACTGGCCTTCACCAATATTACAGACTCAATTGTTCAAATAAGTCGAGCGCTTACAAAGTGAGCAGTGACACCCTCCTACCCCTCTGGTGCAAAATCTATAAATTGTTATAACTCAATATGAATTTTCTCCTAAATCAGATCGAGATCTAAACAATTTTGGAAAAACGATCAGCGGTCCTTCTCCTCCCGTCATCCGCCCTCCTTCAATTTTTCATTCGCTTCCACGCGTCTGCTACCTTATTAACATGCTTTTATAATTAGCTTCACCTTATTTGTAATCCCATCAGGGTTATATCGAGACCCTTCCGCGATAATTTCTGGATGGTTTTCGGGATCCATCCGGGAACCCATCGGGGTCATTTCGGGACTATTTCGGGATCATTTCTGTATAATTTCCGGGATCCGTCAGGGATCCCGTCGTGGTCATTTCGGGACTTCCGGGATCCCGTCGAGGTTATTTTGGGACCTTTTCGGGACAATCCCGGGATCATTTCTTGATGGTATTCGGGATCCTTTCAGGGTCATCTCGGAACTATTTCGGGATCCCGTCGGGTCATATCGGGACTATTTCGGTATCATTTTGGGACCCTTCCAGGATCATTGCTGGGAAGTTTTCGGGATCCGTCCGGCTTCCAGTCGGGATAATTTCGGGATCATTTTGGGACCCTTCCGGAATAATTTCTGAACGATTTTCGGGATACGTCCGCGATCCCGTCGGAGTTATTTCGGGACTATTCTGGGCTCATTTGGGGTTCCTTCCCGTATCATTTTTGGATGGCTTTCGGGATCCCGTCCCGGTCATGTCGGGACTTTTTCGGGATGATTTTGGAACCCTTCCAGCATCATTTCCGCATGGTTTTCGGGATTCGTGCGGGAGCCTGTCAGGGTCATTTCGGGAGTTTTACGGAATCATTCGGGGAGCCTTCCGGGATCATTTCAGGATTGTTTTCGGGATTCGTCCGGGATACCGTCAGGGTCATTTCGGGACTGTTTCGGGATAATTTTGGGACCCTTCCGGGATAATTTCTGTATAGTTTTCGGATCCGTCCGGGATCCCGTCGTGGTTATTTGGGGACTTTCGGAGGTATTACGGAATCATTTTTTTCTCGGACGTTGTGGCAGCGCACTGCCCTCAAGTGGTCCGATGAAACCAGGCTAATCCTGTTATTGTTGTATTTTTTTTTTGTGTTTTTTTAATTCATACATGGTTTTTTTTTTATTTGTATCCTAATTGTTATTATTATGTATTTTGTTTTATTATTTATAATTTTTATTGTTGCCGAGTCTTTGAGAGGCAGTGGCTTCTTAAGCGCCGAGATCTAAAATCGCTCAGCTACAGAGAAACTCATCAGCTGAGAAATATACAGCCTTATTGTATACTTCGCGTGAATGCAATTCCTAATGGAAAAATTCCCACATTTGTTCTGTTCTCATTGTGAACTTCACATGTGAAAAATTTCCCATTTTCGAAAAATTACCCTAAACGTCAACAAATTTTTTTCCACGTGAATGTATAGAATTTGTTCACAAAACTGAAAGTGGGGAACAACACTCGATAAAATGTAAGGATTGTTTATTGCTTATTAAACTTAGTTAAGAATTATTTTACTGCACATTAGGTCTATAAAAAAAACTCAGTTGACTTTCTTGGTAAGCACTATGGCCGAAAATCCTGAAATAGAAAAGGGCTTCCAAAAAAAAAAAAAAATAAAGATAAAGTGCTGGCTTTTTGGAAGAAATTGAACAATTCCCTCAATAGCATGGGCCCACCATCAAAATCAATCTCCGAATGGAAAAAGGTGACTATCAATGCAATGTGGCTATGGAATGTGCCATAATTTATATAGCCATTGGTTACAGGTTTGGATTGATCAAAATAGATACGTACGAAACAAGGCTGTCGAAAATACCAAAAATAGGAAAAATACCGGTGGAGGACCTTGCAAGCAACATGTTTTTTCTGTATTAGAACAGTCAATTTTGGATATAACTGCGTCAGTAGCAGCTGCGGACGGTGTCGAAGATGGCAAGCCTTTTGGTTTGAATGCAACGAAATCAACTGGTAAGCAACGTGAAAATAACAGTAGTGATGAAGACAACAGCACTACTGAGGACTCTGAAGTGGAATTTAGTTGCATGGACAATAGCTTGGACGAAAATAGCACCGAAACCGCCGGTGACACGCAAAGGGAAAGTGCTTTGCCTGCACAAAAACCAGCCAGCAAACTCGTAAAAAAATTAACCTTTCGGAGCTATTAAAGATTGAACTAGATGTTCAAAAAGAAATGAATGACAACGTCAGAAAGGGCTTGGAAATCCAGAGTCATCACTGTACTGAAATAGAAGGCCACTTAAAGGAATTAAACCAAGGCCTCGAAAACTTTAAAAATATTCAAAACAGTTTACTAAAGGAAACAAAACGCCACAGTTCGGAAATTGAACGGCTCAGAAAAATTGAAGTTGACCGTAAACTCATACTTAATACATAATTTTACGGAATCATTCGGGGAGCCTCCCGGGATCATTTCAGGATTGTTTTCGGGATCCCATCAAGGTCATTTCGGGATCATTTGGGTACCCTTCCGGCTTGATTTGGGGACCCTTCTGGCATCATTTCTGGATTGTTTTCGGGATTCGTCCGGGATCCCGTCAGGGTTATTTCGGGACTATTTCGGGATCATTTTGGGATCCTTCCGGGATAATTTCTGTATAGTTTTCGGGATCCGTCCGGGATCCCGTCGGGGTTATTTGGGGCTTTCGGAGGTATTACGGAATCATTTTTTTTCTCTGACGTTGTGGCAGCGCACTGCCCTCCAGTGGCCCGATGAAACCAGGCTAATCCTGTTATTGTTGTTTTTTTTTTTTGTTTTTGTTTTTTTAATTCATACATGGTTTTTTTTTTTATTTGTATCCTAATTGTTATTATTATGTATTATGTTTTATTATTTATAATTTTTATTGTTGCCGAGTCTTTGAGAGGCAGTGGCTTCTTAAGCGCCGAGATCTAAAACCGCTCAGCTACAGAGAAACTCATCAGCTGAGAAATATACAGCCTTATTGTAAACTTCGCGTGAATGTAATTCCTAATGGAAAAATTCCCACATTTGTTCTGTTCTCATTGTGAACTTCACATGTGAAAAATTTCCTATTTTCGAAAAATTACCCTAACCGTCAACAAATTTTTTTCCACGTGAATGTATAGAATTTGTTCGCAAAACTGAAAGTGGGGAACAACACTCGATAAAATGTAAGGATTGTTTATTGCTTATTAGACTTAGTTAAGAATTATTTTATATCACATTAGGTCTATAAACAAAACTCAGTTGACTTTCTTGGTAAGCACTATGGCCGAAAATCCTGAAATAAGAAAGGGCTTCCAAACAAAAAAAAAAAGATAAAGTGCTGGCTTTTTGGAAGAAATTGAACAATTCCCTCAATAGCATGGGCCCACCATCAAAATCAATCTCCGAATGGAAAAAGGTGACTATCAATGCAATGTGGCTATGGAATGTGCCATAATTTATATAGCCATTGCTTACAAGTTTGAATTGATCAAAAACGATACGTACGAAACAAGGCTGTCGAAAAAAATAGGAAAAATAGGAAAAAGACCGGTGGAGGACCTTGCAAGCAACATGTTTTTTCTGTATTAGAACAGTCAATTTTGGATATAACTGCGTCAGTAGCAGCTGCGGAAGGTGTCGAAGATGGCAAGCCTTTTCGTTTGAATGTAACGAAATCAACTGGTAAGCAACGTGAAAGTAACAGTAGTGATGAAGACAACAGCACTAGTGAGGACTCTGAAGTGGAATCTAGTTTCATGGACAATAGCTTGGACGAAAATAGCACCGAAACTGCCGGTGACACGCAAAGGGAAAGTGCTTTGCTTGCACAAAAAACCAGACAGCAAACTCGCAAAAAAATTAACCCTTCGGAGCTATTAAAGATTGAACTAGATGTTTAAAAAGAAATGAATGACAACGTCAGAAAGGGCTTGGAAATCCAGAGTCATCACTATACTGAAATAGAAGGCCTCTTAAAGGAATTAAACCAAGGCCTCGAAAACTTTCAAAATATTCAAAACAGTTTACTAAAGGAAACAAAACGCCACAATTCGGAAATTGAACGGCTCAGAAAAATTGAAGTTGACCGTAATCTCATACTTATAAACAGCCAAATCGATGTTCAAAATTTGAAAATACTAGCTGCAAAGAAAAGCTTAGGCATTAATTAGAATGTTTCGAACGTTTTTGTAAAAAAAAAAATGAATTTTATGTACTTTATTTTTTCATATTGGTAAAGCAAGATTAACAATAAAGGCGCTTTTGAGCTAATACAAATCAGACATTTCTTTGAAGAGTGTTTTTCAATTATAAAAACATTTTGTCATAAATTTACATAAGGCAATTGCCTATATTTGCTCTAATACGCTTAGCCTCATTGAGGTGTGATGAATGCGATTCAGATTCTTCAAACTGCACGTGTTCAGATATTTCCGGTTGAGAAGCTCTATTTGAAAGAAAAGGTGTGTCATCGCACCGATACTTTAAGTATATATTGTGCAACGCGCAACAGACATTAGACATTAGACATTAGAGCTGCTTTCTTAGGCAAATAATGTAGCTCCCTGGCTCCTAGTACACACCTCCATCTATTTTTTAAGACGCCATTGGCCCTTTCCACAATGTTACGTCCACGTGCATGAACCTCATTAAATTTGCTTTCTGTGGAGCCCTCTTCCGCTGATCTGTGGGGTGTTAGCAACCAAGGCTCCAGTGGATATCCAGCATCGCCTATGAACAAAATTTTATTTTGGGACTTACAGATTTCATTAAAATTTTACCTAGCAGCCAAACATTTCTAGTGCCTAGCAAGTAATCCTGCTCCATTGAAACCCTCAATTCACTTGTATTCCAAATTAATAAGTCATGGCAGACTCCAGCGTGTGTAGCATCGACGTATCTTATTGCCATTTTGTTGTCACATACCTGCAGATAAAATTATTAACATGCGTAAAAGCATACACAATTTTTACCAATCTACCAGCAAAACATTCATAATTAGTAACCCTTTCTGTTATAATATAAGTGTTTATTATTCCTAGGGCCTATAAATCTAACGTGTGTGCCGTCTATGCAGCCAATAATGCCTGGGATATTAAATTGTTGATGAAAATCCAAAGCAATTTCACGCATTTCGTCTTTAGTAGGCCATTTAATCCACTGATTGCAAAGGCACTCCTCAAAAACATTCAATACTTCAGATAAGACGTGGCTAAAACTTGACTGCGATAAGCCAACATCCACTTGCCTCCCTACTCCTTTTTTGTATGCTCCTTCACCAAAAAATCTTAGAGCAGCTGAAAGCTTTACGACTATGTCTATTGCAAAACGTTTACGTGCCACTGGCAGACCACTATGCAATACATCCAACAAATATTTGAACGCCGGCTTATTTATTATATACAATTGGTGAAAGCTATGTATAAATAGTTAAAACGCGATTATTTATTTGGTTTACGAGTATAATTATTTGCATGTTTACCTTGCATTGGGTAATTCAAGGGGATTACACTTGTCGCGTAATATCCTCCTGGACACTCGTTCAGCCAATTGCTGACTGGTATTAGTTTCTTTTTCAATTAGACAAAGGCGCAAGTAAGCGCTAATCATTACAATTTTAATATTTAACGCAAAAATAAAAATGTTTGACTACACAACAGCAATTTTTTCTGAAAAAATTTGTGAACAAAACAAGAGTGATGTTCACAATAGCATATTCGAAATTCGAATATAAGGATTGATTCACATGAATTTAACGATACGAATTTTTTGTTCATGGGACATAAAAAATTAATGGGATTGATTTATTCACATGAAGTTTACAATAAGGCTGATAGATTCACAAAATACAATAGATTAAAAGTATAAATATAATTTTTTAATTATTAAGAGGAGATAGAACCGTCTTTTTTATGGCAAAGAGCGAGTCCGAAACATCAATTATTTTCGAGTGAGAGTTATAATCTTCACACAAACATAGAAAAGGTTCGTGTAGTTGGAAATTGCTTCTGCATTGTTTAAGAATTATAGGTTTATAATGCCTTGAAACTCGGCATGAAACATTCAAGTTTACTTCGTTCAAAAGAAATGGGCTTGAAATCGATCCATTTAAAAGTCTAGCCATAAATAGTACACCTAGCATTTCTCTACAACTTGCAAGGGTAGGAAGATTTATTAGTTTTAACCGATTAGTGTAAGGAGGAAGATTATACGTAGAGTCCCCTTGAAGATTTCTCAAGGTGAAAAGTAAAAACTGTGCCACCCTCCGTCCCCCTACATTTGCGTACCTTTGAGAGATAAATTCCTGATGGTTTCCGGGATCATTATGGGACTCTTTCGGGGTTATTTTGGATCCCATCCGGCATCATATCTGGATGACTTTCGGTATACGTCCGGGATCCCATCGGGGCCATTTCGGGGCTATTTCGGGATCATTTGGGATATCTTCCGGCATCATATCTGGGTGTTTTTCGGGATCCGTCAGGGTCATTTCGGGACTATTATGGGATCATTTGAGGACCTTTCCGGCATCATTTCTGGATAGTTTTCGGGATCAGTCCGGGGTAATTTCGGGACTATTTCGGAATCATTTGGGGTACCTACCGGCATCATTTCTGGATGTTTTTCGGTATCCGTCCGGGATCCCGTCGGAATTATTTCGGGACTTTTTCGGGATCATTTCATCCGGCATCATTTCTGGATGGTTTTCGGGATCCGTCCGGGCTCTCGTCGTGGTCATTTCGGGATCATTTACGGTACCTTCCGGCATAATTTCTAGATGGTTTTCGGGATCCGTCGCGGTTCCCGTCGGGGTCAATTCGGGACTTTTTCTAGACTAATACGGGATCATTTGGGGACCCTTTCGGCATCATTTCTGGATGGTTTTCGGGATCCGTCCGGGATCCCGTCAGGCTTACAAAGTGAGCAGTGCCACCCTCCCTCCCCCTACATTTACGTACCTTTGAGAGATAAATTCCTGATGGTTTCCGGGATCATTAAGGGACTTTTTCGGGGTTATTTTGGATCCCATCCGGCATCATTTCTGGATGACTTTCGGTATGCGTCCGGGATCCCATCGGGGCCATTTCGGGGCTATTTCGGGATCATTTGGGATATCTTCCGGCATCATATCTGGGTGTTTTTCGGGATCCGTCAGGGTCATTTCGGGACTATTATGGGATCATTTGAGGACCTTTCCGGCATCATTTCTGGATAGTTTTCGGGATCAGTCCGGGGTAATTTCGGGACTATTTCGGGATCATTTGGGGTACCTACCGGCATCATTTCTGGATGTTTTTCGGTATCCGTCCGGGATCCCGTCGGAATTATTTCGGGACTTTTTCGGGATCATTTCATCCGGCATCATTTCTGGATGGTTTTCGGGATCCGTCCGGGATCTCGTCGTGGTCATTTCGGGATCATTTGCGGTACCTTCCGGCATAATTTCTAGATGGTTTTCGGGATCCGTCGCGGATCCCGTCGGGGTCAATTCGGGACTTCTTCTTGACTAATACGGGATCATTTCGGGACCCTTTCGGCATCATTTCTGGATGGTTTTCGGGATTCGTCGGGCATCCCGTCGGGGTAATTTCGGGACTTTCTCGACTAATACAGGATCATTTGGGGACCCTTTCGGCATCATTTCTGTATGGTTTCCGGGATCCGGCCGAGATCCCGTCAGGGTAATTTCGGGACTATTAGGAGATCATTTGGTGACCTTTTCGGCATCATTTTTGGATAGTTTTCGGGATCCGTCCGAGATCCCGACGGGGTAATTTCGGGACTTTCGGGGCCATTTGGGGTCCCTTCCGGCATCATTTCTGGATGGTTTTCGGAATCCGTCCGGAATCCCGTCGGGATCATTTCGCGATCATTTGGGGTACCTACCGGCATCATTCCTGTGTGGTTTTCGGTATCTGTCCGGGATCCCGTCGGGGTACTTTCGGGACCATTTGGGGTCCCTTTCGGCATCATTTCTTGATGGTTTTTGGGATCCGTCCGGAATCCCGTCGGGATCATTTGGAGTCCCTTCCGGCATCATTTCTGGATGATTTTCGGGATCTGTCTGGGATCCCGTCAGAGTTATTTCGGAACTTTTTCGGAACTATTTCGGGGTCATTTTGCGACCCTTCCGGGATAATTTCTGTATGATTTTCGGGATCTGTCCGGGATCCCGCCGGATTTTTTTCGAGACTTTTTCTGGACTATTTCGGGATAATTTGCGGACCCTTCAGAGATCAATTCATTTCGGTAATTTTTCGGGACTATTTCAGAATCATTTTGGGACCCCTCCTGTTTAATTTCTGGATGATTTTCGGGATTTGTCCGGGATCCCGTAGGCATCATTTCTTACTATTTTGGTATCATTTTGGGACCCTTCCGGGATCATTTTAGGTCTCTTCGCAAACGGTGGTTCAGCACACATGCCTTTTTATGGCCATGGATTTGCTGCAAATTATTCGTAATTAAAATTCGGTATGTTTTATCTTTAATATCTAACACAGCTTTTTCGTTCTATTTTTGAGTTTTTTAAATGAATCCTGTAACGAACTGTTATAACTATATTTACACTTTTTGTAATATTTTAACCAACTAACTAAAATTTCCATCTAAAAAATTCTCTTTAGTTTTAGCTAATTATAGTTTCACTCCTTTGTTCAATGATTAGTAATTATTTCACCCCTGTCATATCAATTAATTTAACTTAAAACTAAATGTATTTTTTTTAATTCGCTCATTTAGTTCTTTTTATTACTCTATTACAAAAATAAAATACATTAGACAAAAATAATTTTTAAACAGATAACTTGATAAGCAGGCTAACGTGAATAGCACATATATTTGATTTTCTCTTTGCGGGCGGGGCCGCGGGTAACGGCTAGTATATATTATAAATGGGAAAGTTTGGATGTTTAGATGTACAGATGTTTGTCTTTGGGCCCCAATCACGCAAGAACGGCTTTACGGATTTGGATTAAAGTTGTTTTGTCTAGAAGGATCTACAAGCTATATATTTTTCAAAAGGGGGGAGGTCCACGCCCCCCAGGAACAGTTATAATTTAATAATTATATTGTGACGAATATTAGCAACACTAACAGATACTATCATCTCTAAGCCGATACTAAGCAGTGACTTGTATGCACATCAACAAAACAATCATTATGTCTACCCATATGTCCATACATGCAGCGGAGAGGAACGCACAAACACATGCATATATCTGAGATACTCCCAAAAGTAGGCAATCATCGGTGGAACAATCATTATGTCTACACATATGTACGTATACGCAGCGGAGCGAAGCGCACAAACACATGCATATATTTTATCTGAGATGCTCACAAAAGTAGGCAATCATTTCTGCAAATATCACTCACATATACACGCGCATATGAGAAACTTGTATCTGTAGCTATAGCTGGTAAACAAATAGTAAATTCTAGAAATGCCTAGAAATAT
This sequence comes from Eurosta solidaginis, assembly GCF_040869045.1. NCBI lineage: Eukaryota > Metazoa > Arthropoda > Insecta > Diptera > Tephritidae > Eurosta > Eurosta solidaginis. The sequence continues at coordinate 106,180,082 of NC_090323.1, read as the reverse complement.
GCAAACGAGGAAACCGCAGAGTATAAAAGCAACACCAGCTGAGGCATGGCAATCAGTTTGATTTAAGCACGCTATCTGTAGAGAAGTAGAAGTGTTATTGTGAAGTGCTTTAGTAAAGGTCATTTTGCATTATTAAATAGCGGAGTTATTTATTCAACAGTTTAGTGATTCGAACGTTAGCAGAAGATTTCAAATAAGCGGAATTGCACTAAATTCGTTACAATATTTTTTCCTCCTTGTGACTGAATCAGGCCAGAATGGCTACACGGATTTTGATGAAATTTGGGACACAGACAATAGTCTACTAGCGAAATTTTTTTCGAACATGGAAAGGGGGTGGGGTCCCACTACCCCTTCGAATAATTACTTTTTAATAATTTTACACATTATAACTTTACGTATACTGGCCTTCACCAATATTACAGACTCAATGGGTCAAATAAGGCGAGGGCTTACAAAGTGAGCAGTGCCACCCTACATTTGCCTACCTTTGAGAGATAAATTCCTGATGGTTTCCGGGATCATTACGGGACTTTTTCGGGGTCATTTTGGATCCCTTCCGGCATCATTTCTGGATGGCTTTCGGGATCCGTCCGGGATCCCGTCGGGCCATTTCGGGGCTATTTCGGGATCATTTGGGATATCTTCCGGCATCATATCTGGGTGATTTTCGGGATCCGTCCGGGATCCCGTCAGGGTCATTTCGGGACTATTAGGGGATCATTTGAAGACCTTTCCGGCATCATTTCTGAATAGTTTTCGGGATCTTTCCGTGGTCATTTCGGGATCATTTGGGGTACCTACCGGCATCATTTCTGGATGGTTTTCGGTATCCGTCCGGGATCCCGTCGGAATTATTTCGGGACTTTTTCGGGATCATTTGAGGTCCCATCCGGCATCATTTCTGGATGGTTTTCGGGATCCGTCCGTGATCCCGTCGTGGTCATTTCGGGACCATTTACGGTACCTTCCGGCATAATTTCTAGATGGTTTTCGGGATCCGTCGAGGTCAATTCGGGCCTTTTTCTTGACTAATACGGGATCATTTGGGGACCCTATCGGCATCATTTTTGGATGGTTTTCGGGATTCGTCCGGGATACCGTCAGGGTCTTTCGGGTCTTTTTCGGGATCATTTGAGGATGGTTTTCGGGATCGGATCCGGCATCCCGTCAGGGTCATTTCGGGACTTTTTCGGGGCTAATACGGGATCATATGGGGACCCTTCCGGATCCATCAGGGTAATTTCGGGACCATTTTGGGATCATTTGGGGACCCTTACGAGATCATTCCTGGATCCGCCTGGATCACGCCTGGATCCTTTTTTGTATGCTCCTTCACCAAAAAATCTTAGAGCAGCTGAAAACTTTACGACTGTGTCTATTGCAAAACGTGTACGTGCCACTGGCAGACCACTGTGCAATACATCCAACAAATATTTGAACGCCGGCTTATTTATTATATACAATTGGTGAAAGCTATGTATAAATAGTTAAAACGCGATTATTTATTTGGTTTACGAGTATAATTATTTGCATGTTTACCTTGCATTGGGTAATTCAAGGTGATTACACTTGTCGCGTAATATCCTCCTGGACACTCGTTCAGCCAATTGCTGACTGGTATTAGTTTCTTCTTCAATTAGACAAAGGCGCAAGTAAGCACTAATCATTACAATTTTAATATTTAACGCAAAAATAAAAATGTTTGACTACACAACAGCAATTTTTTCTGCAAAAATTTGTAAACAAAACAAGAGTGATGTTCACAATAGCATATTCGAAATTCGAATATAAGGATTGATTCACATGAATTTAACGATACGAATTTTTTGTTCATGGGAAAAAAATTAATGGGATTGATTTATTCACATGAAGTTTACAATAAGGCTGATAGATTCACAAAATACAATAGATTAAAAGTGTAAATATAATTTTTTAATTATTAAGAGAAGATAGAACCGTCTTTTTTATGGCAAAGAGCGAGTCCGAAACATAAATTATTTTCGAGTGAGAGTTATAATCTTCACACAAACATAGAAAAGGTTCGTGTAGTTGGAAATTGCTTCTGCATTGTTTAAGAATTATAGGTATATAATGCCTTGAAACTCGGCATGAAACATTCAAGTTTACTTCGTTCAAAAGAAATGGGCTTGAAATCGATCCATTTAAAAGTCTAGCCATAAATAGTACACCTAGCATTTCTCTACGACTTGCAAGGGTAGGAAGATTTATTAGTTTTAACCGATTAGTGTAAAGAGGAAGATTATACGGAGAGTCCCCTTGAAGATTTCTCAAGGTGAAAAGTAAAAACTGTGCCACCCTCCGTCCCCCTACATTTGCGTACCTTTGAGAGATAAATTCGTGATGGTTTCCGGGATCATTATGGGACTTTTTCGGGGTCATTTTGGATCCCTTCCGGCATCATTTCTGGATGGCTTTCGGGATACGTCCGGGATCCTATCGGGGCCATTTCGGGGCTATTTCGGGATCATTTGGGATATCTTCCGGCATCATATCTGGGTGTTTTTCGGGATCCGTCAGGGTCATTTCGGGACTATTATGGGATCATTTGAAGATCTTTCCGCCATCATTTCTGGATAGTTTTCGGGATCAGTCCGGGGTAATTTCGGGACTATTTCGGGATCATTTGGGGTACCTACCGGCATCATTTCTGGATGGTTTTCGGTATCCATCCGGGATCTCGTCGGAATTATTTCGGGACTTTTTCGGGATCATTTCATCCGGCATCATTTCTGGATGGTTTTCGGGATCCGTCCGGGATCTCGTCGTGGTAATTTCGGGATCATTTACGGTACCTTCCGGCATAATTTCTAGATGGTTTTCGGGATCCGTCGCGGATCCCGTCGGGGTCAATTCGGGACTTTTTCTTGACTAATACGGGATCATTTGGGGACCCTTTCGGCATCATTTCTGGATGGTTTTCGGGATTCGTCGGGCATCCCGTCGGGGTATTTTCGGGACTTTTTCTCGACTAATACGGGATCATTTGGGAACCCTTTTGGCATAATTTATGGATGGTTTTCGGGTTCCGTCCGGGATCCCGTCAGGGTCAGTTCGGGACTTTCTCGACTAATACGGGATCATTTGGGGACCCTTTCGGCATCATTTCTTGATGGTTTTCGGGATCCGTCTGGAATCCCGTCGGTATCATTTGGAATCCCTTCCGGCATCATTTCTGGATGAATTTCGGGATCTGTCTGGGATCCAGTCAGAGTTATTTCGGAACTTTTTCGGAACTATTTCGGGGTCATTTTGGGACCCTTCCGGGATAATTTTTGTATGATTTTCGGGATCTGTCCGAGATCCTGCCGGATTTTTTTCGAGACTTTTTCAGGACTATTTCGGGATAATTTGCAGACCCTTCAGAGATCAATTCTGGATGGTTTTCGGGAGCCGTCCTTGATTCCGTCAGGGTCATTTCGGGAATTTTTCGGGACTATTTCGGAATCATTTTGGGACCCCTCCTGTTTAATTTCTGGATGATTTTCGGGATTTGTCCGGGATCCCGTAGGCATCATTTCGTTACTCTTTTGGTATCATTTTGGGACCCTTCCGGGATCATTTTAGGTCTCTTCGCAATCGGTGGTTCAGCACACATGCCTTTTTATGGCCATGGATTTGCTGCAAATTATTCGTAATTAAAATTCGGTATGTTTTATCTTTAATATCTAACACAGCTTTTTCGTTCTATTTTTGAGTTTTTTAAATGAATCCTGTAACGAACTGTTATAACTATATTTACACTTTTTGTAATATTTTAACCACCAACTAACTAAAATTTTCATCTAAAAAATTCTCTTTGGTTTTAGCTAATTATAGTTTCACTCCTTTGTTCAATGATTAGTAATTATTTCACCCCTGTCATATCAATTAATTTAACTTAAAACTAAATGTATTTTTTTAATTCGCTCATTTAGTTCTTTTTATTACTCTATTACAAAAATAAAATACATTAGACAAAAATAATTTTTAAACAGATAACTTGATAAGCAGGCTAACGTGAATAGCACATATATTTGATTTTCTCCTTGCGGGCGGGGCCGCGGGTAAAGGCTAGTATATATTATAAATGGGAAAGTTTGGATGCTTAGATGTTTGGATGTTTAGATGTAAAGACGTTTGTCTTTGGGCCCCAATCACGCAAGAACGGGTTTACGGATTTGGACTAAAGTTAGCACACATATAGCCAATAGTGTAGAAGGATCTACAGGCTATATATTTTTCAAAAGGGGGAGGTCCACGCCCCCCCCCCCCCCCAGGAACAATTATAATTTAATTATTATATTGTGACGAATATTAGCAACACTAAGAGATACTATCATCTCTAAGCCGATACTAAGCAGTGACTTGTATGCACATCAACAAATCAATCATTATGTCTACCCATATGTCCATACCAGCAGCGGAGAGGAACGCACAAACACATGCATATATCTGAGATACTCCCAAAAGTAGGCAATCATTGGTGGAACAATCATTATGTCTACACATATGTACGTATACGCAGCGGAGCGAAGCGCATAAACACATGCATATATTTTATCTGAGATGCTCACAAAAGTAGGCAATCATTTCTGCAAATATCACTCACATATACACGCGCATATGAGAAACTTGTATCTGTAGCTATAGCTGGTAAACAAATAGTAAATTCTAGAAATGCCTCGAAATATGCAAACGAGGAAACAGCAGAGTATAAAAGCAACACCAGCTGAGGCATGGCAATCAGTTTGATTTAAGCACGCTATCTGTTGAGAAGTAGAAGTGTTATTATGAAGTACTTTAGTAAAGGTCATTTTGCATTATTAAATAGCGGAGTTATTTATTCAACAGTTTAGTGATTCGAACGTTAGCAGAAGATTTCAAATAAGCGAAATTGCACTAAATTCGTTACAATATTTTTACCTCCTTGTGACTGAATCAGGCCAGAATGGCTACACGGATTTTGATGAAATTTGGGACACAGACAATAGTCTACTAGCGAAATTTTTTTCGAACATGGAAAGGGGGTGGGGGTCCCACGATCCCCTCCGAATAATTACTTTTACCCATTATAACTTTACGTATACTGGCCTTCACCAATATTACAGACTCAATGGGTCAAATAAGTCGAGGGCTTACAAAGTGAGCAGTGCCACCCTCCGTCCCCCTACATTTGCCTACCTTTGAGAGATAAATTCCTGATGGTTTCCGGGATCATTACGGGAATTTTTCGGGGCCATTTTGGATCCCTTCCGGCATCATTTCTGGATGGCTTTCGGGATCCGTCCGGGATCCCGTCGGGGCCATTTCGGGGCTATTTCGGGATCATTTGGGATATCTTCCGGCATCATATCTGGGTGGTTTACGGGAACCGTCCGGGATCCCGTCGGAATTATTTCGGGACTTTTTCGGGATCATTTGAGGTCCCATCCGGCATCATTTCTGGATGGTTTTCGGGATCCGTCCGGGATCCCGTCGTGGTCATTTCGGGATCAATTACGGTACCTTCCGGCATCATTTCTAGATGGTTTTCGTGATCCGTCGCGGTTCCCGTCGGGTCAATTCGGCACTTTTTCTTGACTAATACGGGGGACCCTGTCAGGGCCATTTCGGGAGTTTTACGGAATCATTTGGGGAGCCTTCCGGGATCATTTCAGGATTGTTTTCGGGATCCCACCAAGGTCATTTCGGGATCATTTGGGGACCCTTCTGGCATCATTTCTGGATGGTTTTCGGGATTCGTCCGGGATCCCGTCAGGGTCATTTCGGGACTATTTCGGGATCATTTTGGGACCCTTCCGGGATAATTTCTGTATAGTTTTCGGGATCCGTCCGGGATCCCGTCGGGGTTATTTGGGGAATTTGGGAGGTATTACGGAATCATTTTTTTTCTTGGACGTTGTGGCAGCGCACTGCCCTCAAGTGGCCCGATGAAACCAGGCTAATCCTCTTATTGTTGTTGTTTTTTTTTGTTTTTGTTTTTTTAATTCATACATGATTTTTTTTTTATTTGTATCCTAATTGTTATTATTATGTATTATGTTTTATTATTTATAATTTTTATTGTTGCCGAGTCTTTGAGAGGCAGTGGCTTCTTAAGCGCCGAGATCTAAAACCGCTCAGCTACAGAGAAACTCATCAGCTGAGAAATATAGATTCACAAAATACAATAGATTATAAGTATAAATATAATTTTTTAATTATTAAGAGAAGATAGAACCGTCTTTTTTATGGCAAAGAGCGAGTCCGAAACATCAATTATTTTCGAGTGAGAGTTATAATCTTCACACAAACATAGAAAAGGTTCGTGTAGTTGGAAATTGCTTCTGCATTGTTTAAGAATTATAGGTTTATAATGCCTTGGAACTCGGCATGAAACATTCAAGTTTACTTCGTTCAAAAGAAATGGGCTTGAAATCGATCCATTTAAAAGTCTAGCCATAAATAGTACACCTAGCATTTCTCTACGACTTGCAAGGGTAGGAAGATTTATTAGTTTTAACTGATTAGTGTAAGGAGGAAGATTATACGGAGAGTCCCCTTGAAGATTTCTCAAGGTGAAAAGTAAAAACTGTTTTTGAATTGATTCTAGTCTATCCACATGAACTTTATAACGTGGATTCCAAATTATCGATTCATATTCTAATATCGGCCTCACCAATGATGTAAAAAGGGTTTTTGTAACGTAAGGATCACCAAACTGTTTTGCCCATCTTTTTACAAATGCTAAAACTCCTCTCGCTCTATTGACTGTGGCATTAATATGAGGGTTGAAACTAAGTTTGTAATTCATTGTAACTCCCAAGTCGACAAAAAAATCAACGCTTTCCAGAGTTTGGTCATTAACTGTGTAGGAAGCTGGCTGTATGTTCCCACGTGAAAAACACATGGATTTACATTTTTCTATGTTGAGCGGCATAAAATTCGTATTACACCAAGTAACTAAACAATTTAAATCCGCCTGGGGTACAGAACGTTCTTCAACTGACGCGTATGACTTAAAAAGTTTTACGTCGTCGGTATAGATTAAAATTTTAGAGTATTTTATATTTGTGGAAACATCATTTATAAAGAGCAAAAACAGAATAGGACCGAGATGGCTGCCCTGAGGCACACCGGAGGGAACATCGATGACATTTGAACAAATGTTTTTAAAAATGACTCTTTGAGTTCTACCGCAAAGATAGGAGGAGATCCAGCGAGTTAGGCCAGGTTGAAAACCAAGCAATTCGAGTTTATAAACAAGTAATGATTGGCGTACTTTGTCGAATGCTTTGCTGAAATCAGTGTATATAACGTCGGTATGATGATTGTTTCTAAGCCCATTAAAGACGTGAGTTGTAAATTCAAGCAAATTGGTTGTGGTTGATTTGGCTCTACAAAAGCCATACTGAAAACTATCTATCAATGTAGAAATCGAAAATGTAAGGTGATTAGTAACCATTGCTTCGAAAAGCTTGGGGATAGCGAAGAGCTTTGCTATTCCACGATAGTTTTCAATAGACGACTTTCTTCCTTTTTTATGGAGTGGGATAAGAAAAGATTCCTTCCAAGCCGTCGGGAAAATGCCATTTTTTAAAGAGAGGTTAAACAGATTAGTAAGGGTCTGGTAAATGTATTCCGCACAATTTTTAAGAAAACATGTTGGGATCAAATCGGGACCGTATTTGAAGGATTCTTTTAGGGTCTTTAGATGTAGTAGAACATCTTCAGGCAACAAATGTGGGGCATATATTTAGTTTTTAGAATGGAGCTCATATGGATAATGTGTAGGTGATGAATCAACCACAGCAGAGTAATTACAGTGAAAGAAAAGCTATCTTTAAACTTCATGGCAGAAGGAAACCCGTTAGTTCTGCGTTTAGAATTTAAATAAAATAAATAAATGTAAGGCGCGATAACCTACGAAGAGACCTAAGGCCGAGCTTCTCTTCCAATTTGCGTCGTGCTCCTCTTGATTTTCCCTACAAATTGGCCGGACGGGACCTACAATGACTCCGAACGGCATCTGCAAGGCAGATAAGTTTTCCCTGAGAGCTTTTCATGGCAGAAATACACTCGGAGCGCTTGCCAAACACTGCCGAGGGGCGACCCCGCTTAGAAAAATTTTCTTATAATTGAAAAACCTCGGTGGCCGTTTAGAATTTACGAAATCATAAAAATACTTCGGGTTGCAAATAATGCTTCTTTTAATTTTACATATGTCACCTTGTAACACTTTTTATTAAGTTCAAAATACTTATGACGGAAAATAGCGTACTGTGCATAATCAGAATGTAAACCGGTTCTCTTATATAATATGAATAAACGTGATTTCTTATTTTTTAAAGCTTTTAGCTCTTTAGTAAACCAGGCTTGCACTGGTTCAATGTACGAGCATGTGCGTTTGGGCACATGTTTTTCAAATAAAGTATAAATGGTTTTATTAAAATGTAAAACGTTTTGCTCTACATGCTCTTTATATCGAGGCCACGTTATCTCAGAAAGCTCTTTATTTAAATTGTTAAAATTACTTTTAGAAGAATCAAAGCACCTGGTAGAGACACGTGTTTTGTTAGCGCAGCCGACTTCGTTGATTATGATTTCGTAAGTTATCTCAAGAGAAGGATGGTAAACTTCTTCTGGCAAAACAAGAGGTTAACACCGATTTATAGAGAATTTAGATATATCGTCAACAAATGCTAAGTGTATGAATTTTCCATACTTATTCGGAAAGAAGTTGATCTGATTAAGGCAAAGATCAGTAATTCCATCCAAAAGGTCATTGTTATGCATCTTGGATGATACGGGGACAATATTGTAATCAACGATATTCCAAGATATATGTATGTGGCAGGTTAAAGTCGCCTAAAACAATCATTGAGTTCGTGGGCTTTATCATAGAATTTACTGATTGTAACAGTGAAATGTGGTCCATATACACTGATAGATCAGAAGACGGTGGAATATAGCAAACGGCTAAGTAAATATGACCCCGGCCTAGTAAGATTCGGATGCATTTAAACTCGATGGAATCAACTTCGGGTAAATTAACATCTTCAGATGGAATTGAAGAATGTACAGATATCAAGACACCACCTCCGGTCCTATTCAAGCTGTCATTTCTATAGGTCTGATACTCAACGCAAAAAATTTCGGAATTTAAAACATTGGGTTTCAGCCATGTTTCGGTAAAAGCAATAATATTATAGTTACAGTGAATGGTTTTCAAATATAAGTCAGTTAATTTAGTATTTAAGCCTCTAACATTTTGATAGTAAATGCTTAAGCAAGATGTTAAATTAAGTTTTTTGGATCGGAACTTTGATGAGGAATTTTTGCTACATTTTGAGTAATCTCAATAGTCTTATGCACAAATTCGCGAACAAAAGCCCCTGGCGGCCAAAATGCGCTGTCCAAAAGTTTATCAAAATCTTTTGAGTAGACATCAATTCTAAATAAAGAAATGTTTCTTTCGTAATTCAATTTAAATTTTCTTAAAGTCATGCCGTCAGCCTTAATTTTCGAAGTGACAAGACTTGATATCCTCAACAGAAGTGTCTTTGTCAAAGCGAGATACAAAAATCGATTTTTTGAGCGGGACTACAACCAGCTTCTTAGCCGGTGCTTCTGAATAAGAAGTCACAGATTGAGAAGTTACAGTTTCGGAAGTCACAGTTTGAGACTCTAAGGTTTTTTCCGCGGCCTTAGAAGTGGATGGAACCACAGCTTGCGGATTAGGGGAAGCCAAGTCTATGAGCTCCACTTGCGGAAGATTAATGTTCTGAGCAGGATTAAGATTCAAAGCGTTAGGTGAATCTTCAGTGCGTTTTTGTTTATTATCGCGGTTGTCTTTATTTCTATTTAAACAATGCGGTAACTCATCCAAACACTTGAAAGACTTGAACAAGCTATCGTATTGATTGAACTTTTCCGTGATTATGGAAAACTCTTTAACAATTTCAGAAAACGCATTTTGTGTTTGTCTAAACAGTTTAAATAGGTCAATTTCAGTTGATCTGCATTTAATGCATGACCAACGTACTCTCTTCTCCCCATCATTGACAGTGTCAACAACTCTAGCCGTCAACCCCGCGCACTTTTCATGGGCGAGCCCATCGCAAAGCCAGCAAGAGACGAAACGTTCGGATTCGCTTTTTACCTGACAGTTTTTGAAAATGCAAGTCATTTTTTATAGAAAGATAATGAAAATAGACTAGTATAAGAATATAGAAATGGTAAAGATATGTTTGTAAACAGTTGAAATAGCACTGAGAATGAGAAAGGTTGTATATAAAAGCAACTCTGAAAGTTTGGGAGCTTAGCGGTAGCTATCAGTTTTAGAGCCACTGTCACTTGACACTTAAAAAACGACGCAAACAGCTGCGAAGACAGTAATGGTAAATAGCGAGAAAAACAAAAAGTGTGCGCACAAAAACAATTGCAAGGTGAAAAGATGCCAAACAAAATTGCAACAAAAACACAAATGCGCAATGACTCAGCAAACATAAAATGAATAATAAGAAATTGATTAAAAACTTTAAAATTCACAAAATCTCAACTTTTCAAAGCAAACCAATTGTATTAAAATGAACTCTAGGTTTTCGTACTTATTTTTGTCACAAACTAGTATTACAATTTAGATATTATAAGTTAAAACTCGCAAAATAAACACAGCAAAATAAAATGCAACTTCACAGCTATAATGACGTTTGCCTTATGGAGCCCTCCGTGATCATTTCTGGATTGTTTTCGGCATCCGTCCGGGATCCCGTCGGGGTAATTTCGGGATCATTTTGGAACTCTTCCGGGAATATTTCTGTATAGTTTTTGGGATCCGTCCGGGATACCGTCGGGGTTATTTTGGGAATATTTCGGGACTATTCCGGGATCCTTTCAGGGTCATCTCGGGACTATTTCGGGATCCCGTTGGGTCATATCGGGATCATTTTGGGACCCTTCCGGAATCATTAATGTCTGGTTTTTCGGACCCCGTCGGGGTAATTTCGGGCTTTTTCGGGATCTTTAAACGTTATGGATATCACCCTAACACCACCGACCAAGACCATCCCCACCATCCAGGTACAAAGCCCCCACTCGCATGCGCATGACAGAACGCGCACTACCGAAACGAGACGAAATGAGCGACGGTGAGCTAATGAATACGTCGCTGGGATTTGCATTTTTCGGGAGAGGAGTCACTGCATACATTTCTTGAGAGGATAGACGAGCTCACAGAATGTTACCGCATCCCCGTTGGCCAGCTCCTCACGTCGCTGCCGGAACTTCTACGTGGCAAAGCACTTCAATGGTCCCGCATCCGTAAACAACAAATCAACCAATGGAGGGATTTTCGAACGGAAGTGCAGAATTTTTTTCTGCCTAAGCGTCACATTCGACAATTAGAAGAGGCCATCCGGCAACACAGGCAATTAGGTCGTGAAAAAGCCAAGGATTACTACATCCCCGCATTTGAAACGCTGATCCGCCAGCACCCGACAATGTGTAAGGAAAACCACCTCGAACGGATCTACGACGGCCTACGCGTTGAATACCGCCTCTTCGTTAAGCGCAGCGAGTTTAGGACGATCGACAAGCTCCTGGAACTAACGGAGGAGTATGAGCTGCTGAAAAGCGAGGAAGCGAAACAGGGCAAAGTGTATCATCTCCAAACGGAGTACGATAGCAAGGAGTGCTGCTGGCGTTGCAAAGAACGGGGACATCACCGCTTCCAATGCAGGGGCCTCTGGAGAATGTTCTGCTCCAGGTGTAGACAAGACAGCATCCCAGGTGTAGACAAGCAGTCCCAAGGCCACAACAGCAATTGCGTCCTGGCCTTCCACAACCTAGGCGTAGTCACCCCTCACTTACCCCTAGAGTGGCGGCGTCACCCCTCATGCACTTCAGAATTCTGCAGTTCAACTGTAATGGACTAACTGGGAAGATTACGGAGATAGTCGATTTCATGAAGCGGCACAACATCCGCATTGCTGCGCTTCAAGAGACTAAACTCACAGCAAGATCTGCATTGCAGACCTGCTCTGGTTATAATGTCCACAGGAAAGACCTCGAGAGCGGAAATGGAGGCGGCCTCGCGTTTATTATACACCACTCTGTGCAATATCATATATTTGATCCTGGCATCGACCGCAGTGACAATGTCTTAGAACGTCAAGGCCTATCTGTCCGGTCAGGCGATGCAAATCTAGAAATCATCAACATCTACATCCCTCCTGTCACCTGTTGCCCCAGTGGATACCGCCCTAATATCGAGGCCTTACTCACTGGCAACAATCGCATTATCTTAGGCGATTTCAATGCCCATCACGACCTATGGCATTCAAACTTGCGGGCGGACAGTAGGGGTGAGATGTTGGCGGATCAAATAGACGAAACGACGTTCTGCACAATAAACGGAGACGCCCCCACACGTATGGTAGGAAGCTGTCATAGCTCGCCAGATATCTCAATCGTGAGCGCAGAACTCGTAAACTGCGTCAACTGGCAGCCGATGGTAACATTGGCATCCGACCACCTGCCCATACTTATTTCGTTCGAGCGTACTGCCGACTTCATCGTCACCGAAAAACGCACTTTCATAAACTTCAAAAAAGGAAAGTGGGAAGAATATAAATCTGCAACAGACAGCAGCTTTGCTGCCCTCCCTATCCCGACTGATGCCCGCCAAGGGGAGCGTGCCTTCCGTAAGGTCATTGAATCCGCCTCGGCACATTTCATTCCCGCCGGGAGAATTCCCGAAATCCGGGCCCACTTCCCGGCGGAGGCCGCGAGCTTAGCGAGGGAACGCGACCTTATAAGACAGCTTGATCCAGGCGACCCCCAAATAAGGGATATAAACCAACGCATCAGATTGCTTGTGGACGAACACAAGCGGGCGAAATGGGAAGAGCACCTAAGAGGTTGTAACCTCTCTACCGGTGTAGGTAAACTTTGGTCCACCGTAAAGTCCCTATCGAATCCGACTAAGCACAAAGACAAAGTTTCCATCGCCTTTGGCGATAAGGTGCTGTCGGATGCGAAAAAATGCGCGAGCGCTTTCTGCCGACAATATATAATGCATCCTACGGTCGACAAAGATAGACGGAGAGCCAATAGACACGCACATAAACACAAACTCAGCGCGTCACCAATTACCATCACCGCTAGAGAGGTTGAGGACGCCATTGGTCGCGCTAAACCATCCAAAGCAGTGGGCCCAGACGGCATAGCCATGCCGATGCTTAAAAACCTAGGGAAAGAGGGTTTCAAATACTTAGCGCATGTCTTCAACCTGTCTCTTTCCACCTTTGTCATACCCGAGAAATGGAAAATGGCCAAGGTGGTCCCGCTACTAAAGCCTGGGAAACCAGCTAACGTAGGTGAGTCATATCGTCCGATATCTCTCCTATCGCCAGTGGCAAAGACGCTTGAAGCCATTTTGCTCCCTTATTTCCAAGCACATTTGCAGCTAGCCCCTCATCAGCATGGCTTCAGAAAACTCCATAGCACTACCTCCGCGCTAAATGTCATTAGCACCCAGATAAGTTGCGGTTTGAATCAATATCCCCACCATAGAACAGTACTCGTAGCGTTAGACCTACCAAAAGCTTTTGATACGGTCAACCATGGCTCGTTACTGCAAGACCTGGAAGGGTCCACCCTTCCCCCATGTCTTAAAAGGTGGACCGCAAATTATCTGGGTGGTCGGCAGGCATCGGTGCATTTCAGAAACGAAACATCAAAACAAAGGAGAATTAAACAAGGGGTGCCACAGGGTGGTGTCCTATCCCCGCTTTTGTTTAATTTCTACATATCTAAGCTACCTTCACCACCGGAAGGAGTCACAATCGTTTCCTACGCCGATGACTGCACAATAATGGCCACAGGCCCAGGCCCAAAGATCGATGAGCTATGCAATAAAATAAACGGCTATCTCCCTGATCTCTCCAGTTTTTTCGCCTCGCGAAACCTGGCATTGTCACCGACTAAATCTTCCGCGACCTTATTTACAACATGGACGCCCCAAATGTCGACCATATTGAACATCCACGTCGATGGCACTACGCTACCGACTGTCCTACACCCCAAAATCTTGGGTGTGACGTTTGATCAGGATCTACATTTTGGTGCGCACGCAACCGCAATTGTTCCAAGAATTCAGAGCCGTAATAAAATCCTCAAATCCCTTGCTGGCAGTACCTGGGGAAAAGATAAAGAAACGCTCTTGACCACATACAAAGCAATTAGCCAGCCGATTACGTGCTACGCGTCGCCCATATGGTCGCCAAGCCTAAAAACCACCCACTGGAAGAAACTACAGGCCTGCCAAAATACTGCTCTCAGAATCGCCACGGGCTGTCTTCTTATGTCCCCAGAACACCATCTGCATAATGAGGCGAGAATACTCCCCATCAGGGAGAGAAATGAGATGCTGACTAAACAGTTTCTGTTGAATACCCAGAAACCTGGGCATCCCAACAGACATCTGATTGACGAACCAGCACCGCCTAGGGGCCTAAGGAGTCATCTCCGTAAGCATTTTGAGGAAATACGGCACCTGAGAACCCAGCCGTATGAAGCGGAAAAACACAAGCAGGTCCTTGGTGAACTCCATAGACAGGCGTCGGACCTTTATGTCGGGAATTGCCCGGTGAATCCAGTACTTGAAGAAAAATATCCAGAACTCGCAGAAGAGGAACGCATACTCCCCAGGGAAACGCGTGTCACTCTTGCTCAACTTCGTTCTGGATACTGTAACAGGTTAAACTCTTACCTATTCAGAATCAACTCCGACATACAAAATGTATGCCCTGCTTGCAATGTGTCCCCACATGACACCAACCATCTCTTTAATTGTAATGTGGAACCAACGCCTCTAACACCCCTTTCCTTATGGTCCACCCCTGTTGAAACGGCAAGTTTCCTTGGACTCCCGTTAGAGGATATTGATGACAATTTGTGATCGGTCGCGCCTATTGGGTGGGGCGAGCATTGCTACAACAACAACAACAACAACAAGACAGCATCCTCTCCAGGGACTGCCCGTGCCCCTCGACCAACCAATTCATCGATAATAACACATCCAGGCCGCCTTCAAACTATATGAGAGGAAGGCGCCAAGCATTATTTGTTCGGCCACAGAAGCCAATGGAGACATCAGCCTGCGAGTCCACTGCCGACTGCCAGTAACCATCGAGGGCATGAGCGTGCGCGCGCTAGTGGACACTGGCGCCACTCTATCATATGTCGATGGGTCAGTACGGAATCACCTGGAGAGGAACCATATCAAACCACGTCTTAACAAGTGGAGCATCCAACTGGCCGACCAGACGTGTGTCTATAGTCGAACTCCTACCCAGCGAGGATAATGTACCAAGGACGAACAACTAACACAATGATGTCCGTCATCCCGAACCTGGCAAAACGGATGATCTTAGGAATGGATTTTCTACGGGAAAGGGGGATCACCCTCAGGCTTGACGGCCAGCCGTTAGAAGCCACCTTGACCAGAAGATCAGCAGTGCTAGACACTATCTGCAATGACAAGCCGGAAACACGTGAGCAATGACCGAAAGTCGTACCACCAGAAGCGATTTGGCGAAACCGCTGGCCCAAGTACCGCAGCTACACATTCGATCATCCTCAAGCATAACCGTCCGCTGAAGCAACGCTACTACCCCCGCAATCCGGCCATAGGAAATAGTAACCGCCGACTTCGTGGGACCACTACCGCGTTCCAATCAAAGAAACATTTACCTCCTCGTCATGGTGAATAAATTCTCCAAGTGGGTGGAGTTAATCCCAGTGCGCCAAGCAACAACGGCAAGCGTGCTCAAAGCTACAAGAAAGGGTCGTATACCGACTTGGTTGTCCGAAAACCTTCCTCACCGACAATGTAAAGCAGTTTGTCGGAAAAGCGTTTCCATCGTTCCTGAGCGACCACCGCACATGGGATCAGGAGATTCCAGAAATCGCATTTGCAATAAACATGGTCAGCAAAGAGTCCACAAAAGCCTCTTCAGCAGGAATAAACTCTGGCGAAATAAAGCGGCGCCAGAGCAGGTACACACGGAGGGGACAATACCGCCCCCGTGAAGTTAGCACCCCAAAGTGCGCACACCAATTTTTTTTCGGAGTTCTGGGTTTTGAATAGTTCTAGAGTTCCTAGGGGGTGCGAAAACAGTTCTGCAAACCTAATAGTAACCTAAATGCACCCTTTTTATGCAGAAAAAAAGTTCTGAACCGATTTTCTAATAGTTTTTTTTTTTAAATATATTTCTAGGGTCCAGCACCCCTTTTACGCAGAGAAAAGTTCTGAACCGATTTTCTAGTAGAAAAAGAAGTGCTCTAGAGTTCCCTAGGGGGTGCGAAAAGAGTTCTGCAACCCTAATGGGTTTTTTTAAAATATATTTTTAAGGTCCAGCACCACTTTTACGCAGAAAAAAGTTCTGATCCGATTTTCTAGTAGAAAAAGAAGTGCTCTAGAGTTCCCTAGGGGGTTCGAAGATAGTTCTACAACCCTAATAGGTCCTGTTTTTTTAATTTTTTTTTCAAGATTTAACATTTTCAGAAAACATGGCATTATCGTTACACCCAGTTAGATGAGCTTTGTTGAAAATGTCCATTTTTTTTCAAACTAAGTTATAAGTTCAATTAATAAGTTAAGTTAAACTATCGGTAACTCGCGTTACATTTTTAATGCAGAAATTTTAGAGCTTTTTTCCAATTGAAAGCCCTCAGAAGTGGCTTTCATTAACTAATATTAAGTATAGGGTTTTGTCAAGAATTGATTAAAGTATGACTTTTAAAAAATTTGCAGACCTACTTTACTTAATTGCAAAGATCTTAAAAAAATGTTTTATTCCCAATAAAAAAAATGGTTACTAACCAAAATCGGCTGAAACTTGTTGAAATCCCAACACTTTTTGTTGTTCGACAAACAAATAAAAACTTTAGCGGGTGTTTTATTCAGCTCGTTTGCGAATAAAATACACCTAATAATGAACAGTTTTTCCTTTTAGTTTGTATTCTTATTTATACTGAACTTGAAATTCAAACTTCGAAAATGTACAATATCGAACTTTTGCGAAAAATTCTGAGCTCAGAAGAGCATCGCACCACCAAAGAAGATGGGTCGGTGGTTATACCGTCTTCTCCAGTTTTCAAACAAATTTCAAAAATAATGGAAGATGCTAATTCGCCAATGACCTTTAAGCATGTTTATGAAACTCTCAAGCAAAATCGAAACGGGTTATACGATTTCGTTCTTTCAATTTTGGAACAAAATTTGGTTAAAGAGAAGACGGGAAATGTTTCGCATGATACGACGATTTAAAATTCGTTGAATGAGGAAAGGTTGTATGCAACCATACTAAATTTAGGATCGTTTTATCTGCTGCAAAATTGGTATCAATTAAACCAATCGAAAAAATCGGCAAAATGGTTTTGAGAAAATATAAATGGACAGACGTGATAGCTAAGACCATTTATGAACAAACTAATTTACCGAGTGCTCTCGCGTTCAAAAAATCCAGTGTTCAATTAAGCTCTTCTGCCAAATACTATGTAAAATTCAATGGACAGTGCTCTGAGTGCAAGTCTGCACTGATTGGATTCATTTATCACAAGCCGGAAAAAGACACAGATAATGTTCAGTAGCATATTGCGTGTATTAGAGAACTTGCAATAGAAAAAAAACAGCTTGTAAGTGGAGAAATGAACAAGCTAATAGTGCTATGGAATTTGGCGATCCTATACCACCCACTCTTCCTAATGTTGAAGTTTTGCGAAAAGCTAAACAAATGTAGTTGAACACTTTGTTTGGATTTAACAGCACGAGTCCCATCGACAATTTGATCAAATTACAGCACTCCTCTCCTCTCTATCCATTCCATTAGCGCCTCTCCCTTCTCCTGTATTTACTAGAGTCCAGAACAGGGTACTTTTCACAAATTCGTAGCAGCAAAAGATCCAGAATATGCATTTGCAGATGCTTCTGGAGGATTCGTTTCCAAGATTGCTTTACCAGTTGAAAGACAAGTTTTTGACACAAAAGTTGCTTGCGCTATGAGGAACTACATTTATTTGTATATTGTAAAATGCATTAGCCAAGTGGGAAACGAAAGTTTGTATCAGATGTTGTCTTTGATACATGATGCTTCATTTTTGTCATATTTTTTCAACAAAATTTTGCAATCAGCAGGAAGGAGACCAAAATTGTTTGTAACAGATTTCAGCAAAGCGCTGTTGATTGCTGTTGCACGATCTTTCGTAAAGTTGTTACGATTTGCGAGAGTACCGGTCAATTTTTTTTAAACATCTAATATTGCATAAGACTGTAAGTTTGCCCACTTGGTGTTTAACCTTGGATGTCTGTCACTTCATTGCAATAATTGCTCGTTGGAAATGTTGGAAAACAGGGAAACCAAAAATTCGACAATTGATCCTTAGATCTCTCGCTCACGTATATCAAATGGATGATATTGTTCAGATTGAAAGAACCATTTTACCTCTCATGGTTATTTCAATGGGTCAACACATTTGTTACTTTGACTCTGAATATCTCAATGACTTGATCAGAGGCACGCCAGAAATCGTAAACTATGACGTAGGCGACCAGAAGGACCCTCACAATAACTCAAATAAAGAAGGATGTTTCAATCCGGAAGGCATTATAGATGTGACCAGTGATTGTTCTGAGTCTTGGATTTCATGATCAAACAAACTTTTGGATCAGGCAACAGTAATCAATGGCACTTCCCAAAGTGATTCGATTCTCAATGTTGATCCTTATTACTTGCCGAAAGCTGCAGAACAAATCAAAGAGCTTACAAAGTGGAGTCAAATCATGGCCCCTTGGGGTCCAAACAAAAATAAGATCGTGTTCAACAATCGAGTCCGAGTTTTCCAAGTTAAAAAATCACGTGTTTCATGATCTTCCGATGAAAGTAGATAAGTTTGTTGTTCTGCATCATAAGTACTTGCAAGGTGAAATAAACCTCACTTGTCCCCAACATGTAGAGAGACTATTCACGAAACCGGAAAGTTGGGCCCACTCTTTTGTTTGATCGGATTTTGTTTATATATATAGTCATTTGTAGTTTTTTTTATCTTAATTCTATGTATTTCTTTAATATGGTATTATGTGAGTCCTTATGTTTACCATTAATTACTAATGTGGAGTTTACTCCCTTTCTTTTTATAGCTTTATATGGGCCATGTTATGGGCTTTGGTTTTTTGTTCTATTTTCTATTCATACATTAACTAAGTGTCCTATTTCAAAGGTGTTTGTATATACATTAGGTTAGGTATGGTTGAAATGGCCGTTCAATAAGACCTCTCACAGACTGAATGTGTCCAAAGTGTTACCAGATTTTGTTTGTCGACCAAACTTAAGAACCCAATCAGGTGCCAGGACTTATATTACATAATAACTCCGTCCTTCTTGGCAAAAACTAAAAGTTTTCTAGAACCTAGCTTAATTACTACCTCTAGACCGGGCAAGTCTACCGCCCTAATAGCTGGAGCCTTGACCTGACGAGTGCAGGACACGAACACTCAACGCGCTCAACCGTTTATTCCTGCATCTCGCTTTTTCTACATCTGCTGTTTCTGACGAGGCCTAACTTACAAGCATGTGCCGCCAAAAGGCAGTGTCCAGTTAGCATTCTCTCTTCAGAGATATGAGCCACTTTGTGAGTCTAATATCGTAGGATTTGCACATGATCTTAGAAATTTTGCAACCCCGCGTTTCTGTCCACGCCTTCCTGCTTAATGGATGATATGCAAATCCTGTTTCTTTTTGATTTCTCCCAAACCGACTGGGACCTTTGTCGTCGATTCAGCGAGTTCTGCACCCTCCTTCACCAAATCATCTGTCTTTTCATTACCTTCTATCCCTTTATGCCCGGGAACCCTGTAGGATCTACTTATTTCTGGATCGACGCAGTAAACAGCAGACCCGACCCCTTCCATTAAATTGGAACCATCCGTATATAAATGTGTAGTATTTTCTGCTATTTCTACACCTTGCAGCCAACCCTCCGGCTGAATTGTGGGCCCCATACCTTTTTGGAAGCTCAGACACCGGACCATATACTCCGTTTGCCCGATATTAGATGGCGCTATACTGCTATAACCGTACGACCTGCACTCAAGCTGCCCCGAGGCCTTAAGCATTGTTGCAATGGCTAACGCGATAATTTAGGCCATTAGGTCTGCAGGCGGGATGTGTAGAATGGCATGCAGTGCTGCTGTCGGTGTAGTTTCAGGGGCTCCCGTTATACTAATCATTGATAATCTGCATTCCCCTCTGCATTGGAAATACTAGCTTTTTCCCTATAATAAAAAGGAAAATTTAAAATGTTACAATTTGCCGAAAGACAGAAATTATCTAGTGTGTTAAAAATCATTTACACAATTTGTTTAAATTTACGTGCACATTTCATCGTGTAAACGCGGTAAACTCAAAGGAATGCAACCTTGCAGTCATAACGGCCGTAATTTTCATCAGTAATCTCCTATATCAGAGTCACTTACAGCAATATCTTTGTAAAGACATTTAGGTTTTGATTTTTTCACTTCATCTCTCCATTTTTTACTTGAGTGTTTTTTATATTGTAACGAATTCTGTGACTTTCTGATAATTATGCACCTTCTACTGAACTGTCGAATACATAACTCCAATATTCAGTATTGCAAAGTGGACTTTATTTATACTACTTTGAGAGTAGTATAATTATACTTTATTATCACGTACTTTACAAAAGCGTGTTTTAATCAAACTGATTCATTATTCCTCAGCTTGCGCTGCTTTTATACGCGCTGCTTTTATTTCTCCTAAAATCCAGATGTTTCACCTTCTAGAACTTTTGTATCTCATACCTGGGTTTTATTCAGCAAGAATGAGTTTTGAAATGTACATTTTTCTTTCATAAAAATTTTATGAAGAAAAAAGTGTACATTTTAAAATTCACGGTTACTGAATCTACCCCCTGGTTACTTAGCTATATACACGTATCTGTGCGTAACAACAATGAGGTGGGTTTTGTCGAAGGCTGAGGTAGCACTCAGTCAATCCAGTAGAGGTCCCACAAACCCCCACTTAATAAGAACACAGTAGTTATGTGTTAATGACGAATGCACACATACACGGCTTGAAGTGTAGTGAGGGCAGCAGCTTTCCGTACAAAGATGGCGGGGGAGGGAGGCGAGCGGCGGCTAGCGGTAGTAGCAGCGGAGGGGTCGGTACGGTGGTTGAACGGCGGTGCAATATCGGGCGGGTCGATACTGTGGTCCGGGGACAGCGGCGGGATCAGCGCGGCGGCCGGACGGCGGACAGTATTAGCGTACGGATTGGTGCAGTGGTATGGGCGCAGTGACAGGAGTAGCACGGAGGCTGGACGGCGGACAGTATTAGCGGACGGTTGGATGTAGCGGTACGGACGCAGTGCGGCACCAGCGAGCTGGCTGGACGGTGATAAGGTAGCGGCGGATAACGGTCGTCGTAGCAGCGGAGCAACGGCGGAAGGATAGCGGGCGGCCAACGGTCGTCGGAGCAGTGGCGCAACGGCGTTAGCATAGCGGGCGGCTGACGGTCGTCGTAGCAGCGGCACAACGGCCGTAGGATAGCGGGCGGCTGCCGGTCGTCGTAGCAGCGGCGCAACGGCGTAGGATAACGACGACAACAATAGGGCAACGGAGCGCGCACCAGTGGCGTGGCCAAGGCGAGGTGTCGGTGCAAACGTTCTACTTGATTTCCTTTTCGGGGGGTTACTAGTAGCGGCTGTTGCGGGTGGCGGCGGCGGAGGGACCTGCGAGGAATGAAATGCCAACAGCGAATTCATTATCTTTTATACTGCTTCTGCTATGATGCGAGTGAGAAATGAACCGCTAATTGGGCACTTAGTGAATTGCATTTTATTGTTGATCGCCGTGTTATGCATATACATTTTTGTCGCCAAATGCCATTCGAATGCATGGGTATGTAACTGCTGCTGTTGGCTACCTGTTAATGTACTATGTATGTATACTCTCGGGCGTAGGCGAAAAGGGATTACAGTGGGGGTCTCAGGCGTAGGCGGAAAATGATTATAGTGGGGGTCGACTATTGTAACGCTACGTTACAGTCCCCCTTCCACTTCGGTTGACGGAAAGCTGCTGTAAGGAAAAGGAGTATCACGCCAGGCCTGGCTCAGCGGTTGTATATGTGCCGTTATGCCGGCTTTGCCGGTGTGTATGCGTGCATCGTTTTATTAAAAAATTTTTTTTCCATAAAATATACAGATTCATTCCACTTATATCTAACAAAGTTAATACAAAAAAAAAAAAAAAAAAAAATTTACATATCAGGTTTAACTACAATTTCATTGTTCTTAAAACGAACAGAATATATAATTTTAAAATAATGCAAAATTCATGAATATTATAAATAAGTTGCCATCCTTCTCCTTCCATCCTTGACACATTGGCGTTGTTCTCATCTACCTCATGTTGTGATTCCCTTATGACCATTAGGTATTCGGTAATATATGGGCCGAAAAAAAAATGTTGGTACCCTTTGATCTTCGCTCGGTTGACTGGCCACTGGTACTGCTCCCTCCGTATGCACCCGCTCTAACGTCGCTTTATTTCGCCGCTTTATTTCGCCGATGTTTATGCCTGCTGAAGATGCTTTTGTACCCTCTTTGCTGACCATATTTACTGCAAATGCGATTTGTGGAGTCTCCTGATCCCATGTACGGTGGTCGCTCAGGAACGGTGCTAACGCTTTTCCGCCGAGCTGCTTCCCATTGTCGGTGAGGAAGTTTTCGAGACAACCAAGTCGGTATATGACCGCTTTCTTGTAGCGTTTGAGCACGCTTGCCGTTGTTGCTTCGCGCACGGGGATTAACTCCACCCACTTTTAGAATTTGTAGATCATGGCGAGAAGGTAAGTGCTTCTTTGCTTTGAACGCGGCAGTGGTGGCACGAAGTCTGCCGTTACTATTTTCCATGGCTTCGGATATTGCATGGTTGCCAATAATCTCACCGGGCTCTTCTCTGCCGCTTTTTATTGTGTAGAATATGTCTGGATCGGTGTTTTGTAACGGGCGGTGGAAGAGCGCATTGCATATCGCGTTCGGCGCTCTTTTTCGGTACTCTTCGAAGTTGTATTTTTGTATAGCCGGATAACGGGGGTAGAAGCGTTGCTTCAGCGGTCGGTTATGCTTACGGATGGTCGAATGTTCGGCTGCGGTAATTGGGCTGACGGTTTTGCTCAATCGCTTCTGGTGGTGCGCTGAAAAAGTTTCCTTCCGAATTTCGGCCATTGCTCATGTGTTCCCGGCTGGTCATTGAACATAGTGCGTCTAGCTCGGCTGATCTCCTGGTTAAGGTGACTTCTACCGGGTGGCCATCTAGCGTGAGGGTGATTCCCCTTACCCGTAGAAAGTTCATTCCTAAGATCATCCGTTCTGCCAGGTTCGGGATGACGGACATCATTGTGTTAGTCGTTCGTCCTTGGTACCCAATCCTTGCTGGGTAGGAATTCGAACTGTAGACACACGTCTGGTCTGCCAATTGGACGCTCCGCCTGTTAAGACGTGGTTTGATGCTGCTCCTCTCCAGGTGATTTCGTATTGACTCATCGACGTATGAAAGGGTGGCGCCAGTGTCCACTAGCGCGCGCACGCCCATGCCCTCGACGGTTATCGGTATGTAGAAACGGTCATCTACTTGCATTTCGGCAGCGGGGTCGCAGGCTGGTGGTTCCATTGGCTTCTGTGGCTGAGCAAATAACGCTTGCCGGCTTCCTCTCACATAGTTTGGCGGCATCCTGGATGTGTTGTTGTCGGTGGATTGGTTGGTCGGGGGGCATAGGCAGTCCCTGGAGAGGATGTTGCCTTGTCCACACCTGGAGCAGAACATTCTCCAGAGGCCCCTGCATTGGGAGCGGCGGTGTCCGCGTTCCTTGCAGCGCCAGCAGCCCTCCTTGCTATCATATTCCGTTTGAAAATGATACAGGCTGTGACCACCACTTTGCTCTGTTTCAATTCCTCGCTTTTTAGCAGCTCATATTCCTCCATTATTTCCAGGAGCTCGTCGATCGTCCTATACTCGCTGCGTTTAACGAAGAGGCGGTACTCAACGCTTAGGCCATCGTAGATCCGTTCGAGGTGGTTTTCTTTACACATTGTCGGGTGCTGGCGGATCAGCGTTTCTAATGCGAGGATGTAGTCTTTGGCCTTTTCACGGCCGTGTTGCTTGCGTTGTCGAATGGCCTCTTCCAAATGTCGAGGGTAACGCTTGGGCAGGAAAAAATTTTGCACTTCCGTTCGAAAATCGCTCCATCGGTTGATTTGTTGTTTACCGATGCGGTACCATTGGAGTGCTTTGCCACGTGGAAGTTCCGGCAGCGTTGGGAGGAGCCGGTCGACGGGGATGCGGTAACATTCGGCAAGCTCCTCTATCCTCTCCAGAAATTCGTGCAGCGACTCATCTCCCGAAAAATGCAAATCCCAGCGGCGAACGGTATTCGTGGTGTGCGTTCTCTCATGCGCGTGCGGCTGGGGGCCGTGAATCTGGATCGAAGGGATTTGTTCTGTTGTTGGCTGGGATAGCGTAGTGGATTTCCCCTCTTCTTCATTCACTTCTTTCTCCAGCTCCTTCAGCAGATCTCCACTTAATTTTCTTGTGCGTTTTTCTCGCACATATGCGTTCAGTGCGCGACGCAGTTCGGCTACGGTTTGGCCTTCCACATTGATTCGGTGTTCCCTGCACTCCTCGATCAGCCTCTCCCTCTTCAGTAGGTAGATCCAGTTCAGCGAGTCGGTGTTCAGCGTTGTACCTTCGGGGCCGGTGTGTTTGTTGTTTCTGATGGTGTGTTCGTCGAACCCGCCCCGGCAGTGTTGGTGGTTGTTGTATTTGGTTTTCCACTGTCATCTGCGGAGGAGGGTGCCTGCTCGGGCGCTATTTATGCGGTGGGTTTTGTCGAAGGCTGAGGTAGCACTCAGTCAATCCAGGGTCAAGTAGAGGTCTCACAAACCCCCACTTAATAAGAACACAGTAGTTATGTGTTAATGACGAATACACACACACACACGGCTTGAAGGGTAGTAAGGGAAGCAGCTTTCCGTACAAAGATGGCGGGGGGAGGGAGGCGAACGGCGGCTAGCGGTAGTAGCAGCGGAGGGGTCGGTACGGTGGTTGAACGGCGGTGCAATAGCGGGCGAGTTGATACGGTGGTCCGGGGGCAGCGGCGGCATCAGCGCGGCGGCAGGACGGCGGACAGTATTAGCGGACGGATCGGGGCAGTGGTATTGGCGCAGTGACAGGAGTAGCACGGCAGTTGGACGGCGGACCGTATTAGTGGACGGATTGGTACAGCGGTATGTGCGCAGTGGCGGGACTAGCACAGCGGCTGAACGGCGGACAGTATTAGCGGACGGATGGATGTAGCGGTACGGACGCAGTGACGGCACCAGCGAGCTGGCTGGACGGTGATAAGGTAGCGGCGGCTAACGGTCGTCGTAGCAGCGGCGCAACGGCGGTAAGGTAGCGGGCGGCCAACGGTCGTCGGAGCAGCGGCGCAACGGCGGTAGGATAGCGGGCGGCTGATGGTCGTCGTAGCAGCGCGCAACGGCGTAGGATAGCGACGACAACAATAGGGCAACGGAGCGCGTACCAGTGGCGTGGCCAAAGCGAGGTGTCGGTGCAAACATTCTACTTCATTACCTTTTCGTGGGGTTACCAGTAGCGGCTGTTGCGGGTGGCGGCTTCCTATAATGACGCTGTCTCAGTGGCGGCGGCGCAGGGACCTGCGAGGAATGAAGTGCCAACAGCAAATTCATTCTCTTTTATACTGCTCCTGCTATGATGCGAGTGAGAAATGAACCGCTAATTGGGCACTTCAGTGAATTGCATTTTATTGTTGATCGCCGTGTTACGCATATACATTGTTGTCGCCAAATGCCATTCGAATGCATGGGTATGTAACTGCTGCTTTTGGCTACCTGTTAATGTACTATGTATGTATACTCTCGGGCGTAGGCAAAAAGGATCACAGTGGGGGTCTGAGGCGTAGGCGGAAAATGATTGTAGTGGGGGTCGACTATTGTAACGCTACGTTACACAACTTCTTCCTTAGCTGATGACTACATATGTGTATGTGAGATATTATTCGTCGCCTTCTTTATACGTAAGTGTTGCATGCTTTAATGTGTACATGCACATAAGAGTGGCTGCTTGCTATTATGTTGTGATTATTTACTAACAGCATAGTGATTCTAATATCCGCCACACTCTCCTCCACCTAAGTCTGATCGTCCCGATCAGACACATTTTCCGATCTAAACGCTGCCACTTTCATTTTGTTTCGTGGGTTACCAATGGTTTGTATGCGGTAAACTACATGGTTGATCCGTTTTACAACTTTGTTTGGGCCTTCCCAGTTCCACTGAAACTTCGGGTACAAACCTTTCTTTCGGTGTGGGTTGTATAACAGCACCAAATCTCCTTCCCGAAAACCTTCCGAATTAATTGCTTTATCGTATCTGGCTTTCATCTTACACTCTAATCTTGGTTCGTTGTCTTACAAGATCGTGTATTTCTCTCATCTCTTCCTCCATAAAACCAGTGGATTTTTTAGCATTTCTCTCCGCATCGGCATTTATCCCAAAATTCAAATCAGCTGGCAGTCGAAGGTCATTGTCAAGAATTACCTTTACGGGAGTTTGACCAGTTGTCTCATGCACTGCCGATCGGTAAGCCATCAAGAATATTGATACTTTCCTTAAGTGCTCCTCCAAGGTTCTATTGAATCGTTCCACCATACCATTGGACTGAGGATGGCATGCAATTGTCCGTGTTTTTCGAATGTCCAATGTTTTACACCTTTCGTGGAACACAGCTGATTCAAAATTCCTGCCTTGGTCAGAATGTAACTCCATTGGTACACCATACCTTGCAACCCAATTGTTTATAAACACTTCTGCTCTGTTTCCGCTTCTTGATTTCGGATTGGGTATACCTCTGGCCATTTCAATAACAACCAGTACGTATTTGTTTCCGCGGTCGCTAGTAGGAAATGGATCTTCGACAATCATAGCGATCCTTTCAAATGGCACACCTGAGTTATATTGCTTCATCTGGCCATGACTTCGGGTTTTGGGCCTTTCGCCCAGCTGCAAACCTCGCAGTTGGCAATCCGCTCAGTGACCGACTGACGGGAACCAACCCAATAGAATATCTGCTTAATTTTTTCGAGCGTCTTCGTGATTCCAAGTTGACCTCCACTCGGACCATTATGTAGCTCGCTGAGAACGACAGGAATCCTTTTCCTGGGAACAACTATCAGTTTCTTCTTGCATTGACCATCCTTACTCCCCCATATTCGATGCAGGCAACCGGATATCAATTGTAAACTGTTCCACTGGGCTATGGCTTCGCCTCTTTACTTGGTATTACGTTTGTTGTTGTTGTTGTAGCAGTGCTTCGCCCCACCTAACAGCTGCGACCGATCACAAATTGTCATCAATATATTCTAACGGGACTCCAAGGAAACTTGCTGTTTCAACAGGTATGAACCATAATGAAAGGGGTGTTAGAGGCGTTGGTTCCACATTACAATTAAAGAGATGGTTGGTGTCATGTGGGGACACATTGCAAGCGGGGCATACATTTGGTATGTCGGAGTTTATTCTGGATAGGTAAGAGTTTAACCTGTTACAGTATCCAGAACGAAGTTAAGCTAGAGTGACTCGCGTTTCCCTGCGGAGTATGCGTTCCTTTTCCGCAAGTTTTGGGTACTGTTCTTTGAGTACTAGATTTACCGGGCAATTCCTGGCATAAAGGCGCGGCGCCTGTTTGTGCAGTTCACCAAGGACCAGCTTGTGTTTTTTTGCTTCATACGGCTGAGTCCTCAGGTGCCGTATTTCCTCAAAATGCTTACGAAGATGACTCCTTAAGCCCCTAGGCGGTGTTGGCTCATCACTCAGATATCTGTTGGGATCCTCAGGTTTCTGGGCATTCAACAGTAACTGTTTGGTTAGCATCTCATTTCTATCCCTGATGGGGAGTATTCTCACCTCAGTATGTAGATGGTGTTCTGGGGACATAAGAAGACAGCCCGTGGCGATTCTGAGAGCAGTATTTTGGCAGGCCTGTAAATTCTTCCAGTGGGTAATTTTTAGGCTTGGCGACCATATAGGGGACGCATAGCGCGCAGTCGGCTGGCCAATTGCTTTGTATGTGGTAATGAGCGTTACTTTTTCTTTTCCCCAAGTACTGCCAGCAAGGGATTTGAGGATTTTATTACGGCTCTGGATTTTCGGAACAATTACGGCTGCCTGCTCACCAAAATATAGATCCTGATCAAACGTCACACCCAAAATTTTGGGGTGTAGGACAGTCGGTAGCCTAGTGCCATCCCCGTGGATGTTCAAAATGGTCGACATTTAGGACGTCCATGTTGTAAATAAGGTCGCGGATGATTTAGTCTGTGATAATGCCAGGTTTCGCGAGGCGAAAAAACTGGAGAGACCATGGAGGTAGCCGTTTATTCTGTTGCAAAGCTCATCGATCTGTGGGCATGGGCCTGTGGAAATTATTGTGCAGTCAACGGCGTACGAAACGATAGTAACTCCTGGTGGCGAAGGTAGCTTAAATATGTAGAAATTAAACAAAAGTGGGGATAGGACACCACCCTGTGGCACCCCTTGTTTAATTCTTCTTGGTTTTGATGTTTCATTTCTAAATTACACCGATGCCTGCCGACCACCCAGATAATTAGCGGTCCTCCTTTTAAGACATGGGGGAAGGGAAGACCCTTCCAGGTCTTCTAGTAACGTGCCATGGTTGACCGTATCAAAAGCTTTTGATAGGACTAGCGCAACGATTACTGTTCTATGGTGGGTGTTTTGATATAAACCGCAATTTATCTGGGTGCTGATGGCATTTAGCGCGGTGGTGGTGCTATGGAGTTTTCTGAAGCCATGCTGATGACAGGCTAGCTACAAATTTTCTTTGAAGTGGCTTCAAGCGTCTTTGCTACTGGCGATAGGAGAGATATAGGGCGATACGACTGTCCTATGTTAGCTGGTTTCCCAGGCTTTAGTAGCGGGACCACCTTGGCCATTTTCCATTTTTCGGGTATGACAAAGGTGGAAAGAGACAGGTTGAAGACATGTGCTAAATATTTGAAACCCTCTTTCCCTAGGCTTTTAAGCATCGGCATGGCTATGCCGTCTGGGCCCACTGCTTTGGATGGTTTAGCATAACCGATGTCATTCTCAACCTCTTTGGCGGTGATGGTAATTGGTGACGCGCTGAATTTATGTTTATGTGCGTGTCTGTTGGCTCTCCGTCTATCTTTGTCGACCGTAGAATGCATTATATATTGTCGCCAAAGGCGATCGAAACTTTGTCATTGTGCCTAGACGGTTTCGATAGGGACTTTGCGGTGGACCAAAGTTGACCTACACCGGCAGAGAGGTTACAACCGCTTAGGTGCTCCTCCCATTTCGCCCGCTTGTGTTCATCCAGAAACAATCTGATGCGTTGCTTTTCAACCCTTATTTGGGGGTCGCCGGGATCGAGCTGTCACGTTCTCTCGCTAAATTTGCGGCTTCCGCCGGGAAGTGGGCCGTATTTCGGGAATTCGACCGGCGGGAATGAAACGTGCCTAGGCGGATTCAATGACCTTGCGGAAAGCACGCTGCCCTTGGCGGGCATCAGTCGGGATAGGGAGCGCAGCAAAGCGGTTGTCTGTAAAGAATTTGTATTCGTCCCAGTTTCCTTTTTTGAAGTTTATGAAAGTGCGTTTTTCTGTGACGATGAAGTCGGCGCTACGCTCGAGCGGAATAAGTATAGGCAGGTGGTCGGATGCCAATGTTACCATTGGCTGCCAGTTGACGCAGTTTACGAGTTTTGCGCTCACCATTGAAATATCCGACGAACTGTGACAGCTTCCTAACATACGTGTGGGGGCGTCTCCGTTTATTGTGCAGAACGTCGTTTCTTCTATTGGATCCGCCAACATCTCACCCCTACTGTCCGCCCGCAAGTTTGAATGCCATAGATCGTGATGGGCATTGAAATCGCCTAAGATAATGCGATTGTTGCCAGTGAGTAAGGCGCTGATATTAGGGCGGTATCCACTGGGGCAACAGGTGGCAGGAGGGTTAAAGATGTTGATGATTTTTAGGTTTGCATCGCCTGACCGGACAGATAAAACTTGACGTTCTAAGACACTGTCCCTGCGGTCGATGCCGGGATCAAATATATGATATTGCACAGAGTGGTGTATGATAAACGCGAGGCCGCCCCCATTTCCGCTCTCGCGATCTTTTCTGTGGACATTATACCCAGAACAGGTCTGCAGTGCAGATCTTGCTGTGAGTTTAGTCTCTTGAATCGCAGCAATGCGGATGATATGCCGCTTCATTAAATCGACTATCTCCTCGATCTTGCCAGTTAATACATTACAGTTTAACTGCAGAATTCTGAAGTGCATAGAGGGAGACGTCGCCACTCTGGGAGTAAGTGACCGGTGACAACGCCTGGGTTGTGGAAGGCTAGAACGCAACTGCTGTTGTGGCCCTGGGACTGGACGTCCTTGGGTAAGCATTGGGGTACCCGGTGTATTTGGGTATGCAGCCTGGAAACATGGCGCAATGAAACCCGTCGATGGGTTGCCGTCGCGGAGACCAGAACATCTAGTAAAGTGGCACCGTCCTGCTGATAGGACCTGCTTTGGGCGGATGTCGCAAATATATATATTCTGTGCTGGCAAACGGTGCAAACGGTAGGGACTAAGAGGCTGTTTCCCTGACCTACACAATTGCTGCCGGAAAAGAGGGATGGAGAAGACGGGGGCAGGGGCTGATGCTCGGCATTGTTCCCGACTCTACTACGGAGATTGTAGGTATAAGTGGGAGTAGCCGTATGATTTGGTGGCGCCGTGGGGCGCGAACAGCGGCGGGTACTTGTTGTGGCTTGCTGAGCAGCGGGGCTGCTGGAAGGTAGTGGGGGCGCTAAGGCGCAGACTACGGCACGTCCTAGGGCGTGAACAGCAAGGATTCACAAAAGATTTATAGAAGTTACGTGGACGTCTGGTTTTGGGATCTAGCCCAGAACAACCTGTCCGATGCAACCATCCCTTACACGAGACACACTGACAAGAGTATGACCGTCCTAAAAAGATTCTTTCCCGGGGTCAGGAGACGGACCCGGATTGGGTTCGACACCTTCCTGGAGCAAGAGAATATGGAGCAGTCCCGCTGCGAGGGTCTGCTGGGAGGATGACAATTTGTGGGAGGGACGCAAAAAATTAAATGGGGTTACACTGAAATGGCATTTCTTGGTCGGGAAAAATTCATTCGGTTCAAAAAAAAGGTTTTTTTTTCAGTCAAATAAATAAAAAAAATTTTGTCTTTAGCTTTAACATTAAAGTACGTGTATTTAGAATATGATATGGAAAATGTTACATTAAAAACTCAAGCACATTCGCCGGCTTTTCTTTGCCATTTCATATAAAACTTCATCAACGGTAACAATTCCATCACGGTGGATGCTTAGTGATGCCCAGCTATTCAATCGATTTTCACTCATCGGGTATCTCAAATAGTTTTTAATCAGCCTAAGAGTTGAAAGAGATCTCTCGTTTGTTGCCGTTGTTATGGGAACCGTACACAAGATTTTCAACAACATGTGAACATTAGGAAAAACCACAGAATCACATTCTTTTAATATTAATCATAGATAAATTGATAAAAAAAAACCGAAGTACCTCCTTCAGGAATAAGTAGAATTCATGCTTTTTGAGCCTATACATGAGATCTAACGTATACGTATATAAAATTCGAAAGAAAGAAACTGATCGAATAGAAAAAAATTTGTTTTTATCGGCCTATTGATAAATCATTCAAGGTTCGAATCGAGCTCAAGGCCAGAACAATAATTTTTTTCTAATGATAATTATTGTTATTT
This sequence comes from Eurosta solidaginis, assembly GCF_040869045.1. NCBI lineage: Eukaryota > Metazoa > Arthropoda > Insecta > Diptera > Tephritidae > Eurosta > Eurosta solidaginis. Next base: position 106,148,134 of record NC_090323.1, on the reverse strand, counting down.
TTTAATTTTTCTAAATTTGAAAATTTGTATTTTGTTTTTGGAATAGTAAGTAGAAAATTTCTCAGACAACCTACCATATCTGCGCAGATAGATCCGTTTCGAAGGGTGCTAAGCCTTCATCATCAGTACGCTTTAGGCATGCTGCGCTAGCCATTTAGCTATACAGCGGTGGTTTGTTTGACTGGCAAATTTGCTACTTCTATTCCTTTTTACCAACTATATTTATTCAGTCTTGCGCCATCTGGTGCAAATCACTGATAATGTTGAATTTTTGTTTATTGTCAATTACTTTGTTTGACATTCCCAAGTGCTCATGGTTAATTAACAATTGTTTTTGTTTTTATCGGCCTATTGATAAATCATTCAAGGTTCGAATCGAGCTCAAGGCCAGAACAATAATTTTTTTCTAATGATAATTATTGTTATTTTTTAATTTTTCTAAATTTGAAAAATTGTATTTTGTTTTTGGAATAGTAAGTAGAAAATTTTTCAGACAACCTGCCATAGCTGCGCAGATAGATCCATTTCGAAGGGTGCTAAGCCTTCATCAGCAGTACGCTTTAGGCATGCTGCGCTAACCATTTAGCTATACAGCGGTGGTTTGTTTGACTGGCAAATTTGCTACTTCTATTCCTTTTTACCAACTATATTTATTCAGTCTTGCGCCATCTGGTGCAAATCACTGATAATGTTGGATTTTTGTTTATTGTCAATTACTTTGTTTGACATTCCCAAGTGCTCATGGTTTATTAACAATTGTTTTTGTTTTTATCGGCCTATTGATAAATCATTCAAGGTTCGAATCGAGCTCAAGGCCAGAACAATAATTTTTTTCTAATGATAATTATTGTTATTTGTTAATTTCTCTAAATTTGAAAAATTGTATTTTGTTTTTGGAATAGTAAGTAGAAAATTTTTCAGACAACCTGCCATAGCTGCGCAGATAGATCCATTTCGAAGGGTGCTAAGCCTTCATTATCAGTACGCTTTAGGCATGCTGCGCTAACCATTTAGCTATACAGCGGTGGTTTGTTTGACTGGCAAATTTGCCACTTCTATTCCTTTTTACCAACTATATTTATTCAGTCTTGCGCCATCTGGTGCAAATCACTGATAATGTTGGATTTTTGTTTATTGTCAATTACTTTGTTTGACATTCCCAAGTGCTCATGGTTTATTAACAATTGTTTTTGTTTTTATCGGCCTATTGATAAATCATTCAAGGTTCGAATCGAGCTCAAGGCCAGAAAATAATTTTTTCTAATGATAATTATTGTTATTTTTTAATATTTCTAAATTTGAAAAATTGTATTTTGTTTTTGGAATGGTAAGTAGAAAATTTTTCAGACAACCTGCCATAGCTGCGCAGATAGATCCATTTCGAAGGGTGCTAAGCCTTCATCATCAGTACGCTTTAGGCATGCTGCGCTAACCATTTAGCTATACAGCGGTGGTTTGTTTGACTGGCAAATTTGCTACTTCTATTCCTTTTTACCAACTATATTTATTCAGTCTTGCGCCATCTGGTGCAAATCACTGATAATGTTGGATTTTTGTTTATTGTCAATTACTTTGTTTGACATTCCCAAGTGCTCATGGTTTATTAACAATTGTTTTTGTTTTTATCGGCCTATTGATAAATCATTCAAGGTTCGAATCGAGCTCAAGGCCAGAACAATAATTTTTTTCTAATGATAATTATTGTTATTTTTTAATTTTTCTAAATTTGAAAAATTGTATTTTGTTTTTGGAATAGTAAGTAGAAAATTTTTCAGACAACCTGCCATAGCTGCGCAGATAGATCCATTTCGAAGGGTGCTAAGCCTTCATCATCAGTACGCTTTATGCATGCTGCGCTAACCATTTAGCTATACAGCGGTGGTTTGTTTGACTGGAAAATTTGCTACTTCTATTCCTTTTTACCAACTATATTTATTCAGTCTTGCGCCATCTGGTACAAATCACTGATAATGTTGGATTTTTGTTTATTGTCAATTACTTTGTTTGACATTCCCAAGTGCTCATGGTTTATTAACAATTGTTTTTGTTTTTATCGACCTATTGATAAATCATTCAAGGTTCGAATCGAGCTCAAGGCCAGAAAATAATTTTTTCTAATGATAATTATTGTTATTTTTTAATTTTTCTAAATTTGAAAAATTGTATTTTGTTTTTGGAATAGTAAGTAGAAAATTTTTCAGACAACCTGCCATATCTGCGCAGATAGTTCCATTTCGAAGGGTGCTAAGCCTTCATCGTCAGTACGCTTTAGGCATGCTGCGCTAACCATTCAGCTATACAGCGGTGGTTTGTTTGACTGGCAAATTTGCTACTTCTATTCCTTTTTACCAACTATATTTATTCAGTGTTGCGCCATCTGGTGCAAATCACTGATAATGCTGGATTTTTGTTTATTGTCAATTACTTGAAGAAAAAGTTTATCAAATTATAAGCTACACAAAGAGGTACACCTTTACCAAATCAGAAGCATTCATTCATAAATAAGATTTAATACAATAGGTCGGGCCCCGGCCCACTTCCCGGAAGGAGAAGTTTATTAAATAATAAGTTTGTCAAGGAAGCTAGCCAAATTTTTTAGGAAATGGAATCATAAGTTATTTTTTTACAATAGGTTAGCCCCTTGTTCACTTTCCAGATAAGAAAACAAGCCAAACACATTGTGAATCTAATGGATTCTCACACCGCCTCGAGTGCACACACAAAATTTCATCAAAATCGGTCCAGTCGTTTAGGAGGAAATCAGTTACAAGCACACGACCAAATTAATATATATTGTTACGAATTTAGGGAAATTCCGCTTATTTGCAACCTTCTGCTAACGTTCGAATCACTAAACTGTTGAATAAATAACTCCAATATTCAATAATGCAAAATGGTCTTTATTAGACTACTTTCACAACAACACTTCTACTTCTCAACAGATAGCGTGCTTAAATCAAACTGATTACCGATTCTCAGCTTTATCTCCTTTTATACTCTGATTTCCTCGTTCGCATACTTCTAGGCGTTTCTAGAATTTAACTTAGTTACCAGCTATAAAATTACCAGCTATAACTACAGATGCACGTTATAGCTTCGCATATGCGCGTGTATATGTGAGTGATACTTGCACAAATTATTGCCTACTTTTGTGAGCATCTCAGATAAGATATATGCATGTGTTTGTGCGCTTCTCTCAGTTGCGTGTACGTACATATATGTAGAAATAATGATTGATTCGTTTATGTAGATACAAGTGATTGCTTGCTTTATTGTTGTTGTGGCTTAGTATCAGATTAGTGATGTGAGTATCACTTACAGCTGAATTCAGTAAGCCGTCTCTGGTCACTATTAGATACTATTTGGGGTGAAAATCACTTTTGAGACAATATGCCATTCTGTAAGCTGTCTCGCGTCTCCAGCCTCTCAAAAGCAATCACTAATTTGTGAGCTCGGCCGTGGCAGATCACAAACATGAAAATTTCAGAAAAAGTATAAAAATTACTTGCGAAAAACGCTTTAAATATCTTGTTTTATTCCTCAAATTAAAATAAGCATAGAAAACAATAAAAAACAGAAAATACTTAAAATACTTAAAAAACAAAAAATACTTAAAAAACAAAAAGTACTTAAAAAAAAAAACATCGAACTCTATGTGGCGCCGCTGAGATTCGAACGTACACACTTTGGGATTTTCTATACAAAATTTCGAACGGCGTATTCGCAAGCTTAGCCACAATACCACCCAACATTATGTTGAAAAAATGCGATGCTATATTATTTGTTCAATGTATGAGTAAATTGTATTTTTGGTGAATTTCGTTGATATGGTGAATTGTTTTTGTGACTGTCGTGAATACTGAATACCGAAATCATATCAGGTCACAAAAATTGTCTCTAAAGGAAAATCTCAAATTTAGAGACTTGAGATGAGACTGAATTACAGAATTCAGCCGTTAGTGTCACTAATATTCGTCCCAATATATATACATGTAAAAATATATGACCGATCTTGACAATTTTTGCAGACAACAATGCATGAATATATATCAGCATCTAGTAAAATTTAAAGCTTCTAGCAGTTAAAATGAGGAAGAAATGAACGAAATCCTTTTACCTGAGTAATCTGTTGTATGGGAAATAAATGTTATAGTGGGCCGATCTGGTCGGTTCCGACAAATAATTAATCGGCATCCAAATATATTCGCTCACAAAATTTCATTAAAATATTTTAGTTTGCGTTCAAACAACCAGGCGGACATGGTTAAATCAACTCAGCGTTTTATCCTGGGCCCGTATTGCGTGTTACGATCAGTGACTGAAACCCATTTTCACTCAAGCGATAACTATGCAACTATGAAACTATTTCTAAAAATTATAATAGGTACTACTATTTGTCGCTAGCTCGCATATGCCATTAATCTGATCGACCATTTTAGAGCTATTGTGATTTAAAAAAATGAGTTTCGATCACGATTCGTAACACATAATACGGGTCCTGCTGATCATTTCGTATACTTATCGGTGGGCATATTTAAGCTCCTTTAAGGGCTCACAATAAAAACTCAATTAAGCTGAACATTCTAAATTTGGTAATTCTATACGACAGCATGACACTGCTAGTACACGTCCAAAAATATCGAAAGAGGTGTCAAAAGACGCGTATTAAACTCGACAATAATAATATTTTATCTCTGTCCGGAGATATTTGCAGTTGAAGTTGGCGATTTCCATGTGGTTGTTGTAATGTTGGTACCCATAAAAAAATTGTGAACATAAGTGTTTTGCGCGGATATAGTTTTGGTCTCCAAACCGGTGTTGGGACCCACCCAGGGTAATTTTTTTAATACTGATTTCAAGACGCGTCGTTTGACACCTCTCTCGATATTTTTGGACGCGTATTAGCAGTGTCATGCTGTCGTATAGAATTACCCCAAATTTTAAACTGTATTGGTAATATATGGAGTAAGCAGCTTTTTGTAATTTTATTGGGGCTAGCATATTTTTGTATTATATTGCATTTTTGTTATTATAGGAACAGTACTTAACGGTAAATTCTTTTTTCTTCATTACAGTATGATTTTCTAAACGGATTGAATGACCCTCAAGAACGTGAAGAGGTCTTAGATGCATTACAACTGCGCTTCTCCTTAGTAGGCGGAATGTTTGACTCTATACAGAAAAATGGGACATCCACTACAGACTGGGCTATTCTTTTGGCACAGCTTGTTTGTCAAGGCGTGATTGATACAAGTTCCAACCGGTGAGTGTAATTTGTTACTAAGCATTTATGAAGCGAACATGTTCCGTCAATTGAGTGATAGAAATTTAGAAACAAGTTTTTCTAGACGGGTCACCCCTCGGCACTCCGAATATATTCCTTCCATGAAAATTCTTCTTCTCAGTGAAAATTCATCTGCCTTGCAGCTGCCGTTCGGAGTCGGCATAAAATATGTAGAGCCCGTCCCGCCAATTTGTAGGGATTGAAAGTCTGTATTGAAAGAGCACGATGCAAACTGGAAGAGAAGCTGGGTCTGAATCGCTTCGGAGGTAAATCGCGCCAATTTTTAGTTTTCTATTACATTAAACGTTTTGTCGAGAGATTAACTAAAAAGAAGCGGATCAGAACGATTTCCTTTCTTTTTAACTTTCTCACTTTGCACTGCCATATCGCTACTGGTACTGTTGTTACCTGCAATGTATATATTGCAAATTTTGTTAAGATTAAAACTCTAAGCTACTTTTTTTAAAGTAGGCGTGGTCCTCAGCAGATTTTTCTCAGTTCTATATATAATATCAAGAACCATATTTCCATCAAATTGCACAAATGCTATAAACAGCTTTTAATATATAGCTTGCAAAACGTTTAAATTTTCTTCTACTAAATGTGGGCGGTGTCACGTCCATTTTACAAACTTGTACTAAATTTATATTGCGTCATAAAGTAAATCCACTCGTCAAGTTTCACCTGTTCATCAGTATTTGTTAATGCTTTGTCCTTTTTTCCACTTTTCAAAATTTTTGGAAGTGTGCGAGGTTATAATCTCATTTCGACCATTTTCAAAACCAATATATCGTTGACGATGCTGTAAAAGCTGCTAACACCAGTCAACAAAATTTCACAGTAGAACAAAAAAACTCAATTGCATGAAAATGACACCAACATTCTACATTTGTGACTCTGGACAATAAACACACACTTTTCTTGCAGAAATTCATTCCACCACTATCAAATAGTCGTTTTAAGTGAAAACAGCCCTTACCGCATCGTCAACGATATCTTGAGTTCAAATAACCTTGTTGCTTGAATATATCTAAGTTTTTGCTGAAGTTATGGTGTTTCCAGACCATAAAAGGTTAGGTTAGGTTGAATTGGCTGCCCGAAGGCACACCTAGGCCAGTGACATTAGGCCCGTTGTGATATTGTAGCATTATACGTCATACCCACTGTAATGTAGCATTATGCTTCATACCCACTGTAACACACTTGCAATAATACGTATCATGAACTCCAAATATATTTTAGTAATAATCGTATTACAATATTTTCCAACATAAATTATTGAACTAACCCAGACGGTTAACTAACATCAATGGAATGCTGAATATGAAACCCATATCCGTTCACAGCTAATAAATTACTTATTACATACAACCCATTATGGGAACTAACTAAAATACCCACCTCGATATTCCAACGTTGCGAACAGGCATACAAACTTACAAACTTACGTGTATGCATAGCATTAACCAAAGTACTCACATTGATCCAGGCATGCTTAACGAACGAAACGATATCATTTCGTTACGATAATCAACGTTAATAAACGAAACGAAGTCACTTCGTTTCGTTTATTAACGTTAAGATCGTCAAATTAACGTTAATTTGTCGTTCTTAACGTTAATAAACGAAACGAAATGACTTCGTTTCGTTTATTAACGTTGATTATCGTAACGAAATGATATCGTTTCGTTCGTTAAGCATGCCTGCATTGATCTGCTGACGTAGCTAAATAACACATACAAAACTACATGTATAGAGTTATGCATACAAAACTACATGTATACAAAGACTGTATACAAACTTACATGTACTCATACCCCATTTTCAATGTACATATTTTTAGTTATTAGTATTAAGATATTTATGAATGTATAGGTTAAGTAAATTACTATATAAGACAAAGAATTTATTGAATAAACAGAGATTTAATGTTTGCACATCGAAGTCGTAACTTCTTTTCATTTTCTCCAAACATTTCATGGCGATCCTGCCAGTCTAGGTCAATAACTAGCACAACTGCTAAAAGATCTAGCTGGCCAGAAGAGCCTGTCGGTTCGGAAAAAATAAATAAAACAGGATTCACCAGAAATTCCGCCAGTTTATAAACCAGGACAACAAGTAAATCCTGCAAAATTGCAAAAAAATTTTTATATGATGAAAGAAAGAATCGACAACTCATTTGCAGTTTAAAGACCTGCTAATTCTTCAGTTGGTAAAAATCTCGGATGGTATTCAAACCAAGGAATTATTTTCATACACCACAAGCAATGCTGAAATAATTACACATACATACATGGCTAATCGCATAAAAGGTGGAATAAATTAGGACAGGAAGATACATGGCTACATATATAATCGCATAAAAGGTGGAATAAATTAGGACAGGAAGATACATGGCTACATACATATTCGCATAAAAGGTGGAATAAATTAAGGACAGGAAGATACATGTCTCCATATATAATCGCATAAAAGGTGGAATAAATTGAGACCGGAAATACATTAGCAATCGACGGAGTACCGTTTGAGACGACAACAAAACTGGCAGCTATATAAATATAAGTAGGTATAAAATTTAGAAACAAATTGGGCGGCCTTTGTGGACGCTAAACAATGAGCAAAAACGAAAGTTTTTGCTTAGGATTTTTTTTGTCCTCTTTAAGTAGGAATTGAGATATGAAAGAAAATTAGTTAAAAAAAAAAAAAAATTTTTTTTTAGAAACACATTTGTATTAAACATTGAACAAATTTTTTTTTTTAAATTTCAAAAAAAATATATATATAATTTACCTTGTTAAAATTTAAAGTAAAATTTCTTTATGGAAAAAAAGAAGTAGCAGGAAAATTAAAATTTCTTAAATTCAAAAAAACTTTACTTAAATTTTTTAAATGTTAAAGTTAATTGGAATGTTTAGGACACTTCTTTAAAACAGTCAGTTAAATTCAGACAGTTTCACCTTTCCTTTGGAGAAAGCCTATAGGACATTTTTATAGATTTAAAAATAAAATTACTCTGTTAATAATAAATAGAAATGCAAAGAAACTCCTCGGACATTCCTCTCTATTGGTGGGACGAAAATACCCGACACATTAGGGACCTACCCAAAGAATTAGAGGGTTTAAAGAAATTGTGGAAGATAATAGGTATGGAAAGGGAACCCACAATTGAGGACATTTTAAACCCCACTACCACGGTGGAAGAAATAAAGCGTATGATGAGGAGAGTGTTCCCCAACAATGCCAAATGCTAAGTAGCATCTGAAAAAAAAAAAAAGAGCTCGTTTTCAACCTAAAAATTAGGAAAAAGATTGAAACCCAATGTGACATAGAGAAAAAAATAATAACAATAAATAATACTTGGAAATTTTTTTTTCTTCCTTTCAATTTTAAGAAATGTAAAAAATATTAAGTTTAAATAAAGAAAACTAAATCAGCAAAATTTAATTTTAAAATATTTTGAAGAAAAATTACTATTTCTAAAAATTAAAGGAAAATATTAGTTACTTTGTAAAATTATTTAAACAAAAGAAAATAAAAATTTAAAAATTGTCTTTAAGGAAAAATGTAAAATACTTAAATCGGAAATGAATAATTCTAAAGTAAAACAAAAATTACAATTTTAGAAGTAAATTGTTAAAATATCAATTAATTAAATAAGATAAATTTCTTAATGTCAAGAGTAAAACGGAACGCATAGGATAAGAGAATAAAACCGAAAAATTTTATTAAAAATTAAATTTAGTTCATTACTCATAGAAGCAGGAAAATAATTATATTTCAAAATGTCTTGGTGGACAAAAATAGCCCAAAGCATTATGGTAGCCATAGCTGGCTACGAGGTAGGAAAAGGAAACTCTGAAACGTCAGAGAACAGGATAGCAAAATATGAACCACCAGCCGAGGTAGAAACAAAAAGCACCCCAAAAATTCCAGTTGTTTGGCTAGCAGTTTTAATCTGCATTATCGTGCTGTTAATCGTAGCGATAGCAGCTATACTTAAAACCTATATGAAATTTAAATATAGGCAAATGAATAACGTGCAACAGCGCGTCTAATATCCTTTGTGTCTCATACCCAAGTTTCCAAATTCAAAGTTGAGGAAGAGTAATAAACAATTGAAATAAAATCTCAAATAGAAAATCTTAAAATATCACAATAGACGGTAAATGCAGCCCTGCCTAAAGCGAACAGCAAACCAAAAACTTGCATAACACCTCTAAATGCTCTTGACAAAATTAGTCAAGAAACAATAGCAAATTCTAGGACAGTGGAAATGGGCAACAACTAAGAACAAAAAATAAATAATACAAAACTACTAAAACCAGCCCTTAACAAAAAAAAAAAAAAAAAATTTATGAAGAATAGTCACAAAGAGAACATATAAACATATTAAAGCGCTATTTACAATAAAAGACTAGTCGCGCTCGTTTTTCATCTTAAGACAGAAAATAGTAGCGTAGAAAGTTTTCAAGTAACCAGATTGTTGAGGAAGTTATTGACTTAGGACAATATTCGACCAGGCATAAAAGAAATGCCGGCAATCCAGGACTTGAAAATTATAAGAAAATACACAGTTGCCCTGAGGGACAAATTGGTGATTAAGAATTGAATATTTACTGCAGTAGGCGAATTTATAATAATTGCTAACAAAGTTCTCTAAGACCAAACAATAGCACTAACCAAAGAGGTTGTGCATGTGACAATCCCGGTATAATGTTATAACGATTCTGTCTTGGTGGCCGCTGCAGAAATCGCATGACAAATAAGATCAAATAAATTGCTGGAAAAATAAGAAAAACAAATTAAAAGATGGGATAATTTTTGCATCCACTGTACCTTTTTTCCATTAACCAGCTAAACTACTACAACAAATATAAATTACCTCGCTCTTCCACCAAATTTCCCGAATAATTAGCTATACAATTTTTATTGATTTTTAATGTAACCCTAATAAAATAATATAACAATGAAAAGGTGTTAAGAAATATATATAAGTATGAGGCGTTTCAGCTATAAAAACTCGCTTTTATAGAAACCATAATTTTAGGAAAAATATTTTTCTTTAACTCCGATAAAATAGAATAGGAAATAGTAATAGGAAATATCTTTTACGCTAAACAGAATTGAATAGTAGTAAGAAATATTCTTACTTCAAATTCCTCAATAGATTAGAAAATTAAATAGGAAAATATTTCGATAGGAAAATAGGTTGCATGATAAAAATGGTAGGAACAATAAAAATAATTAACAGTCCATCTAAAATATCTCTTAGAAAGAATCTAAAAAGAAATATTCCTATTTATTCAATTGTTTAATAATAATTTATATCTAAACAATTGAAAACAATTTTTTTTTCTTCTGCTTCACATTTCCATACAAATATTAAAAATAAATTCTAAAAACAAGCGGATTTTAGATGGGTCGACACATTTAAAATTCGGCAATAAAATAATAAAATAGTTTTTGTATTGATATTAGAGAAAAATTGTAGGTTTACAAATGGCGATGGTTACTAGGACATGTTTCCGAATTTCACTTCTTCATCAGCTAGCTTTTCGGGAGCTGAGCGTTGAACTCGAATCTCCAACATTCATATCAGTGCAAGCCTTTAGCTGCTACGCCATATGAATGTTCCGTTGTTCGCTGTGCAATTGGTCTCTAAGAGTTGCCTTTTTGTTTATATTCCTTTTGATCACCATGTAGGCACATACACTCTGTATGTAGTTTATTCCTAATGGTGTGGATATGATTTTTAAGCGCGCTTTTGAAAGCTTAGTAACATTTGTTCGGATTTTTACAGTATTTGTTTTTAATACTTCTCTAATATCAATTACAAACACCATTGTATAAAGCAATATGAGCAAAGCTCGCTAATTAAATACATATGATCATGTTGATATAATAGTAACAGCGGAAGTATTAAAAACAAATACTGTAAAAATCCGAACAAATGTTACTAAGCTTTCAAAAGCGCGCCTAAAAATCATATCCACACCATTAGGAATAAACTACATACAGAGTGTATGTGCCTATATGGTGATCAAAAGGAATATAAACAAAAAGGCAACTCTTAGAGACCAGTTGTACAGCGAACAACGGAACATTCATATGGCGTAGCAGCTAAAGGCTTGCACTGATATGAATGTTGGAGATTCGAGTTCAACGCTCAGCTCCCGAAAAGCTAGCTGATGAAGAAGTGAAATTCAGAAACATGTCCTAGTAACCATCGCCGTTTGTAAACTTACAATTTTTCTCTAATATCAATTACAAAAACCATTGTATAAAGCAATATGAGCAAAGCTCGCTAATTAAATACATAAAATAATAAAATAAATAAAATAAACAAGATAAATACTTACTTACTTACTTAATTGGCGCTTAACCGTCTAAACGGTTATGGCCGTCCAACAAGGCGCGCCAGTCGCTCCTTCGCTCCGCCAACCGGCGCCAATTGGTCACACCAAGGGAGTTTAAATCGTTTTCCACCTGGTCCTTCCAACGGAGTGGGGCCGCCCTCTACCTCTGCTTCCATAGGTGGGTTCCGATAAAAACACTTTCTTGGCCGGAGCATCATCTTTCATTCGCATAACATGGCCTAGCCAGCGCAGCCGCTGCGTTTTAATTCGCTGGACTATGTTGATGTCTGCGTATAGCTCGTACAGCTCATCCGCACCGCTAAGAAAAGCAGTAGCATTCAACCAGATTGAGAATTTTTCTATTGGAAATAGTATTTATGTGAAATCATAACAAATTGTTTTAGAAAAGATGTTGCAATGCACCGAGGCTTGCCATAATATTGGCATTCTGGGAGCGGCGCTGAACAAGGTCTCAGATCCCATCACACAAGCTTATGGATTGCAGCCAACAAAATTTATTTGCTTGCTCTTTATAACTTAGAAAGCGTTAAACAATTTATTTCTTTACAAAAACAAGGAGATCTATTTGATAAAAATTAAAAAGAAATTTAATTGTAAAAAAAAAAAAAACTATAAATCCTATATAATTCCTAAATCTTTCGTGAAATCTTCATACAAGTAAAATAATAAAAATAGTTTACTTATTAAATTGTTCTAAATTAATAGCATTAAGTATATTTTAATTTTGTACACGCCTTCTCCAGTTTTTAATATCTGTAGTTTATACATATAAGAAATTCAAAAAAATAGGACATTCAAATTTAAAATAAAACAATAACCCCAAACCACTTCAGAACAAAGAAATAACTTTAAACTTTAGAGGTCAAACATATTTCCACAATTTTAAAAAATCTCTAAAGATTTCTTAAGATAAATTTTAACAACAAAACTGAAGAATATACCCACTAACATGACACGAATCAATAACAATTTCACATCACTCGCAACCTAATAAAGGAATCAACTTTTTATTCCTTATCAATAACTTGGACATATATTATGCAGAGTACAATTATATATTGAACATATATTCTGCATAATACAAGTTTTTAATTTTTGAGTAATTGTGCACACAAAGTTGCCATCTACTATTATTCAACCTCATTCTAGGTTCTTCAATCACATCGTGATAAATAACATTATTTCGCAAACAACATAGCAATAACACAACCAAATATTAATATACATAAAATATTAATACAATAAGTAAACAATAACAACAATAATAAAATAAGCTATCAAGTACATCGAATCATCAAAAGATTGGGTACTTACATCAATACCAACATAAACTTTTAACGCAATTAACACAAAATTCAATTTTTTTTTTCAAACTACAAAACAAAATTCTTACAGTAACCAATATACACTGTAAATTAACATTAAAAAATAAATTATTCGTTTCACTGGAGGGGGAGTAAATGTAGGGTTTTCTACTTGAGTTAAATATACTTTATTTTTGTAAATTATTTTTGAATTATTTTATTTTGTATATTATTTCAAAATGAAAATTTTATTGATAGTTATTTCTAAAAATTAAAAATGTAAAGATATTTAAATTAAGTAATAAACAAAGATTTATTAAAATATATAGTTATTACTATATATATTGAAATATAGTGTTAACTACTTTGTACTCTTTACTTTAATTTTTAAAATAATTTTAATTGAGTTTTCGTGTTAACTTAAAATTTTGAATAACTTCAAGAAAAGAAAATGCTAATTGGTTTGAAAATATTTAAACTCAAAAATAAACAAAAATAAATTTTTATATTTAAAACCGAAAATAAAATATTTTTTTAAAATATCAACTTGAATGTTGATATTTTTAATTGCATGTGTTAACATTTCATGCAGAGGACTAAGTTCTGTTGCTAACATTTTAATATATCTGTGATAGTAATTTATCATACCTAAAAATTTTTGTAATTTATTTATAGAAATTGGTTTTTCAAAATTATATACCACGATTTGGTATACCATTAAATATTACAGTAGATCAAGGTTCACAATTCACCCCAAAATTTTTTACAGAATTAACTAAACTTTTAGGTTCTCATAAAATTCATACATCTCCTTACCATCCCCAAGCAAATGGCATGATAGAGAGATTTCATCGAACTTTAAAAGCAGCAATTATAGCATCAAACGACTCGGTTCATTGGTCTGACATTTTACCATTCATTCTACTTGGTTTACGAACTTCTATTAAATTTAAAATGTTCATCTGCTGAACTTGTTTATGGCCAAACACTTAGAATACCTGGTGAATTAATTATTTCAAATAGTAATAAAGAACATGATTTTTCTAATGACGCTCTTCATAAAATAAGAGAATATTTTTCGCTTGTTCGTTCTAAAGTTTTTCATCATAACAAAGAAAATTTTTTCGTTCCTAAACAATTAGAAAATTGTGAGTATGTTTTTGTTAAAATTCTTCGTAAATCTAATTTAGAATCACCTTATGAAGGACCTTTTAAAGTTATATGTAAGAAACATAAAACATTTACAATTCAATACAATAATACTATTAAAAATATTTCAATTGATTTACTTAAACCAGCAAACATACTTATTAACACTAATTTAAATACAAATACATTAAACAACAAAAAAAGGTTACATTTAATATTAATTAATAATTTGTTTGTTTCAAATTTTCTTGGAGGGGGAGTAAATATAGTGTTAACTACTTTGTACTCTTTACTTTAATTTTTAAAATAATTTTAATTGAGTTTTCGTGTTAACTTAAAATTTTGAATAACTTCAAAAAAAGAAAATTCTAATTAGTTTGAAAATATTTAAACTCAAAAATAAACAAAAATAAATTTTTATATTTAAAACCGAAAATAAAAGATTTTTTTAAAATATCAACTTGAATGTTGATATAATTAAATCTTCTTCGGTACTCGCCATCGCCAACGCGTAGAGGTCCATAAATCTTTCGAAGAACTTTTCTATCGAACACTCCCAAAGCCGCTTCCATGCTTCTGCCCCATATAGCAGGACGGGTACGATAAGTGACTTGTAGAGTATGATTTTCGTTCGCCGAGAGAGGACTTTACTTTTCAATTGCCTACCTAGTCCAAAGTAGCATTTATTGGCAAGATTGATTCTTCGCTGGATTTCAGTGCTGATGTTGTTGCTAGTGTTGATGCTGGTTCCCAAATAAACGAAGTCTTTTACTATTTCGAAATTATGGCTGCCAACAGTAGCGTGGTTGCCAAGGCGCATATGCGCTGACTCTTTGCTCGATGACAGCAGGTACTTCGTTTTGTCCTCATTCACCATCAAACCCATCTTTACCGCTTCTTTTTCCAGCTTGGAGTAAGCAGAACTAACAGCGCGGGTGTTTAGGCCGATGATATCAATGTCATCAGCATATGCCAGCAATTGCACGCTTTTATAGTATATTGTTCCAGTGCGGTTAAGTTCTGCAGCTAGTATAATTTTCTCCAGCATCAAATTAAAGAAATCGCACGATAGGGGGTCACCCTGTCTGAAACCTCGTTTAGTTTCGAACGGCTCGGAGAGGTCCTTCCCAATTCTGACTGAGCTGATGGTGTTGCTCAACGTCATTTTGCACAGCCGTATAAGTTTTGGGGGGAAACCAAATTCAGACATAGCGGCATATAGGCAGCTCCTTTTCGTGCTGTCGAAGGCGGCTTTAAAGTCGACGAAGAGGTGATGTGTGCCGATTCTCTTTTCACGGGTTTTTTCCAAGATTTGGCGCATTGTGAAAATCTGGTCGATGGTAGATTTACCAGGTCTGAAGCCGCACTGATAAGGTCCAATCAGCCGTTCACAGTGGGCTTTAATCTTTCGCACAATACACTTGAAAGGACCTTATATGCGATATTAAGAAGGCTGATTCCACGATAGTTGGTGCATTTTGCAGTATCCCCCTTCTTGTGGACTGGGCAAAGAGCACTTAGATTCCAACCGTCGGGCATGCTTTCGTCCGCCCATATTTTGCTAAGAAGCTGCTGCATGCGCCTTACCAACTCCTCGCCGCCGAACTTGAATAGCTCCGCAGGCAATCCATTAGCGCCCACGGCCTTGTTGTTTTTCAATCTGGTTATTGCTATTCTAACTTCGTCATAATCGGGCGGGGGGACATATATTCCATCATCATCGATTGCGGGATCGGGTTCTTCATCTCTGCGCGGTGAATTGCTGCCTCCATTTAGGAGAGCAGAGAAGTGTTCCCTTCATAATCTAAGCACTCTCTGGACATCAGTTACAAGGTCGCCGTTTTCATTCCTACAGGAGTTTGGCCCGGTCTTAAAACCTTCCGTCTGTCGCCGTATTTTTTGATAGAATTTTCGGGCGTTATTCCTGGTGGCTAGCAGCTCAAGCTCCTCGCACACACGCCTTTCTGCTTCTGCTTTTTTCTTCCTGAAAAGGCGTCTCGCTTCCCTTTTCAACTCACGATAGCGTTCACACACTCCTCTTGTCGCGCTCGCGCTTAACGTAGCCCTAGTAACAAGATAAATAAAATAAGTAAAATTAAAAAATTCTATATCTAAAAATTAAAAATGTTGAGAAAAGGACGTATACAAAAACAAAAGAAAAAAAAATATGTAAAATGTAAACATTTTTGAAAAAAAGGGGATATGCATTAAAATATCAACAATAAAAACATCAAGGTCAGCAGATCAAAAGCAAAGCAAACAACCTCTTTCACTACAATATCAAGTAACAATAAAATATCAAAATCATTGAAAATACGACAAAGAGTCTTATACAATTGTCCACAAAACAATTATATAACACTCTTTTTTCTAAGGCGGATGGTGTAGCATTATACGTCATACCCACTGTAATGTAGCATTATGCTTCATACCCACTGTAACACACTTGCAATAATACGTACCATGAACTCCAAATATATTTTAGTAATAATCGTATTACAATATTTTCCAACATAAATTATTGAACTAACGGTTAACTAACATCAATGGAATGCCGAATATGAAACCCTTATCCGTTCACAGCTTATAAATTACTTATTACATACAACCCATTATGGGAACTAACTAAAATACCCACCTCGATATTCCAACGTTGCGAACAGGCATACAAACTTACAAACTTACGTGTATGCATAGCGTTAACCAAAGTACTCACATTGATCTGCTGACGTAGCTAAATAACATATACAAAACTACATGCATAGAGTCATGCATACAAAACTACATGTATACAAAGACTGTATACAAACTTACATATACTCATACCCCATTTTCAATGCACATATTTTTAGTTATTAGTATTAAGATATTTATGAATGTATAGGTTAAGTAAATTACTATATAAGACAAAGAATTTATTGAATAAACAGAGATTTAATGTTTGCACATCGAAGTCGTAACTTCTTTTCATTTTCTCCAAACATTTCAATATCACAAAAATACACCATTACCTTTCCTCCCTGATAAAAGCTACCAGGTCCTTGAAATCATGCTTCACCACCTGGCTCAGATTATCTAGAAATGGAGCACCCAAAAAGTGCTGCCGTGCGGTACTTAGTGCCGGGCAGTTGCAGATGAGGTGAACCACCATTTCCTCCTTCTAATCCTCTTTAAAACTCCTGCAGAATCGTGTGTGGAAATTGTATCCCTACTTAGGTTGTACACGTGACGGGATCTTTCTGGATCCCTTGTTGGTCAGGTTTCCTTCGATGTCCGACACCCCGGTGTTTTTAGCCATCTTTCGTCAGCTTGACGCTGGATGTGCTCTTTTAGTATTAGCTTGCATGTGACAAGGGGCACACTTAAGTGTTCTTGGCCAGGAAGTACCTGCCTAGTTGTATCCTGCCTAGCATCTGAAATGCGGTTTCCCTCGATGTCCCTATGTCCAGGGACCCATGTGAGGTGCACACGGTTTTGTTGGGCCATCTCTTGAAAAGATCGGCGAATGTTTAGTGTTAGTTCAAAATTGAACTAGTAGGAGAGAAGAGATTTTATGGCAGCCTGGCTGTCGCTGAAAGTAAAGATTTCTTTGCCGACATTGTGTGTCCCTATCCTACCTGCGGCTTCCATAATGGCTGAAAATGCTGCCATTAACAGCAAAGTTTGTTTATAATGCTATGTACGCCTTCTTTTGCCGCTGAATGACGTTGTCCTTCCAGTTCAGCTTTTTGGCCAGAAGTTCGCCTAAAAATTTGGCCTTCTCTGCCAGGCTTAGGCGCACAATACAAGTGAGTATTATTTATTAATTAGTTATTATTGTATAAAAAAACTTGTATTTTATATTAGAAGATTCAAAAAAGACTACAAGCGCCCAAGCTTGTTCATGAGCTGGAAGCAAATGTGGATCTGGCCAGAGGAGCACCGGTATATGGCGCAAATAAAACTTCATACATTTTAATGCATTTATAATATATTTATATCACTATATCTATTTCACTAACAACTTTATTTTTATTTCACTTATTTTGTAAACTTTATGGACGTGCGCAAAAACAAAACATATGTGTACAGAGTTGCAAGTTTGACACTTGATATCGTGTAGTTGACGAACGACGTAAAGCTACACGATAAACGGCAACGTAAGATTCAGAAAACCATGGGCACACGATATAGTCCAAGCAGGTATTGTTCGTTGAGCGTATCGTTCGCCAAACAGAATGAGGCTGTTAGTTCTGGTAGGCTTAACGGTGGTACTTTGCACCGTTATGTGCTTGCGGAATACAACAAATA
This sequence comes from Eurosta solidaginis, assembly GCF_040869045.1. NCBI lineage: Eukaryota > Metazoa > Arthropoda > Insecta > Diptera > Tephritidae > Eurosta > Eurosta solidaginis. The sequence continues at coordinate 106,129,730 of NC_090323.1, read as the reverse complement.
TTCGACCACAGATCAGCAATTGTGTAAAGTGAGAGATGAGGCATTATTCCTGGGACAAACCTACTTGACGTATCTTTCCAGGTTATGAAAGTTCAATGAACTGTACAAAGAATACCATGGATGTGGTGAACGCAGCGTTAGGGCCACCGCGGATATGGTGGGTTTTAAATTGCCAACTGATCCAAAGTAAATGAACTTATTGAGTTGATGTTTACATAAATAAATGAAAAATATGTTAAGAATATGTTAAGACAAGCTCAACTTAATTAGAATTGACGCTGAGTCCGCATCGGGAGGCCCATAGGGAAACCTCTCGCAATGATACCTGCATCAAGTCGCATGAAGTTTGAGGGAACCTGCCTCTGTAAGCAATCGCTAGGTCATCACCATATGCTACAATCTTCCCGCTCCCCCAACTAGAGTCTCTTAACAGTGAGTTTACCGTTAGGTTTCATAGTAAAGGGGAAAGGACACCACCCTCTGGTGTGCCCCTTGCGACAAAGCGTGTTATATCAACATTCCCCAGTGAAGAAAGCACTTTCTTCCCCTGAACAATTGATCAATTAGTCCCTATTTACATCCAGATTCGTTGAAGCATTGTTAACGGCGTCTGGACTTGTATTGTTGAATGCTCCTCCAATGTCTAGGAAGGCCACAAGACAATAATCCTTTTTGAACAAGGATGTTTCGATAGTAGAGACTATGTAGCACAGTCTCCGCAGATTTCCCTTGGAAGTACGCATGTTGATAGCCTAAGATGAGGTTCCTGTCAATAGTGGTAGTGAGGAAATTGCTAATTATCCTCTTTAGGGTCTTGATTACGAAACACGAAAGACTGGCAGTCCTCCAGGCACACGAAATATTACGTGGGCTACGTCTCATCAACGAAAAATTCTAACATTACTTCTATATATTGGTGGTCTGAGGAGTGTTCCTCACGAACACACCATCTTTTGATCCACCCATAAAAGCTTTCGCTACCAATAGTTACGTCAATAACCTCTTTACAGTTTTTAGTAAAAACAGTTGGTTCATTACCTACATTGCAAACTACTAGGTTAGTTGTTAAAAGCTAATCGGAACTGCCCCACTGGACGTGGTGGGCGTTTGAGTCCGTCCAGATGAGCAGATGGCTTTTACGTAGATCGGCCACCAGATCCTTTACCGTCTTTTGGGGAAGAGGTTCATCTGCATTGTACGGCATATAAACGAGGGCTATCACTAAGTCTATGCCTCCGTTTGCCAAGCTGGCCGCTGTAACGTCGCCATTGCTATAGTTAGGTATGAAAAAGAAGTTTAGTTCTCTGGAGCTCAGATGCGCTTAAACCCAATGGCCCCCAGGCCGCAAATCCGTGAGTTATTCACCCAGGTTCTTGGATGAGGGCCTAGTCGACGTCGCCTTTTGAAAGGCGACTGACTAGGGCAGCATGAGCTTGCTCAGACTCTCCCGCCTCCAAAACCGTGACGTCGTGATCCCCGTCGATATCCAGCAGAGTGTCCTCAATCGACAAATTGCATAGATGTGGCAAACACCAAGCTTTCTGCGTCGGAGAGCTCCGCTTCCTCTTCAGGTGCCTCGGTGTCCGTGTCTGCCTTGTACAGCGCATCAGACCTTGCATCTTCGCAAGCGAGGACCTGGTAGCATCCCGCGTCAGAACCCCGCGGCGGACTGCCCGGAGGCTCATTCAGAACGTCAAGAACAGCGTCACCGATTTCGTTCAGGAGGTGCGGCCACTGGTCTTTAGGGATGGCACCATGGCCATTTCCGCGGTCCAAGATTCCTATGGGAATCCGGCCCTTGATTACCTCGGCAAAGCTGTGGTTGGCTACCGCAGGGTGATTTTGATGCCCTCGTCGGATCTTTGGCGCTTATAAGGGGTTGCGCTTTCCACATTTGTTGCCAGAGAACCCCAAAAAATCGGCGTTTCAAGCGGAACGCCCTCATGTCTTAACATAACTTTTGCAGCCCTTCCTTTGTTTCTACGGAACGATCCACTGCGTGCATCCTCTGCAGAAGGGGGTCCGACTCGTAGTTGCCCTCGTGGTCGTACCCCCGGATGCTGGCTTATCTGTGGCCCCTTCCTCCTTTGGCTTATTGTGACCAGATTGTGGGACCCCTGTCACAGCCGTGTTCGCCGTTGCCAGCGCAACTACCTTCGCCGTCATACTGGTGCTTGCCCCCGTCAGATCACCAAAGGCCTATTTTAACGAGGTTGTCCTTTTGTCCTCCAGAGACCCCAGCCACAGCCCTGGGAAAACTGGTTGCTGTTCCGGCGCTTGGTCGTTGTCCGGCATCAGCAGGCGCGCAGTGATCGCCGTTGCCAGCGCAACTACCTTCGCCACCATACTGGTGCTTGCCCTCGTTAGATCACCAAAGGCCGATTTTAACGAAGTTGCCCTCTTGTAGTCCAGGGGAGCCGACTCGTCGTTGCCAACGCAACCGTTCCCCCGGTAGAGAAGTGGTATTTGCGGCCACCTCTTTCCTTTGGCTCAGAGTGGCCAGGTCGAGAGACCCCTGCACAGCCGTGGGAAAAATGGTTGCTGTTTCGGCGCTTTATCTTTGTCCGACACAGCAGGTGCGTCAGTTTTCGCCGTTGCCAGCGCAACTACCTTCGCCGCCATGCTGGTGCTTGCCCCCGTGAGATCACCAAAGGCCGATTTTAATGAAGTTGCGTATTGTAGTCCAGGGGGAGCCGACTGTTGTTGCTGTTGTATTAACGATAAAGACATTCCCCGAAGGCGGGAGTGTTATCGATGTTGATGGTCCTTTGTCGGATATAGATCCGGTACGTTCCGGTAACAAAGCACCATCAAGGTACTAGCCCGACCATCTCGGGAACGATTTATATGACCATATTAAACCTTCTAGGCCATTCCGCCCTCCCCACTCCCTAGTTCTGTGAGGAGCTTGGGGTCGCCAGAGCTTCGGCTGTTAATGAAACAGGATTCGCCACGGGTAGGTGAGGTTGACAATTTGGTTGGAAAACCTATATATATTGCGCTGGCAACCCCTTGAGAGGGTTGCGCTACAAATCCCCCTGATTCAATTTGGTATTTTAGTCGCCTCTTACGACAGGCATGCCTACCGCGGGTATATTCTAATCCCCCTAACACGTTGGTGGCCGACTCGTCCCCCTGTAGAAGTGATATTTGCGGCCACCTTTTCCTTTGGCTCGGAGTGGCCAGGTCGAGAGACCCCTGCCACAGCCGTCGGAAAAATTGTTGCTGTTGTCTGTTCTTCGCGAGGGATCCAGACCATAAGAAAACGCTCAAAAATGTTGTTTGTTTTCTCCGTGTAAACCAAACTTGAAGTTCTCTTATTTCAAAATATAAATTTTTTTCTTATTAATTTTCTTTATAAAACTGCTGTCTACATGCGTTCTGCATGCATCAATTGAAGTCTGCAATGATATAATAAAAATAAATTTATATTTACTTTTTTTAAGTTTGACATTTCAATGTATGTTAAAAAGCATGATGTAATAAAGCCAGTAGTTACAGCTCATTTTGAAAAGTCCCATACTAAACGAAGGATGAGAGAAAGGGGAAGAAAATATGAGGCCCATTTGTGAAATAGTATTATATTTTTTGTACCAAAGCACTTAGTACATTTTTCATGAAAGTCCTTCATATAAAATTCTCGTGTCACAGCTTTAGTGGTTGTACTCCTTCGAAACGGGTGTATCGACTTTCATGAAATTTTTTCAGCATACTTAGTAGGTCTAAGAATCGGATCTCAACCCTGCAAACATACTACTGGTATTTACTCGGTAACTATCGGATAATTTACCAGAGAGTTCTTCAGTTAAACAGAATTGGCGTCGGGATGGAATTGCCCTATATACCTCTCGTACATGTGAATTTATATAAGTACAATAGCATATACCAAAACAGGAATATACCAGTAATTTGTTTGAAATTTCCACGTATTGTACCAATACAACACCCGTACATTAATAGGCTCGTTTTTGGTAGCCCACGTAAGAAAATAAAAGTATTTTCCATGATTTTACCAACTATTTTAGGTATATATATGGCCATAAATACCGCTAGTTTCCTGGTATTTTCCTCAATATGTACACATACTTTTTTTGGTAAATAGCCAATAACTACAGTAATTATCCCGGTTGTTTACTTGATGATTTCTAGTAGTTTACTGGTATTTCTTAGATCATTTCCCTGTAGTTTTTTTTTGGTAAATATCTCATAAACACAGGGAATTGTACTCTCGTAGTTTATGGCTAATTTGTCTTGAAACCACGTGAAATATATTGGTATTTTATAAAAAAAAAAGTTCCTTGTAGCGTACGTGGAAATACAGCTTAAAATACCGGTAATTATCCGGTAATCTTCCAATAGTTTCTTTGTAGGTTCTTGGTAAATATTTCCAAAATTACAGCGTAATTAACCGATGTTTTCATGTCCAGTTACTTACTAGTTAATAACTCCACATTCTAAATTAAATACCAATAAAGTAAATTTTCTATCAAAATTTATTAATGATTCATTCTTTATTTAATAATAATTAGAATTAAAACTAAATTTAAAAATGGTAAATTCTAAATTTAAAATTAGAAAAAGTTAGCACGTGGTATAAAAGGTGAGTTACATACGTTCAAACATGCAAGGGAAACTTATATATGTAAGTGGCTTAAACGAATAAAGTTTATTTTATTTATTACTATAACTTATTATTGACTTGACGTACTTAAATCGGTTATGTGCCAGCTCGATCGACTTCCGCATTAATTTTTCAAACGTTTTGCGACCCAAAGATGAAAATGCATCTATAAAAAAAGTTAAAGTTATTAGATATTAACCTTTCTTTCATACAACTCTATTGACTAAAAGCCAAAAAGTTTTAAGTTTCCCTTTTGAATGCTGGTGTTAAATACTGACACAATTTTTTTTTAATTCGGAAAGAAATTTAGGTCTAGCCATCTTCTCAACTTGTAAAATCTCATGTGTGTAAATTCCTTCTAAGTAATGTTAAACTCTACTGAAAAAACCTCATTAAAAAGCTTAAGGCTGTTTAACGCCAACTTTGTACAGCGACCATCCCAATTGTATTTATGAACTAAATTATCTTTTATTAATTGCTTAAAAACTTCGTCCAGCGATGAAGACGCTCCTTTATGCTTTAGTATGAATGTAAGCTATTTACAATTATTAATTAAAATCTTATACATTTTTTTAAATATTTCACAAAATTTCGATACCATTGCATTCTCGAAATCAGGCTTTTGTAGGTCCGTTTCCATTTTGTCTAATTCGTCGATGTTCGCTAGGGGAAGTGTTGATACAATATTTAACTCCACCTTGTCTATATCCCCACGCAGCCGCTTTGTACCCTTAAGCACCTGACGATTTATAACCAGATTTTCTCGCAGCATTTTAGTCTGGTCATCAAATTCGTTCTTATCTATGAACTGAAAATAAAATTGAAATTTGTCCCAGCGGGTATATTACGTTTACGTACAGTGGTCATGAAAATTAAACTATTACAGTTGAAAACTTTTTTGGTTTTGCACCATCTCGGCAAGTAATTGATGTATACTGAGCTTGGGCATTTTATGTATTTCCACTAATTCTAGTTGTTGTTGATTTTCTATATTGAGACTATTGGATAGTTTTTGTTGAAGGATTTCGCTATCAATTATATTGCCTTTTTCATTATAGTCACCAGAAGTGGTGAACATCCTTCGTTTTTTACTTGCCGGAGTGGTAATTTTATGTTGGAATTTGTTCTAATTGGGTATAGGACCCACATCCTGCAAAGGCAGCTTTCATTTGGTCAGAGTTATTAAAAAACTAGTGAGCATACCAATCATATTAAGTTCGTTATTAGATAGTTGCCATATTTCAACTGCGGTATGCTGAGTGCCAAATGATCCGCATTCTAGATTTTCGAATGCTGTTGTTTCCACATTCTAGTGTATTATATTTTTTTATTATTTATTATGTTTTATTAAATATTATATTACGAAATGATGTAAAAGGGGAATAAGTATAAACTTATCTTCGTTTGGAATTGAAAAAAATTTATAACAAATTTCATGTTGTTGTTGTTGTTGTTGTAGCGATTAGTTACTCCCCGAAGGTTTTGGGGAGTGTTATCGATGTGATGGTCCTTTGTCGGATACAGATCCGATACGCTCCGGTAACACAGCACCATTAAGGTGCTGGCCCGACCATCTCGGGAACGATTTATATGGCCACATTAAACCTTCAGGCCATCCCTCCCTCCCCACCCCCAAGTTCCATGAGGAGCTTGGGGTCGCCAGAGCCTCGTCTGTTAGTGAAACGGGATTCGCCGCTCGAAGGTGAGGTTGACAATTGGGTTGGAGAAGCTATATATTGCGCTACACAACCCCTTGAATCCCAACAAATTTCATCTTTTTCAACTGTGGAAATAGCCGTATCAATGCAACTGCAGCATATTATTCCTAATGCTCTAACTGATTCTACTGGACTTACAAAGAAATCTTCTACCTGTTGGAAAAAGTGCCCTGTAATAACATTTTTTTCTGTTATTTCTTCCTCTCCCATGCATTTGAAAGCTCCTCTATTTCGAACATAGCAAAACGATTTTTTTTTATGATTCATCTCAAATGATCCCAGTTTCTTACGACTTTTTAAATTGAAAGGAACTTCATTTCTTTCACATATCCTAGCTAATAGTTGTTGAAGTATATGATTCGGCTTTTTTATCAATTTTTTGATGTGCTGCATATAGTTCTCAAACTCATATGCCAAAAAGCTGTCAAGTGGACCATATTGTTTAGCGCAGTCACTTATATGCAACAAGCCATCCATATTAAATATAATCTTATGGTCGCCAAATATCTCAGACACGTTCTTCACAAATTCATGTAACATTTCATTTGCAATTTTTGCTTCACGCTTATAATGTTTTTCACAAGACAATAATCTTGTACCAGTGTGAAGCAAGAGGAAAGCGTTGTAAATATCCTCGTCTACACAACCTTTAAAAACGAATATACCGAAATAAAGTAAAACTCCGTAGCTTTCCACAATTTAACATATTCTAGAGATCTACATGATCGGCCAAATCTGAGGGAGTGTATTTCCCTGCAAGTTTTCATTTTTCGTTTAAAGCACTGTTATTGTCCTTGTTAATCACATCGAGGATGAATGTTTTTACCACGCCGAGGTCGGTAAGATGCATCGGATCAAGTGGAAATTGAGATACCATTCCTATATTAAGTTTTTCAAGTATGTGAGCTTCATTATGAAACTTTAAGCTATGATGCACCTTATCTCTTCTTGCCTGGAACGTCAAGTCAGGCCTCAGTTCACCCACTTCTTGCTGAAAATAAATTTTCCTATATGGATGCGAGTAACCTGCTACTTATGTACACTTAGGACAGCTGTTTTCCCAGAATGTGATTGTACGCCAGTAACGAAAGCCCTTGCTGGTGAATCGCATGTAAATAACCAAATGCTGAATTTTTTCAGAGATTTGGATGAACCGACTTCAATCCCAGTTTCCAAAAGATATGAAACTTCTTTGCAAAATTCTCCCAAATACTCTTCAATGTTGCTCGGTTTTTCTTCTTCACTAAAACAACCTATTAAAAACGGACTAATATTTGAAACCCAACAATTGCTCCTAAAATCGGCCAAATAACTTTTTTTGAGCTTTTAAAAATATTGAGACCATCTATTCCGATGTCAAGTGAAACTTCTTGCGAGGATGATAAGAAATCAAACGACTGAGAACTAAGCCAATTTTGTATGCCTAGATACGCAAGCTCGCCAGATTCAATTTTGCTTATTTTAATTTTGTCCAAATGAGTTTTTGTCTGTAATAATGACCGAGCAGTTAAGGGCAAACTATCAACACCTAAGACTTTAGGCAACCCTAACACGTCGTCGAATTGGCTTTGAGGAATATTGTTACGCATTGCATGCAATATAACTTGTTGAATTTTGAAGTCAGTTTATTCCGAACTTTCATTTTCAAAATTTTGAAGTGAGGTCTATCTGAACATGTTTCCTCTTCAAAATTTCCTAACTTCACTCTTTTGATTTTCAAATTTAAACTTGCTCTTGATAAAGCTCTCTTTTTTTTCTAAACACACTAAATTTTGTGTTGTCTTATTATTCATTATACTGTATTATTTTATATATTCTATATATTTTAACGTTTACAAATTTTAAGATAAAAGCTGCATTGGGTACTGAAAAACACTAAAACATTGAATGATAACATCTGAAAATATGATATGTGCCAACTATGGTATTAACTTACGAATATAAAGAACGGTCCGGTTGGTTGTACAAGGATAAAGGAATCGAGATAGATATAGACTTCCATATATCAAAATCATCAGTATCGAAAAAAAATTTGATTGAGCCATGTCCGTCCGTCCGTCCGTTAACACGATAACTTGAGTAAATTTTGAGGTATCTTGATGAAATTTGGTATTTAGGTTCCTGGGAACTCATCTCAGATCGCTATTTAAAATGAACGATATCGAACTATAACCATGCCCACTTTTTCGATATCGAAAATTTCGAAAAACCGAAAAAGTGCGATAATTCATTACCAAAGACGGATAAAGCGATGAAACTTGGTCGGTGAGTTGAACTTATTCTTATTTTTTCATTTAATTTGTGTAGGATACTTTTAATGCCATAAGTCGAACAAAAATTTACCAATCCTTGTGAAATTTGGTAGGGGCTTAGATTCTCGGACGATAACTGTTTTCTGTGAAAAAGGGCGAAATCGTTTGAAGCCACGCCCAGTTTTTATACACAGTCGACCGTCTGTCCTTCCGCTCGGCCGTTACCACGATAACTTGAGCAAAAATCGATATATCTTTACTACACTCAGTTCACGTACTTATCTGAACTCACTTTGCATTGGTGTAAAAAATGGCCGAAATCCGACTATGACCACGCCCACTTTTTCGATATCGAAAGTTACGAAAAATGAAAAAAATGCCATAATTCTATACCAAATACGAAAAAATTTATGAATCATGGTGATTGGATTGGTTTATTGACGCAAAATATAACTTTAGAAAAAAACTTTGCAAAATGGGTGTGACACCTACCATATTAAGTAGAAGAAAATGAAAAAGTTGTGCAGGGCGAAATCAAAAGCCCTTGGAATCTTGGCAGGAATACTGTTCGTGGTATTACGTATATAAATAAATTAGCGGTGCCCGACAGATGATGTTCTGGGTCTCCCTGGTCCACATTTTGGTCAATATCTCGAAAACGCCTTCACATATACAACTACCACCACTCCCTTTTAAAATATTCATTAAGACCTTTCATTTGCTACCCATATCGTACAAACAAATTCTAGAGTCACCCTTGGTCCACCTTTATGGCGATATCTCGAAAAGGCGTACACCTATAGAACTAAGGCCCACTCCCTTTTAAAATACTCATTAAGACCTTTCATTTGCTACCCATATCGTACAAACAAATTCTAGAGTCACCCTTGGTCCACCTTTATAGCGATATCTCGAAAAGGCGTACACCTATAGAGCTAAGGCCCACCCCATTTTAAAATACTCATTAACACCTTTCATTTGATACCCATATCGTACAAACAAATTCTAGAGTCACGCTGGTCCACCTTTATGGCGATATCCCTAAATGGCGTCCACCCATAGAACTATGGCCTACTCCCTCTGTACTCATTAATACCTTCCATTTGATACACATGTCATACAAACACATTCCAGGGTTACCCTAGGTTCATTTTCCTACATGGTGATTTTCCCTTATTTTGTCTCCATGGCTCTCAGCTGATTTTGGTTACACCCGAACTTAGCCTTCCTTACTTGTTTAATATTAATTTTATTTCGCGCACTGTTTAAATTACTTGAACACTATACATACCTCTTCAATTAGTCCACGTTAAACAATCTGTATTATTCTTCCCAAGTGAATGAAAATTTATGAAACACAAATTGATCGTTTTTCATGTAGCCTACTACTATGTAATATATGTTTCCAAATATTCTTGTAAATTTCAAGTATTTTACTTGTAAAATACTTGAAAAATACCGAGTTTGTGATACGTATTTTTTGTCGTATTTATTATGGAAAGGTGCCGAAACTTTACCTAAAACTTCTTATTCACAGCTCACAGTATAAATTGAAGAAAAATCCAGTAAAATAACTGGAAGATTCCTAAAAATTATTGAAAACATACCTCAATTGTAAATTGGTAATTATGTGTAATGGATGGCTACTAAAAGTTTACCAAATGCTTATTTATTTTCTTTTCATTGGTGTTTGGGAGTTAGTTTCGGTAGTCGATGTTTGCAGGGTATAGCGTTTTCTTTTCTGAAATAAATTATTGATTAAGTAAATGGTAAAGCCTTAATAGAGTTACTTCTACCCCAGGGTTACCAATTAGGGTTGCCACCTATTCGAAATAAAAAAAATGCATGAGATATGCCGATATGGGTATCAAACGAAAGGTATTTCACTCCGAATTACAATAGGGACATTTTTGAGTAGGGTTGCCATTTAGGGTTGCCACCTATTCGAAATATAAAAAAATGGATGAGATATGCCGATATGGGTATCAAACGAAAGGTATTTCACTTCGCATTACAATAGGGACATTTTTGAGTAGGGTTGCCTTTTACGGTTGCCACCTATCGAAATTAAAAAAAAAAAATTGCATGAGATATGCCGATATGGGAATCAAACGAAAGGTATTTCACTCCGCATTACAATAAGGTAATTTTTGAGTAGGGTTGCCATTTAGGGTTGCCACCTACTCCAAATTAAAAAAAAAATTGCATAAGATACGCCGATATGCGTATCAAACGAAAGGTATTTCACTCCGCATTACAATAGGGACATTTTTGAGTAGGGTGACCATTTAGGGTTGGGGTAGTTAGACGAAATAGTACTCTACTTACTCATATTCTATTAAAGCTTTAAAGGAGAACATTAACTATCTTATTGAGCTGGCTCGAGGACATTAAAGTTAAAAATCTTCGTAAAAGAATCTTACACATGATTCGACTTAATTTCTAAATTTCATACACGCTAATAAAATAGAAATGCAAATTCTAGCAAAATATATTTAAATGCATATTTTTGGCAAATATGAAATGAATAATTTCAATTTCTCACAGATTACTATTAGAAAGATTTCTCACCGTAGCAAAAAGATATCTCACCAAGGTAATATTCTACCGTTGAGCACTAGAGGCATATGTTCAATTTGAAAACGACATCTAACCATTTAACTACTTACCAACAGATGGCGCTTAGGGAAGTAAGTTGACATTTAATTAACCTAACTAAAAATAAAATTTGAAGTTAAACGGTTTTATTGAAAACAATACTTACATGAAATAATAATAATACTAAAAGCTAGAAAATAATTAGGTAGGTCCTAGGAACTAGTCATCACACTCCTCATCAATCTAGGGCGTTGATCAGACAATTAAATAAAAGCGTTGGGCGCGTGAAATTTCTAAAAATGTAAGGCTTAGCATAACCTGATTACGGTTCAGTTGGTCTTATATATGACTATCAATAGAAATTTGACGCGTCCAACGCTTTTATTTAATTGTCTGATCAACGCCCTAGATTGATGAGGAGTGTGATGACTAGTACCTAGGAGCTACCTAATTATTTTCTAGCTTTTAGTATTATTATTATTCCATGTAAGTATTGTTTTCAATAAAACCGTTTAACTTAAAAAAAATTTTTTTAATTATTTTATTTTCCAGTTTTTAGTCCTTATTTAATTGCCTATTATTTCTCATTCTATTTAGTTCATTTAGTGACTCATTATTACAATGACTCTTTCCTGACAATTTGTTACAATCTAAGTCCTCAATATATAATCCTTCCAAAGACTTTACGCAACTCTGCGCCACGTATGCTTGTCCCCACTCCAACTCCAAAATATTTTGATGTCACTTCTACCGGACTGTATGTAATATTTGTTCGAAATATGAGCCAAATCGGACATCATAGGTCGCTTTCTATTCATGTATGTATTATGTGTTCCAAATATGGGCCAAATCGGAAAAAATACGATTTTTGTGCATATCTCGATGCTTGCGCCACCTAGCGGCGATTTTTTTTCATAGGTCGCTTTTTAATCTTGTATGTATGTGTTCCAAACATGAGCCAAATTGGACCACACATACGATTTTTGAGAATTTCTCGATCCTTGCGCCACCTAGCCGCGATTTTTTTCATAGGTCGGTTTCTGTATAAATATTGGCCGATATGCCGCTTAATTAACGACACGGGCTTTGAGGTGTTTAAACTCACAATGTATATTATTTATTACTGGAGAATTTACACAATTCAAATTGATTACACTTCACTGAAAAAATGATATTAAAATATTGAAACTGCGAGACGGCGGACGGGCGATAAATTAACGTATCGTTGACGGGCACGATCGATGCGTGTCGGCGTGTAGTTTTAAGTAAACTGAAAAATGAGAGTGTGCGCGGTAGCGATTGCAGACACAGCTGAGATGCCATGATTGCGTTTGGCCGCACTGGCCGGGTGTTTCCAGACGGAGGGGCGGACTTAATCCGAAAATCGGATCATGTCTTCAACATGCTCCGTTCGGGGGTAGTAAATCATCCTTTACCACGACTAAATCTCCAACTTGAATATCGCGTTGAGGGCATTTCCATTTGTACCGCTTGTGCAACTCCTTGAGTTACTCGTTCTTCCATCGTGTGCTGAACTGGTGGTGAAGCGTTTTTAGTTTCTGCCATTTATTAACCAGGGTGAGATGCTCGGCAGTTGGCTCCGGTCGTGACAAGAGTGGCGCGCCACGTAGGAAATGCCCTAGGGTTAGGACTAGGGGATCCATTGGATCTTCGGACATGGGGGAGAGCGGTCGGGAGTTGAGGACCGCATCTATGCGTACTAAGAGGGTAATGAGCTCTTCGAAGGAGAACTTCTGGTTTCCTGCTACCTTCGTAAAGTGTATCTTAAAACTTTTCACGGCCGCTTCCCATAGACCACCCATGTGTAGAGCGTATGGTGGGATGAATTTCCATGAGAATCCGTGAGTTGCATACTTTTCGGCGTCGTATGTAGTAGCTTCCTTGAGGAATGTGGTGAATTCCCTTTGTAGTACGCGTTGTGCGCCGACGAACGTTTTTCCGTTGTCAGAAAATATCTGATGGGGTAGGCCACGGCGGCCAGTGAATCGGGCAAAGGCTGCGTTGAAGGCATTCGTGGTGAGGTCAGAACACACTTCTAAATGAACAGCCTTTGTGGAAAAACAGACGAACACACAAACGTAAGCTTTTACATACGAATCTCGGCGAAGGGGAGACGATTTTACCATAAATGGTCCAGCAAAGTGGACTCCTGTTGTATGAAAGGGTAGGGAATATGTTGACCTCTCGGGTGGAAAAGCTACCATTATCTGCGTTTACATCTGCTGTTTGTAGATGGTGCAGATTTTGCAGTGGAAGATGAGCTTTTTTACCTTTTGCTTCAAACGTGCAATGTAATACTGTTGCTGTACCATTCGGATCATCAGCTGTTTGTCGGCGTGCAGCAGGTTCGAATGGAGGAAGTCCAACAGAAGAGAACAAAATCGAGAGTTTTCGGGTATGATAATTGGGTGCCGCTCATTAAAGCTCCATGTGGCATAGGCTAATCTTCCAGAAACTCGCATGATTCCTGAGTCATCTAACATGGGGTTTAATGTCAGAAGGGTGTTCTTTTTAGGTAAGGGTCCTGACGTTTGAAGCAGCTCTATCCTGTCTCCGTAATGACTCCGTTGAGTTTGCATGATAATTTTGATTTTGGCATCATTCACTTCGGCGTGGGTGGGGTTGAGCGTGGCTAGAACTTTCAGTTTCCTTGCTTTCTTGATAAACCGCAACATATAGGCCACGACTCTAAGCGCTCGAGAAAACGACGAAAACGGTCGAGTATATCTACATTTTCTTCCTGCAGGGTGTGGAATACTTCCACATATCGTTGTTCGGGGGGAGCTGGGTGGTGAGATATATCCTTTGGCCACGAAGTTGATGGATTGGTAAGCCAATTGGGTCCTTCCCACCACGATGGGCATTCGACTAAATCCTGAGGCTTACAGCCTCGAGTGCCCAAATCCGCAGGGTTATCGTTACTGGAAACGTGCCTCCAAGTGGCGTTGTCGACGTTCTTAAGAATTTCGGATGTCCTGTTGGCGACATACGTTTTCCATGTATGGGGTGGTTTTTCTAACCATGCCAGTACGATGGCAGAATCGCACCAGAGAATGAGTTCATGGTGGGGTAGGTTCAGCTCACTTCGGAGCTGTTTCACTAGTTTGGAGAGTAAGGCTGCTCCACAGAGTTCTAACCGTGGAAGACTCACGGTTTGAAGGGGTGCTACTTTGCTTTTAGCAGCTAGCAAATGGGATGAAATCCTAGTTTCATGGGTTTGTACGCGTAAATATACACAGGCACAAAATGCTTTTTCGGAAGCATCTGAAAATCCATGCAGCTGGATGAGTTTATGGGGGGAATACTGTACCCACCTAGGGATTTTAATTTCTCTGATGTGAGGTAAATTTTCGTGTATTGAGGTCCATTTTTGGAGAGCCCCGGGCTTCACATCTTCGTCCCAATCCGTTCCTTCCATCCAGCAACATTTTGGCAAGAATTATTATTGGCGATAGCCATCCTGCGGGGTCAAATAGTTTCGCAACTGCTGATAAAATCTGCCTTTTTGGTAGTCGTGTTTTCTGCTGGTGGTGCATCGTACGTATAGGTGAAGGTGCCGGTTAGCGCGTTTCACTGAATTCCAAGAGTTTTAGTGGAACTCGAATCGTGGAATTTAAGAAAGTCGACGTCTAGCAAATCAGGGTCGGGAACGGGTTTTAAAATTTCAAAGTGATTTGCCGACATCTTTCTCAAAGGGAACCCTGCCGATTTTAAGGCTTCGATAACTTGAGTCATACATATGTATGTTTCGTTTAATAAAATGTTTTTAGCGAGCGGATATTCATCTTGACAGTAGTGGGCGAGTTGGTGTAGGGTTCGAATTGCCAAATATGGCGCGCAATTTACACCAAAGGTAACTGTTTTTAGTCGAAAATCTTCTATCGGCAGAGTTGGGTGTTTTCGAAAAACGATTCAATGAAAATCTTTATCTTCTTCATGGATGAGTATTTGGCGATACAGCATTGACGAGCATTAAGTCATTTTGTAGTATGGGGCCTGTATGGAGGACGTCGTTCAACGAGTTGCCAGAATGTGACATTTTTGATGCGTTGAAAACGACTCGCACTTTTGTTATTTACCATCTCTAATTATCTCTTGTTGGGAGGCGGGTTCCATGTGATCCATAGGTAAATATTCATTAAGGACTTCAAAATATTTTCTGATGTACTGCTGTTGTGCTGTGGGTCGTGAATAGCCGAGTGCCAGATTGGCTGGAAATTCCGATTTGAATGGTAGTTTGACCCTGTAGCGCCCATCTTCCTCACGAATTGTGGTTGTCCGGTAGAGTGCTTCGCAGTATTCGTCATCTGCTGATTGTTGTTGGGTTGGTGAACTTCTTCCTGTTCCCAAAATTGTCTCAAAAGTTGATTGAGAGGGTCATCGGTGCATTCCGTGACGTGAGTGCTGAAGGTTGATACCTTTTCACCTACAGGGCCGCTAAATATCCATCCGAATATTGTGTTTTGGGCAAGTAATGTTCCACTCACGTTTCGTAGGAGCCCTTCGGTGAAGATTTGCGGGGTGATATCGCTGCCGATTACCACATCGATTTTCGATGGTATCGAATTCTGTGGATCGGCTAACGGTAAATGGAACAGTTCTTCGAGATCTTGGTGCGTTGAAACTCTGACTGTGGGCAAGAACTTCGTTAGTTTCGGCAAAATTATTGCTTGTGCGTCTATCATTTGGGTTAAGTCTGCCGAACAGAATGTTATCTGGCAGACTTTATTGGTATTTTTCACAACCGTTCCACCCATTCCAGATATCTGGTGGAGAGACTCTTTTGTGGGTAGACCAAGAATCTTTTGTATACGGGATGATACAAAAGTTTCTTGTGAACCTTGGTCTATTAGGGCACGAATTTTGTGAAATTCGCCAGCATAGTATACTGATACTACTGCTCTTGGTAGTAGGGTGGTTCCATGATTGCTCGAAAAGAGTGTAGAAACCGAGTTTTTGTCCTGAGACTGTTGGGAGGAGGTGGCTCTTGCGGCGGCTTTCGATGATGTGGGTCGCTCGTCGTCCGTTCTCCTAGGGGTGCCGGCTTGGGAATTTTGAGCTCTGGGGTTTGGTTGTGATTGTTGGGGTTTGAACTGCAAATGCAGTAGCGAGTGATGACGTTTTTGGCAATAAACGCACGTGAAACTACTTTTACATTCGTTCTTAGGGTGTGACGTTGACAAACAGTTTTCGCAATAACTATTTTCTCTCACAAATTTGATTAGGTCTGATACCGATAAATTTCTAAACCTAACGCAAGATTTGACTGCGTGGTATTGATTGCATAATCTACACGAAGCCGTTTTGTTGAACTGCGTGTGATATGCATGGATTCTATTATTGTTAGATTGGGTCGGGTTTTGATTCACCACTCGTGGTGTAAAACTCGAAAATTGGGGTTTCGCCTTGCCTGGTCGATAGGTACTTATTCTCTCTACTACCTCGTATATGCTGTTCAAAAATTTATTCATATCATCCCAAAGTGGGAGTTCTTTTCGGGACCTGAGGGATTGTTCCCATAGTGAAAGGCTTTCACTTGGCAGCTTGGATGAGCAGAGGTAAACGAGGATTGGGTCCCAGTCCGTTGTCGGGATTCGGGTGTTAAGGGTTGATATGCAGTTGTTGATTGTCGTCTGCATCTTCTGTATTTGTTCTCCGTTTTCTGCGAATATTGTGGGTAGGTTGAACAGCGTCTTTAGTTGATTGCAGGGATGAACCTTAACGTTAAGCTAATCGATTATCAAAAAATTGCCACCGTTTCCGTTGAGACACTTCGAAATATTATCGATATAGAAATTATCAAGATAAATTGTATCTCGTTTTTAACCGAAATGAAAAGCTTTCGTTAACGTTAAAAACGTTAACAAAAACGTGATACTTTATGTTTGAATTGTGTTGGCAATGCTATAGCCATGATGAAGCCGTAAGGTGGTAACAACGAGCGCACATACACACACAAAATCCATGTAATTTGTTTGTGTAATTCGTTGGTGGTAATGTCAAAAATACTCTGAGAAATGTTCGTACTGTCAAAATTCATAAGAAAAGTTGCAATCAGCTTGGCTAATGCTTTCGCCTTTAATGACTCCGCCATCAATCAGCTTTGCCAGCATAATTTGAAAATAAACAAAACGAAATGACTTTGTTTCGTTTATTAACGTTAATTATCGTAACGAAATGATATCGGTTCGTTGGTTAAGCATGCCTGGTTGATTTTCGACGAGTATCCTTTTGTTTTCGTACCTAGATCTGAGTGCTTCCCAGGCAAGCTCGAAATTATCATCGCTCAATGGGTATTGTTTTACAATAAGTCCTGCTTGACTTTTCGTTTTCAGGCGTAGGTGGTATAATTTTTGAGCGGGTGATAATTAAGGGTGGTTTTTATAGACTGCCGTGAACATATCTCTGAAGGAGGGCCAGTCTTCGTATCCACCATGAAAGACTTCGGTGTCACATGCTGGTACTTTCAAATAAAAACCATTTGAGTTTGAATTGTTTATTGGGTGGGCGGGTATTTGTTGTTGGTTGGTGCTAGGAGTGTTGAAAAGCTGTAAGGCTTCTAAAATTTCTGATTTGCATGTTTGATACGTTTCCATGCATTTCGCGAATTTTTGCTCAACCGAGCCGCTGACATCTGTGTAATTGTCGGAAAAACTTACTCCTCGATGGGACTCTAGCACCCTTGCCCATATTTTATCTAAATCTTCTAATTTGACCTTAAGTATACACTCTGATAAATCGGTAGCTTGGAAGGGTGACCATCTTGAGCAGTAAACCTCTAATTGGTTACCGTCATATATAAATTCCTGCAGGCATTGGTCTGCAGTGGTCAATTTTTGGGTTCCGTTTGTTTTTGGCATTATAATTTAATGTAATTTACGAAGAAATGGGAGCTTTTATTAAGCTGTGAAAATAGAAACAAAATTTGTCAAAATGGCAAAAAAAAAAGTTTTTTTGTTGAAACCAGCCTAATGTATGCTTGGTTCTTTATATGGGCTTGTCTCAGCGCTTCTGGGTACAAGTATGTGGGAATATGTATATGTAAATGGGTGTTCACTGGGGTTTTTTTTTTTTTTGAGACCCGCCTAATGCATGCTGTGTTTTTTGTTATATGTACTTGTCTCAGCGCTTCTGAGTACAAGTAATATGGGTATATATGTATGTATATCTATATATATAAGTGGGTAAAATATATTTGCCGGTAAACTGTGGTGTACCAACAATACCTTTTGTTTGCCGTGCCAATGCACTTGATCTATTGACAAAGTAAATGTATGAAAATAGTTATGTGATCGATGATCTTTGTTGCTTCCTTCTATTGTGTAGTTACATATGATCATGCATTAACTTTGCTGAGTGTGGGTTTTTGGCTTAAGCAAAAAGATGTACAAGTGTGTGTGGGTGCTATAGGGTGCATATACTTGTAGGTTTGTATGCAAAATTAATCTTGGGTGCACCGGTAAAATAAACTTTAGGAAAAGTGACAAAAATTTGGCAAAGTTCGTTGCTATGGGTTTTTTTATAAAATATATTTTATGTAATATATGTATATAAGGGTAAACTGGGCAGCGGTGCTTTTCGCGCTGGAAAAATATGTAACTCGGGTGATATTACCGAACTAAGTGTGTATATACATATATTACGTATATACGTATATATTTTTATAATTATGTAGATATTTAGCGCAACGGACTTTTTGGGTATATAGAACCGGAGTACTATGTATATGGCGGTTCTGGATCACATTTTGTACGGAAAACTGGGAGCATGTCTCACCCTAAATACTCAATACTTTTGGACCAGTCTGTCGTCAGTCTGGTCTTAGCAATGGGACCAGTTCATTATTTTCGGATTAGTCTGGGGTGAGTCTGATCGAAGGAATGAAACCAGGTCTATATTTATCTTCACCTGAAATTTTTACCACCTCTCAAGATCATTCAACAATTCCGCTAGGTGGCGCATACGTGTTTTCGGTTTGTGTTCTGGCTGATCTTCCGGATTGTGTTCTGGCTGATCTCACCGCTAGGTGGTGTGTTCTGGCTAACTTCCGCTAGGTGGCGCATAAGAGAAAGCTTAGTGGTGTATAAGAAAAAGCTTAGAGCTTTTTACCTTTAGCAGAGCTTTGTATTGGTAGAGCGTTTATGCTTTTTATAGAACTTATTCTTTAAATTCCTGAACCGTTTGAGTTTTTTGGAGAACCACGGACGTTTATTTTTTGTTGCTCTATGAGTTGGGATGTTACTCACACAGATGTCATAAATTTTTGACTTAAAAATATCATAACAACCAGTTACATCTGCATTTCCAAAAAGATGGCCCAGTTCAAATCAAACAAAATGTTTAACTCATCAAAATTACATCGCGAGTAATTAAAGGCAGCTCTAGTATCACAAGTTAGTAGTTCGAAAAATTCATTAGAACCCAAGCTCCAGCGTCAATGGGCTATGATGTTGATTTGAAGGTGAGATGTAACTGGGTGCTATCGAGAACTTATGGTTAACATTGTAGCTTACAAATATTAGATCTAAGACCCTGTCTAGTAAGTTTAAAACGCTATTAATTTGTACTTGTTCGATACATTGAAAATTATCAATAAGGTATGATTCAGAGGCAGTAGTAACATTCGATGGAGTTACAACGGCATTCCATCCAAAGAACTCCATGAAATATTACCCATATTAAAATCACCCAGGATATAAACTCGATTGTCCCCAATTATATCATGCACAGCCACTGTATTATCCACATGACCCTTATATAGGGCATCAGAACTACCCGGCGGAATATAAGACACACAAATGTACAGGAACCCACAAGCTCCCTGCAATTTAATGCATAGTTGATCCAGCAAAGAGTCAGTATTATGTAAATGAAACAACGAAGCTCGAAGATGTTTGCGTGCAGCAATGAGTATGCCACCACCTCTACTAAGACCAGTTTTTGCATAGTCTCTATCCTTGCGAAATACATCAAAAAGAGCCGGATTGAAAAAGTCCGCAATCAATAGTGTAGCTCTGAGGACAGGGTGTAGACAGACTCAGTTTTGGTTCTGATACCGGAAGTATTTTGATAGTAGTACCACCAGTAGTGTAGGAGCTATTTTTTTTTGTGCTGGGACTGAACGCCTTTTTGAAAAAAAATCAAAAGGACGAACAGCAACGTTTGATGGCCATATGTCAGAGGTCAACAGCTTGTTAAAATACATTTGAGGAACACCAAGCTTAAAATTTACGAATTTAATATTGTTAGGATCATTACCTTCTCTAATTAAATTAGAGAATAAAATCGAATTACTATATTTGTTTTGTCATTTCAGACATTTTGTTCTCAAACATGGAGATGGTGTCTTTAATGTCATTTTCCAGGTCTGCCTGCAGCTGTGTGAAGTTTTTGGCCATAT
Source organism: Eurosta solidaginis (assembly GCF_040869045.1). Lineage (NCBI taxonomy): Eukaryota > Metazoa > Arthropoda > Insecta > Diptera > Tephritidae > Eurosta > Eurosta solidaginis. The sequence goes on along the minus strand of NC_090323.1, from coordinate 106,109,120 downwards.
CTTCGATCATACGTTTTATGTCCTTTGTGTCTGATTTTAGATCACAAATATCCAATTTAATATTAGCGCTTACGCTGTCTTCGGGTTTACATTTATCGTTTTCGGTCAAATCTGCTTCGGAAAGTACGGCTTGCGGAGGCTTCGATTTCAAAGTTGGTTGCTTCGTTACATATTCTGAAGATGATGCATTTTTAGCACCTCCAATTTTTACGCCGTTCAGAATTTGGTGCAAGTTGAAAAATTATGCATATTTTTGCATGTAATGCATGTACATAATCACCATTGACAGGCAAGGGTTTTTCGCAATCGCCGCATAAAATTGTTGTCGTGTCCATGTTGTTGTTTGGCATTTTATACGACACTTGCCCCAGAAAATTTTTGTAAATTAATTATGTTTTAGATTGAAATTCTTAAACACGTTCACTTAATGTTCATTTTAGGTTTCTCAATGTGGATTGATAGTGTTCTTTTAGGTTTTTTTTTTTAAAAAAATTGTATCTTTATATGTTTGTTTCTCACATTTATTTAGGAGCTTGCTAAATACACGTCTGCTTTTCTCAGCGGCGAAAATACTTCCCGACCATCTTTGGAACTATTTATATGACCATAAAAAACCCTCCAGGCCATCCCGCCCTCCCCATGTTCCATGAGGAACTTGGGGTCGCCAGAGCCTCGGCTGTTAATGAAACAGGATTCGCCACGGGTATGAGAGGTTGACAATTGGGTTGGAGAAGCTATATATTGCGCTGGCAACCCCTTGAGAGGGTTGCGCTTCACACCCCCTTGAATAAATTTGGTATTTTAGTCGCCTCTTACGACAGGCATACTTACCGCGGGTATATTCTAAGCCCCACTCGTCAGTATTTGTTAAGCCATTGTTCTTGTTTCCCATTTTTAAAAGTGGGCGTGGACATAATCTGATTTCGATCATTTTCAATACCAATATATCGTCGGCGATGCTGTAAAAGCTGCTTTCTCCATCCACCTATTCCACAATTATCAAAGAAGTCAGTTTAAGTTAAACGCGTAGCTTTTACCGCATCGACGATCTCAATTTATGCTCAAGTTATGGTGTCGGCGGCCACCGTGGTGTGATGGTAGCGTGCTCCGCCTATCACACCGTATGCCCTGGGTTCAACTCCCTGGCAAAGCAACATCAAAATTTTAGAAATAATTTTTCAATTAGAAGAAAATTTTTCTAAGCGGGGTCGCCCCTCGGCAGTGTCTGGCAAGCGCTCCGATTGTATTTCTGCCATGAAAAGCTCTCAGTGAAAACTCATCTGCCTTGCAGATGCCGTTCGGAGTCGGCATAAAACATGTAGGTTCCGTCCGGCCAATTTGTAGGGAAAAATCAAGAGGAGCACGACGCAAATTGGAAGAGAAGCTCGGCCTTAGATCTCTTCGGAGGTTATCGCGCCTTACATTTATTTTTTATTTTTATTAATCATAAACATGTAGACCATCGGCACTTAGTAAAGCATCGGGGGAAAATATCGAGGTAAAGTATCGATACTTTACTCAGTACTTTGAAAAAAATATCGAGTACGAAATATTCAAGTTTTTTTTTTTAAGTATCGATGCTACTCACTAAGTACTCGTATAGTTCTATCACTAGTCGGGCCTGGTGGCTTTAACGCAAGGGTAGACGAAGACCGCATGTGGTCCTAAAACCAGAAAGTTCAGCACCTATAACGAAACCTCAAAATCGATTAAGGCTGTCCGACTTTGCCTGCGCCCGAAATATGGTTTTATAGCGTTGTCCTGTGCACCGAACAAAAAACTCACGAACAGGGCCCGTATTACGTGTTACGATCAGTGACTGCAAACCATTTTCACTCAAGCGATAACTATGCAACTGTCAAACTTTTTTTTGAAAATTAAAATAAATAATGGATCTAACGAGTACTGTTTGTCGCTAGTTCAAATATGCCATTAATCCGATCCACCTTTTCAGGGCTATTGTGATTTAAAAAATGAGTTTCGATCACGGATCGTAACACATAATACCGGCCAGATTAGCCATTTTCCTTACTACAGGCGGCAGACATGGTTTTGTTTTTATTATCATTTAAGTTTTAGACATCTTCCCCTCATTTAAGCCGAAAAAATAAAAAAAATGTTTATAATTTTGTTTAATAAACATATTTATTTTATGAAAATTGTTAACATTTCTGTGCTAGAAAAATCAGCACTATGTAGAGTTGGAGAAAAAAATTATGCCATTGCATTCTTTTAAAGAATAATAGATTTTTATGGTTTTAACTAAACTTTTTCCTTTGAATAAAAAAGTATCTTCACAAAGAGGCAAGTTGAGTTTCAGAGTGGGAGTTGAAGATGGCGGATTAGAAACAGAAGCTGCCAACGTCAGTCACCTTGTAATGTTATCATGGTTGAAAAGTATGCTCAAAAAATTCTATATTATTTCTTTTGAACTGCTTTACCGACAGTTTTCAGTGATTTAGGTTTATTGTCTATTTAAGCGCCCTATATACAATGAAATCGGTTTCATGCAATCTGTTTCACTTGAAACGCAATTTTTATAAAAAAATTTGGATATTCTTGTAATCTGTTTGGTGTGTGTGGGCATGCTTTCGTCGCTTTCTTCAGTTTCAGCAATCGGTTGTGTGTGTATGGCGGAGTTTATTGTACTTTGTCATTTCGTTTGTGTCTTCGCGGAGTAAACATCGTGGAAAAATGGTTTCAGTAAACAGTAAACAGTTTTTGCGGGACCAGGAAGAGCAAGCGGAGGGACTATGTACTCTCGATATGAGACAAAATAAAAATAATATAAGTATGTAGATATACAAAATAAATGTTAAATCAAATAAAGTGAAATAAAGTTTAACTTAATTATATAAAATAAAATTAAATATTATAAGTTAATCCAAAATAATTAGTATTAAATTAAAATTTAATTAAGTGAAACTAAGCTAAATTAAATTAAGTGAAAATAAATTTGATTGAATGAAATTAAATTAAGTTATATCTAGTTATATTAAATGAAATGAAATTAAATTAAACATAATAAATTTATTTAACATAATTAAGATTCATATAAAATTTAATTAGGTGAAATTAAGTTAAATTATATTAAATAAATGTAAAATAAATTAATTATTTTATTAATTTGTTGTCTCAGGTGTGGTTCTCAGGTGCCGTATTTCCTCAAAATGCTTACGGAGATTACTCCTTAGGCCCCTAGGCGGTGCTGGTTCGTCAATCAGATGTCTGTTGGGATGCCCAGGTTTCTGGGTATTCAACAGAAACTGTTTGGTCAGCATCTCATTTCTCTCCCTGATGGGAAGTATTCTCGCCTCATTATGCAGATGGTGTTCTGGGGACATAAGAAGACAGCCCGTGGCGATTCTGAGAGCAGTATTTTGGCAGGCCTGTAGTTTCTTCCAGTGGGTAGTTTTGAGGCTTGGCGACCATATGGGTGACGCGTAGCACGTAATCGGCTGGCTAATTGCTTTGTATGTGGTCATGAGCGTTTCTTTATCTTTTCCCCAGGTACTGCCAGCAAGGGATTTGAGGATTTTATTACGGCTCTGAATTCTCGGAACAATTGCGGTGGCGTGCGCACCAAAATGTAGATCCTGATCAAACGTCACACCCAAGATTTTGGGGTGTAGGACAGTCGGTAGCGTAGTGCCATCGACGTGGATGTTCAATATGGTCGACATTTGGGGCGTCCATGTTGTAAATAAGGTCGCGGAAGATTTAGTCGGTGACAATGCCAGGTTTCGCGAGGCGAAAAAACTGGAGAGATCAGGGAGATAGCCGTTTATTTTATTGCATAGCTCATCGATCTCTGGGCCTGGGCCTGTGGCCATTATTGTGCAGTCATCGGCGTAGGAAACGATTGTGACTCCTTCCGGTGGTGAAGGTAGAAATTAAACAAAAGTGGGGATAGGACACCACCCTGTGGCACCCCTTGTTTAATTCTCCTTGGTTTTGATGTTTCGTTTCTGAATTGTACCGATGCCTGCCGACCACCCAGATAATTTGCGGTCCACCTTTTAAGACATGGGGGAAGGGTAGACCCTTTCAGGTCTTGCAGTAATGAGCCATGGTTGACCGTATCAAAGGCTTTTGATAGGTCTAGCGCTACGAGTACTGTTCTATGGTGGGGGTATTGATTCAAACCGCAATTTATCTGGGTGCTAATGACATTTAGCGCGGAGGTAGTGCTATAGAGTTTTCTGAAGCCATGCTGATGAGGGGCTAGCTGCAAATGTGCTTGGAAATAAGGGAGCAAAATGGCTTCAAGCGTCTTTGCCACTGGCGATAGGAGAGATATCGGACGATATGACTCACCTACGTTAGCTGGTTTCCCAGGCTTTAGTAGCGGGACCACCTTGGCCATTTTCCATTTCTCGGGTATGGCAAAGGTGGAGAGAGACAGGTTGAAGACATGCGCTAAATATTTGAAACCATCTTTCCCTAGGTTTTTAAGCATCGGCATGGCTATGCCGTCTGGGCCCACTGCTTTGGATGGTTTAGCGCGACCAATGGCGTCCTCAACCTCTCTAGCGGTGATGGTGATCGGTGACGCGCTGAATTTGTGTTTATGTGCGTGTCTATTGGCTCTCCGTCTATCTTTGTCGACCGTAGGATGCATTATATATTGTCGGCAGAAAGCTCTCGCGCATTTTTCCGCATCCGACAGCACCTTATCGCCAAAGGCGATGGAAACTTTGTCTTTGTGCTTAGTCGGATTCGATAGGGACTTTACGGTGGACCAAAGTTTACCTACACCGGTAGAGAGGTTACAACCTCTTAGGTGCTCTTCCCATTTCGCCCGCTTGTGTTCGTCCACAAGCAATCTGATGCGTTGGTTTATATCCCTTATTTGGGGGTCGCCTGGATTAAGCTGTCTTATAAGGTCGCGTTCCCTCGCTAGGCTCGCGGCCTCCGCCGGGAAGTGGGGCCGGATTTCGGGAATTCTCCCGGCGGGAATGAAATGTGCCGAGGCGGATTCAATGACCTTACGGAAGGCACGCTCCCCTTGGCGGGCATCAGTCGGGATAGGGAGGGCAGCAAAGCTGCTGTCTGTTGCAGATTTATATTCTTCCCACTTTCCTTTTTTGAAGTTTATGAAAGTGCGTTTTTCGGTGACGATGAAGTCGGCGGTACGCTCGAACGAAATAAGTATGGGCAGGTGGTCGGATGCCAATGTTACCATCGGCTGCCAGTTGATGCAGTTTACGAGTTCTGCGCTCACGATTGAGATATCTGGCGAGCTATGACAGCTTCCTACCATACGTGTGGGGGCGTCTCCGTTTATTGTGCAGAACGTCGTTTCTTCTATTTGATCCGCCAACATCTCACCCCTACTGTCCGCCCGCAAGTTTGAATGCCATAGGTCGTGATGGGCATTGAAATCGCCTAAGATAATGCGATTGTTGCCAGTGAGTAAGGCCTCGATTTTAGGGCGGTATCCACTGGGGCAACAGGTGACAGGAGGGATGTAGATGTTGATGATTTCTAGATTTGCATTGCCTGACCGGACAGATAGGCCTTGACGTTCTAAGACATTGTCCCTGCGGTCGATGCCAGGATCAAATATATGATATTGCACAGAGTGGTGTATAATAAACGCGAGGCCGCCTCCATTTCCGCTCTCGCGGTCCTTCCTGTGGACATTATACCCAGAGCAGGTCTGCAATGCAGATCTTGCTGTGAGTTTAGTCTCTTGAATCGCAGCAATGCGGATGTTGTGCCGCTTCATGAAATCGACTATCTCCGTAATCTTCCCAGTTAGTCCATTACAGTTTAACTGCAGAATTCTGAAGTGCATGAGGGGTGACGCCGCCACTCTAGGGGTAAGTGACGGGTGACTACGCCTAGGTTGTGGAAGGCCAGGACGCAATTGCTGCTGTGGCCTTGGGACTGGGCGCCCTTGGGCAAGCATTGGGGTACCCGGATGATTTGGGTTTGCGATCTGGCAACATGGCGCGATGAAACCCGTCGAGGGGTTGCCGTCGCGGAGACCAGAACATCTAGGAAAGTGGCACCACCCAAGGCAGGAGCTGCATTGAGCGGATGTCGCAAACCTATATATTCTGTGCTGGCAGACGGTGCAAACGGAGGTAGGGACTAAGAGTCTGTTTCCCTGACCTGCAGGATTGCTGCCAGAAAAGATGGGGGGAGAAGAAGACGGGGGCAGGGGCTGATGCTCAGCATTGCTACCAGCTCTACTACGAAGGTAGTAGTTATTAGTGGTATCAGCTGTTTGAGTTGTTGGCGCCGTGGGGCGCGAGCAACAGCGGGTACTTGTTGTGGCTTGCTGAGCAGCGAGGCTGCTGGAAGGTAGTGGAGGGGCGCTTAGGCGTAGACTACGGGACGCCCTTGGGCGTGAGCAGCAAGGAGCCACAAAAGATTTATAAAAGTTACGTGGACGTCGGGTTTTGGGATCAAGCCCAGAACAACCTGTCCGATGCAACCATCCCTTGCACGAGACACACTGAACAAAGTATGACCGTCCTAAAAAGATTATTTTCTGGCAAATGCAGCAAAACCATTTCTCAGGACCGGGGTCAGGAGACGGACCCGGATTGGGTTCGATACCTTCCCGGAGTAAGAGAATATGTAGCAGTCCTGCTGCAAGGAGCTGCTGGGAGGATGACAATTTGTGGGAGGGACGAAACAAATTAAATGGGGTCACACTGAAATGACAGTCCTTGGTCGGGAAAAATCCCGAGTCGCTCCGGTACATAGAACCGACTGCCTTGGGAAGCGCCAAGGCAGAAAACGAGTTATAAATCGAAACTTGCAAAGTGCATTGATGGCCTGATGCGTTAAAACGTCAAGCCTTCAGTGTGTGTATCGCTGATGATAATTTACTCGTTTTCTATGAAACTTGCAAAGTGCATTGATGGCCTGATGTGTTAAAACGTCAAGCCTTCAATGTGGGGATCGCTGACGATAAACCGTCATGGGTTTATCGATAGCCGGCTATACGGTCTATGAACTTTGTTTTTTCTAATTTACTCGCTTGCTATGTTAAATTATGTGATATAATATAACTTCTAAAATATACATTTTACAAAAATAATAAAGTTGGTCTTGAAGACAACAAATTAATATAATAATTAATTATTTACAGACCAACAAAACCAAAACATAACATTATATACTTTCAGTCTACGGAAAAAGCACCCTGGAATCCTAACAAAAGCAAGAGCTTGAAAGAAAACCATATGGGCTGCAACAAAAATCCTCGTCTAAAGAGATAATAGCACCTGATTGGCGCACTCAATTGATGGTGGTAAAGAATATAAACAACAAAAAATAGAAAACGAGTTATAAATAGAAACTTGCAAAGTGCATTGATGGCCTGATGCGTTAAAACGTCAAGCCTTCATTGTGTGTATCGCTGATGGTAAACCGTCATGGGTTTTGAAATAGTCGGCTATCCGGTCTATGAACTTTGTTTTTTCTAATTTACTCGTTTTCTATGTTAAATTATTTAATATAATATAACTTGTAAAATATACATTTTACAAAAATAATAAAGTTGGTTTTGAAGACAACAGATTAATATAATAATTAATTATTTTCAGACCAATAAAACCAAAACATAACGTAAAATAAATTAAATAAAATAAAATTAGGTAAAAGCAAAATAAATCGACTAAACTACAAATACAAAAAATAAAATAAAGTTTTTAAAGTAAGTGTATCAAATAAAGGAATTTGCAGTGAATTAAAATAACAAAACTTTAATTTCTGAGTGCGCATGTTATATATTTCCCCACTTTAATATTACAATTGAAAATTATTTAAATAATTCAGTAATGTAAAGAAATTAGTCAAATTAGTATAGCGTTTTTCAAATGTTAAATTAAATATTATTGTTTTTCCATGGTACTGAACCAACAGAATTAAAATAATTGCAAAATTTGTCTCGGATTTCTTTTGCATTCTTCGACGGATTCGAACTCTTCGTAGATTCGAGGTTGACCATGTCGGGAACCTCAAACCTTGCCTGTGCTATATTTAAGTAGTCTGAGGAGTTTTTTGTTTTTAAAAAGTTGTGTAAATAACAGCAGGCGAGAGTTATTATTGCTGCTTTTTCTGGACTTAAATTAATATTTGTGAGAAGAATACGAAAACCGTTTGCAAGAATTCCAAACGCATTTTCCACTATGCGTCGTGCTCTTGACAAGCGATAAGTAAATATTTGTTCTTCCCTTGTCAAGTTATTTCGGCTATATGGTTTCATTAGATTCTCCAAAAGGGGAAAAGCGTCATCTCCAATAAAAACGTATGGGAAAACTTCTTCGGTATGTGGTAAATAAGTTGGTTGAGGTATGTTTAAAGTTTTGTCGTCATACATTTATTTAAATTTTGATTGTCCGAAAATTCCAGCATCTGAGACTCTGCCATTCGCTCCAACTTCCACCATCATCAACTCATAGTTCGCGTTTACCACTGCCATCATCACAATACTGAATATTTTCTTGTAATTATAATAGTAAGATCCTGATTTGGTTTTGTGATATGCACGTGCTTGCCATCAGTGGCTCCAATGCAATTATTGAAATTCCATTTATGTTCAAATTCGGCAGCTGTTGCCTTCCTTCTTCAGTTTCTGGCATCTAAAAATAGAAAAAAAAATGTATATTTTTTCCAGGCTATGAAAAGAATGGGATCTAACGGCATCGAAGACAACTTTTTGAAAAAAGCTACCTAATATTTAGAGAATGACAATAGTCCAGGTGACGCTCAAATATTTAGGGAAAGCTGGGCTGCTATTTTCCGAAAATTGGAAGGAAGGCAGCAGATTTATGCGAAACGTATGATAGATGACGCTTCATTGCGAGGCCAGCTGGGTCAACGGAAAATGAGAAGCCGCATAACTCCCGATGAGTATCAAGAACAAAGAAGCAACATGGGTAATTTACAACAACAAAACGTGTGCCATCAACCTTTTTATGAAAACGCAGAACAATGGTTAACTTCGCCAAGTAATTCTGGGTTTTCATTTTCACCTGGATCTAACTCGACCACCTTTGAGGTGTCATCAATTCATTCTCCAGCTCAAGAGCAGGTACTTATAATATCAAATGAAGTCGTAGAAAATCCGTCCAGATATTGTTTGACAGCGAAGAGTTTCGATGAATTAATTTAATACCTATATCAGTATTAATTTAAGTTTATATTGTATTTTTGTAGTACATAGAGAGGAAAGTGAAAAACTTATCTTCACTTTTGGATGTTATTCAATAATAAAATTGAAATTGAAAAGCAAACAAATTAAACAACTGGGTTAAAGCTTCGAAGTTGTTAAAAAACGCCCTATAATAAAAATAAAGTGAAATTTATTAACTAAAAAAATTATTTAATCATTAATTTATTTACTACTATTGTATTGCACAATGCTGTATTACTGTCATATATGCTTCTTTGATGCTTATCGTTTAAAGATGATATAATCATTTAAAGATGAAATTATCGCTTCGCACGTTTCAATTATAATTCTTCCTAAACTTTGGGGGGATGTAATGGTCAAAAATTTCAGATCCTCAAAGCTTTGACCAGCAACCAAAAATCGTAACGTTGCAGAAAACGTTTCGCTCGAAGTTATTGCTTCTCGCATTTGCGTATATTTCTTCTTAATTAAAGGATAATAGTAATTCGTCATAACTTTCCGAATCCATTCTTAAAAAATTTGTATAGTCTATAGGAGAAGTTATTTCCATTTCGTCGAGTAGATTTATGTGCCTATGAGCATATCGTGTTTTTAGCCACTCTTGCACCCACACGTAACGATACCTTTTTCTTCCTCTTTTTTTGCCCACAAGCAAAGAGGATAAATATAATAAGAGCCGTCACTCGTTATATTTTAGGCATTTACTCGATGTAAACTATGAGGTAGTCGCTACTTTTTTTTGGGTGAGATGTTTATAAATGTCTTCTATGGGGTATTTGTGTTTATTTTTCCGACTGTATTTAATTAATTCTCTTTCCAAAAAACACGTTTGCATAAAGTGACAACACCGCATGGTTAAATGGAAGGCAATTCAAAAATGTCCCTCATAAAACAAAAGTAGCGACTACCTCACAGTTTACATCGAGTAAATGCCTAAAAAATAACGAGTGACGGCTCTTATTACATTTATCCTCTTTGCCACAAGTACGCACCATACAATAAAATCGTTTTTTTTCCGCGACTCATCTTAACGCTTCCACGAACTGTGACGAATGAAGTTTGGAAGCAAATGTGCAAGTGTGTGGCGAACAGTTGAAACAGATTGCTTGAAACAATATCATTGTATATAGGGCGCTTTAGGTAGCAATTTGGGCGAACTCGCACCCAGCCTAAATAACAAAATTTTCCATGTAGTTTTTTTTTTTTTCTTCGATATCACTGGATCACAAATTCCAATTTTTTTTCTGCACCAGATACGCCATCCTATGTAAAATCACCCCCTGATTCCGAAAATCAAGGTTATTTTTAATTCTATGGTAACGTTTTTGAGATATTTACGAATTACCGTTTTTTCAAAAAAAAAAAAAAAAATTTGGGTCCACGTAATCATATATATCTCAAGAACAAATTGAGCAATTCCAAAACGGTTTGAAGCTCTTAAAAGGTAATAAAATTTGCTATAAACTGTGCATACAACATATTTTGCCCTGCAGATTCAAAGATAACGAACAATCATTACGGATTTTTTCAATTTTTTTTTTGTAGAAATATAAAAAAATTTATACTTTGCGAGGAAGGATCTCGAAAACTTTTTATTTTTTTTGTAGATTTTTTTTTCTCTCCAAGCTATGTTTTCTTACAAAAAATAAGCTTTCGTTCAACAAAATCGATGGACTAAAACAAAAGTTATAAGCATTCAAGTAAATATATCCATTTAATACTTAAGTACCCTACTGGTACATACATACATATGTGTTAGTATTCGTATATCAGTTAGTTAGCAGGTAGATTTTCGAAGGGTTATTAGATACAAAAAACTGTTAGTGTCGTTACCTCAATCCCAGGTACATTTCAAGCAAGAGCATATTTTTAAGGCAGGTGGTGTTTTCTTTGTAGAACTATGGAACATTTTTGTCTATGTAGGCTTGAAGTTTTACTTGATCTAAGTATAAATAATAGTACATGCGCCTTGTTCTTTCATAATATCTGCAAGGCTCGCCGGATACTGTTCAGTTTATTATTGCAGTTTATAACCCGTCATTTACTTAAAAATGTAGTATAAATAAAAGGGCGCGAGGGTTTGAGTGTACAAATGATCCAGATATGCTCCGTTTCTAACGGTCAATTTATCGTTAAAAGGATGCGACGTGTGTTTTCAAATCCTTTGAAAGTTACATACTATAAGTATTTTGGAATTGAGCCTAAAAACCATGGACACCGAATACTGTGTGCACCACATGTCGAATCGAATTGATTTTTTCGGAAACCGGAACAAAAAAGTGAGTTGTAAAAATTAGGAATTTGCTTCCTTTTAATGCATAGCTGACTAATTTCTGAAGCTATCTATTTAGGCGACATATGAAATTTATTACACCAATGAAGTGAAGGTCATTCAACGAACTGCTATATTTGTATTACAAAAGTACTTGGGGTTGGAAAGTCAAGAAAAGTAACCTATGCGAGCGTATCTACAGTGTCATTACCAGAAAAAAAATCAACGGAAGCTACATTGTCAGAATTAAATTTAACTTTAGTTCCGGCTCCAGTTTCATTGGCAACAGCAGTATCTGATTACGCGGCATCATGTTGTACTGGATTTCAAACGGAAAACGAAATAAACTCTTTGTCACAAGTACATTGATTGGATAAGGGATTTGGAATTGTCAAAGGAAAAGACCGAACTACACGCCTCTCGTATACAACAATTTAAATTTGTTTCATCCGATGTTAAGGTAACATATTATAGAACTCGTTACGAACAATTTTCCAAGTACTATACGAGGGAGGACAGTGTTTGTTACTGCAAAGACATTGCTGGTCTATTCAAACAGTTTGGTAAACCATATGATTCAAAAGAGTGGCGATTGTTCATAGACGGGAATAAATTAAGTTTAGAGGCCGTATTATTGCATATTGGCAATCAAAGGCCATCAATCCCGATCGCGCATGCAGTAAATACGAAGGAAACATATGAGATAATGCAAAAATTGCTCAAATTAATCAAATACGAAGAACATGATTGGAAAATATGTGCCGATCTTAAAGTCGTTGGAATGATATGTGGTTTTCAAAGTGGATACACAAAATACTGTTGCTTTCTATGCAAATGGGATAGCCGAGCTCGTCAAGACCACTACATCATAAAGGATTGGCCAGAACGAATCGTGTTTAAAGTTGGGGTGGATAACATAAAATACTCCCCACTTATGTATAAAGAAGACAAAAATAATTCTACCTCCACTCCACATCAAGCTCGGTCTTATCAAAAACTTTGTCAAGGCTTTGGACTTAGAAGGCGAAGCTTTTCATCATTTGATAATCTTTCCAGATATTTCAGAAGTAAAAATAAAGGAAGGGATTTTTGTGCGACCGCAAATAAGGAAAATGATGACCAATAACCATTTCAAAGAACTATTGTCAGCAGTGGAGACAGCAGCGTGGGATTCTTTTGAAAAGGTCGTTACTTCTTTTTAAGGCAAACATAAAAGTCCTAACTACGAGATGATAGTGAACGACTTAATCAAAAACTATGCGGAAATGGGTAAATAAAAAAACATATTTAAGACCGTTTTCTCAGTTAACTTTAAATCCTATCTGCCCGATAAATTTGTATGAAAATCTTTAAATTTACATGAGGATATATAGCCCTAAATCTGAATTCATCGTCCAGTTCCGATCGAACAAGAACGAGAAAAATGTAAATAAAAAATTTGTTCTGAATTGAAAGACAAATCCAGCCTAAGAAAATTATATACTAATGTGTCAGTTATGTATTTATCTAATATACTTTTTTATTTTCATTCAGGAGTAAATATCGTTAGCTTAATGTGAAAATGTGCCAAGTCACTTTTTACAAATTTTACAGGAAACGAAAAAAATGAATAATTTTTTAAATAACAAATTTTTTTTAAACTGTGAATGAGGATACCTTAGTTGCAATACTTTTGAGTGTAGAAGCTTTGAAAAAGATAAATAAAAATCATTTATGTAGAGTTCCAATTAAAAGAAACACGCGACTGGTTAATTTTAATAAATTTATTTGAATAAATTCAATAGTTAAATAGGTTACTTATGAGAACTATATTTTATAATAATTAAGCGGTCCGTGTAGTCTCGAATTTAAACAGAAACTGTCCATTTGTTTCGTCAATGTCGTTTTTATGCTGTCCTCGTTTCGTTGTTGTTCGTCAAATTAGGGTTCTTGCGCAGAGTTGTATATAAGCGTAAATGCAGGATCGTATTAGGGCATGTGTAGAGATAGCATATTATGGTATGCAATCCCGCATTCGGCCATCCTGACTAATCGTTCGGCTCGAACGATGGGTCCCACTTTTTCGTGTATTCGGGGACGGTGGTCGTACGTCCAGGACCTTCACCTTCGCCAACCTTTTCTACTTCGTACCGATCATGGGCTAAAACTTTCACAATCTTGTAAGGTCCAAAATATTTCGGCCTTAATCGAAGACAACTTCCAAATTGGGTACGCTTAATGGCGACCAACTCAGTTTGTTTATATTTCACCGCCGCTTTTCTCTTCATGTCGAAATTACGTTTATTTTCTTTTTCAATCAACGCAATATTTTCCTTGGCTTCCACTCGAATTTCCTCGCGTTCCGCATCTAAGTCATCGAAATCTGCATTCTCTAAAAACTCGCTTAATTCTGACAACCCGGTAACCCTCATGTCACATCCTGTTAATATCTTGAACGGTGCAAACTTTGTACTACGCGTTGGAGTATTATTTATGGCTTGTTGTACCCTATCTATGTATTTTTACCAGCTCTTTGGTTCCTCTGCACACAATTTTGACAACATTGGTACAACTATTTGATGCATTCGCTCGACTTCGGCCGTTTCCCCGCGGAACACCAGTAGCAATTAGCAAATGTTCAACACCCTCTTTTTCACAGTATCCTTTAAAGAGGTTTCCTGTGAAAGCGGCTCCTCGATCTGTGATTATGCGCCTGGGATTTCCAAACATTGCTGCCTGACTAGTAAGACGGTCAACGACAGCTTCAGCACCAGTATTTTTGGTTGGATACAGCCACACAAATTTCGAGAATGCATCCACGACTACTAAAATATAATTATACGCTTTCTTGGTTTGCTCCATGGGTCCTACATGGTCGACATGGTAAGTGCTTAGTGGACGATTCTCCTTATCGATGGGATTTAATAGACCTTCCTTCCTTCCAGCTTTTGCGTCAGTCACAATACATTCTACACAACTCTTTACGATTTTCGTTATTTTTGAGTTAAGTTGTGGAATGAAAAAGCTTTTCTCAATAGCGTCTTGGGTTTTCTTTATTGAGAAATGTCCCTGTTTGTGCGCTGTTCGTATTATCTCATCTTCCATTACTGAGGGCACCACCATGAGCTCGTTTTCGGAATCCTTATACAGAAGGTTATGTTTAGTGAAGAAATCTGCGTACGTATCTTTCTCTAACACTTTACAAATCGCCTTTATCCATTCGTCCTGCTGTTGTGCTTGTTTCAATCTATGGACTAATAAGTCCTCTAACATCAGACAGGACACCCTACTTAATGCGTCCACGTGGCGCATTTTTGACCCGCTTCGGTGTTCGATTTCATAGTTTTAATCCTGTAACATCATGGCCCAACGAGTTACCCTAAGAGGAACATCATTTTTCCTCATTGTCATGGCGAACGCATTACAATCCGTGACAATCTTGAAATGTACTCCCATTAAATACACCTCCATTTCTTGAGAGCCTCCACAATAGCTAACACTTCCAGCTCGTATGAGTGGTACTTCTCCTCGGCAGGCTTTGTTTTTCGGCTCATATACTGGACCGGATGGAAGCACTGGTCTTCGCTGTCCCTCTGTAAAAGTACTCCTCCGTACCCATACATCGAAGCGACAGTATGAACCTCAGTTAAAGCCTTCGGGTTATAAAGTTTCAAAACTGGTGCACTGGCCAACGAAGTCCTTAGTTGCTGAAACGCTGCCTGCTGATTTTCCCTGAACTCAAATTTTGCATCCTTACGCAAAAGGTCAGATAGTGGTTTGGCGATCACTGCATACCCTTCAATGAATCGGCGAAAGTAAGACGTTAGCCCAAGAAATCTTTGTACCGCCTTTTTGTCGTTTGGGACGAGAAAATTCTTCACCGCTTCTGTTTTCCCATCCGATGGTCGAATTTTACCTCCCCCCACGACGTAACCCAAGAAATCTACCCTTTTTTGAAGAATCTGACACTTTTCCCATTTAATACGCAAATTAAACTGAGCTGCCCTGTCCAAAACTGCCTTGAGCTTGACTATGCCTTCATCAACATCCTTAGAGGTAATAATAAGATCATCCATGTATGTTATTACCGTGCCATCCCTAACAAGATCCCTAAACACAGCGAAAATATATCTGGTAAAGACCGCAGGGGAATTCGAAATTCCAAACGGAACATACAAAAATTCATATTGTCCTTGATGCGTAACAAACGAAGTATATTTCGTAGAACCTGCATCCGTTGGCACGTGGAAAAATCCATTTCTCAAATCGAGCGTTGTAAATACGAGTGCGCCTTGCAGCCTTTCTATCACGTCGTCCATAAGCGGCATGGGGAAATTGTCCTTTGTTATCTTCTCATTAAGACGACGATAATCGCAGCACAATCTTTTACTGCCATCTTTCTTCGCGACGAGCACAATGGGCGATGCATACTCAGAGGTGCTGGGTTGGATAATGCCTTCCCTTAGCCACTCGGTAACCTGATTATCAACAATGCACTTGTCGGAGTATGACATTCGACGTGGTCCTTGGAAAACAGGTGTCTAAGCTTTGGGCAATTGAGGGCGAGCAGTTTAATAAGAGTTATAAATGAGTAATTTTATGTGCTTGTAAGCGTATGAGTCGTGGCACAGTGGCTGACGTACCCGACCAAACGCCCGGGGTTGCGGGTTCAACTCCCACCAAGCATTCCTTTTTTTAAATTTATAAATTATTATTATTAATGGACTGTATTGAGTTTATGGGGTTTTTGATTTAATGTATACCATTTATTGAGTTGGGTAGTTTTAGTGTTATTGGTGTATTTAAGTCATGGGAGTATGCATAGCATCAGTACACCTTTATTTATTTAATTTGGGGGCGAGCACTGGGGGGCTCTGAGGCTTCGCTCTACTGAGCCACCTCATCCTCTATTTGAAGAACCCTTTAAAATGTGATATGGAGGCGAGCACGGGACGGCTCTGAGGTATTGGCACCCCATTTTCTACAAGAAAACCTCTATTTATTTAATTTGGGGCGAGAGTTGGGCACTCTGAGGTTTCGCTCTAATGAGCCACCTCATCTTCTATTTGAAGAACCCCTTCAAAGTGTGATATGGAGGCGAGCACTGGGCTCTGATGTATTAGCACACCATCCGAAGAACCTCAATTTTAATTAAAAAACTCAAACTATGTCTTTAGAATATTTCACTAACCAGTTGAGAATTACAAGCACACTCAATGGCTACTGAAACAAACGAACGAAAAATGTTCATAGTTTAAGTCGCTTAAACAACAGGGGTATCGTCGGATAAGCATATTTTCATAACAACTGGGTACTCTTGGTGCTTCATTGGCAAATAACAGTTTACCATGGTCTCAATCGCTTTTGCTTGTGAGCTGTTAAGGTGGGCTAGGTCAATATTAACTTTATTTTCCGGTTTTTCGCTAACTGACAAACACAAGTCTCTAAACTCTTGCAAGATATCCAATTCTAACTCCGCCTCCTTCAACTCAGGAGGTTCGATCTTGCCTTTTGTCTTAAACACGACATTGTCTTCTGAAACAATCAGGTCAACCTGTTTCAAGACAATGTTACCTATGATTGCTTGATATGCAATATCGCGTTCGGGAACAACGTGAAAGGTTACTTTCAGATCTTTGCCAGCTGTTATTAAATTAATGTTAAAACTGCCAATCGTACAAAGGGCACTACTACCTATGTCCCTTAAATGGTTCCGCTCCTTAGATAATTGAATATCCCCTAACATTAAAAGAACATCGTACCTCAAAAGGCACAAGTCGCACCCGGTATCTAACAGTGCCGAAAATGTGAAACCGTTTACTGTCAGATCTTTAAAAATAACACATCCTATAGACGAAGAAACACGCGCTGATTTCAAAGTATTCACGCGAGGCACCTCCTGCTTGACCTTAGCTTCTTTGTTTGGACAGTCAGCAATGCGATGCCCAGGTTGGTTGCATCCAAAACACGTAGACTTTCGCTGGCGTTGACACCCGCTAGCTAAATGGCCTACCTCTCCACATCGATAACATCTCTTAGTATCAGTTGCTTGCGATGTGCTGATGCTTTTATTCGAATCTTCGCGCTTACTCTGCGAAACACTTGAACCTACTTGACGCCCTGATCGTATCTTTTCGTATATTAGAATCTGAGCTTTCAACTCTACGATGGTCCTGGCCTGATACAAATTAGACTTTCTTGCCCTAGAGTCAGGGATAACCTCAATAAAATACTCAATTAGGCTCCTGTCATCGATATTGATGGGCCTACCTATTTCCATAAGGCTATAGAAGTACTCCCGATAGTCCTCGTTGGCACGTTTTCGTCGATTCCTAAGCTCTCGATGTACCTCGATTGAAGATACAATAACCCCAAACTCTTTTTTTAATGCTTCCTTAAGCATACACCAACTACTGATTCCACGTTGGCTACGTACAAAAATTTTACTGCGCCCTTTAGAAGCTGCTTCCCATAAATAAACTTTTGTAAATCGCTCCACTGTACAGCTGTGGCATTATCCTCAAAATCATCCATCCATTCCTCAACTGAGGGATAGCCGATACCACTAAATGATACAAGAGAACTTTCAATATCGCGCAATGTGAAAGCCGGACGACCAACCACCTCCGTCCGCTGCACGCCACTTTGAAATGAGCCACTATCGCTGTCAGACCCATCGTCGTCACCGATTGTCAGGCCATAGTGCTCACAAAGACGATCCTGCAGTGTAGCTTTGCGCCCGTTGGTTGAAATACCTGGAGCTACCAAATTTTCTTTTAGACAATTTACTGTCAGTGCTAGAATTTGTTCCCTGTCAATGTCGAGCTTACAGTGTACACTAATTTCTTATAACACAAAGCTATATATATATATTTTTTAAATAAAAGTGTTAGGTTTACTTTAACACGGGCAAATGTCGCTAATCTCGATTCAAATATTCTCTTACTTATCTATATTCTTAAAATGTTTTTATAAAGAAAGTAGTTCTTATAACAATTAGTCGTTATGTGTTTTCATATTTTATTTACCCTTTTCTTTTATCGAAAACTACTTTGCATTCAAACTTCAATATTATTATTTCAATTACTTACAAATGTATGCATCCGTTTTTATCTCTTTTGTTTTGGTTAACACATTCAATTTTTCTTTGCTAGCTTTTCTTTTCAGCTTCTTTCTATTTTAAAAACCACCTAAATTCTTCTTTGCCTTTGCTTACACATTCGATATCTTGCAACTTTTTTTTAACCTGAGATTTCAAATATACATTTTCTTGTATTGACATAAATTTTGCTTTGCTTTTTCTTTTCATTACACTTCGTTTCTTTTCAACTTCTTGAAACATATGTAGATCATTTATTTATGTTTTTGATACCAATTTATTTATTTTTAGCAACCTTTCTTCAAACTACAATTTCGATTTAATTACACGTATGCATTCTTCTACGCTCACATTTATCTCTTGTTGCTTTTATTACAATTTTGCTTCAATTTCACATATTTTTGCTTCTACGAACAAACTTATCTATTCTTGCTTTTTACAACACGTACCTACATACAAATTAAATTTAGAATTTTACTCACGACGGTTTCCTATTGCTGTTCGCTTTTAGCCTTTCGCTATTCGTACTCTTGCTCGTATTATTTGCTTTTCTTTTGTCTTCGTCCGCCACTGTCTTTCGTTATTAACCCGGTACTCTTGCTCGTACTCGCTTTTGCACTTGTATCAGCCAGCAACGCATCTGCGCAGCGTTACTTTACTCAAATTCGCTTACTTCTTGTTCGTCCGCATTTATCTCGACGCTTTCGCCAAATGCTTTCAACCACTCTTCCAAATTATGTATTTTCGTTCGTCCGCATTTATCTCGACGCTTTCGCCAAATGCTTTCAACCACTCTTCCAAAATTATGTATTTTCGTTCTTTCGCATTTATTTCGACGCTTTCGCCAACTACTCGCACTCACTCTTTCAAAATTACGTTTATATATGTATATGTCTTGCAGTCCAGCAACGACATGACTCAGTTCGTCCGTGTTCTAATGGCTTCGCTGCTTCTGCTATTGTCGACTTGGCGATAGAATAGCTTCGGATAGCGGTGCTTCTAACAAACGGATATCACGCTACGCTTGTTCAAGAGTACAGCAACCGAAAATTTTAAAATGATTTTTTCAGACTTTTGGGACGCCTTCCTTCATACCCAAATGAAAATTATTCACAAATGTAATTTGTCTTTTTATCTATGGTATAAGATTGATTTTTCTTTAAAATTTTTCAATAAATGTGCACATTTACATGTTTTGTTGGCATACACTCGCTCGATATGTAGCACTTTAAATATTAAAATTTTCACAAAATCGCACTTATTTTAATAGGTAGGTACTCAAAGCGTTCGCAAATTTTGGTTAAACAATCGAGTTCACTAGGCAGGAATTCGATCCCAATTCTGACACCATTTGTAGAGTTCCAATTAAAAGAAACACGCGACTGGTTAATTTTAATAAATTTATTTGAATAAATTCAATAGTTAAATAGGTTACTTATGAGAACTATATTTTATAATAATTAAGCGGTCCGTGTAGTCTCGAATTTAAACAGCAACTGTCCATTTTTTCGTCAATGTCGTTTTTATGCTGTCCTCGTTTCGTTGTTGTTCGTCAAATTAGGGTTCTTGCGCAGAGTTGTATATAAGCGTAAATGAAGGATCGTATTAGGGCATGTATAGAGATAGCATATTATGGTATGCAATCCCGCATGTATGCCAACCCAGCAGCTATTTTATGACTTAGCACAATTTCTGCACTCAAAACAAATTTTTTCTCCCGACTTAGCACTTTTTACTCAATATGTTTCCCATCACTCCTCCTCTTTAATGATTGAAAGATAACACTAACTCTATATATCTCATAAAAAATACTATTTATTTGTCAAACTATTTCTAACGGTTCTGATCTGAACTCTTTTGCCGGATGGTGCGCAGACAATAATTTATTTTTAAATTCAAACAAATGCTGTGTTGTGTCTTATTCCATAAAGACAACTGCCACATACTTTATCTACAAACTAAATGCTAAATCTCTTAATCGTTGTCAAGAGAGTAAGGACTTGGGTGTAATTTTTCACTACAAACTCGCTTTTTCTAGTCATATTGACTTCATTGTTTCAAAATTTGTTGCAATGATTGGGTTCAGTAGACGTAACACAAGTGACTTTAAGGACCCTAAGACGTTGAAGGCACTTTATATATCCTTGGTCAGAAGAGGTCTTGAATATTACTCAATAATATGGTATCATTTCTATGAATCTAACTCCTATAAAATTGAGAAAGTTCAAAAATTTTTTTACAAAAATTGCTTTACGTATGCTTCACTGACCAGACGGCCTCCCATCATATACCAGCAGGCACAAATTGCTTGGTCTTCAGGCTTTGCATTACAGAAGAACTTTTATCTAACTCATGCTTGCCTATAATGTAATAAACTTTAGTACGAATTACTCTGATTTATCTAATTTGTTCATTCCATATATTCCACTGCGTGATCTTCGGCAGAATAGATTATGTATCGAAATAACTCATAAAACGAATTATGCTATGAATGTACCTATAACTAGGACTCTACATCTAGCAAATCGATTGATCGAAATAATACTACTATTAATTTTAATAAATATGTAAGTTTAAGCGTGAATTGTTTTCTATTTTTAACTAGTCTGTAAGAAAGCATGTAGTTATCGAATGTAAGAATTGAAGTAGATTATGGTCAGAGCAAAGCATTTATCAAACACCAAAAGCATGTCTCAATTGGGTGAATACAATTTCAAGGGGTTGTGTTCGCAACCGTCTCAAGGGATTGCCAGCGCAATATATAGCTTCTCCAACCCAATTGTTAACCTCACCTAACCGTGGCGAATCCTGTTTCATTGACAGCCGAGGCTCTGGCGACTAGGGGGTGGGGAGGGCGGGATGGCCTAGAAGGTCTAATGTGGTCATATAAATCGTTCCCGAGATGGTCGGGCAGGTACCTTAATAGTGCTTTGTTACCGGAACCTACCGGATCTATATCCGGCAAAGGACCATCAACATCGGTAACACTCCCCAAAGCCTTCGGGTAGTATCTTTATCGTTAATACAACAGCAACAAAGCATGCGCGCACAAAGAAATGCTAGTAATTAAGATTGATTTTATTGACAGGTTGTCTTAGCACATTTTTTTTAACAGTTGATGACTTAGCACATTTACACATCATTACCCACAGCACGTAAAAATGAAAAATTTTAATTTTTTTTTTCTTTTTGTGATCGATGTATTTTGAATTCATATTTAAAACTGCATTAAAAACAATTTTTCAAAAAAAGTCACTTTGCATATTGTTACATTAAGCTAAGGATATGTCTTTAAAAATTAAAGAAAGTGACGAGCATGGCGAAAGGTTTCACCAGCAAATGAAAAGTATTGAAAGTCGGTATCAAGGATTCTGGGATGTCGCTATGATGGGTGACTACTGTTGGTTTCTCATAAGAGAAACCGATCCTAATCTAAATAAGCCTCAAAACAAGACACATAACTTTTTCAATTATAAAATAAGATCATCATATGCTATTATTTGTAGGGTAGTTAAGTTTTACTATATGGATATATCCATTTTAATGCTTATAAGTAATTAGTTCATCGGTTTTGTTGAATGGAAGCTTATTTTTTTGTAATAAAACAGAGCTTAGAGAGAAAAAAAATCTGCAAAAAAATAAAAAAAGAGATCCTTCCTCGCAAACAACAAATTGTTTTATATTTTTACAAAAAAAAAATTGAAAAAATCCGAAATGATTGTTTCTTTATCTTTGAATCTGCAGGGCCTAGCAAAAAGTGTTGTATGCACAGTTTATAGCAAATTTTATTAGCTTTCAAAAGCTTGAGATATATATGATTAAGTGGACCTAACTTTTTTTTTTTTTTTTGAAAAAACGGTAATTCGTAAATATCTCAAAAACGTTACCATAGAAATAAAAATAACCTTTGATTTTACATAGAGATTTCATAATGGGGTCGCTGGTGTATTTTGGCTGTAAACCAGTGTAATCACTAATAATCAACAAGTGCTTGAAATGGCGATACTTTTTCGGGTTCCATCCCTGAATGAAAGATCGAAATAAAAGTGAAACGTATAAAAATGGTAAACAAGATGGCCGACCGATAGATTTGACAGGTGGTAATAATCTAGTTTCCAGCGATGGAACCTATATGAACTTGTAGATTAAATATTATGGATTAAGTGTGCGCAAAAATTGCCTGGGCTTAGCTGTTTGAGATGATTGTAGTGTGAAATCGGTATTTCAAATTAATTATATTTCGTTGTATTTTTGCAGGGATCTTTTTACAACAGTAGTTGATATGCTAGCCACATTAGTCCATTCAACTTTAGTGACTGAGAGTCAATCTGAACGTGATGAAAATAAAAAACTTTATCTTAATCTTATGAAAAAACTGAAAAAAGAAATTGGTGAGAAAACTAACGCTTCAATAAAGGTGATTCGCCAGCTGTTGCCACTTTACAAACAAACTACCGAGGTAAGCAGCTGAATATTGAGATATGATATCTTTTATGGCGTTATGTGGACATTCTGATAACACGTATTCACAAAAACGCAGAATGCGGTTATTATTTTACTTACTTGTTAAGAAATTCGTATTATAGGCTGATTATTTTTCACATGTGTTAGCAAAAACAAAAAACAAAATCAAAGATACTTTTTATTTGTGATTTGATTATTCAGAAAATCGAAGATCCTTCTTATTTTTGATTTGATTCGCCATCAAAGAAAAACGAGGAAAAAAACCTTACTTAAAATATATGGAAACGTAAAAATGGGTGAACGACAAAAGCAAGCCACGTTTACAGAATCCTAATTATTGCTGCACATTGCTACTTTTGGCAAAAAAAAATTACCATCGAGCAATTCACCCACATCCTTGGAAGCTCCTCCAAAAGTTTCGTTGTCTAATCACCGATGGACTCCGAAATTTCACCGATTTAGAAATATCTGAAGTTACGTGCTTTTGTTGAAGCACAAACAATTTAAAACTAAAAATTTTTCATAGAAGTTACCTGCAAGTTGCTTGCTTTTCGAAGATTGCTAATTCTTCATCATCAGTAAGTTTAAGGCCCGTTGCACTAACCATTAAGCTATACAGTGGGGGTTTGTTTGATAAATTGCTATTTATATTCCCTTTTACAAACAATATTTTTGTGGAAGTTTCAGGAGAACGAAGTTCAGCTGACATCAAATTTTGACGTTTATCTTTTATTTTTAACACGCTTATATTATCTTCACTTGTATGTATGCTTGTTTGTAACTCTAGGCTAGGCGCGCAGGAGAGAGTTAGACCCATCTAGCGACAATTATTGATTATTGCAGTGGTTAAATAATTCGCTACAAAAGGAGTTGTGATTAATAGCGGAGATACGAACTTCTATCAACATCAAATATCTAAGTGGATACTGAAACGGCACCATATTTGCCTGATGAGTTAAAACAAAAGAGTTGCTTGGTTGTTTGCAATCGTTGCAAGGCCCATTTGACTTCAAAGAAAAATATGATGAGAATGAATTCGTGTAGTCTTAGCGAATACTCAACGATTCCGATACCCAGATATATTCGCTAATTCCTAGATGCAGATAAATATTATGGGTTATGGTGCACATTAAGACTCCTTCCTAGATAGTCCAGATTTTTTTTGATATTTGTCTTTTTTAACACGCTTGTATTAGCTTCTTTTGTATGTATGTAACTCTCTAGGATAGGTGCGCAAAGAATAGTTGCAAACAAATAAATATAGTTTAAAAAAACTAAAAAACACGCCTTTATTGTATACCCGGCGTGCGTTGCTACGCCAAAGAAAAACATATGAATTAGATTTTATCATTTAAGGAAATTTTTATTTATCTTAATGCTTCATTAGGTGTGTAAATAAATAAATTTTTTGGTGATCCGACTCGTGAACAGGCGACGTATAATTGGCCATGTGAAAAACACGAATTTCTCAAATCTAAGCCAGCGATAGTTAGTGATTGCCCTTGTGCTTTATTTATGGTTATAGCAAAGGCAAGACGCACCGGGAATTGAAGCCGCTTGAATTGGAAAGGTAAATCGTTGGAAATCATCGGTAAACGTGGAATCAGCACGTCTTCGCCTTTGAATTTACCGCTGATGATTCTTGCCTCGACTAAATTCGGTGTTAACTTTTTTATTACTACCCTGGTTCCGTTGCAAAGTTTGGGCGCGTTCAAGTTTCGAATAAGTATCACTGGTGATCCAACTTTTAACCTTAAGATGTGCGGAAGCATTCCAGGTGGCTCTAAAGAATTTAGAAATTCACATGGGTAATGAACTGCTTGATCTCTGTCCATTACCGTATCAATGGATTTATACTAAACCGTATCTCCGGGAATTTTCAATTGAATTTGTTAATTTAATTTGTTAACATCATCGTTCTTTGGAGCTAAAATTGCTCGTTCATGCAGCCAATCTAGGTTTTTAACACGCTTTTATTAGCTTGGCCTGTATCTATGTAACGGAATCTTTGAGCTTAATTTTCACCGGTTTCTAGAAGTCTGATTAATTTGCAACTTTGCATACGTATCAAGGACCGATGACAATGCATTAGTGTGATGGTGTGGTGGCATAAGGTCAACGGCCATAAGGTCAATTGGCGTTATTACCACTTTGAATGGCCATAAGTTTGATTGAAACTTTGCACACGTAGCAAGGCTCGATGCCAATGCATTAATGTGATGGTGTGGTGACATAAGGTCAACGGACATAAGGTCAATTGAACTTATGGCCACCCCAAATGGCCATAGATTTGAAACCTTGCACATAATGCGAAAAACGCATTCCTTTATTAATGGTAGAAGAACAATCGGGCGCAAAATGGCTGTGTAAAGCCAGTAGGTCACCTTAGGGGAGAATCCCCAGGAGGTGCCAATTGCCCTCTTGCAGGTGAACAGCTCTGCTGCTGCCTTCTTGGATCGCTCCACTATATGGTCACTCCATAACAGCTTCCTATCCAGAATGACTCCCAAATACTTTACTTGATCGCTAAACGCTAAGAACGTACCCCCAATTCTTGGCGGTGTAAGATTTGGTACTTTGTATCTCCTCGTGAAGAGTACAAGCTCGGTTTTATCCGCCTTGACTTCTAAATCTGTGGCGGGTTGTACTCCTGGAGTAGCTCCAGGATATCAGCTGGGTCCGTTGGCGTCACTGGATCCCAGGCTCTAGCCCTTGGTCGTGAGGGGATATCACGCGCCTCCACTACCTTGAGGCGCGCGCCCGGATATGCCACCCCTATCAGCGTGACGGCGGCCCTATAGAGGTTTATCGACCTGGCGTCGTCACAGGCAATTAGCTTGACATTGCCCAGGAACCACCCTGCATCGGTGTAAGATGGCGGTGGACCAGGGTTGTCTTTCTTAACCTTAACGGCCACCGTAGCTAGCTCGGCCTCGATCCACTTCCACTGTTGTTTCGGGATCCTACCATCTTCGTTGCTCTCGTCTATAATGCCAATGATCTGCCAACCCTTGACAATTTTGGCGAAAGACCTCGTCCAGCCTCCCTGCGTCTTGGCCCTTTTCGGTGCCGTGGGGTTGGATTCATCCATGGACCGCTGGCGTTTCAAGATTTCATCACTCTCGACTAAAAATTTTAAAATTAAAAAAAAAAAAATAAATGTAAGGCGCGATAACCTCCGAAGAGATCTAAGGCCGAGCTTCTCTTGCAATTTACGTCGTGCTCCTCTTGATTTTTCCCTACAAATTGGCCGGACGGGACCTACATGTTTTATGCCGACTCCGAACGGCATCTGCAAGGCAGATGAGTTTTCACTGAGAGCTTTTCATGGCAGAAATACAATCGGAGCGCTTGCCAGACACTGCCGAGGGGCGACCCCGCTTAGAAAAATTTCTTCTAATTGAAAAATCTTATTTCTAAAATTTTGATGTTGCTTTGCCCGGGAGTTGAACCCAGGGCATACGGTGTGATAGGCGGAGCACGCTACCATCACACCACGGTGGCCGCCAAAATTTTAAAATTACTTGAACTAAAAAATTAAAAATAAATAATAGTTAAAAAAAAAAAACTAAAAAAACAAATCGTTTATAGTTAATCACCTCAAAATGAAATTATAATAAAATTTAAGCTATTAACAGAATAATTTAATTCACAGTAAAAAGCTTGGTGATGAGACCCATACAACAGAGAATATAGATGAGTCTGAATTAAATATTATTAGTTTTAATCATATTAGATGTGATTCAAATAGACGACATACAGGTGGTGTCTTAATATATCTACATAAATCGATTAAATTTAAAATTGTATAAACAATAACCTATGGTGTATTGTGATAAAAATGCTAGGTGGAGCGATGAAATGGCAAATTGGTTTAGTATATCACTCTCCTAATACAAGTGATGCTGAATTCATACAATATATCGGTGAGATACTTGACGAATATTACAGTGAAAGTGAAAATAACATCATAAGTGTTGACCTTAACATGAACATAAATACACAGTCAACGTATTCCAACCAACTAACTCATACATTCGCGACAGTATCTATGAATCAGTTAATTGAATTCGATACAAGAATAACCGACCGATTTATTCTAAACTATCGTATATGTGGGTCGATTTGTCTGAAATTTGGTATGTAGGTAGCGTTATATCTAGAATAAAATGTCGGATAATTTTTCTTCCGGTAAGTGGACCAGTGACCGATTTACTCTAAACTATCGTATATATGGGTCGATTTGTCTGAAATTTGGTATGTAGGTAGCGTTATATCTAGAATAAAATGTCGGATAATTTTTCTTCCGGGAAGTGGACCAGGGACCGATTTATTCTAAACTATCGTATATATGGCTCGATTTGCTTGAAATTTGATATGTAAGTAGCGTTATGCCTGGATTAGAATAACAATAATTTTTCTTCCGGGAACTGGACCCGGGGCCGACCTATTCTAAACAATAATTTTTATTCTGGGAAGTGAACCAAAAATCGGTTTATTCTAAAATATAATGTTCGTAATGCGATTTAGTTGGGTTTTGTAAATTAGTAGCATTTTGTCTTAATTAAAATATAGCATAATTTTTATAGAATAGAGGTCCTAAGAAATGTATACTAACTAATGTTTTTCGCACATATACCTATGCCTGTAATGTTTACTCCAGAATGCATAATTTGGTTCCCCTATATTCCTATACAAATATCATTTCACAACATTCATGAATAGAATACCTACACAGAAAAAGGTTTTTTACCCGAGTAACAAAGGGTTTGAAAGTTGACATTTTGAAGCTGGAAATTCCTTCCACTAATTACTATTTTTATTATTTTTTCTTATTTTTTATTTTTTTTATTTGAAGGTTTTAGGTAGTTACAAAATAACATTTACCTAAATAATGATCTTACCCTTGGGTTTTTCCTAAATACATATTCATACATTCGTATGATAAGTACCTGCGGAGAGTATATAAATATGATGGAATACAGAGCAGATGAAATGGAAGCCCAACTATATCTTCGACTTGAACAAAATCGTATACGAACTCCAATCTTCAGAGACGATGAAACACTGGAGCAAAGGGAATCTCGACTTGAGCAAAATCGTGTGAGAGCTTCTACCTCCAGAAACGATGAAACGGAAGCCCACCGAAATCTTCGAGTTGAACAAAGTCGTATACGAGCTTCAACTCCAGAGACGCTGAAACACTGGAGCAAAGGGAATCTCGACTTGAGCAAAATCGTGTGAGAGCTTCTACCACCAGAAATGATGAAACGGAAGCCCAACGAAATCTTCGAGTTGAACCAAGTCGTATACGAGCTTCAACCTCCAGAGACGCTGAAACACTGGAGCAAAGGGAATTTCGACTTGAGGAAAATCGTGTGAGCTTCTACCTCCAGAGACGATGAAACGGAAGCCCAACGAAATCTTCGAGCTGAACAAAGTCGTATACGAGCTTCAACCTCCAGAGGCGATGAAACACTGGAGCAAAGGGAATCTCGACTTGAGCAAAATCGTGTGAGAGCTTCTACCTCCAGAAACGATGAAACGAAGCCCAACGAAATCTTCGACTTGAACAAAATCGTAGATGAGCTTCAAGCTCCAGAGACGATGAAAGGGAAGCCCAACGAAATCTTCGACTTGAACGAAATCGTGTACGAGCTTCAACCTCCAGAGAAGCTGAAATACTGGAACAAAGAGAGTCTCGCCTTCAACAAAACCGCCTGAGAGCTTCATCTTTGAGAAATTCAGAAAGTTCCGAACAACTCGTCGAACGGGTGCATGCTAATTTATCACGATTGACGCATTCGAGAGAAGGAAAACAGCTAATGTTGGAGGCACACAATTATGACAAAAACATAGACTACATAAATCATCCTGATGTCGCCATTGGACCGATGAATAAAGTCTATCCGCATTGTCATGCTTTAAGGTTCGAGAAGGAGTCTCCAGGACTGTGTTTTGCAAATGGTAAAATAGTTTTGCCATCGATAATGGAGCCACCCGAACCACTTCTCAGTTACCTTTCTGGCACGACTTCGATTTAAAACCACTTCCTGAGAAACATACGCAAGTACAATTCTTGCTTTCAAATTACTTCGTTTGGAGCAACGGCAATTATATCTGAGGGTGGTTACATGCCAAGATTTAAAGTTCAAGGCCAAATATATCACAAAATTGGTTCATTACTACCTCTGCCACAACAAGATGCAAAATTTCTGCAAATCTATTTCACTGGAAATGACGAACAACAAGTAGAACAGCGTTGAGCAATTGCTTCTGGGATTCAACGCGAAGTCATTTCAAACCTGCAAAAAATGTTCCATGAACAAAACAGTTTGGTACGTCTCTTTAAAACAGCTATTGATGAAATGCCATCAGATGACTATACCATTGTAATTAGAGCAGACACAACACCTGTTGGTGAACACGAACGGCGCTTCAATGCTCCAGTAACAGGAGATGTTGCAGTTGTAAAAGTTGGTACCGAATTGGATAGACGTGACATAGTCATCCACCGGCGAAATGCTAATGTGCAGAGAATAGCGGAAACGCATCGAATGTATGATGCCCTCCAATATCCAGTGCTGTTTCCACATGGAGAAGATGGGTATCATTTCAACATCAAACAAATCAACCCCAACACAAATAAAGAGACGACAAAAAAAGTGTCCTGCATGGATTATTATGCTAGCCGCATTATGATTCGTGGAAAAGAATCCAATAATATTTTGAAATGTCGTGAACTATTTCAACAGTTCATTGTGGACATGTACGCGAAAGTCGAAAGTGAGCGACTTCTTTTCATTCGGCTAAATCAAAAGAAGCTGCGAGTTGAGGAATACGTTCATTTACGTGATGCAGTTGCCAATGATGGAAATGTTGCTAACATTGGACAAGTGGTAATTTTACCAGCAACGTATACAGGTAGTCCCCGACACATGCACGAATACACCCAGGATGCTATGACCTACGTTCGAAGATACGGGCGACCAGACCTATTTATTGCCTTCACCTGCAATCCATCATGGAGTGAAATAACAGAGCTGCTGTTTGCAGGCCAGAGTCCATCACACAGACATGATCTTCTCGCTCGAATTTTCAAGCAAAAACTAATAAGTCTTATGAACGTCATCACGAAGAATTTTATTTTTGGAGAAACCAAATGCTGGATGTACTCAATTGAATGGCACAAAAGAGGTTTACCACATGCTCACATTTTGATTTGGTTAAAGCAAAAAGTAATACCTACGCAGGTTGATAGTATTATATCAGCCGAGCTTCCAAATCAAGCTGAAGATCCTATTCTTTTTGAAATTATTAAGAAAAATATGATACATGGGCCATGCGGAACTTTCAATCCCAATTCAACATGTCTGCAAAATGGCAAATGCACAAAGCGATATCCGCGCGAATTGATTACAGAAACTCAAACTGGGGGTGATGGGCATCCTCTCTACAGGCGGAGAAATCTCACTGATGGTGGATACTCAACTACTATCAAGATGGGAAATGTAGATATCGACATTGACAACCGATGGATTGTGCCATACTCACCGCTACTTTCAAAAATGTTTATTGCTCACATCAATGTTGAGTATTGTAATTCGGTAAAGTCCATTAAATATGTTTGTAAATATGTTAGCAAAGGCAGTGACATGGCAGTATTTGGACTATCAAATCGAGGAGATGAGATCACGCAATATCAAACAGGACGCTATATTAGTAGCAACGAAGCAGTATGGCGGATATTTGCGTTCAATATCCATGAACGATACCCGACGGTTCAACATCTCGCTGTACATTTAGAAAATGGTCAGAGAGTTTACTTCACTGAAGAAAATGTGCGAAATAGAGTAGAACAACCACAAAACACAACATTGACCGCTTTTTTCCAATTGTGTGCCTCCGATGATTTTGCTAAAACGTTGCTATACCAGGATGTGCCCAAATATTATAAATGGAATACATCGACAAGAAAATTCAGCAGAAGAAAAAGACGAGCAACTGTTCTAGAGAATCCTGGTATATATTCGACCGAAGCATTGGGGCGAGTGTACACTGTTCATCCAAATAACGAAGAGTGCTATTATTTACGGTTGCTTCTACATACAATCAAAGGTCCATCATCATTCATCGCTTTGAAAACCATCGACAAATTAAATGGGGTCACACATTGCTACAACAACAACAACAACAAAGCCATCGACGGAGTGGAATGCGAAACTTATAGAGAAGCATGCTTTAAATTAGGCTTACTCGAAAATGATCAGCATTGGAACAAAACTCTGACCGAAGCATCACTCACGTGTCATCCAAGGCAAATACGAACTTTGTTTGCGATAATTCTAAGCACATGCGCACCATCCAGTCCTCGACGACTGTGGGAAATGCATCGTGAAAGCCTCAGTGAAGACATTTTAAGGCAAGCACGTGCAACCGACCCTGATCAGGAATATTCGGATAACATTTTCAATGAGACTTCAATATTAATAGAAGACTTATGCATGTCAGTTAACAACAAAACTCTGTGTCAACTCGGTATGCCAGCACCGATGAGAAATAGAAATGATATACAAGACAGGGACTTGATGCGAGAACAGCAGTTTGATACAAATCATCTTGCACAGTTTGTGCAAACGCAAACAAATCTTTTAGTTGCTGACCAAAAGTTAGCTTATGAAAAAATCATGGAGCGCGATGCTCCAGGAGGTACGGGAAAAACATTCCTCATCAATTTAATATTGGCGTCAGTTCGAATGCAAAATGAGATTGCAGTAGCAGTCGCATCATCAGGGATTGCAGCAACACTACTTGATGGTGGACGTACGGCGCATTCATCTCCTAAGCTTCCATTAAATTTGAACCAGACCGAAACATTTGACTACATTTCATATCTTTCCTCTCAGATAGTTGCCAATAGAATGATTGTAACATTCAATATCAAGCACCCCAAGCTTTTTACTGTGAATTAAATTATTCTGTTAATAGCTTAAATTTTATTATAATTTCATTTTGAGGTGATTAACTATAAATGATTGTTTGACCTTCTACTACTGTTATATAAACTCTTTTTAATTGAAAATTATTTCTATTTCTTATTTCGGTTAGCTATAAAACGTGTTTTTTTAGTTTTTTTAAACTATTATTTATTGTAATTGACTTGTGAGCTCGGAAATACACTGTCAATGACGTCTTGAAGACTTTGCTGCATTTGGCAAAAGTTGGAAGAAAATGATATCTCATTTGTTGTGCGATCAATGGGCACTACACCGTTTCCAATATCCAAAAGTTGCTTGGAAAATATTTGGGCAGACGCATCTTGCATCAAATGCACACGCATATTTGTTGTTAGTGTAATTTTTTGTACATGGTTCCAAAGATGCGATGCCTTTAAGCAAGCGTTCAGTTCATCTGCAGGCGTCGATTTTGGAATAACTGGCAATGTTTGACGAAAATCACCTGCAAGAAGTATAAGAGCCCCTCCCATCGGCTGGTCCTTTCCGCGAAAATCTTTAAGAGTTCGATCAACTGCTTCGATCGATTTTTTATGTGCCATGGTGCACTCGTTCCAAATTATAATTTTGCACGTTTTAAGGACTGTGGCCATACCAGAGTTTTTGCTGATGTTGCATGTAGGTGTTTCGGTCTGGTTCAAATTTAATGGAAGCTTAGGAGATGAATGCGCCGTACGTCCACCATCAAGTAGTGTTGCTGCAATCCCTGATGATGCGACTGCTACTGCAATCTCATTTTGCCTTAAAATGTCTTCACTGAGGCTTTCACGATGCATTTCCCACAGTCGTCGAGGACTGGATGGTGCGCATGTGCCTAGAATTATCGCAAACAAAGTTCGTATTTGCCTTGGATGACACGTGAGTGATGCTTCGGTCAGAGTTTTGTTCCAATGCTGATCATTTTCGAGTAAGCCTAATTTAAAGCATGCTTCTCTATAAGTTTCGCATTCCACTTCGTCGATGGCTTTGTTGTTGTTGTTGTTGTAGCAATGTGTGACCCCATTTAATTTGTCGATGGTTTTCAAAGCGATGAATGATGATGGACCTTTGATTGTATGTAGAAGCAACCGTAAATAATAGCACTCTTCGTTATTTGGATGAACAGTGTACACTCGCCCCAATGCTTCGGTCGAATATATACCAGGATTCTCTAGAACAGTTGCTCGTCTTTTTCTTCTGCTGAATTTTCTTGTCGATGTATTCCATTTATAATATTTGGGCACATCCTGGTATAGCAACGTTTTAGCAAAATCATCGGAGGCACACAATTGGAAAAAAGCGGTCAATGTTGTGTTTTGTGGTTGTTCTACTCTATTTCGCACATTTTCTTCAGTGAAGTAAACTCTCTGACCATTTTCTAAATGTACAGCGAGATGTTGAACCGTCGGGTATCGTTCATGGATATTGAACGCAAATATCCGCCATACTGCTTCGTTGCTACTAATATAGCGTCCTGTTTGATATTGCGTGATCTCATCTCCTCGATTTGATAGTCCAAATACTGCCATGTCACTGCCTTTGCTAACATATTTACAAACATATTTAATGGACTTTACCGAATTACAATACTCAACATTGATGTGAGCAATACACATTTTTGAAAGAAGCGGTGAGTATGGCACAATCCATCGGTTGTCAATGTCGATATCTACATTTCCCATCTTGATAGTAGTTGAGTATCCACCATCAGTGAGATTTCTCCGCCTGTAGAGAGGATGCCCATCACCCCCAGTTTGAGTTTCTGTAATCAATTCGCGCGGATATCGCTTTGTGCATTTGCCATTTTGCATACATGTTGAATTGGGATTGATAGTTCCGCATGGCCCATGTATCATATTTTTCTTAATAATTTTAAAAAGAATAGGATCTTCAGCTTGATTTGGAAGCTCGGCTGATATAATACTATCAACTTGCGTAGGTATTATTTTTTGCTTTAACCAAATCAAAATGTGAGCATGTGGTAAACCTCTTTTGTGCCATTCAATTGAGTACATCCAGCATTTGGTTTCTCCAAAAATAAAATTCTTCGTGATGACGTTCATAAGACTTATTAGTTTTTGCTTGAAAATTCGAGCGAGAAGATCATGTCTGTGTGATGGACTCTGGCCTGCAAAGATCAGCTCTGTTATTTCACTCCATGATGGATTGCAGGTGAAGGCAATAAATAGGTCTGGTCGCCCGTATCTTCGAACGTAGGTCATAGCATCCTGGGTGTATTCGTGCATGTGTCGGGGACTACCTGTATACGTTGCTGGTAAAATTACCACTTGTCCAATGTTAGCAACATTTCCATCATTGGCAACTGCATCACGTAAATGAACGTATTCCTCAACTCGCAGCTTCTTTTGATTTAGCCGAATGAAAAGAAGTCGCTCACTTTCGACTTTCGCGTACATGTGCACAATGAACTGTTGAAATAGTTCACGACATTTCAAAATATTATTGGATTCATTTCCACGAATCATAATGCGGCTAGCATAATAATCCATGCAGGACACTTTTTTGTCGTCTCTTTATTTGTGTTGGGGTTGATTTGTTTGATTTTGAAATGATACCCATCTTCTCCATGTGGAAACAGCACTGGATATTGGAGGGCGTCATACATTCGATGCGTTTCCGCTATTCTCTGCACATTAGCATTTCGCCGGTGGATGGCTATGTCACGTCTATCGAATTCGGTACCAACTTTTACAACTGCAACATCTCCTGTTACTGGAGCATTGAAGCGCCGTTCGTGTTCACCAACACGTGTTGTGTCTGCTCTAATTACAATGGTATAGTCATCTGATGGCATTTCATCAATAGCTGTTTTAAAGAGACGTACCAAACTGTTTTGTTCATGGAACATTTTTTGCAGGCTTGAAATGACTTCGCGTTGAATCCCAGAAGCAATTGCTCAACGCTGTTCCACTTGTTGTTCGTCATTTCCAGTGAAATAGATTTGCAGAAATTTTGCATCTTGTTGTGGCAGAGGCAGTAATGAACCAATTTTGTGATATATTTGGCCTTGAACTTTAAATCTTGGCATGTAACCACCCTCAGATATAATTGCCGTTGCTCCAAACGAAGTAATTTGAAAGCAAGAATTGTACTTGCGTATGTTTCTCAGGAAGTGGTTTGAAATCGAAGTCGTGCCAGAAAGGTAACTGAGAAGTGGTTCGGGTGGCTCCATTATCGATGGCAAAACTATTTTACCATTTGCACAACACAGTCCTGGAGACTCCTTCTCGAACCTTAAAGCATGACAATGCGGATAGACTTTATTCATCGGTCCAATTGCGACATCAGGATGATTTATGTAGTCTATGTTTTTGTCATAATTGTATGCCTCCAACATTAGCTGTTTTCCTTCTCTCGAATGAGTCAATCGTGATAAATTAGCATGCACCCGTTCGACGTGTTGTTTGGAACTTTCTGAATTTCTCAAAGATGAAGCTCTCAGGCGGTTTTGTTGAAGGCGAGACTCTCTTTGTTCCAGTATTTCAGCTTCTCTGGAGGTTGAAGCTCGTACACGATTTCGTTCAAGTCGAAGATTTCGTTGGGCTTCCATTTCATCGTCTCTGGAGCTTGAAGCTCATCTACGATTTTGTTCAAGTCGAAGATTTCGTTGGGCTTCCGTTTCATCGTTTCTGGAGGTAGAAGCTCTCACACGATTTTGCTCAAGTCGAGATTCCCTTTGCTCCAGTGTTTCATCGTCTCTGGAGGTTGAAGCTCGTATACGACTTTGTTCAGCTCGAAGATTTCGTTGGGCTTCCGTTTCATCGTCTCTGGAGGTAGAAGCTCACACGATTTTGCTCAAGTCGAGATTCCCTTTGCTCCAGTGTTTCAGCGTCTCTGGAGTTGAAGCTCGTATACGACTTTGTTCAACTCGAAAATTTCGTTGGGCTTCCGTTTCATCGTCTCTGAAGATTGAAGCTCGTATACGATTTTGTTCAAGTCGAAGATATAGTTGGGCTTCCATTTCATCTGCTCTGTATTTCATCATATTTATATACTCTCCGCAGGTACTTATCATACGAATGTATGTATATGTATTTAGGAAAAACCCTAGGGAAAGATCATTATTTAGGTAAATGTTATTTTGTAACTACCTAAAACCTTCAAATAAAGGCTAATAGTATATTAGTGGAAGGAATTTCCAGCTTCAAAATGTCAACTTTCAAACCCTTTGTTACTCGGGTAAAAAACCTTTTTCTGTGTAGGTATTCTATTCATGAATGTTGTGAAATGATATTTGTATAGGAATATAGGGGAACCAAATTATGCATTCTGGAGTAAACATTACAGGCATAGGTATATGTGCGAAAAACATTAGTTAGTATACATTTGTTAGGACCTCTATTCTATAAAAATTATGCTATATTTTAATTAAGACAAAATGCTACTAATTTACAAAACCCAACTAAATCGCATTACGAATATTATATTTTAGAATAAACCGATTTTTGGTTCACTTCCCAGAATAAAAATTATTGTTTAGAATAGGTCGGCCCCGGGTCCAGTTCCCGGAAGAAAAATTATTGTTATTCTAATCCAGGCATAACGCTACTTACATATCAAATTTCAAGCAAATCGAGCCATATATACGATAGTTTAGAATAAATCGGTCCCTGGTCCACTTCCCGGAAGAAAAATTATCCGACATTTTATTCTAGATATAACGCCACCTACATACCAAATTTCAGACAAATCGACCCATATATACGATAGTTTAGAGTAAATCGGTCACTGGTCCACTTACCGGAAGAAAAATTATCCGACATTTTATTCTAGATATAACGCTACCTACATACCAAATTTCAGACAAATCGACCCACATATACGATAGTTTAGAATAAATCGGTCGGTTATTCTTGTATCGAATTCAATTAACTGATTCATAGATACTGTCGCGAATGTATGATTTAGTTGGTTGGAATACGTTGACTGTGTATTTATGTTCATGTTAAGGTCAACACTTATGATGTTATTTTCACTTTCACTGTAATATTCGTCAAGTATCTCACCGATATATTGTATGAATTCAGCATCACTTGTATTAGGAGAGTGATATACTAAACCAATTTGCCATTTCATCGCTCCACCTAGTATTTTTATCACAATACACCATAGGTTATTGTTTATACTGTTATTATATACAATTTTAAATTTAATCGATATATGTAGATATATTAAGACACCACCTGTATGTCGTCTATTTGAATCACATCTAATATGATTAAAACTAATAATATTTAATTCAGACTCATTTATATTCTCTGTTGTATGGGTCTCCGCACGTAAAACAATACTAGGTTTTTCTTCTTCAACCATTCTTTCAACTTCGTTCTGGTTGGATGTTATACTATTTGTATTTAGGTATATGCATTTTAGTTCATTGTTCCAGATATTACGTTGTTTCTTCACCGTTTTTTAATTGCTAATACCCGAGCTTATTCTTTCTAGTTTGCAGCTTATTTACATAGCATGGACCCTATTTGTCAAACGTATTATGGTCTATGTTTAATGGTAGGTTTAATTTTTCCTTTTCTCTTATACAATTCAAACATTTTTTTATTGGATTTTGATTACATGTTTTTGAATTATGGTTCCCATGGCACTTGAGACAGGCTTCTTCATTCTTGCATTCCGCAGATTTGTGGTTAAAACCTTTACACTTATAGCATCTTAGTACATCTATCGCGTCAAACACTTTACATCTTTCCCAACCGACATTTATTCGTTTCGCAGTAAATATCTTTGAAAAGTCATCTTTTTCAGTTTGTATAATTATATCCAAAACCACTGTATTACCCCGTTTTCTTTCAATTTTCTTTACAACTTTTAACGAACTTTCGCTAACTTAAGTATTTTGTTTTCTTATTGTATCAATCAGCGCATTATTGTCACCTTGATAATTTACTCCTCTCACTATAAAGCTCGGTCGAATTATGTCTGCCACCTTGATTTCGTATTCCTTCCCAACATTGCTTTCAATTGCTGTTTTTATTTTATCACGCTCATCAGTAATATCACTGTGAATTACCATTACACCATTGCTTTTTGATGCTATATTCGATATTTTTGAATTTTTGGGTCTACTTTGCTATTTAAGTCTTTTTTTGTTTTTTCCACATTTTGTTTTGATTTTGGTTTCACTATTATCGCTACATCCCTTTTTAATTGTGGAACTCCAGCTTTCTTGTTACCATTTTTCATAGCTTCTGCATATGACATTTCCTTTTGTATATTTCTACTGCCTATTTTCTTTATTTCACTGTGCACTTTTTCGTTGTCTTTTCCGATTGTCTCTGTTTTATTTTTACTTCTTAAATCATATCATACAAGCTTTTTATTTCACCAACTTTCTTTTCAAACAGCTCTTGCGATCTTTCCATTGCTGCCACTCGCTGTGTGTACCGACTCTCTACAGCTGTACCGACATTTATCCGTTCCGCAGCAAGTATCTTTGAAAAGCCATCTTTTTCAGTTTGTATAATTATATCCAAAACCACTGTATTACCCCGTTTTCTTTCAATTTTCTTTACACCTTTTAACGAACTTTCGCTAACTTGGGTATTTTGTTTTCTTATTGTATCAATCAGCGCCTGCTGTTTTTATTTTATCACGCTCATCAGTATTTTCACTGTGAGTTACCATTACACCATTGCTTTTTGATGCTATATTCGATATTTTTAAATTTGTTTGGTCTACTTTGCTATTTAAGTCTTTTTTTGTTTTTTCACATTTTGTTTTGATTTTGCTTTCACTATTATCGCTACATCCCTTTTTAATTGTGGAACTTCAGCTTTCTTGTTACCATTTTTCATAGCTTCTGCATATGACATTTCCTTTTGTATATTTCTACTGCCTATTTTCTTTATTCCACTGTGCACCTTTTCGTTGTCTTTTCCGATTGTCTCTGTTTTATTTTTTACTTCTTCGATCATATCATACAAGCTTTTTATTTCACCAACTTTCTTTTCAAACAGCTTTTGCGATCTTTCCATTGCTGCCACTCGCTGTGTGTACCGACTCTCTACAGCTTCTAATAGAGCTTTTATTTCATTTTGGCTTTATAACATCACATCTTCAAATTCATGTTTATAATCATTTAATATTTAGTTATTTTTTTGTACACTCATTTGCATTTCTTGCAGCACCATGTCTACATTCTGTATATATGTTACGCACTCATCGCTCATGAAGCGTGCCATTTTTTTTCATCAAAAATCTTTACACACTTCAAATGGTAAACCTTATTGCACACTCCTTCACATCGCATACCACTCCCTCCTCTAATGGAGCGATTGCACTTCGCACACCCACTCATTTTTGTGTTTCGATTTTAGCGACTTGTTCGTTTGTTTATACTTGTATGCGTTAAAATTTGTTTAATTTGAGTCTTTTTTCTCACAGTTATTTATTTTTGCAATTCAATGTTTTGCAATTAAAATGATAAAATTTTGTTATTTTTTCCACTAATATTTTTTAAATTCCCCTTTACTATTTGAGTCTCTATCTCGCTCTTGGTTAATTTTACGCCGATCAATGGCTTTTTGCCACTTTTAAACGCGAATTCCGGAGCCGCACAATACACGTTTATTCCGTTCGACTAAATAAACTAGGAAAAAATATTTTAAATAATCTTGGTCAGCAATATTCCTTTTAATGTATCAGTTTCCAGACGGTTTTGGTCTTGTGTAAATTTATTTTAGAAAAAATTCATTCTACATTCGCTAAAGAGTGTGGCAGGAGATCTGCAACGAATGCATATAAATTAGAAAAAGCGTATGTAGAGTCAGCTCTTTTGATAGTAGAAATATTTTTCCAAAAAAACTTCTGGAGGAACCTTAGAAGTGCCTTCAAAATACGTGTTAAATTCTAAAAAATTTAATTCCCTATACTCGCTATCAATATCCTGCACAATTTTCTGATCGATTGTGTGCGAAAATTGTTGCAAGACCATATGCAAAGAATCAATTTTTTTCGAGCAACTTCTTTGGGATCCATGAAACTTAAGTTCTGTAGAACAGCATTGTTAAAATCTAATTTTTCTAATTTGATCACACAGTTCAATATAAAAAATAATACAATCTTGTTAAAATTTGACTTTTTCTTGTTCGGAAATGTTAGAGGCGATAAGCTTATCCATCGCATGAACTCCTATATAAATCTGATCACTTTGCAATATATTTGAAATGTTTTTATAATATATAATTTCTATGTTGTCTAATGTAATACATTCCGGCTTTACAAAATTATACAATGTACTTAAATAAAGCCTTTTTATTTCTGAATACATATTATGTACTTGAAGCCCCTCACTCTTGAAAATTTTATTAACTTTATTAATATTTTGAGGGATATACTTCAGGAAGGAGAGATAAATTTCATTCATATCATCCAAGTTATCAAGAATGGTTTTTGCACTTTCTAATTTGTCAACATTAACAGCGAGGTGAAAAAATATTTTTAATAGTTCACAAAGTTCTAATACTCTGTATACTGCTGCGCCTAAGAATAGCCAGCGAGTTTGACATGGATGTAGCATCTTTTTTGGCTGCAATTCCAATAGCGCAATTATATTTTTCAATTGAGTACTTCTCTGAGAACTATTGGAAACGTAATTATACACATTGCGCACCAATGTTTCTACACTGCTGGGTAGCGTTAAGCAGGCATACGAAGAGCAAAGCGCCATAGAATGACATATACATTTAAAAGTAATATCTTACATCGAAGGTAGGCTTAAATCGTAATTTTTCATCACAAAATCGTCCAAGCGTTATTCTAAATGAAAATCGTCAAAATGACGACGGCATCGTCAATCTGTCAACGCTGCTTGTATGTTTGTAACTCTCTAGGCTAGGCGCGTAAAGCGACCCCTCTAGCGGAAATTACTGAAAACTCGCGGCAGTGGTTAAATTAAATAACTCGCTACAAAACGAGTTGTACTTAATAGCGGAGACAGACCCCCTGTGGTCCATAGTGTGTAACCTATAGCGGAATGATCGGTGGCGATGAATCGTGGACACACACACTTAGTGGAGAATAGTGTAGAGATAAAATGTAGACACATTTCAGTTGCAACTGAATATAATGCATACTGAAATTTAGCAGTACTAATTTTCTG
Source organism: Eurosta solidaginis (assembly GCF_040869045.1). NCBI lineage: Eukaryota > Metazoa > Arthropoda > Insecta > Diptera > Tephritidae > Eurosta > Eurosta solidaginis. Next base: position 106,068,020 of record NC_090323.1, on the reverse strand, counting down.
CGCAACAATTTCAGCGGTGTACATAAAGTTAAACACTTGGCAGTCCATACAAATATTATTGATGTAATGCATGTAGAAAAAGAAACAAAAAACTAAAAAGTTTAATTACTTATTTTGTTTAAAGCTGGCTTCAGGTCAAATTGAGTAAAACACAATATGTTTAAGTTTTACTACCAATATACTTCGGCTACTCTTCCGGTAACCGTCTTCAGGGCGTAACTATTGACAAAATCAAAAACAAAATAAAATAAAACATTAACAAAAATTAAAAATTATAAAATTGAACAAAATATATGTACATACATTGCATTTATTTACACGTCTGCTCTGTCTGACGTGGAGCTGTGTACTGTCTTGTTGGAAAGTAAATATTTGTAGCTGTGCGCGCAGTTCGCTATATCTGTCTTATAATTGAGCCTAATGTTTGTATCTTTGTCGACGATATGTAACATTTCTAGAGTGAAACGTTTGCTATAATGTTGTTCTTGCTGGAGAATCTTTGTTTCTTCAAAATTTGGTGTATGTGCTCTCATTTTACAGTGCATCATGAGTGCTGTTTTTTGATTCATTACATTATGGCAATGTTTTAAATCCGACTTGTGTTGGGCAAGTCTACTTTTCAATTTTTGTTTGCTTGTTCCTACATAAACACTATGGCAAGGCTCATTGTTTTTACCTCCTTTGCATGGAATTACATAAACTACGTTACTTTTTTCCATTTCGGGTATTTTAGATTTTGTTTTGTTGAAAAAGTTTTTCAAGGTATTAATAGGTTTGTGTGCTATTTTAATATTTTCTTTATTGTAACAATCTGACGTCGCGAGTCGTTCAGAGAGTTGAGGTACATAAATAACTGATTTGAAAATTACTGGGTTTTCGGATTTTTGCTTTTGGTTTTGATGTTTTGATTTATTTAATAAGCTTTTAATAGTTTTATCGGGGAAATCGTTATTCCCTAGTAATACAAATATTTCTTTTTCTATTTGGTTGTGGTACATCTCATCTGAACTTTGTAACATCCTTCGAATACAGCCCATTGCTGTATTTCGTATCATCGCCTTTGGGTGTTTAGAAATGTTAATGTTATTTTTTAAATAACTTCAAAACAAGAATGAACGAAAAATACTAGTATTACTGTGAAAAAAGCATGGGCGCTTTGTGCCAATTTTTCGTATATCGAGCTCCCGACGTATTTTAGCTTCAGGCGCGTAAAGGAGAGTTACAAACAAACAAATATAGTTTAAAAAAGCTAAAAGACTCGATTTTATAGTATACGAAGTGTGTTCAGAAAATAACGGGAATTTTTTAATTTCGCGGGTTTGGAGTGTCCATTTTCTACTGATTTCATTGTTTACTTTGTCAGTGACAGCTGCTAAGGTTAGACGTGTTTTTATGAGGTCGGCGATTTTCGTTTGTTAAAAAAATGATCAAAGGATTTGTATCAAAGAATGAAATAAAGTGTAACAAAGTGTGTGAAATGTTAACAGAGGCCTACGGTGGTGAGTCTGATGATGAATGAGTAAAGTAGTGGAGGCATTCCGGATCGCCAAGACCGAAAAAGTGCGGATTTTCATGGATTTCGCACCACGATAATGCACCTGCTCACACTTCATGGCTTGTTCGTGAATTTTTGGCCAAAAACAATACTGTAACGGTGACCCAGCCTCCATATTGGCCAGACATTTCTCCGTGTGACTTTTTTCTATTTCCAAAAATAAAGAGAGAACGACGGCCCTCGTTTTACAAACCTGGATTAAAAGCGCATCGCTGAAAGAGCTGAAGGCTATCCCAAATATCGAATTTGAGAAGTGTTTCGAAGATTGGAAAAAGCGCTGACACAAGCGCATAATATCTAATGGGGACTAGTTTGAAGGCAACAACATTAATGTAGATGAATAAATAAATATATGTTTCAAAAAACGAAAATTCCCGTTATTAACTGAACACACCTCGTATGAAACTAAAAATGTAAAATAAATATAGTTTAAAAAACTTAAAAACACGCTAAATAATATCGAACTAAAAAGTTAAAAATAATTATCAAGATAAGTTTAAAACAATAAAGAACGAAAAATACTAGTATTATTGTAAATAGGTTGAACTGGCCGGTCAATAAAGACCTCACATAGACTGAATGTGTCCATAGTGTTACCAGGATTTGTTTGACGACCGAACGGAAGAACCCCAATCAGGTGCCAGGACATATGGCAAATACTAGCAGTTTTATGGGACCCATCTTAGTTGCTGCCTTAAGATATGGCAACTGTGCCGCTTAATAGCTGGACCCTTGACCTGGCGAGCGCAGGACATGAACACAGAAAGTGCTCAACCGTTTCTTCCTGCAGCTCACACTTCCTACACTTGCTGTTACTGACGAGGCCTAACTTATAAGCATATGATGCCAGAAGGCAGTATCCAGTCAGTATGCCCATCGTTAGCCCTAAGTCTTCTCTCTTCAGGGGTATGAGCCACTTTGTGAGTCCAATATCGTAGGCTTTGCACATGATCTAAGAAATTTTGCAGCCCCGCGATTTTGCCCACACCTTTCCTGCTTGATGGATCATATGCAACTACTGACGGATTGGGACGTCTATCGTCGACTCAGCGAGTGTTGCACCCTCCTTTGCCAACTCATTGGCCTTTTCGTTACCTTCTATCCCTTTATGACCAGGAACCCAGTAGAAATGTATGGTCCGGCCTGAACGAAGTTTTTTTAATGCTTCTTTCATTCCAGAACACTTCTTGATGAAGTACTGTGTGAGATTATTGCCTTAATCGCAGCCTGACTATCAATATTTCCGCTGAGGTATGCCCAGTCCGTCCAGGGTTCCTATAGTAAATGGGAGAGCCTGTTCCTATTGCAAGAAATAAAACATAGAAGTTCCGAAAACGTTATAATATTTATTTAAAAATAAAATGCCCTTAATAGCTACTCCTATTCTCTGGCCCTGTCTCGATAAGAGTAGCTGAGGTAGAACCCCTCTGCCAAGCTCTCCGTCAGTTTTGAGTGGAAACCTCCTACTGAATATAAAACTAAGCACGAAATGAAGTAGAAACCTTCAGATCGCGTTCTGATCAGTGGTAGAAGCCCACTTACTCGTATGCCTATCTCCTAGCTTCTTATCTTACATTCTAATTTGTCGCATTTATATACGATTTCGTACGTCGGCGGACGGTTATTTTCTAAAAACAATTCATTAGTAACAAACTTTCCGTTATGAAGTTATGTAGAGCTGCGCGCAGGCAGTCAGTAATTTTACAATAGGATAGGTTAGGTGGTAGCTTCCCTGATAAGGATAGCTCACTTGGACAACACGAAGGTCCGTTGTGATACCACATACACCAAAAATAACGGTGACCTAGATCCAGCTACTTAGAGAATCGTTGGGTAGCAACGATAAAGCTCCGAATGATACCGATCTCAACTTTGGATATATCCTCGGGAGATCCAAGTGAGTCGCGACCGAAGTACTTTCGCCTAATTCTGGCAAAAGCTGGACAATCAAGCATAAAGTGATTTGGTGATTCCACCTCATCATCCTCCATACAGCTGCAGCAGGATGGAGTTTCCAGTATATTGAGACGTACCGCATGGATACCCATGGGACAGTGCCCTGTCAAAACCCCAATGACCATTGATAGGTGAGCCTTAGTGAACCCAATTATTTCAGCAGACCTCCTGCCATCCACTTTCGGCCAGAAAGATCTTGCTACCCTGCAAGACGTGGTATCCGCCCAACGTTTGCTGAGCTGATTCGAGGCCCAGCTATGGAGGAGCAATCCACAGGTGGCCAGCGGGATCCCGAAGTCCCTACAGCCATCTTCATCCGGTTCAGTTGTACCGATGCGGGCTAAGAGATCCGCTTGACAGTTACCCGGGATATCACTATGGCCCGGGACCCAGATAATCTTAATTGTAAAATAATTCGATGCAATCGCAAGCGAGGTCAGGCACTCCCAGACCACCCTCGATCGCACTGTAGTTGAGCTCAAGGCCTTGATAGCCGATTGGCTATCAGAGTAGATGTTAAATTCCCTAACCGTGGTAGCACTGGATAGCATTCCATCCACCGCATCCTTAATCGCAGCAATTTCCGCTTGGAATACACTGCAGTGATCAGCCAACTTAAACTTGCGGCTTAAATTTAGCTCTTGACAAAAGACCACCCCACCAACCTTTCCATCCAGCTTTGACCCATCCGTGAACAAGTTAACCGGTCCCATGCCCCAGATAATTCCTCTTCCCCAATCCTCTCTCTCTGGAATAACTGGGGTGAAGGTTGTATAGGGAGCTGTTATCGGCATACAGTAGTCCGTTCTGTCCGGGATGAAGTCGAAACTGGTAAGAAGGCTAGAGTGTCCGCGGTCAGAAAGTCTATATCCCATATCACGAAGCCTGACCAACGACCTTGCCGCGGCCGCCTTTCCCGCAATATCTACTGGGTATATGTTCAGCATGACGTTCAGTGCCAAGGTAGGCGTTGTTCTGAGAGCGCCACTGATACCGATCAGCGCCGTCCGTTGCACTGACACTAACATTTTGGAGGTGCTCGCCGTGTCCAGTGCTTTCCACCAGACCAGCACCCCATATAGCAGAATCGGTTTGACCACCATCTCATAAAGCCAGTGTACTATTCTTGGCGAGAGTCCCCATCTCTTTCCGATAGCTCCTCTGCAGCAGTACAAGGCAATGGCGGCCTTCCTGGCCCGATCTTCCGCATTGGGTCTCCAGGACAGTTTCTTGTCCAAAACAATCCCCAAATATTTAACCCTATCAGAAAGTACCAACGGTACCCCTGCAATCGAGGGAGTTCTGAAATCGGGCACCTTATATCTTCTTGTGAAAAGGACCAATTCCGTTTTTCCCGGGTTGACCGCCAATCCACATGATTCAGCCCACCTAGCCACAGTATCCAGGTAGCCCTGAAGAACATCGCGCAGGGCGCCCAGAAATTTGCCTCTGACTAGGATAGCGAGGTCATCTGCATAGGCAACCACCCGACAACCATTGGCTTCCAGCTCCACAAGAAGCTCGTTGACTACCACAACCCAGAGGAGAGGAGATAGGACACCCCCCTGTGGCGTGCCCCTGCACACCTTCCTCTTAATTATGGCCCCTCCCCACTCCGCTGCGACAATTCTGCCGCATAGAAGTTTGCTAATAAATTCAACCAGAGCCGCCTCGACTCCTAAACCCACCAGAGCTCTTTCGATTGACCCCGGTAAGACATTGTTAAAAGCTCCCTCGATGTCTAGAAAGGCACCCAGAGCATACTCTTTGTGTTCTAGGGAGCCCTCTATTTGCTTTACAATCGAATGGAGAGCCGTTTCCGTCGATCTGCCCTTGCAGTACGCATGTTGTGAAGCCGACAGTAACCCCCGAGGTATCCTTTCCCGTAGGTACAGGTCAATCAACCGCTCAAACGTCTTAAGAAGAAACGACGAGAGACTGATTGGCCTGAAATCCTTAGGTGATACATGAGAGCTTCTGCCGGCCTTCGGAATGAAAATAACCCTAACCGTGTGCCAAGACTTCGGGATATAGTTAAGCCTGAGGCAGTTAGTATATATGATGGCCAACCAGCGGCAGGAAATCCCCAAAGACCTTTGAAGCTGCGCAGGAATGATTCCATCCGGGCCCGGAGACTTATAGGGCTTGAACGACCCTATAGCCCAGGTTATCTGACTTTCCCGTATTGGAATGGCAGGCACTTCTGCATGGCCAACGACCGCCGACCATGCAGGCGAAGATCCCTGCGCAACTCGGACATCGGGAAAATGATTGTCCAGTAAAAGCCTTAGGGACTCCTCGCTACTCATCGACCAGTCCCCACCATCATCTCTCAGATACCCCAGAGGAGCGGGGTTCCTAGAGAGTATTTTTCTAAATCTCGCGGATTCATTGCAGCCTTCTACGTTTTCGCAGAAGCTTCGCCATGCATCTCGCTTGGCTATCCTTATTTCATATTTATAAATCCCCAGACTCACCTTATAGAGCTCCCAGTCCGAGGGTAATTTGCTCCTCCTGGCTCTGTTGAAGAGCCGCCGACTGGACGCTCTTAGGTCGTCAAGAGAATCCGACCACCAGGGCGGCTTGCCCTTCCCCCTGTAAGTTTTCAATGGGCAGGACAGCTGAAAGGCGCTATTGCTTGCCGAGGTGAAGTTTTCCACCAGAACGTCTATCTCAGATTCGGACAGGCCCGAACTAATGATAGGCACCGCAGGCAGTAGCTCTCCCAGCTTCCTACAATACAAGTCCCAGTTAGTACTTTTAGGGTTCCTAAAAGATATTTTACCGGGACGTTCTTCGTTCACTGAGAACTGAATATATCGGTGATCAGAGAAGGAGTGCTCGTTGAGAACCCTCCATCCAGATATCCGACCTTCCAGTTCTCTACTAACCAGGGAGAGGTCCAGGATCTCCTCCCTTAACGCAGTAATAAAAGTCGGGTCATTCCCCCTATTACATATACAAAGTCCCTCATCTACAATAAAAGTAAATAAAGACTCACCTCTAGTGTTGGTATCCGAGCTTCCCCAAATGCTATGATGGGCATTTGCATCGGCACCGATGATCACGCCAACACCTCTCCGCCTTGCTTCAGCGGTGATTTCACCCAGTATCGCAGGTGGTGGTCCCACTACGTCCCCGTGGGGCATGTACGCTGAGACCACCCACATTTCATTACTTCCTCGCTCGAGGCAGACCGTGGTTACGTCAGCATTGCTGAAATTAGAGAGAATAAAAGCTTTAATCTCTTTTTTAACAAGCACAGAGGATCTAGGCCTACTTGCCTCCGCATGCACCAAGGTGTTGAATTTTCCAGTCCTTAATCCAGAAATCTTACTGCCGTTACTACTCAGCCACGGCTCCTGGACAAGGACTATATCCACTCCGCCTTTTTCAAGGCAGAGCAACAAATTTGCGGAAGCCGCCTTAGAGTGCTGAAGATTGATTTGACGGATTTCCATCAAAAGCGCTCTTCTTCCGCACCCCATCCTTGGCGGATTCGTATTAGTATTGTCCATTCTAAAAAAGTCCCCCCTCAAGGCCGCTATCCGGAGCCGATTGTGTAGTCGCCCTTTAACGATCTCGTGGTTATCTATGCTACGCAGGGAGGCCACGCGAGGGTTGACGCATTACCTTATGAGTAATGCGTTCAGAGCCAGACCGGACGCGAAGCGGGAAAATCTTCAACCGCACCTACACCACCAACTTAACGGCGACGGAGCCGGAACGTACCTTGAGGCCCGCCACGGTTTTAACGGGACGTGGGCAGGTGCAGCATTAGCCTACCAGCCATTTTGGTAGGGTTTCACCCCGACCTACTAAAGTGGCAGAATACCGCACCTACCAGCCCAATGTCATCAAGTCAAAATGTAAAGTGAAATCAAAGTCCTTAAACAGTCCAGTTCGTCACCGTTGTGTACCGATCTTGACTCTCCCTCCCCTGAGCTCGGCACAATGACTCAAGGGGTGCGGGTTTTATCGAGTTGTCCTCTCTAGATCCGCCATTATCAGTAGAAGCAGGGGCACCTCGTGCAGGACGTGATAACTAATCACGCGTGACATTCGTCACTATGGCCGGTCTAAGACTGATATCAGTCCCTGATCCAGAGCCTGAAACCACTTATGATATCCAAACCAAGTATCTTAGCCCCCAATTTTACAATAACAATTATAAGAAAGTAGAGTTATGAACTCGAATAATAATTAATTGTATTTGTCGTTGGCTCGGACGTGCGAATTTAACGCACTCAGTTGTGAACAATTGATGTTGGTTTATTAGATGTAGGTTGGGTGGTTTATTTCTAAATCAGGTTACAGGTTAATAAAATCACATTACAAAATGACAAATTTCTTACTTACCGCTGTGTGCCTTATCCGACTGCTTGCCAACGAATGGCGGTTTTTCATATTACAAAATGGGACTTGGCAGACAGCGGCGAGTTTAAATTTCAAGTTTACCAGATCATAAAATTTACTACTAAAATTATGGAACACAGGGCGTTCTGCAACATCCCCGCTCCCGTGAATCACTCAATTCACCAGACTCAACGTCCAGAACGGCCAACTTGGCTACAGCCTTCTCTTCACCCCAGAGTTCGTTCGTACATCAATGTGGCGGACAACTCCGTCTTTCGAAGGATACAATCGCTCCACCACACCACGACACCACTCTCTTCTTGGCACATTTGGATCGCAGATGAACACTAGCTCTCCTTTCAGCGGTTTCGTAGACTGGCACCACTTCGTTCGACGTGTTAGCGTGGGCAGATATTCCAGAACCCACCGTTTCCAGAGGTGATCTCTGAGTTGACGAGCCACGCGCCACTGTTGTCGTAGAGCCACGGGACCTGCCAATACGTTATCCATGCTGGGCGTATGCGTAGTATTATCCGGCCCCAATAAGAAGTCATTCGGTGTCAATGGCTGTTCTTGGTCTGGAGAGATGGGCAAGTGCGTTAGTGACCGGGAGCTGACGATGTTTTCCGCCTCAACAAGAAAGCTATATAGTGTATGTTCCCGAGGTGCAACCTCTTTAAGCGTTTGATGCAGAACTTTCTTGACACACTCCACCATTCTCTCCCAAACGCCACCTTCAGCTGGGTTGTACGGTGAGCTGAACACCCAATCTACACCTCGTCGAGAAAGCTCGCCCTGGACACGCTCGCAATCGAATACCTCGGTGAATCTCTTGGCTTCGTTGTTCACACCAACAAAGTTTTTCCCATTGTCTGACCTCAACCTTGTAGGGACGCCCCTACGATTAATAAAATCTCTGCGATGATGCAGGAGTCAGTGCTCAGGTCGGGAGCTACCTCCAGATGCGCAGCCCACGTAGTTTAGAGTGCTACCCACCCATTTTCTGTACACCGCCTCACTGTTACGTTAAGTGGCCCGAAGTAATCCATACCAGTGTAAGTAAACGGCCTTACGTAGGGCGTAAGTCGATCCACTGGCAACGGCCCCATTAATGGCGGGACTGGTGCTGCTTTGCGTAGGCGGCAAACCTTACAGTTAGCGACGACATTTCGTAGAAGCGTTCTTAGAAGCGGCACCCAGTACTCTCGGCGAATAGCGCATATGGTGGCTTCGGAATTTTGATGGCCCATGAGGATGTGATAATGCTCCGTTATTAGTTTCGTGTACATATGTTTTGGCGGCAATATTATAGGGCGTCTAGTACATATTGGAAGTCAGCTGGCTGCATCTATACGTCCACGAACACGTAGCACACCATTCTCATCCAGATACGGCGACAACTGCACCAAAGGGCTCTGATTTGATATTGCATTTCCATCTTTAATCTGTTGGATTTCTTTGGGGAAGCATTCGTTCTGAACGGTGCGGCATAGAAGAAGCTTTGCTGCTTCGAGATTATCAGCTCCGAGACCATACGGATTCTTAAATTGGGTTCGGCGGCATATCTTGACGAACAGCACAACCCAGGCGATAGTTCGTAATAGTCTATTGTATGAAGAGAACCGATCGAAGTTAATGAAATTTTCACATACGATGATAAATGTATGCTGAGGGCGCAATTCTTCTTCATGAACAACATCGGTAGAGATTCCATCTTCAGTAGGCCAGGCATTATGATTGGCGATTCTATGCTGCACGAAGGGCTTATATTTACGATGTTTGCTTTGAATCCATTTGATCACTGTCCCGAATCACTCCAAAGAAAACATTTGTCGATTTTGAAAGAATGTGCTTCTCGCACAGCTTGTTGAAGACGACCTCCTAAAACTACGGCCTGCAGCTCTAATCGCGGTATGGTTAAAGTTTTTTAGTGGAGTGCACTTTAATTTCGCACAGATGAATGTGACCTCTATCTCACCTCGGGCATTCGTCGCTCTCCAATACGTGACAGCAGCAAAGGCATTTTCGCTAGCGTCGACGAATACGTGTAACTGTAGTGCGCACCATTTCGGAAATAGAAGCGAGAGCAGGCATACTTAATCACCGCTGGCAGTTGCTTTCGCCATCTTTCCCATAATTCGGCTATGTTTGCTGGGAGTGGATCATCCCAATGTGTTTCGTGCCTCCACACTTCTCGCATCAATAACTTTGCTCCTATCACGAAGTTACCTAAAAATCCCAAGTGGTCCGGTACGATGTCCTTTTTGTCGCAAAAAATGGCATAGCGCAGAAGCGTGTTTCAAAAAGAAAAATGAAAAAATTAAAGTAGCGCAAACACAAGCAATTGCTAATGCAATAGAAACAAAGCCGAATTATGCTTGTTATGGATGCAACGCACCAGGCGTTGCCCGCGCAAACTGTCCAAAATGTTCAAATAAACCGTCCACTAGCCATGGTTCGGTAAGTTTCAATTCCATAACAGTTCCAGTTGGAAGAGACATTCCGATTGCAAATGTAAGTCTGTTTGGGGTATCTGGACAAGTGTATTTTGATAGTGGCGCTCGAACTAGTGTAGCTAGCGCAAATTTGAAGCGCGTAATGGATTCTAAAAGGTGCACATACCGCAAAGTTGAATGCGAAATTACTCTTGCCGACGGAAGTACGAAACTTCAAAAATGCCTCACAACTAATTGCGATATAGTAGTAGGTTGGCGTACCTTCAAAATTCAATTTATGATCGTACCAGAATCAGTTGGCAACAAAACGCTAATTGGTACAGATTTCTTGGAACAAGCGGAAATAGTTTTAAATATTGGTCAAAGATACTGGTTCTTTGAAAGTAATCCAACGTAACATTTCGATTTCGCTACCCCATTGCCACTCGAATTAAACATTATTGAAATTGTACAAGTATGCTCAACAAAACGTAAGCCTGAGGAAGCGGCAGTCAGAGAAGTTGAACAGCAAAAAGTGTATATGTCCGAATTTGAGTATTATGGTCCTGATTTGCCAAACGATTACTCACCGCGTATTGTACAAAGTATTTTTAGAGATGCGATTCCACCCAACATGATTACACCTGAAAGACCTATAAAGCCCAATTTGTTTACTGGTGTTACCTATAACCAAAACAGTGCTGATAAGGTAGACTTATTTTCTATTGATTTTAAAGTGTTGAAAGAAAAAGATGGCTCAGGGTTGGAAGTATCAGAGAAAATTGAACTCGACAATATGCTTCAATCCCACGTAAAAGTTTTTGCCGCGTCGTGTGAACCGACGCCATATACACAACATTTTATTGATATTGGCGAGCACGAGCCGATTGCATCACCAACGTATAGACTATCATTTTCTAAGTTAAAGGAACTAAAAGCTGAGATTCACAAAATGCTCGAAAATGATGTTATAGAAGAATGTGAGTCAGCGTGGTCATCACCTGTTGTTATGGTGCCTAAAAAAGATGGTGGTACTCGTGTATGTGTGGACTATCGCAAGTTAAATGCTATAACAAAGCCCGACCGATACCCCTTGCCTCGTATGGATGACCTATTGCACGCTGCAAAAGGCACAAAATTTATGACTACCCTAGATCTTCAAAGTGGGTATTTTCAAATCGCTGTTGCTGAAAGAGACCGAGACAAAACATGTCTAATTACGCCTTTTGGTATATTCCGGTTTAAGAGAATGCCGTTTGGTCTCCGCAACGCACCTTCCACATTTCAAAGACTAATCGACCGCTTTAAGGCAACGCTGCCAAATGTACATATTTTAGCATATCTTGATGATATAATCATTTGTTCACCATCGTTTACAGAGCACTTAAATGACTTAAAAAGCGTACTCCTGAAGTTGGAACAGTTCAAGCTGCGCATTAATTCCAGCAAATGTCGTTTTTGTTGCGCAAGTTTTAAATACCTTGGTCACGTCTTAACGACCGCAGGCATACAAGTTGACCCAGAAAAGACTCTGGCGATTACACACAGGAAAGAACCAAGAAATATCAAAGAATTTATATCATTCATACAAACCTGCTCTGCTCGGCGCTTTATTGACCGATTCGCTGAAATTGCCAAACCGCATACGGAGCTAATGAAAAATAATGCTGAATGGAAGTGGAGTACACCACAAAGTAAAGCTTTTAACAAGCTTAAACAACGACTCGTTTGCCCTCCAATCTTGAAGCAAGCTGAAGACAATGTCCGTTTCATCATTAAGGCGGACGCAAGTGCTTATGCCTTGGGAGCTGTTCTTATCCAGGGGGAGGAAGAATGCGAACACCCTATCGAATATGCGAGCCGACTTTTGACAACAGCAGAGAAAAAATATTCAACTACAGAACGCGAAGCCCTCGCCATTGTATGGGCATGTGCGAAATTCAGAGGCTACATAGAAGGCGCTGAAGTGTTATTGGTGTCCGATCACCAACCGCTTAAATGTTTATTAACCATAAAATCACCAACAGGCCGCCTAGCAAGGTGGGCACTACAAATACAGCAGTATAATTTAAAAATAGACTATACACCAGGGAGAACGAATTCTGTTGCCGATATGTTATCGGGACCACCCTGTAACGAGGAAGAAATTGCAACAAAGTGCATTTACACTTTTCAAATCGACTTGCCACATAATAAACCTGACTAGCTACGAGAAGAACAACTAAAAGACAGTTACTGAAAAATATAATTCATTCATTAGAAGAAACCAACAAAAATGCCAACTTATGGTACACTCAAGGCTATGTTTTGAACAACGGCGTATTACATTGTTATGCAAACGAGGATGCAGATGACGCACAGCTCGTCGTACCTGATCACGAGCGCGGAAGAATTTTGAAAACATATCATGATGACAACACAGCTGGCCACTATGGAGCAGAGCGAACTATAGCACGTATTTTAAGTCGTTACTTCTGGCCAAGAATACGAGCCGAAATTACAAAGTGCGTTAGAAACTGCATTGACTTCCAGCGATACAAAGCAAGCAACATGAAGCCAATAGGATTGCTTCAAACAACAAGTAGAAAACAACGGTTCGAAGTTGATCTATTTGGTCTTTTGCCAAAATCGGAAGATGGCTATCAATGGATTTTGATTGCAGAAGATGTCGCTAGTCGTTGGGTAGAATTTTTCCCTTTAAAAGGAGCAACTGCCGAAAATTGCGCTAAAATTTTAATCGAAGAAGTTTTTTTACGATATGGTGTTCCTAGGCGTCTTAAATCTGATAACGGCGTGCAGTTCGTATCCGCAATTATGCAGCAAATACCTTACTGCATGGTTTACTCAATGTGTTGATCGTTGATGATAAACCGTCATGGGTTTTCAAATAGTCGGCTATACGGTCTATGAACTTTGTTTTTTCTAATTTACTCGTTTTCTATGTTAAATTATTTAATATAATATAACTTGTAAAATATACAGTTTACAAAAATAATAAAGCTGGTCTTGAAGACAACAAATTAATAACATAATTAATTTATTTTACATTTATTTAATATAATTTAACTTAATTTCACCTAATTAAATTTTAGTTTAATCTAAATTATGTTAAATAAATTTATTATGTTTAATTTAATTTCATTTCATTTAATATAACTAGATATAACTTAATTTAATTTCATTCAATCAAATTTACTTTCACTTAATTTAATTTAGCTTAGTTTCACTTAATTAAATTTTAATTTAATACCAATTATTTTGGATTAACTTATAATATTTAATTTTATTTTATATAATTAAGTTAAACTTTATTTCACTTTATTTGATTTAACATTTATTTTGTATATCTACACACTTATGTTTTTATTTTGTCTCATATCGAGAGTACATAGTCCCTCCGCTTGCTCTTCCTGGTCCCGCAAAAACTGTTTACTGTTTACTGAAACCATTTTTCCACGATGTTTACTCCGCGAAGACACAAACGAAATGACAAAGTACAATAAACTCCGCCATACACACACAACCGATTGCTGAAACTGAAGAAAGCGACGAAAGCATGCCCACACACACCAAACAGATTACAAGAATATCAAAATTTTTTTATAAAAATTGCGTTTCAAGTGAAACAGATTGCATGAAACAGATTTCATTGTATATAGGGCGCTTAAATAGACAAAAAACCTAAATCACTGAAAACTGTCGGTAAAGCAGTTCAAAAGAAATAATATAGAATTTTTTGAGCATACCATCTTCAACTCCCACTCTGAAACTCAACTTGCCTCTTTGTGAAGCTACTTTTTTATTCAAAGGAAAAAGTTTAGTTAAAACCATAAAAATCTATTATTCTTTAAAAGAATGCAACGGCATAATTTTTTTCTCCAACTCTACATAGTGCTGATTTTTCTAGAACAGAAATGTTAACAATTTTCATAAAATAAATATGTTTATTAAACAAAATTATAGAATTTTTTTTATTTTTTCGGCTTAAATGAGGGGAAGATATCTAAAACTTAAATGATAATAAAAACAAAACCATGTCTGCCGCCTGTAGTAAGTAAAATGGCTAACCTGGCCCGTATTATGTGTTACGATCCGTGATCGAAACTCATTTTTTAAATCACAATAGCCCTGAAAAGGTGGATCGGATTAATGGCATATTTGAACTAGCGACAAACAGTACTCGTTAGATCCATTATTTATTTTAATTTTCAAAAAAAAAAAGTTTGACAGTTGCATAGTTATCGCTTGAGTGAAAATGGTTTGCAGTCACTGATCGTAACACGTAATACGGGCCCTGTTCGTGATTTTTTTGTTCGGTGCACAGGACAACGCTATAAAACCATATTTCGGGCGCAGGCAAAGTCGGACAGCCTTAATCGATTTTGAGGTTTCGTTATAGGGGCTGAACTTTCTGGTTTTAGGACCACATGCGGTCTTCGTCTACCCTTGCGTTAAAGCCACCAGGCCCAACTAGTGATAGAACCATACGAGTACTTAGTGAGTAGCATCGATACTTAAAAAAAAAAGCTTGAATATTTCGTACTCGATGCTTTTTTCAAAGTACTGAGTAAAGTATCGATACTTTACCTCGATATTTTCCCCCGATGCTTTACTAAGTGCCGATGGTCTACATGTTTATGATTAATAAAGTTCAGTCCATTAACACCATAACTTGAGCATAAATTGGGATCGTCGATGCGGTAAAAGCTCCGCGTTTAACTTAAACTGACTTCTTTGATAAGTGTGGAATGGGTGGATGGAGAAAGCAGCTTTTACAGCATCGCCGAAGATATATTGGTATTGAAAATGATCGAAATCAGATTATGCCCGCGCCCACTTTTAAAAATGGGAAACAAGAACAATGGCTTAACAAATACTGACGAGTGGGGCTTAGAATATACCCGCGGTAAGTATACCTGTCGTAAGAGGCGATTAAAATACCAAATTGATTCAAGGGGGTGTGAAGCGCAACCCTCTCAAGGGGTTGCCAGCGCAATATATAGCTTCTCCAACCCAATTGTCAACCTCACATACCCGTGGCGAATCCTGTTTCATTAACAGCCGAGGCTCTGGCGACCCCAAGTTCCTCATGGAACATGGGGAGGGCGGGATGGCCAGGAGGGTTTTTTGTGGTCATATAAATAGTTCCCAAGATGGTCGGGCAGTATTTTCGCCGCTGAGAAAAGCAGACGTGTATTTAGCAAGCTCCTAAATAAATGTGAGAAACAATACAATTTCTTAAAAAAAAAAAAACCTAAAAGAACACTATCAATCCACATTGAGAAACCTAAAATGAACATTAAGTGAACGTGTTAAAGTAATTTCAATCTAAAACATAATTAATTTACAAACATTTTCTGGGGCAAGTGTCGTATAAAATGCCAAACAACAACATGGACACGACAACAATTTTATGCGGCGATTGCGAAAAACCTTTGCCTGTCAATGGTGATTATGTACATGCATGACATGCAAAAATATGCATAATTTTTCAACTTGCACCAAATTCTGAACGGCGTAAAAATTGGAGGTGCCAAAAATGCATCATCTTCAGAATATGTAACGAAGCAACCAACTTTGAAATCGAAGCCTCCGCAAGCCGTACTTTCCGAAGCAGATTTGACCGAAAACGATAAATGTAAACCCGAAGACAGCGTAAGCGCTAATATTAAATTGGATATTTGTGATCTAAAATCAGACACAAAGGACATAAAACGTATGATCGAAGATATGGCCAAAAACGTCACACAGCTGCAGGCAGACCTCAAAAATGACATTAAAGACACCATCTCCATGTTTGAGAACAAAATGTCTGAAATGACAAAACAAATCGGCGAACTGCATGAAAAGTGCAAAGATAGTAATTCGATTTTATTCTCTAATTTAATTAGAGAAGGTAGTGATCCTAACAATATTAAATTCGTAAATTTTAAGCTTGGTGTTCCTCAAATGTATTTTAACAAGCTGTTGACCTCTGACATATGGCCATCAAACGTTGCTGTTCGTCCTTTTGATTTTTTTCAAAAAGCCGTTCAGTCCCAGCCCAAAAAAAAATAGCTCCTACACTACTGGTGGTACTACTATCAAAATACTTCCGGTATCAGAACCAAAACTGAGTCTGTCTACACCCTGTCCTCAGAGCTAGACTATTGATTGCGGAGTTTTTCAATCCGGCTCTTTTTGATGTATTTCGCAAGGATAGAGACTATGCAAAAACTGGTCTTAGTAGAGTTGGTGGCATACTCATTGCTGCACGCAAACATCTTCGAGCTTCGTTGTTTCATTTACATAATACTGACTCTTTGCTGGATCAACTATGCATTAAATTGCAGGGAGATTGTGGGTTCCTGTAAATTTGTGTGTCTTATATTCCGCCGGGTAGTTCTGATGCCCTATATAAGGGTCATGTGGATAATACAGTGGCTGTGCATGATATAATTGGGGACAATCAAGTTTATATCCTGGGTGAATTTAATATGGGTAATATTTCATGGACGAGCGTCTCGCCGCTATTCGAATAAAAGCAAAATTTTTTAATATATCATTCATCTGCGCCCATGCGCCGACAGAGGAGAAAGACGATGAGGTGAAAGACACTTTTTATGAACAATTAGAACGCACATACGAGCGCTGCCCCCGTCATGATATAAAAGTCGTGCTTGGCGACTTTAACGCCAGGGTGGGCAAAGAAGGTGTTTTTGGCCCTACAGTCGGAAAGTTCAGCCTACACAATGAAACTTCTCCTAACGGACTGAGGCTGATTGACTTTGCCGGTGCTCGAAACATGGTCATATCAAGCACGAGGTTCATGCATAAAAAGATACATCAAGCTACATGGCTGTCTCCTGATCGAAATACTCGCAATCAGATCGATCACGTTGTGATAGACGGACGGCATGCCTCCAGTGTTTTAGATGTGCGAACGATCCGAGGACCTAACATCGATTCGGACCATTATCTCGTTGCAGCCAAAATACGCACCCGCCTCAACGCGGCTAAAAACAAGGAACAAAAAACACAAGGAAAGCTAGACGTCGAAAAGCTTCAATCACAACAGACTGCCAATGATTTCGCAACTCGACTCTCACACCTGCTCTCTGAGGGCACAACTCATCCTGAAGGAATACAGGAGCAGTGGGAGCATATCTCCAAAGCACTTCATACTGCCGCCGAGGAAAAAATTGGTTACCGGCGGCCACGAAAAAACAACTGGTATGATGAAGAATGCCGCGTTGCAACCGAAAGAAAAGACGCTGCCTACAGGGCTACGTTAAAAGCGAGCGCGACAAGAGGAGTGTGTGAACGCTATCGTGAGTTGAAAAGGGAAGCGAGACGCCTTTTCAGGAAGAAAAAAGCAGAAGCAGAAAGGCGTGAGTGCGAGGAGCTTGAGCTGCTAGCCACCAGGAATAACGCCCGAAAATTCTATCAAAAAATACGGCGACAGACGGAAGGTTTTAAGACCGGGGCAAACTCCTGTAGGAATGAAAACGGCGACCTTGTAACTGATGTCCAGAGAGTGCTTAGATTATGGAGGGAACACTTCTCTGCTCTCCTAAATGGAGGCAGCAATTCACCGCGCAGAGATGAAGAACCCGATCCCGCAATCGATGATGATGGAATATATGTCCCCCCGCCCGATTATGACGAAGTTAGAATAGCAATAACCAGACTGAAAAACAACAAGGCCGTGGGCGCTGATGGATTGCCTGCGGAGCTATTCAAGCTCGGCGGCGAGGAGTTGGTAAGGCGCATGCAGCAGCTTCTTAGCAAAATATGGGCGGACGAAAGCATGCCCGACGGTTGGAATCTAAGTGTTCTTTGCCCAGTCCACAAGAAGGGGGATACTGCAAAATGCACCAACTATCGTGGAATCAGCCTTCTTAATATCGCATATAAGGTCCTTTCAAGTGTATTGTGCGAAAGATTGAAGCCCACCGTGAACCGGCTGATTGGACCTTATCAGTGCGGCTTCAGACCTGGTAAATCTACCATCGACCAGATTTTCACAATGCGCCAAATCTTGGAAAAAACCCGTGAAAAGAGAATCGACACACATCACCTCTTCGTCGACTTTAAAGCCGCCTTCGACAGCACGATAAGGAGCTGGCTATATGCCGCTATGTCTGAATTTGGTTTCCCCGCAAAACTTATACGGCTGTGCAAAATGACGTTGAGCAACACCATCAGCTCAGTCAGAATTGGGAAGGACCTCTCCGAGCCGTTCGAAACTAAACGAGGTTTCAGACAGGGTGACCCCCTATCGTGCGATTTCTTTAATTTGATGCTGGAGAAAATTATACTAGCTGCAGAACTTAACCGCACTGGAACAATATACTATAAAAGCGTGCAATTACTGGCATATGCTGATGACATTGATATCATCGGCCTAAACACCCGCGCTGTTAGTTCTGCTTACTCCAAGCTGGAAAAAGAAGCGGTAAAGATGGGTTTGATGGTGAATGAGGACAAAACGAAGTACCTGCTGTCATCGAGCAAAGAGTCAGCGCATATGCGCCTTGGCAACCACGCTACTGTTGGCAGCCATAATTTCGAAATAGTAAAAGACTTCGTTTATTTGGGAACCAGCATCAACATTAGCAACAACATCAGCACTGAAATCCAGCGAAGAATCAATCTTGCCAATAAATGCTACTTTGGACTAGGTAGGCAATTGAAAAGTAAAGTCCTCTCTCGGCGAACGAAAATCATACTCTACAAGTCACTTATCGTACCCGTCCTGCTATATGGGGCAGAAGCATGGACCATGACAACAGCAGATGAAGCGGATTTGGGAGTGCTCGAGAGAAAAGTTCTTCGAAAGATTTATGAACCTCTACGCGTTGGCGATGGCGAGTACCGAAGAAGATTTAATGATGAGCTGTACGAGCTATACGCAGACATCAACATAGTCCAGCGAATTAAAACGCAGCGGCTGCGCTGGCTAGGCCATGTTATGCGAATGAAAGATGATGCTCCGGCCAAGAAAGTGTTTCTATCGGAACCCGCCTATGGAAGCAGAGGTAGAGGGCGGCCCCCACTCCGTTGGAAGGACCAGGTGGAAAACGATTTAAACTCCCTTGGTGTGACCAATTGGCGCCGGTTGGCGGAGCGAAGGAGCGACTGGCGCGTCTTGTTGGACGGCCATAACCGTTTAGACGGTTAAGCGCCAATTAAGTAAGTAAGTAAGTAAGTAAGTAATATTTCATGGAGTTCTTTGGATGGAATGCCGTTGTAACTCCATCGAATGTTACTACTGTCTCTGAATCATACCTTATTGATAATTTTCAATGTATCGAACAAGTAAAAATTAATAGCGTTCTAAACTTACTAGACAGGGTCTTAGATCTAATATTTGTAAGCTATAATGTTAACCATAAGTTCTCGATAGCACCCAGTTACATCTCGCCTCCAAATCAACATCATAGCCCATTGACGCTGGAGCTTGGATTCTAATAAATTTTTCAAACTACTAACTTGTGATACTAGAGCTGCCTTTAATTACTCGCGATGTAATTTTGATGAGTTAGACCTTTTGTTTGATTTGAACTGGGCCATCTTTTTGGAAATGCAGATGTAACTGGTTGTTATGATATTTTTAAGTCAAAAATGTATGACATCTGTGTGAGTAACATCCCAACTCATAGAGCAACAAAAAATAAACGTCCGTGGTTCTCCAAAAAACTCAAACGGTTCAGGAATTTAAAGAATAAGTTCTATAAAAAGCATTAACGCTCTACCAATGCAAAGCTCTGCTAAAGCAAACAGCTCTAAGCTTTTTCTTATACACCACTAAGCTTTTTGTTATGCACCACCTAGCGGAAGTTAGCCAGAACACACCACCTAGCGGTGAGATCAGCCAGAACACAATCCGGAAGATCAGCCAGAACACAAACCGAAAAAACGTATGCGCCACCTAGCGGAATTGTTGAATGATCTTGAGAGGTGGTAAAAATTTCAGGTGAAGATAAATATAGACCTGGTTTCATTCCTTCGATCAGACTCACCCCAGACTAATCCGAAAATAATGAACTGGTCCCGTTGCTAACACCAGACTGACGACAGACTGGGCCAAAAGTATAGAGTATTTAGGGTGAGACATGCTCCCAGTTTTCCATACAAAATGTGATCCAGAACCGCCATATACATACTACTCCGGTTCTATATACCCAAAAAGTTCGTTGCGCTAAATATCTACATAATTATAAAAATATATACGTATATACGTAATATATGTATATACACACTTAGTTCGGTAATATCACCCGAGTTACATATTTTTCCAGCGCGAAAAGCACCGCTGTTTACCGCTGTTTACCCTTATATACATATATTACATAAAATATATTTTATAAAAAACCCATAGCAACGAACTTTGCCAAATTTTTGTCACTTTTCCTAAAGTTTATTTTACCGGTGCACCCAAGATTAATTTTACATACAAACCTACAAGTATATGCACCCTATAGCACCCACACGCACTTGTACATCTTTTTGCTTAAGCCAAAAACCCATCCTCAACAAAGTTAATGCATGATCATTCACCAAGTTTTTACACCTGTTTATCACCCTGACAGTAATCCAGTCGGACGCAAAAACAGAGCCTTAATGCTCAACTAGAGATCCTTGTCCAAAATCAGGACAATGCGTGGACTATAGGTTTACCGTCCATACGATTTGCAATGAACTCAGCTAAGTGTCAATCAATCAGCTATACAGCAGCTTATCTCACTTTTGGAAGAGAATTGCGTACATTCGATGACGTAGAGCATGATATACGCACGATAACAGAAAATGAAAATTTCATTCCACAAATTACACCGTATTTGAAAACAATTGCAGAAGATTTTAAAAACGCTCGAGAGGTAGAACAAAAGAGCCATGATCGTAACAAGATGTATGCTGACAAGCATAGACAACCACAGGCCAAAATCGATGTGGGAGACGAAGTATTGGTTACAACTCACATACTGAGTCAAGCAACGAAGGGTATCACCTCGAAATTTGTACCAAAACGTGACGGGCCTTATATCGTCAAACGAAAAGTCGGTGCAACCTCATACGAAATTGCAGCAAAAGCTGATCCAAACGTACTACTTGGGACATATCACGCATCCGCTTTAACATTATACAAAGGTACCAATGCAAACCAAGATCCAACTCCAGTCCATCCTATTCGGAAACGAGGAAGACCAAGGAAGAACAAATAAACGTGTGATGACCGCTACGTTTACTTCACGTTCATCAAGGGGGAGACTGTAGCATAAGTATAATTTAGTAGTATAACTATTTACTTTTAGTAGTATAAATGCTCAGTTAGTACTATTAGTTGTCAATGACAACCCTGTTAATATAAAAGCACTACAATTCGTTCCACAACATATGTTTGTTATGATACACAAAAGCACTACAATATGTTCCAAAATATATGTTAGTTACGATACACATATACACAACATTTGAAATTAGAATACACAAAGCTCTTAATACAAACGTAAAAGCTAAGCACCTGTTGCTATAAAAGAAGCGCTCTCACTTTGCGATTTTCGTCCACTTGAGAGGTAAGCTAATCAAAATACTAACATATGTAACAATATTAGTTGAACAGTGACAAACTGGTCGCTAATATTGTTCAACATAAATAATTAATAATATTAACGGTGCTTAGTTGAACAGTGACAAACTGGTCGCTAACATTGTTAAACATAAATAAATAATATTAACATTATCTAGTTGGACAGTGACAAACTGGTCGCTAGAATTGTTAACAATAAATTAACTTTCTGTTTAATTATTGAGCTCAAGGCCGCAAGGATAAATAAAACACCATGTATTTTGTGGAAAAATGTTATAAGAAGCGTTTCATTTTAGAAATGCTACATATTATGAACACGCCTAATGAGAAGCGAATGAATTATATATCTGACACAGAAGGCTGTGCGCACGTCTATCAAAATTTAGTGCTGAAACAACAATAACACACAATGTGAGTTGAGCAGTGTTCATCATACGACATCGAATATCCCGCTACCCACATACTTGGCGACAACAACAAAAATAGCAAGAAAATGATTTGGAAATTTGTTCTTATTGTTTGTTGTTACACATATTGTTAATGTTGTTTATACTTGACGTACATGCTTTAAGAAAATTTGTTTATACTTACTGTACTTTAATTTTGTTTACCTTTTCTCCTGTTTTGTCTTTGTTCATTCATCTGTTCGAACATATGATCAGTCGATCAAGTACATTCATTTGTGTAAGTTGTATTTGTTTATGAAATACGTCCACATGTAAAATATCCACCTGCTATTTTTATGTTTGCCTAATGTTTGTTATTATATTTTGTATTTTTTTAGTCCTGATGATGGTTTCAGATTGAAACCCAAATATCGACCAATTATATAAATTATAATACCACAAAATACATGGTGTTTTATTTGTCCTTGCGGCCTTGAGCTCAATAATTAACCAGAAAGTTAAAATACACTTATAAGGCTATTAACAAAACCCAAAAAAACAATAAATTAATAATATCAACAATATCTAGTTAATAACATTTCCTTGAGATTAACAAATACTATAACCATATTTTTTGTAATCCTTGTTATTTAAGGTTTTTGTGTATTATACTTCACCGAACTTCACTCCCAATTCTAAGCAAATATTCGTTGTGAAGTTCCTCCCTTTTATTTGGAAAATAACTTTTATATACTTAATATTTATGATGTCAAAACGAATTTGTATGTTTATGTGTTTTTTTTTTTGTTTTTTTTTTTTTGCTTATATATTTATTGTACTGATCTTTGTTTGATGAGTAAAGTGGAACGCTTTGTGTAGAAAAATTTTTTTTTTGAATTATGTGAATTACTAGCAGATTGGTTTAAGTCTAGTTTTATGAACTATTATTTCCTTGTTTTTATTGTTCCTATCGCTATTCTCTAATCTATGCGGAATTAAAGTAAAATTGTTATTTTTATCGAATTTCTTTACCTTGTACTGTCCCTTATATCTATTGTCTAACTTATGCCAATAAGTTTAGATACAAATATTTTCCTATTTTACCGAGGTTTAAGTTGAAGATATGTTCATAAAATTACGACATCTCTAAAAAACTAGGTTTTCCTAACTGAAACAGGGCATACTTATATCTATTTCTCTATTATTATATTTCTAACTTTAATTATTTCTATGATGTGATATTTCTACTAACTAAAGGTGAATGATTCTTGTTTTAGCCATTTTTCTTAAAAAACACTTTTCATTGTTTATCGAGTTCTACAAAACTAAGAACATATAAAGTACGAAATCTGTAATTAATTATGCGAAAAATTTAGGGGTTGTGATTGATGGAAGAGCAAAGTAGTTTTAATTAATGGTAAACGGGAGGTACAGTGGATGCAAACATTTTCATATCTTTATACTTTTTGTTTTTTCGTATTTTCCAGCAATATATTTTGATCTTATGTGTGTCATGTGATTTCTGCGGCAGCCACCAAGACAGAATCGTCATGACATTATTGAAGAATTATTTTTATTTTTACCGGGAATGTCACATGTATAACCTCTTGGGTTTGTACAATTATTATATCTTAGAGAACGTGGGTACCATTTTATTACATTTAAATTTGCCTACTCGAGTAAAATTCTATAATATTCACTTTCCCTTATAAATTTCAAGTCCTGGATTGCCGGCGTTTCTTGTATGCCTGGTCGAGTATTGTCCTAAGTCAATAACTTCCTCAACAATCTGGTTGCTTGAAATTTTTCTACACTTTTCTATCCTAAGATGGAAACGAGCGCGAAATGTCTACTTGTTGCAAATTTATATAGCGCATCATATATATATGTTCTCTTGTGACTTTTCTTAATTTTTTGTTGTTGTTCTTATTGGCTGGTTTTTTTAGTATTATTTTTTTTTTTTTTCTTAGTTTTTCCATATTTCTACTGTCCTAGAATTTTCTATTGCTTCATGACCATCTTTGTCAGGAGCATTCAAAGGAATTATGCAAATTCCTGATTTGCTATTGAATTTAGGTAGGTTAATGAAAATGACTTTGAAGGTTATTTTTGGGGATCTACTTGAATTGTTTATTGCTCTTCCTCAACTTGTGAAAAAAAATTTTAGAGGCGCTGTTGCACGTTACTCAATTGCCTATATTTAAATTTCATATAGTTTTTGATTGGCTATTGCAATGACCAATTGCACGATAACGCAGATTAAGACTGCTAGCCAAACATCTGGAATGTTTGGAGTATTTTCTGTATGGATCTTAGTTAGTGGTTCATACTTTACTATTCTATTCTCTGATGTTTCAGAGTTTCCCTTACCTACTTCGTAGCCAGCTATGGCTATCATAATGCCTGGGGCTATTTTTGTCCACCAGGACATTTTGAAACTTCTCTAATTACAATTTAATAAAATGTTAAATACTTTGTTTTATTTATAAATTTTTATTGTAAAAATTGTAAATCTAAAGAAAAATTAAATTTCTTGAGTATGTTTTATTTAATTTTTGTATTTCTAAAATATTATAATTAGCTTAGTATAATTTATTATTGATATATATATATATATATATGTGGGATGGCAATCCTTCCATCGAGCGAGTATAC
The DNA here is from genome assembly GCF_040869045.1 of Eurosta solidaginis. Taxonomy (NCBI): domain Eukaryota; kingdom Metazoa; phylum Arthropoda; class Insecta; order Diptera; family Tephritidae; genus Eurosta; species Eurosta solidaginis. Next base: position 106,043,105 of record NC_090323.1, on the reverse strand, counting down.
AAACAACATCATATAATCACACGCGAATGAAGGGAGTTAGTTGAAACGAGGCAATTGAGACGAGAGGTTGAAAAGTTTTAAACTCATAACGACGACGTGCGCGAGAAGCGAAAAATCTTTAATTGAATCATCATACATTTTCTTTAATTATATTTAATTAATTCATTCAATAGAATCATATTTAATAATAAATATTTAATAAAACCAGCTGTAAAAGCTAAACCTACATATATATATTTTTTTAATATTTAAAAATATCAAAAAATTTTAAACATTATTAAAATTCAATCTTTAGCGTTTTCGGGGAATACGCTTCTTATCATTCTCATTATTTCCTATACTTTGGTCGTGGGGTTTATTATATCTTCTAGGGTTGGTTCTCTAGTCATTCCTATAATTTTCCAAAGCTTCTTTAGTCCCTCTAGTTCTTTGTGTAGGTCTCTAGTGTGTAGGGTATTCTCGTCCCACCATTGGAGGGGGCATTCCGAGGAGTCCCTTTGCATTTTAATTTATTACTTAAATAGTGGGATGGTGGATTTTAAAAAGTTTCGAAAGTAGGAATTTTTAATTGGATCTTTTATAAAATATCCTCGCAATTTTAGGAGTTGTATGAAGTCTGAGCACTCGGAGAAAAAAAAAATTTTATAAATTTTTTGAAACTTTTGTTGGTATTATAAAGCATTCCAATTTACTGACATTTTTTTTTCATTTGTAGTGAGAATTTTATTTATTTATTTATTTATTTTAGGATTTTTCTATAAAGCTAGTCCTACTGTGTAAAAATGTATTTAAATGAAGAAAGAGATGAAGAAAAAAATAATTCCCTAAGCCATAAGGCCGGTCGATTGATTCTAAATTTTTATATACTTAACATACGTAAAATTCGTTGCCAATCTTGCTGCTAGTCGTACTGCTAATCGTGTCCTGCTGGTTTGCTATTATTCTTTTAGTTGGTCTCCGGCCGCCATTCAGATATTATATTTATTCCATTTCACTTATGCGTTTGCTGCCAGTCAAATTTATTGTTCAATTTTCCGTTCTGTGATCTTTATTCCACCCTTTTTATGCGTGGTAATTGCGGTTTACCGATTGCCATGAAGTATGCCTTTGCTCTATTTTATTGTTTCCTTTTGCCTTGGTTTGTTTTTTAAGATTCAAATCGGTTACCTTCAAGTTGACGTAGTGCCTCTGTCTTCCATATCGCTCTGGTGCGTGAAGGAATGTTACTTATCGGAGTTGTTTTAATTATTCGTGCTGCAATAGCAATTGGAATCCTTTGTATTTGCTTATTTTATTATTTCAGGATCCTTCAGCGTATTCTAAAATTCAACATTTGCCAGGATGGCAAGATTATTAATTTTTATACTTTTCGAAAAAAATTCCTTGGCAGGATCTCTGAGCAGCTAAATCTTTTAAGCAATTTTTGCTTGGTCAGCAGATTTTATGCTTATTGCAGATCGAACTGGCAGGATCTTCCTCCAGCTAGATTTTTAGCAGTTTTGCCAATTTCAAATCTAGTCTGGCAGGATCGCCATGTAATAACTTTTAAATAAAAAGAAAATATTTTGCGCACGCTGATAAATAGCGTTAAGAAGCAATTGTTCTTTATTTGGAAATTGTCTTTTCTGTTATACAAATGTATCTAGTAATATTTATACTAACACTAATAAATTGCATTCTTAACATTTACATACTGATTCAGCATATTAGTTCGATCTATTTTTACAAATTGTGACTGTGGATATTTTGGCAGGCGTATTGACGAGTTGTCATTGATACGCGGTCACGCTATTAACGGCTCGTCAATACGCCAGTGGAGTTGTAACTAGCTACAGGTCTTACCGTCGGCATTAGTGAGTAATGTTGAACTCCCGCTTTGTAGGGGTAAACGAAATGTATTTAGGTCAATATTGTGCATACAATATGGGTGGTCTGCATAGACAGTACGTTGGCATATTAGGGTATTAGAATATTGTTTAATAGAATATTGTTTAATTACTACGTAGGTATATTTGCAGCTAAAATGTGTTGAAATTAGTGAACTATTTATATTTAAATTTTTTATTTATTGGAGTTTTGTGTATTTCTTTTTTATCTAAGTATATTTTAACTGAAAATAAAAGAATGTTTTCGTTTATTTTTCTTAATGTTTAAATAATAAGTACCTATGCCAGATCAATGAAATTATTGACGAATGTGCAAAAGTTAATTTTTTTTTTCTTGTATTTATTTATTTATTTGGTTTAAATATTAAATAAAAAAAGGACGTTACAAAACGTTGTAAAATGTTACAGAACAATTATTTTTATTTTAGATCATAAGCGCCCGGTAACTGGAATTCTACTGTCCGGATTCTGGAAAAACTGTCCGGTTACTGACAAATTCTGACTTGAATCAAAACAATAATTAAAAAAAAAAATTGAGAGTTTCTATCGAAGTGGCTGAATTCATTAGATTTATAATTAAGCAATAGGCAATTGAAAATTCAAAGTTTTTTAATATCACTTATAAAATGTAACCAAGAAGAGTTCAAAAGCAAAAAAAAAAAAGTTAATTGTCCGATTACTGGTATATCTACCCTATGTAGTTCAATTACCAAGCAGGAGATACAGCAGTTCTAGAAGGCGAAACGTCTAGACTTTAGTAGAAATTAATATAAGCTGGTTTCTGTAATTTAGTCATAAGTGTCTGTACTAAACATTTGTCACTAGACTAAATAAATAAATAAATAAATATGCGAATGAAGCAACGGAGAGTATAAAAGCAGTGCAAGCTGAGTATTCAGTAATCAGTTTTGATTTAAGCACGCTATTGGTTGTGAAGTATAAGTGTTACTGTGAAGTACTTTCAAAGTAGTCTAATAAGGACCATTTTTCATTATTGAATGTTAGAGTTATTTATTCAATAGTTTAGCGATTCGAACGTTAGCAGAAGGTTTGGGATAAGCGGAATTTCCCTAAATTCGTTACAAAAGGAATTGTTGAATAAATTCCAGAGGACAACAAGGACATGGCAGAGTTAAGTGAATTAAGGATCCAGCAACTGAAGAAGTTGGAGAACAGTGAATTTAATACATCCGACAATAAGATCGAACTTCAAGCACGGCTACGAGACGGTATGGAGTCGGAAGGAATTAATGTTGAACAGTACGTCTTTCATCTTGATAGCGACGAGACAACAACAAAAATGGAAGAGACAGTTACGCAGACAGTTACGAGCACAGACTTTAACATGATATTGGCTGAAATATCTGCACAAACATCGACAGTAACATCCAAGATGGAAATACAACTGAGAGAACAGGAGACACGTATAACATCCAAGATTGAAGCCCAGGAAAGACAAATGCATAACATCGAAGATTGAAGCACAAGAAACGCGTATTTCAGAAATGTAGACACAGATTACATCTAAGATTGAAGCACAAGAGGCACGAATATCCGCAATGTCGACGCAAATTTCAGCACAAATATCATCGCAGATCTCTGCGCAACTGGAAGAGCTAGAAGGACGTATTTTCCCGAAGTTGCAGGCGCAGGATACAAAAATTTTACAACTCGAGGACAAAATCGATGCCGAGATTGAAACATTGAGAGGTCGTATACAGGAGTTGCAACTAAATCGCACAGCAGTTTCAGCGAGTAATCCAAAGGTAAAAACACCATCCTCTGAGGGTTCCTTTCCAGATATTTAAGCTCCAGTTTGAGAAGACCGCAACAGTGAACAGCTGGAATGCTGAAGATAAAGTTGCTGCACTATACATGCCATGGAGTTACTGAACCGTTTCCAGAGGCCTGGTGAAACATTGCAAGAGTTTGCGTCGGATGTTGAAAGGCTGGCACATTTAGCGAATGCGGACGCACCCGCGGAATACACAGAAAGGGTAAAAATCCAGAGCTTTATTAATGGAATACGGGATATCGAAACGAAGCCAGCGACATACGCAAACTCAAAACCTACATTCACAAAATCGGAATCACATGCTCTTATTCAGGAAACAGCATCGCTTCTGTGTAAGCCAGATTTCAAAGCACGCCGTGTGGAGGTAGAAGAGTCAGACTACGTGAACAGAATATTTGAGGCACTGAAAGGATCGCAAAAGCGGAGTGAAAGAGTTATCAAATGCTTCAAATGCGGGAAGCCAGGTCACATTGCACGTCATTGCGATCTTAATCCTTGTGGTTTCAACAGCATGGGTGGTCTTAAAAACAAAGCTGGAGGAGATGAGCAAGAGCGAGTCAGATATAGGATAGGATAGGATAGGATAGGTTAGGTGGTAGCTGCCCTGATAAGGATATCTCACTTGGACAACACGAAGGTCCGTTGTGATACCACATACACCAAAAATAACGGTGACTTAGATCTAGCTACTTAGAGAATCGTTGGGTAGCAACGATAAAGCTTCGAATGATACCGATCTCAACTTTGGATAAATCCTCGGGAGATCCAAGTGAGTCGCGACCGAAGTACTTTCGCCTAGTTCTGGCAAAAGCTGGGCAATCAAGCATAAAGTGATTTGGTGATTCCACCTCATCATCCTCCATACAGCTGCAGCAGGATGGAGTTTCCAGTATATTGAGACGTACCGCATGGATACCTATGGGACAGTGCCCTGTCAAAACCCCAATGACCATTGATAGGTGAGCCTTAGTGAACCCAATTATTTCAGCAGACCTCCTGCCATCCACTTTCGGCCAGAAAGATCTTGCTACCCTGCAAGACGTGGTGTCCGCCCAACGTTTTCTGAGCTGACTCGAGGCCCAGCTATGGAGGAGCAATCCACAGGTGGCCAGCGGGATCCCGAAATCCCTACAGCCATCTTCATCCGGTTCAGTTGTACCGATGCGGGCTAAGAGATCCGCCTGACAGTTGCCCGGGATATCACTATGGCCCGGGACCCAGATAATCTTAATTGTAAAATAATTCGATGCAATCGCAAGCGAGGTCAGGCACTCCCAGACCACCCTCGATCGCACTGTAGTTGAGCTCAAGGCCTTGATAGCCGCTTGGCTGTCAGAGTAGATGTTAAATTCCCTAACCGTAGTAGCACTGGATAGCATTCCATCCACCGCATCCTTAATCGCAGCAACTTCCGCTTGGAATACTCTGTAGTGATCAGCCAACTTAAACTTGCGGCTTAAATTTAGCTCTTGACAAAAGACCCCCCCACCAACCTTTCCATCCAGCTTCGACCCATCCGTGAACAAGTTAACCGGTCCCATGCCCCAGATAATTCCTCTCTGGAATGACGGGTGAAGGTTGTATAGGGAGCAGTTATCGGTATACAATAGTCCGTTCTGTCCGGGATAAAGTCGAAACTGGTACGAAGGCTAGAGTGTCCGCGGTCAGAAAGTCTATATCCCATATCACGAAGCCCGACCAACGACCTTGCCGCAGCCGCCTTTCCCGCAATATCTACTGGGTATATGTTCAGCATGACGTTCAGTGCCAAGGTAGGTGTTGTTCTGAGAGCGCCACTGATACCGATCAGCGCCGTCCGTTGCACTGATACTAACATTTCGAAGGTGCTCGCCGTGTCCAGTGCTTTCCACCAGACCAGCACCCCATACAGCAGAATCGGTTTGACCACCATCTCATAAAGCCAGTGTACTACTACTCTTGGCGAGAGTCCCCATCTCTTTCCGATAGCCCCTCTGCAGCAGTATAAGGCAATGGCGGCCTTCCTGGCCCGATCTTCCACATTGGGTCTCCAGGACAGTTTCTTGTCCAAAACAATCCCCATATATATAACCCTATCAGAAAGTACCAACGGTACCCCTCCAATCGAGGGAGTTCTGAAATCGGGCAAATTATATCTCCTTGTGAAAAGAACAAATTCCGTTTTTCCCGGGTTGACCGCCAATCCACATGATTCAGCCCACCTAGCCACAGTATCCAGGTAGCCCTGGAGAACATCGCGCACGGTGCCCAGAAATTTGCCTCTGACTAGGATAGCGAGGTCATCTGCATGGGCAACCACCCGACAACCATTGGCTTCCTGCTCCACAAGAAGCTCGTTGACTACCACAACCCAGAGGGGAGGAGAGAGGACACCCCCCGTGGCGTACCCCTGCACACCTTCCTCTTAATTATGGCCCCTCCCCACTCCGCTGCGACAATTCTGCCGCATAGAAGTTTGCAAATAAATTCAACCAGAGCGGCCTCGACTCCTAAACCCACCAGAGCTCTTTCGATTGCCCCCGGTAAGACATTGTTAAAAGCCCCCTCGATGTCTAGAAAGGCACCCAGAGCATACTCTTTGTGTTCTAGGGACCCCTCTATTTGCTTTACAATCGAATGGAGAGCCGTTTCCGTCGATCTGCCCCTGCAGTACGCATGCTGTGAAGCCGACAGTAACCCCCGAGGTAGCCTTTCCCGTAGGTACAGCTAAATCAACCGCTCAAACGTCTTAAGAAGAAACGACGAGAGACTGATTGGCCTGAAATCCTTAGGCGATACATGAGAGCTTCTGCCGGCCTTCGGAATGAAAATAACCCTAACCGTGTGCCAAGACTTCGGGATATAGTTAAGCCTGAGGCAGCTAGTATAGATGATGGCCAACCAGCGGCAGGAAATGCCCAAAGACTTTTGAAGTTGCGCAGGAATGATTCCATCCGGGCCCGGAGACTTATAGGGCTTGAATGACCCTATAGCCCAGGTTATTTGACTTTCCCGTATTGGAATGGCAGGCACTTCTGCGGCCAACGACCGCCGACCATGCATGCGAAGATCCCTGCGCAATTGGGACATCGGGAAAATGATTGTCCAGAAAAAGCTTTAGGGACTCCTCGCTACTTATCGACCAGACCCCACCATCATCTCGCAGATACCCCAGAGGAGCGGGATTCCTAGAGAGCATTTTTTAAGCCTCGCGGATTCATTGCAGCCTTCTACGTTTTCGCAGAAGCTTCGCCATGCATCTCGCTTGGCTATCCTTATTTCATATTTATAAATCCCCAGACTCACCTTATAGAGCTCCCAGTCGGAGGGTAATTTACTCCTCCTGGCTCTGTTGAAGAGCCGCCGACTGGACGCTCTTAGGTCGTCAAGAGAATCCGACCACCAGGGCGGCTTGCCCTTCCCCCTGTAAATTTTCAATGGCAGGACAGCTGAAAGGCGCTATTGCTTGCCGAGGTGAAGTTTTCCACCAGAACGTCTACCTCAGATTCGGACAGGTCCGAACTAACGGTAGTCGCCGCAGGCAATAGCTCTCCCAGCTTCCTACAATACAAGTCCCAGTTAGTATCTTTAGGGTTCCTAAAAGATATTTTACCGGGACGTTCTTCGTTCACCGAGAACTGAATATATTGGTGATCAGAGAAGGAGTGCTGTTGTTGTTGTTGTAGCAATGCTCGCCCCACCTAATAGCCGCGACGGATCACAAATTGTCATCAATATCCTCTAACGGGAGTCCAAGGAAACTTGCCGTTTCAACAGGGGTGGACCATAAGGAAAGGGGTGTTAGAGGCGTTGGTTCCAATTGGTTTACAATTGAAGAGATGGTTGATGTCATGTGGGGACACATTGCAAGCGGGGCATACATTTTGTATGTCGGGGTTGATTCTGGATAGGTAAGAGTTTAACCTGTTACAGTATCCAGAACGAAGTTGAGCAAGAGTGACACGCGTTTCCCTGGGGAGTATGCGTTCCTCTTCCGCGAGTTTTGGATAATTTTCTTTAAGTACTGGATTCACCGGGAAATTCCCGGCATAAAGGTCCGACGCCTGTTTATCGAGTTCGCCAAGGACCTGCTTGTGTTTTTTCACTTCATACGGCTGGGTTCTCAGGTGCCGTATTTCCTCAAAAGGCTTACGGAGATGACTCCTTAAGCCCCTAGGCGGTGCTGGTTCATCAATCAGATGTCTGTTGGGATGCCCAGGTTTCTGGGTATTCAACAGGAACTGTTTGGTCAGCATCTCATTTCTCTCCCTGATGGGGAGTATTCTCGCCTCATTATGCAGATGGTGTTCTGGGGACATAAGAAGACAGCCCGTGGCGATTCGGAGAGCAGTATTTTGGCAGGCCTGTAGTTTCTTCCAGTGGGTGACTTTTAGGCTTGGCGACCATATGGGTGACGCGTAGCACGTAATCGGCTGGCTAATTGCTTTGTATGTAGTCATGAGCGTTTCTTTATCTTTTCCCCAGGTTCTGCCAGCGAGGGATTTGAGGATTTTGTTACGACTCTGAATTCTCGGAACAATTGCGGCTGCGTGCTCACCAAAATGTAGATCCTGATCAAACGTCACACCCAAGATTTTGGGGTGTAGGACAGTTAGTAGCGTAGTGCAATCGACGTGGATGTTCAAGATGGTCGACATTTGGGACGTCCATGTTGTAAATAAGGTCGCGGAAGATTTAGTCGGTGATAATGCCAGGTTTCGCGAGGCGAAAAAACTAGAGAGATCAGGGAGGTAGCCGTTTATTTTATTGCATAGCGCATCGCTTTTTGGGCCTGGGCCTGTGGCCATTATTGTGCAGTCATCGGCGTAGGAAACGATTGTGACTCCTTCCGGTGGTGAAGGTAGCTTAGAAATGTAGAAATTAAAAAAAAGTGGGGATAGGACACCACCCTGTGGCACCCCTTGTTTAATTCTCCTTGGTTTTGATGTTTCGTTTCTAAATTGCACCGATGCCTGCCGACCACCCAGATAATTTGCGGTCCACCTTTTAAGACATGGGGGAAGGGTAGACCCTTCCAGGTCTTGCAGTAACGAGCTATGGTTGACCGTATCAAAAGCTTTTGATAGGTCTAGCGCTACGAGTACTGTTCTGTGGTGGGGGTATTGATTTAAACCGCAATTCATCTGGGTGCTAATGGCATTTAGCGCGGTGGTAGTGCTATGGAGTTTCCGAAGCCATGCTGATGAGGGGCTAGCTGCAAATTTGCTTGGAAATAAGGGAGCAAAATGGCTTCAAGCGCCTTTGCCACTGGCGATAGGAGAGATATCGGACGATACGACTCACCTATGTTAGCTGGTTTCCCAGGCTTTAGTAGCGGGACCACCTTGGCCATTTTCCATTTCTCGGGTATGACAAAGGTAGAAAGAAACAGGTTGAAGACATGCGCTAAATATTTGAAACCCTCTTTCCCTAGGCTTTTAAGCATCGGCATGGCTATGCCGTCTGGGCCCACTGCTTTGGATGGTTTAGCACGACCAATGGCGTCCTCAACCTCTTTAGCGGTGATGGTGATTGGTGACGCGCTGAATTTGTGTTTATGTGCGTGTCTATTGGCTCTCCGTCTATCTTTGTCGACCGTGGGATGCATTATATATTGTCGGCAGAAAGCGCTCGCGCATTTTTTCGCGTCCGACAGCACTTTGTCGCCAAAGGCGATGGAAACTTTGTCTTTGTGCTTAGTCGGATTCGATAGGGACTTTACGGTGGACCAAAGTTTACCCACACCGGTAGAGAGGTTACAACCTCTTAGGTGCTCCTCCCATTTCGCCCGCTTGTGTTCATCCACAAGCAATCTGATGCGTTGGTTTGTATCCCTTATTTGGGGGTGGCCTGGATCAAGCTGTCTTATAAGGTCACGTTCTCTCGCTAAGTTTGCGGCCTCCGCCGGGAAGTGGGCCGGATTTCGCCTAAGATAATGCGATTGTTGCCAGTGAGTAAGGCCTTGATATTAGGGCGGTATCTACTGGGGCAACAGGTGGCAGGAGGGATGTAGATGTTGATAATTTCTAGGTTTGCATCGCCTGACCGGACAGATAGGCCTTGACGTTCTAAGACATTGTCCCTGCGGTCGATGCCAGGATCAAATATATAATATTGCACAGAGTGGTGTATGATAAACGCGAGAACGCCTCCATTTCCGCTCTCGCGGTCTTTCCTGTGGACATTATACCCAGAGCAGGTCTGCAATGTAGATCTTGCTGTGAGTTTAATCTCTTGAATCGCAGCAATGCGGATGTTGTGCCGCTTCATGAAATCGATTATCTCCGTAATCTTCCCAGTTAGTCCATTACAGTTTAACTGCAGAATTCTGAAGTGCCATAAGGGGAGACGCCGCCACTCTGGGGGTAAGTGACGGGTGACTACGCCTGGGTTGTGGAAGGCCAGGATGCAATTGCTGTTGTGGCCCTGGGACTGGGCGTCCTTGGGCAAGCATTGGGGTACCCGGATGATTTGGGTTTGCGACCAGGCAACATGGCGCTATGAAACCCGTCGGGGGGTTGCCGTCGCGGAGACCAGAACATCTAGGAAAGTGGCACCACCCAAGGCAGGAGCTGCATTGGGCGGATGTCGCAAACCTATATATTCTGTGCTGGCAGACGGTGCAAACGGAGGTAGGGACTAAGAGTCTGTTTCCCTGACCTGGACGATTGCTGCCGGAAAAGAGGGGGGGGGGGGGGGGAGGGGCTGATGCTCAGCATTGCTACCAACTCTACTACGAAGGTAGTAGTTATGTGTGGTATCAGCTGTTTGAGTTGTTGGCGCCGTGGGGCGCGAGCAGCAGCGGGTACTTGTTGTGGCTTGCTGAGCAGCGGGGCTGCTGGAAGGTAGTGGGGGGCTTTAGGCGTAGACTACGGGACGCCCTTGGGCGTGAACAGCAAGGAGCCACAAAAGATTTATAAAAGTTACGTGGACGTCGGGTTTTGGGATCAAGCCCAGAACAACCTGTCCGATGCAACCATCCCTTGCACGAGACACACTGAACAGAGTATGACCGTCCTAAAAAGATTCTTTTCCGGCAGATGCAGCAAAACCATTTCTCAGGACCGGGGTCAGGAGGCGGACCCTGATTGGATTCGATGCCTTCCCGGAGTAAGAGAATATGGAGCAGTCCTGCTGCAAGGAGCTGCTGGGAGGATGACAATTTGTGGGAGGGACGAAACAAATTAAATGGGGTCACACTGAAATGACATTCCTTGGTCGGGAAAAATCCCGAGTCGCTCCGGTACATAGAACCGACTGCCTTGGGAAGTTCGTTGAGAACCCTCCAACCAGATATCCGACCTTCCAGTTCTCTACTAACCAGTGTGAGGTCCAGGACCTCCTCCCTTAACGCAGTAATAAAAGTCGGGTCATTCCCCCTATTACATATACAAAGTCCCTCATATACAATAAAAGTAAATAAAGACTTACCTCTAGTGTTGGTATCCGAGCTTCCCCAGATGCTATGATGGGCATTAGCATCGGCACCGATGATCACGCCAACACCTCCCGCCTTGCTTCAGCGGTGATTTCGCCCAGTATCGCAGGTGGTGGTCCCGCTACGTCCCCGTGGGGCATGTACGCTGTGACCACCCACATTTCATTACTTCCTCGCTCGAGGCAGACCGTGGTTACGTCAGCATTGCTGAAATTAGAGAGAATAAAAGCTTTTATCTCTTTTTTTAACAAGCACACAGGATCTAGGCCTACTTGCCTCCCCATGCACCAAGGTCCTTAATCCAGGAATCTTACTGCCGACAAGGACTATATCCACTCCACCTTTTTCAAGGCAGAGCACCAAATTTGCGGAAGCCGCCTTAGAGTGCTAAAGATTGATTTGACGGATTTCCATCAAAACCGCTCTTCTTCCGCACCCCATCCTTGGGGGATTCGTGTTAATCGTGTCCATTCTAAAAATTCCCCCCTCAAGGCCGCTATCCGGAGCCGATTGTGTAGTCGTCCTTCAACGGTCTCGTGGTTATCTATTCTACGCAGGGAGGTCAAGCGAGTGTTGACGCATTACCTTATGAGTACCACAAACGCAAAAGTAAATACAAAATCAATTATATATATATATGGGATAAGTAGCTCATAAAAAAAAACAATTTATGTGTATATAAAAAATGTATGCAAGTAGACATGTATTGTAACGAATTTTAGCCTTATGCTAACGATCGAATCGCTAAACTGATGAATAAACAAATCCAATGTTCAATAATGCAAAATGGTCTTTATTAGACTATTTTGTGAGTACTTCACAATAACATTTATACTTCACAACCAATAGCGTGTTTAAATCAAACTGAATAACATTTTTTTTCAGTTAAATAAATAAAAAAAATGTTTTCTTTACCATTAACATTAAATTAAGTGATGTATATTGGAACGATTTTCCGTCATCCCTTGTCAAATTTGGTTTTGAGACAAACCGGTTTCGGCGTTGTGCCATCATCAGCGTCGATTTTCGTTCTGATGTGTTGTTGTCGTTTGTCCTGTATTTAAAGTTCGTAGGTATATGACCAGGTGTTGTCAAATTGATGCTTGTGTATATTTAGTTATGTGTATGTGCTGTGTGTTCATTCAGAACCGAGGGTGGTTTACTAATCGATTTGTGTGGCTGACAGGGGTAGGCAAAAATATGTGATTTTAGTCGTTTGACCTTCTATGTCGGTTTTTTGTTTTGGTGTGTAATTTATTTTGTGTTTATTTGTTGTTGTTTGTTTGTCCGTTGTACCCGTGTGATTACGTTGTTTCCTGTAAACAAGTTTTAAAGGCTCGAATATTGTGTCAGAAATTTTGTTTATCTATTCGTTTATTATTCTACCGTCGAATGTTTTCTGTTTGTAGATTTCCATGTTTTCGAGTACGTTGAGACGTCGGCCCTTTTCTTGTATGTGAAGAACCCTAACTGTTTTATTGATGTTTACTGGGGAACATTCATTCTCGACCATGTGATGTTTGGATTCCGTATTTTTTTGTTGTAATCTCTAATATGTTCTCTGAACCTCGTTCTTATTTGCCGTCCTGTTTGTCCTATGTAACTATGCTGGCATTCGCAGGTAAGCTTGTATACGCCGCGGCTGCTAAACGGATCCTCTGAGTTAGTGTTAGTTCTTAGTTTTCGCCCTAGATTGTTCGATGTTTTGAATGCTGTGTTAATGTTGTATTTTTTAAAGAAGTTTGCCAATTTATATGTTGCTTTTCCAGTATATGTCATTGTCGTCCAGCTATTATTCTCCTTTTCATTATTTCTCTTTGGTTCTCCATTTGTCCTTCTGAGCTTATCTACTAGTGCTTTTTTATATCCGTTGTTTGCAGCGATTTTATATATGACCTCAAGTTCTCTCTTATATGCCTCTTGTGTAATAGGTGTTCGTTCAAGTCTATGTACCAAGTGTCTTAATGCTGCATTTTTATGCTGTTGGGGGTGATTTGAGGTATTGTGTATTATTGTGTCAGTGGCCGTTGACTTTCTATATATGTCATAGTTAAATCTTTTGGCTTCTTTATCAATATTTATCGTGAGGTCTAGATAGTTGATTCCTCCGTCTTGTTCGGTTTCCATTGTAAATTTTATATTTCCGTGCTGCTTGTTGAGGTACTCCAGTACAAGCTCTTCGTTATTAGTAGTTAAAACGCATATTATGTCATCCACGTATCTAGCATAAAATGACACGCCTAATTTGGACTTCAGCTCCTGTATGTAATTTTCTTCCAGATTTTGCATGAACAAAAACGAAATTTCATTTCCTCTATGAGATCCTCGGTTTTGGATATATATTGAGAGGATCCCACAGATGAATACCAAAAACAAATCAAAGTTGCTATAAAAAATGCAACAAATATAGTAGATTCTCACGTGGCACATAGATTGGTCCAAATGAACCCTTCGGCTCCTCCACTGATTGCGCTACCAAAAATCCACAAACCGGACACGCCAATGAGGCCCATCATTAATTTTAAATCGGCACCATGTTACAAACTGTCCAAATATTTAAAAACTATATTGAAAGATACTCTGGAGCTAAGGAACGACAGCTTCCCGCATTTGAAGCATTTGATTACTATGTTACTCCGCTTTTGCGATCCTTTGAGCGCCTCCAATATTGTGTTAACCCAGTCCGGCCTTTCTACCTCCACACGGCGTGATTTGAAAACTGGCTAACACAGAAGCGATGCTGTTTCCTGAGTCAGCGCATGGGATACTGTTTCAGCAAATGTTGACTTTGGATTTGCGTATGTCGCTCCCTTCGTTACAACGTCCCGTATTCCATTAGAAAAAGCTCTGGATTTTTACCCTCTCGGTGTATTCCACGGGTTCGTCTGCATTTGCGTGTATATGTGAGTACTATTTCGGCGGATGATTACATGTGTTTGCGAGTATCTCTCCGTTGTCTTCTATGTACATATGTGTGTAAATGATGATTGATTTGCTTACGTACCAAGAGTGGCAGCTTGCTTTATTGTTGTTGTGCCTTTATTTAATAACCGCTTAGTGGTGTATCACTTAGTGATACTAATATTCGTGACAGTATGTTAGCATAAATTCATGTATATTCCTACATGTGTTCGTCGCAAAGTATTGCTCTTCCTTTACTTTGCTAATTCCTGCTCTATTTTTGCAAGATCAGGAATCTTTGCCAATATATGTACATACATATATAACCATTAGAGAAAATATTACTCTTTAGATGCACTGTAGCGTAGCTTGTAATGCGTAGTACTTTCACTGTATATGCACACATATGCAGACCACACAAGTAGTCAAATTTAACTGACCCAAATATTTATGCGAACTCAGCGGGAGTTCAACAATGAGTTATTTATGCTTGCACATGCGATGCATATTTGTTTACATTTGTTAACCCGTCACATTTGTCTATTAGTCATATTGACTGTCGACCGAATTACATATGTATCCAAGTAGGTCACTATAATATGCTGACTGGCATTTATGTATTCTTAGTTTATGTTCGTCTAGTTTATAAGTATTGGTAGGAACTATTCTGTTTAAAAGAAAGTGACTTCAAATACAGAATGGCAATTACTGACAAGCACTCAATACACGAGTTTATATTATTTTACACTTCATTGCGATCCTGCCATTTTGATCGCCACACTTCATGGCGATCGTGCCAGCTGGTCTTGATTATAATAAGCAGACTGCTATTTCTGAAGCAGATTGCTAAAATCCTGGCAGCAAACATCCAATTTTAAATTGAATGTTCCTTACGTCAAGAATCCTGTCAAATACTGTTGAAATCATACCGGAGCTTACTGAAATGCTACCAAATCCTGCGATTTTAAAAGCAGGTTGCTGAAATTCCAAGCAGGACTAGTTGGTCAATCATATCCTGGCAAAAGGAAATTTTTTTGTTAATTCCGGATGAAAACCTTGCCATCGCCACGTGAAAAAAAGTATAAAATCATTGCAGGGGCAACAACCGAAATCCTACACACGATTTCAGAAGGAGAGCAGATTAACTATGAAGCATTGAATTCTACTGTAGAATGACGTTAAGGAAGTGAACACAAATAGTAAAAATACAAAAATTTAACGAGACCTTGTAGAAGTTTGCGTCGAACTGAAAGGTCAGCTCATCTCCCAAATACGGACGGAACCGTGGCTAACATTCACTTCAGAGAGCGGGCATAATCGAGTGGAATAAGATAAGATATTTTTCCGACTGGCAGCATATCATTTGAGACTGGCAGCATGACTGGCGGCATGTAATATAAGTATCTCCAAGATTTTGAATAAATTTGGCAGCCCCAAGGCTGTTCAACAGCAGAAACTTCCAATTTCTGCTTAGGAATATTTTTATTTTATACAAATTTCCAATAGGATAAATTAAACGTTTTAGAACGGTATAAAAACTAATCTTTCAAGAAAGTATTTGTTAAATAAGAAGGAAAATAAACTATACTTTATTGATTATAATTTGAAAAAAAAAAAAAACATTAAAAAAAAATGTATTAAAATTTTTATTGTAAAATAAAATTATTGAGTAAATTTTTAATAGAATAAATAATAAACAAAGATTGGCGTTTAGGAAAACATTATAAGCTACAGCTATCTCTCAGCTATGCCAGACATAACAGAAGAAGGATTTCATGCAATATTTAAAAGGTGTGAAGAACTAGCAAAAAAAGCCTATTATTTGCAACCTTGTACTAACATTTGAAACCCTAACTGTTGAATATTTGTAGTTTGTATCCATATGCGTGTGTATATGTGAGTAATACTTCGCTGATGATTACAAGTGTGTGCGCGTAATATCTCTTCGTGCCTTATATATATATGAGTGTAAATGATGATTTATGTGTTTATGTACACAGTGTGGCTCGCTTCAATGTTTTGGGAGTTTATTACTAGTGATGGTAATATTCGTCACAATATAAAAGCCACCGAAGAGGTTCCTCAAACCTCTACAAAGCAAGGTCCACAACCGATAACTATAGAAGAATATCGGCACAGGAACAAGCTAAACAAGAAAGAAGATATTAGCATACCTACCCCGGGTCAAAGATCTAGACAAAAAAGGGGAGGTAAGCAATTCCAAAATAAAAAAAACATAGCCGAAGTTTATAGGTTATTAAATCTTACGTCTAGTATGGAAGAAAAATTAAAATTAAGTAACAAATTAAAGAATTAAGAACTCCTAAATAGTTGGAAAAAATTTAAAATGGAACGCTTAATGTCTAAATTAAAATTAAATTAATTTATTAAAGCATTAAATTAAATCTTTTTCTAAGTAAGAGGAAAATAGTTATAGGAAAATTTCAACATGGCTTGGTGGACAAAGATAGCACACGGCATTATGATAGAATTAGCCGGATATAAATTAGGAAAGGAAAATTCCGAAAATAAAGAAACAGAAAACAGAATAATTAAATACGAACCACCAGCCGAGGTAGAGACAAAAACTACCCCAAACATTCCAGATGTTTGGCTAGCTGTTTTGATTTGTGTAATCGTACTATTGACCGTTGCAATAGCTACGATACTCAAAAATTATGTGAAGAACTAGCAAAAAAGCCTATTAATTGCAACCTTCTACTAACATTTGAAACACTAAACTGTTGAATAAATAACTCCACTATTCAATAATGCAAAATAGCTTTTATTAAAGTACTTCACAATAACACAGATACTTCGCAACCAATAGCTTGCTTAAATCAAACTGATTAATGATTGCTCAGCTTGCGCTCTTTTATACTTTATGCTGCTTCATTCGCATATTTCTACTACAGTCTAGACGTTTCGCCTGCCAAAACTGCTGTATATATCTCCTACTTGTAATTAGCTATATACATGTATACTTGTAATTTGTATCCATGTGTGTATATGTGAGTAATACTTCGCTGATGATGACATGCGTTTGTGAGTATCACTCTGCTGCCTTGTATGTGTGTAGATGATTGATTTGTTTACGTACATACTGCTTAGTATTGGCATAGTGGATAGATAAATGGTAACATAAAAATACAAGCAACCAGATTGTTAGGATAAGATTGACTTAGGACAATGGCTTATCAGGCTGTACACATGCTGTACAAATGCCAGCAATCCAGGACTTATAAAGAAATAAAAAGACAGTTGTCCCTTAGGAGACAAATTGTTCAGGAATAATATATTGTAACGAATTTAGGGAAATTCCGCTTATTTGCAACATTCTGCTTACGTTCGTATCGCTAAACTGTTGAATAAAACACTCCAATATTCTGTATTACAAAATGGTCTTTATTAGACTACTTTGAAAGTACTTCGCAATTAAACTTCACTTAGCAACTGATAGCGGTCTTAAATCAAACTGCTTAATGATTGCTCAGCTTGCGCTCTTTTATACTCTCTGCTGCTTCATTCGCATATTTCTACTACAGTGTAGACGTTTCGCCTGCTAAAACTGCTGTACATATCTCCTACTTGTAATTAGCTATATACATGTATACTTGTAATTTGTATCCATGTGTGTATATGTGAGTAATACTTGGCTGATGATGACATGCGTTTGTGAGTATCTCTCTGTATGTGTGTAGATGATTGATTTGTTTACGTACATACTGCTTAGTATTAGCATAGTGGATAGATAAATGGTAACATAAAAATACAAGCAACCAGATTGTTAGGATAAGATTGACTTAGGACAATGGCTTATCAGGCTGTACACATGCTGTACAAATGCCAGCAATCCAGGACTTATAAAGAAATAAAAAGACAGTTGTCCCTTAGGAGACAAATTGTTCAGGAATAATATATTGTAACGAATTTAGGGAAATTCCGCTTATTTGCAACATTCTGCTTACGTTCGTATCGCTAAACTGTTGAATAAAACACTCCAATATTCTGTATTACAAAATGGTCTTTATTAGACTACTTTGAAAGTACTTCGCAATTAAACTTCACTTAGCAACTGATAGCGGTCTTAAATCAAACTGCTTAATGATTGCTCAGCTTGCGCTCTTTTATACTCTCTGCTGCTTCATTCGCATATTTCTACTACAGTGTAGACGTTTCGCCTGCTAAAACTGCTGTACATATCTCCTACTTGTAATTAGCTATATACATGTATACTTGTAATTTGTATCCATGTGTGTATATGTGAGTAATACTTCGCTGATGATGACATGCGTTTGTGAGTATCTCTCTGCTGCCTTGTATGTGTGTAGATGATTGATTTGTTTACGTACATAGTGCTTAGTATTGGCATAGTGGTGGTAATATCGCTTAGTAATACTAATATCCGTCACACTGCCCTCCACCTATGTGTGATCGTCCCGATGAGACAAATTTCATGATGCTAGCCTCTCCAAATGAGCTTGCGCTTGACGGATTGGCTTCACATACTCAGTATCGTTCCGACGTTTCACGACAGTAGTGCGCCATGGCTTGCATTCTTTCTTCGGTTTTGATTTGTTTGGCCCATTCGTTCCATCAACCCTTGCCCGATCTACTGCCTTTGACTTTTGTGGTTTTTGTCGAATCTCTTTCACCAGCACTCGCTTACTACTGAACCCTTGCTCAAAACTGAAGCTAAGTGGCACATCCTCGTTCTTATAGCGCATAATCCTTCTCTGCATATCGATCCCGATGTCATGGTCAACTAAGAAGTCCACTCCCAATATGACTTCATCAACAATATTTGCCACAACGAATTTGTGTAGAACCGTAACCTTTCCAATTAAGACTACATATCACTTCTCCCTGGACTCGGTTATACTCGCCAGTGACCATACGCAACCTTGCTCCAGATAATGGCTTTACTCTCCTGTTGACCAAATCAGATCGGATTAAGGAATGAGATGCGCCTGTATCTACAGTCAGTACACGCTCCTTGCCATCCACATTTCCTTTGACGGTAAGCCTGCTCGATTTTCTTCCAATTTGCGAGACAGATATAACAGGACATTCAATAGCTGTGGCAAGTTCTCGATCTTTACATCTGACTCGCTCTTGCGTATCTCCCCAGCTTTGGTTTCACGACCAGCCAAGTTGGAACTACCAGGACCTGTGCTGCAATGACGTGCAATGTGCCCTGGCTTTCCACACTTAAAGCATTTGATAGCATCATTGTTCTTCTGTTGCGTTCGCTTTAAAGCTTCCAAAATTGCGTCTACGCACTCTGGCCTTTCTACTTCCACACGGCGTGCTTTGAAAACTGGCTTACACAGAAGCGATGCTGTTTCGTGAGTGAGCACATTGGATACTGTTCCAGCAAATGTTGGCTTTAGATTTGCGTATGTCGCTCGCTTCGTTTCAAAGTCCCGTATTCCATTAATAAAGCTCTGGATTTTTACCCTTTCAATGTATTCCACGGGTGCGTCCGTATTTGCCAAAGGAGCCAACCTTTCAACATCCGAAGCAACTCCTGCAATGTCTCATTCACTTTTTGGTAACGGTTTTGCAACTCAATTTGGTATATCTGTTTTCTATGCTCGCTTCCATAGCGTCTCTCGACAGCGGCCATCAATGCTTCATAACTGTTACGTTCGTACTCTGGGATGGTCTGTAAGATCTCAGCAGCTGATCCTTTTAAAGCCACGAACAATGCAGCAACTTTATGTTCGGCATTCCAGTTGTTCACTGCTGACGTCTTCTCAAATTGGAGCTTAAATACCTGGAAAGGAACAGAACCATCAAACGTTGGGGATTTTACCTTCAGTAGACGTTGAAGTAATTGGACGGTTCAATTGTATCTCCTGAATCTGAGCTTTCAAAGCATCCATCTCGGCCTCCATTTTATCTTGTCGTTTAATAAGAGCCTCCAGCTGCGATGATAATTTTATTTCTTGTGCCTCCAGCTGTGTTGAGATACGGTCTCCTTGTGCTTCGAGCTGTAATGTTATGCGTGCCTCTTGTTCTTTTAATTGTTCTGCAATTTGTGACGCCATGTGTGCTTTCTGTTCTTCCAATTGTGGTTCAGTCTTTGATGTTATACGGTTCTCCTCTGATTCCAGTTGAGATGATATTTGGGACGACATATCTGAAATGCGTGGCTCCTGTGTTTCCATCTTGGATGTTATACGGTTCCCCTGGGATTCCAATTGTGAGCACATTTGCGACGACATTTCTGAAGTGCGTGCCTCCTGTGCATCCATCTTGGATGTTACTGTCGATGTTTGTGCAGATATTGCAGCCAAAATCGTGTTCAAGTTTGTGCTCGTAAGTATCTGCGGTGTTTGTTTTTTCTCTTCAATTTTTGTTGTTGTCTCGTCGCCATCAAGATGAAAGACACTCTTCCACGTTAATTCCTTCTGCTTCCATTGCCTTTCGTAGTCGTACCTGCAGTTCGAGTTTGTTGACGGTTGTATTCAATCCACGGCTCTCCAACTCCTTCACTTGCTGGATCGTCAATTCACTCCTCTTTGCCATGTCCTTCTTGTACTCGAATGTTCGGAATTTATTCAACAATTCCTCTTCTGACACCAATTGTAACGAAATTAGGGAAATTCCGCTTATTTGCAACCTTCTGCTTACGTTCGTATCGCTAAACTGTTGAATAAAACACTCCAATATTCTGTATTACAAAATGGTCTTTATTAGACTACTTTGAAAGTACTTCGCAATTAAATGTCACTTAGCAACTGACAACGTGCTTAAATCAATCTGCCTAATGATTGCTCAGCTTGCGCTCTTTTATACTCTCTGCTGCTTCATTCGCATATTTCTACTACAGTCTAGACGTTTCGCCTGCTAGAACTGCTGTACATATCACCTACTTGCAATTAGCTATATACATGTATACTTGTAGTTTGTATCCATATGAGTGTGGATATGTGAGTAATACTTTGCTGATGACGAAACGCGTTTGAGAGTATCTCTCTGCTGCCTTGTATGTATGTGTTTAGTTGATTGATTTGTTTCATACTGCTTAGTATAGGCTTAGTGGTGGTTGTATCGCTTAGTAATACTAAATTTGCAGTAGGCAAATTTAAAAAATAAAATAGGTGCCCAAGTTCTCAAAGATCAAATAATTGCGTTAACTTTAGAAGTTACGCAGGTGACAAATCGTGAAAAAATTAAAATAGCTATTCATAAAAATCATGACGATTCTGTCTTGATGGCCGCCGCAGAAATCGCATGACACATAAGATCTAATAAAAATATTGCTGGAAAATATAAAAAAGTACATTTAAAAATGAAAAGTTGCATCCACTGTACCGCTTTTGATCGATTGGTTCAATTACTACTACTATTATTAATTACCTTGCTCTTCCATCAACTACAGCTTCTCAAGTTGCTGTATAATTAGTTAGAGATTTCTCATTTTGTATGTTTAAGAATCCAAATGAAATTAAATAATAATTAAAAATCGATGTTTAATAGAAACAATACAGAAAACGAAAGGAAAAATAAATCATTTATCTTTTTTTATTATTTTACACTTCAGCACTCACCAATCTTGAGTTCTACAACAGCGCCGCTGCAGTTGAGTGGTTTTGCTGAAAATGCTAAAAAAATACTCATAACATGCATACATACATACATGGCTACATTCCAGTTAAAAAGACATGTGCGAAAAAGAAAAGAAAGTGTGTATAAAGCAAAATGGCGAAAAAAGTTGTAAAGGAAACGAGGTAAAAGAAAATTACCAATAGGTCAAAAAATAAATGTCATACCGAAGGCGAAAATGAAAAAAAAGGAAATGAATAAACGAAAAGAAAAAGACGAATGGAAGCAAAAGGAAATAAATAAATGTAAGGCGCGATAACCTCCGAAGAGATTTTAGGCCGAGCTTCTCTTCCAATTGGCGTCGAGCACCTTCTAATTTGTCCCCACAAATTGGCGGGACGGGACCTACTTGTTTTATGCCGACTCCGAACGGCATCTGCAAGGCAGATGAGTTTTCACTAAGAGATTTTCATGGCAGAAATGCACTCGGAGTGCTTGCCAAACACTGCCGAGGGGCGACCCCGCTTAAGAAACATTTTCTTCTAATTGAAAAAACTTGTTCCCAAAATATTGATGTTGCTTTGCCCGGGGAGTGAACCCAGGATCTTTGGTGTGGTAGGCGGAGCGCGCTAACATCACACCACGGCTGCCACCATGGAAGGAAAGGTCTCACCATTTAACGTAGACGTAAGGGGAAATATGGTATTAAAGTGAAACCCAAAAATTTTATAGTCAAACGAAATAAAGTCTAGGAATGAAGTTACCCTTTTGCCCGTTTCCTACCAAAATTATGCCCTTTATGACAGTATTTTCATATATGTATATCCACGGATCAATCTAATAAAAATAACTAGTATCGCCTGAGGTCGAAATTCGACCAACTTGTATTTTTTTCAACTCAGTCTATGCATCAAGTGTTGGAAATATAGCAAACTGGTCTAACTTATTTAAATTTGTCATTAAAATTTTGAATTTGATCTAAGACGTTGTACTTTTTGATTGTATTTTCTTAAATTTTCTACAAACTTTTCACTTGTAATTATAACGTTTTGGTATGGAGCTCCTTAAACAAAAATATAAAAATTATGTAAAATCAAATGAAATTTACATAGAATTATGGTGAAATTACTTGAAATTGAATTAAAAATAGGTTTTTCTACACCACCCGGAAGGTCCCCGTTGGCGCGCTACCGAAGTTAGTTTTGGGTGCTCGGTTCCCCAGTAGGCCTATATCACACATATACATATATCGCCCATTTACTTCAATAGTGTCATAATTCAAAAAACACGAACTTTTAGTTAAAAGCGAAGAAATGTGCTAAAGGAATTTAGCCTATTTCACGCCACCCGTTAGGTATTCAGTTGGAGCTTTACCGAGTTTAATTTTGTATAAATACATATGTAATATGTAAGTGTGACACAAAGCGAAAATTTCGAGTAGAATAGAGGATACCTTCATAAAAAATAAAATAAAAATATAAAAAAAATTATGTAATGAGAAAGAGGGCAGAGTTTACTAAAAAAAATTTTAATGAAAGAAAAAAAGAACATTAAAGTACTTAAAGTGCGAAAAAATTAAGTGAACTAAATAAACAGTTCCATATAAAAACGCAATAAGTGCACTTAGACTTTTTTCCGAGTTTTAATGTTATCATTGTGGAAATATGAAGATTCTAATGTTCGGATGTTTAATGTTGGGATTCCCATTGAGATCTATCACCCCTATTCTGCATTTCGATTACGTTCCCGTTCTACGCTCCGCTTTAGTCGAAGTTGGGTATTCTGCATTACGACGGAATCGTTACGAGAAGAGGAAAAGCAAATGATTTGTCGAAATTAGCTGTTTGTACGGAATGTGTGAACATTCGAACAAAATAAATTAAAGAAAATTTGTAAAAAACACTGAAAAAACGTTTATATTTTATTATCCACGCCATTTTGTACAAAAAAAGCAATAGAATATATTGCCGCCGTGTTATATTTCTTTGAGTGAAGTGCTTTCATAATTGTAAGTGTGCTTTTGTTGTTCTTTTGGCCAATTCCCTGCCGTGGTCACCAAGTTTTGTTAAAACGGATTCCTGCACGAATATAGTTGACATTTTCTGAATTTTATGGATGCTAATTTCATTGCAGGGTGGGGTCGTGTGTAGAAGTCCACGAAAGTGGGGAAAGCTTCTGACCGCCATTCACCTGGGAATGGCCAGAGCGATTCTTTTGCATGCGGTTCAAGCAGCTCACTACTGCCGGTCGCTTGCGGCCAAGTATCCTCTGGGTAGCCGCTAAACACCCGTTTAGCGGTGAGCTAATGTGAGAAGGCGACAACCGACATAATCGGTTTAAGGGCTAGCCGGGGGAGATTTCATCGGCAGCGTCTGTACACCTCTAGGTGCGGCTGCAAGCGGGCGTCTGTCTTGGAGAAAGCGGCTCGCTATATAAACGTGCCAAGTAATATTTTCACTCCCGCTGAGCGGGTTGTGCGCTGGGCTTGGGGCCCGCCACGTAAAACCATACTCCAATGAAATATAACAACAAGCCTGCCTTGTTGGACGGCCATAACCGTTTAGACGGTTAAGCGCCAATTAAGTAAGTAAGTAATTTCATTGCACTGGCCTAAAATACTTTATAAAGATTTATTTATTCGTTCCGCAAGGATTGTTTACGTTTTCGCTTCACCTTCCTATACTCCGGCAGCTTGCTTTGGCATATAACTGGGCCCTACGAACAGACAGAAATTATAGCTGTCTATTATGATGGAATCAATAGCCGCGGCATTATTTGCGGAGTTGGAAAGCAACGCATACGAAAATGGCCAGGCGAGAATTAAAAGGCAAATATTGCGAGATTTGCGTAATCCATTTGAGATGAGTGACGAATTGTAAGAAATTGAACTTAAAAGTGGTAAAGTTTAATGACTTATGTAGGTTCAAAAAAAACTTTCGACATAATAAGGATACCTTCAAGTATGTGTTAGATACTTTTGCAGGGCAAATACGTCCAAGCACTTCGACATCGACATGTTGTTTTTGACCTGGAAACATATAAAAAAAACCGTCATCAAGCCTTCTAAGTTTCTTAACAAGTTTTACTTAATTTTTGTTAAAATTCTGTTATAAATTAATAAAAAATAAAAAGAAAATATTTTTCCGCCAACTAATTTGCAACTTAGAAAAACGGAACTACGATCGAAATGCAGAATACACAAAATCGAAAGATTCGAAGTTGGATCGAAAGAGATTGGAACACAGAATACCAATTATGCCAAATCGAAAAAATTCCAAGCCAAGTCGAAATGCAGAATAGGGGTGCATGTACCTAATTAATTTGTATTAAATTTGTAAACACTCCATTTCATGAATATATATGACCATATCTACCATAAAATATCGTATGTGAACGATATAATACTAAGATATAGCAAAGCAGAATAAATTAGAAAAAAAAAGAAAAACAAACAAAAACATTGAAATTATCCACGCAAACATATTTACTACAATGAAATTAATTTCATAACCTTAAGCTACAAAAACAAATTAGGGTTATGGGATCTAAGCATCCGATTAATGGATATATAATCCAGCAAAGTTAGCCTAATAATAAATATAGTGGGTATTATTCTGCCTATGCAATACGGCCGCCATGATGCCGGTTGCCGTTTTCACCTAAAACCAAGGGACGTTTTTTTTCGTTTAATATACAACGTGAAATTTTCCGATTCAGTCAAGTTGCATTTAAATAATAATAAACTAAGGTGAAATAAAAGAATATATAATAAAATAAAATAAGAAATAAAATAAGTTAGCATAAAAGACAATATAAAAAATTTAATGTTATATTTTTGTAACTGTTTTTTTTTTTTTTTGTTCAGTATAAGACGTACTTTATCTAAAATGAGGATTAAATCTGCAAATGCAAAAACATTTTCGGGAAAATTTGCCATTAATTGTTATAAATAAATTTAGGTGTTTTCAACAAAAGTTAACTCATTATTTGTGATTTCATGTTTTTTTTGAAAACAACTAAAATAAAAACATAGAATCTGTTAAATAAAGACCTATGTACTTACGTGTAAGTAAAATTTACCACAAAAAATGGGCCGGTCAAAAATTAATTCTACTTAAGATTTTTTGGTACGCTAAAAATTATTTTGGAAAAATTTATTAGGATTATGGTAGAAGCTATTATAGGTAAGTGGCAACAATGGGAAATCATATTTTAATCTTTCACCGTCTAGCGCGTACGCTTATGTAGGTTTGTGTCTTAGAGCACTTACATAATTGGTCCACAGATGGCGCGCTTTTGCGCAAGAAAGTAAATATCGATATTTGGAGAGATTGATGGATTTACAAAAAACTTTTTCCAATAATTATAAACAAATAGAGTAATATTTGTTAACAAAAATAGGCCTATGCACTGCGGCTGATCCATACGAATCGATATAACTTTTATATGATTTTACGTACGCTAACTATGCGAAACCGCCTGTCAATTGTTTGTATGGAAATTTTGTTAGCGTATTAATATATAGATAACATAACATATATATAATGCGGGAAAAGCTCCTCCCTCCGCCGGTGTTTGTTGTTGTTTGTTTTACCAAAATTATATGAACTAGTCCAAAAATATGTAAATGTTGCTGCCAAAATTTGTTGTGGTTGTTGCTGTTGTTTTTATAATTGTTGTTGCAAATGTTATTCGCTTTTCCAAAAGTTGTATTCGTTTGACTGATGTGCCCCTCATCTTTTGCTGTCGTGTTTGTTCCCCAAGGATGTTTGTTGTATGCGGTGTCGTGACTGTTGTTGCCCAACGCCGCCGGTGAAAAATGCTATGGTGGGTGTTACTAAGTTTTTGTATTGCAATTGTTGTTGTTGTGGTGTGCGCCGGCAAAGATAAATATAGTGTTGTTGTTGTTGTTGTTGCGATAAGGACACTCCCCGAAGGCCTTGGGGAGTATTATCGATGTTGATGGTCCTTTGCCGGAGCAGATCTGGTACGTTCCGGTACCAAGCCCGACCATCTCGGAAACGATTTGTTATGACCGCATGTGGCCTAGGTCATCCCGCCCTCCCACCGCCTAGATCCATGAGGAGTTCGGGGTCGCCAGAGCCTCGGCTGTTAATGAAACAGGATTTGCCACGGATAGGTGAGGTTGACAAATGGGGGTTTGAGAAGCTATATATTTCGCTAGCAGCCTGAAAGGGTTGCGCTGCACAACCCCTTGAATCTGGTATTTTAGTCGCCTCTTACGACAGGAATACCTACCGCGGGTATATTCTAACCCCCTAACCCGCTGGGGGGAAAACATATAGTGTAGTTGTGGTTGATGCATGGTAATTATTGTTGTTGTCGTGGTGGAACGCCTGCAAGTAGGCTGTGCCCAGTGGCTCCTTCCCAAGGAAAAATAAAGCGTGAAGTGTGCTCTTGTAAATTGTATTTGCTAAAACTGCTTGCAACTCTTTAAATGTATCGCGGACACTTTCGACGCGTATTACTTTTTTAAAAATCGTGCTAATTCGCTCACTACAATATTTACGTACTCTTTCACGTACGGTTAGAAGCGTGCACTTCACTTTTAAATATTACCACTTTCACTTCTTTTTACTTGCACTGGGCACTGCTGAAACGATACTTTGGCCCGTTGACTTATTTTTTCCTTTCTTATACTCACCTCCGTGGGTTACCCAGAAACGGAAAATTTTTACCCATACATACAAAACTTTCTTTTCGGCTTTCCCGTATTTTTCATCTATACGTTCATACAATCATTCACTCATACATTCACACGCTTACCGCTCCAACAAACCAACATCTACCCAGATACATTTGGTTCGTACCTTGACCACTCACACTGATAAAGTCACACGCTCATAGACTTGTATAAACAAACACCCACATACATACCAGAACAAAACAAATTCATAGGTGCATAACATTCGTGTCTTGAGTACATTGCTGCTAGGCTGTTAGCAACATGGTGGCTGCTGATAACAACCTGATGCCAATGCGCAACATTTTATTTCCGCTGTAAGATTGTGTTCGTTATAGGCACAATGTTGTCATTACCGGATGTTGTTAGCATATTGGCAACATTGCGGCTGAGGAACGAGCCTGGATACAACACGCATAGACACAGATACCCGCCGCCATTCATTCACACCAGTATGGAGACAGACTGTCGTTGAACCATTATTAATATTGTAACGTAGCGTTACAATAAACCACTTGTACTTATGCTTGTATAGCATAGTCAACAACCACTAATAGCAAACCAATGAAAAAGCACAATAATGGTGCGTTGACTTCTCAACCAGTTTCTATAGCATAGCCAAAAACCACTTGTATAGCATAGTCAACAACCACTGATAGCAAACGAATGAAAAAGCACAATAATGGTGCGTTGACTTCTCAACCAGTTTGCGGCACCACCCATATAAACATTGAATTTGCATTTTTGCAATTCAGTCCTCGCAGGTGAGCCAGCGGGAGTGGTTGTCTTTTTAAAGACAAAATTGCCACTCCGGCTAGCTAGCCGAGTGGAGGGGGGCGCTGTCATGGCGCGGGTCACCCTCCACCAGAGTTGGACGACGCGAGTGGTGTCTTCGGACTATCCTTCCCTCCGTCGCCCACCCTGGTGTTGAGCGGCCCGCTGCCTTAATGACCAAATAACCCCCTCCCCGCGGCTCGGACTGAGCGGAAGGGGCGCTGTCATGGCGCGAGTCACCCTTCACCTGGGCTGGACGACGCGAGTGGTGTCTTCGGACTATCCTTCCCTCCGTCGCCCACCCTGGTGTTGAGCGGCCCGCTGCCTTAATGACCAAATAACCCCCTCCCCCCTCAGCTCTGATTTTAGTAGGCTGGCCGGAGCGGAGGAACCACTCCCTCTAGTTAGCTGGGGAGAAGAGGGTGCGGCCGTGGCGCGAGTCACCCCCTGCTGCACCAGGATGACGCGAGTGGTGTCTTCGGACTACCCTTCCCTCCGTCGTCCTGGTCTGGTAAGGAATGACTCGCCGCCCGAACGACCGCACGACCCCCTCTCCGCAGCTCTGGTTTCGGCCGTGAGCCGATGCGTGCGCACAAGGGGCTACCGCTGTGCCGTTAAGGTGCACTTCCCCTCCGCCACGGGTCGACCCACGGCGCCTCGGCTGGTACAACCCCACCCCCCTTACGCACCTTCTACTAGTGTGCAAGTAGGGAGGCGGGGGTGTCCAGCGGTGAAACCAGCACTAACCCGAGTCCTCGCAGTTTCTCCCGCAGGTGACTGACCCCGCCGATCACCGAGCCTTCCGAAGACGTTCGATCAGCCCGATCCTGCCGAAGCCGACCGACCAATACAAGTCCGCTGGTACGCCCATCCTATCCCGCCCGGAACACGCTGCCGCTGTCCAGCTAAACCCCGTCGCCAGCCCATCTCCCCTCTCACCACGGCCCTGGTACGCGCTCCGTAGTCCACCGCCGCATCGTCGCCCCTCTGGTGCCGCCGCTGCTATGATGACCGTTGGCCGTTCGCCATCCTACCGCCGTTAAGCCGCTGCATCCGTCGCGCCGCTGCTACGACGTCCGTTGGCCGTCCGACATCCTACCGCCGTTAAGCCGCTGCATCCGTCAGGCCCTGTACGACGACCGTTGGCCGTTCGCCACCCTACCGCCGTTAAGCCGCTGCATCCGTCACGCCGCTGCTACGGCGTCCGTTGGCCGTCCGCCATCCTACCGCCGTTAAGCCGCTGCATCCGTCACGCCGCTGCTACGACGACCGTTGGCCGTTCGCCACCCTACCGCCGTTAAGCCGCTGCATCCGTCACGCCGCTGCTACGACGACCGTTGGCCGTCCGCCATCCTACCGCCGTTAAGCCGCTGCATCCGTCACGCCGCTGCTACGACGACCGTTGGCCGTTCGCCACCCTACCGCCGTTAAGCCGCTGCATCCGTCACGCCGCTGCTACGACGTCCGTTGGCCGTCCGCCATCCTACCGCCGTTAAGCCGCTGCATCCGTCCCGCCACTGCGACGACGACCGTTGGCCGTCCGCCATCCTACCGCCGTTAAGCCGCTGCATCCGTCCCGCCACTGCGACGACGACCGTTGGCCGTCCGCCATCCTACCGCCGTTAAGCCGCTGCATCCGTCCCGCCACTGCGACGACGACCGTTGGCCGCTTGCCATCCTACCGCAGTTAAGCCGTTGCTTCTATCCCGCCGCTGCCTCCGTACCGCCGTACCAGTCCGTCCGTTACCCGCCCGTTCAGCCGCCCTACCGAACCTCCGTTAGTCGACGCTCCGCCCCCTCGCCATCTTGCGACGGAAAGCTGCTGTCCGCCTAATATCTCCAGCCGTGTGTGCGTGTGTTCGTAACACATAAATATCGTGTATTTATTCAGTAGGGGTTTGTGGGACCTTTACTCGACTCTGGATTGACTGAGCGTTACCCCAGCCTTAGACAAAACCCACCTCATAAATGGCGCCCGAGCAGGGACCCTCCTCCGCAGATGACCGTGGAAAAACAACTGCAACCACCACCAACACTGCCGGGGCGGGTTCAACAAACACATCGCTAGAAACAACACACACACAGGCTCCGGAAGGCACGCTGCTGAACACCGACTCGCTCAATTGGATCTACCTACTTAGGAAGGAGAAGCTGATCGAGGAGTGTAAGGAACACCGAATCGACGTGGAAGGCCAAACCGTAGCCGAGCTGCGTCGCGCCCTGAGTACTTACGTGCGAGCGAAACGCGCCAGGAAATCCAGTGAAGACCTGTTGAAAGAGCTGGAACGAGAAGTGAACGAGGAAGAGGGGAAGTTCGCTACGCTACCCCAGCCAACAACAAAGCCGATCCCTACAATCCAGATCAACAGCCCACAGCCGCACGGAGGAAAGGGAGAGAACGCACTACCGAAACGAGACGAAATGAGCGACGGTGAACTTATGAATACCGTTCGCCGCTGGGACTTGCACTTTTCAGGGGAGGAGTCACTGCACGAATTTCTTGAGAGGATAGAGGAGCTTGCCGAATGCTACCGCATCCCCGTCGAGCGACTCCTCCCAACACTGCCGGAGCTTCTACGTGGGAAGGCACTGCAATGGTACCGCATCCGTAAGCAACACATACACCGCTGGAGCGATCTGCGGAGGGAGGTGCAAAATTTTTTTCTACCTAAGCGACACATACGACATTTGGAAGAGGCCATCCGACAACGCAAACAGCAAGGCCGAGAGAAGGCCAAGGACTACATCCTCGCACTGGAAACGCTGATCCGCCAACACCCGACGATGTGCGAAGAGAATCACCTCGAACGGATCTATGATGGTCTACGCGTGGAATACCGCCTTTTCGTCAAACGCAGCGAGTTTAGGACGATCGAGGAGCTCCTGGAGCTAACGGAAGAGTATGAGCTGTTAAGAGGCGAGGAAGCGAAACAGGGAAAAATGGTGGCCCACAGCCTATACCACCTACCCATGGAATACGACAGCAAAGAGTGCTGTTGGCGCTGCAAGGAACGCGGACACCACCGCTTCCAATGTAAGGGCCCCTGGAGGAAGTTCTGCTCCCGGTGTGGCCAAGACAACATCCTCTCCAGGGACTGCCCATGCCCTCCGACTAGCCCAATTACCGAGAACGCATCCCGAACGCCGTCCAACGCTATTAAAGGAAGCCGCCAAGCACCGTACGTCCGACCAGAGAAGCCGAGGGAACCACCCGCCAGCAAATCAACCGCAAAAACACAAGTAGATGGCCGATTCTATATACCAGTGGTCATCGAGGACATGAGCGTGCGCGCACTAGTGGACACCGGCGCCACCCTATCCTATGTAGATGACACCGTACGGAAACACCTAGAAAAGAACAACATCAAGGCACGCCCCAACAAGCGAAGTATCCAGCTGGCAGACCAAACGTGCGTCTTTACCTCGAATTCCTACCCGGCCAGGATTGTGTATCAAGGACGAGCCACAGACGCGATGCTGTCCGTTATCCCAAACTTGGCCGAACAGGTAATCCTCGGAATGGACTTCCTAAAAAAGAGGGGAATCATCCTCACGCTGGATGGCCAGCCGCTAGAGGCCACCGTGACCAAGAGAGCACCCGAACTGGATACGCTATGTACATTGACGAGCCGAGAACACCTGAGCGACGAACAAAACACGGAACTGGGAAACTTCCTGGCGCATCACCAAAAGCGGTTTGGCGAAATCATCGGACCAAGCACTGCAGCCGAGCATACGATTCGTCTCAAACACAACCGACCGCTGAAGCAACGATACTACCCCCGCAACCCGGCCATGCAACAAGTAATCAACGAAGAGGTAGACGAGTTATTAGCCGGAGGAAGAATAGAACCATCACGAAGCGCGTACAGCTCGCCAATCGTGCTAGTCCGCAAAAAACAGGGCACGTGGAGGATGTGCATAGATTACCGTCAGCTCAACGCCGCCAGCGAACCAGACGCTTACCCGTTGCCGCAAATTGGAGCCATTCTCGACCAGCTGAAAGAGGCGAAATTCATCTCGACCATTGACTTGAAGAACGGCTACTGGCAAATCCCGCTCGCCAGAGCATCCCGACCATACACCGCATTTACAGTTCCTGGCAGAGGGTTGTTCCAGTGGAAGGTCATGCCATTTGGCCTACACTCTGCTCCGGCTACCTTTCAACGCGCTCTGGATTCGATACTTGGGCCCGAACTCCAACCAAAAGTTTTCGCCTACCTGGACGATATCATCGTATTGGGAGATACCTTCGAAGAACACTTGGCGATCTTGAGGGAAGTGTTCGAGCGCCTACAAAGACACAGGATGCAAGTAAACTTCGAAAAGTGCAGCTTCGTCCAGCAACAACTTCATTACCTAGGACACATCATCAGTTCGAAAGGAATTCACACCGATCCAGCAAAAGTATCCGCTGTACAGGAGATGCCCGCACCGAAAACGCTCAAAGAGCTCCGCCGTTTTCTTGGACTCGCGTCTTGGTACCGCCGCTTCGTGGCAGACTTCTCTACGCTCGCCGCGCCGCTTAACCAACTGCTGAAAAAGGGACAAGTCTGGAAATGGGAGGCGCAGCAAAATCACGCTTTCAAAGCACTCAAGGATAAGCTTTCCAGCGCGCCAATACTTTGTTGTCCGGACTTCTCTCGACCGTTTTTTCTCCAGACCGACGCGAGCGGAGAGGGCCTGGGCGTCGTGCTCTATCAACGCCATTCCGACCACGAGAACGTAGTAGCTTACGCCAGCCGAAGCCTAACCCAGCTGGAAAAGCGATACTCGGCCACCGAACAGGAATGCCTAGCCGTGCTATGGGGTATCCGTAAGATGAGACCGTACCTGGAGGGGTATCACTTCACCGTTCACCGACCACCACTCACTAAAATGGCTGCACTCGCTCCAGAACCCCTCTGGACGTCTGGCAAGATGGGCACTGGAATTGCAACAATATAATTTCGAGATAGAATACCGAAAAGGAGCACAGAACGTGGTAGCCGACGCACTCTCCCGCTGCCCGCTACAACACGCCGATGATGACATTTTGTACACCATAACCAACGGAACAAACGACTGGCACGAGAGGAAAGCAAGACAGGTGCGGGAAAAACCTCAAGCACATCCAGATTACCAAATCGTCGATAACCGACTCTTCCGCCACATTTCCCCGAGAAATCAACTCTCGCGGTCACCGCAATGGAAGCTGTGCATCCCAGCCGACCGACGAAAGGACGTACTACAAGAAGTCCATGACGCCGCCGCCGCCGGACATCTCGGGGTGAAGAAGACGCTTAAGAGAGCACAACAGAACTATTACTGGCCCGGGATGTTCCGCGATGTTCTCAAACACGTACGGAAGTGTATCAGATGCGCAGAATACAAAGTCGAGCAAAGACGCCCAGCAGGATTGATGGCAACCATGCAATCATCACGGCCGTGGGAAATAGTAACCGCTGACTTCGTGGGACCACTGCCCCGTTCCAAGCAAGGAAATACTTGTCTCCTCGTCATGGTGGATAAATTCTCCAAGTGGGTGGAGTTGATCCCAGTGCGCCAAGCGACAACGACAAGCGTAATCAAAGCACTCCAAGAAAGAGTCATATACCGATTTGGCTGCCCGAAAACCTTCCTCACCGACAATGGTAAACAATTCGTCGGGAAGGCATTAGCAGCGTTTTTGAACGACCACCGCATCGATCACAAGTTTACGGCAGCTTACGCCCCGCACGAAAACCCCACCGAGCGAACCAACCGAGTCGTGAAAACCATGATAGCTCAGCGATGCAAGGACGACCACCGCACCTGGGACCAGGAGATTCCGCAAATAGCATTCGCGATAAACACGGCTAGCCACGAGTCGACAACAGCATCAGCAGCAGAAATCAACTTCGGTAGAGACCTTACAGCACCGCAGCAAGTGCGCACGGAGGGAGCAGTACCAGCAGAGCCACCAACCGTACCACCGTCCATCACCAAGTTATGGGACGAGATAAAAGGGCACCTAGCCAAAGCTTCAAAGCAACAGAAAAAACACTACGACTTACGCAGACGGCAATGGAAGCCACGCATAGGCGAGCAGGTGATGAAAAGGGACCACCCACTCTCATCCGCGGCCGACAAATTCGCCCAGAAGTTAGCACCAAAATTTTCCGGCCCGTACTTGGTGATGGAATATGTTTCCACGAACACGGTGAAAGTAGGCCACCCGGGGCAAACAAAGCAACAACACGCGCACTTGCAAGATTTAAAGCCGTACAAATTCTAAACAACCCTCGTTTTGCTTACTCATTCCAGGAACCAACTGTCCAACAATGAGTCGAAAACAGCGGCAACACACACCACCGGACTCACCGAAACCGATACGCCCGTGGCGCCCGCCGTTTGAGGCAACAGTGTGGCCGGCAAACAAACCAAAGATTCAGAGAATCCAAATTTTTCATGGGCCACCAATAGAGCAACTAATGGCCATAAAAGAAGACCCGCAACCAGAGCCACAGGGACGGGGCGACACCGAACACAACGAAATGAAGAAAACGACATACGAAGAGGGGCACCCCGATCCCGAACAATTTTTCGGGGAACTAAAACTAAAACGCCCGACAAAACGGAGCAAAAAGTGCTGGAAATTTTATTGGAAGAACCAGCGCGTCAAGGTGAAGATGATGGGCGAGAACCGGGCGAAAGTCTCGCTGATGGGAATCAACCGAATGGTACAAATCGAATGAGACAGCAAGAGAAGAGGCTGCCGCATTTCTTTTTATATTTTTATATTTTCATACCTTTTACAAAAACTTGTTAGATTTAAGTCAGAAATGAATTGTAAATTATTTTCACAAAAAAAAAAAAAAAAAAAAATACATACATACATATCTACATAACATTAAAAGGGGAACAAGAGAAGTACGACAACGGACACAGTTTAGTACGACTCCACCCCCGACAAAAAAAAAAAAAAAAAAAAAAAAAAAAAAAAAAAAAAAAAAAAAACAACAACAACAAAACAGTGGAACATTTTTTTTTGAACAATTACAATAACATTAACTCTGTTAGATATAAGTGGAATGACTCTGTATATTTTTGGGAAAAAAATTTTTTTTTTAAATAAAGTGCTTCGCCCACATGCACACCGGCACAAGACCTAGGCCATGCCTGGAGATCCATCTTTCCCCACCGCAGCTTTCCGTCAACCGAAGTGGGAGGGGGACTGTAACGTAGCGTTACAATAAACCACTTGTACTTATGCTTGTATAGCATAGTCAACAACCACTAATAGCAAACCAATGAAAAAGCACAATAATGGTGCGTTGACTTCTCAACCAGTTTCTATAGCATAGCCAAAAACCACTTGTATAGCATAGTCAACAACCACTGATAGCAAACGAATGAAAAAGCACAATAATGGTGCGTTGACTTCTCAACCAGTTTGCGGCACCACCCATATAAACATTGAATTTGCATTTTTGCAATTCAGTCCTCGCAGGTGAGCCAGCGGGAGTGGTTGTCTTTTTAAAGACAAAATTGCCACTCCGGCTAGCTAGCCGAGTGGAGGGGGGCGCTGTCATGGCGCGGGTCACCCTCCACCAGAGTTGGACGACGCGAGTGGTGTCTTCGGACTATCCTTCCCTCCGTCGCCCACCCTGGTGTTGAGCGGCCCGCTGCCTTAATGACCAAATAACCCCCTCCCCGCGGCTCGGACTGAGCGGAAGGGGCGCTGTCATGGCGCGAGTCACCCTTCACCTGGGCTGGACGACGCGAGTGGTGTCTTCGGACTATCCTTCCCTCCGTCGCCCACCCTGGTGTTGAGCGGCCCGCTGCCTTAATGACCAAATAACCCCCTCCCCCCTCAGCTCTGATTTTAGTAGGCTGGCCGGAGCGGAGGAACCACTCCCTCTAGTTAGCTGGGGAGAAGAGGGTGCGGCCGTGGCGCGAGTCACCCCCTGCTGCACCAGGATGTCGCGAGTGGTGTCTTCGGACTACCCTTCCCTCCGTCGTCCTGGTCTGGTAAGGAATGACTCGCCGCCCGAACGACCGCACGACCCCCTCTCCGCAGCTCTGGTTTCGGCCGTGAGCCGATGCGTGCGCACAAGGGGCTACCGCTGTGCCGTTAAGGTGCACTTCCCCTCCGCCACGGGTCGACCCACGGCGCCTCGGCTGGTACAACCCCACCCCCCTTACGCACCTTCTACTAGTGTGCAAGTAGGGAGGCGGGGGTGTCCAGCGGTGAAACCAGCACTAACCCGAGTCCTCGCAGTTTCTCCCGCAGGTGACTGACCCCGCCGATCACCGAGCCTTCCGAAGACGTTCGATCAGCCCGATCCTGCCGAAGCCGACCGACCAATACAAGTCCGCTGGTACGCCCATCCTATCCCGCCCGGAACACGCTGCCGCTGTCCAGCTAAACCCCGTCGCCAGCCCATCTCCCCTCTCACCACGGCCCTGGTACGCGCTCCGTAGTCCACCGCCGCATCGTCGCCCCTCTGGTGCCGCCGCTGCTATGATGACCGTTGGCCGTTCGCCATCCTACCGCCGTTAAGCCGCTGCATCCGTCGCGCCGCTGCTACGACGTCCGTTGGCCGTCCGACATCCTACCGCCGTTAAGCCGCTGCATCCGTCAGGCCCTGTACGACGACCGTTGGCCGTTCGCCACCCTACCGCCGTTAAGCCGCTGCATCCGTCACGCCGCTGCTACGGCGTCCGTTGGCCGTCCGCCATCCTACCGCCGTTAAGCCGCTGCATCCGTCACGCCGCTGCTACGACGACCGTTGGCCGTTCGCCACCCTACCGCCGTTAAGCCGCTGCATCCGTCACGCCGCTGCTACGACGACCGTTGGCCGTCCGCCATCCTACCGCCGTTAAGCCGCTGCATCCGTCACGCCGCTGCTACGACGACCGTTGGCCGTTCGCCACCCTACCGCCGTTAAGCCGCTGCATCCGTCACGCCGCTGCTACGACGTCCGTTGGCCGTCCGCCATCCTACCGCCGTTAAGCCGCTGCATCCGTCCCGCCACTGCGACGACGACCGTTGGCCGTCCGCCATCCTACCGCCGTTAAGCCGCTGCATCCGTCCCGCCACTGCGACGACGACCGTTGGCCGTCCGCCATCCTACCGCCGTTAAGCCGCTGCATCCGTCCCGCCACTGCGACGACGACCGTTGGCCGCTTGCCATCCTACCGCAGTTAAGCCGTTGCTTCTATCCCGCCGCTGCCTCCGTACCGCCGTACCAGTCCGTCCGTTACCCGCCCGTTCAGCCGCCCTACCGAACCTCCGTTAGTCGACGCTCCGCCCCCTCGCCATCTTGCGACGGAAAGCTGCTGTCCGCCTAATATCTCCAGCCGTGTGTGCGTGTGTTCGTAACACATAAATATCGTGTATTTATTCAGTAGGGGTTTGTGGGACCTTTACTCGACTCTGGATTGACTGAGCGTTACCCCAGCCTTAGACAAAACCCACCTCATAATATGTTTATTGGCATCCCTAAATGTGTTTAGAAGGAACAGTTACTTTTCACGAATGTGTGAATTTATTTAAAATCAAAACAAAAGTGTGATTTTTAAAACAAAAATTAAAAATCGAACGATCAAATGATCAATATTT
The DNA here is from genome assembly GCF_040869045.1 of Eurosta solidaginis. NCBI lineage: Eukaryota > Metazoa > Arthropoda > Insecta > Diptera > Tephritidae > Eurosta > Eurosta solidaginis. Next base: position 106,005,488 of record NC_090323.1, on the reverse strand, counting down.
GTCGAAAATAATGTTTAAATTATCGCATACATTTATCAAAATAACTGCAAAGTTTTCACCGAACTTTTCTGAGAGGAAAAAGGAAAGGAAAGAAGAGAAAGGGAAAGAAAAGAGAGAAAAGGAACGGAAAGGAAAACAAAGGAAAGAAACTGAGAAAGAGATTAAATTAGATAAAGATAGAGAGATCAGGATAGATGCAGCGGGGGAGGAAGCTAGAGAGGAGAGAAAGGACGGAAAAGACGGAGAGGGAGGAAGAGACACAGAAGGAGATAAAGGCAGATGGAGGAGTGAATAAAATGGTAGAGAAAACGGGGAGAGAAGTTTTGCAAAAAGACCAAAGTTAGGGCAGAACAACGTCTGCCGGGTTTGTAAGTTATTTTCATAACAGGACACAGCGTTAGTATCCGTGAAACGCATCTCTTGCAATTTACATAACTAAACTCAGGCAAGACATGTCAACTTTTATAAGTACAAATTAATAGCTGTGAATTGTGATATTAAAAAAAAACCGAATGTGGATAGATATACAGGCGGGATGTATGTTTCTTACCCTTGAGACGTTGCTCACCAGTTCAATGATTTGTTCGTCACAATTGGAAAAGCTTTCAAGCCTGGTAATAGTGGTATAAATTGTTCATGTAACAGCCGCTCATTGTACTACGAAATCACTCCAAAAAGTAGTTTCTTCATTGAGCCAATCTCTGGCTCACCGATCTTGAAATTAATAAATTCCTTAAACAGCACTTTTTCATCTGGTAATGATGATATTTCGACCCATATGATCAAAAACATTGCTCTATATGTTAATAAGGCACCTAGTTAATTGTAGGACAACCACAGTTGTATTTTCGGCTGACCTAAAATGTGCTATAGTTATACCACTTCATAAAAAATGAAATAGAAAAAATAAACACAATGACAGGCCTATATCTATCCTGCCATCTATCTTTAAAGTTTTTAAGAAAGCTGTATTAGCATATCTAGAAACAAATAATACGGTTTCCAGTCAGGAACTTCTACGAAAGATGCTCATCTTGAATTCTTTTCACATACATATATATAAAGCTTAAGTTAGCATAACGGGAAAATCTGGGTTGCCATTGTTGTTTCGGTCGAAAACGGGACGTAAAAGATTGAAACAGGGTTTATGTTGTGAGGACCAAATATAAACCATTAATATGGCCCACACACAACCACCGCCCCACAACACAGGATCAGTAACACAGACAACGCAACACAAATAAAACTCTACATAAGAACACGATCAGCAACATAGCCAGCACAACACGAAACACAAACAAGTCTCTGAAACATCACTAGCGCAACCAGTTTCCGCATCACTCCACAACAACACCGTAACCATGGCAACGCAACGAATTTAGCTAGCAACATCAAGAGCATTGGCTATGAAAAGGGTAACACAAGAAGTCAGCAGTCAGTCAGCACGCGGTTGTGGTTGCGACCGGAGCTACTATTGGAGCGCTCTGGAAGGAATATCGGTTTTGACCATTGCAAGCCAGTGCGGTTCATAGGAGAAAGACGTGGACTAGGAATTGTGGGTAAGCTGGTTTTGACCGCTCTACAACGCTTTAGCCCACGCTCGCTCTCTCGTAAGCAAACGTCCTCCACAGCCAGCGTGGACAGATTGACGACGCCGTCGTCATTTTGACGATTTCAACTAGAATGACGCTTGGACGATTTTGTAATGAAAAATAATGATTTAAGCCTGCCTTCTATGTAAGATTTATTTTAAATATTCAAACACCAAGAAATAGATCCAATAATGTTGATTTTAGAGGCACACTACAGTAATAAATATTGAAGTTATCAACTTAGCTCGTGAAAACGGAGTGTGATGATATCATTGTCACCGCATTCCACTCATAAAATGCAACCGCTAGACAGAGCATTCATGAGCCCACTCAAGACTTTTTACAGTAACGAATTAAAGCGTTTTATGAGAGAAAAGTTACTAAATTCGATTTAGTTGGTCTCTTTTCCAAATCGTATTATAAGGTTCAGACTGGCCAGGTTGTAGTTAATGTTTTCAGATGTACTGGTATATACGTATTCGATCGAAATATTTTTACTGATGCAGACTATATTGCTGCAAATGATATGTATGGACGTACTCTTACTTCACCGACATATAATACAAATTTAGTGACTTCTCCAGACGAACTTCTAACGAAATAAGAATCAGTTGGAAGAAAGCATTCGGAAGATCCGGGAAAAAGTGAAGCCAACAATTAGAAAAGAAAAGGAACCTTCAAAAAACCAGCAGCGAAAGATAGAAAACCTGAATGTGAAGAATTAACTAGTGACTCCGAAATAAACGTCGTCTACGCAGAATCGAACCAAGGGGATTTTGTTGAAATGCCTCCAGATGGAGCAATTTGCTCCTTTTGCGAAAAGTTGTGGAAGGGCGAAAGAAATATATCAGAATGGAGTGCTTGTTTACAGTGCGATACGGTTTGAGCTCATAACGTCTGCATTTCCAAAAAAATCTAATTTTTATTTGCGAGACTTGCACAAATTGAAGTTTTTAAGCAATTTTGATATTTTCAATAACTTATTCATTTTTAACATCAATGAGCCAAGGAGGCATTTTGTTTTATCTTTTGAAAAGCTATTTATCTTTTATTAATAAAATTGGTAAATTTTAAAAGAAGTTATTTAATATTTTCTTTAGTAAAACTGATCTGGTTATTATTCGGGTTAAATGGTATATTATACCAAATTAGCCTACGTTTGCATACAGCATTATCCGCCCATTTGTGGGGAAGTGGCATTTCGGGCTCACCCAAATTTCGTCTTATAAATTGTAAAGTGTTGGTGGTATACAACTTTAGATAAAGCACGCTATAGATGATATTTCACAAAAGAAAATGTAACAAAAAAGAGGAGAATTGGACTTCTGGTTAGGCCAAAATTTCCCAAAAACGAAACGCTATACCACAAATGCCGCAGTTCCTCTATTTTGAAGACATTTCTAAGGTTCCTCCAGAAGTTTTTTGGAAAACTACTTCTACTATCAAAAGAGCTTACTCTACATAGGCTTTTTCTAATTTATGTGCATTCGTTGCAGATCAAATGTGCTTGCCACATTCTACAGCGAATGTAGAACGAATTTTGTCTAAAATAAATTCAAACAAAACAAAAATCCGAAATATGAAGATTCTAATGTTCGGATATTTAATGTTGAGATTCCCATTGAGATCTATCACCCCTATTCTGCATTTCGATTACGTTCCCGTTCTACGCTCCGCTTTAGTCGAAGTTGGGTATTCTGCATTACGACGGAATCGTTACGAGAAGAGGAAAAGCAAATGATTTTTCGAAATTAGCTGTTTGTACGGAATGTGTGAACATTGGAACAAAATAAATTAAAGAAAATTTGTAAAAAACACTGAAAAAACGTTTATATTTTATTATCCACGCCATTTTGTACAAAAAAAGCAATAGAATATATTGCCGCCGTATTATATTTTTTTGTGTGAAGTGCTTTCATAATTGTAAGTGTGCTTTTGTTGTTCTTTTGGCCAATTCCCTGCCGTGGCCACCAAGTTTTGTTAAAACGGATTCCTGCACGAATATAGTTGACATTTTCTGAATTTTATGGATGCTAATTTCATTGCACTGGCCTAAAATACTTTATAAAGATTTATTTATTCGTTCCGCAAGGATTGTTTACGTTTTCGCTTCACCTTCCTATACTCCGGCAGCTTGCTTTGGCATATAACTGCGCCCAACGAACAGACACAAATTATAGCTGTCTATTATAATGGAATCAATAGCCGCGGCATTATTTGCGGAGTTGGAAAGCAACGCATACGAAAATGGCCAGGCGAGAACTGAAAGGCAAATATTGCGAGATTTGTGTAATCCATTTGAGATGAGTGACGAATTGTAAGAAATTGAACTTAAAAGTGGTAAAGTTTAATGACTTATTTAGGTTCAAAAAAAAACTTTCGACTTAATAAGGCTACCTTCAAGTATGTGTTAGAAACTTTTGCAGGGCAAATACGTCCAAGCACTTCGACATCGACATGTTGTTTTTGACCTGGAAACATATAAAAAAAAAAACCGTCATCAAGCCTTCTAAGTTTCTTAACAAGTTTTACTTAATTTTTGTTAAAATTCTGTTATAAATTAATAAAAAATAAAAAGAAAATATTTTCCGCCAACAAATTTGCAACTTAGAAAAACGGAACTACGATCGAAATGCAGAATACACAAAATCGAAAGATTCGAAGTTGGATCGAAAGAGATTGGAACACAGAATACCAAATATGCCAAATCGAGAAAATTTCAATCCAAGTCGAAATGCAGAATAGGGGTGCATGTACCTAATTAATTTGTATTAAATTTGTATTAAATTTGTAAACAAATATCGTATGTGAACGATATAATACTAAGATATAGCAAAACAGAATAAATTAGAAAAAAAAAGAAAAACAAACAAAAACATTGAAATTATCCACGCAAACATATTTACTAAAATGAAATTAATTTCATAACCTTAAGCTACAAAAACAAATTAGGGTTATGGGATCTAAGCATACGATTAATGGATATATAATCCAGCAAAGTTAGCCTAATAATAAATATAGTGGGTATTATTCTGCCTATGCAATACGGCCGCCATGATGCCGGTTGCCGTTTTCACCTAAAACCAAGGGACGTTTTTTTTCGTTTAATATACAACGTGAAATTTTCCGATTCAGTCAAGTTGCATTTAAATAATAATAAACTAAGGTGAAATAAAAGAATATATAATAAAATAAAATAAGAAATAAAATAAGTTAGTATAAAAGACAATATAAAAAATTTAATGTTATATTTTTGTAACTGTTTTTTTTTTTTTTGTTCAGTATAAGACGTACTTTATCTAACATGAGGATTAAATCTGCAAATGCAAAAACATTTTCGGGAAAATTTGCCATTAATTGTTATAAATAAATTTAGGTGTTTTCAACAAAAGTTAACTCATTATTTGTGATTTCATGTTTTTTTTGAAAACAACTAAAATAAAAACATAGAATCTGTTAAATAAAGACCTATGTACTTACGTGTAAGTAAAATTTGCCACAAAAAATGGGCCGGTCAAGAATTAATTCTACTTAAGATTTTTTGGTACGCTAAAAATTATTTTGGAAAAATTTATTAGGATTATGGTAGAAGCTATTATTAGGTAAGTGGCAACAATGGGAAATCATATTTTAATCTTTCACCGTCTAGCGCGTACGCTTATGTAGGTTTGTGTCTTAGAGCACTTACATAATTGGTCCACAGATGGCGCGCTTTTGCGCAAGAAAGTAAATATCGATATTTGGAGAGATTGATGGATTTACAAAAAACTTTTTCCAATAATTATAAACAAATAGAGTAATATTTGTTAACAAAAATAGGCCTATGCACTGCGGCTGATCCATACGAATCGATATAACTTTTATATGATTTTACGTACGCTAACTATGCGAAACCGCCTGTCAATTGTTTGTATGGAAATTTTGTTAGCGTATTAATATATAGATAACATAACATATATATAATGCGGGAAAAGCTCCTCCCTCCGCCGGTGTTTGTTGTTGTTTGTTTTACCAAAATTATATGAACTAGTCCAAAAATATGTAAATGTTGCTGCCAAAATTTGTTGTGGTTGTTGCTGTTGTTTTTATAATTGTTGTTGCAAATGTTATCCGCTTTTCCAAAAGTTGTATTCGTTTGACTGATGTGCCCCTCATCTTTTGCTGTCGTGTTTGTTCCCCAAGGATGTTTGTTGTATGCGGTGTCGTGACTGTTGTTGCCCAACGCCGCCGGTGAAAAATGCTATGGTGGGTGTTACCAAGTTTTTGTATTGCAATTGTTGTTGTTGTGGTGTGCGCCGGCAAAGATAAATATAGTGTTGTTGTTGTTGTTGTAGCGATAAGGACACTCCCCGAAGGCCTTGGGGAGTATTATCGATGTTGATGGTCCTTTGCCGGAGCAGATCTGGTACGTTCCGGTACCAAGCCCGACCATCTCGGAAACGATTTGTTATGACCGCATGTGGCCTAGGTCATCCCGCCCTCCCACCGCCTAGATCCATGAGGAGTTCGGGGTCGCCAGAGCCTCGGCTGTTAATGAAACAGGATTTGCCACGGATAGGTGAGGTTGACAAATGGGAGTTTGAGAAGCTATATATTTCGCTGGCAGCCTGAAAGGGTTGCGCTACACAACCGCTTGAATCTGGTATTTTAGTCGCCTCTTACGACAGGAATACCTACCGCGGGTATATTCTAACCCCCTAACCAGCTGGGGGGGGGGGGGGGGGGGGGGGGGAAATATAGTGTAGTTGTGGTTGATGCATGGTAATTATTGTTGTTGTCGTGGTGGAACGCCTGCAAGTACGCTGTGCCCAGTGGCTCCTTCCCAAGGAAAAATAAAGCGTGAAGTGTGCTCTTGTAAATTGTATTTGCTGAAAACTGCTTGCAACTCTTTAAACGTATCGCGGACACTTTCGACGCGTATTACTTTTTTAAAAATCGTGCTAATTCGCTCACTACAATATTTACGTACTCTTTCACGTACGGTTAAAAGCGTGCACTTCACTTTTAAATATTACCACTTTCACTTCTTTTTACTTGCACTGGGCACTGCTGAAACGATACTTTGGCCCGTTGACTTATTTTTTCCTTTCTTATACTCACCTCCGTGGGTTACCCAGAAACGGAAAATTTTTACCCATACATACAAAACTTTCTTTTCGGCTTTCCCGTATTTTTCATCTATACGTTCATACAATCATTCACTCATACATTCACACGCTTACCGCTCCAAAAAACCAACATCTATCCAGATACATTTGGTTCGTACCTTGACCACTCACACTGATAAAGTCACACGCTTATAGACTTGTACAAACAAACACCCACATACATACCAGAACAAAACAAATTCATAGGTGCATAACATTCGTGTCTTGAGTGCATTGCTGCTAGGCTGTTAGCAACATGGTGGCTGCTGATAACAACCTGATGCCAATGCGCAACATTTTATTTCCGCTGTAAGATTGTGTTCGTTATAGGCACAATGTTGTCATTACGGGATGTTGTTAGCATATTGGCAACATTGCGGCTGAGGAACGAGCCTGGATACAACACGCATAGACACAGATACCCGCCGCCATTCATTCACACCAGTATGGAGACAGGCTGTCGTTGAACCATTATTAATATGTTTATTGGCATCCCTAAATGTGTTTAGAAGGAACAGTAACTTTTCACGAATGTGTGAATTTATTTAAAATCAAAACAAAAGTGTGATTTTTAAAACAAAAATTAAAAACCGAACGATCAAGTGATCAATATTTGTCGAAAATAATGTGTAAATTATCGCATACATTTATCAAAATAACTGCAAAGTTTTCACCGAACTTTTCTGAGAGGAAAAAGGAAAGGAAAGAAGAGAAAGGGAAAGAAAAGAGAGAAAAGGAACGGAAAGGAAAACAAAGGAAAGAAACTGAGAAAGAGATTGAATTAGATAAAGATAGAGAGATCAGGATAGATGCAGCGGGGGAGGAAGCTAGAGAGGAGAGAAAGGACGGAAAAGACGGAGAGGGAGGAAGAGACACAGAAGGAGATAAAGGCAGATAGAGGAGTGAATTAAATGGTAGAGAAAACGGGGAGAGAAGTTTTGCAAAAAGACCAAAGTTAGGGCAGAACAACGTCTGCCGGGTTTGTAAGTTATTTTCATAACAGGACACAGCGTTAGTATCCGTGAAACGCATCTCTTGCAATTTACATAACGAAACTCAGGCAAGGCATGACAACTTTTATAAGAACAAATTAATAGCTGTGAATTGTGATATTAAAAAAAACCGAATGTGGATAGATATACAGGCGGGATGTATGGTTCTTACCCTTGAGACGTTGCTCACCAGTTCAATGATTTGTTCGTCACAATTGGAAAAGCTTTCAAGCCTGGTAATAGTGGTATAAATTGTTCATGTAACAGCCGCTCATTGTACTACGAAATCACTCCAAAAAGTAGTTTCTTCATTGAGCCAATCTCTGGCTCACCGATCTTGAAATTAATAAATTCCTTAAACAGCACTTTTTCATCTGGTAATGATGATATTTCGACCCATATGATCAAAAACATTGCTCTATATGTTAATAAGGCACCTAGTTAATTGTAGGACAACCACAGTTGTATTTTCGGCTGACCTAAAATGTGCTATAGTTATACCACTTCATAAAAAATGAAATAGAAAAAATAAACACAATGACAGGCCTATATCTATCCTGCCATCTATCTTTAAAGTTTTTAAGAAAGCTGTATTAGCATATCTAGAAACAAATAATACGGTTTCCAGTCAGGAACTTCTACGAAAGATGCTCATCTTGAATTCTTTTCACATACATATATATAAAGCTTAAGTTAGCATAACGGGAAAATCTGGGTTGCCATTGTTGTTTCGGTCGAAAACGGGACGTAAAAGATTGAAACAGGGTTTATGTTGTGAGGACCAAATATAAACCATTAATATGGCCCACACAAAACCACCGCCCACAACACAGGATCAGTAACACAGACAACGCAACACAAATAAAACTCTACATAAGAACACGATCAGCAACATAGCCAGCACAACACGAAACACAAACAAGTCTCTGAAACATCACTAGCGCAACAAGTTGCCGCATCACTCCACAACAACACCGTAACCATGGCAACGCAACGAACTTAGCTAGCAACATCAAGAGCATTGGCTATGAAAAGGGTAACACAAGAAGACAGCAGTCAGTCAGCACGCGGTTGTGGTTGCGACCGGAGCTACTATTGGAGCGCTCTGGAAGGAATATCGGTTTTGAGCATTGCAAGCCAGTGCGGTTCATAGGAGAAAGACGTGGACTAGGAATTGTGGGTAAGCTGGTTTTGACCGCTCTACAACGCTTTAGCCCACGCTCGCTCTCTCGTAAGCAAACGTCCTCCACAGCCAGCGTTGACAGATTGACGACGCCGTCGTCATTTTGACGATTTCAACTAGAATGACGCTTGGACGATTTTGTAATGAAAAATAACGATTTAAGCCTGCCTTCTATGTAAGATTTATTTTAAATATTCAAACACCAAGAAACAGATCCAATTATGTTGATTTTAGAGGCACACTACAGTAATAAATATTGAAGTTATCAACTTAGCTCGTGAAAACGGAGTCTGATGATATCATTGTCACCGCATTCCACTCATAAAATGCAACCGCTAGACAGAGCATTCATGAGCCCACTCAAGACTTTTTACAGTAACGAATTAAAGCGTTTTATAAGAGAAAAGTTACTAAATTCGATTTAGTTGGTCTCTTTTCCAAAGCGTATTATAAGGTTCAGACTGGCCAGGTTGCCGTTAATGGTTTCAGATGTACTGGTATATACGTATTCGATCGAAATATTTTTACTGATGCAGACTATATTGCTGCAAATGATATGTATGGACGTACTCTTACTTCACCGACATCTAATACAAATTTAGTGACTTCTCCAGAACCTGTGGCAGCAACCAGTAAAAGAGTTGTTTCACCATGGCAGATTTTACCATTGCCAAATATTAGAAACCGAGTTGCTACCGGAAGAGGAAGAAAGACAAAACCGACAGTATTAACAAAATAACGAAATAAGAATCAGTTGGAAGAAAGCATTCGGAAGATCCGGGAAAAAGTGAAGCCGACAATTAGAAAAGAAAAGGAACCTTCAAAAAACCAGCAGCGAAAGATAGAAAACCTGAATGTGAAGAATTAACTAGTGACTCCGAAATAAACTTCGTCTACGCAGAATCGAACCAAGGGGATTTTGTTGAAATGCCTCCAGACGGAGCAATTTGCTCCTTTTGCGAAAAGTTGTGGAAGGGCGAAAGAAATATATCAGAATGGAGTGCTTGTTTACAGTGCGATACGGTTTGAGCTCATAACGTCTGCATTTCCAAAAAAATCTAATTTTTATTTGCGAGACTTGCACAAATTGAAGTTTTTAAACAATTTTGATATTTTCAATAACTTATTCATTTTTAACATCAATGAGCCAAGGAGGCATTTTATTTTATTTTTTGAAAAGCTATTTATCTTTTATTAATAAAATTGGTAAATTTTAAAAGAAGTTATTTAATATTTTCTTTAGTAAAACTGATCTGGTTATTATTCGGGTTAAATGGTATATTATACCAAATTAGTCTACGTTTGCATACAGCATTACCCGCCCATTTGTGGGGAAGTGGCATTTCGGGCTCACCCGAATTTCGTCTTATAAATTGTAAAGTGTTGGTGGTATACAACTTTAGATAAAGTACGCTATAGATGATATTTCACAAAAGAAAATGTAACAAAAAAGAGCAGAATTGGACTTCTGGTTAGGCCAAAATTACCCAAAAACGAAACGCTGTACCACAAATGCCGCAGTTCCTCTATTTTGAAGACATTTCTAAGGTTCCTCCAGAAGTTTTTTGGAAAACTACTTCTACTATCAAAAGAGCTTACTCTACATAGGCTTTTTCTAATTTATGTGCATTCGTTGCAGATCAAATGTGCTTGCCACATTCTACAGCGAATGTAGAACGAATTTTGTCTAAAATAAATTCAAACAAAACAAAAATCCGAAATATGAAGATTCTAATGTTCGGATATTTAATGTTTGGATTCCCATTGAGATCTATCACCCCTATTCTGCATTTCGATTACGTTCCCGTTCTACGCTCCGCTTTAGTCGAAGTTGGGTATTCTGCATTACGACGGAATCGTTACGAGAAGAGGAAAAGCAAATGATTTTTCGAAATTAGCTGTTTGTACGGAATGTGTGAACATTGGAACAAAATAAATTAAAGAAAATTTGTAAAACACACTGAAAAAACGTTTATATTTTATTATCCACGCCATTTTGTACAAAAAAAGCAATAGAATATATTGCCGCCGTATTATATTTTTTTGAGTGAAGTGCTTTCATAATTGTAAGTGTGCTTTTGTTGTTCTTTTGGCCAATTCCCTGCCGTGGCCACCAAGTTTTGTTAAAACGGATTCCTGCACGAATATAGTTGACATTTTCTGAATGTTATGGATACTAATTTCATTGCACTGGCCTAAAATACTTTATAAAGATTTATTTATTCGTTCCGCAAGGATTGTTTACGTTTTCGCTTCACCTTCCTATACTCCGGCAGCTTGCTTTGGCATATAACTGGGCCCAACGAACAGACACAAATTATAGCTGTCTATTATAATGGAATCAATAGCCGCGGCATTATTTGCGGAGTTGGAAAGCAACGCATACGAAAATGGCCAGGCGAGAATTGAAAGGCAAATATTGCGAGATTTGTGTAATCCATTTGAGATGAGTGACGAATTGTAAGAAATTTAACTTAAAAGTGGTAAAGTTTAATGACTTATTTAGGTTCAAAAAAAAAACTTTCGACTTAATAGGGATACCTTCAAGTATGTGTTAGATACTTTTGCAGGGCAAATACGTCCAAGCACTTCGCCATCGACATGTTGTTTTTGACCTGGAAACATATAAAAAAAACCGTCATCAAGCCTTCTAAGTTTCTTAACAAGTTTTACTTAATTTTTGTTAAAATTCTGTTATAAATTAATAAAAAAATAAAAAGAAAATATTTTTCCGCCAACTAATTTGCAACTTAGAAAAACGGAACTACGATCGAAATGCAGAATACACAAAATCGAAAGATTTGGAGTTGGATCGAAAGAGATTGGAACACAGAATACCAAATATGTCAAATCGAAAAAATTCCAATCCAAGTCGAAATGCAGAATAGGGGTGCATGTACCTAATTAATTTGTATTAAATTTGTAAACACTCCATTTCATGAATATATATGACTATATCTACCATAAAATATCGTATGTGAACGATATAATACTAAGATATAGCAAAGCAGAATAAATTAGAAAAAAAAGAAAAACAAACAAAAACATTGAAATTATTCACGCAAACATATTTACTAAAATGAAATTAATTTCATAACCTTAAGCTACAAAAACAAATTAGGGTTATGGGATCTAAGCATCCGATTAATGGATATATAATCCAGCAAAGTTAGCCTAATAATAAATATAGTGGGTATTATACTGCCTATGCAATACGGCCGCCATGATGCCGGTTGCCGTTTTCACCTAAAACCAAGGGACTTTTTTTTTCGTTAAAATACAACGTGAAATTTTCCGATTCAGTCAAGTTGCATTTAAATAATAATAAACTAAGGCGAAATAAAAGAATATATAATAAAATAAAATAAGAAATAAAATAAGTTAGCATAAAAGACAATATAAAAAATTTAATGTTATATTTTTGTAACTGTTTTTTTTTTTTGTTCAGTATAAGACGTACTTTATCTAAAATGAGGATTAAATCTGCAAATGCAAAAACATTTTCGGGAAATTTGCCATTAATTGTTATAAATAAATTTAGGTGTTTTCAACAAAAGTTAACTCATTATTTGTGATTTCATGTTTTTTTGAAAACAACTAAAATAAAAACATAGAATCCGTTAAATAAAGGCCTATGTACTTACGTGTAAGTAAAATTTGCCACAAAAAAATGGGCCGGTCAAAAATTAATTCTACTTAAGATTTTTTGGTACGCTAAAAATTATTGTGGAAAATTTTTTTAGGATTATGGTAGAAGCTATTATAGGTAAGTGGCAACAATGGGAAATCATATTTTAATCTTTCACCGTCTAGCGCGTACGCTTATGTAGGTTTGTGTCTTAGAGCACTTACATAATTGGTCCACAGATGGCGCGCTTTTGCGCAAGAAAGTATATATCGATATTTGGAGAGATTGATGGATTTACAAAAAACTTTTTCCAATAATTATAAACAAATAGAGTAATATTTGTTAACAAAAATAGGCCTATGCACTGCGGCTGATCCATACGAATCGATTCATATAACTTTTATATGATTTTACATACGCTAACTATGCGAAACCGCCTGTCAATTGTTTGTATGGAAATATTGTTAGCGTATTAATATATAGATAACATAACATATATATAATGCGGGAAAAGCTCCTCCCTCCGCTGGTGTTTGTTGTTGTTTGTGTTACCAAAATTATATGAACTAGTCCAAAAATATGTAAATGTTGCATTTGTTGTGGTTGTTGCTGTTGTTTTTATAACTGTTGTTGCAAATGTTATCCGCTTTTCCAACAGTTGTATTCGTTTGACTGATGCGCCCCTTATTTTTTGCTGTCGTGTGTTCCCCAAGGATGTTTGTTGTATGCGGTGTCGTGACTGTTGTTGCCCAACGCCGCCGGTGAAAAATGCTATGGTGGGTGTTACCAAGTTTTTGTATTGCAATCGTTGTTGTTGTGGTGTGCGCCGGCAAAGATAAATATAGTGTTGCTGTTGTTGTTGCAGCGATAAGGACACTCCCCGAAGGCCTTGGGGAGTATTATCGATGTTGATGGTCCTTTGCCGGAGCAGATCTGGTACGTTCCGGTACCAAGCCCGACCATCTCGGAAACGATTTGTTATGACCGCATGTGGCCTAGGTCATCCCGCCCTCCCACCGCTTAGATCCATGAGGAGTTCGGGGTCGCCAGAGCCTCGGCTGTTAATGAAACAGGATTTGCCACGGATAGGTGAGGTTGACAAATGGGGGTTTGAGAAGCTATATATTTCGCTGGCAGCCTGAAAGGGTTGCGCTACACAACCCCTTGAATCTGGTATTTTAGTCGCCTCTTACGACAGGAATACCTACCGCGGGTATATTCTAACCCCCTAACCCGCTGGGGGGAAAAATATAGTGTAGTTGTTATTGATGCATGGTAATTATTGTTGTTGTCGTGGTGGAACGCCTGCAAGTAGGCTGTGCCCAGTGGCTCCTTCCCAAGGAAAAATAAAGCGTGAAGTGTGCTCTTGTAAATTGTATTTGCTGAAAACTGCTTGCAACTCTTTAAACGTATCGCGGACACTTTCGACGCGTATTACTTTTTTAAAAATCGTGCTAATTCGCTCACTACAATATTTATGTACTCTTTCACGTACGGTTAGAAGCGTGTACCTCACTTTTAAATATTAACACTTTCACTTCTTTTTACTTGCACTGGGCACTGCTGAATCGATACTTTGGCCCGTTGACTTATTTTTTCCTTTCTTATACTCACCTCCGTGGGTTACCCAGAAACCGAAAATTTTTACCCATACATACAAAACTTTCTTTTCGGCTTTCCCGTATTTTTCATCTATACGTTCATACAATCATTCACTCATACATTCACACGCTTACCGCTCCAACAAACCAACATCTACCCAGATACATTTGGTTCGTACCTTGACCACTCACACTGATAAAGTCACACGCTCATAGACTTGTACAAACAAACACCCACATACATACCAGAACAAAACAAATTCATAGGTGCATAACATTCGTGTCTTGAGTGCATTGCTGCTAGGCTGTTAGCAACATGGTGTCTGCTGATAACAACCTGATGCCAATGCGCAACATTTTATTTCCGCTGTAAGATTGTGTTCGTTATAGGCACAATGTTGTCATTACGGGATGTTGTTAGCATATTGGCAACATTGCGGCTGAGGAACGAGCCTGGATACAACACGCATAGACACAGATACTCGCCGCCATTCATTCACACCAGTATGGAGACAGGCTGCCGTTGAACCATTATTAATATTAATGTGTTTAGAAGGAACAGATACTTTTCACGAATGTGTGAATTTATTTAAAATCAAAACAAAAGTGTGATTTTTAAAACAAAAATTAAAAACCGAACGATCAAGTGATCAATATTTGTCGAAAATAATGTTTAAATTATCGCATACATTTATCAAAATAACTGCAAAGTTTTCACCGAACTTTTCTGAGAGAAAAAAGGAAAGGAAAGAAGAGAAAGGGAAAGAAAAGAGAGAAAAGGAACGGAAAGGAAAATAAAGGAAAGCAACTGAGAAAGAGATTGAATTAGATAAAGATAGAGAGAGCAGGATAGATGCAGCGGGGGAGGAAGCTAGAGAGGAGAGAAAGGACGGAAAAGACGGAGAGGGAGGAAGAGACACAGAAGGAGATAAAGGCAGATGGAGGAGTGAATAAAATGGTAGAGAAAACGGGGAGAGAAGTTTTGCAAAAAGACCAAAGTTAGGGCAGAACAACGTCTGCCGGGTTTGTAAGTTATTTTCATAACAGGACACAGCGTTAGTATCCGTGAAACGCATCTCTTGCAATTTACATAAAGAAACTCATGCAAGGCATGACAACTTTTATCAGAACAAATTAATAGCTGTGAATTGTGATATCTAAAAGAACGGAATGTTGTTAATGATATTCCGAATCGAAATGCAGAAGGGCAGGAGATTCCATTGTATTATAGATATACAGGCGGGATGTATGTTTCTTACCCTTGAGACGTTGCTCACCAGTTCAATGATTTGTTCGTCACAATTGGAAAAGCTTTCAAGCCTGGTAATAGAGGTATAAATTGTTCATGTAACATCCGCTCATTGTACTACGAAATCACTCCAAAAAGTAGTTTCTTCATTGAGCCAATCTCTGGCTCACCGATCTTGAAATTAATAAATTCCTTAAACAGCACTTTTTCATCTAGTAATGATGATATTTCGACCCATATGATCAAAAACATTGCTCTATATGTTAATAAGGCATCTAGTTAACTGTAGGACAACCACAGTTGTATTTTCGGCTGACCTAAAATGTGCTATAGTTATACCACTTCATAAAAAATGTAATAGAAAAAATAAACACAATGACAGGCCTATATCTATCCTGCCATCTATCTTTAAAGTTTTTAAGAAAGCTGTATTAGCATATATAGAAACAAATAATACGGTTTCCAGTCAAGAACTTCTACGAAAGATGCTCATCTTGAATTCTTTTCACATACATATATATAACGCTTAAGTTAGCATAACGGGAAAATCTGGGTTGCCATTGTTGTTTCGGTCGAAAACGGGACGTAAAAGATTGAAATAGGGTTTATGTTGTGAGGACCAAATATAAACCATTAATATGGCCCACACAAAACCACCGCCCCACAACACAGGATCAGTAACACAGACAACGCAATACAAATAAAACTCTACATAAGAACACGATCAGCAACATAGCCAGCACAACACGAAACACAAACAAGTCTCTGAAACATCACTAGCGCAAGAAGTTGCCGCATCACTCCACAACAACACCGTAACCATGGCAACGCAACGAACTTAGCTAGCAACATCAAGAGCATTGGCTATGAAAAGGGTAACACAAGAAGACAGCAGTCAGTCAGCACGCGGTTGTGGTTGCGACCGGAGCTACTATTGGAACGCTCTGGAAGGCATATCGGTTTTGACCATTGCAAGCCAGTGCGGTTCATAGGAGAAAGACGTGGACTAGGAATTGTGGGTAAGCTGGTTTTGACCGCTCTACAACGCTTTAGCCCACGCTCTCGTAAGCAAACGTCCTCCACAGCCAGCGTTGACAGATTGACGACGCCGTCGTCATTTTGACGATTTTCAACTAGAATGACGCTTGGACGATTTTGTAATGAAAAATAACGATTTAAGCCTGCCTTCTATGTAAGATTTATTTTAAATATTCAAACACCAAGAAATAGATCCAATAATGTTGATTTTAGAGGCACACTACAGTAATAAATATTGAAGTTATCAACTTAGCTCGTGAAAACGGAGTTTGATGATATCATTGTCCCCGCATTCCACTCATAAAATGCAACCGCTAGATAGAGCATTCATGAGCCCACTCAAGACTTTTTACAGTAACGAATGAAAGCAAAGATTCGACTATTGCTTCTTGGTTTTAGTATTACAAACAAAAATAGATATTTATTGAGTTTAGTTACACTGAACAGTTAATTTACATAACAAGACTGATTTAATATTTGAACGTATGAATACGAGTGGCCGCTCTTAATCGCGTCTTAACGAATACTGCCTTCTCATGCTGGATTGATGTTGTTCGTTAGTACATTCAGGGTTGCAGGATACTGCTACATAGATTCGAACGCAAGGTTGCTTATAAATTGGAAAGCAGGGTGTTACAGTCGGCCATCCTGCTTATGGGGCGACCTCGTCCTCATCATCATCATAGTTGCATTCTAAACCGTCGTCGATATCATCTTCGATAGGTAACTCGCACCAGGGTTTAAGCTTGTCCACCGAGTAGACAGATGCGTAATGTTTGCGACAACGATTCGACTGAGGTAGATCTTAGACGACGTATCGATCTTTTTCGAGCTTTTTAGTGATAATAAACGGACCCTTGTATCGCGGTTCGAGCTTTCGAGAGGAACCAGTGCTAGGGGGTTCGTTCTCCGCGAGCACCAGGTCACCTTCACTGAATTGTTTGGGTTTTGCACGTTTAGCGTCGTAGCGTAGTTTTGCTAATGCTCGTTTGTCATTAACTCGATTTGCCGCGGCAGTACGCAAGTTTGTTAGCTCTTCGTCGTTAAGCCACTGTTGATCGTGAATGCTCGAAATGATTTTGTTCTTGAGTATATCTCGATGATGAAACCCGTAAAGTAACTCGTATGGGGTACATCCGGTCGTTGCGTTCTTCATAGTGTTGATACACCACTGGACGTTGCGGACATTATCGTCCCATCGCTTATCATTTGACGTTGATGGAAGTAGCATAGAAAGTATGGTACGGTTGGTGCGTTCGGCGTGGCCGTTTGCCCTAGGCGTACGGACAGCTGTGAGTATATGTTTGACGTTGTTTTCGGCACAATAGTTTCGGAAATCTCGAGAGGTGAATGCCGTTCCACGGTCGGTTACGAACTTTTCAGGCATTCCCGTGAAGCTACACATGTCGTTCAACGCCTCAATAACACTTTTAGTTGCTGTGCTTTTAACTGGTCGTAGAAATGTAAACTTGGTGAACGAATCGACGATAACTAAGAGATGTTCGTTACGTTTCGCGCTTTTAGGAAACGGGCCTAAGTGATCAATATGTACCGTCTTGAAAGGTATCGGATCAATGTCATCGTAATGATAACATGATTCTTCCTTACCCTCCTTTCGCTTATAGTACGCACAATCGACACAAGTTTTTATGTAGCTTTTCACAAAATTGCGCATTCGAGGGAACCAAAGATGTTCTGTTAGTCGTTGAACTGTTTTATCAACACCCATATGTCCGGCGCGATCATGAGCGTCTTGCGTTACTCGATGTCGTAATGTTTTGGGGACAACCCATAAGGTTTTGTTGTTGACGTTGCGAAACAATCTACCGCTTTTAAGTACGTAGTCACCATCCGTAGTTTTGTTCTTAGAGCAAATTTCGTTTAAAATTTGACGTAATTTGGCGTCTTGCAGCTGCATGCTAAATAGCCAATCGGAATCGTCGATGGCCACCTTAGATATGCGTAGATGAGCTGTTTCAGCGTTGGAAGCTTCCTCTACAGGGGCACGACTTAAAGCGTCGACGTGCTCCATCCTCCTGCCAGCTCTGTGTTGAATTTCGATGTCATCATCCTGTATTTTGAGCCACCATCGTGCGATACGTGGTACTAACTCTCTCTTCTGCATTGCTGTACGTATGGCGCTGCAGTCGGTTCTCACCGTCACTCTCTTGCCGTATATATAGTACTTGAAGCGCTCAAGTGACTCTACGACCGCTAAAGTCTCTAGTTCGAAACTGTGAAACTGCTTTTCAGTTTTGGACGTTGCTCTACTGAAATATGCTATGGGCTTTAGACCGTCACCATCTCGCTGCAGCAGAACGCCAGCCAAGCCGATGGCGCTTGCATCTGCGTGTATTTCGTGCTCTGCGTTATCGTTGTATGCGACTAGTAGAGGCTGCGAGACTAACTTTTCCTTGAGCTGTTCAAAAGCGTCACTTTGTTCGGGCAGCCACACGAATTTTGTTCCTTTTCGAAGTAGTTTTCTTAGAGGTTCTGAGATTACAGCGTAACCTGGAACGAACTTTCGAAAATAACCGCTAAGACCAAGGAAACGACGTACGTCGCTTACGTCCTTTGGTGTTGCAAATTCTGATATGGCTTGCGTTTTTACCGCACCAGGAACGATGCCTGCCGGAGTTATTTCGTGTCCCAGAAACGTTATCGTCTTTCGCATAAAACTACATTTCTTAGCGTTCAGCGTTAAACCCGAATCGCGTAATGCTGTTAGAACACGTCGTAGTTTCGAAACCATTTCCTCTGGCGAATTGCTACCGACCAAGATGTCGTCCATGTAAACCAGCATATCGCCCGGCTCGGTCTTTTCTTGAACCTTCGCCATTAATCGCTGGAACACAATGGGTGCATTGGTGAGGCCAAAAGGCATTCTCTTGAATTCGTATAAGCCGTCTGGAGTTATGAACGCTGTATACTTTCGGCTGCTGGGTGCGATGGGTATCTGATAGTACCCGCTATTCATGTCCAGCACCGAGAAATACCTGTACTGCTTCGCTTCGTGTAGGCGCTCTTCGATGTTAGGCACGGGAAAGTTCTCCTTCCGAACTAGTTGGTTTAAACGTCGATAGTCTACGCATAACCGATCGCCGCCGTCTTTTTTCTTGACCAAGACGAGAGGACTCGCGAATTAGGAGCTTGACTTAGTGATTATGTCGTTATTTTTAAGTTCGTTGATCATTTGAGTAACTACAGCCCTTTTTGGTGCTGGTACGCGTTAGGGTGATTGTGAGATGACTTTATTACCGATTATATCGATGTGCATTTCGACCAGACTAGTTTTACCGATCCCGTTTAAACCTTCCGCGAACACGTCTTCGAAACCTTTAAGTACACTCGTAATTTGTTCGTGTTGGCTTTTATCTTCTGAAGCGTAGGCTAGCTGAGAAATGTCGATATGTTTAGGTACGCTTTGCGTCACGACCCGTTTGTTAACGAATATTGATTTCCCGTCACAGACCTCTAGTTTCACCGACGAATTAGTTATAATATCCTGGCCGATTAGGAAATCTGTTTGAAGCATAATATCGTCAAATATGTAAAACGTTGCATCAAGCGATAATCCATCTACCTCAATAGTCAATGAACACTTTTCTCGAATAACATGGGCACCGCCACCGAACCCTTTTAATTGTATTTGACATTCTTCCCGTTCTGTACTGAGGGACTCAATGACTGATTTACGGACCATGTTGCACTGACTACCGGTGTCTATAAATGCTTTAAACTTTTCTTTTTTAACGTAAATATATTTTGTGAAACATTCATCCAGTGATGATGCCTCTAATCGACGTATTTCTAACCCGCGTTTACCGCAGTTCTGGGGTTCACTTTTTGGGTGCAACTTATTACAGTCAACGCACCTTGCACGACGTTGGGGTTTAGGGCATTTGCTCGAAATATGACCAGCTTCTTTACAATTAACACGTAACAGATGATTTTACATTACTGCTGGTTGGGTGCTCCTGCTTGCTGGTGGATGCGTTTTTCGGTTGGGTATCAGTAACTTTACCGCGATTCAACAAGTAGTTTTCGATTGTTTCGCGCATTTCTTTCACGGTCTTAAATTTTGTTGCTGCGATTGCGATTTGTAAGTCTCGGTGTCGTAAACCTGCGCGGATATAATTAATTATTGCAGATTCACTTAAGTGATACTGTTTGCCGAGAGCGTATATGCGAAAACAATAGTCATTCATTCGCTCACTCGTTTTCCGAACGTTATCGCTCATCGCGCGATGAATTTGCGCCTCGTCGAGATGGATGCCAAATTCTGTTACCAAGTCTTTCGAGAATTCATTCCACGTAGTGTGTACTCTGGGCAATGAGTCGAGCCACATACGAGCCGCACCGCGCAGTCTGCTATACACGGCTAACAAAACACACTTCTCGTCGAATTGGTATGCTCGTACGACACTACTAACGCGATCTGTGAACTGTTCCACGGTTAACGACTGGGGATTAGTTGGATCGAATTCGGGAATTGTCTCGCTTATCTCTTTGACCGTTTGACTTCTGCCGCCCGTTTCTAACGTGCTCACCTGCGAAATTGGTGGAGAATCGGTACCTCGATTGTTTTCATTGTTATTTGCAGTTGTCGTACCTTGTTGCAATAACGATAGAATATTGTCTATACTATCGCGTAGCTCATTTACTTGCGCTTGCAGATTAACACTTGCAATACCCGTTTGTTCGCTAGGTAGCTGAATTTCATCGGAATCTGTATTATCGCATAAACGTTGTATAGCTCGGCGCGAGTGCCTGAGGTTGGCAAACTTTTTTGACTTAGTATTGATTTAAGTTGCTCGATTCGCAGATCTGAAATCTTAACCGACATTGTTGCGTCAACTGACATTTCCGTGTATTGTTGTGATCGCGTTTTCATAACATTACAAGCTTTTATACAATTCGTTACGATTCTTTTATTTTGTTTACGTTTTTCGTTTTGACGTTTATTTTCTACTCGTTATGTTCGCTAATCGTTGATTTTCGTTTTGCTTATGCACACTCGTTCTCATAAGCTCATGTACACATATCGTATTCGTTCGCACTTTCTGCGTTTATGCGCATTCAAAACTGTCTGTATATTATGCGTTGATCGTGTCAGTCAAACGCAAATATTTCACCTTCGCTTTTTTTTTGTTATTTCCCCAGTGGAGAGTATCCACGGAAAATTTTACCGGCGTTGGTATAACTGTGATTTCCCCTGCGTAGCGGGCAATCAATTCTCGAATGTTTCCGACATTTGGGTTAAACTTCTACTGTACCCATTTGTTAAACGATTTGGGTTATGCTTTTCTGCACAACACTTTGCGAATTTTAACCGATTTTTGGTGAAATGGCGAGTTTGCCGTCGCTTAAGCGTTTTCGACGGAGCCGTTTGTAAAAATTACACCGTTTGAGATTCTACTTGCGCGCGCACTTAACTTTGCCACTCGTATTCGATTTAAGGCCGGTCGTCCCTACTTCTGAACTGAGAGCAAAGATTCGACTATTGCTTCTTGGTTTTAGTATTACAAACAAAAATAGATATTTATTGAGTTTAGTTACACTGAACAGTTAATTTACATAACAAGACTGATTTAATATTTGAACGTATGAATACGAGTGGCCGCTCTTAATCGCGTCTTAACGAATACTGCCTTCTCATGCTGGATTGATGTTGTTCGTTAGTACATTCAGGGTTGCAGGATACTGCTACATAGATTCGAACGCAAGGTTGCTTATAAATTGGAAAGCAGGGTGTTACACGAATTAAAGCGTTTTATGAGAGAAAAGTTACTAAATTCGATTTAGTTGGTCTCTTTTCCAAAGCGTATTATAAGGTTCAGACTGGCCAGGTTGCAGTTAATGGTTTCAGATGTACTGGTATATACGTATTCAATCGAAATATTTTTACTGATGCAGACTATATTGCTGCAAATGATATGTATGGACGTACTCTTACTTCACCGACATCTAATACAAATTTAGTGACTTCTCCAGAACCTGTGGCAGCAACCAGTAAAGGAGTTGTTTCACCATGGCAGATTTTACCATTGCCAAATATTAGAAACCCAGTTGCTACCGGAAGAGGAAGAAAGACAAAACCGACAGTATTATTAACAAAATAACGAAATATGAATCAGTTGGAAGAAATCATTCCGAAAATCCGGGAAAAAGTGAAGCCAACAATTAGAAAAGAAAAGGAACCTTCAAAAAACCAGCAGCGAAAGATAGAAAACCTGAATGTGAAGAATTAACTAGTGACTCCGAAATAAACGTCGTCTACGCAGAATCGAACCAAGGGGATTTTGTTGAAATGCCTCCAGACGGAGCAATTTGCTCCTTTTGCGAAAAGTTGTGGAAGGGCGAAAGAAATATATCAGAATGGAGTGCTTGTTTACAGTGCGATACGGTTTGAGCTCATAACGTCTGCATTTCCAAAAAAATCTAATTTTTATTTGCGAGACTTGCACAAATTGAAGTTTTTAAGCAATTTTGATATTTTCAATCACTTATTCATTTTTAACATCAATGAGCCAAGGAGGCATTTTATTTTATCTTTTGAAAAGCTATTTATCTTTTATTAATAAAATTGGTAAATTTTAAAAGAAGTTATTTAATATTTTCTTGAGTAAAACTAATCTGGTTATTATTCGGGTTAAATGGTATATTATACCAAATTAGCCTACGTTTGCATACAGCATTACCCGCCAATTTGTGGGGAAGTGGCATTTCGGGCTCACCCGAATTTCGTCTTATAAATTTTAAAGTGTTGGTGGTATACAACTTTAGATAAAGCACGCTATAGATGATATTTCACAAAAGAAAATGTAACAAAAAAGAGGAGAATTGGACTTCTGGTTAGGCCAAAATTACCCAAAAACGAAACGCTATACCACAAATGCCGCAGTTCCTCTATTTTGAAGACATTTCTAAGGTTCCTCCAGAAGTTTTTTGGAAAACTCCTTCTACTATCAAAAGAGCTTACTCTACATAGGCTTTTTCTAATTTATGTGCATTCGTTGCAGATCAAATGTGCTTGCCACATTCTACAGCGAATGTAGAACGAATTTTGTCTAAAATAAATTCAAACAAAACAAAAATCCGAAATATGAAGATTCTAATGTTCGGATATTTAATGTTGAGATTCCCATTGAGATCTATCACCCCTATTCTGCATTTCGATTACGTTCCCGTTCTACGCTCCGCTTTAGTCGAAGTTGGGTATTCTGCATTACGACGGAATCGTTACGAGAAGAGGAAAAGCAAATGATTTTTCGAAATTAGCTGTTTGTACGGAATGTGTGAACATTGGAACAAAATAAATTAAAGAAAATTTGTAAAAAACACTGAAAAAACGTTTATATTTTATTATTATTGGTATAGTCACCAATTTTATTATTTGCTTTAATAAATATTTTATTTTATTAACAAATATTTTATTTAACTGAACTTCTTAAGTCGAGAAATTTTGTAGAATAATTTTCGTTTTACAAATTTTTATTAACATAGTTTGTAACGCCTATTTGATCTCTTTTTATATATTTCAAAAATCAACAAATTAACAAAGTTTTAACAAACAAAGTGGGTAAAGACCGTTACATTACCCCCTCCCCAAAACAAAAAAAAAAAAAATTTAAGTGAAAATTTTATAAATTGAAATCTAGCACCTTCTTTTTGTTTTCCGAAAAAATATAAGCTGGCTTTAGCCTATCGATTGAAATATTTATATTACTATTGTTTTTCCGCACCAAGAATGTTTTTCGAAAGCGTCTAATCACAGGAAATGGACCTTCATTTGGTGGTTCCAATCCATTTTTCGTCCTGTCTATTCTAATAAAAACGTGTGAGCAGGACTTCAATTCAGTAGGAACATACGACGTAATTTTAATAGGTTCTTTTTCCTCGGAACGAATATTTTCAAAATGATCATGAATTTTGTTAACAAAATTTAATGGATCAATATTTGTGGTTGATTGGTTGGAAAAATTGCTCCTGGAACTTTAATAATCTCACCATAGAACATTTCAGCTGGAGTAGCACGAATTTCCTCTTTGAACGTGGTTCTAAGACCTAGCAAAATTAATGGTAATTGTTCTGTCCATTTAACAGAATTGTTAGAACATCTTATTGAAGTCTTTAGTGTCCTATGAAATCGCTCTACCATCCCATTTGCTTGGTGATGGTAGGGTGATGTCCTAGTTCTTATAGTACCTAGAAAATAACAGAGCTCGCGAAACAACTTGGACTCAAACTGAGAACCTTGATCTGTTGTGATAAAAGTTGGCACACCAAATCTAGAGACATATTCCCTTACCAAACACTGAGCAACAGTTTTAGCCTCAATGTCCTTTAAAGGATAAGCTTCTGGCCACCTTGAAAAACGATCAATTTCTGACAAAATGTATCGGTACTCATTGGATGGTGGTAAAGGTCCAACCAAGTCTATATGTATATGTTCGAAACGACCAGGAGGTATCGGTATCTTTCTAACTGAGATTTCGTGTGTCTGCCAACTTTACATTTTTGGCATTGTAAACATTGCTTAGACCATTCGTTTATATCTTTATTAATTTTAGGCCAAAAATATAAACGAGTGACTTTCTTCCGAGTTGATATAATACTAGGGTGGGAAATATCATGAATTAAATTAAATATTTTCTTTCGAGCAGTGGAAGGGACGTAAGGTCGGCATATGCTAGTAGACAAATCACACCAAAGGAGCTTGCCAGGGGAAAATTATATTTGTCTTAATTGATAAGATGAACTTTCCGATTGATTAGCTGTTAAGTGTTTAACCTGTTCATCGAGTTCTTGCTCTTTAGCAAAAGTTTCAAAGTAAGGAATATCCAATTTAACAGAATCTATTCCTGGTCGCGATAATGAATCTGAAACAATATTATCACTGCCTTTAATGTATCGAATATCTCCAGTGAATTGTGAAATGAAATCCAATTGGCGAGCTTGCCTGGGAGATCGTTCAGTTTTTGTGAAAAGAGCTGTTGTAAGGGGTTTATGATCCGTGAGAACAAAAAAATCTCGGCCCTCAACAAAATATTGAAACTGTTTAATTGCTTCGTAAATAGCTAAAAGTTCTTTGTCGAAAGTGGAATGCTTTATTTGAGCTGGGTTCAGTTTTTTGCTGAAAAATGACAAAGGCTGCCACTGGTTATTAACATATTGCTGTAAAACACTCCCTAATGCTGTGTTTGAAGCATCAGTGCTAATAGAAAATGGAGCGTCCGCTTTTGGAAATGCCAATAATGTTGCATTTGACAATGATAACTTTGCAGATTTGAATGCCGTTTCACACTCTTGGGACCATTTAAACTCCTTACCCTTTGTAATTAGCTTCTGTAAATGTGTAAGATGTGTATATAAGGGAGACACAATTTTTGCAAGATTTGGAATGAAACGATGATAGAAATTAACCATACCTAAAAATCTTTGTAGCTGCTTGATTGATGTAGGAGCTGGAAACTCTGTAATAGCTTGAACTTTTTCTTTAGTAGGTCTAATCCCGTTAAAGGAAATTTTATGGACAAGAAAAATTAGTTCTTAAACTCCAAAAATACATTTAGAAGCCTTAACCCTGAGGCCAAATTCAACTAATCGCTTAAAAAGACTACGAAGATGTGACTTGTGTTCCTCATGAGATTTGCTGAAGATCAAAATATCATCAAGATAGACATACACAAAGTCAAAACCTCTAACTACTTGGTGCATAAAGCGCTGGAATGTTTGCGCCGAATTACGAAGACCAAATGGCATAGTCGGAAATTCGAACAAACCGAAGGGGGTTATGATTGCTGTTTTATGAATGTCCTCTTCTGCTATAGGAATGTGATGATAAGCACGACAAATATCTATCTTTGAGAAAATTATACACCCTTCAAGAAAATTTGAAATGTCTTGAATATGGGGAATAGGATATCTGTCTGGGGTTGTTATTGCATTTATTTTCCTATAGTCCCCACAAGGTCTCCAGTCATCGATACCTTTAGGCGCCATGTGCAGAGGTGACGAGCATGGTGATGAAGACGGACGACAGATTCCTTTTTGACACATAAAATCGAACTCTTCTTTAGCAATCTTAAGCTTTGCAGGATGAAGTCGTCTAGCTTTGTGGATAGGTAAATGACCCTTTGTTATGATACGATGGACAACATTGTGTTTAACAGGGAGATTAAAATCTATTTCATTGAGAAGAGCTGGAAAATCTTTCAATATATCACCCCAGTTAGAACCAATGTTAAAAAATTTTGGCGTAGGAAATTGTTTCTTTGAAAGGACTCCTGAAACCTTTATATTAGTTTTTGGATCAATAAGATTTTGGAATTTGATGTCTATTACAAGACCATATTTATTTAAGAAATCAGCACCAATAATTGGCTCTGTGATTTCAGCAATGTAAAATAAATGTGGAAAATTACGACGTAAATTTAAAGTTAATGTAAATAGTTTTGATCCAAAAACATCTATGTTTGTGTCATTTGCTGCGGAAAGAACTTGTGTTGGTACCTTCGAAACTTTGGAACAAAACGATTTCGGAATGGCGCTAATGTCTGCACCAGAATCAATTAAAAATGTTAACTTAGTATTTGGGTCAAAAACAAATAAGCGACTAGAAGGAAAAATGCTACTGTTCGTCGCTTTTACAGTAGTATATACTGGTTTTTTGAGTAACTACAGGGTTGGATACATTTATTGGCCTTTTCCGAAAATTTCTCATGATACCAACACAAACCTGATGATGATAACTGTCTTGGCTTCGACTTAGATCGAGACCTAGACCTTGAACGAAATGAAAAATTGTTCTGAACACTAAGTTTTTGTATAGTATCTGTTAATGTTTGAATTTCTTTTTCTAAGCGACTAAGGTGGTCATTTTGCTCAGATGTTGATGAAGATATTGCTTGCACATGACCTTGCCTACTTGACAGAATGATTTCATAGATTGAATCTGCCATGTTTAATAATGTCTTTATGTCTGGATTAGGCAATGTTTTAAGTGAAACTTGTATTTGTGTTGGTAATTTACGAATCCAAAGTTGTATGATGAGTTTGTCTGAAATCGAGTCTGACTGTCCCGCTGTTTGTTTAAGTGTGCGATAAAATTCCGATGGTTTTCTATCACCTATGTCTAGATCTGCCAGGAGGGACTCTAAGCGTTGAGATTCACTAAGAGAATTTCTTTCTAAGAGAGCTTCTTTCAGTGTAGAATATGCTGTCGAGGCCGAATTATTCCAATTATCATTAATAGCCTGTATGATATCAAAAACCGTTGCAGTCATATCCTGTGATAGCGATACTATAAGATATTCATATTTGGAAATTTCGCTAGTAATATTTTTAATACGAAATTGAGTCTCAGCTAAAATAAACCATTGGTGAGGATATTTATTATAAAAAAGGGGTAGTTTCAAACTTGAGGAATTTGAATGCTGAATTTGAGAAGGGAGCGAAGAATTCTGATCTTGCTCTAGAGACATGACCGGTTGTTGATTTTGTTCTAAAGACACAACTGTTTGATATAAATTAATTAAACTCCTATTTCTAGTTATAATCGGTTTTCGCAATATCGACATAAATTAGTCGTAAAAAATAAAAAGAGAACAATCACAAATAGTTTCTAAATATCCAACAGCTTCTACTTAAAATAGTCGTGCTAGTATTGTATATATACCTATTAATCACTTACAATTTGTAAATTTTACATAAGTCAGGAACATATGATGATGGATTCACGATGAAAGATGCTTGCGGATGTAAATAAATTATTATACTTGCAGCTGATTAAAACTTTAAACATTCATATGTTGAAGATGCGGAGTTCACAATCGTGGATCAGCTATGAATTGCTCGTCCAATCACCAGACTTTCTTTCTTTAAAATGTTATGTAAAAGCGATAACTTGTAATTTATTTTAATTATATTGAAATATGGCCTTTATTAATTGTAGGCGTTTATCTTTCTTCTATGACAGTATAAACCAGAATCCTCTCAAAAGTTCAATTATTCCACATTCCCAATCTCCCTCATCAGCTGATCGACGCCAGAGTTGTCTTTTCTTGTAAGTGCTACCAGATCCCTTACAGCTCGGCCGGTCCTGACATTCGTCCTCTAGGACGAGTCGTCGTCAGATTGGGATTCATTTGCCTGGTTGTCCTGGTCCAGATCTGGTGACGTCGAGCACCATGGCTTCATATGGTCACTAGAGAATACGTTAGCATACCGTCGACTAGTGCGTTGTGCATCAGGTAGATCCTCGATGACATACCGATCATAATCCAGAACTTTAGTAACGATGTACGGACCCTTATACTTCGGTTCCAACTTGTGAGTTTCGCCTGTTGCTCCTGGAACATGGTCAATGACGACCAGTTGCCCTTCGTGGTATTGGTATGGTCGTTGATGCTTATGGTCATATCGTTGCTTCCACTTGAGCCGTTCAGCTTCGATGTTAGCTTTAGCTACTTCCTTCTTGGTTTCCTGTTCTTGTTCAGTTGGTTATGATGAATCGTCATGAATAGCTTGAATTAACCGATTCTCGCTTACGTTACGCAGATTGAAATTGAATACCAGTTCGTTCGGGCTGACTTTCGTAGTAGAGTTACATTGGGAGTTTATGGACCACTGGATGGTGGGTAGTAACATGTCCCACTCGTTTGACTTTTCCAATGAACTTCTCATAGCTGCAAGAATTGTTCGGTTCACACGCTCGGCTTGTCCATTGGCCCTTGGAGTTCGAACTGCGTTTTTCACATGGTGTATACCGTATGTTTCTATAAATGATTGAAATTCCTTCGATGTGTAAGCCATTCCACGGTCTGTGGTAATCTTCAGCGGCTGTCCAAAGATAGACATCACCCTACGCAGTAAGGTAATTACGCCTAAAGTCTTAGTACTCCTCACTGGTTCCAAAAGCGTATATTTCGTGAAACTGCATACTAGTACTATGATGTGTTGGTTGCCCCGTTTGCTGCGTGGAAGCGGACCCAGGTGATCTATATGAATTGACCGAAACGGGATAGGCAACACTTCCATTAGGTGCATTTGGCCGTCTTGTTTCCCACCTTTCACTTTGTTTAGACAGCATTCCGGACACGAAGCGATGTACGACTTTACGTAGCGTCTCATACGCTTAAACCAAAAGTGCTTCCTAAGGCGTTCCAGAGTCTTATCCACCCCAAAATGGCCAGCATCATCGTGGCATGATTTCGTGACTCGCCACCTAATAGTCCGTGGCACCACCAATCTTCGTTCCTTGCCCAGTTTCCTGACTAACCGTCCAGCGTGGATTTCGTAGTCAATTTGCGTTAGAGCCTCGTTTGGTGACCCTGCTTTCCCCAGTGATTGAGCAATCCCCCTAACCAACCCAATAAACCCAATCTTCGCCCTTATGCTCTAGCAATAACACCTGTTCTGCCACTGTTATAGGCTCTTTCGGTGGTAATGATGGTAACCGGCTTAGACAGTCAACGTGCTGCAAATTTTCTCTTCGCAACAACTTATTCAATTGCGGTACGCTCAGAGTTTCTAATTTTACTTTCATTTTCAAACCAAATTACTTGAGACTTCCCAAATTACTTCAGACCTAATTCAGGAATGTACACGCTTTTTCTTGTTGCACGTCTCTTTTTTTTTCCTTGATTTCGAGTTCTCCCTCTACTCGTTAGACTTTCCGCCGCCCGTTCTCGTTGACACAATTTGTTTTTCAATCGTCGTTGTTGCCACTATCCTATCGTTCGTAACGTTCTGTTACAGATTCGTTGCTTCATATAGCGTTGTTGCCTTAAATTCTAGAAGCTTCTATTGTTGCTTCACCTGTTTTTTTTTCCGTGACTCTCGTTTACTGCTCAATACATATATACCCGTACCTTCGTGTACGGTGTATTTCTTTATTCAGCTGCTTGTCATGTACAATTCAAAATTATTGGGTAAAGATCCCCTTCTTATCTAAAACCGATAACTTGTAATTTATTTTAATTATATTGAAATATGGCCTTTATTAATCGTAGGCGTTTATCTTTCTTCTATGACAGTATAAACCAGAATCCTCTCAAAAGTTCAATTATTCCACATTCCCAATCTCCCTCATCAGCTGATCGACCCCAGAGTTGTCTTTTCTTGTAAGTGTTACCAGATCCCTTACATATGTAATTAGCGTAGTACATTACTATGTATATTGACCATAAAACATATGCTCGTCACAATAATGCCGTATGTATTATGTGAAGCAGGGGTATATGTATTTGAAATCGGCAACTATTTTTTGTATGCAAAATTATCCATTGGTCTGGTTGCTGCTGTACAAATAGGTTTTTTTGAATTTGTATCCGTTGGAGTAAATGCAGAAAACGATTAGTTGTTGATGCTAGTGGACGGATTATAAATGATAATATTCATTGAATTAGGATCCTGCTGAATTATGCACTTTTTGCCAGAAAATAAGGTCGTTCCTCGGCTGGAACTGCTTAGGAATGTTCTTTTTTATCGGGGTCACCAATTTATTGGTATAGTCACCAATTTTATTATTTGCTTTAATGAATATTTTATTTTATTAACAAATATTTTATTTAACTGAACTTCTTAAGTCGAGAAATATTGTAGAATAATTTTCGTTTTACAAATTTTTATTAACATAGTTTGTAACGCCTATTTGATCTCTTTTTATATATTTAAAAAATCAACAAATTAACAAAGTTTTAACAAACAAAGTGAGTAAAGACCGTTACAATTATCCACGCCATTTTGTACAAAAAAAGCAATAGAATATATTGCCGCCGTGTTATATTTTTTTGAGTGAAGTGCTTTCATAATTGTAAGTGTGCTTTTGTTGTTCTTTTGGCCAATTCCCTGACGTGGCCACCAAGTTTTGTTAAAATGGATTCCTGCACGAATATAGTTGACATTTTCTGAATTTTATGAATGCTAATTTCATTGCACTGGCCTAAAATACTTTATAAAGGTTTATTTATTCGTTCCGCAAGGATTGTTTACGGTTTCGCTTCACCTTCCTATACTCCGGCAGCTTTCTTTGGCATATAACTGGGCCAAACGAACAGACACAAATTATGGCTGTCTATTATAATGGAATCAATAGCCGCGGCATTATTTGCGGAGTTGGAAAGCAACGCATACGAAAATGGCCAGGCGAGAATTGAAAGGCAAATATTGCGAGATTTGTGTAATCCATTTGAGATGAGTGACGAATTGTAAGAAATTGAACTTAAAAGTGGTAAAGTTTAATGACTTATTTAGGTTCAAAAAAAACTTTCGACTTAATAAGGATACCTTCAAGTATGTGTTAGAAACTTTTGCAGGGCAAATACGTCCAAGCACTTCGACATCGACATGTTGTTTTTGACCTGGAAACATATAAAAAAAAAAACCGTCATCAAGCCTTCTAAGTTTCTTAAGAAGTTTTACTTATATTTTTGTTAAAATTCTGTTATAAATTAATAAAAAAATAAAAAGAAAATATTTTTCCGCCAACTAATTTGCAACTTAGAAAAACGCAACTACGATCGAAATGCAGAATATACAAAATCGAAAGATTCGAAGTTGGATCGAAAGAGATTGGAACACAGAATACCAAATATGCCAAATCGAAAAATTCCAATCCAAGTCGAAATGCAGAATAGGGGTGCACGTACCTAATTAATTTGTATTAAATTTGTAAACACTCCATTTCATGAATATATATGACCATATCTACCATAAAATATCGTATGTGAACGATATAATACTAAGATATAGCAAAGCAGAATAAATTAGAAAAAAAAGAAAAACAAACAAAAACATTGAAATTATTCACGCAAACATATTTACCAAAATGAAATTAATTTCATAACCTTAAGCTACAAAAACAAATTAGGGTTATGGGATCTAAGCATCCGATTAATGGATATATAATCCAGCAAAGTTAGCCTAATAATAAATATAGTGGGTATTATACTGCCTATGCAATACGGCCGCCATGATGCCGGTTGCCGTGTTCACCTAAAACCAAGGGACGTGTTTTTTTCGTTTAATATACAACGTGAAATTTTCCGATTCAGTCAAGTTGCGTTTAAATAATAATAAACTAAGGTGAAATAAAAGAATATATAATAAAATAAAATAAGAAATAAAATAAGTTAGCATAAAAGACAATATAAAAAATTTAATGTTATATTTTTGTAACTGTGTTTTTTTGTTCAGTATAAGACGTACTTTATCTAAAATGAGGATTAAATCTGCAAAAGCAAAAACATTTTCGGGAAAATTTGCCATTAATTGTTATAAATAAATTTAGCTGTTTTCAACAAAAGTTAACTCATTATTTGTGATTTCATGTTTTTTTGAAAACAACTGAAATAAAAACATAGAATCTGTTAAATAAAGACCTATGTACTTACGTGTAAGTAAAATTTGCCACAAAAAATGGGCCGGTCAAAAATTAATTCTACTTAAGATTTTTTGGTACGCTAAAAATTATTTTGGAAAATTTTTTTAGGATTATGGTAGAAGCTATTATAGGTAAGTGGCAACAACGGGAAATCATATTTTAATCTTTCACCGTCTAGCGCGTACGCTTATGTAGGTTTGTGTCTTAGAGCACTTACATAATTGGTCCACAGATGGCGCGCTTTTGCGCAAGAAAGTAAATATCGATATTTGGAGAGATTGATGGATTTACAAAAAACTTTTTCCAATAATTATAAACAAATAGAGTAATATTTGTTAACAAAAATAGGCCTATGCACTGCGGCTGATCCATACGAATCGATTCATATAACTTTTATATGATTTTACGTACGGTAACTATGCGAAACCGTTTGTATGGAAATTTTGTTAGCGTATTAATATATAGATAACATTACATATATATAATGCGGGAAAAGCTCCTCCCTCCGCTGGTGTTTGTTGTTGTTTGTGTTACCAAAATTATATGAACTAGTCCAAAAATATGTAAATGTTGCTGCCAAAATTTGTTGTGGTTGTTGCTGTTGTTTTTATAATTGTTGTTGCAAATGTTATCCGCTTTTCCAAAAGTTGTATTCGTTTGACTGATGTGCCCCTCATCTTTTGCTGTCGTGTTTGTTCCCCGAGGATGTTTGTTGTATGCGGTGTCGTGACTGTTGTTGCCCAACGCCGCCGGTGAAAAATGCTATGGTGGGTGCTACCAAGTTTTTGTATTGCAATTGTTGTTGTTGTGGTGTGCGTCGGCAAAGATAAATATAGTGTTGTTGTTGTTGTTGTAGCGATAAGGACACTCCCGAAGGCCTTGGGCTTTATTATCGATGTTGATGGCCCTTTGCCGGAGCAGATCTGGTACGTTCCGGTACCAAGCTCGACCATCTCGGAAACGATTTGTTATGACCGCATGTGGCCTAGGTCATCCCGCCCTCCCACCGCCTAGATCCATGAGTAGTTCGGGGTCGCCAGAGCCTCGGCTGCTAATGAAACAGGATTTGCCACGGATAGGTGAGGTTGACAAATGGGGGGTTTGAGAAGCTATATATTTCGCTGGCAGCCTGAAAGGGTTGCGCTACACAACCCCTTGAATCTGGTATTTTAGTCGCCTCTTACGACAGGAATACCTACCGCGGGTATATTCTAACCCCCTAACCCGCTGGGGGGGTAAAAATATAGTGTAGTTGTGGTTGATGCATGGTAATTATTGTTGTTGTCGTGGTGGAACGCCTGCAAGTAGGCTGTGCCCAGTGGCTCCTTCTCAAGGAAAAATAAAGCGTGAAGTGTGCTCTTGTAAATTGTATTTGCTGAAAACTGCTTGCAACTCTTTAAACATATCGCGGACACTTTCGACGCGTATTACTTTTTTAAAAATCGTGCTAATTCGCTCACTACAATATTTATGTACTCTTTCACGTACGGTTAGAAGCGTGCACTTCACTTTTAAATATTACCAGTTTCACTTCTTTTTACTTGCACTGGGCACTGCTGAAACGATACTTTGGCCCGTTGACTTATTTTTTCCTTTCTTATACTCACCTCCGTGGGTTACCCAGAAACGGAAAATTTTTACCCATACATACAAAACTTTCTTTTCGGCTTTCCCGTATTTTTCATCTATACGTTCATACAATCATTCAGTCATACATCCACACGCTTACCGCTCCAACAAACCAACATCTTACCCAGATACATTTGGTTCGTACCTTGACCACTCACACTGATAAAGTCACACGCTCATAGACTTATACAAACAAACACCCACATACATACCAGAACAAAACAAATTCATAGGTGCATAACATTCGTGTCTTGAGTGCATTGCTGCTAGGCTGTTAGCAACATGGTGGCTGCTGATAACAACCTGATGCCAATGCGCAACATTTTATTTCCGCTGTAAGATTGTGTTCGTTATAGGCACAATGTTGTCATTACGGGATGTTGTTAGCATATTGGCAACATTGCGGCTGAGGAACGAGCCTGGATACAACACGCATAGACACAGATACCCGCCGCCATTCATTCACACCAGTATGGAGACAGACTGTCGTTGAACCATTATTAATATGTTTATTGGCATCCCTAAATGTGTTTAGAAGGAACAGTTACTTTTCACGAATGTGTGAATTTATTTAAAATCAAAACAAAAGTGTGATTTTTAAAACAAAAATTAAAAATCGAACGATCAAGTGATCAATATTTGTCGAAAATAATGTTTAAATTATCGCATACATTTATCAAAATAACTGCAAAGTTTTCACCGAACTTTTTTGAGAGGAAAAAGGAAAGGAAAGAAGAGAAAGGGAAAGAAAAGAGAGAAAAGGAACGGAAAGGAAAACAAAGGAAAGAAACTGCGAAAGAGATTGAATTAGATAAAGATAGAGAGATCAGGATAGATGCAGCGGGGGAGGAAGCTAGAGTGGAGAGAAAGGACGGAAAAGACGGAGAGGGAGGAAGAGACACAGAAGGAGATAAAGGCAGATGGAGGAGTGAATAAAATGGTAGAGAAAACGGGGAGAGAAGTTTTGCAAAAAGACCATATTTAGGGCAGAACAACGGCTGCCGGGTTTGTAAGTTATTTTCATAACAGGACACAGCGTTGGTATCCGTGAAACGCATCTATTGCAATTTACATAACGAAACTCAGGCAAGGCATGACAACTTTTATAAGAACAAATTAATAGCTGTGAATTGTGATATTAAAAAAAAAACGGAATGTGGATAGATATACAGGCGGGATGTATGTTTCTAACCCTTGAGACGTTGCTCACCAGTTCAATGATTTGTTCGTCACAATTGGAAAAGCTTTCAAGCCTGGTAATAGTGGTATAAATTGTTCATGTAACAGCCGCTCATTGTACTACGAAATCACTCCAAAAAGTAGTTTCTTCATTGAGCCAATCTCTGGCTCACCGATCTTGAAATTAATAAATTCCTTAAACGGCACTTTTTCATCTGGTAATGATGATATTTCGACCCATATGATCAAAAACATTGCTCTATATATTAATAAGGCACCTAGTTAATTGTAGGACAACCACAGTTGTATTTTCGGCTGACCTAAAATGTGCTATAGTTATACCACTTCATAAAAAATGAAATAGAAAAAATAAACACAATGACAGGCCTATATCTATCCTGCCATATATCTTTAAAGTTTTTAAGAAAGCTGTATTAGCATATCTAGAAACAAATAATACGGTTTCCAGTCAGGAACTTCTACGAAAGATGCTCATCTTGAATTCTTTTCACATACATATATATAAAGCTTAAGTTAGCATAACGGGAAAATCTGGGTTGCCATTGTTGTTTCGGTCGAAAACGGGACGTAAAAGATTGAAACAGGGTTTATGTTGTGAGGACCAAATATAAACCATTAATATGGCCCACACAAAACCACCGCCCCACAACACAGGATCAGTAACACAGACAACGCAACACAAATAAAACTCTACATAAGAACACGATCAGCAACATAGCCAGCACAACACGAAACACAAACAAGTCTCTGAAACATCACTAGCGCAAGAAGTTGCCGCATTACTCCACAACACACCGTAACCATGACAACGCAACGAACTTAGCTAGCAACATCAAGAGCATTGGCTATGAAAAGGGTAACACAAGAAGACAGCAGTCAGTCAGCACGCGGTTGTGGTTGCGACCGGAGCTACTATTGGAGCGCTCTGGAAGGCATATCGGTTTTGACCATTGCAAGCCAGTGCGGTTCATAGGAGAAAGACGTGGACTAGGAATTGTGGGTAAGCTGGTTTTGACCGCTCTACAACGCTTTAGCCCACGCTCGCTCTCTCGTAAGCAAACGTCCTCCACA
Source organism: Eurosta solidaginis (assembly GCF_040869045.1). Classification (NCBI taxonomy): domain Eukaryota; kingdom Metazoa; phylum Arthropoda; class Insecta; order Diptera; family Tephritidae; genus Eurosta; species Eurosta solidaginis. The sequence goes on along the minus strand of NC_090323.1, from coordinate 105,968,771 downwards.
GCCAGCGTTGACAGATTGACGACGCCGTCGTCATTTTGACGATTTTCAACTAGAATGACGCTTGGACGATTTTGTAATGAAAAATAACGATTTAAGCCTGCCTTCTATGTAAAATTTATTTTAAATATTCAAACACCAATAAATAGATCCAATAATGTTGATTTTAGAGGCACACTACAGAAATAAATATTGAAGTTATCAACTTAGCTCGTGAAAACGGAGTGTGATGATATCATTGTCCCCGCATTCCACTCATAAAATGCAACCGCTAGACAGAGCATTCATGAGCCCACTCAAGACTTTTTACAGTAACGAATTAAAGCGTTTTATGAGAGAAAAGTTACTAAATTCGATTTAGTTGGTCTCTTTTCCAAAGCGTATTATAAGGTTCAGACTGGCCAGGTTGCAGTTAATGGTTTCAGATGTACTGGTATATACGTATTCGATCGAAATATTTTTACTGATGCAGACTATATTGCTGCAAATGATATGTATGGACGTACTCTTACTTCACCGACATCTAATACAAATTTTGTGACTTCTCCAGAACCTGTGGCAGCAACCAGTAAAGGAGTTGTTTCACCATGGCAGATTTTACCATTGCCAAATATTAGAAACCCAGTTGCTACCGGAAGAGGAAGAAAAACAAAACCGACAGTATTAACAAAATAACGAAAAAAGAATCAGTTGGAAGAAAGCATTCGGAAGATCCGGGAAAAAGTGAAGCCAACAATTAGAAAAGAAAAGGAACCTTCAAAAAACCAGCAGGGAAAGATAGAAAACCTGAATGTGAAGAATTAACTAGTGACTCCGAAATAAACGTCGTCTACGCAGAATCGAACCAAGGGGATTTTGTTGAAATGCCTCCAGACGGAGCAATTTGCTCCTTTTGCGAAAAGTTGTGGAAGGACGAAAGAAATATATCAGAATGGAGTGCTTGTTTACAGTGCGATACGGTTTGAGCTCATAACGTCTGCATTTCCAAAAAAAATCAAATTTTTATTTGCGAGACTTGCACAAATTGAAGTTTTTAAGCAATTTTGATATTTTCAATAACTTATTCATTTTTAACATCAATGAGCCAAGGAGGCATTTTATTTTATCTTTTGAAAAGCTATTTATCTTTTATTAATAAAATTGGTAAATTTTAAAAGAAGTTATTTAATATTTTCTTTAGTAAAACTGATCTGGCTATTATTCGGGTTAAATGGTATATTATACCAAATTAGCCTACGTTTGCATACAGCATTACCCGCCAATTTGTGGGGAAGTGGCATTTCGGGCTCACCCGAATTTCGTCTTATAAATTGTAAAGTGTTGGTGGTATACAACTTTAGATGAAGCACGCTATAGATGATATTTCACAAAAGAAAATGTAACAAAAAAGAGGAGAATTTGACTTCTGGTTAGGCCAAAATTACCCAAAAACTAAACGCTATACCACAAATGCCGCAGTTCCTCTATTTTGAAGACATTTCTAAGGTTCCTCCAGAAGTTTTTTGGAAAACTACTTCTACTATCAAAAGAGCTTACTCTACATAGGCTTTTTCTAATTTATGTGCATTCGTTACAGATCAAATGTGCTTGCCACATTCTACAGCGAATGTAGAACGAATTTTGTCTAAAATAAATTCAAACAAAACAAAAATCCGAAATATGAAGATTCTAATGTTCGGATATTTAATGTTGCGATTCCCATTGAGATCTATCACCCCTATTCTGCATTTTGATTACGTTCCCGTTCTACGCTCCGCTTTAGTCGAAGTTGAGTATTCTGCATTACGACGGAATCGTTACGAGAAGAGGAAAAGCAAATGATTTTTCGAAATTAGCTGTTTGTACGGAATGTGTGAACATTGGAACAAAATAAATTAAAGAAAATTTGTAAAAAACACTGAAAAAACGTTTATATTTTATTATCCACGCCATTTTGTACAAAAAAAGCAATAGAATATATTGCCGCCGTGTTATATTTTTTTGAGGGAAGTGATTTCATAACACAAGTATACACGGTTTTGGATCTGGGCAACTAAAAGTGGTTTTTAAGTCAATTTATGACGCTGAATCCGAATCGGCATTCCGTTTTTTAAGATTGATTCTAGTTTTTAATATAGTCAATAAATTCATTTTTTAAGATTTTTGTCAAATAATATTCATTTTATTAACTTGAAAGTAACAAATCAGAAATGAAGATTGGTGGAACTTTGCCTTTTGTATTGTTTAGTATCTGTTTCGCGTATTAGAGTCCAACAATAGTCGCTCATCATGCCGTCATCCCAAAATCCTTGGTATCGTCTTTCAATGTTGGCTAGATCTTGGTGTAACCGCTCTCCCTGTGAGGACTAAATCTGCAAATGCAAAAACATTTTCGGGAAAATTTGCCATTAATTGTTATAAATAAATTTAGGTGTTTTCAACAAAAGTTAACTCATTATTTGTGATTTCATGTTTTTTTGAAAACAACCAAAATAAAAACATAGAATCTGTTAAATAAAGACCTATGTACTTACGTGTAAGTAAAATTTGCCACAAAAAATGGGCCGGTCAAAAATTAATTCTACTTAAGATTTTTTGGTACGCTAAAAATTATTTTGGAAAAAATTTTTTTGGATTATGGTAGAAGCTATTATATGTAAGTGGCAACAATGGGAAATCATATTTTAATCTTTCACCGTCTAGCGCGTACGCTTATGTAGGTTTGTGTCTTAGAGCACTTACATAATTGGTCCACAGATGGCGCGCTTTTGCGCAAGAAAGTAAATATCGATATTTGGAGAGATTGATGGATTTACAAAAAACTTTTTCCAATAATTATAAACAAATAGAGTAATATTTGTTAACAAAAATAGGCCTATGCACTGCGGCTGATCCATACGAATCGATTCATATAACTTTTATATGATTTTACGTACGCTAACTATGCGAAACCGCCTGTCAATTGTTTGTATGGAAATTTTGTTAGCGTATTAATATATAGATAACATAACATATATATAATGCGGGAAAAGCTCCTCCCTCCGCTGGTGTTTGTTGTTGTTTGTGTTACCAAAATTATATGAACTAGTCCAAAAATATGTAAATGTTGCTGCCAAAATTTGTTGTGGTTGTTGCTGTTGTTTTTATAATTGTTGTTGCAAATGTTATCCGCTTTTCCAAAAGTTGTATTCGTTTGACTGATGTGCCCCTCATCTTTTGCTGTCGTGTTTGTTCCCCAAGGATGTTTGTTGTATGCGGTGTCGTGACTGTTGTTGCCCAACGCCGCCGGTGAAAAATGCTATGGTGGGTGTTACCAAGTTTTTGTATTGCAATTGTTGTTGTTGTGGTGTGCGCCGGCAAAGATAAATATAGTGTTGTTGTTGTTGTTGTAGGGATAAGGACACTCCCCGAAGGCCTTGGGTAGTATTATCGATGTTGATGGTCCTTTGCCGGAGCAGATCTGGTACGTTCCGGTACCAAGCCCGACCATCTCGGAAACGATTTGTTATGACCGCATGTGGCCTAGGTCATCCCGCCCTCCCACCGCCTAGATCCATGAGGAGTTCGGGTTCGCCAGAGCCTCGGCTGTTAATGAAACAGGATTTGCCACTGATAGGTGAGGTTGACAAACGGGGGTTTGTGAAGCTATATATTTCGCTGGCAGCCTGAAAGGGTTGCGCTACACAACCCCTTGAATCTGGTATTTTAGTCGCCTCTTACGACAGGACTACCTACCGCGGGTATATTCTAACCCCCTAACCCGCTGGGGGGAAAAATATAGTGTAGTTGTGGTTGATGCATGGTAATTATTGTTGTTGTCGTGGTGGAACGCCTGCAAGTAGGCTGTGCCCAGTGGCTCCTTCCCAAGGAAAAATAAAGCGTGAAGTGTGCTCTTGTAAATTGTATTTGCTGAAAACTGCTTGCAACTCTTTAAACGTATCGCGGACACTTTCGACGCGTATTACTGTTTTAAAAATCGTGCTAATTCGCTCACTACAATATTTATTTACTCTTTCACGTACGGTTAGAAGCGTGCACTTCACTTTTAAATATTACCACTTTCACTTCTTTTTACTTGCACTGGGCACTGCTGAAACGATACTTTGGCCCGTTGACTTATTTTTTCCTTTCTTATACTCACCTCCGTGGTTACCCAGAAACGGAAAATTTTTACCCATACATACAAAACTTTCTTTTCGGCTTTCCCGTATTTTTCATCTATACGTTCATACAATCATTCACTCATACATTCACACGCTTACCGCTCCAACAAACCAACATCTACCCAGATACATTTGGTTCGTACCTTGACCACTCACACTGATGAAGTCACACGCTCATAGACTTGTACAAACAAACACCCACATACATACCAGAACAAAACAAATTCATAGGTGCATAACATTCGTGTCTTGAGTGCATTGCTGCTAGGCTGTTAGCAACATGGTGGCTGCTGATAACAACCTGATGCCAATGCGCAACATTTTATTTCCGCTGTAAGATTGTGTTCGTTATAGGACAATGTTGTCATTACGGGATGTTGTTAGCATATTGGCAACATTGCGGCTGAGGAACGAGCCTGGATACAACACGCATAGACACAGATACCCGCCGCCATTCATTCACACCAGTATGGAGACAGACTGTCGTTGAACCATTATTAATATGTTTATTGGCATCCCTAAATGTGTTTAGAAGGAACAGTTACTTTTCACGAATGTGTGAATTTATTTAAAATCAAAACAAAAGTGTGATTTTTAAAACAAAAATTAAAAATCGAACGATCAAGTGATCAATATTTGTCGAAAATAATGTTTAAATTATCGCATACATTTATCAAAATAACTGCAAAGTTTTCATCGAACTTTTCTGAGAGGAAAAAGGAAAGGAAAGAAGAGAAAGGGAAAGAAAAGAGAGAAAAGGAACGGAAAGGAAAACAAAGGAAAGAAACTGAGAAAGAGATTGAATTAGATAAACATAGAGAGATCAGGATAGATGCAGCGGGGGAGGAAGCTAGAGAGGAGAGAAAGGACGGAAAAGACGGAGAGGGAGGAAGAGATACAGAAGGAGATAAAGGCAGATGGAGGAGTGAATAAAATGGTAGAGAAAACGTGGAGAGAAGTTTTGCAAAAAGACCAAAGTTAGGGCAGAACAACGTCTGCCGGGTTTGTAAGTTATTTTCATAACAGGACACAGCGTTAGTATCCGTGAAACGCATCTCTTGCAATTTACATAAAGAAACTCAGGCAAGGCATGACAACTTTTATAAGAACAAATTAATAGCTGTGAATTGTGATATCAAAAAAGAACGGAATGTGGTTATTGATATTCCGAATCGAAATGCAGAAAGGCAGGAGATTCCATTATATTATAGATATACAGGCGGGATGTATGTTTCTTACCCTTGAGACGTTGCTCACCAGTTCAATGATTTGTTCGTCACAATTGGAAAAGCTTTCAAGCCTGGTAATAGTGGTATAAATTGTTCATGTAATAGCTGCTCATTGTACTACGAAATCACTCCAAAAAGTAGTTTCTTCATTGAGCCAATCTCTGGCTCACCGATCTTGAAATTAATAAATTCCTTAAACAGCACTTTTTCATCTGGTAATGATGATATTTCGACCCATATGATCAATATGTTAATAAGGCACCTAGTTAATTGTAGGACAACCACAGTTGTATTTTCGGCTGACCTAAAATGTTCTATAGTTATACCACTTCATAAAAAATGAAATAGAAAAAATAAACACAATGACAGGCCTATATCTATCCTGCCATCTATCTTTAAAGTTTTTAAGAAAGCTGTATTAGCATACCTAGAAACAAATAATACGGTTTCCAGTTAGGAACTTCTACGAAAGATGCTCATCTTGAATTCTTTTCACATACATATATATAAAGCTTAAGTTAGCATAACGGGAAAATCTGGGTTGCCGTTGTTGTTTCGGTCGAAAACGGGACATAAAAGATTGAAATAGGGTTTATGTTGTGAGGACCAATTATAAACCATTAATATGGCCCACACAAAACCACCGCCCCACAACACAGGATCAGTAACACAGACAACGCAACACAAATAAAACTCTACATAAGAACACGATCAGCAACATAGCCAGCACAACACGAAACACAAACAAGTCTCTGAAACATCACTAGCGCAAGAAGTTGCCGCATTACTCCACAACAACACCGTAACCATGGCAACGCAACGAACTTAGCTAGCAACATCAAGAGCATTGGCTATGAAAAGGGTAACACAAGAAGACAGCAGTCAGTCAGCACGCGGTTGTGGTTGCGACCGGAGCTACTATTGGAGCGCTCTGGAAGGCATATCGGATTTGACCATTGCAAGCCAGTGCGGTTCATAGGAGAAAGACGTGGACTAGGAATTGTGGGTACATTGTCCACGCATTCCACTCATAAAATGCAACCGCTAGACAGAGCATTCATGAGCCCACTCAAGACTTTTTACAGTAACGTATTAAAGCGTTTTATGAGAGAAAAGTTACTAAATTCGATTTAGTTGGTCTCTTTTCCAAAGCGTATTATAAGGTTCAGAGAGGCCAGGTTGCAGTTAATGGTTTCATATGTACTGGTATATACGTATTCGATCGAAATATTTTTACTGATGCAGACTATATTGCTGCAAATGATATGTATGGACGTACTCTTACTTCACCGACATCTAATACAAATCGAGTGACTTCTCCAGAACCTGTGGCAGCAACCAGTAAAGGAGTTGTTTCACCATGGCAGATTTTACCATTGCCAAATATTAGAAACCCAGTTGCTACCGGAAGAGGAAGAAAGACAAAACCGACAGTATTAACAAAATAACGAAATATGAATCAGTTGGAAGAAAGCATTCGGAAGATCCGGGAAAAAGTGAAGCCAACAATTAGAAAAGAAAAGGAACCTTCAAAAAACCAGCAGCGAAAGATAGAAAACCTGAATGTGAAGAATTAACTAGTGACTCCGAAATAAACGTCGTCTACGCAGATTCGAACCAAGGGGATTTTGTTGAAATGCCTCCAGACGGAGCAATTTGCTCCTTTTGCGAAAAGTTGTGGAAGGACGAAAGAAATATATCAGAATGGAGTGCTTGTTTACAGTGCGATACGGTTTGAGCTCATAACGTCTGCATTTCCAAAAAAAATCTAATTTTTATTTGCGAGACTTGCACAAATTGAAATTTTTAAGCAATTTTGATATTTTCAATAACTTATTCATTTTTAACATCAATGAGCCAAGGAGGCATTTTATTTTATCTTTTGAAAAGCTATTTATCTTTTATTAATAAAATTGGTAAATTTTAAAAGAAGTTATTTAATATTTTCTTTAGTAAAACTGATCTGGTTATTATTCGGGTTAAATGGTATATTATACCAAATTAGCCTACGTTTGCATACAGCATTACCCGCCAATTTGTGGGGAAGTGGCATTTCGGGCTCACCCGAATTTCGTCTTATAAATTGTAAAGTGTTGGTGGTATACAACTTTAGATGAAGCACGCTATAGATGATATTTCACAAAAGAAAATGTAACAAAAAAGAGGAGAATTGGACTTCTGGTTAGGCCAAAATTACCCAAAAACTAAACGCTATACCACAAATGCCGCAGTTCCTCTATTTTGAAGACATTTCTAAGGTTCCTCCAGAAGTTTTTTGGAAAACTACTTCTACTATCAAAAGAGCTTACTCTACATAGGCTTTTTCTAATTTATGTGCATTCGTTACAGATCAAATGTGCTTGCCACATTCTACAGCGAATGTAGAACGAATTTTGTCTAAAATAAATTCAAACAAAACAAAAATCCGAAATATGAAGATTCTAATGTTCGGATATTTAATGTTGCGATTCCCATTGAGATCTATCACCCCTATTCTGCATTTTGATTACGTTCCCGTTCTACGCTCCGCTTTAGTCGAAGTTGAGTATTCTGCATTACGACGGAATCGTTACGAGAAGAGGAAAAGCAAATGATTTTTCGAAATTAGCTGTTTGTACGGAATGTGTGAACATTGGAACAAAATAAATTAAAGAAAATTTGTAAAAAACACTGAAAAAACGTTTATATTTTATTATCCACGCCATTTTGTACAAAAAAAGCAATAGAATATATTGCCGCCGTGTTATATTTTTTTGAGGGAAGTGATTTCATAACACAAGTATACACGGTTTTGGATCTGGGCAACTAAAAGTGGTTTTTAAGTCAATTTATGACGCTGAATCCGAATCGGCATTCCGTTTTTTAAGATTGATTCTAGTTTTTAATATAGTCAATAAATTCATTTTTTAAGATTTTTGTCAAATAATATTCATTTTATTAACTTGAAAGTAACAAATCAGAAATGAAGATTGGTGGAACTTTGCCTTTTGTATTGTTTAGTATCTGTTTCGCGTATTGGAGTCCAACAATAGTCGCTCATCATGCCGTCATCCCAAAATCCTTGGTATCGTCTTTCAATGTTGGCTAGATCTTGGTGTAACCGCTCTCCCTGTTCGTCGCTCGTATCACCCAAGTTTCCGGGAAAAAAATCGAGGTGGGAATGCAGAAAATGCATCTTTAGAGACATCCGAGCTCCAATCTTGCGATAATTTTCCAACATATCGCCAATAATTTCCTCAAAATTATGGGATTTGTGATTACCAAGAAAGTGGTGAACGATATTTTGAAAAGATGCCCACGCGGCTGCTTCATCGGGCGTTAAACATTTTGTAAATTCTTTATCAGCCATTAGTTTTCTAATTTCAGGTCCGACAAATATTCCTTATTTGATTTTTGCATATGACAATTTAGGAAACAACTTGACTAAGTACTGAAAAGCCGGTCCTTCACGGTTTAATGCTTTGACGAAGTTCTTTATAAGACCAAGTTTAATGTGAAGAGGTGGCAGGAAAATGTCTTGTGCATTTACAAGTGGTTCAGCGGAGACGTTTTGCTGTCCAGGCTCATATTGAGTACGACTTTGCCATTCTTTCCTCACATAATGATGTTCAGTTGCGCGGCTATTCCATAAGCATAAGAAACAACAAAATTTGGTGAATCCAGATTGCATCCCAGTTAAGATGCCAATAACCTGTTGAAATAATATAAAAAATAAGTGTTTTCGATTTAATTGGAATTAATGTTTATACCTTTAGATCACCACATATTTTCCATTTATGATCATTGTATTTGATGAAGCACAGGATCTTCCGCATTGTTTCGTAGCATTCCTTCGTTTGAACTGCATGAGCAATCGGAATAGATGGTTTGTTATTCCCGTTGTGGAGAAGAGCAGCTTTTAGGCTGTATTTGGAACCATCAATGAATAAACGCCATTCGTTTCGATCGTAGGGTGCATTCATTTCATTAAATAAACCATTAATATCGTTACAGAAACTTATGTTGTCTTCTTTTTTGAAGAACGGTCGAAGTGCCTCATTTCTGTTTCTGTATACAGTAACTTTTGTTCGAGAGTCTAGATTTTTCCATTGCTGCAGCCGTGATCCTAGCAACTCTGCTTTTTGTTTGGACAAATTCAAATCACGAATCAAATCGCTTAGTTCATCTTGCAAAATTAAATGTGGCCCTTCCATGATAAAGTCGCTTTCACTGCTCGGGGGTGATGGAGTTAAAGTTTCCAGGACGTTTGCACTTATACTTCGATAAACTGGCAATGGATCATTAGCAGTACGTGGAACTGGCTTGGATACTGATGATACATCAGGATAATTATATTTTGCTAATTTTTTTGCATTTATACCCGTAACTTTCATCAAACAAAAGTAGCAATCATCTTTATGGTTTTTAGGTTCTCTCCAGAGCGCTGCCATTGAAAAGGAAAAGTACTCACATTCTCCCGATGACCACTTATACAGCTTTGTTTTGCATGCGTTACAAATAAATTTCGGTCTCCATGACTTACGAGTGTCTGCTACGCTGAAACCAAAGTAGTGCAGATACGCATCTTTGAGCGCATTTGTTATTATTTTGCCACTTTTTTTAATCATATAACCACCACAAACGTAACAAAAACATTTTGAATCAACTTTGCAACACTGTCTGCATTTTTATTTTTATATAATGGTGTTGATGGTTTAGAATATATTTTAATTTTGAGTCTTAAATTATTTTACATTTGCTTATATACTAAATCTTAAAACTATGTTCCTAAACGTAACTATACTTGTAAGTGCGTTTGTGTATGTAATGTTAGACAAAGGACTAATTTTAATGTCTTCTTAGTTTATTCTATTATTTGCTTCTATTGTTCTATTGATTCTATTGTTTGTTTGTTCAAGGGCATTGCTTGAATATTAGGAAACCATCTGTTTTGTATGAGGGTTGTTTATACTTATCTTTCCTCAAGTGGACTGTATGTGTGTACATATGTGTGTGTATGTGTGATAGGTTTAGGTACCTTATCCTGTTTGTTTTGTAAGTATGTATGTATGACAATATTATCTTAAATTCTAGTGGACTGTATAAATTTACTTATTTTAGAGCGGCGTAGTTATATGTTCATACTTTTATGAACATTCTGCCATTTTTACTTACTTATCAAGCAGTGCCACGATTTAAAAGGTGCTATAACAGCACAATGGTGCTATCATGCGAGATCTCGGAAACTAGAATCAATCTTGAAAAACTGAATGCAGATTCGAATTCAGCATATCAAATATAGTTAAGAATCGCTCTTATCTGCTCAGATCCAAAAGTTGACCTGAATTTGTAAACTTGTGTAATTGTAAGTGTGCTTTTGTTGTTCTTTTGGCCAATTCCCTGCCGTGGTCACCAAGTTTTGTTAAAACGGATTCCTGCACGAATATAGTTGACATTTTCTGAATTTTATGGATGCTAATTTCATTCCACTGGCCTAAAATACTTTATAAAGATTTATTTATTCGTTCCGCAAGGATTGTTTACGTTTTCGCTTCACCTTCCTATACTCCGGCAGCTTGCTTTGGCATATTATATTGTCTATTATAATGGAATCAATAGCCGCGGCATTATTTGCGGAGTTGGAAAGCAACGCATACGAAAATGGCCAGGCGAGAATTGAAAGGCAAATATTGCGAGATTTGTGTAATCCATTTGAGATGAGTGACGAATTGTAAGAAATTGAACTTAAAAGTGGTAAAGTTTAATGACTTATTTAGGTTCAAAAAAAACTTTCGACTTAATAAGGATACCTTCAAGTATGTGTTAGATACTTTTGCAGGGCAAATACGTCCAAGGACTTCGACATCGACATGTTGTTTTTGACCTGGAAACATATAAAAAAAAACCGTCATCAAGCCTTCTAAGTTTCTTAACAAGTTTTACTTACATTTTTGTTAAAATTCTGTTATAAATTAATAAAAAAATAAAAAGAAAATATTTTTCCGCCAACTAATTTGCAACTTAGAAAAACGGAACTACGATCGAAATGCAGAATACACAAAATCGAAAGATTCGAAGTTGGATCGAAATAGATTGGAACACAGAATACCAAATATGCCAAATCGAAAAAATTCCAATCCAAGTCGAAATGCAGAATAGGGGTGCATGTACCTAATTAATTTGTATTAAATTTGTAAACACTCCATTTCATGAATATATATGACCATATCTACCATAAAATATCGTATGTGAACGATGTAATACTAAGATATAACAAAGCAGAATAAATTAGAGAAAAACAAACAAAAACATTGAAATTATTCACGCAAACATATTTACTAACATGAAATTAATTTCATAACCTTAAGCTACAAAAACAAATTAGGGTTATGGGATCTAAGCATCCGATTAATGGATATATAATCCAGCAAAGTTAGCCTAATAATAAATATAGTGGGTATTATACTGCCTATGCAATACGGCCGCCATGATGCCGGTTGCCGTTTTCACCTAAAACTAAGGGACGTTTTTTTTTTCGTTTAATATACAACGTGAAATTTTCCGATTCCGTCAAGTTGCATTTAAATAATAATAAACTAAGGTGAAATAAAAGAATATATAATAAAATAAAATAAGAAATAAAATAAGTTAGCATAAAAGACAATATAAAAAATTTAATGTTATATTTTTGTAACTGTTTTTTTTTTGTTCAGTATAAGACGTACTTTATCTAAAATGAGGACTAAATCTGCAAATGCAAAAACATTTTCGGGAAAATTTGCCATTAATTGTTATAAATAAATTTAGGTGTTTTCAACAAAAGTTAACTCACTATTTGTGATTTCATGTTTTTTTGAAAACAACCAAAATAAAAACATAGAATCTGTTGAATAAAGACCTATGTACTTACGTGTAAGTAAAATTTGCCACAAAAAATGGGCCGGTCAAAAATTAATTCTACTTAAGATTTTTTGGTACGCTAAAAATTATTTTGGAAAAAATTTTTTAGGATTATGGTAGAAGCTATTATATGTAAGTGGCAACAATGGGAAATCATATTTTAATCTTTCACCGTCTAGCGCGTACGCTTATGTAGGTTTGTGTCTTAGAGCACTTACATAATTGGTCCACAGATGGCGCGCTTTTGCGCAAGAAAGTAAATATCGATATTTGGAGAGATTGATGGATTTACAAAAAACTTTTTCCAATAATTATAAACAAATAGAGTAATATTTGTTAACAAAAATAGGCCTATGCACTGCGGCTGATCCATACTAATCGATTCATATAACTTTTATATGATTTTACGTACGCTAACTATGCGAAACCGCCTGTCAATTGTTTGTATGGAAATTTTGTTAGCGTATTAATATATAGATAACATAACATATATATAATGCGGGAAAAGCTCCTCCCTCCGCTGGTGTTTGTTGTTGTTTGTGTTACCAAAATTATATGAACTAGTCCAAAAATATGTAAATGTTGCTGCCAAAATTTGTTGTGGTTGTTACTGTTGTTTTTATAATTGTTGTTGCAAATTTTATCCGCTTTTCCAAAAGTTGTATTCGTTTGACTGATGTGCCCCTCATCTTTTGCTGTCGTGTTTGTTCCCCAAGGATGTTTGTTGTATGCGGTGTCGTGACTGTTGTTGCCCAACGCCGCCGGTGAAAAATGCTATGGTGGGTGTTACCAAGTTTTTGTATTGCAATTGTTGTTGTTGTGGTGTGCGCCGGCAAAGATAAATATAGTGTTGTTGTTGTTGTTGTAGCGATAAGGACACTCCCCGAAGGCCTTGGGGAGTATTATCGATGTTGATGGTCCTTTGCCGGAGCAGATCTGGTACGTTCCGGTACCAAGCCCGACCATCTCGGAAACGATTTGTTATGACCGCATGTGGCCTAGGTCATCCCGCCCTCCCACCGCCTAGATCCATGAGGAGTTCGGGGTCGCCAGAGCCTCGGCTGTTAATGAAACAGGATTTGCCACTGATAGGTGAGGTTGACAAACGGGGGTTTGAGAAGCTATATATTTCGCTGGCAGCCTGAAAGGGTTGCGCTACACAACCCCTTGAATCTGGTATTTTAGTCGCCTCTTACGACAGGACTACCTACCGCGGGTATATTCTAACCCCCTAACCCGCTGGGGGGAAAAATATAGTGTAGTTGTGGTTGATGCATGGTAATTATTGTTGTTGTCGTGGTGGAACGCCTGCAAGTAGGCTGTGCCCAGTGGCTCCTTCCCAAGGAAAAATAAAGCGTGAAGTGTGCTCTTGTAAATTGTATTTGCTGAAAACTGCTTGCAACTCTTTAAACGTATCGCGGACACTTTCGACGCGTATTACTTTTTTAAAAATCGTGCTAATTCGCTCACTACAATATATATGTACTCTTTCACGTACGGTTAGAAGCGTGCACTTCACTTTTAAATATTACCACTTTCACTTCTTTTTACTTGCACTGGGCACTGCTGAAACGATACTTTGGCCCGTTGACTTATTTTTTCCTTTCTTATACTCACCTCCGTGGGTTACCCAGAAACGGAAAATTTTTACCCATACATACAAAACTTTCTTTTCGGCTTTCCCGTATTTTTCATCTATACGTTCATACAATCATTCACTCATACATTCACACGCTTACCGCTCCAACAAACCAACATCTACCCAGATACATTTGGTTCGTACCTTGACCACTCACACTGATAAAGTCACACGCTCATAGACTTGTACAAACAAACACCCACATACATACCAGAACAAAACAAATTCATAGGTGCATAACATTCGTGTCTTGAGTGCATTGCTGCTAGGCTGTTAGCAACATGGTGGCTGCTGATAACAACCTGATGCCAATGCGCAACATTTTATTTCCGCTGTAAGATTGTGTTCGTTATAGGACAATGTTGTCATTACGGGATGTTGTTAGCATATTGGCAACATTGCGGCTGAGGAACGAGCCTGGATACAACACGCATAGACACAGATACCCGCCGCCATTCATTCACACCAGTATGGAGACAGACTGTCGTTGAACCATTATTAATATGTTTATTGGCATCCCTAAATGTGTTTAGAAGGAACATTTACTTTTCACGAATGTGTGAATTTATTTAAAATCAAAACAAAAGTGTGATTTTTAAAACAAAAATTAAAAATCGAACGATCAAGTGATCAATATTTGTCGAAAATAATGTTTAAATTATCGCATACATTTATCAAAATAACTGCAAAGTTTTCACCGAACTTTTCTGAGAGGAAAAAGGAAAGGAAAGAAGAGAAAGGGAAAGAAAAGAGAGAAAAGGAACGGAAAGGAAAACAAAGGAAAGAAACTGAGAAAGAGATTGAATTAGATAAAGATAGAGAGATCAGGATAGATGCAGCGGGGGAGGAAGCTAGAGAGGAGAGAAAGGACGGAAAAGACGGAGAGGGAGGAAGAGACACAGAAGGAGATAAAGGCAGATGGAGGAGTGAATAAAATGGTAGAGAAAACGTGGAGAGAAGTTTTGCAAAAAGACCAAAGTTAGGGCAGAACAACGTCTGCCGGGTTTGTAAGTTATTTTCATAACAGGACACAGCGTTAGTATCCGTGAAACGCATCTCTTGCAATTTACATAAAGAAACTCAGTCAAGGCATGACAACTTTTATAAGAACAAATTAATAGCTGTGAATTTTGATATCAAAAAAGAACGGAATGTGGTTATTGATATTCCGAATCGAAATGCAGAAAGGCAGGATATTCCATTATATTATAGATATACAGGCGGGATGTATGTTTCTTACCCTTGAGACGTTGCTCACCAGTTCAATGATTTGTTCGTCAAAATTGGAAAAGCTTTCAAGCCTGGTAATAGTGGTATAAATTGTTCATGTAATAGCCGCTCGTTGTACTACGAAATCACTCCAAAAAGTAGTTTCTTCATTGAGCCAATCTCTGGCTCACCGATCTTGAAATTAATAAATTCCTTAAACAGCACTTTTTCATCTGGTAATGATGATATTTCGACCCATATGAGCAATATGTTAATAAGGCACCTAGTTAATTGTAGGACAAACACAGTTGTATTTTCGGCTGACCTAAAATGTTCTATAGTTATACCACTTCATAAAAAATGAAATAGAAAAAATAAACACAATGACAGGCCTATATCTATCCTGCCATCTATCTTTAAAGTTTTTAAGAAAGCTGTATTAGCATACCTAGAAACAAATAATACGGTTTCCAGTTAGGAACTTCTACGAAAGATGCTCATCTTGAATTCTTTTCACATACATATATATAAAGCTTAAGTTAGCATAACGGGAAAATCTGGGTTGCCGTTGTTGTTTCGGTCGAAAACGGGACATAAAAGATTGAAATAGGGTTTATGTTGTGAGGACCAAATATAAACCATTAATGTGGCCCACACAAAACCACCGCCCCACAACACAGGATCAGTAACACAGACAACGCAACACAAATAAAACTCTACATAAGAACACGATCAGCAACATAGCCAGCACAACACGAAACACAAACAAGTCTCTGAAACATCACTAGCGCAAGAAGTTGCCGCATTACTCCACAACAACACCGTAACCATGACAACGCAACGAACTTAGCTAGCAACATCAAGAGCATTGGCTATGAAAAGGGTAACACAAGAAGACAGCAGTCAGTCAGCACGCGGTTGTGGTTGCGACCGGAGCTACTATTGGAGCGCTCTGGAAGGCATATCGGTTTTGACCATTGCAAGCCAGTGCGGTTCATAGGAGAAAGACGTGGACTAGGAATTGTGGGTAAGCTGGTTTTGACCGCTCTACAACGCTTTAGCCCACGCTCGCTCTCTCGTAAGCAAACGTCCCCCACAGCCAGCGTTGACAGATTAACGACGCCGTCGTCATTTTGACGATTTTCAACTAGAATGACGCTTGGACGATTTTGTAATGAAAAATAACGATTTAAGCCTGCCTTCTATGTAAGATTTATTTTAAATATTGAAACACCAAGAAATAGATCCAATAATGTTGATTTTAGAGGCACACTACAGTAATAAATATTGAAGTTATCAACTTAGGTCGTGAAAACGGAGTGTGATGATATCATTGTCCACGCATTCCACTCATAAAATGCAACCGCTAGACAGAGCATTCATGAGCCCACTCAAGACTTTTTACAATAACGTATTAAAGCGTTTTATGAGAGAAAAGTTACTAAATTGGATTTAGTTGGTCTCTTTTCCAAAGCGTATTATAAGGTTCAGACTGGCCAGGTTGCAGTTAATGGTTTCAGATGTACTGGTATATACGTATTCGATCGAAATATTTTTACTGATGCAGACTATATTGCTGCAAATGATATGTATGGACGTACTCTTACTTCACCGACATCTAATACAAATCGAGTGACTTCTCCAGAACCTGTGGCAGCAACCAGTAAAGGAGTTGTTTCACCATGGCAGATTTTACCATTGCCAAATATTAGAAACCCAGTTGCTACCGGAAGAGGAAGAAAGACAAAACCGACAGTATTAACAAAATAACGAAATATGAATCAGTTGGAGGAAAGCATTCGGAAGATCCGGGAAAAAGTGAAGCCAACAATTAGAAAAGAAAAAGAACCTTCAAAAAACCAGCAGCGAAAGATAGAAAACCTGAATGTGAAGAATTAACTAGTGACTCCGAAATAAACGTCGTCTACGCAGATTCGAACCAAGGGGATTTTGTTGAAATGACTCCAGACGGAGCAATTTGCTCCTTTTGCGAAAAGTTGTGGAAGGGCGAAAGAAATATATCAGAATGGAGTGCTTGTTTACAGTGCGATACGGTTTGAGCTCATAACGTCTGCATTTCCAAAAAAATCTTAATTTTTATTTGCGAGACTTGCACAAATTGAAGTTTTTAAGCAATTTTGATATTTTCAATAACTTATTCATTTTTAACATCAATGAGCCAAGGAGGCATTTTATTTTATCTTTTGAAAAGCTATTTATCTTTTATTAATAAAATTGGTAAATTTTAAAAGAAGTTATTTAATATTTTCTTGAGTAAAGCTGATCTGGTTATTATTCGGGTTAAATGGTATATTATACCAAATTAGCCTACGTTTGCATACAGCATTACCCGCCAATTTGTGGGGAAGTGGCATTTCGGGCTCACCCGAATTTCGTCTTATAAATTGTAAAGTGTTGGTGGTATACAACTTTAGATAAAGAAAATGTAACAAAAAAGAGGAGAATTGGACTTCTGGTTAGGCCAAAATTACCCAAAAACTAAACGCTATACCACAAATGCCGCAGTTCCTCTATTTTGAAGACATTTCTAAGGTTCCTCCTGAAGTTTTTTGGAAAACTACTTCTACTATCAAAAGAGCTTACTCTACATAGGCCTCTTCTAATTTATGTGCATTCGTTGCAGATCAAATGTGATTCTCATGTTCGGATATTTAGTGTTGGGATTCCCATTGAGATCTATCACCCCTATTCTGAATTTCGATTACGTTCCCGTTCTACGTTTCGCTTTAGTCGAAGTTGGGTATTCTGCATTACGACGGAATCGTTACGAGAAGAGGAAAAGCAAATGATTTTTCGAAATTAGCTGTTTGTACGGAATGTGTGAACATTGGAACAAAATAAATTAAAGAAAATTTGTAAAAAACACTGAAAAAACGTTTATATTTTATTATCCACGCCATTTTGTACAAAAAAAGCAATAGAATATATTGCCGCCGTCTTACATTTTTTTGAGTGAAGTGCTTTCATAATTGTAAGTGTGCTTTTGTTGTTCTTTTGGCCAATTCCTTGCCATGGCCACCAAGTTTTGTTAAAACGGATTCCTGCACGAATATAGTTGACATTTTCTGAATTTTATGGATGCTAATTTCATTGCACTAGCCTAAAATACTTTATAAAGATTTATTTATTCGTTCCGCAAGGATTGTTTACGTTTTCGCTTCACCTTCCTATACTCCGGCAGCTTGCTTTGGCATATAACTGGGCCCAACGAACAGACACAAATTATAGCTGTCTATTATAATGGAATCAATAGCCGCGGCATTATTTGCGGAGTTGGAAAGCAACGCATACGAAAATTGCCAGGCGAGAATTGAAAGGCAAATATTGCGAGATTTGTGTAATCCATTTGAGATGAGTGACGAATTGTAAGAAATTGAACTTAAAAGTGGTAAAGTTTAATGACTTATTTAGGTTCAAACAAAACTTTCGACTTAATAAGGATACCTTCAAGTATGTGTTAGATACTTTTGCAGGGCAAATACGTCCAAGGACTTCGACATCGACATGTTGTTTTTGACCTGGAAACATATAAAAAAAAAACCTTCATCAAGCCTTCTAAGTTTCTTAACAAGTTTTACTTATATTTTTGTTAAAATTCTGTTATAAATTAATAAAAAAATAAAAAGAAAATATTTTTCCGCCAACAAATTTGCAACTTAGAAAAACGGAACTACGATCGAAATGCAGAATACACAAAATCGAAAGATTCGAAGTTGGATCGAAATAGATTGGAACACAGAATACCAAATATGCCAAATCGAAATGCAGAATAGGGGTGTATGTACCTAATTAATTTGTATTAAATTTGTAAACACTCCATTTCATGAATATATATGACCATATCTACCATAAAATATCGTATGTGAACGATATAATACTAAGATATAGCAAAGCAGAATAAATTAGAAAAAAAAGAAAAACAAACAAAAACATTGAAATTATTCACGCAAACATATTTACTAAAATGAAATTAATTTCATAACCTTAAGCTACAAAAACAAATTAGGGTTATGGGATCTAAGCATCCGATTAATGGATATATAATCCAGCAAAGTTAGCCTAATAATAAATATAGTGGGTATTATACTGCCTATGCAATACGGCCGCCATGATGCCGGTTGCCGTGTTCACCTAAAACCAAGGGACGTTTTTTTTTCGTTTAATATACAACGTGAAATTTTCGGATTCAGTCAAGTTGCATCTAAATAATAATAAACTAAGGTGAAATAAAAGAATATATAATAAAATAAAATAAGAAATAAAATAAGTTAGCATAAAAGAATATAAAAAATTTAATGTTATATTTTTGTAACTGTGTTTTTTTTTTTCAGTATAAGACGTACTTTATCTAAAATGAGGATTAAATCTGCAAAAGCAAAAACATTTTCGGGAAAATTTGCCATTAATTGTTATAAATAAATTTAGGTGTTTTCAACAAAAGTTAACTCATTATTTGTGATTTCATGTTTTTTTGAAAACAACTGAAATAAAAACATAGAATCTGTTAAATAAAGACCTATGTACTTACGTGTAAGTAAAATTTGCCACAAAAAATGGGCCGGTCAAAAATTAATTCTACTTAAGATTTTTTGGTACGCTAAAAATTATTTTGGAAAAATTTTTTAGGATTATGGTAGAAGCTATTATAGGTAAGTGGCAACAATGGGAAATCATATTTTAATCTTTCACCGTCTAGCGCGTACGCTTATGTAGGTTTGTGTCTTAGAGCACTTACATAATTGGTCCACAGATGGCGCGCTTTTGCGGAAGAAAGTAAATATCGATATTTGGAGAGATTGACGGATTTACAAAAAACTTTTTCCAATAATTATAAACAAATAGAGTAATATTTGTTAACAAAAATAGGCCTATACACTGCGGCTGATCCATACGAATCGATTCATATAACTTTTATATGACTTTACGTACGCTAACTATGCGAAACCGCCTGTCAATTGTTTGTATGGAAATTTTGTTAGCGTATTAATATATAGATAACATAACATATATATAATGCGGGAAAAGCTCCTCCCTCCGCCGGTGTTTGTTGTTTTTTGTGCTGCGAAAATTTGTTGTGGTTGTTTTTATAATTGTTGTTGCAAATGATATCCGCTTTTCCAAAAGTTGTATTCGTTTGACTGATGTGCCCGGCATCTTTTGCTGTCGTGGTTGTTCCCCAAGGATGTTTGTTGTATGCGGTGTCGTGACTGTTGTTGCCCAACGCCGCCGTTGTCAAATGCTATGGTTGGTGTTACCAAGTTGTTGTATTGCAATTGTTGTTGTTGTGGTGTGCGCCGCCAAAGATAAATATAGTGTTGTTGTTGTTGTTGTAGCGATAAGGATTCTCCCCGGAGGCCTTGGGGAGTATTATCGATGTTGATGGTCCTTTGCCGGAGCAGATCCGGTACGTTCCGGTACCAAGCCCGACCATCTCGGAAATTATTTGTTATGACCGCATGTGGCCTAGGTCATCCCGCCCTCCCACCGCCTAGATCCATGAGGAGTTCGGGGTCGCCAGAGCCTCGGCTGTTAATGAAACAGGATTTGCCACGGATAGGTGAAGTTGACAAATGGGGGTTTGAGAAGCTATATATTTCGCTGGCAGCCTGAAAGGGTTGCGCTACACAACCCATTGAATCTGGTATTTTAGTCGCCTCTTACGACAGGAATACCTACCGCGGGTATATTCTAACCCCCTAACCCGCTGGGGGGGAAAAATATAGTGTAGTTGTGGTTGATGCATGGTAATTATTGTTGTTGTCGTGGTGGAACGCCTGCAAGTAGGCTGTGCCCAGTGGCTCCTTCCCAAGGAAAAATAAAGCGTGAAGTGTGCTCTTGTAAATTGTATTTGCTGAAAACTGCTTGCAACTCTTTAAACGTATCGCGGACACTTTCGACGCGTATTACTCTTTTAAAAATCGTGCTAGTTCGCTCTCTACAATATTTATGTACTCTTTCACGTACGGTTAGAAGCGTGCACTTCACTTTTAAATATTACCACTTTCACTTCTTTTTACTTGCACTGGGCACTGCTGAAACGATACTTTGGCCCGTTGACTTATTTTTTCCTTTCTTATACTCACCTCCGTGGGTTACCCAGAAACGGAAAATTTTTACCCATAGATACAAAACTTTCTTTTCGGCTTTCCCGTATTTTTCATCTATACGTTCATACAATCATTCACTCATACATTCACACGCTTACCGCTCCAACAAACCAACATCTACCCAGATACATTTGGTTCCTACCTTGACCACTCACAGTGATAAAGTCACACGCTCATAGACTTGTACAAACAAACACCCACATACATACCAGAACAAAACAAATTCATAGGTGCATAACATTCGTGTCTTGAGTGCATTGCTGCTAGGCTGTTAGCAACATGTTGGCTGCTGATAACAACATGATGCCAATGCGCAACATTTTATTTCCGCTGTAAGATTGTCCCGTTATCATTACGGGATGTTGTTAGCATATTGGCAACATTGCGGCTGAGGAACGAGCCTGGATACAACACGCATAGACACAGATACCCGCCGCCATTCATTCACACCAGTATGGAGACAGGCTGTCGTTGAACCATTATTAATATGTTTATTGGCATCCCTAAATGTGTTTAGAAGGAACAGTTACTTTTCACGAATGTGTGAATTTATTTAAAATCAAAACATAAGTGTGATTTTTAAAACAAAAATTAAAAACCGAACGATCAAGTGATCAATATTTGTCGAAAATAATGTTTAAATTAGCGCATACATTTATCAAAATAACTGCAAAGTTTTCACCGAACTTTTCTGAGAGGAAAAAGGAAAGGAAAGAAGAGAAAGGGAAGTAAAAGAGAGAAAAGGAACGGAAAGGAAAACAAAGGAAAGAAACTGAGAAAGAGATTGAATTAGATAAAGATAGAGAGATCAGGATAGATGCAGCGGGGGAGGAAGCTAGAGAGGAGAGAAAGGACGGAAAAGACGGAGAGGGAGGAAGAGACACAGAAGTAGATAAAGGCAGATGGAGGAGTGAATAAAATGGTAGAGAAAACGGGGAGAGAAGTTTTGCAAAAAGACCAAAGTTAGGGCAGAACAACGTCTGCCGGGTTTGTAAGTTATTTTCATAACAGGACACAGCGTTAGTATCCGTGAAACGCATCTCTTGCAATTTACATAAAGAAACTCAGGCAAATCATGACAACTTTTATAAGAAGAAATTAATAGCTGTGAATTGTGATATCAAAAAAGAACGGATTGTGGTTAATGATATTCCGAATCGAAATGCAGAAAGGCAGGAGATTCCATTGTATTATAGATATACAGGAGGGATGTATGTTTCTTACCCTTGAGACGTTGCTCACCAGTTCAATGATTTGTTCCTCACAATTGGAAAAGCTTTCAAGCCTGGTAATAGTGGTATACATTGTTCATCTAACAACCGCTCATTGTACTACGAAATCACTCCAAAAAGTAGTTTCTTCATTGAGCCAATCTCTGGCTCGCCGATCTTGAAATTAATAAATTCCTTAAACAGCACTTTTTCATCTGGTAATGATGATATTTCGACCCATATGATCAATATGTTAATAAGGCACCTAGTTAATTGTAGGACAACCACAGTTGTATTTTCGGCTGACCTAAAATGTTCTATAGTTATACCACTTCATAAAAAATGAAATAGAAAAAATAAACACAATGGCAGGCCTATATCTATCCTGCCATCTATCTTTAAAGTTTTTAAGAAAGCTGTATTAGCATACCTAGAAACAAATAATACGGTTTCCAGTTAGGAACTTCTACCAAAGATGCTCATCTTGAATTCTTTTCACATACATATATATATAAAGCTTAAGTTAGCATAACGGGAAAATCTGGGTTGCCATTGTTGTTTCGGTCGAAAACGGGACGTAAAAGATTGAAACAGGGTTTACGTTGTGAGGACCAAATATAAACCATTAATATGGCCCACACAAAACCACCGCCCACAACACAAGATCAGTAACACAGACAACGCAACACAAATAAAACTCTACATAAGAACACGATCAGCAACATAGCCAGCACAACACAAAACACAAACAAGTCTCTGAAACATCACTAGCGCAAGAAGTTGCCGCATTACTCCACAACACACCGTAACCATGACAACGCAACGAACTTAGCTAGCAACATCAAGAGCATTGGCTATGAAAAGGGTAACACAAGAAGACAGCAGTCAGTCAGCACGCGGTTGTGGTTGCGACCGGAGCTACTATTGGAGCGCTCTGGAAGGCATATCGGTTTTGACCATTGCAAGCCAGTGCGGTTCATAGGAGAAAGACGTGGACTAGGAATTGTGGGTAAGCTGGTTTTGACCGCTCTACAACGCTTTAGCCCACGCTCGCTCTCTCGTAAGCAAACGTCCCCCACAGCCAGCGTTGACAGATTAACGACGCCGTCGTCATTTTGACGATTTTCAACTAGAATGACGCTTGGACGATTTTGTAATGAAAAATAACGATTTAAGCCTGCCTTCTATGTAAGATTTATTTTAAATATTGAAACACCAAGAAATAGATCCAATAATGTTGATTTTAGAGGCACACTACAGTAATAAATATTGAAGTTATCAACTTAGCTCGTGAAAACGGAGTTTGATGATATCATTGTCCCCGCATTCCACTAATAAAATGCAACCGCTAGATAGAGAATTCATGAGCCCACTCAAGACTTTTTACAGTAACGAATTAAAGCGTTTTATGAGAGAAAAGTTACTAAATTCGATTTAGTTGGTCTCTTTTCCAAAGCGTATTATAAGGTTCAGACTGGCCAGGTTGCAGTTAATGGTTTCAGATGTACTGGTATATACGTATTCAATCGAAATATTTTTACTGATGCAGACTATATTGCTGCAAATGATATGTATGGACGTACTCTTACTTCACCGACATCTAATACAAATTTAGTGACTTCTCCAGAACCTGTGGCAGCAACCAGTAAAGGAGTTGTTTCACCATGGCAGATTTTACCATTGCCAAATATTAGAAACCCAGTTGCTACCGGAAGAGGAAGAAAGACAAAACCGACAGTATTATTAACAAAATAACGAAATATGAATCAGTTGGAAGAAATCATTCGCAAAATCCGGGAAAAAGTGAAGCCAACAATTAGAAAAGAAAAGGAACCTTCAAAAAACCAGCAGCGAAAGATAGAAAACCTGAATGTGAAGAATTAACTAGTGACTCCGAAATAAACGTCGTCTACGCAGAATCGAACCAAGGGGATTTTGTTGAAATGCCTCCAGACGGAGCAGTTTGCTCCTTTTGCGAAAAGTTGTGGAAGGGCGAAAGAAATATATCAGAATGGAGTGCTTGTTTACAGTGCGATACGGTTTGAGCTCATAACGTCTGCATTTCCAAAAAAATCTAATTTTTATTTGCGAGACTTGCACAAATTGAAGTTTTTAAGCAATTTTGATATTTTCATTAACTTATTAATTTTTAACATCAATGAGCCAAGGAGGCATTTTATTTTATCTTTTGAAAAGCTATTTATCTTTTATTAATAAAATTGGTAAATTTTGAAAGAAGTTATTTAATATTTTCTTGAGTAAAACTGATCTGGTTATTATTCGGTTTAAATGGTATATTATACCAAATTAGCCTACGTTTGCATACAGCATTACCCGCCAATTTGTGGGGAAGTGGCATTTCGGGCTCACGCGAATTTCGTCTTATAAATTGTAAAGTGTTGGTGGTATACAACTTTAGATAAAGCACGTTATAGATGATATTTCACAAAAGAAAATGTAACAAAAAAGATGAGAATTGGACTTCTTGTTAGGCCAAAATTACCCAAAAACTAAACGCTATACCACAAATGCCGCAGTTCCTCTATTTTGAAGACATTTCTAAGGTTCCTCCAGAAGTTTTTTGGAAAACTACTTCTACTATCAAAAGAGCTTACTCTACATAGGCTTTTTCTAATTTATGTGCATTCGTTGCAGATCAAATGTGCTTGCCACATTCTACAGCGAATGTAGAACGAATTTTGTCTAAAATAAATTCAAACAAAACAAAAATCCGAAACCGTCTGGAATCTGATACATTAAAAGGAATATTGCTATTTAAAATTGAATAGCTTTTCCTGTCATAATATTGAACCGCAAATAAATATGCTACAAAAATGAACGCGAAAATGTATAACTAAGAAAGTAAAATGAAATAGGAGGTTCGATTCGAGCTCAAAGAAAAAAAAAAGAATTGTTGAAATGATTGATAACAAGTACCTTTTGTCTGTAATACAAAATTTACCTTTTAAGACGTTTTTGCTATTTATAAAATAAAACGAAATGAATTGAAAACGATTTTATATGTTGTATGTGGCAACAAAAAATAACAATCAAAGACAATTCTCAGAAGAGTGCTTTTAAAGTTAATATTGTTGAATGAAATCCGGCGATCTCATTTTGGTTTCCGGCGAATACAATCGTACGTCCCCTGGTAATAACCCAACTTCGCCCTAACTCAACTTTGGTTGTTATTGGTTGTTGCTATAGATATGACGATTTTTTGAGCGGCGTCTGACGACTTGGAAAAAAAATATATGGCAACGCTGTCTACAGCATCGTGATCTCGCGCTCAACCAAATGTCAACCGTGGAAGAAATACGTCGGCATACGCAGTAGAAGTGAATCGAAGTGAAACGCCACACGTGACTGTACCGAGCCTAACGGATCTCATCTAATGGGACGCGTAGTTGTGATTGTTACCCGAGCAGCAATTGAAGGGCATCTGAAAGGCGTATCGGTTTTAATAATTTTATCTTTGCTTCTTTTAAAAATAAAATAGCAGAGAATTTAACTGTTCAAATTATATTAAACGACCAAACTGTAAAAATAAAGCTTTGTTTTAACTGTAGCACTGTCGCACTGAAAAGCTGGGCCCTATAATTCCATAACTTGCTCTTTTGGTTATATAGGTAGAGTTATTGTCACTTTATATAACAATATATGATTAGAGTACCATTATTCACGTGAGGAGTGCTTTTCAATATTATTATTCACTTGCGGAATGATTTTAAATTTTAAACAGAACTAAGGCTGCAGTCCAAAAGTGTTAGTCCAGGAATGGGAATGCGTGGATTACATTCCGGGGTGACTGCATTCCTTAACAACTTTGATATTTTTACGCTGCTTATGATCAATGAATATTTTTCTACGTTGGCAATAAAAGTTGTAGTTTTGATAGAATTCGAAGTAGACATTATTTATTTCGCTGCTTTACAGCTTTTAGTCTACAATGCTGGTAGAGGTGACTTTGTCCATACCCAACAAAAAACGTCCGCAATATCTTCTTAGCAATAGCTGACACTTATTGAATAGCCCGGAAACCAAGTTTTTATTAACCTGTTTATTATTTATTTCGAAATGTTAAGGGATTTTATCTGGAAACTGGACTAAGTAGGCAATTGAAAAGTAATGTCTCTTCACCACACTCGAGAATCAAGCTCTAGACGTCACTGACAACATAAGATGAGATACTTCTGTGGTATTCGCGAGAAAAGTTCCATGAAAGATTTATATACCCCCTCGTGCTTGCGACGATAAAAAGATTTAGTTATGAACAGTATAATTATACTTCGGCGAATATTAGCATTTCGGTTCATCACTATGCTGCTACTAAATAATTGCACAACAACAATAAAGCAAGCAGCCACACATTTGTACAGGTAAATATCAAAGCTGACAGCGAAGAGAATATTTCAATACGAGGTGTGTTCAGAAATAACGGGAATTTTCGTTTTTTGAAAAGGTATTTATTCATCTACATTAATGTTGTCGCCTTCAAAATAGTCGCAATTAGATATTATGCACTTGTGCCAGCGCTTCTTCCCATCCTCGAAACACTTTTCAAACTCGATCTCTGGGATTCCTTCAGCTTTTTCAGCGATGCGCTTTTAATTTCATCTATGCTCGTAAAACGGCAGACCTTCAAGGTTCTCTTTATTTTTGGAAATAGAAAAAAGTCACACGGAGCCACGTCTGGCGAATATAAAGGCTGGGGCATCGTTAAAGTATTGTTTTTGGCCAAAAATCCACGAACCAATGAAGTTTGAGCAGTTGCATTATCGTGGTGCAAAAGCCATGAAAAGCCGCACTTGTCCAGAATGCCTCCACTGTTTTACTCATTGCAGACTCAACTTTTTAGTGTTAAAATTTGTTACACTATTTCATTCTCTACGCAAAATTTGATACAAATCCTTTGAACAATTTTTTTTTTAACAACCGAAAATCGCCGTCCTCATAAAAACACGTCTAACCTTAGCAGCTGTCACTGACAAAGTAAACAATGAATTCAGCTGAAAATTGTATCATACTTCAGGGACATGTGTATCAACATTATAAAAATCAAGTAAGGAAGGCTAAGTTCGGGTGTAACCGAACATTACATACTCAGTTGAGAGCTGTGGAGACAAAGTAAGGGAAAATCACCATGTTGTAAAAAGTCCTAGGGTAACCCTGGAATGTGTTTGTATAACATGTGTATCAAATGGAAGGTATTAAAGAGTATTTTAAGAGGAAGTGGGCCATAGTTCTATAGCTGGACGCCATTTAGGGATATCGCCATAAAGGTGGACCAGGCCTGTGTCTAGAATTTGTTTGTACGATATGGGTATCAAATGAAATGTGTTAATGATAATTTTAAAAGGGAGTGGGCCTAAGTTCTATAGGTGGACGCCTTTTCGAGATATCGCCATAAAGGTAGACCAGGGGTGACTCTAGAATTTATTTTGTACGATATGGGTATCAAATGAAAGGTATTAATGAGTATTTTAAAAGGGCGTGGGCCTAAGTTCTATAGATGGACGCCTTTTCGAGATATCGCCATAAAGATGGACCAGGAGTGACTCTAGAATTTTTTTGTACGATATGAGTATCAAATGAAAGGTGTTAATGAGTATTTTAAGAGGGCGTGGGCCTTAGTTCTATATGTGGACGCCTTTTCGAGATATCGCCATAAAGGTGGACCAGGGTTGACTCTAGAATGCGTTTGTACAATATGGGTATCAAACGAAAGGTGTTAATAAGTGTTTTAAAAGAGAGTGGGCCTTAGTTCTATAGGTGGACGCCTTTTCGGGATATCACCATAAACGTGGACCAGGGGTGACTCTAGAATGCGTTTGTACAAACAATATGAGTATCAAATGAAAGGCGTTAATGAGTATTTTAAGAGGGCGTGGGCCTTAGTTCTATATGTGGACGCCTTTTCGAGATATCGCCATAAAGGTGGACCACGGTTGACTCTAGAATGCGTTTGTACAATATGGATATCAAATGAAAGGTGTTAATGAGTATTTTAAAAGGGCGTGGGCCTTAGTTCTATAGGTGGACGCGTTTTCAAGATATCGTCATAAAGGTGGACCAGGGGTGACTCTAGATTTGTTTGTACGATATTGGTATCAAATGAAAGGTGTTAATGAGTATTTTAAAAGGGCGTGGGCCTTAGTTCTATAGGTGGATGCCTTTTCGAGATATCGCCATAAAGGTGGGCCAGGGGTGACTCTATATTTTTTTTGTACGATATGGGTATCAAATGAAAGGTGCTAATGAGTATTTTAAAAAGGAGTGGGCCTTAGTTCTATATGTGGACGCCTTTTCGAGATATCGCCATAAACGTGGATCAGGGGTGACTAGAATCTGTTTGTACGATATGGGTATCAAATTAAAGGTATTAATGAGGGTTTTAAAAGGGAGTGGCCCTTAGTTGTATATGTGAAGGCGTTTTCGAGATATCGACCAAAATGTGGACCAGAGTGATCCAGAATTTCATCTGTCGGGTACCGCTAATTTATTTATATATGTAATACCACGAACAGTTTTCCTTCTAATATTCCAAGGGCTTTTTATTTCGCCCTGCAAAACTTTTTCATTTTCTTCTACTTAATATGGTAGGTGTCACACCCATTTTACCAAGTTTTTTTCTAAAGTTATATTTTGCGTCAATAGACCAATACAATTACCATGTTTCATCCCTTTTTTCGTATTTGGTATATAATTATGGCATTTTTTTCATTTTTCGTAATTTTCGATATCGAAAAAGTGGGCGTGGTCATGGTCGGATTTCGGCCATTTTTTACACCAAAACAAAGTGAGTTCAGATAAGTACGTGAACTGAGTTTAGTAAAGATATATCGATTTTTGTCAAGTTATCCTGTTAACGGCCGAGCGGAAGGACAGACGGTCTACTGTGTACAAAAAATGGGCGTGGCTTCAACCGATTTCGCCCTTTTCACAGAAAACAGTTATCGTCCTAGAATCTAAGCCTCTACCAAATTTCACAAGGATTGGTAAATTTTTGTTCGACTTATGGCATTAAAAGTATCCTAGACAAATTAAATGAAAAAGGGCGGAGCCACGCCCGTTTTGAAATTTTCTTTTATTTTTGTATTTTGTTGCAACATATCATTACTGGAGTTGAATGTTGACATAATTTACTTATATACTGTAAAGATATTAACTTTTCTTTTAAAATTTGATTTAAAAAAAATTTTTTTTTAAAAAGTGGGCGTGGTCGTTCTCCGTTTTTCCTAATTTTTATTGAGTAGACATATAGTAATAAGAGTAACGTTCCTGCCAAATTTCATCATGATATCTTCAACGACTGCCAAATTACAGCTTGCAAAACTTCTAAATTACCTTCTTTTAAAAGTGGGCGGTGCCACGCCCACTGTCTAAAATTTTACTAGTTTTCTATTCTGCGTCATAAGTTCAACTCACCTACCAAGTTTCATCGCTTAATCCGTATTTGGTAATGAATTATCGCACCTTTTCGATTTTTCGAAATTTTCGATATCGAAAAAGTGGTCGTGGTTATTGTCCGATATCGTTCATTTTAAATAGCGATCTGAGATGAGTGCCCAGGCACCTACATAACAAATTTCATCAAGGTACCTCAAAATTTACTCAAGTTATCGGGTTAACGGACAGACGGACGGACGGACGGACGGACGGACATGGCTCAATCGAATTTTTTTTCGATACTGATGATTTTGATATATGGAAGTCTATATCTATCTCGATTCCTTTATACCTGTACAACCAACCGTTATCCAATCAAAGTTAATATACTCTATGAGCTCTGCTCAACTGAGTATAAAAAAAAATGTTTGACAATTGGACACTCCAAACCCGCGATATTAAAAAATTCCCGTTATTTTCTGAACACACCTCGTAGTAGGCGGCAGCTAAGAGCAGAAGTTGTTACTCACACATACACACGCATATAGCTAGAAGAAAAACAACCTACAGATATATGTACATGTATATATGTAGCTAAATAACCAAACAAGAGTCACAACTGTTCCAGAAGGCATGTTCGTGAAACGTCTAGACCTTAGGAGAAATAGGCGAGCAAGGTAACTAAGAGTATAAAAGCAGCGCAAGCAAAGGAATCAGAATCAGTTTAACTTAAACACGCTATTAGTGTAATACGCGATAATTTGAATTGTGAAGTACTAAATAAAGACCATTTTTCCATACTGAATATTGGAGTTATTTATTCGACAGTTTAGCGATCCGAATGTTAACAGAAGGTGCATAAATATCAGAAATTTCCCAAAACTCGTTACAATACAGTAAATGGGTGTGGTTATAATCCGATTTTTTCTAGAACAGTTCCACTTTTAAATTTCATCACTATAGCTTCAATCGTTCTCGAAACATCTCTACCGAAAGTCGGCGCAAAGCTTTTGTTAAGGGTGTCAGCCGACTAATTAAGCTTTGCAATGCTTATTTCATCAACGTTTTCCAGACATCCACATCCCTACAGCAAGCCGATCAAAACCTCTTTCAATAAGTTCGCTATTGCAAGCAATGCTCCAAATTTTAAAAGAATAACTATTTGCTATAGATATATAGAAGAATTATGGGAAATATTTGATACATGAAAGGGCATAATCGCCCCTTTTTAGTGGGAACATTACTTCTGGATCACTATCCTCTTACGAAGGATAGGCTGACAGATCGTCCTAAGAGTGGTCAAGGTATTTGATACTACAGTCGGAAAATTCAGTATCCACGAATTAATACTTCCCAATTCGAGATAGTTAATTGCCTTCGGCGTTCCGATCTATGGTTCGAGTCCGTAAAAGCGGTCTCTGGAGTTATACCTAACCGGGTCGGTCCCCATACAAAAAAAAAAAAATTAATAATTGTAAAATTCCGTTAGTATGTACCTAAATGATGAGTAAAGTAATAGCAACAAAAAGGCACTTAGAGACCACTTGCAAAGCGAACAGCGACGCATTCATTTGACTGAGTGGATAAAAGCATCTGCCTTTACACTAGTATGAAGCATGAATGTTGCAGATTTCGAGTTCAATACTCAGCTCCCGAAGAGCTAGCTGATGAAGAAGTGAAATTCAGAAACATGTCCTAGTAACCATAGCTGTTTGTAAACTTTGTAATTTTTCTCTAATATCAGAATCTATTAATATTGAAAAAAGAACAAATACCACATTTGGTAGAGTTGTATCAAAGTTTGTTAAAATAACAAGAAGATTGAAAAACATTTATTAACAATTTTTATTTTTTAAATAAATCTGTTTTCCGGTAAATCTGTGAAATTCAGTTTTCAAATTTCGCTTTTCCCTTATACTATACACCCAGAGAAAAAAGCATGAAATTCTAAATATTTTCACTTAGATTTAAATATTTTTGCCAAGGGTTTTGCATTAATTTGTAATTTCGTCAATCTAACTATGTATGCACTTAAAATATCTTTCGATCATCAACATTGTGTTTTTAAGGATGAAAATTCTTGAACCAAATTAGACAACATATCTGACTTAAAGTGTTCTCATATTTAACGCAAGAATAATTATGCCATTATTAAATACTAGCTTTACCCGGCGTACGTTGTAACGCCCGAGATCGAATGAATGTTGCATTATTTTTTTCCGTTTTTTTGTTGATAATTTAGTTTATTGTTCTGTAAATTGAATTCGTGAAATTTTCGTTTAAAACATTTTATTATTGTATCTTATTCTAATGCAAGTGGGTACACAATATTTTTGGTTTTTTCGTTCGGGTAGATATTTTTAACGGCGGCAGATTACTATACGTCCAAAAAGAATAACAGCCAAACTCAACAATGCAGTCAAACTTTAGGTGTTTAAATATCTACATAAGTTTGTACGGCAGCCATAGTTCTGAAAAATCCCATTTATAGGGAAGGTGCCACGCCCCTTTTTTCCCAATTCCACATTTTACAGGAGGTGTTAGGACTTAACGTCATATAGTTCCTTACCAGTATTCATTATCCAACCATTACTACATCCAGAGATGTGCAGTATGATATATTCCATTTGTATGGGAGGTGCCACGCCCCCTTTTTCCTAATTTCAAATTTTCTTGGTGGTGTTAGGGATTGACTTCATATAACTCCTTACTGAATTTCAATGTTCTGGCATGTATACCTTCAGAGTTATGCAGTACGAAAGATTCCATTGGTATGGGAGGTGCCACGCCCCTTTTATATATCGAGATTATTATTAGCGTAAAACCTTCGTGTTGATCGAATGAATCTGTACCCCTGGTAGCCCGGTTTTCCCTGGGTGTACCGCCAACCATGATTCAATCACAAGAAGTTTGCTCGGGCGACACATTTTTTGACAATTGCAGCCATTTTGCTCCCAAATCGAATTGACATCCCTTAACTGTGTTGCTCTTTTGCGATTGTTCGAAAAATATTTTCATTTCATTTCATTTATTAGTCTATGATCTCATTAATCTTACAGACTAGATTTACGTTCAAAAAACTTAAATGCTAATAAATTTATTTTATACATAATACGAGTAAAGTTTAGAGTTAAAAGACGCTCTCGGGAGTGCGAAGTCAAGCTCAAGGCAAGAAAAGATCCTGTTGTGTTCATTGAGGGCCCTAGAGATAGGATCAAAATTGTGATAATTACCTCCGATTACTTTCACATGGAACGGATATTGGGCACGAAGGGTTCTGCTCGGGACATTGAAGCCAATTTGCGCTAGTAGTCCGGGCGGGCCACCCAACCACATATAAGATCATACATAAACAGCAGAGACTGTATAGAACGTCTGGCTGCAAGCGACTTCATGTTTATGAGGGCACAGCGGGCGCCGTAAGAAGGTAATGGTTCTAAAAAATTAAGCGGTTGGAGTGCGAAACGAGTGAAACTTTTCTGTACTCTTTCCACTCTTTGAGAATGAGAGGAATAAATTGGGTTCCAAATTATGGAAGCATATTCCAGCTTTGAGAGGACTAAAGAATTATATAAAATTTTTCTGGTGTATGGATCTTTGAAAGCTCGCCCATATCGCCGCAGGAAAGCCAAATTGGAATAGGCTTTAGGTAGAATGGAGCTAATATGATTCGCGAAGGTAAAACCAGAGTCAAACATTACTCCAAGATTAACGAATTCCCTGACGCTAGAAGATTATCATTAGCAATGGAATACGCGGTATTAACCGTATTGAGGTTTTTCGAAAGCGTCATAAGGAAACATTTCTTTATATTAAGACGTAGGTTATTTATAATGCTCCAAATAGTTAATCTATTTAGATTATCTTGTAAAAGGCATACATCTGACATGCTCGAAATGGTTCTAAAAACTTTTAGATCATCTGCGTAGAGCAGGTATTTTGAACTTCTAAAACAGGTTCCTATATCATTTATAAAAAGAAGAAATAAAATTGGCCCGAGAATACTACCCTGAGGTACCCCAGATGTGGAAATGAATAAGACTTGATATTCTCAATTTCGACGAACGAGGTTCTGTTAGTGAGATAGGACCCAATCCAACGTAAAAGGTAGAATGGACACCCAGTAGCTCAAGCTTGCGCAATTGTATGCTATGGGTGACAGTATCAAATGCCTTCGCGAAGTCAGTATATACAACATCAAATTGATGTCCATTTTTGAACGACGAAATGAAAAAATGAGAAAATGAGGTTAGGTTCGTAACTGTGGAGCGACCACTGAGAAACCTGTGTTGACACTCATCTATGGAGCCTTTTATTGCAAAGAACAACACCAAAGTTTCTTTGAAAACAGCCTTACCAGCAAGCATAGCTTTAACACATAATTACATACGAAGTATGCAATGTGTAGAAAATTAAATATGCAAAAAGAAGGCAATTGAGAAAAACTTTACAACAACTAAGGCAACGTGGCTGAATGCGTTTGTAACACGTTCATCTATCGTAGGAGTGCGGGTTCAAATCTCACTCCCGGGAGAAAAGGCTTTGAAGAGATTTACAAGGTATAATCGAGAAACAGCTGTCGTCTTGTCCGTCCTGATGTCACGTTGTTTAAATTTTTCCCAAATTATTAAAATAATTATAAAATTAAAAATTGCTTCAAATAAATATTTTCATACATTTAAAGCAATACGGGCAATCCCCGATTAAATCATACAAACAGACAAAATTGGTTAATTCGTTGTAGCTCTATAAATAGAACAAAAACAGCAACAACACCAAAGTTCCTTTGAAAACCGCCTTATCAACAAGCATAGCTTTACCACATAATTACATACGAAGTAAAATGAAAAAGAAGGCAATTGGGAAAAACTTTACAACAACTCAGGCATGACGTGGCTGAATACGTTTGTAACACGTTCATCTATCGTAGGAGTGCGGGTTCAAATCTCACTCCCGGGAGAAAGGCTTTGAAGAGATTTACAAGGTATAATCGAAACAGCTGTCGCCTTGTCCATCCTGATGTCACGTTGTTTAAATTTTTCCCAAATTATTAAATAAATTATAAAATTAAAAATTGCTTCAAATAAATGTTTTCATACATTTAAAGCAATACAGGCAATCCCCGATTAAATCATACAAACAGACAAAATTGGTTAATTCGTTGTAGCTCTATAAATAGAACAAAAACAGCAACAACACCAAAGTTTCTTTGAAACCCGCCTTATCAACAAGCATAGCTTTACCACATAATTACATACGAAGTATGCAATGTGTAGAAGATTAAATATGCAAAAAGAAAGCAATTGGGGAAAGCTTTACAACAACTAAGGCATGACGTGGCTGAATGCGTTTGTAACACGCTCAACTATCGTAGGAGTGCGGGTTCAAATCCCACTCCCGGAAGAAAAGGCTTTGAAGAGATTTACAAGGTATAATCGAAACAGCTGTCGCCTTGTCCGTCCCGATGTCACGTTGTTTAAATTTTTCCCAAATTATTAAATAAAGGAGAGCTTCTCTTTTACTGCTTTTTCAAAGAGCTTCGAGGCAAGTGGACACTTTAGAGATGGGTCTGTAGTTAGTTACTATGTTTTTGTTGCCTGATTTAGAGATAGGAGATATCGAGGCTATTTTCCACCTATCGACAAACTCAGAGAAAAATTGAAAATGGAACTTAATGGGACTCAAAATGACGTGCTATATTTCTTTTGAATAAACGACGAAATTCCGTCATTATCGCTTTTTATTGACGTTGCTAGAGCTAGGATGCCTTTCATAACGTCTTCTTCTGAGACTAACATGGATCCGAAGTCAACCATTTGTTCGACGTCGCCGGAAAAGTTACTAGCAGAGTTGCTAGTTACGAAGTTTGATTTAAAGAAATCTGCGAAAAGGTTAACAGTATCCAATAAGCTCTCAGAAACTATAGCGCAGTACGACATACAATTTTGGATATTAGAGCAACCTTTTTTTGATCGTATATATCTCAGGAACGCATTAGGGTTTTCCTTCATCTCTACTTCATACCGAGAAATATATTGCTTGTATAAAAATTTGTCAAGGACATTAAAGCTTTTACTATAATAAACATATTTTTCTTTATGAAAGACATCCTTCGAGGTTTATAGAGTCTAAAATGTTTATTTCTAAGATTCTTAAGCTTTTTTAGATTTTTCGTATACCACGGAAGTTTATCAATTCTTGCGGGAAATAAGGGTAGATTATCAGAGAAAATTTCGAGTATATTAAGAAGACAGGCATCGTAACATTCCGCTACGCTTTAGCGGCAAAAATTGAATTCCAATTTGAATCCAAAATTTTTTCATTTAAACCATTAAAATCGGCGGCACGAAAATCAAACTTTGCATTGGAGATTATACTCGGGCCTGAAACAAAATTAAAAAATTCTAGAGTTAAGGGGAGTGGACATGGTGCATATCGCACCTGCATATAGGGAAGGTGGCCTCCGAAACATTAAAAATCAAGTTTTCATCTACAAAGATAAGATCTAAAATATTATTAAGCTCATTGTAAAATGAATTAATTTGGGTTAAGTTAATGCTGAAAAGACTATCTATAAAATTTATTTCGTACGAGCTATTCACCCTTGTTGGTTTTAAGATACCATTATAATTTGTAAATTTGACTATACAATTTTATTGAGGTTAAAATTACCCAAAATACAAAAATGACACTCTTCGTTGTTCTCATAAAGATTCACAATATTGCTTATATGAGCAGCATACAAAGAATCGGGCTGGAAGGTGGAATGTACGAAGTGCACGAATAATTTACCAAGACTTCCAAAGATGCATACATACAACTGGTCGAGGAGAGAATCATCATTTT
This sequence comes from Eurosta solidaginis, assembly GCF_040869045.1. Classification (NCBI taxonomy): domain Eukaryota; kingdom Metazoa; phylum Arthropoda; class Insecta; order Diptera; family Tephritidae; genus Eurosta; species Eurosta solidaginis. Next base: position 105,932,102 of record NC_090323.1, on the reverse strand, counting down.
CTAAATGGACTGAAAAAGAACGGAACATCCGATTCACCACAATTAAAACGCCCCCACCTCTTAAGTAATTTGTATTATTTCCGTCTCTATCTTTTCGATATGTATTATAGATATTAGGATCGAAGAATGCAACATCCGCGAAGTTGCTGTTCAACCATGTTTCCACAATAACATAAGCATCAAACTCACAGCGAGACGAAGTTAAAAATACGTCACTAGCTTTTGTACGCATTCCCGAGATGTTTTGAAAATAAATACTTAACAACTTATTTATAGCACTACTTAGTGCTATTATCATTATTAATGAGCGTGTGGTTGGTACTTGCTACGTCCGCGATATTTTTCGCAGAGACTATCGAAAATTCTGAAAAGGCTTCACTGTAACATTTGTTGACCAGATTTCCGGGCGTACTAATTTTTTAAAGGAGGACTCAGGGGCTCCCAACTTGAAATTAACCCTATGCAACGATGGGAGTACGGCATCCTATTTTACCAGCTTAGTGCATGATAATGAAGTTTTATCCAAAACGATTTGCTAGCCACGTAATCTTTGATATCATCTTCAGAGACGGATGGCGAAAAGGAGGACAGATGAAGCCATTTGTATCGGTCAGCAACAATCAGATCCCTGCTTGCATTAGTGCCTCTAATCCGAACGTGCGCATTATTGTTATTATTATTACTTGTGGGCTTACGCGACACCTTCTACGACTGTGCACTCTTATCCACGGTAATTACTGTATTCGTAACAGTGCAAGTTCTATTATAGTTGCTAGTCCGTTTGTACATCACCTTCTGCCACTGCGCATTATCACCCAAATTATTTGTCTTATCGGAGAGCAAATGAGAAGAAACAGAAGCAGCTAATGCTGGTACCGCAGTCACTGCAGCCGTAGAGGTAGCGCAAGCATTGACATTATCTATCAGTGTACACGCATTAACACTAGTATTAGAAACAGGAGATAAAGCAAACGACGAAATAACATCTGTTAATGTCGACGTCACATCGCATGACACCGTTGACTGCATTAAGCTAGCCGTTGTTTTTGCAATGGTAGACAACAGGGTGGGTGTTGGGAAAATCTAATTCGGATTGACAATATGAGCGTAAGAATGTGTACCAACGAAAGATATTGTAGTTGGAGCATAAGTTGACGAATTATTAGTGGGCAACAAAGAGTAGTCAGCTTTGTTGTTAGCTCTATGCTTGAAACTATCAAGAGCGGCATTCACAGATTCTTTACTTCAGCAGTGAGAGAAGTAATCATATTGTCTTTTTCAAGAAGGTTGCTATGTATGTATAATTTGGTTTCCCCGCAAAACTTATACGGCTGTGCAAAATGACGTTGAGCAACACCATCAGCTCAGTCAGAATTGGGAAGGACCTCTCCGAGCCGTTCGAAACTAAACGAGGTTTCAGACAGGGTGACCCCCTATCGTGCGATTTCTTTAATTTGATGCTGGAGAAAATTATACTAGCTGCAGAACTTAACCGCACTGGAACAATATACTATAAAAGCGTGCAATTACTGGCATATGCTGATGACATTGATATCATCGGCCTAAACACCCGCGCTGTTAGTTCTGCTTACTCCAAGCTGGAAAAAGAAGCGGTAAAGATGGGTTTGATGGTGAATGAGGACAAAACGAAGTACCTGCTGTAATCGAGCAAAGAGTCAGCGCATATGCGCCTTGGCAACCACGCTACTGTTGGCAGCCATAATTTCGAAATAGTAAAAGACTTCGTTTATTTGGGAACCAGCATCAACATTAGCAACAACATCAGCACTGAAATCCAGCGAAGAATCAATCTTGCCAATAAATGCTACTTTGGACTAGGTAGGCAATTGAAAAGTAAAGTCCTCTCTCGGCGAACGAAAATCATACTCTGCAAGTCACTTATCGTACCCGTCCTGCTATATGGGGCAGAAGCATGGACCATGACAACAGCAGATGAAGCGGCTTTGGGAGTGTTCGAGAGAAAAGTTCTTCGAAAGATTTATGGACCTCTACGCGTTGGCGATGGCGAGTACCGAAGAAGATTTAATGATGAGCTGTACGAGCTATACGCAGATATCAACATAGTCCAGCGAATTAAAACGCAGCGGCTGCGCTGGCTAGGCCATGTTATGCGAATGAAAGATGATGCTCCGACCAAGAAAGTGTTTCTATCGGAACCCGCCTATGGAAGCAGAGGTAGAGGGCGGCCCCCACTCCGTTGGAAGGACCAGGTGGAAAACGATTTAAACTCCCTTGGTGTGACCAATTGGCGCCGGTTGGCGGAGCGAAGGAGCGACTGGCGCGCCTTGTTGGACGGCCATAACCGTTTAGACGGTTAAGCGCCAATTAAGTAAGTAAGTAAGTGCTATGTATGTTTTGAAGAGTCGAATTCATTATGGCAGATTCCAACACCAATTTGCTATTAACTGCTTTAAGATCAGCCACCAAATTATACACACGAACATTGTCGGCTTGAAGAGATGCCATCAACTTAAACAAATATTTTAAAGACACTTGTTGGTTATCTACATATCTAAAAGAAATATCATTACGCTTCGTAGATTTATCGGACTTCGGTGTCAGGGAACTCTTAGCATTGGATACAGAAGAATTACCGATATCAGCACTATTGGCAGTAGATGATTTCTCCTTAGCGATAGGTGGAGGAGGTGAACGGAAGGAATTCCGGCGCTGAGCAGCATACGTTTTAAAAAAAAAAACATTTCTCAGAGCTTTGCAAAAATTCGAAATCAGCCGGACGAATACCAACACAACTCGCGTGAAAGAGTTTACAGCACTTTGCTTACTGTACTTTCGGTTGATTTCTTTCAACCCTATGGCCGCAAACACAGGGCATTATTGTTGTTTACTATAGAAATTATTTATTGTTTTATAACATACAATAGAATTAATTGTTTTATTACAATATAAAGAGTCTCATAATGCTAGGTAGCATCAAATTGTTGCAAAATGCAATTATAAGAAGTCACTTTCTTATTAGAATTATACAGTTTATAAAAAAGAAATTAGAAGAGAAGACAAAACACGTCCGAAGGACTCAACGACTCAACGAAATGCAATATTAGTAGTAGAAATAGGAAGCAATTAGTTTACAAATACCCGATAAGTACTGAACTGCATAATTCCTTAGAACATTTTTTTTAAATTTTGTGATGACTTTATTAACTATGCCAGGATCTATTAGTGTGGCTGAACATAGGTTTTATGAAAAGTACGGACATGAAGGAATTGTGCACTTTCGTAACCCTATGAACATACGAAACCTAAACCAATTCAAAATTCAACGTCAAAAACTCGACTAGTAAATCGATTAATGTAAAAATGTCATTAGTAAATAATGGAGATGCCATAACGAAATTTACTTATTGAGCATGATAACTTATTCATTGCGTATGTTCGGGACATTCGTCTCCATTTAAGAATTTGTGGAATCGGTTTATATTTGGAATATTATGTATATAAATAAATAAATAAATGTAAGGCGCGATAACCTCCGAAGAGATATTAGGCCGAGCTTCTCTTGCAATTTGCGTCCTGCTCCTTTAAATTGTTCCTACAAATTGTCGGGACGGGACCTACTTGTTTTATGCCGACTCCGAACGGCATCTGCAAGGCAGATGAGTTTTCACTGAGAGCTTTTCATGGCAGAAATACAGTGATTGCAAAATCTGCCGAGTGTCGACCCCGCTTAGAAAAATTGTCTTCTAATTGAAAAAACTTGTTTCTAAAATTTAGATGCTCCTTTGCCGGGGTGAGAACTAAGGATCTTCGGTGTGGTAGGCAGAGCACGCTACCATCACACCACGGCGGCCACCGTCGGACCTCGGTTTAACGGGAAAAGTTCCATGAATAATTAAACGGAAAAGAGCTTTCCGAAATTTCGGAATAAAAAGGTGAATACTCCCTGTGTAGGAGGACCGCACAAACGCTTAACTCTTCTGTCAAAGTCAAGGCCGGAATATAAAGTTCTAAGCCAATAAGCCATTTTCTTTTATTTTTTTGTGTCAGTTCATTGCGGCGTATCACCCCATGCCCCATGCCTGTTCAAAGAACGTCCTATCTCAAAACATTTTAAAAAATTTCCCATTTCAAGATTTGTCACAAAAACGCCCTATATTAGAATTAGATTGAAGAACATCTTATCTCAGAATGCTTTTCATTAACTCCCTCTTATGCCAAAATGCATTGAATTTATGCTCAGATAGGGAGTTTTTGAAACAAATTTTGAGGTAGAGTATTTTTGAATAAAATTCTAACGTAGGGCTATCTCCAAACAAATTCTGACAGAATGACCAAACCAACATAACTCTTTATCAGTTCACGAAATATTTAGTAGAAAATGAACTATTTCCCCCAAAAACCTATTGACATTTACAAATTTACTACTAATATGCTACTAAAGGTACTTTTCTACTACTCTTTTTGCTGAAGGGGATTGAATTATTCCCCGTTTTCCTTACTTCGTAAAAGTAACCCGTCCAGATTTTTCAATTTGGGGGTGTCAAAGCTCTGTCATCATTCGAGAAGAAACTTCTAGTAATTGAATCATGACCGCCAACCACATTGAAACTCCTGGTTTCAAGTCTCGGGCAAAGCAACATCAAAAATTTAGAATTAGAATTTTCTCAATTAGAAAACTTTTTCTAAGCGGGTCGCCCCTCCGCAACGATTTTGAGTGTACTTCTGCCATGGCAAGTTTCTCAGTGAAAACTCATCTGACTTGAAAATGTCGTTCGGAGTCCCTCCAATTTCTAGGGAAAATTAAAAGGAGCATGACGCAAATTAGAGGAGCAGCTCGGCCTGAATTCTTTTTTTCTTACCATACCACTACATCAATTTTCCTATATCAAATATCGCGCCTTATATTTTACATAGAAAAATTGTGTCTGGGTGACCTCCTCCAAGTACCCATTCGTGGATCCGCCACTGTATATGTATATGTATGTAACGGATTGGTCATAAGGCCAATTGGCCATTTAAATGGGGGCAAATTGACTTGAGGGCTCTTCAATATTTGGTGTAGAGACGATGTAAGAAATTTCCGTTTGACCATGTGAACATTTCGGGAACAAGGCCATAACCATATTTTTACCTAGCTTTTATTAGTTTGGGTTGTATGTATGTAAGTTTGTAACGGAATCTCTGAGCACAATTTTAAAATCAGAATAGAGAAAAATTAGCGCCGCGGAATTTTTTATTCCAAATTTTGTCCAGGAACAAACATCAATCAATGAAACAGTCAAGGTCCTTCACGTACAAGTATATGGACGACTTCTGAACGTACAACAAAAATTGCAAATATATAATTGTTTAAAAAAGTAAAGAGCTACACTTTTATAAATAACCAAACTTAAAATTGGAAAATAATTTTTAATCACAAAGATTTTATCTTACATTAATAGAAGTTGGTATAATTTACCATAAATAATTTATATGTTTGTATGTTTAATGGTGTGTCAATTTTACTTAAGATTTTTTAAGAATTAAGGAGCTTAATACCGGTAATTAATAATTGTTATTCAATTACTATTTTTTTGTTTATTGTGAAAAACTAAGAAGGAGGAAACATTTACTGGCATATTGCGATGGTACCATTTCGAAAACCGCCACGTCATTATCGTCAGACAATTTCGTAATGTTTTTTATTTATTTCAACAGGTTTCACCGGTGATCGAACCAAGGTCAAACCGTAGAAGATTATGTCTTACTACCTTAGAATAACAAAGTTGCTTCTTTCATTAAAAAGAGAGGACTGTAGACTCATGACGGGTATTCTGATTGGTCACTGCCTTCTGGCGTTACATGTAGGAGGAAACGATCGAGCACATCTTGTGCTCGTGCTCTGCGCTTGCCAGGCTAAGACTCCAGCTATTAGACGTGATACAACTGTCAGATCTAGACGCAGCAAGTGGTATAGGTCAAAGAAGGCTTCTAATATTTTCCACGAGGACGGAGTTATTTTATAACTTAGGTCCTGGTTTTTGAAAGTTTTTTACAGTTTGCTCGTTAAACAAACTTGTGGTAACAGTACGGACTCATTTAGTCTATGTGAGGTCCTCATGGACCGCCAAGTTCAACCCAACCTAACTGTAGTGCCAAATTAAAATACATTAAAATAAATTGTAGATGGCAACCCTCTTTGGAAATGTCCAAGATGCAACCATACATCAGATGCACTCGGCATCACTAAAATTGTTAGAGTCGAGCAATTTGGAGAGTTTCTGATTGGTTGAAACTGCCGTTGATCGACGCCATGATTTACTTTCGACGCCGTCATTAATATCGTTGCTAAGCAACGTAAAGAAAAGCTGCCTAGCTACATAGTTGCGTTAGCGGCAGTTTTAGTTTGGTCAGTTAGAGTTGAGAGTTGAAGTGAACCGGCCGACCCTTAAGTACAAAAAGTAAAGGACTAAATTGAAAATCAAAAAATTACAGTTAGTGAAACTAAACCTGAGTGTGCAAATAAAAAAAAGGGAAGTTAAAGGTTTAAACAAAAGAACATGTACATTACAAACAAAAACTAAATAAATTCTATTGAAAAAAACACAAGGCAATAAAAGAATAATTGGTGAGTGCGGGTGGTTGTTTGCGTGCGCATTGGGCTGCACACCCACGAGCAAGCGTGAGTATGAAAAAGTGTAAAAAGAAATGGTTGGCGATGAAAAACCAACCGCTACATGGCGACCGTGACCGTGGGCCGAAGCCCTGTAAAAATGGTGGTAGGCCGAAAGGAGGCAAGCCTCCCAACAGGCGTGGGTGCTTAAATTAAAGAAAGAAAAAAAAGAATCTCAGCACAAAATTAAAAAAAAAAAAAATGAAAAAATGAAAAATTTACAAAAAATACACATACATACACACAAAGTTATAAAATCAAAAATTTACCAAAAAAGTTTAAAACCAAAAAATTTACAAAAAAAGTATAAAATACTAAAAACTATTACAAAAAAAATATAGAAATTTGAAAAATTACAAAAAAAATACAAAATATACAAAAACCCTACAAAAAAATTTAAAAACATCAAAAATCTACAAAAAAATACAAAAATTTAAAAGCCAGTTACAAAAAAAATTCTTACAAAAAAAATATAAAACATTAAAAAACTATTACAAAAAAAATATAAAAATTTGAAAAATTCCACAAAATACAAAACTTACAAAAACACTACAAAAAAAACAAAAAAAAATTATATTTAAAATCTACAAAAAAAATTTTTTTTAAAAATCAGAAAGTCAAAAAAAATATTAACACATTTAAACATTTGCAAAAAGAAAAATTTGTATGAAATCAACAAAAACGGTACATGGCAGTGGCGGTGGTTTTTGGCAGTGGCTGGTGAGTGAAAAATGATAAACCTTTATATGGATTGAAATAAGAACATTTAGAAAAAATATACACGCATAATATAAAAACTTAATAAAAAAAAACGGAAATAATTAGAATTTTCAAAATTAATAATACAACGAACTAATCATAGCAGAAATAATATTATTCAAAACAAAAAAAGAGTAAAAATTAAATATTAGTTTTGGCATAAACTGTACTAAATTCAGTAGAAAAACGGCACTAGCCACGCCACTTTAGTAACGGCACAAGCCACGCCACCGTCATAACGGCAAACTACCATACATCGAAAAAACCACCATACATCGAGAAACCGAATAGCGGTAGGCTAGTGACGCCATCAGGAACAGCAAGTGCAGCGGTAGAATATGAGGTGGCAGCAGCAGAACAGCAAGCGCAGCAGCAATACACCAAACGCAGCAGAAAAACAGCAAACGGTAAAACGCAGAGGCATTTTGGTATGGAATTTTTCTTAATTTTTAAACTCACTTTTATACTATCTAAGCTCATTTTATAAAAACTACTTAAAATTACTTTTTCAATTTCTGAACATTACAAAACCAATTTTCATACCATTTAAAAAAAAAAAAAAAAAAATTTTTTTTGGTTAATAAATACATACACAATACATCCATCAAATTTATAGACATACATTATATGCGTAAGATTTCAGGTAGGCACTGTGGGATAGGGTCGGACAAAAACAGAAAATTTTTTTAACATTAATTGATTCTAGTTTTGGTCCCACTCTGCCCTACAGTGGGCTCCATCACAAAAGAATACAAACAAAATTTTGTTAAAAATATGATTACAAATTTTCTTTAAAGCGGTGCGTCCGCGTAAAAATATTACATATTTTTTTAATCCCGGTGCGTCCGAGGACATTTATATTACAATTTTGGAAAGATGCGGTGCGCCCGTATCTATAAAAATAAAAACAAGACAATTTTGATAAAAGCGGTGCGTCCGTTTAAAGCCTGTACAAAAATATTTGCCATTCTATAATCTTTGCATTTAAATTCAAACAAATTTATAACTTTGCCATACATTTCTGATTCAAAAAATTTTTTTTCACATTCTGTACAATTAAAAATTCGTACATTTCAATAAATATATTCGTAAACAATCAACATCTTTTAAATTGCATGTGAATCCCAATTCCCATTCCCGTTTTACATGAAAAATTTTCAGCTAATTTCAATCATTGGATTTGGATTTGCGGACAACAAAAGCGTAAAGTATTTCTTTAATCTTTCTTTTCATTAACTAATCACTAACTTTAATATTTCAATAAAATTCACTAACTAGTTTTTTTGCTATAAGTATTCGCTAACCAATTGTATAATTATAACTAAAATCTAAAAGCTTTCAAAACTACATACTTTCACAAATTTCTTTTAAAATATTTTCATAAATTCCCTTTAAGAATACTTTCATAATTTTCTTTTGAGCTCAACTCAACCCGTTCCAATTTAATTTCTTTAAATTCAATTTCTATTCAATCTTCATAAACAAATTCCACATATCTTGCAACAAAAATTTTAATATTTTGTCTATTCGTTTCAACGCGTATGGACCTAAGAAGCGGGAAGGTTGTTTCTAAAGATTCCCATCCGAGTTCAAGTTCCAAAAATTCAGAGCAAAATTTAGATTCCGAAAACTCAGAGCAAGATATAGATTCCAATAATTCAGATTCTGATTCATCTTCAAGTGCATCGTCAACTGATACCTTAACAAGTGAAAATAATTATAAATTATCCCTGAGTGCAGATTTTTTAGGATTTGCTGATCAACCCGTAATTCCAAATTCTAGTTTTTCCATTCTAACTCCGGTTCTTAACGTTACAACCATGGCCACAATCGAGGAGAAAAAATCGTTTATTAATACTTGTGCCTCGATTATGCGAGACAACTACAGTGGAGACCCGTTAGCACTTGGCTCATTTATAAATAAAGTTGAATTAATGGAAGTATTCTCTACCGAAAATTTAACCCCTACTTTTATTGCATTTTTAAAATCCAAGCTCGAAGGCAAAGCTCGCGAAGCACTACCAACGCATATAGAATCAGTCAGCCAAATTAAAGAAGCGCTATGTAAAGAAATTAGGCCAGACAACTCGAAAGTTGTCGCGGGAAAAATTGCAGCCTTAAGAGTAACCAATAACAATTTTTCAGAATTTTCAAAGCAGGTAGAAGAGCTTTCTGACTCGTTAGAGCGCTGTCTAATCATTGAAGGTATGACGAAGGCAAAAGCCCATGAGATGGCGGTTGAACAAACCATTAGCGTTTGTAGATTAAATAGTAGGTCAGATATGGTGAAATCGATCCTTGCGTCAACAACCTTCAAAGATTCAAAGGACGTAGTAGCGAAAATGATTATAGAGCGAGAACAGGAAGTTAAAGAACGGCAAGTGTTAGCGTTTCGGTCACATCCGATAAGATATAGTAATTTCCGTGGAAATTCTAGAAGTAACAGTAATTTCAGATATAATAACAATAGTAATTTTCGATTTAACGGTAATGCAAATAGGCAACACACTAATACAAATTTCCGAAATAACAATTATAACAGAGGCAATAATCACAATTATAACAGAGGCTATAATCGCAATTATAATAGAGGAAATAGCAATTCCAACAATAACAATAATAATCGGTCTGGAAATAACAGAAATTCCAATAATCAGGGTTCAAATTCTAGAAATTCAGCCAATGTTCGTTCTTTAAATGCCGAAGCCCCTCAGGCGCGAACACTGAGGGAGCAGGAGCAATTCGACTAAATATTTCTCAGTCAATATATTGTCTAAATTTAAATTTTTCGATTTCGTCGAAGTCGCTTGTAGCGATTCACATAAAATATGTTCTTTTCTAGTAGATTCACAGGCAGACATTTCATTAATAAAAATTTCCAGTTTGGCAAACGATGTAGAAGTAGACGATAGTAACGTAATAAATATAACAGGCGTAACAACAGACACGGTAACGACAATAGGAACAGTTAATACAAGTATAATCGCATCAAATAAATTTTTTCCTCTGACTCTTCACGTTGTCAATGACAACTTTAATATCCCTTCGGACGGCATAATAGAGAAAGACTTTCTAAAAACGAACAAATGCATAATCAATTATGCTAATGACACAATTACATTCGGACAAGGGACAGAAAAGGTAAATATTTCAATTTTGCATAGCACTTCAACAAATACTCTTGTAATTCCACCAAGATGCGAAGTTTTTCGTGTTTTTAGTTTGAAAAATTCGACAAGTCCAGTTTTTGTCGATTCTCAGGAACTTAGTAACGGTGTTTTCACAGCAAAATGTATCGTTGATACAAAAAATCCAATAATAAAAGTTATCAACACCACCGACGAGGTCAAGTACGTAAAAGATTTCAATATTCAAACTGAAGACATTAAAAACTTCAATGTCTATCGAATAAATGATACATCTATCGATGCAAAACGTATAGAAGAGCTTAAATCAATTTTGGCAAAACAAATGCCTTCTTACGCTAAAAAGAAATTACTTGATTTATGTTTGAAATATTCTGATATTTTTGCATTAAAAGCCGACGTAATGACGCTTAATAATTTCTACGAACAAAAACTTAGATTAACTGACAAAACCCCTGTCTATATTAAAAATTACCGTTTGCCATACACACAACGCGAAGAAATCAATAAACAAGTCGAAAACCTATTACAGAATGATTTAATCGAACCTAGTTTTTCAAATTATAACAGTCCTTTAATTCTGGTACCGAAAAAAGATCCAACAGGCAAAAAGTCGTATCGTATGTGCGTAGATTTCAGAGCAGTCAATAAAAAGCTCATAGCCGACAAATTTCCACTAGCACGCGTTGATGACATACTCGATAATCTTGGCAGAGCCAAATACTTTTCAACTTTAGACCTTTTTTCTGGTTTTCACCAAATACCCCTTCACCCTAAATCTAGAGATGTAACTTCTTTCAGTACAGATCGAGGAGCTTTTCGTTGGAAAGTTTTACCTTTCGGGTTAAACATTGCACCAAACTCATTTTCTCGTATGATGTCAATAGCATTTTCAGGCATTTCGCCAAATCAGGCTTTTATGTATATTGACGACGTTATCGTCATTGGTTGTAGTGAGACACACCACCTTAAAAATTTGGAAAAAGTTTTCGAAACCTGTAGAAAGTTTAATTTAAAGCTGAACCCAATCAAATGCAATTTCCTTCGTTCTGAAGTAACTTTTCTAGGCCATAAATGTACGTCAAAAGGTTTGCTGCCAGACGATTCAAAAATAGACGCTATTAAAAGGTATACTAAGCCAAAAGACAAAGATGCGGTTAGGCGATTTGTCGCATTTGCAAATTATTACAGGCGATTTATACCGAATTTTGCGTCACTGGCAGCGCCTTTAAATCGTTTAAATAGGAAAAAAGTTGAATTTGTTTGGGACGAAGCGTGCGAAAACGCTTTCGAAAAACTAAAACAAGCACTAATGTCTCCTCAACTACTACAATACCCTGACTTCACGAAAGAATTTATAATTACAGTAGATGCTTCTAAGAGTGGGTGTGGCGCTATATTAAGCCAAAAGCACGGTGATAACGATTTACCAATTTGTTTCGCGTCAAAATCTTTTAATAAAGCAGAACAGAAAAAGCAATTATCGAATTAGAACTCCTAGCAATACATTTCGCTATAAAGCATTTTCGTCCATATGTTTACGGTACAAATTTCACAGTAAAATCTGATCATAGACCACTAGTTTATCTTTTTAACATGAAAGACCCTTCGTCTAAACTTTCTAGAATTCGATTAGAACTATCAGAATATAAATTTACGATTGAATATATAAAAGGAAAATCTAACGTTGTGGCTGATGCTCTTTCACGCATTAGTATAGACGAAATAAAAGAATCTACAAAGCATGTTTTAGCAGTCCAAACGCGATCACAAACCAAACAAAAGGAATTACAAAATAAAGACGATCATTTTACTGATACTTTTTGCGAAACGCCTATAGTACAAGTTTATGACAAATTTTCATACAATTTTTCAAAAAAGATACCGCGAATAAAATCGACTATACAATTTAATAAAAATAATGAGATCTCTAATATACAAATTTATGCGCATTTAAAACATAAAAAATTAAATTTACTTAATTTTGTGAATGCTAACGGAAAAACAAATTTAGATGAGTTATTTTCGAGGCTTGAAAAAGCAGCCGGCAGTCACAATATTAAGCAGTTAGAATGGCCAAAGAATGATATATTTTTCAAAGAATTTTCGATTACAAATTTTAAAATCAGCGGTAATAAAATTTTAAAATCATTGCAAATAATACTAACAGACTCTGTAGAAACTGTAACAGAAACAGAGCAAAAACAAAAACTTATGACAATTTATCATGAGGACCCTTTGTTAGGCGGTCATTGCGGTACAAAACGATTATATTCCAAATTAAGAACAAAATACTATTGGAAAAATATGACAAGAGACATTGCGAAATTTGTCAAAAATTGCAATAAATGCCTTTTAAATAAAGTAAAACCAAAAACAAAGGAAAATCTTGTTTTGACTCCAACCCCCTGCAAACCCTTTGACATAATAATTGTCGATACAATAGGTCCACTTCCGGAATCCAAATATGGTAACAAGTTCGCTGTTACTATGATTTGTGACTTTTCTAAATACCTGGTAACAGTAGCTGTACCAGATAAATCAGCAAAAACTATTGCTTGCGCTATTTTTGAAACCTTTATATTAACATATGGTACAATGAAAGCTATTAGATCCGATTTAGGAACGGAATATAAAAACGAATTATTCTCTGAATTGACGAAACTTTTAAAGATTGATCATGATTTCTCAACAGCTTACCATCACGAAACTGTTGGTACTGTTGAAAGAAATCATAGAGTCTTTAACGAATACTTACGTGCGTATCTGAATGAAACGTATTCAGATTGGGATACATATTTAAAATACTTTACATTTTTACACAATACTACAAGTAGTTCGGTTTTTGATAATAAATTTACTCCGTTTGAATTAATATTTGGCAGAAAAACTACAATGCCACATGAATTGCAAAAAGAGCAAATTGATCCGATCTATAACGTAGAAAATTACGCAAAAGAGCTTAAGTTTAGAATGCAAAAATCGCATAAAATGGCAAAAAATTTGATTAATAAGCATAAGATTAGAAATAAAGATTTATACGATAAAACGGCTAAGCCTTTAGATATTAAAATTAATGATAGAGTTTTAGTACAAACAGAACCTAGGAATAAACATAAAAATATATATCAAGGTCCCTACATAGTAAAGAATATTGATGGGCCAAATGTAACTATTTGTGAAATAAGTAAAGAAAACGAAAAAATTGTACACAAAAATCGAGTACAAAAAATTAATTAATCTAATAATCTATTATTAATCATATAAATATATTTTAAAACCGCCAATGAAGGCTAAAAAAAAAAAAAAAAAAAAAAAAAAAAAATGTAACAAACAAATATACATTTAATCAGGTAGATTTTACAATAAGAAAAAAAACCGGTTTACTTCAAACATTAAATTCAATTTCAAAACTAACTTTTATATATTTCACTTTACTCAAAATTTTCTTTTCATTTTTAATCATCTTTTTAGAAGTTGCACTGCGATGAACGAATGAGTCCCGGGTTAGAGCACCCTAATGCTAGCAAACTCCTTCGTTCATAACATTACAACAACATATTAAAGCCTAAAGAAGAATGTGGCAAGATTAATTACCTTAATCTTACCAAATTCTTCTTTTCTAAAGGGGGAAGATGTAGTGCCAAATTAAAATACATTAAAATAAATTGTAGATGGCAACCCTCTTTGGAAATGTCCAAGATGCAACCATACATCAGATGCACTCGGCATCACTAAAATTGTTAGAGTCGAGCAATTTGGAGAGTTTCTGATTGGTTGAAACTGCCGTTGATCGACGCCATGATTTACTTTCGACGCCGTCATTAATATCGTTGCTAAGCAACGTAAAGAAAAGCTGCCTAGCTACATAGTTGCGTTAGCGGCAGTTTTAGTTTGGTCAGTTAGAGTTGAGAGTTGAAGTGAACCGGCCGACCCTTAAGTACAAAAAGTAAAGGACTAAATTGAAAATCAAAAAATTACAGTTAGTGAAACTAAACCTGAGTGTGCAAATAAAAAAAAGGGAAGTTAAAGGTTTAAACAAAAGAACATGTACATTACAAACAAAAACTAAATAAATTCTATTGAAAAAAACACAAGGCAATAAAAGAATAATTGGTGAGTGCGGGTGGTTGTTTGCGTGCGCATTGGGCTGCACACCCACGAGCAAGCGTGAGTATGAAAAAGTGTAAAAAGAAATGGTTGGCGATGAAAAACCAACCGCCACATAACCTATATGAGAGACCTGCCAAATGCAATTACACTTTGGGCTTATATGTTCGTATAAAGGGGGTATAAGTAAAAGCTGAATTAAAATTAATGATTTAGTAATGGTCCGTTATGCTTTAAAACGTTTTGAATGTAAACGGCTTTTTATTAACAAACTTCAAAAAGGTTTCGTAAGCGATTTGACATAACTAATTCTTGTATAAACTGATGCTTTTATTCAGTAAAGTTTGCAAAATTTCGAATGAATTGTCTTTTCTCCCCAGGTTATATCATGTGAACCGGCCGGTATAGATATGAAGGGAAATAAGATATGTGACATGGACAGAAAACAACTTAGGATTTCAGATAAACAGCGAATAAGTGTTTGGGATATATTAGAAGGTCACAAAAATCCAGCACCCTTATCATGGGTTTGGTTTGGAGCAGTTAAATCGGAAAGAAAAGCACTGGCATATGAAGAAACGCATCGTGGCCTTAAGTATCATGCGCACAACCTGGCTAGGCCAGCTGATTATTTTTATGAGTCCTTACCGTTACCTCCCGAAGAGATAGATCCTGTTCCAGAAAGGATATGCATTGTAATGACACACTCAACATAACTTCATGCTTTTCAGTATATTTGCAATTTTTTATTTCTTTTAGAAAGATGAAATGAAGGCGGATACTCCGCTATCGGTCGATCAGTCACCTAGTGCTGCTGCATCTAGCAAAGCTCGCGGCAAGGGAACAACACGTAAGCGTAAACCAAAAACTTCTAAGACATCGCCTACTCCAGCACTTTCACAGCTGGCCCAACAAACGCCGCAGACTCAAGTTCAATCACAAACAACACAGCAAATAAACAACCAAAACCAAATTAATCAAATACAAATGCATTCACAGGTGAGTTTTTCATGCGTTTTTTTAGTGGGTGGGGATGCATCGAAACGTTTCTGCGTTCCAACTTATTAATTTTTTCTTTAAAAATTAAAGAAATGTTTCTCGATTTTGAGTTGATGCGTCCACTAGGTTAACCAATATATCGCACACTACTTAACTACAAAAGAGTCACAACTTGAAAAATGTAAATGTTCAGGAGAGAAGAAAAACGGTTTATGTGAAAACGTCTGTAATGTTATACTGAAATCCAGTTTTACAAAGAAGGAGACCTTCATTATAAAATGAATTGACGAAATTTTGTTGTAATTATTTGTTTAGGGACAAAATATATAGCAGTTTTGAATTTTTTTTTTTTTTTTTTTTTTTTTTTTGAATTATGACTATTTATGACAATTATATATGACAATTATTTATCAAAGAAGACACATTTCACAATAATACAAGCAAATTTACTTACTCTTTACGTATAAAAAGATACAATAAACTTTAAAACTTTTTTGCAACAAGATAATCAGGATCTAAAATAATACGCCTTATGCGTAAAAAAAACTGTTCACTTGTTCTTAAGCACATTGACACTACTAAAAATAGTACTCATTAGTTGATACAGCGCAAGTGATACAATCAACACCAAAGCTGGCATAACGGTAATTTTCCAGTTAAAGAAGAAAATAATGACATCGAAATTTAAGGGGCAGTTAGAGATGTGTACTGTGAATTGGTTTATGGAAAAAACACATTTTGAAAAATTTTAAGTTATTACTCTTTTGTAGTTAGTGTGCGATATGTTTGTCTTATAGTTGCCGTAGTGTGGTGGTAGCGTGCTCCGCCTACCACATCGAAAATCCTGGATTCAGGCCCCGGCAAAACAACATCAAAATTTTAGAAACAAGTTTTATCAATTAGAAGCAAATTTTTCTAACGCGGTCGCCCCTCTGCAGTGTTTGGCAAGCACTCCGAGTGTACTTCTGCCATGAAAAGCTCTTAGTGAAAACTCATCTGCTTTACAGATGCCGTTCGGAGTCGGCATAAAACAAGTAGATCCCGTCCCGCCAATTTGCAAGAAAAATTAAAAGGAGCACGAAACAAATTGGAAGAGAAGATCTCTTCGGAGGTTATCGCGCCTTGCATTTGTTTATTTTTTTTGTTTATAGTAAAATCCCGAAATATCAAACAATAAAAGTAGATTTTTACACATCCATGATTCTTCCGACGAAAAAAACAACTTGTTTCAACAAATATTTCTAATTATTTGCACATAAATAAGTTATAATTTTAGTTGTTACTATGTAGTTTTAAAGGTCGCGGGTTCGAATCGACCTCAAGGCCTAACAATAATTATTTTATCTTATTAATGTTGTATTCTTAAATAAAAACATTTTTAAATTAGAATAGAAGAAAGAAAAAATTTTAGACAACTGCCAAAGCTCTATACAATCGAGCTCGAGGCCTAACAATAATTATACAACGAGCTTTGGCAGCTGTCTAAAATTTATTTTTTCTTCTATTTTAATTAAACATTTTTTTCATTTAAGAAAAAAAATAAAAATATAATTATTGTTAGATAGGCCTTGAGCTCGATTTGAATCAGCGTTCTTACAAATCAGTAGACCGATATAACAACAAAAATTGGTATTTAATTTTTATATTAACCCTGCGGCGAATATGGGAAGATAGCCATGCAAAGCTACGGCTTCACACAACAGGTTTAACCACTACCTCTGAACTGGTGCTAATCGGATGCAGAGAGGGACAATTGGCAATCATTCCTATGCCACCAGTGCAAAAGTCTGAGAAATATAACGTGGTATGCAGATCATAAGAAAGCGCTTGAGAAATTTTCTTATTTTCGTTTGTAACGTGATATATCAAGGTATGATTGGTTGGTTCTTGCCAGACAATCCTTCTCCGGCCATGCGTATATCAGCTTCAGCATTCCCCTAAAGAGCCTAGAGAAGGGAGGAACCTTTAGAAATCCTAGGCCAACGAACTGGACGAGATTATGGAAGCATGTATAAACAAAACTGGGACATTTAAAGAGGTTGCCAATGTGGAAGATGATTCAGAAGAGCCAGCAGACAGTACTCACACTTCGATAACTTAGCGGGTAGTGCCGGGCTTGGTGTAGCATTATGCGTCATACCCACCTATGCAATACACTTGCGGCATTACGCATCATGAACTTCTATGCCAAATACTTCTTAGTAACAATCATATTACAATATTATACAACATAAATTATTGAACTAACACAGCGGTTAGCTAACATCAATGGAATGTCCGTTCAAAGCTAATAAATTCTGCTTAATACTTACATACAACCAATAATGTGAATTAACCAAATACTCACATTGATCTGCTGAATTTGCAAGCAGGCATACAAATCTACATGTATGCAAGCATGTATACAAATCTACATGTATGCAAGCATGCATACAAATCTACATGTATTCAAGCATGTATACAAATCTACATGTATACAAAGCATGTATACAAACCTACATGTATGCATACCCCGTTACCAATGTACATATTTTTAGTTTATTAGTATTAAGATAATAATGAATGTATAGGTTAAGTAAATAACTATAAAAGGGAAAGAATTTATTTAATAAAAAGAATTAATGTGTGACTACCAAACCCTTCACATCTTTTTATGCTAAATCAAACATTTCATGGCGATCCTGCCAGCCTGATCTTAAATTAGCTGAAAATTTGCTCTTAAGCAAAATTAGCTAGATCTTGCTGGAGGAAAAGATCCTAACAGATTTGGCTAAAAATCTGAAAGGTCCTGCCAAGTTTAAAACATAGAGAAAAATTTTTTTTTAGAGATCATGTTGGATAAAAATCCTGCACAGAGGAAAAGGAGCATTAATTACGTCGCAATCTAGATCAACCCAACGTAACTTGGTATGACAACTACCAATAATATTTTAACGGACTTTTGGCAAATTAGAATAAACTCATGGTGGTTATCTGGATCAATTAGTTATGAACGTTTTCTTGAAGCAAAATAATGAAAGCTCAATAATAAATTAAACGCATAAATGGATTGGAATAATCATAATATGTGGCCGGACACTAAATAAATGCAGAGTAGCAAACCAACAGGACATAAAGGACAATACGACTGGAAGCGAATGTTATGTATATTAGGTATATTTAAATTATTTAAATTTTTAGAATCAATTGAGCGGCCTTTAAGAACGCTAAGCCATTAGCAAAAACGAGTTTTTGCTTAGGAATTTTTTTTTCTCTCTAAAATAGGAATTGAAATAATTAAGGAAAATTAGTTGGGAAAAAAAATTTTAAATAAAATAGAAATAGGAAAAACATTTGTGTAAAACGTTGAACAAATTTAAAAAAAAAACAAAAAAAAAAAAAATAGATAATATAAAAATCTAATTTGACGTAAAATTTTTATGGAAAAAAGAAGTAGCAGGAAAATTAAAAATTTTTTATTAAAAAAAAAGGCTAAAATGCTAAAAATCTTAAATTAAAATTTATAAGAAAAAAAATTCAAGTAAATTGGAATGTTTAGGACACTTCTGTAAAATAGTCAATCAACTTCAGACAGTTCACCTATCCTCTAAAGAAAGCCCATAGAACATTTTAATAAGGTTTAAAAATTAAAATTACCATAACTACTAAAATGCAAAGAAACTCCTCAGATCTTCCTCTCTATTGGTATACCCGACACACTAGGGACCTACAAAAAGAGTTAGAAGGATTAAAGAAATTGTGGAAGATAATAGGAATGGAAAGGGAACCCACAATAGAGGACATTATAAACCCCACTACCAGGGAAGAGGAAATAATGTGTATGATTAGGATAGTGTTCCCCGAAAATTCCAAATGTTAAGTAGCACCAAAAAAAAAAAAAAATATATATATATATTAAAAGCTCGTTTAATACGAATAGATAAGAATATTTCTAAATATATTATAAACTACGCTAAGAACATTTTTTTTTGGAATATTAAAATTTTTTTTACAAAAATATTTTTTATCAACAATATCCACAAAATAAAAAGCCATAAAAGAAAATATCTAACTTCTTATTTAAATTAGAGAACTTTCAAGATGTCTTGGTGGACAAAAATAGCCCAAGGCATTATGGTAGCCATAGCTGGCTACGAGGTAGGTAAAGAAAGCTCTGAAACAACAGATAACAAGATAATCAAGTATGAGCCACCAACTAAGGTAAATACAGAAAATACTCCGAGCATCCCAGATGTTTGGTTAGCAGTTATAGTTGTGTATTCATGCTATTGATCATCACAATAGCTATGATGCTCAAAAACTATATGAAGCACAAATTTAAGCAGGTAAAACCCGCCACAACTCGTATCTAACCCATTACCTAAACCAAACCAAAGCTGAGGAAGAGCGATAAACAATTCGAGTAAATCTCAAATAGCAAACCTAAAAATGTCAAAATCGACAGTAAAGGCAGCCCTGCCTAAAGCGAACAGCAAATCAAAAAATTGCCTAACACCTCTGAATGCTCCTATATATAAATATAGATATATTAACGCGCTATATAAATTTGCAATAAAAGACTAGTCGCGCTCGTTTTCATCTTACAATAGAAAAATGGTAGCGTAGAAAATTTTCAAGTAACCAGATTGTTCAGGAAGTTATTGACTTAGGACAATATTCGAGCAGGCATAAAGAAATGCCGGCAATCCAGGACTTGAAATTTATAAGGAAAAACACAGTTGTCCTGAGGGACAAATTGGTGATAAAGAATTGAATATTTACTGCAGTAGACGAATTTATAAAATAATAATTTTTAACCAAGTTCTCTAAGATCAAATAATAGCACTAACCAAAGAGGTTGTGCATGTGACAATCCCGGTATAAAAATAAAAATATTCTTCATAAAAGTCATGACTATTCTGTCTTGGTGGCCGCCGCAGAAATCGCATGACACATAAGATCAAAGATATTGCTGGAAAATAGGGAAATTATTAAAAATTTAAAGATACGAATTTTTTTTACACCCACTGTACCTTCCACTTATCCATTAATAAAACTACTATCAATACATAGCTACCCCGCTCTTCCATCAGCAACCCCCTCTATTGTAAATACAATTTATTACAGATTTACTTTATTATAAACGAAAAAAAATGTCATGTGAAAAAAAAAATCCTTTTTCCTTGAATAATTTAAATAAAATAATTTATTACCTAGGTCTCATAAGGTCATATTTTTCTATTAGGGAAGTACTCTACTTTAGCTCCAATAGATTATAAAGTATTAATAGGAAAATAGTTTGCATAAGTTACTAAATAATGGTAGGATAAAAATGGTACGAACAATAAAAATAATTTAGAAACTAGTAATAGAAGCAATAAAGATAAGGAATTAGTAGTCCATCTAAGATATCTCTTGAAAATAATCTAAACATAAATATTCCAACTTACTCAGTTATTTAATAATAATTCGTATATAAGCAATTGAAAACAAAATTTTGTTTCTGCTTCATATTTTCATATAAATATTAGAAAATAATTTCAAAAAAAAAAAAACCGGATTTTAAGTGAGTGCACACATTTAAAATCCAGCTATAAAATATATACAGTAAATACAATAAGTAAATTAAGTAAAATAATCATTAAACTTAAAATTTTGACAAAAAAGGGATATGCATAAAATGTAAACAATAAAAATATCAAGGTCAGCAAATCAGAAACAAAGCAAACAACCTCTTTCACTACAATATCAAGTTACAGTAAAATATCAAAATCATTGAAAATACGACGAAGAGTCATACAATTGTTCACAAAACAATTATATAACCCTCTTTTTCTAAGGCGGATGGTCATAATGCGTCATACCCACCTATGCAATACACTTGCGGTATTGCGCATCATGAACTTCTATGCCAAATACTTCTTAGTAACAATAATATTACAATATTATACAACATAAATTATTGAACTAACACAGCGGTTAGCTAACATCAATGGAATGCCGAATATGAAACCCTTGTCCGTTCACAGCTAATAAATTCTGCTTATTACTTACATGCAACCAATAATGTGAATTAACCAAATACTCACATTGATCTGCTGACTTTGCACGCAGGCATACAAATCTACATTTATGCAAGCATGCATACAAATCTACATGTATACAAAGCATGTATACAAACCTACATGTATGCATACCCCGTTACCAATGTACATGCTTTTAGTTTATTAGTATTAAGATAATTATGACTGTATGGGTTAAGTAAATAACTATAAAAGGGAAAGAATTTATTTAATAAGAAATGTTCGTACTGTCAAAATTCATGAGAAAGGTTGCAATCAGCTTGGCTAATGCTTTCACCTTTAATGACTCCGCCATCAATCAGCTTTGCCAGCATAGTTCGAAATTAATAATCAACATAAACGATTTCATTTCGTTTTGATATGGTAGAAAACGAAACAAAATCATTTTGTTAATTTGGCGTTCTTAACGTTAATAAACGAAACGAAATGACTTTGTTTCGTTTATTAACGTTAATTATCGTAACGAAATGATATCGGTTCGTTGGTTAAGCATGCCTGCTGTAAGGTATTGTGCACAATGTTTAGCAAACGCCATGAAAACAAAAAAATTATTTTGCAACAGTGTGTATGAGTTTTAAATGTGACAATAGTGTACACTCACGAAATTTTTATCAGTGAATTTTCTTGTTCACAGTTTTGCTTTACATTATCAGAATTTCAAAGTTTACACAATTTCTTGCGTATATTTAAAACTCACAGTTAGTGAATCCAGCCCAAACACATTTGACTTTTTCGTCGTTTTGGCGCTTTCGTTACGTCAGCAGGCGACTTTGAACACAAACCTCTAAATGGCTATGCTCTTTAGCCTCAGGCAACGCCAAAGCAACACAAAAAGAATTCAAAAGCTTGCGTTTTGGTTGATGCCCTTTGGGGAGTTATTTCTAATCCCTTTCTTCAATTTGAAATAATATCTTTATTTATGAATTTGGAAATTTGTTATTTAAAATTTTCATCATGACAAAAATCAAAATGGGACTTCGCGTTCATTGTGGCGGGGAAACTTTCAACGCGGGGTTTTTAAAGTGGTGCCAGCGGAAAAAACGACACATAAGTCGATTGTGTTTGGGTCTTAAAGCTTGAAGTAAATTTTGAGCACACATTTGAGTAGTTGAGCAACGAACGAGATATCTAGAACTCTTATTTAAAGGTATACTTACCTGGATTTGCATCAGTTGTTGATGAAGTCTTTGCTGCTGTTGAAACTGTTGCTGTGAGGAAACCACGCTTGGTTTTCCACTTGATGCGGTGTTTCATTTTTCTCCTCCTCCAATTTTGTTGTCTCATCGCCATCAACGCCATGAAAGACATACTCTTCCACGTTAAACCCTTCTGATTCCATTGCCTCTCGTAGCCGTGCCTGAAGATCGAGTTTATTGCTGGTTGTATTCAATCCACGGCTCTCCAACTCCTTCAGTTGCTGGATCTTCAATTCACTCTCCTTTGCCACGTCGTTGTTGTACTCTGCAAATCTGGAATTTATTCAACAATTCCTGTTCTGACACCAATTGTAACGAATTTCGGGAAGTGGCAGCTTGCTTTATTGTTGTTGTGCCTTTATTTAATAACCGCTTAGTGATGTGAGTATCACTTAGTGATACTAATATTCGTCACAATATGTATATTGCGTCAGGTTCTTACAGAAAGTATCAATATATAATAGAGCTGTGGTGATTAATAGTTATTATAGAATATAGACAACTCATTTTTAAATTGCGGTGGATTAGAAACCAGCCTTAATCTAGCTGGGAGTGAGTTCCAAAGACGAACCGCGTTAATGAAAAATTAACGCTCAGAAGTCAGAGATAATGCTTAATGTAAACATGCAGTGCTTACCTTGTTAATTGTAGAGACGGACGATTCTGTTACAAGGATAAAGATTTTTGAACTGAGGCGGCCACCGTGGTGTGATGGTAATGTGCTCCGCCTACCACACCGAAGATCCTGGGTTCGCGCCCCGTGCAAAGCAACATCAAAATTTTAGAAATAAGATTTTTAAATTAGAAGAAAATTTTTCTAAGCGGGGTCGCCCCTCGACAGTGTTTGGCAAGCACTCCGAGTGTATTTCTGCCATGAAATGCTCTCAGTGAAAACTCATCTGCCTTGCAGATGCCGTTCGGAGTCGGCATAAACCAAGTAGGTCCCGCCCCGCCAATTTGTATGAAAAATTAAAAAGGATCACGACGGAAATTGGAAGAGAAGCTTGGCCTTAAATCTCTTCGGAGGTTATCGCGCCTTACATTTATTTTTTATTTTTTGAACTGAGCCCCGTTTTCACCAAAGTCAATATTGTGCGATGATATTTGGTCGCTGCAACGGAGAAAGTTGTAGGGCTGCCAAATTTCCGACTTAGAACTCCCACGGAATATCTTAAGCATAAATTTAGCGCGTCCCCAATTACCATCACCGCCAAAGAGGTTGTGGATGCCATAAACCATCTAAAGCATTGGGCCCAGACGGCATAGCCATGCCGATGCTTAAAAGCCTAGGTAAAGAGGATTTCAAATATTTAGCACATGTATTCAACCTGTTCCCTTCAACCTTTGTCATCCCTGAAAAATGGCAAATGGCCAAGGTGCTCCCGCTACTAAAGCCTGGGAAAGCAGCTAACATAGGAGAGTCATATCGCCCGATATCTCTCCTATCGCCAGTAGCCAAGACACTTGAAGCCATTCTGCTCCCCTACTCAAAGCAAATTTGCAACTAGCCTATCATCAGCATGGCTTTAGAAAATTACATAGCACAACCACCGCTCTAAATGTCATTAGCACCCAGATAAATTGCGGTTTAAATCAAAACCCCCACCAAAAGCGGTCAACCATGGCACGTTACTGCAAGACCTGGAAGAGTCCACCCTTCCCCCAAGTCTTAAAAGGTGGACCGCAAATTATCTGGGTGGTCGGCAGGCATCGGTGCAATTTAGGAACGCAACATCCAAACCAAGAAGAATTAAACAAGGGGTGCCACAGGGTGGTGTCCTATCCCCACTTTTGTTTAACTTCTACATATCAAAGCTGCCTTCGCCACCAGAAGGAGTCACTATCGTTTCCTACGCCGATGACTGCACAATAATGGCCACAGGCCCAGGCCGACAGATCGATGAGATTTGCAACAAAATAACCGGTTACCTCCGTGATCTCTCCGGTTTTTTCGCCCCGCGAAACCTGACACGCAGCCGCAATTGTTCCGAAAATCCAGAGCCGTAATAAAATCTTCAAATCCCTTGATGGCAGTACCTGGGGAAAAGATAAAGAAACGCTCATTACTACATACGAAGCAATTGGCCAGCCGTTTACGTGCTACGCGTCCCCTATATGGTCGCCAAGCCTATAAACTACCCACTGGAAGAAGCTACAGGCCTGCCAAAATACTGCTCTCAGAATCGCTACGGGCTGTCTTATGTCCCCAGAACACCATCTACATAATGAGGCGACAATACTCCCCATCATGGAGAGAAATGAGATACTAACCAAACAGTTCCTGTTGAATACCCAGAAACCTGGGCATCCAAACAGACATCTGATTGCTGAGCCAACACAGCCTAGGGGCTTAAGGAGTCATCTCCGTAAGCATTTTGAGGAAATACGGCACCTGAGAACCCAGCCGTATGAAGCAAAAAACGCAAGCAGCCCCTTGGTGAACTCCACAAACAGGCGTCGGACCTTTATGCCGGGAATTGCCAGGTGAATCCAGTACTCAAAGGAAAGTACCCAAAACTTGTAGAAGAGGAACGCATACTCCCAGGGAAACGCGTGTCACTCTTGCTCAACTTCGTTCTCGATACTGTAACAGGTTAAACTCTTACCTATCCAGAATCAAACCCGACATACAAAATGTATGCCCCACTTGCAATGTGTCCCCACATGACATCAACCATCTCTTTAATTTGAATGTGGAACCAACGCGTCTAACACCCCTTTCATTATGGTCCACCCCTGTTGAAACAGCAAGCTTCCTTGGACTCCCGTTAGAGGATTTTGATGACAATTTGTGATCGGTCGCGGCTGTTAGGTGGGGCGAAGCACTGCTACAATAACAACAACATAAAGAGAGAGTATTTGGCCTTATACATATGTAGAAAATAGACCTGCCACCGCTCTTATTATGTTAAAATTATTAAGCGTTTTAGGATAAACTAGCCTTTACCGGCGGCTTCGCTCGCACCAAAGGCCACAAATATGTAATGTCGCTTTTGTGATTCACATCTCAAACTGAAATTTCAGTTGTAATTTTAAAAGTTCCTTTATGATTCAAATCATAAACAAAGCAAGTTTTAAAATTAGAACACACATGCAACACATGCTCCAACAATTTTTGCAGTGTGGATTTGACGATATATGTATGTGAGCTCAAGAAATTTGAAAATTCCTCCATAATTTGAAATTTATAAACGAATGCAGTTATGTTTATAAAAAAACTGGTAAAATTAGTCAGTGTTTATGCGATTGGTACCTTTTTTTATTTGTAAACTGATACATTTCTTTTCTAGGCTCACGGCAACACTGCCAACAGGTCTGAAAAGGGTTTCGTTTTCCCACGATTGTATAGGAAACGTGCATTAGTAAGTTTTTCTACTACTACTTCCTCTAATACTACTATTTTAAAAATACTTTTTTTAAATACTTTTATGTTCGTTGTTTGCGCGGCGTAGGCTGCCACCCGTCCCATCTCCTTCTTGTACATACGTATATCCATGAATTTATATATATTCCGTATCTTGTACTGTATTTTATTATATGGAATTGTATTATATTGAATTACCCATAAAATCAAAGAATTGTATTTACCCTTAAATTTCCCACTGGGAATCCTCTTGGACGTGTGGCAGCCTCCAACGCGCAAAATCCACCAAATGTAATTCGCCGCAAATGCAGGATGGCGATCTGGCAAAATCGCCACCTGTCAGAAAACAACCACTTTTTTTTGGTCTTGTAAATTTTTCATATAATTGTTGTCATCTTTGCCAGAAAAAGACAAGTTTTCCTAAATAAAGTTTTGTTTCGCGCAAATTATATAAATACGAATATCCCGGTTGCAGAGTTTTTTTGGAAATCAAAGTGCTGTTGAAAGATTGTAATTTGTGCTGTCGTGCGAACCATCGTTTTCCTGGAAAATCATCACCTTTTGTACCAAGCAACACTGTGCGAGGAACACCCAATTTACATACGGTATTGTATTGTTATATCCATTTTATGCTCGCGTCAATTGTATATTACAAACAACGTGAATCTTGCCATATAAACTTTGCGATAATCGCGCATCAGTACGGGTATTTCATATCGTACAACCACAGTACTGTATTCAACCGCAGTTGTTAAAATCACCCCTCAGGGAAATAAAGAATAAACCATAACCTAATCCAAGAAAGGTGTTATCAATTTGGGCACCACATTCTCGTGTTTGAGAACTTCCTCCTAGTGTGCAATACTACGCCGGAACTGCCGAAAGTTATCTGACCAACATCAGCTGTTCAATACATAGTCCAAGCACCTGTAACTACCAAGCATTTGCAGTTGGAATTCTTGGTCTACACGTACACGTATTTGCCTAATCTCATTGGAATCGGGTGTGAAGAAAGGTCATCCACAATTTGGTAAGAAGCCTCCACGAGGAAAAGGCGTAAGCGTGATCGAGTCAGCGGATAGCCAATCATTCCACCTCAAATCGGCGATTACCGAGGTGAGTCTCTAAATTAACTATTCGTATTGCAAAATGAATCGGCTTGCATATAATTAAATGTATGTGAAGGCGAAATGAATGTCAATAATGCGCTGCTTAACATAAAGTCGACGTCAGTCTATGGCTATTCCGTATTTCTTGCCAAAAAATGTATGTTTTTGTTTTCGTACTATTGCAACACAGTTCGGGAATTGGTTTTCGAGGTTGAGAGAGAATATTTTCATATCAGTTTTTTAGTGTTTTCGCAACCTTGTTGCGATGAATAGCGAAACGAAGCGTACGATATTTCCAATGTATTTTTATACTCCCCTAACACCCCAAAACACACAAACGTCTCACCTAGCACTCGCTGACACTGAAACCTATTTATGAGCCGAAAATAGGATCATCCCTGCTCTACAGTTTTGTTCTGTAGCTGCACGAAATAAGCTGTGAGCCACTGTATGTAGATTCAAAGGAAATTCAAGTACAGAACAATAATAGAGCGTACACAAATTTAGTTCGAATAAGTGATAATAATGTTAAATTTAGTGAACTGGCCGGAAAATACGTGTAGAAAATATTTATGTATACAAAGGAACATTACTACTAATGTAAGTACTGGTCATACCCTGTGCAAAGGTTATAATAATTTTTTATCACGGAGATAAATTACACTGTTGAAGACGGTTTGCAAAATATTGTGGAAAATCCTACGGACGATAGTGACAAAACCAACCTCATTTTATATGCAGGGCGGCTGACAGTGCCACTAAAATCGGAAATGTCAATAATTTTCTTCGAAAATGCGGCGTGAGCCCGTTGAAAATTCGGCGGATCTCCAAACCATCGAGAGCAGATTGAGAAAAAATTGCATCAAGTGCCAATTACCTTAAGAATACTACCATCAGTAGTTCGGCTTATTCTTCAGATTTTGTTTTTTTATATTGGCATAAATGTCACAGCCATACAGTAGCGTAGGTATTAAGTACGCTTTTGCAAAAAATAGTTCTCTTTATATTAGGGCGGGTCGATTTAAAAATCGCTCATTGCTCTGTGAAAATCGTATTCTAGGGATCAAAATAAGAAACTTTGCCGAAGGAACCATACCTCTAAAACGAATTCTGATGTCCCCCAATTTGGGTCGAACTTTTGGGTAGGGGCAAAATTTGAAAAATCCCACTTTGACCCATTTAGAGTGCTCCAA
Source organism: Eurosta solidaginis (assembly GCF_040869045.1). NCBI lineage: Eukaryota > Metazoa > Arthropoda > Insecta > Diptera > Tephritidae > Eurosta > Eurosta solidaginis. The sequence continues at coordinate 105,903,530 of NC_090323.1, read as the reverse complement.
TCGAGTCCAAATGTATGACCGACCCCCACTTACTTTGGAGGCCCGACCCACCGATGCCAGTGGCACACCCCTGGAACCCCCCCTAGGGGTTCACCATACAAACATTTCAAAAAATCGACGGTTTTGCACTTTACATGAAAAAATCAGCGAAATGCCTATGTTTTTTCTTTTTGGAGTTTATTTTTCTCTTTAGAAATTTATTTAGTCAGAAGATATGTAAATGAAAAAATGAATTTAACTTAGTAATAGAAAAGAAATTCAAAAAAATTATTAGAAATTATACTTTTTACAACCCTTTTAAAACCAAGGCATCACTGTGATGCATTTGCATGTCGTAAACATAGTTGTGTGGGTTTTTTATTCAACCGTTTTAAAAAATGAAGGTATCACTGTGACACAATTGCAGATCGTAAAATTGCTTGTGTTGTTTTTTCTAAGCCACCACAAGACACAGCAGGTAGAATTGAAATTACCATTTCATTCTTATTACCTCGTCTCGTATAACGCAACAGTTTTTGTGAATGCATTAAGTCGTTGTGCAGAACTCAATGTGTGAAGTTCTAGTTTCATTTAAAAAAAAATTAAAAAAAAAAATAATAAGTGAAGTGACCATTCCAAATCAAAAAGTTTACAATGAATCCACCATCCTCTACACCGTAAGATGAACAACTACATCAACAACTATCGAAAACCCAATGCGTCTGTACCCAAGCATGATGTTACTGTTTTTGGTGTGTCTACTGATTTAACTGTTAAGTTATGAAATGACCATTTACATAAATTAAAATTTAACAATTTGAATATTTGAAAAACAGCAAGCTAGACTTACGAAACTAGTCGACTAAAATTTGGACATATTTAAGTAATTGAAATTTAAGTAGCAAATTCCAAAATGACAATTAAAATGAATAAAAAATGAAAGATGTTGCTGCTGCTTGCCTGCCGTGGAGCCGGAAATGACCAAACCGAATATGGTCGGTTGCAATAGCAGGCTTCCTATCGATGAAGTTGGTGTACCGCTCACCATGATTTTGGCGTACACGTCTGCGCCGATTACGAGCCGAATAGGCGACGAAACATAAAATTTTGGATCTACTAATCGCATGAATTGCAATGGCGTAGCAATCTTTGGGTCCAGATTTGTTCGTGGACTTATTTTTGCATACCCCTCAACTACCGTCGCCAGTGTCGGGATCCGCTCGGTTACGCCATGTTTTCCACGAAAGGTTATGTGACGACTTTTACTGTGGCCACCCCCTGCACGATCCAGTTGAATTTCTCGTGCTAGCTCTTTGTCGATAGTCGTATTCGGAGAACACGGGTCAATGAGTGCCCGCACAAGGTGAAGTCGGCCACCGGACTCAATTTTGACTATGGCGGTAGGTGCTATCGGCTCGAGGGTGGTCAAAATTGGTGCAGATGCAATTGAGGCTATTCTCCCTGCTCGAAATCCTTTCGGTGTTGCGCGTTGGAGGGTGAACAATTTGATCTCGTTGGCTCGATTAGGCTCTTTCCGCTTATACGGTTTGCTTGCGTTAGGAGCTCTGTGATCATTGCGACGTTTGGACGGTCGGAAAGTATTTGATGCCGAGCCGCCCTGTCGCCAATTTTTTTGCGGAGCAGCACGAGATGCTGAGCTTCCCAAACGTTGACGAACTGGTGTACGAAAGTCTCTACCAGTAAGGCTTCGTGGTACCGGCGATTGGAAAGTATTTAATGTCAAGTCGCGCGACCGCCTTTCGTATTGGATGCAGCGCCACTGCCTTCTATTGGAAGAACGCCAACTGCCTCACTTTGCTCCAACTCCTCTTCCTCAACCTGTTGAGCCCACGATTTTGTCTCCTCAGTGACGTGAATGGACAAAGTGTCGTCATAATCGTCGTCTACGTCGCGGCGACGTAAAGGCCCCGTTGACGTCGGCCGCTCGTTGGCGTCGGCTTCTATATGAAGTGTGGTGTGATGCTTCTCACCACAAGGATGGCAGCGTGCAGTTCTTGGACAAATTTCCATGCGATGAAACGGAGAAAGGCAATTTGGGCAGTATTTGTGGATGAGTACCACCCGTAACCTCTCCTCCGGTGACTTGCCACGATACTGAGGGCATAGCCTTATCCCATGGTTGTTGTTGCAGATGCGGCATGGTATCGGGAAGGAATGTGAACCATGTTCTGACTTTTTGTGAGATGCGACAAAACGAGACATTCTGTAATGAAAAGAATGTGTTTTAGTGAAAAGGTAATGAAAATGGAAAATGGAGGCGATGGGCGGGTGATGAGTGACGAGGCGTTTAGTATCCTTGATTAGTCGGTGGATTCACTCGATGGTAGTCGGACAAGTTTGACGATTGGTCGTGTGACTAGTCATTTCTCGGTCCGAACCTTCACTACTCGTACGCGATTGTCCGCACCGCGATGTATATCGATGACTCGGCCAAGTCGCCATTCATTTGGAGGCACGTTATCTTCACGGATCACGACGAGATCATCCGCTTTCATGTCCGGTTGCTGTCGCTTCCACTTAGTCCTCTCTTGCAGCTCCGTAAGGTATTCGTTCTTCCATCGTTGACAGAATGAATGATGCAATACTTTCATCTTTTGCCATCGGTTAATCACTGATGCTGGATTCTCGCTAACCTCAATCTCCGGGGGAGATAACAGAGGGGCGCCTATAAGAAAATGTCCAGGAGTCAATGGTTCTAAGCTCGATGGGGCATTTGAAGCGGGACTAAGAGGTCTTGAGTTAAGACAAGCCTCAATTCTACATAAAAGTGTCGAAAACTCCTCAAACGTATATTTGAGTCCAGATGCTACTTTTCTAAAATGGGTTTTAAAGCTCTTCACGCCAGCCTCCCATAAGCCCCCCATGTGAGAAGCTGATGTGGGTATGAAATGCCAAGAAAGTTCTTGATAGAAGTACGTCGAAAGAAGTGCAGTACGAGAATCAGATATAAAAGCCTTAAATTCAGCCTTTAGGGATCTAGATGCTCCAACGAACTTGGTTCCGCTGTCTGAATATACATTTTTGGGACATCCTCGGCGCGATATAAACCTAGAAAAGGCTGCTAGAAAGGTGGTAGTGCTAAGGTCATTTGTGGGTTCTAGATGAATGGCCTTCGTTGTGAAACAAACGAAAAGACAAACGTGTTCCCTTTGTAATAACACAAGCTCTACCTCTATAGTTTTTTATCTCGAAAGGACCTGCAAAATCAACGCCGGTTATTGTAAATGCCCTAGAAAAAGTCGTGCGTTCTGAAGGTAGGGAAGCCATGATTTGAGATTGCGTTTGATTTTTGTATATAGTACATACCTTGCAATTGTGGATGACTGACTTGATCATAACTTTGATCCGAGGGATCCAATATTGTGCTCGAATGATGCGCAACAATAACTGATGTTCTCCATGAATTGATATTTCATGGATAAACTTCACTAACAAGCGTGAGTAATGGCAGTTATACGGCAGAAGGATTGGGTGCCGTTCTTTGTAACTAAGGTCTCGCGATGCTCCGAGACGACCTCCGATTCTTAAAACTCCGCTTGAGTCGATAAATGGATTTAAGGCTAGAATTTCGCTTTTAGCGCTTATCGCAAGTCCGGATTTTAAATTCGAAACCTCCGCTGGAAAATGTTGTTGCTGGCAGAGGGCAATTATTCGCTGGGTTGTACCTTTTATTTCCTCCGCAGAGATTGATACAGAAGCTGCTTGAAACATTGATTTCTGAGTGGGGTGGGTCCTTTGGATGAAACGAAAGACGTACGATAGAACTCGTAAAGCCCTTGGAAGCGAAGAGAAGCGTTGGAGTATATCCGACACTTCAACGACTTTCGTTGCGTGGGAGAGCACGCGCTTTCCCTCTTCGTCAGTTTGGAAGCCCGACTCTTGTTTTGGCCATTCTGACTTGCCTTCTTGCAGCCAAGAAGGGCCCTGCCACCACAAGGAGTTTTCAATTAAGTCCTGCGCTGTCACTCCACGGCTAGCTAAATCGGCAGGATTCGCCGCTGAATCGACGTGATACCAATGGTGTTGTCCAACCTTGTCGATGATTTTGGTAACCCTGTGGGACACGAAGGTTGACCAAGAGCATGGTGGCTTTCTAAGCCACGCTAGCACTATAATGGAGTCAGTCCTGTAGTGATCGAAGATCCAGGTTCATGACTACAGCGTCCATCATTTCAGCTAGCAATACTGCTCCACACAATTCGAGACGAGAAAGGGAGATCGTTTTCACCGGGGCTACTCTGGTTTTTGCTAACAGAAGATTTACATGGACGGCACTGCCTTCATCTACGCGCATATAAATGGTTGCCACGTATGCCTTTTCGGAGGCGTCGCAAAATCCGTGGAGTTCCATTTTGCACTGTGGAGAAAACCTAACCCATCGTGGAACCCGAATGTTATTAATAGCTGGATACTCCACCGAAAATTTTTGCCACCGGTCTAATGTGCTTGAAGACACTTCTTCATCCCAACCTGTTCCGTCTAACCAAACATTTTGCATCATACTGCATTATTGGAGCAAGCCACCCGAGAGGATCAAAAGGTTTCGCAATTGCTGACAAAATCTTACGTTTAGTTACTTCTTGACCTTGATCGAATTCTTTCGCAGTGAAGTAGAAATGATCCGAACATGCATTCAATCGAATGCCGAGGGCTTTAACGCTGCTTGCGTCCTCGAAGTCTAAGAAGTCTTGGCTAAGCAGATGAGCTGCAGGAATATCGCTCAAGACTTGCCTACAGTTGGCGGCCCACTTTCTAAGAGGAAAGCCTGCTGAATATAAGACGCCAGAAATTTAATCACGCGCTTGGATTGTGGATTCCAAGTCGTGCCCACCTGCAAGTACGTCGTCGACTTGCATATGTCGCGTTAAAATAGTCGCGGCGGCTGGATGTGAATCTTGAACGCCGTCTGCCAATTGAAGCAATGTTCTTATTGCTAGGTACGGAGCACACTTTACCCCGAAAGTTACCGTATTCAATTGAAATTGACGGATGGGTTCATCTGTAGACTCACGGAAGAGAATTCGTTGAAATTTCCTCTGCTGAGGATGGACAAATATTTGGCGATACATCTTCTCGATGTCGCTACTAAAAACGAATTTGAACAGCCTCCATCTAAGAGTTAAGATCGTAATATCGCTTTGTAGGACGGGACCAGGAAGCAGAGCATCGTTTAAACTCACGCCGTTATCTGATGGACACGAAGCGTTAAACACCACTCTCACCTTCGTAGAAGTGCTTTCTGGCTTACTCACCGCATTATGGGGTAAGTAATAGGATTCGGACGGATTTTCGGACAGGCTTAGTCGGATTTCAGACATATGACCTAACTGATCACATTCTTTAAGGACTCTTGTATACTCCTCTCGTAAAGAGGGGTTTTTGGCTAGCCTACCTTCACAACGAAAATATTGCGAGAACGCAGTTTTACGTGAACACCCTAAAGAAATATCTGCTGGGAAATTCTTTCGAAAGGGTAAAGAGACCGTATATCTCCCCGTATCCGTTCGCGTCGTAGTTGCTTTGTAAATCTCCTCGCAGTATTCCTCATCGGCCGTACGGATCGCTCCACATGATTTGCGGATAGACATCACCTCCAAGCACAAGATCAACTAATTTTATTCCCGGGAAGTTTTGTTGGATGACAGGGTCAACATCGACGGTTGGCAGACTGCCTGTCAATTGAGGTAACACTAAAGCCGTAGTGCTGATGGACACCGTTGTATCAAGGGGTGAGCCTATATGGATACGGCAGGCTAGGGTGGAATGAGCGGACACCTTATTGTTGATACCTGACACTAGCGTTCACTTTTTTGACTGGAAGCCCAATACTAATAATATGTAATGTGCCCAATACTAATATAAGTAATAAACGCGCACTCGGAGCCGGAGTCTATTAAGGCTCGGGCCGAGTATACTGTATCACTATATCGCAGGTGGATTTGAGCTGTTCCCAGTAGGATACCTTTATGTGTGTTCGAAAAACACGATTGGACTTGACTCGGAGAGTCACTGGTGGTCTGAGTGCGACTTTGTTCAGAAGTGGTCCGTTTGGAAGTAGTGCCGGTACCACTCGGCGTTGAACTCGAAGAGCCCGGTTTTGACGAGCAGTTTGCCTGGACTGGGTTTAAATGCAGGAGAGTATGATGTCGTGCATGGCAAGTTGAACAGTTGTAGGCGCTGTTGCATTTCGCCACACCATGTCCGGAAGACAAACAGTTCAGACACAAATTGGTCCTTCTCACATGCTTACTGCGATCAGACGGAGTCATCTTTAGGAAGCGTGAGCAGGATCGAACGTGGTGAGCATCACGACTGCAGAGTTTGCATTTCGCATTTGATACGCTTGCCTGAAAAGTGTTCAATTTTTTGCGGTTCCCCTCGTTTTGTGCTTTGAAGGGTTGAGATTTGGTCGGCTATGAGCTTCGCAAGTCAAAAACAGTTTCCAAAGTCTGGAAGCGACTTGTTAGAAACTTGTCCATATAACTCCATTTTGAGATTTCGGTTTTATCTTGAACCGATTTCTCCCACAAGGAAAGCGTAGCTTCCGGAAGTTTCGTGGAGCAGAGGTACGTAATGATCGCATCCCAATTTGATATGTCAACTTTATGAATCTGGAGTGCCGAAATGCAATTACTTATTCCCCGCTGAAGTTGTTTGATTGCACTTCCAGATTCAGTTCCTACGGGAGGGGGGGGGGGGGGGGGGGAGGTTGAAGAGGATTTTCAATTGGCTATTAACAAGAATTCGTCAGGTTCTTCCACGCGGTTTCGAAACCTTCATTTGTAAGGGGACATTTGCTTACTATTTCTCTTGCTTCGCCCTCAGTTTTTTTTATTAAATGGCATAATTTTTCTACTGAGGCGAGCCCCTGATTCTTTATGTAAATGGCCGTGAATAAGTCACGGAATGTTGGCCATGACAAATAATCTCCCTTAAAAACTTCGGTATCACAAGGCGGAAGCCTAATATTGCGTTACCTAACCGAGTCGTCGCTTGATTTTTCAGAGGCTTTATCTTTTTGCTTTGTAGCTAGGTCACCTATCAACTCTATGCACTTCATATACGTCGTGTACGCTAACTTATACTTTTTCTTCGCTGCACTAGCATCTTTGGAAGATGTTGCAGAATCTGACCCCTGAAACTCACTATAGCTGCGTTTTATTTTGCCCCACAGCTCTTTAGCCTCCTCCCTTTGGGTTTCGATGACTGACTGATTGGGGTTTTCGAATTCACGAAAGTCCGCCTCGAGGTCTATCAAAGACTCAACTAATTGGTTGAAACTTGCCTTTTTTTATTAGTTTGTTGGATGAAAAAATTTACTGTGGATTATTAAAAACTTGGACGAAATCCGAAAAACGCACGTAGTGCTAAAGTGTTTTTAAAATCCAAAATTATTAAAATTGGCGTAAAACTTAAGTAGCCTACAGGTATCGTAAACTTTTTGCCGCTAAAAATTTCAAACTTGTCACCGAAATAGCACACTGGTAAATAGGATGAATTTGAACGGAAAAATAAATTTCAGTAAGAACACCAACCAAAATCCCGAAATAACTCACCAAAATCTAGAAATATTAGTATAATACAACTAAATAAGTGAGCAGAAAAAAGAGAAAAACTCGAAATTTATGTACAAAAATATTTATTTATTATTTCAAAAATGATCACAAATTATTTGAAAAATTCATGTATATACGCAAATTCGCCTTGATTTGTTTACTTCTTTTATTTCGTTTTTCTTGCACTTGTTTTTAATAATGCGATAGCAAATCGCTATTATTATGACTTTTATAAATGAAAACGATTATATTTAATGGTAATTTCCGATCAGTTTTATTAATTTATATGTAGTTTTTCAGCTTTACTGATCTATTAGGGTCAAGTGCATCGATTATAATTGTCGAAATAAACGCGGCACGAGTGATTTTGTATTCATACAAATTATGTGATAATCAATTATTTAAATTGAATTTAAAGTGCAGTGCTGTGTTGTGATTAATTTAAAGGGAAAAAAAAACAGTGTCCAATGCGCAATTTTGGCCGGATATTTGTGCCACCGATGAACAAAAATAATAGCAATTTGAAGACGGACGGTAAAAATGTAAGGAAATTCCCAATTTGGACACTTGTTCACGTATTTAAAAAGATTAATTTCGAAAAAAAACTTACTGCGGTTTGTTTGGCTGCGGAATTATAATTAAACATTTTGGCGGCCACCGTGGTGTGATGGTAGCGTGCTCCGCCTACCACACCGTATGCTCTGGGTTCGCACCCCGGGCAAAGCAACATCAAAATTTTAGAAATAAGGTTTTTAAATTAGAAGAAAATTTTTCTAAGCGGGGTCGCCCCTCGGCAGTGTTTGGCAAGCGCTCCGGGTGTATTTCTGCCATGAAAAGCTCTCAGTGAAAACTCATCTGCCTTGCAGATGCCGTTCGGAGTCGGCATAAAACATGTAGGTCCCGTCCGGCCAATTTGTAGGGAAAATGAAGAGGTGCACGACGCAAATTGGAAGAGAAGCTCGGCCTTAGATCTCTTCGGAGGTTATCGCGCCTTACATTTATTTTTTTTTTTTTTTAATTAAAATTTTTTTTTTTTGTTAAACTCCGCGAAAATAACTTTTAATATGGTTATTTTAGTTTTCTTATTGAATTTGAATTTTGCACAGAAATCTTCACCCGTATTTGATTATTCTCTTTTTTTTTTTGGTGAATGTGGGAGTAGGATGGATATGTATGTACTTTGTATATTCGGCACCTGTTGGCTTAAGTGTCCTTCTTTGATATCAAAGCTCTTGTAGGAAATATTGCTTGTTCGTAGAACGGCTACGAAGGACCATGCACACAAATTGCGGGAATGAAACCAATTGTGTTTTGCGAAAAGAAATAAAAACAAGATAATTAGTATTTATGCATAGGAATATGTATAATAATTAAAAATCAGTCTTTATTTCTCTGATATATGTATATTATCACAATGAAAGGAATTTAGGAACTTACGTTTTGTGTATTTTGGATATTCAAACGATTTAAAATTTCGACAAACGCAGGAACAGCTGGCGACTTGTTGGCAGGCAAACTAAATCAGAGCCGACGGTAACTTCCAAATCGCCACCGAACCCCGAATTTTCTCTCTTAACGAAAGAAAATGCTGGATGAAGAGGACGATTGGAAGTTAGCCGTTGCTTGCTGACAAACGAAAAAATAGTTAAGTCGAGGGCGGCTACCCGGTAGGAAATTAATTAGGCCACTGGCCTAAACAGTGCCATCAAGAAAATTCTACGCTATCGAACCGATGTTGACGAGCCAATGGAACTTAGAGTTTATAAAAACCAGATATAAACTCTAATTGCACAAGTTATACGGAAATGATCAATTTGAATGATATAAATATCGTATTTGAACCACCATTCACGCGAAGCATTCCGTACGATACATTGAAAGAATATTTAAATCAAGATGATCCACCGTTTAATGATCCAAAAATTCCATCACACATACAAGGAACGGAACGACATGTTCAATTGCTAGCTCGTGTTTCCAAACGGATTATACCGGAAAATGTAGAGGCTGTTATGGCGACGACATTAGAGAGCCGTGCGAAATTGCCCAGACTTGAAAGTAAAAAAGACTTCAAACAATAATTTTTTTTAGTTTCATTTCTATAACTCACTTAAATTAATTTTTTCGTTTACATATGTTCTGACTAAATAAATTTCTTAAGAGAAAAAATAGATATTATTATAAATAAATAATAAATATTATTATAAATAAATAAATAAAAATAAAGAAAAAACATAGCCATTTAGCTGATTTTGTCATGTAAAGTGCAAAACCGGCGATTTTTTGAAATGTTTGTATTGTGAACCCCCGGGGGGTTTACAGGGGGTGTGCCACTGGTATCGGTGGGTCGGGCCTCCAAAGTTAGTGGGGGTCGGTCATACATTTTGACTCGATTGGAGCACTCTAAATGGGTCAAAGCGGGATTTTTCAAAATTTGCCCCTACCCAAAAGTTCGACCCAAATTGGGGGACATCAGAATTCGTTTTAGAGGTATGGTTCCTTCGGCAAAGTTTCTTATTTTAATCCCTAGAATTGATAGGATTTTCATAGAGCAATGGGCGATTTTTTTGCCTCCCCACAAATCGACCCGGCCTAATGTATATCAAAAAAATTTGCAGTTTCTATTCGAATTTTTGATAAAAAGTGCATTGATAGATTTTTAGATTTTATACCTTTGACCGATAGTAGCACGGAGGGTATTTTTAATGCCATTATTAAATCTCTGAAAGGCCATTCAATACCAATTGAAAAAATTATTGGTTTCACTGCCAACAATTCCTAGGTTATGTTAGGAGCAAAAAGCGGAGGGCAAGCAAGGCTGTAGAAAGTTGTTCCAAATCTGCATGTTAATGGATGTGTTTGTCACATTTTAAATTTAGCTTCAATGGCCGCTTGTGATGTATTTCCCAACAAAATTTATAAATTTTTAAAATACGTAAACTATCCTTTTTATAACAGTCCCCTTAGGAGGGCAGACTTTCAGAGTTTTGAAGAACATTTCGGTACAGAAATGCATGTTATACTAAAGTACGCCTCCACAAGGTGGCTTTCTAGACAAGCAGTCATAGATAGAATTCTTGAGCAATGGGATACCCTCAAGTATTATTTTAATCTTTACGTATTTGAAAATAAAAGCAGTAATCAAAATGTTAATCTTATATCTGAAATTTTTCAAAGTCTTATTCATAAAGTATATTTTACATTTCTTTCTTGTATTTTAAATGAAATAAATAATGTGAATATAGAAATGCAGTCTGAAGATATTCGCATATATTTACTTATTGCCAAATTAAAAATTTTATAAAAAATATTATTTAGACTCCAGTCCTATTTGGATGTTAAATATTGATTCAGACGAAAATCACTTAACCCCAGATGAAGTTTACTGCGGTGTTCTATCAAACAACCTTTTTCGAAAGAGTTGAGGTACACATATTTAAGAGCTGTGCTAAACAACTTTATATACAATTTTGTAGTACTTTATTAAAGAAAGTAAATTTGAACTATAGAACTTTGTTGTGGGCTGCAAAGCTTTCACCAGAAAGTATTTTAAGCGGTGAAACAAATAGTATTGTGCCTTTAGATATGGACTTGGTTCCGAAATCTGCATTTGATAAAATAGAGAAAATTAATTTTGAATTTAGAACTTTAGCAGAGCATGAGAGCCTTAAAAAATTCAAGAATTTAAATATATGCAGCTTTTGGGAAGAATTAAGATCAGTTAAAAATAAATTAAATGCGCAAATCTTTTCCAATATTTATACTATAAATAAATTTTATAGAATAGTTCAAGGCATATTGTCGATTCCACATTCACCCACAAACGTAGAAAGTATATTTTCTATACAAAATTTAATTAAAACTAAGTGTAGAAATACACTTCAAACAAACACAGTTTCGAATTTAATAAAAACTAAAGACTTGATGAAATCAACTAATATAGATACGAAAAAAAGCTTTTTGTCAACTGAGGTATTTAAAGATCTCAACGAAGAAGAACTGTTAATGTAGTGATTGAAACATGAGTTAGTAGTATAGATTTAGGCGACAATTTGTCAACTTTTATACCTGAATCTAAATCTTTTGTACCTAAAATGTTTTTATGGAATGTGTTTGTATTGAATGCTTTTTTTAAATATTAATTTTATGTTCCTGACTGGTACTCAATAAAATGTTTTTATATATGTACATAATTGTACGCTTCAATCGATAAACTTCTTTTATTATTTTTACTGGAAAAGTATTTCTTCATAATTCATATTTTCCTGTTATACTACCTTTAATTTGTGTTAGAAAGTTTCCTGACTAAAACAATTTTTGAATAAAGAAGCAGAATATACTTAGCTCTAGTTTGGTTCGAATTCACATCCGAAGACTTTTGGTACATTTTTTTTTCCTCGTTTGGTACAAAAAGAAAAAATCAATTTATCATCCCTGGGTTAAATACTGTGCTGGCCATAGTGTACGAAGCCTTCCATACACTTCAGCTACTGTACCAATGATGTGATTATTCTGTCGGAGATTTGTTAAATACCAAGGCAAGGTTCTTCGCTGTATCAACATATTCTATAACTGCGCCGCCCATCATTACTTTGTTTAAGTCTGAGTTTAAGTTGTCAGGGTTAATTGATAAACCATTCGCAGATGCCCACATACTTATTTGCATCAAGTCAAGGTATTATGTCGAAATATGGTATTTCTTTATTCGGTATTAACAAATATGCACACTCATGCTCAAAGAATAATTGAAGCTGAAACCTAGACATTCACATAAAGATGATCGAAATATATCGAATACATTAATGTTACCATATTGTTCTACATTACCTAACCTAATTATAATAGAGATATACATAATATTCTCCCACGCTAGTAAAGGACATGGTCTTGAAGTCGGACTGGTTGCTTCCGTTCGGGTTCTTGTTCTTCATTCGGTTCTGTTGACCGTCTCTTTCGGTTTGCTGATGTGGCCCCTCGTATGGAGCTCTCCGAGTTTCGATCATTACCTCATTTGACTGCTTTGGTTTTTCTCCCTTCCGCAACCTCTTCTCGTTCTTCTCTGTTAGAAACGCTTGACTTATGGAGTTGGTTAACGTGTCGCTTAAGACTGTAGTCATTATCCAGTCGCACTTGGTAATGTAGTTTACCGTACTTTTCCGTCACTATGCCGAATTTCCATGTTGCTTTATTTTTGTTAAACCATTTTACCTGTACCCGAACTCCCACGCTTAAATGGCGGACGCGCTTTGAGAACGTATCTGATGGTGTGGAATGGCTATGTTGTACGGGCTTAATGGCATCTACCTTGCTTCGAATTTTCCGACCTAGATAAATTTCCGCCGGATTCTTGTTATTTTCTAACGGAGTAATCCTGTAGCGGCTGACAATTTCTTGTACCTTCTTACGCATTGGTGCGTTGATGTTTTGCATTGCTTCGAGTTTGTTCTTCAACGTTTGAATGTGTCTTTCCGCTAGCCCGTTCGTAGCCGGGTGGCCTGGAGCAATACATTTTTGAACGATGCCATTACTTTGGCAGAAGGACTGGAACGTTTTACTATGAGAAATTGTAGCGTTGTCGGACACGAGCACTTTTGGAAGCCCGTGTGTTGAAAATATATCTTGCAATAACTCGATCGTGCTCTCGAAAGTGGGTGCGTTTCTTATTACTCTTATTTCTGGCCATTTTGACTTTGCGTCAACGAGAACGAAAAAATAATGATTTTGAAATGGGCCCGCGTAGTCCATATGAACCCTTTCAAAAATTTCTCGCGGCTGCTCCCAAGAATGGCGGGTGATTTGTGATGGATCTTTTCGGACCATGGCACAGTCTCGGCACGATTTTAAAACATTTTCTATATCTGCATCGATACCTTTCCAGTAGCAATATCTCCGAGCAAGTTGTTTCATTTTTACTATTCCTAAATATTGGGTATTATATGTTATGTGTTAATGGCAACTCAGTTTACGAACATTACATATGCTACATACACATGTATATACAAACGCACTATACTCTCTTTTGTTTCATTACCACTTCTTGTAATCATACCTATGAACTATAATACTCTTACTAAATAAATCATTCGAAGTTTAGCTGTCTAGTTGGTGCGTTATACTTATTAATACATAATATAATTGGCGACGAGCGGGTGAAACAAAAAAAATAAATAATTTAATCAAAGAACTTTTTAAGTTGTGTTAAAGAACCTTGTGAGCGTTGCAAGATAACAATAAATAAAGTAAGACGAATTTCGTCAGTGAAAATTTAATTCACAAACAACGCAATATCTTTTTTACTTCGAATCGAAGTCAGTGGGTTTCTTAAAATGCAACAAAACACAACAACAACAAATACAACGACCACATTATTTCAAACAACAAATGTGCCGGAATTCCAGCAAAATGATGAAACATGGATGATGTGGAAGGACAAATTAGAAAATCATCTTGTTGAAATAAATTGTGTAGAAGAAAACGCAAAAAAACTTTTGTACTAGATCAATTCGTGATCAGTGGAAGTCAGAGGGAGGAAAATGGATGTTGTGTGTGACACCGGAGCGCCATGTACACTTTTTCCAATATCTCTGTATAAGGAGTTATGCAAAAACGAAAAACTTTTTCCACGTTCCATTCCATACGTTGACTACAATGGTAAGCAAATCAAATTATGTGGAAAATTTACTACACCCATTACATATCGCGGTATTACAAAAAAGATTTCTGTAGTCGTATCAGACACTAAAAGCCCTCCACTGCCAGGTAGATCATTTCTGCGAGCTTTCAATTTTGAAATAACTCAAATCAACCTTTTGTCAACTGAAGAAAAACATACAGTCATATTAGAGCAGCTTAAAAGTGAGTTTTGTGGGGTTTTTAGAGAAGATTTGGGAAAATTCAGCGGTCAGAAAGTAAGACTAGGACTAGTGAAAGATGCAAAACCGATTTTTACAAGCCTCTACCTTTGCCAATAGCTTGGAAAGAACAGGTAGAAAAACAATTACGGGAGTTAATCAAGGGCGACGTTTTAGAACTCGTGGATAACTCTGATTGGCGAACGCCACTTGTTCCCGTCCCAAAGCCAGACGGTACACTTAGAATATGCGGGGACTACAAGGCTACCATTAATAAATATTTATGTGACTATAAATATCCACTTCCGCGCATTGATGAAATATTTGCATCACTAGAGGGTGGTGAACTTTTCACCAAATTAGATTTATCTAATGCGTGCAACCAATTAGTTTTGGATGACGATTCACAACTTTTATGTGCTTTGAGCACACACATAGGAACGTTGAGAGTCAAGCGCATGCCATTTGGTATAAAGCCAGCAGCAGCCATTTTTCAAAATACTATTGAAAATTTATTGCGAGGAATCCCAAATGTTGTCATATACCAAGACGATATTACTCTCACGGGGAAAACATTTCATGAGCACATTCAAAATTTAAGGGCAGTTTTAGAAAAATTCAAAGCTTCAAATTTAAAACTTAATTTAAAAAAATGCGCCGTTTTTCAATCTAAAATATCCTATCTAGGCTTCAATATAGATAAGCATGGCCTAAGCAAAACAAGTGAAAGGATATCGAGCGAACTAAATGCTCCTGTTCCAGGGAACGTTTCAGAGGTCAAGGCATTTTTAGGAATGGTCAATCATTTTTCAAAGTTTGTCGAAAATTTCGCAAAAAAGTAAGCCCTTTATATAATTTATTGCAAAAAAAATGTGCAATTTAAATGGACAAATGAATGTCAAGCAGCATACGAATTAATAAAAAAAGACATTGTCTTCGGAGCAGGTGCTGGTTCACTTTAATGGCGGCTTGCCTTTAATTCTGTCAACTGATTCTAGTAATAGTGCAGTCGCGGGCGTACTCTCCCACAAATTTTCAGATTGTTCTGTTAAACCTATTGCATTTGTTTCGAGATCTCTTTCTAAAAGTGAACGAAATTATAGCACGCTTGAAAAAGAGGCTCTTGCCATCGTATATTGCGTGACAAAATTGCGACAATATTTACTAGGAAACCATTTCATTTTAAAAACCGACCATAAGCCATTAGTGACAATCCGTGGCGAGCATAAAGGTTTGCCAGCAATGGCAGCTGCCCGAATGCAGCGGTGGGCGTTCATACTTTCAGGGTTCAATTACTCGATTACGTACGTCAAGGGTACTTCCAACGACGCTGATAGCTTGTCTCGCATACCGCAAGCGACAATTCAACAAGACTGTTTCGAAAATTCGTATGTCAATTTTATTGAAAATTCGAACTATTTGAGCATCAATTTTAAAAGCGTTGGTAAGGAAACTAGAAAAGATCCAATACTTTCCAAGGTATCCCATGCGATTCTTCATGGCGAAGTCAACAATTTGACTGGAGCAAAATTTATTCCTTTCAAGGATAAAATTAACGAACTAACTGCTGAATATGACTGTATTTTATGGGGATATAGAGTCGTTACACCTGAAAAATTTCGAGTTCATATATTAAATGAGCTTCATGCCTCACATATGGGCATCGTGAAAACGAAGGCTCTCGCCAGATCGTATGTCTGGTGGCCAAACATAAACTCTGATATCGAATATGTCATAAAAAATTGTCTTCCATGCCAAAAGTTGCAAGCGAGTCCAGAAAAAAGCTCCTTAATTTCGTGGAAGCCAACTAACCCTTCGTGGAGTCGAATTCATGCTGAATTTGCTGGACCAATAAAAGACTTTCACTCTTTGATCATTATTGACTCCTTCACCAAATGGGCTGACGTTTTTCAAACAAAATATTTAACGTCGAGCTTTGTCATTAGAAAGATGAGAGAGACATTTGCTCGCTATGGTATTGTCGACACGCTAGTCACAGACAATGGTCGTCAATTTACTTCTGACGAATTTAAGTCATTTTTGAAAACAAATAACATTAACCACAGCTCCTGGCCATCCGGCAACCAACGGCCATGCTAAAATATTTGTAAAGAATTAAAAAAAAATCACTATGTGCAAGTTTAGAAAAAAGAAAACACTCAGACACTGAATTCATTTTAAATAAGTTTTTATTCGATTATCGAAATACAATTCACACAACTACGGGAGAATCTCCTGCAAAATTATTTCTTTCGCGACCTTTAAAGTCTCGTTTTGATCTTTTGAAACCCCCGCTAGTTCAAAAACAGATTATCAAAAAACAAATTTAAAGCGAACAAAACTACAAAGGCAAACGGGAAGAGCACTTTCAAAAAGGGCAAAATGTTTTAATACACGACTACAGAAATCCAAATAAAAAGAGCTGGATGCCAGCAAAAATTAACAAACAAATGGGTCCACCATCATATAGTTGTATCATAGTACACAATAATAGAGAAATAAAAAGACACTTGAACCAAATAAGAGATAATAATTCTTCACAAGAAAATACGGGAAATCGTAACGTTTACAATGAAATGCGCGAAAGCATAGGTGAACCACACACTTCATCCAGTCCTCCAGATAACCTTGCTGAGGGTAGTGCACATGATCCGGACGAGCATGTTACACGATCAGAAATTGAATTAAGACCACGGATAGCAGGCAAGGTTGTGAAACCTCAAGAATAACTTTTTACTTACTCTTCTAAGTTTAAAAAGCATTTACATATTTAAGCAATACATGAATTACAATCAAATAAAATATAATGTACATATTTTGTATTTCTATTTTAAATATTTTAAAATTCTATTTTATATAAGCAAAGCTAAGGGGGAGCGTATTGGGTATTATATATTATGTGTTAATGGCAACTCAGTTTACGAACATACATATGCTACATACACATGTATATACAAACGCACTATACTCTCTTTTGTTTCATTACCACTTCTTGTAATCATACCTATGAACTATAATACTCTTACTAAATAAATCATTCGAAGTTTAGCTGTCAAGTTGGTGCGTTGTACTTGTTAATACACAACACTAAATGAGTGAAGTGTAACTCCTTTAGGATTTCGTTACGTAAGGTTTTCGGAATCATTACCCGTTGTCCTTTCAATATAATATCATTCTGTAAGGTGTATTCTGGATCATGAATTTTACCATTTATTAACCCTGTTTTTTCACTTCAGCTAACTCTGGATCCCTTTCAGTTTCTTTCGCAATTGATATCGCTGTAACTGTGTTGGTGGATATTGTATTGACTGTTTCAGTTTGTATTGCAGTTAGCTCATCGTCCAAAAAATGTCTAAACCTATTCGACGTATCTTTTGCAGGTGCTATAGACAAGCAATCAGCGTGTGCAATTAGTTCGGATTTTCGGTGCTTCATCTTATAGCTAAACCCTTGAAGGAACGAGGCATAACGCAAAAGTCGAGCCGATGTCATTGCCGGGATTTTTTCGTTCTGGTGCAAGATTCGTGATAGGGGCCGGTTATCCATTACCAGCGTAAACTCTCTTCCCTACAAGTATTGAAAAAATTTGTCGACTGCGAATATTATTGCTAGTGCTTCGCGATCTAACTGGCTATAATTTTGCTCTGCTTTAGTTAAGACTCGTGGCATGAAGGAAATGGGGTGTTCAACCCCTTTTATTTCATGGGCACGTACTGCCGCAACGCCCGTAGTACTCACATCACACGTCAAAACTACCGGCAATTTCTCATAGTAAGGCATTAATACTCGGTCAGTTAAAATTTCGTTTTTAAGTATTTCGAAATAAGATTGACATTCATCAGAACATTTGAATTTTGTATTTTAGTTAATAGCGTCCTTAATGGGGACGTAATGGTCGATAAATTTGGGATGAAACGTGAGTAATAGGTTATCATTCCCCGAAATCTCCTTAGATCATCTGGACTCTTGGGTAGGCATTTTTTGAATGGCCCTTACTTTTTCCGGACACTTTGCGATTTTATTGTATTCTACCATGTACCCCAGGTACTGTATTTTCCTTTGTAAAACTGACATTTTTCTCTGTTAACGTGCAAATTATATTCTCTTAACTTATCTAAGCCCTTGGTTAGCCTTTCTTCGCACTCTTGCTTTGTTTTTGCGTACACAATAATAGCATCGAAGAAGGACGACGTTCCTGGCAAGCCACGCAAAATCTGGTCTAAAATACGATTGAATTCACTTCGTGCTGTCTTAACTCCGAATGCAAGCCGGTTCATGCAATATGTACCTCTGTGTGTCGATATTGTTTGTATGTGCTTACTTTCCTCATCGACACTCACGTGCAGATATGCCTTATACAAGTCAAGCTTACAGAAATATTTACAATCTTTAAGTGTATGCAGTATTCCGTCAACTCTTTTAATAGGGTAGTGAGCTGGCTCCAATTGTGCTCCTATTTTGTAGTCGACGCATAACCGAACTTTCCCATTCGGTTTCGGAATAACTACTAATGGTGACCCCAATTGCTTGTGTTTACTTTTGTAATAATGCCATCACGCTCCCATTCGTCGAGCTCGTCTTCTACTTTTTCTCTCAATGCGAAGGGCACTTGGCGCTCTTTCAGGAATGCTGGTTTCGCTGCTGGTACTAGCTTCAGTGCGCACGACAAATTTGGAATGCACCCTATTTTTTCTTCAAATACTTCCGGGTATTTTGTTATTAACCTTTCGACGGAATTTATGTTGCATAGGGCTTTGTCTTTTGTATGTTTATCAACATCTTCTAGCTTTATACCTAGCCTGCGAATCCAAACTCTACCTAAGAAGGGAGAATGCTTAGAAGATACGACAAACATGTCTTCTACTAATTTGTTACTTTTGTATTGTACATTAACTTTAGTAACTCCCTTTAGCAGAAAGATTTCTCCCGTATACGAACGGAACGCAACGTTAGATTTCTGTAGCTTTACATTTAGATTCAGTTTATTAAAATCACTTCCTGGCAACAACGTGTACCCGGCCCCTGAATCAATTTCAAATTTTAGACTTTTCCCTTCGACTAACACTTTGGCATAAAATTTCTCTATTTCTTTTTTTTTGACATTTCTGACTTACTATATACGTCTATAAGGAAGTATGCACAAAATGCTTGGGTGAGCATAAACATACACAATGCATAAAGGATGCAGTAAACAAGTGCATTAACTGCATACGAGCAAACAAGGAGCTGAATCTAGGACTTGACGAAAACCATGATACTCTGGATAGAACTTGTCCCGTATACCAACAAAAGCTAGATGCAAGGAAAAGGAAAGTTGTTTATTAGCAACCAAAGAAAATCCTTACTGCAGCGCAAAAGTCAAAATATTATTTACATGAGATAGCAATATATACAACTTGGAATGCATTTATCTTAATATTAGTAGTATCATAGCAAATAAAATCGAGCTGGAACGTCTTATTGAGACAAAGTATTGTGTTATGTACGGAAACGTGTACAACAGAACATATCTTGGATTCTGAACTTAGTATTCCGACATACAAATTCATTCGTTGCGACTCTCAAAGTAGGCATACTGGCGGTGTTGTCATGTATGTGAATGAAAATATACAATTTAGCATAGTTTGTAATAAAGCTATCAACATGAATGTGTGGTGCATTATTGTAAAAATAAACAAATGAGCGTTAAAATGGAAAATCGGTGTACTATATCACTCACCAAGTAGCAGTGACTCCACCTTTATTACTTATCTAAATGAAATCATCACTGAACATCTCAAGGAGGCGGATAATAATTTAATAATTGGTGATTTTAATATCAATGTAAATGTATCATCAACATACTCAAACCATCTAACAAGTTTATTTGCACAAATGGCAATGATACAAAGGATAAACTTCGACACAAGGATAACAGAGTACTCGTCTACAAGAATTGGTTTGCTATTCAGTAACAATGATAAAGTTAAAGCAGTGAATATAGGTGAACATCGCATTTCTGACCATGAGACAATCCACGTCGAAGTGCCAACAACAAAGCTTTGTAAAATGAGAAGGTATGATACTGTTACATGTTGGGAGTACTATAGTGCTGAAAATCTTTTAACTTTGCTACGAAAATGCGATTTCAGCTTTATGTCAATTTCCGGAGTAGAAACTAAAACTAAAGGCCTGAACGAAGTTTTAACTGAGGCTATGCAAGCACTGACTTATATAAAGAGGACCCAAATACAGATAGGAAATAAGTGGTATGACCGAGAATTAACAAACCTGCATAAAAGAAAAATAGAATCTTATAAAACTGCTCGAAATACTGGATTTTGGGACGAATATAACGTCATTAAGAAAATATATAAAAGAACCATAATTTATAAAAAAAAGAAATGTAAGAAATGAAACGTATGTGGAAGTGTCTAAAAGACCTCGTCGAGCTTAATGATGTTAAAAACATATCACTAAAATTTTAATTAACGGTGAATGCCTGGAAAACGAATATGATATAGCTAATGCCCTAAATAACTTTTTTATACAAAGTATTGTTGAAATTAATGATAGCATCGAAGAAATTGTAAATGGGGATGAAATAAGCGCAAATCATAGTAATCCATTTGAAACATTTAAATTTACTGACATTGTAGTGGACGATATTATTATTATCACAAAATCACTTAAAAACAAATATGGCGGCGACAAGCTTTTATCGGAGGGTGTCGTTAAAGATGCCATGACATATACTGCTAATTTCTACAAAGACATAATTAACGAATCCTTAAACAGCGGTATTGTACCTAGTTACTGGAAAATTTCAACAATAATACCTGTTGAAAAAGTAAAAAATACAATGAAACCTGAGGAACTACGTCCAATTAACACGTTACCTACAGATGAAAAAATTATGGAGACAGTGGTGAAGGATCAACTTGTGGCATACTTAGAGAAGCACAATGTGATTATCCCAGAACAATCGGGATTCAGGAAGAGCCATTCTTGTGAAACAGCGTTGAATATGGTAATTGCAGATTAAAGAAGACATGGCGGACAAAAAATTTACGGTGTCTGTCTTCTTGGATTTAAAACGGGCTTTTGAAACTGTCGATAGATCTGAGCTATTGGACGTTATGTTTAAAATTGGTATAAGAGGAAAGGCGTTGGAATGGTTCCGGAGTTATTTGGGTGACAGAAAAGAGAGAACGATAATTGGAAAGGAGGTTTCATCAGTGGTGGATGTTAACATTGGTTTACCACAAGGCTCGGTCTTGGCGTCAATATTGTTTACATTGTATATCAATGATATCAAAAGATGCTTAAAGTATTGTAAAATACGTCTATTTGCGGAAGATGCATTGCTTATCATAAGTGAGAAATATGCAGAATGTGCCATGCTGAAAGTACAAGAAGACCTGGACTCGCTATACAAATGGTTATGCCTTAGAAAACTGAAATTAAATGTCGAAGAAACTAAGTTCATGATATTTTGTAAAAACACTAATATCATAAGTAACAATAGTTTAAATAATATTACGCTGAAGGTAAAAAACATGGAAATCCAAAGAGTAGACAAAATTAAGTATTTAGGAGTTTTGATTGATGATAATCTAAATTTTGGAGAGCATGTAACTTATCTGGAAAGGAAAATTGCACAGAAAATAGGCTTCGTGTATAGAACATGTAAACATATCAGTCAAAGTCATAAAATATTGGTATATCGTTCAATTATTGAACCACACTTTATTTATTGTCCTACTATTCTGCTATTAAGTAATGATATATATACAAAACAAGGCAATGCGATTTATTTTAAAATGTCCTCCAAGAACGCCAAAAATTGTAATGCTCAATCGATTAAACTGGCTTAGTATTAAGCAGTCAGATAGTTATTTCACATTGAAATTTATACACCAACTTAGGTTAGGAATTTTACCGAATTACCTGAGTAGTAAAATACATTATAATCATGAAATCCACAATTATGGAACTAGAAATTGCAATAATATAAGACTGCCTAGAATAAGAACTGAGTTCGCCAAAAAATAAAAAAAAAGGTCTCTTGAATATTTAGGGTATAAAATGTATAATGAGTTACCTTCTGATTTGAAAGACTGTGAAAATATTAGTAAGTTCAAAGAAAAATTGTTTTTATATTGTACGTCACTAAATGTGACATGAGTATTTATGTTTAATCTCTTATTTTAACCTAAACTGGGTCTTAAAGACCGTAATAATAAATAAATAAATAAATATAATTTTGTGTACATTCCCATCATCTGCTTCTGAGAATTCACCTTCTGAATCTGTAACTTTATTCGTTTGCTTCGAATCTTTTCTTGTTTCATTTTATATTGTATGCACACATCTTTTACATGCCCCATTTTGTGACAGTATTGACAATTTAATTTGTTTTTGTTTACTTTGCAATTCTTCGTCAGATGGTTTGCACGCGCAAAGGAAACACTTATTTTCTAGCCCCAATTTCTTGTGTTTATTGCGCGTCATTTCGTAATTTTTCCCTTTATCTCTGATTTGTTTAACATCGTTGGCAGCGGTTCCTGATGCTATTTCCTGACTATCGCTTTTCGCTGCTTCCAGCGTAGATATCCGCTCAACTAACTTTGCAAAAGTATCCCCGGGATTCTGTAGTAGTTGTTATCGAATGTAACTATTGTATAGCCCCCTTATGAATTGCGCGCGTAAAAATAAGTTCGCCACTGACTTGCTACATTCGCATGACAACTCGCAGTCTGTCGCCTTTCTTTGAAGTTGTGCTGGAAAATCTGCGATTGTCTGGTTCTCGTTCTGAACTTCAGACAGAAATCTATGCTGCTCTATTTGACATTGAAATGATCCTCGAGGAGTTTTATAACAATTCGCTCACTACACGTGGCGCTGCCAACGTCACTGAGAGTGCATAGTTGGATGCACATATATATTGCAATAACAATTTAGTGCATAATTCTTTATTGTCGAAAATACCTTTGGTTTGAAAGTGCAGCTCCAGACGACACTTGTAGTTCCTGATCGACTCCGACTTTGGGTTAAATTCTTCAAATGAGGTTAGAATGGTAACACTCTGGGTATTTTCCCCACTATTTGATTGGTGTTATTGCATCGTCGTTGCCATCGATGATAATGCGGTTTTGAGGTTATTTAGTTGCTGGGGATCCATCTTGGTACGCCAATTTTCTCTCGTCGCCAACTATTATGTCGAAATATGGTATTTCTGTATTCGGTATTTAAAATTATGCACAATCATGCTCAAAGAATAATTAAAGCTGAAACCTAGACATTCACATAAAGATGATTGAAATATATCGAATACATTGATGTTACCATATCGTTCTACATTACCTAACCTAATTATAATAGAGATATAATACAAGGTTAAGTTCATTAATACACAATCCAACACGATCAAGGGGACAACACACGTATAGTTGAACATCATCAGCATAAATATGGACTTTACAATATCTTAGAAATTTAGGTAAGTCATTAACAGACAGCAAAAGGACCCAGGATTGAGCCTTGTGGAGCTTCCCTTAGTACAGATACAAAAACGAACTTTTTACCACTAGCCATTTTTAAGCTTGCAATATAAAAGCTCATGATCAACTGAGTAAAATTCCTTTGAATGATCAGGTAGAGTTAAAAAGGCTACATTATTGCTATCAATTTATGTCCGGATGCTTACGATTACATCCAATAGCGCCGAAATTCAGCTTCGCTTCGGTCTAAAACCGGACTGACGATCTGTAAGGAGTCGGTTACCATACGCATATGACATTATTTGCTTATGCATGATACACTCCATAACTTTCGACAGAAAGGGTAAAATAGAAATGTGTCTGTAGTTGTTATTTTTCTTATGTACATGAATAGCCATAACAGCTTTCCAGCACATCGGGAAAACACAGGTCGTTAGTATGGAGCTAACCAAATAAGTCACATGTGGCAGAATCATAGGCAGTATAATTTTGAGAAGCTTCGCACTGGTTCCTGACTTGTACAATATCACAGTCATCGACACTAGAGATATACGCCGCCTATAAACGCCGCCGCCGATTTTTGTCGTCTTTGGCACGCCGCCGTTGAATGTCAAAAATATCGGCGCGGCGGCGGCGGCGGCGGCGTCCGGCGCGTTACTATATTTTCTACTCGTTTAAGACTGTTTAGGCCATTTATTGTTCATGTCGAAAATTGGTCGGATGTGAGCTAAATTGGTATCAACGGATGCGCATCACTGCCAGTTAAAAGAAACTAATTGCGAAATTTAACTCTTTCTAACTGTTCAAAAGTTATTTAAAAAAAGGGGTGCTTTCGATGTCAGCTTAAGACGGACTTTGCATCACCCAATTCACCAAGTTATTAAAACAAAACACTAAAAGAAAAGTTATATGATAAATTTATATTCTCACTTTGGATATTTTTTTTTTCAAGAAATTAATAATGAAAAATGAATTCAAATAAAATGACCCGATGCGAACATGTTTTCAAATTGTAAAAAGTTGTTAAAAAAAGCAAATTAATATATTGCGATTGGCTGAAAGAATAAGCGAAATCAGTGATGCAAAATCCTTTATCCTTAATCCTGATTCCTACCTCATACTTAAGTTGAGGATATATTTAAAATCACTTAGGCTTACATTCAAACATCTGTTGTTTATTTGCGAAACTATACAATAGCGCCTGAAATGTTAATTTTGATTTTCACACTTCATCCTTCAACACCAAAGTCTCCCGGTTTAACATTTACTAAAGTTGGCGGCCCTATCCAAAACTAGTTCCTTGGAATGAATCACATTGAGTATAGCTTATCAACCAAGTTTAAATATCACCTACACGTTACGGCTCCTTTTACAAATGTGAATACGTAGGCACATATATTTACCAGGTGAGGCTTTGTTCTTCGCAAGAAGAACACTCAAAGTGGCGAAGTAAAAGCTTTCCGAAGACAGTCGAACTAATGACCGTGTGTGCTACTACCCTAACGTAGTGAACAGTCGAACTAGTCTGAAGACTGAAGCTATGCGGTCATCCATAATGAGCTCTTATATCAAAAGGCCGGAAAACAGCAGTTAACATCTTTCAACTTAAAATCGGTCGACTTTCATTCTTAAATATCGTTTTGATTTAACGAAGACTATTGAAATCAATGTTGTGAACACAAACGTCTGCAAACTTTGGTCTACATTTAAAAAATTTTATCCAGGGTCCTTGTAAAATTTTAATTATGTATTTGCGCCGACGATTATACGATTCTCACCCATGAGTTACGCAATGACATCCACTTAGATTGCTTATGATTTCGAGGGCGACATCCTTGGCCGAATAGTCACTCCCTAACGTTTCAAGGTGTTTCTCTGGTGTAGCTAGGCAGCATAGCGCGACAAAAACATCCGTCAGAAAGTCTTCGGAGCTATACCTATAGCGTCTACGAAAGTGACATCAACGAAGGTATGAGTCCGAAATTGCAGTCCTATAGCTTCTGTGATGGCATATGGTGTGAAGGCAGGAGGCGTGGTAGCGCCTGGTGGTCGGTATTTTTACTGTTCACACATCGGAAATTGTAGCTCTTAAAAACAGCCGAAAAAACTGGAGGCGCCCTGTGCCACGAGAGTCATGAGTATTAATAGACCATTAATAGCAACCGTAAGTCGCCTTTGTGCGTGACCTCCAAGGAGCCACAAATGATTTAAAGAAATTGTGTTCGCGACGATTATTAGGAGTTAACCCTAAGTGAAACTACGCTTTGCGCGAGATATACAGGCAAAAGTGTGACCATTTTATGTATCTCTATTTCTTTTCAGCAGACGCAGCAGTACCAATTCCAAAGACCGGGGTTAATTTCGAAGCCTCTCTGGAGTAAGTGAACGAGGGAAAATCCCTCCGCAAGGAGCTAGCTACTCCTGAAAATTTTTTAACGATCTGCGAGATTTTGAGGCAAAAACCCAGGATCTTTCCGAAATGGCCACAACGATGATTTCCTTAAATACATACAAACAAAACCTTTCCTAAATATTATTTTTATACTCAGTTGAGCAGAGCTCACAGAGTATATTAAATTTGATTGGATAACGGTTGGTGGTACAGGTATAAAGGAATCGAGATAGATATAGACTTCCATATATCAAAATCATCAGTATCGAAAACAAATTTGATTGAGCCATGTCCGTCCGTCCGTCTGTCCATTAACACGATAACTTGAGTAAATTTTGAGGTATCTTGATGAAATTTGGTATGTAGGTTCCTGGGCACTCATCTCAGATCGCTATTTAAAATGCACGATATCGGACTATAACCACGCCCACTTTTTCGATATCGAAAATTTCGAAAAACCGAAAAAATGCAATAATTCATTGCCAAAGACGGATAAAGCGATGAAACTTGGTAGGTGGGTTGAACTTATGACGCAGAATAGAAAATTAGTAAGATTTTGGACAATGAGCGTGGCACCGCCCACTTTTAAAAGAAGGTAATTCAAAAGTTTTGCAAGCTGTAATTTGGCAGTCGTTGAAGATATCATGATGAAATTTGGCAGGAACGTTACTACTACTACTATATATGTAAGTGCTAAATAAAAATTTGCAAAATCGGATGACGAACACGCCCACTTTATAAAAATTTTTTTTTTAAAGTCAAATTTTAACAAAAAATTTAATATCTTTACAGTACATAAGTAAATTATGTCAACATTCAACTCCAGTAATGATATGGTGCAACAAAATACAATAATAAAAGAAACTGTCAAAATGGGCGTGGCTCCGCCCATTTTCACTTAGTTTGTCTAGAATACTTTTAATGCCATAAGTCGAACAAAAATTTACCAATCCTTCTGAAATTTGGTAGCGGCATAGATTCTATGACGGTAACTCTTTTCTGTGAAAATGCGCGAAATCGGTTGAAGCCACGCCCATTTTTTATACACAGTCCACCGTCTGTCCTTCCGCTATTCCGTTAAGACGATAACTTGAGAAAAAACCAATATATCTTTACTAAACTTAGTCCACGTACTTATCTGAACCCACTTTATCTTGGTATAAAAAATGACCGAAATCCGACTATAACCACGCCCACTTTTTCGATATCGAAAATTACGAAAAATGAAAAAAATGCCATACCTCTATACCATATACGAAAAAAGGGTTGAAACATGGTAATTTGATTGGTTTATTGACGCAAAATATAACTTTAGAAAAAACTTTGTAAAATGGGTGTAGCACCTACCATGTTAAGTAGAAGAAAATGAAAAAGTTCTGCATGGCGAAATCAACAGCCCTTGGAATCTTGGCAGGAATACTGTTCGTGGTATTGAATATATAAATAAATTAGCAGTACCCGACAGATAATTTTCTGGATCACCCTGGTCCACATTTTGGTCGATATCGCGAAAACGGCTTCACATATACATCTAAGGGTCACTCGCTTTTAAAACCCTCATTAGGCGAAAACGCCTTCACATATACATCTAAGGCTCACTCGCTTTTAAAACCCTCATTAATACCTTTAATTTGATACCCATATCGCACAAACACATTATAGAGTGACCGCTGGTCCACCTTTATGGCGATATCTGGAAAAGGCGTCCACATATAGAACTAAGGCCCACTCCCTTTTAAAATACTCATTAACACCATTCATTTCATACCCATGTCGTACAAACACATTCTAGAGTCACCCCTGGCCCACCTTTATGGCGATATCTCGAAAAGGCGTTGACCTATAGAACTAAGTATCATTCCCTTTTAAAATACTCATTACCACCTTTCACCTGATACCCGTATCGTGCAAACATTCTAGAGTAACCCTTGGTTCACCTTTATGGCGATATCACGAAAAGGCGTCCACCTATACACCGAAGGGCCACTCGCTTTTAAAATACTCATTAACAACTTTCATTTGATTCCCATATCATACAAACACATTCTACATTCACCCCTGGTCCACCTTTATGGCGATATCTCGAAACGGCGCCCACCTATGGAACTAAGGAGCACTCCCTTTTAAAATACTCAATAACACCATTCATCGTACAAACATATTTTAGAGTCACCCCTGGTCCACCTTTTAAAATACTCAATAACACCATTCATCGTACCACGTATACACCGTAGGCCCACTCGCTTTTAAAATACTCATTAACAACTTTCATTTGATTCCCATATCGTACAAACACATTCTAGAGTCACCCCTGGTCCACCTTTATGGCGATATCTCGAAACGGCGCCCACCTATGGAACTAAGGAGCACTCCCTTTTAAAATACTCATTAACACCTTTCATTTGATACCCATATCGTACAAACATATTCTACCCCTGGTCCACCTTTATGGCGATATCTCGAAAAGGCGTCCACCTATATAACTAAGGCCCGTTCCCTTTTAAAATACTCATTAACACCTTTGAAACCGATATCGTACAAGCACATTCTATAGTCACCCCTGGCCCACCTTTATGGCGACATCTCGAAAAGGCGTCCACCTATAGAACTAAGGATCACTCCCTTTTAAAATACTCATTACCACCTTTCATTTGATACCCATATCGTACAAACACATTCTAGAGTCACCCCTGGCCCACCTTTATGGCGATATCTCGAAAACGCCTTCACATATACAACTAAGGCACACTCCCTTTTAAAATACTCATTAACACCTTTCATTTGATACCTATATCGTACAAACAAATTATAGAGTCAGCCCTGGTCCACCTTTATGGCGATATCCCTAAATGGCGTCCATCCATAGAACTATGGCCTACTCTCTCTTAAAATACTCTTTAATACCTTCCATTTGATACACATGTCATACAACCACATTCCAGGGTTACCCTAGGTTCATTTTGCTACATAGTGATTTTCCCTTATTTTGTCTCCATAGCTCTCAACTGAGTATGTAATGTTCGGTTACACCCGAACTTAGCTTTCCTTACTTGTTTTAAATAGAAAAATCAAGAAAAGTAAGAACACCGGCGTATGCCGGCGCGCCCCCCGCGCCACCGCCGCCGATAAAGCGATCGGCGTAAACCTCTAATCGACACACACAAATTCTAAAGGACAAACATCAATACTAACACGTTCATATTAACTATCAGGACAGACACGAGGTTTCGATTCAGGCAAGTAAGCAAAATTAGTGTTAATTTCGTCTAAGAAGAGAAAATAAGTAGCCAATCGTCCTTATGCTCTTCCACGCTTGTCGCGAAGTCATTGCCTGTCTAACCTTTTCATTGTAACACAAAGTTTTAGCTCTCTTAATTGCTTTAGTTGCGGTGGATCGAACCGATTTAAATTGGGTTAATGTTTCTGAACTACGGGACCTCTTCCACCTCGAATAACCTTTATTGCGCACATTTATTAAATGTTTAATGTTAGCATCAAACCAAGGCCTATTACTCCTGGTAACTATCTTTGTTCTAATGGGGACGCAGCTTTATAAAAGTCAGCAGATTTTGTCTTGGAGAAAGCATGTTTGATTTTCAACAGATGTGAAGCTTCGTATGAGACTCCATTCCAGCTGAAGATAGTCGTAATTAATTTTGTAAAAGTCACTGTAAGTAACATAGCTAGGTGTTCTAGGTACCTGGAAGTCATAAATCATGAAAATTAGGTCGTGTTTTGAGAAACTAGAGGCAAATAATTGGCTGTAGTGAATAGATTTTTGGAGGTCGCTGACAAAAAATAAATCAAGGAGATTACTATTTGTGCGAGTGAAATCAAGAAGAAGTGTTCATGGGATACAGTAGTGGCGTAATTACGGGGGAGCGAGGGGGCATCTTGCCCGGGTGCTACTCACAGGGGGGCGCCAAGTGGTCCGCAAAGCAGAACATCCTGGATAATTTGTATTTTTATTATAACTGATTTCTGGAAAAAAAAATTTTTTTCTAAAAAATGCATGCATATATCTAGAACACCTGACACAGGTTGTGGAATAATTGAAAGCATATATTTTTTTTTCTCACGTTCAACGTTACGATAGGAATTATTTAATATGCTTTAACAAAAACTGTCAAACGTGAACCCGAAATTCGCGACACTATCTGTGAAGAAGTAATAGAAAAAGCGAAGTCTCTATGTGAAAAATGTGATATTGATATAGTAAAACGTAAAAGGAGGCGCCGTAAAATCGGCTAGAGATATTGGTCTTTCCGCAGAATGTGAAATTTCTCGCGTCATGAAAAGTGTTCTCGATCGTCTCCAACAAAAAATACGTACAAGACTTAAACGATTAAATTACCTTAATTTAATATTTGGATTTCTCTTAGAAGTTGGAAATTTGTTAAACAGGGGTAATAACGACAAAATTGTAAGGACTTGTCTGAATATTATAATAAATATTTCGATGGAACAGAACTTTCTATCGAAATATGTGTCTGCAAAAAAAAAAGAAATTGAACCTAAAACTCCTTTAGTATTACTTACTTTTATAATCTCGTATGGAGAAGATGTTTTTCCCAAACTTGACTATCTCAGTATTACTAATGTATATTATTACTAATGTATTATAATCATATTTTTATTATAATATGTACTTGAGTCTACTTATCGATGATATCTTCAGCCCATGATAAAAATATAGGAAGGTAAAACCATTTTCTCTTCTCGGAGGCCATAATGATTTTTTGATTTTTAAAAAAATTTTAGAATCTCTCTCAAAAACTTTGTGGAAGTGCCAAACCAAAAGATACAAACAAAAGTTTTAGCATATTTGACTTTTCCAAATGCTCGATAAAAAATAAAAATAAAATGGATAGCAAATGTGGTATGAATTGTTTTTATATCGGTTTTATAGTGTTTTTTTTTTTTAATTTGTACGATTTAACCATGCATGGTAATAATTTGCTCATAACAACATTCAGCTTACTTCCATCATTAGAGATGTTGCAGGTCTTCGCAGCTGGACGATTTTGTTTTAATGACATGCAGAGAGCAGCGCACATATACACACATTTTCCTGTTTATTATCGACAGAACTAGGCGGCGTAGTCTTTTTCCCGTCCGTCCATATATGCTTCTTATTTTTGTTGTACAAATCCCTCGCCTGGGTTAATAGGCTAAAACACTCAAGAAACTTTAAATAATATGCTTTTATTTAAAGTTTCTTGAGTGTTTTAGCCTATTAACCCAGGCGAGGGATTTGTACAGAGGTTAAAGGAATCGAGCAGTTTTAATATGTTTAGCAAAAAAAATTGCTATTACAGATTTTTGTTTCACATTACAGACGAATACATTATTTGTGCTATACACCAGGCTGGGCCATACATAGAGATCGAAGTTGGGGCAGAGTAACGAGCATATCCTTCGGAAGTGTGCATGCTTCTTCGGCGATGTCTGCAAAGGCGGGAGCCTGAGTTTGAAGGAAATAACAGACTCTGGGTTCGTGTTGCTCTGCATCATACTTCGCCACTACATCAATCAATTGTCTTTTGGGATGCCTCGGTGGTCAGCCGTCTTAAGAAGTTATTCTGTGGCAGTTCTAAGAGGGAAATTTGGCAGCCCTGCAACTTTCTCCGTTGCAGCGATTTGAGGAGTTGGATGCATCTTTGTGCATTGTAGGCAATTTCGGATGCATTTGTATTGAAGGAGAGACAGTGTTCGAACGTCACCACCAAAATTTGTTGGGGTTCCACAGTAGTAACGTTATGCCATCGAAGTGGCTGAACAGTTGTGTTATGTGTAAGGTCCACGTCGTGAACAATATGGCTGTATGTACATTAAATCAGTGCCAAGTCCTGTGATGTGAAAAATTTGAAAAGTCAAGGGATATAAATGTTTATTTTGCAGCATAGTTTTTTTTGTTGATTCCAATCTGCATTCGCAGAGCCATGAAGTGGCCGGACACAACTAGGTTCCTCTTCTATACCTTTCAACCCGCTGGGGAACGAAGCTCCCTCCGTTGTTATCCTTCAGCAACGAGGGAATGTTTCCTATATTTCAGGACGAGGGTGGCAAAGATATGATGACTTTCCCACCGTTATGATGGCTTTCACACCAAAATGATTACACTCCAACAATTAAGAATTCGGGGGTTCTCATAAAAAAGTTTGATCTTAACGTAAAAATATTTAAAAAATATTTTACGACTTCGCTGGTTTATTACTTTTTGAATTTATACATAAAATTATATTGTTTTGGTAATATAGTTTTAAACCGGCGTCTTCAGGTAACTGTTAAAATCACCTGAAATGATAATATAACTGCAGCTGCCAAGCAGTGCACAGTGTTCGGTCCCATAGGCCAAAAATAAGAAAATCAAAGTGAACAGTTTATCACTAAATGTGTTGTTGTTGTTATTGTAGCAGTGCTTCATCCAATAGATTCGACCGATCACAAATTGTCATCAATATCCTCTACACGGCAGTCCAAGGAAACTTGATGTTTCAACAGGGGTAGACCATAATGTGAGGCGTGTTAGAGGCGTTGGTTCCACATTACAATTAAAGAGATGGTTATTGTCATGTGGGACATATTGCAAGCAGGGCATACATTTTGTATGTAGGGGTTGATTCTGGATGGGTAAGAGTTTAACCTGTTACAGTATCCAGAACGAAGTTGAGTTAGAGTGACTCGCGGTTCCCTGGGGAGAGTGCGTTCCTCCCCGCAAGTTTTGGGTACTGTTCTTTGAGTACTGGATTCACCGGAAAATTCCTGGGATAAAGGTCCGACGCCTATTTGTGGTGTTCACTGGGGACCTGCTTGTGTCTTTTTGCTTCATACGGCTGAGTTCTCAGGTGCCGTATTTCCTCATAATGCTTACGGAGACGACTTAAGCCCCTGGGCGGTGTTGGCTCATCAATCAGATGTCTGTTGGGATGCCCAGGGTTTCTGGGTATTCAACAGGAACTGTTTGGTTAGCATCTCATTTCTCTCCCTGATGGAGAGTATTCTCGCCTCATTATGTAGATGGTGTTCTGGGGAAATAAGATGATAGCCCGTGGCGGTTCTGAGAGAAGTATTTTGGCAGGCCTGAATCTTCTTCCAGTGTGTAGTTTTTAGCCTTGGAGACCATATAGGGGCGCGTAGCATGTAATCGGCTGGCCAATTGCTTTGTAAGTGGTAATGAGCGTTTCTTTGTCTTTTCCCCAAGTACTGCCAGCAAGAGATTTAAGGATTTTATTACGGCTCTGGATTTTCGGTAAAATTGTGGCTTCATGTTCACACAAATGTAGATCCTGATCAAACGTCACACCGAAGATTTTGGGGTGTGGGACGGTTGGCAGCGTAGTGCTATCGACGCACAGTGTTTCGTGTAGAACAAGCTAGCTGGACAAAAACAAAGTTCTTATTCCAAGAAAAGTGTAATGAGAAATGAAAGAAAACAAACAAAATAACGGGATTTTTGGTTTTTTTTTTGATATTTTTTCTCATATATATTGAGTAATTGAAGTAAGAAGGCACGAGTGGCCGTAAAATGCATTGATTAATTTGCAAAATTCTTGCTGAATATTAAGCTTCATATTTCTTTTAAGTGAACACTTTTATATAATTTTTTTGATGGATTCTAAGCTCGAAGGTAAGTAAAAAATTTTAATAGTAATTCTTTCGCAATTAGAGTATTTTCAATATATTTAACATTCCGTTATTAAGAAGAAAAGGTATTTTTTCTCTATATTTTTAACTTTAGGGACAAAACAGTTACATACATCCGCCAACATCCGGGCTAAATTTTACACATGTTATAGTCGCAAGTATTCTCTAATAGTCCAAAGAAAAAACCATTGCGAATTCTTTGCACATCTATTTTTAATTTTTTTTTCTGTAGATTTAGTTATCTCTACATATAAAATAGGGTGTATGTACGTACCAGCTCCGACGAGATATTTGAACCTTTAAAGCTGTACTACAAACGGCAAAACCAAAACCCAGGTACAGGGAACAAACGCGTAGCCATAAAACACACAAAAATAAACGCGCAAGATCAACAAGAGCACACCAAAAGCAAAAAGGCGAAGATCACTGACTTCAACCTGCCACAACCTACCGCACCAGTCACCAAGGTATAAAAACAGGTACATACAAAGCAATCCTAATGCAGGTATAACCACACAGGAACGCTACACAAAACAACCCCATTTGGTAGCATCTACGCCAATACCTGAATGTAATATAAATACTGCGCAACTGATAACAAATCAGAACGATCAACGACACTTAAGATGGCAGCACAACAATCATCAACTATTCACCCTGTCGGAAAATCAAAAACACAAAGCAGTTTAGTTATAACCGTACCAAGAACGGAGTTTTTTGCTATTTGGGTTCAACATTCGAAGGAAACTAGATATAAAGAATTATTGAGTTTTGTTTTACTTAAGTACGATTTAAGCGAAGCAGCCGAGTATTCGATAAAAAGTTTAAGCTTACAAATATCGGCATATTCGTCGAAGCTGGATCAAAAGTGGAATACTTCTGGAAGACATAAGGAGCGATTTTTGAATAAAAACTCGGAGTGGCTTTCGGGTCCAGACTTCACATTTACAATAACGGTGCATTCAAAGTTGCCATCAGACCAACCAACCACTTCTTCAGGTAACCCCGGCCCCGGAAGACGAATGAAGGACTTTGTTAGCTGCAGTGAAAAAACCAAACGGCGTCGAGTGGATGACCTCTTGCAATCTAGAAGTCCCGGTGAGTTACTTTATGCGGCAGAAGTATCAACGCGTATGTCCAGCAACAGAAATGTTGCTAACATTATAAAAAAATCACAGGAAACCACTCAAATATCCGGCAAAAATATGACATGTGAGCCAGATGCAAGATGCTTGAGCAATGTAGAAGCTTTATCATACTACGTAGATAGCAAGTCGACGACTCGGAAGAGGAGCATCAAGGCACGCCATAAGGTTTATCCATCATTTTATAGTCTAAGAAAAGCTAAGGAAGAATGCTATCCAAATGAAATTGATGTGAGTGAAACACGTGTGGAAATTAAAGTCCAGTCCGTATTAGATAAAACTGTTGAGCGTTTAGTTTTAGCAAATCAAGAAGTTTTTGTTAGTTTATTACCTACAAACTTGACGTATACTTTGATCAGCAAGTGGAGTTGCGATGGAAGCTCTGGCCATAGCACATATAAGCAAAAGTTTACATGCAGTTCTGACACTGATGAATTTTTTTTATATTTTCCTTCGTTCCTCTTCAATTACAGGATGAAAAAGGTAACATTGTTTGGCAGAATCTTCGACCTTCTTATACCATGTATTGTCGTCCAATTAAATTTATTTTTTCTAAAGAAACAAAAGATTTTATTTTTTTTGAAACGAACAAAGTTTTAGAGGAGATAAATGCGTTGTTGCCAACAAAGTACATGCTCGAAGAATACGAAGTTTCCGTAAATCACAATATACTTCTAACAATGATTGACGGACAAGTTTGCAATGCTTTGACTGAAACTTCTTCTGCACAAAAGTGTTATATTTGTGGTGCCACTCCAAAAGATATGAATAATGAGTTACGGGACTTTACGCCTAACCGAGATAATCTTGATTTTGGGTTGTCTACTCTCCATGCAGGGATAAGATGGTTTGAATGCTTGCTTCATATAAGTTATCGCCTCGAAGTAAAAAAGTGGCAGCTTAGGAATGAGGCAGATAAAGAGAGTGTAAAGCTACGTTCCAACGAAATCCAGAATAAATTTAAAAGTGTAGTTGGATTGATAGTAGATAAACCAAAACCAGGTTTCGGCTATACCAATGACGGCAACACTGCTCGTAGGTTTTTCGAAAATTCTGAGGCTAGTGCTGAGATTACGGGATTGGATGTAACGCTCATCAAAATATTCGACACTTTCCTTCGCGCATTAGCATCTGGGTAAATATAAATATCCAAAGATTTGAAAAATTTGCGGTCGAGACTAAAAAACTATACATAGATCTCTATCCATGGTTTAATATGCCTGTTACAGTTCATAAAATCTTAGTGCATAGTACTGATATTATAAAATCAGCAATTTTACCTGTTGGTCAACTTTCTGAGGAAGCACAGGAAGCCCGTAACAAAGATTTGAGACGATTCAGGGATGATAACACACAAAAGCAGTCGCGTGAAGCCACGAATAGAGATCTTATGAATATGTTGCTTATAACATCGGA
This sequence comes from Eurosta solidaginis, assembly GCF_040869045.1. Taxonomy (NCBI): domain Eukaryota; kingdom Metazoa; phylum Arthropoda; class Insecta; order Diptera; family Tephritidae; genus Eurosta; species Eurosta solidaginis. Next base: position 105,867,041 of record NC_090323.1, on the reverse strand, counting down.
TCGTTTAGTTAACAGTTTTAGGGAGATACCTAAGAAAAAATTTAAAAGTCTGACTTCAGAAGTCTTAAATTTACTGTCCCCCGATAATGTTGAGGAGTCAATAAATACCCCAGTTGTTTCAAGCTTTCACAGTAGTGTTGCTGATGCTCATGACTATTCCACAAGTAGACTCATCGAATGAAAGTGATGATAACGAATAATAACATAATTATAAAAGAACTTTTTGTTGGATCAGGTTTTATTTAATTTAAATCTATTGTCTTTTCTACTTTGTATTATACTTTACTTTTAAGTTTTTGTAATAAGTTATTTTAAGATAATTAATTTAATTATTTACACTGTTGTTATTTTTATTGTAATTCACTTTTACATTCATGACTGGTACTATAAAATAATTTTGTAAAAATTGTAGTGCCAGGATAAATACTCAAATAAATACAAAATATGTATGTACATATGTACTGTCACTCACATAAATAAGAAGACACCCCTTTTTGGACAATTCTTACAATCTTCGCTTTCGCAAATTTATTTTAACTAATTTCCCATAAGAAAATTTGTCACGATCTATAACAAAAACTAAATTATATTTACAAAATGTTTGAAAAATTCGACGAATTTTCATAAAAAATTTTAATTTTTTTTCGGAATTTTTTAGAGTATTGGGATTTGTAGTCCATTCAATTTAAGTACAATAAAGTAATATTCTTAAGTCCTTTTAATTTTTTTGGATCTATGTCACTTATTCACATTAGTTACTTTATATCAAAAATAAGCAAATGTATGCATATGAAGTAAAATTTTGGAAAAAAAATAAAAAAAAAGAACATATGCCTGAAAAAAATGACGTAGTTGTAATAAATGACTGCATATGAAACGGAAAATCTCATAAAATAATTTTGTCCAGCTAGCTTGTTCTACACGAAACGCTGTGCGACGTGGATGTTCAAAATGGTCGACATTTGGGACGTCCATGTTGTGAATAAGGTCGCGGAGGATTTAGTCGGTGATAAAGCCAGGTTTCGCAAGGCGAAAAAACTGGAGATATCAGGGAGGTAGTCGTTTATTCTGTTACAAAGGTCATCGATCTGTGGGCCTGGGCCTGTGGCCATTATTGTGCAGTCATCGGCGTAGGAAACGATAGTAACTCCTTCTGGTGGCGAAGGTAGCTTTGATATGCAGAAGTTAAACAAAAGTGGGGATAGGCTACCACCATGTGGCACCCCTTGTTTAATTCTTCTTGGTTTTGATGTTTCGTTTCTAAATTGCACCAATGCCGGCCAACCACCCAGATAATTTGCGGTCCACCTTTTAAGACATTCAGGAAGGGTAGACCCTTTCAGGTCTTGCAGTAACGTGCCATGGTTGACCGCATCTAAAGCTTGTGATAGGTCTAGCGCAACGTGTACTGTTCTATGGTGGGGGTTTTGATTTAAACCGCAATTTATATGGGTGCTAATGGCATTTAGCGCGGTGGTGGTGCTATGGAGTTTTCTGAAGCCATGCTGATGACAGGCTAACTGCAAATTTGCTTTGAAGTAGGGGAGCAAAATGGCTTCAAGCGTCTTCTCTACTGGCGATAGGAGAGATATCGGGCGTTATGACTTTCCTATGTAAGCTGGTTTCCTAGGCTTTAGTAGCGGGACCACCTTGGTTATTTTCCATTTTTCGGGAATGGCGAAGGTGGAAAGACAGGTTGAAGGCATGCCCTAAATATTTGAAACCCTCTTTCCGTAGGCTTTTAAGCATCGGCATGGCTATGCCGTCTGGGCCCACTGCTTTGGATGCTTTAGCATGACCGATGGCATCCTCAACCTCTTTGGCGGTGATGGTAATTGGAGACGCGCTGAATTTATGCTTATGTGCGTGTCTGTTGGCCCTCCGTCTATCTTCTTCGAGCGTAGAATGCATTATATATTGTCGGCAGAAAGCGCTAGCGCAATTTTTCGTATCCGGCAGCACTTTATCGCCGAAGGCGATGGAAAATTTGTCATTGTGCTTAGACGGATTCGATAGGGACCTTACGGTGGACCAAAGTTTACCCACACCGGCAGAGAGGTTACAACCCTTTGGGGGCTCCTCCCATTTCGACCGCTTGTGTTCATCCACAAGCAACCTGATGCGTTGGTTTATATCCCTTATTGGGGGTCGCCGTGATCGAGCTGTCTTATAAGGTCACGTTCTCTCGCTAAATTTGCGGCCTCCGCCGGATAGTGAGGCCGAATTTCGGGAATTCTACCGGCGGGAATGAAGCGAGCCGAGGCGCTTCCCAAGGCAGTAGGTTCTATGTACCGGAGCGACTCGGGATTTTTCTCGACCAAGGACTGTCATTTCAGTGTGACCCCATTTAATTTGTTTCGTCCCTCCCACAAATTGTCATCCTCCCAGCAGCTCCTTGCAGCAGGACTGCTACATATTCTCTTACTCCGGGAAGGTATCGAACCCAATCCGGGTCCGTCTCCTGACCCCGGTCCTGAGAAATGGTTTTGCTGCATTTGCCAGAAACGAATCTTTTTAGGAAGGTCATACTCTGTTCAGTGTGTCTCGTGCAAGGGATGGTTGCATCGGACAGGTTGTTCTGGGCTTGATCCAAAAACCCGACGTCCACGTAACTTTTATAAATCTTTTGTTGCTCCTTGTTGCTCACGCCCAAGGGCGTCCCGTAGTCTACGCCTAAGCGTCCCTCCACTACCTTCCAGCAGCCTCGCTGCTCAGCAAGCCACAACAAGTACCCGCTGCTGCTCGCGCCCCACGGCGCCAACAACTCAAACAGCTGATGCCACTCATAACTACTACCTTCGTAGTAGAGCTGGTAGCAATGCTGAGCATCAGCCCCTGCCCCCGTCTTCTTCTCCCCCCTCTTTTCTGGCAGCAATCGTGCAGGTCAGGGAAACAGACTCTTAGTCCCTACCTCCGTTTGCACCGTCTGCCAGCACAGAATATATAGGTTTGCGACATCCGCTCAATGCAGCTCCTGCCTTGGATGGTGTCACTTTCCTAGATGTTCTGGTCTCCGCGACGGCAACCCCTCGACGGGTTTCATCGCGCAATGTTGCCAGGTCGCAAACCCAAATCATCCGGGTACCCCAATGCTTGCCCAAGGGCGCCCAGTCCCAAGGCCACAACAGCAATTGCGTCCTGGCCTTCCACAACCTAGGCGTAGTCACCCGTCACTTACCCCTAGAGTGGCGGCGTCACCCCTCATGCACTTCAGAATTCTGCAGTTAAACTGTAATGGACTAACTGGGAAGATTACGGAGATAGTCGATTTCATGAAGCGGCACAACATCCGCATTGCTGCGATTCAAGAGACTAAACTCACAGCAAGATCTGCATTGCAGACCTGCTCTGGGTATAATGTCCACAGGAAGGACCGCGAGAGCGGAAATGGAGGCGGCCTCGCGTTTATTATACACCACTCTGTGCAATATCATATATTTGATCCTGGCATCGACCGCAGGGACAATGTCTTAGAACGTCAAGGCCTATCTGTCCGGTCAGGCGATGCAAATCTAGAAATCATCAACATCCCTGTCACCTGTTGCCCCAGTGGATACCGCCCTAAAATCGAGGCCTTACTCACTGGCAACAATCGCATTATCTTAGGCGATTTCAATGCCCATCACGACCTATGGCATTCAAACTTGCGGGCGGACAGTAGGGGTGAGATGTTGGCGGATCAAATAGAAGAGACGACGTTCTGCACAATAAAAGGAGACGCCCCCACACGTATGGTAGGAAGCTGTCATAGCTCGCCGGATATCTCAATCGTGAGCGCAGAACTCGTAAACTGCTTCAACTGGCAGCCGATGGTAACATTGGCATCCGACCACCTACCCATACTTATTTCGTTCGAGCGTACCGCCGCCTTCATCGTCACCGAAAAACGCACTTTCATAAACTTCAAAAAAGGAAAGTGGGAAGAATATAAATCTGCAACAGACAGCAGCTTTGCTGCTCTCCCTATCCCGACTGATGCCCGCCAAGGGGAGCCTGCCTTCCGTAAGGTCATTGAATCCGCCTCGGCACATTTCATTCCCGCCGGGAGAATTCCCGAAATCCGGCCCCACTTCCCGGCGGAGGCCGAGAGCTTAGCGGGGGAACGCGACCTTATAAGACAGCTTGATCCAGGCGACCCCCAAATAAGGGATATAAACCAACGCATCAGATTGCTTGTGGACGAACACAATCGGGCGAAATGGGAAGAGCACCTAAGAGGTTGTAACCTCTCTACCGGTGTAGGTAAACTTTGGTCCACCGTAAAGTCCCTATCGAATCCGAGTAAGCACAAAGACAAAGTTTCCATCGCCTTTGGCGATAAGGTGCTGTCGGATGCGGAAAAATGCGCGAGCGCTTTCTGCCGACAATATATAATGCATCCTACGGTCGACAAAGATAGACGGAGAGCCAATAGACACGCACATAAACACAAATTCAGCGCGTCACCAATCACCATCACCGCTAGAGAGGTTGAGGACGCCATTGGTCGCGCTAAACCATCCAAAGCAGTGGGCCCAGACGGCATAGCCATGCCGATGCTTAAAAACCTAGGGAAAGAGGGTTTAAAATATTTAGCGCATGTCTTCAACCTGTCTCTCTCCACCTTTGCCATACCCGAGAAATGGAAAATGGCCAAGGTGGTCCCGCTACTAAAGCCTGGGAAACCAGCTAACGTAGGTGAGTCATATCGTCCGATATCTCTCCTATCGCCAGTGGTAAAGACGCTTGAAGCCATTTTGCTCTCTTATTTCCAAGCACATTTGCAGCTAGCCCCTCATCAGCATGGCTTCAGAAAACTCTATAGCACTACCTCCGCGCTAAATGTCATTAGCACCCAGATAAATTGCTGTTTGAATCAATACCCCCACCATAGAACAGTACTCGTAGCGCTAGACCTATCAAAAGCCTTTCATACGGTCAACCATGGCTCATTACTGCAAGACCTGGAAGTGTCTACCCTTCCCCCATGTCTTAAAAGGTGGACCGCAAATTATCTGGGTGGTCGGCAGGCATCGGTGCAATTCAGAAACGAAACATCAAAACCAAGGAGAATTAAACAAGGGGTGCCACAGGGTGGTGTCCTATCCCCACTTTTGTTTAATTTCTACATATCTAAGCTACCTTCACCACCGGAAGGAGTCACAATCGTTTCCTACGCCGATGACTGCACAATAATGGCCACAGGCCCAGGCCCAGAGATCGATGAGCTATGCAATAAAATAAACGGCTATCTCCCTGATCTCTCCAGTTTTTTCGCCTCGCGAAACCTGGCATTGTCACCGTCTAAATCTGCCGCGACCTTATTTACAACATGGACGCCCCAAATGTCGACCATATTGAACATCCACGTCGATGGTACTACGCTACCGACTGTCCTACACCCCAAAATCTTGGGTGTGCATTTGATCAGGATCTACATTTTGGTGCGCACGCAACCGCAATTGTTCCGAGAATTCAGAGCCGTAATAAAATCCTCAAATCCCTTGCTGGCAGTACCTGGGGAAAAGATAAAGAAACGCTTATGACCACATACAAAGCAATTAGCCAGCCGATTACGTGCTACGCGTCACCCATATGGTCGCCAAGCCTAAAATCTACCCACTGGAAGAAACTACAGGCCTGCCAAAATACTGCTCTCAGAATCGCCACGGGCTGTCTTCTTATGTCCCCAGAACACCATCTGCATAATGAGGCGAGAATACTCCCCATCAGGGAGAGAAATGAGATGCTGACCAAACAGTTTCTGTTGAATACCCAGAAACCTGGGCATCCCAACAGACATCTGATTGACGAACCAGCACCGCCTAGGGGCCTAAGGAGTCATCTCCGTAAGCATTTTGAGGAAATACGGCACCTGAGAACCCAGCCGTATGAAGCGAAAAAACACAAGCAGGTCCTTGGTGAACTCCATAGACAGGCGTCGGACCTTTATGTCGGGAATTGCCCGGTGAATCCAGTACTTGAAGAAAAATATCCAGAACTCGCGGAAGAGGAACGCATACTCCCCAGGGAAACGCGTTTCACTCTTGCTCAACTTGGTTCTGGATACTGTAACAGGTTAAACTCTTACCTATCCAGAATCAACCCCGACATACAAAATGTATGCCCCGCTTGCAATGTGTCCCCACATGACACCAACCATCTCTTTAATTGTAATGTGGAACCAACACCTCTAACACCCCTTTCCTTATGGTCCACCCCTGTTGAAACGGCAAGTTTCCTTGGACTCCCGTTAGAGGATATTGATGACAATTTGTGATCGGTCGCGGCTATTAGGTGGGGCGAGCATTGCTACAACAACAAGCGAGCCGAGGCGAGTTCAATGACCTTACGGAAGGCACGCTCCCCTTGGCGGGCATCAGTCGGGATAGGGAGGGCAGCAAAGCGGTTGTTTGTAAAGGCTTTGTATTCATCCCACTTTCCTTTTTTAAAGTTTATGAAACTGTGTTTTTCTGTGACGATGAAGTCGGCGGCACGCTGGAGCGAAATAAGTATAGGCAGGTGGTCGGATGCCAATGTTACCATCGACTGCCAGTTGACGCAGTTTACGAGTCCTGCACTCACGATTGATATATCCGGCGAACTGTTACAGCTTCCCACCATACGTGTGGGGGGCGTTTCCGTTTATTGTGCATAACGTCGTTTCTTCTATTTGATCCGCCACTACTGTCTGCTTGCAAGTTTGAATGCCATAGATCGTGATGGGCATTGAAATCGCCTAAGATAATGCGGTTATTGCCGGAGTGTAAGGCGCTGATATTAGGGCGGTAGCCACTGGGGCAGCAGGTGGCAGGAGGGATGTAGATGTTGATGATTTCTAGGTTTGCATCACCTGACCGGCCGATTTCGGGATGAAATAAATGATATTGCATAGAGTGGTGTATGATAAACGCGAGGCCACCTACATTTCCGCTCTCGCGACCTTTTCTGTGGACATTATACCCAAAACATGTCTGCAGAGCAGATTTTGCTGTGAGTTTAGACTCTTGAATCGCAGCAATGCGGATGTTGGGAGTAAGTGACGGGTGACTACGCCTGGGTTGTGGAAGGCCAGGACGCAACTGTTGTTGTGGCCCTGGGACTGGGCTTCCTTAGGTAAGCATTGGGGTACCCGGTGTATTTGGATTTGCGGCCTGGCAACATGGCGCAATGAAGCCCGTCGGGGAGATTCCGTCGCGGAGACCCGAACATCTAGGAAAGTGGCACCGCCCAAGGTGGATGTCACAAACATATATATTCTGTGCTGGCAAGCGGTGCAAAAGGAGGTAGGGACTAAGTGTCTGTTTCCCTGACCTACACGATTGCCGTCGGAAAAGAGAGGGGAAGAAGACGGGGGCAGGGGCTGATGCTCTGCATTGCTCCCGAATCTACTACGGAGGTTGTAGGTATGAGTGGGAGCGGCCGTATGAGTTGGTGGTGTCGCGGGTCGCGAGCAGCAGTGGGTACTTGTTGTGGCTTGCTGACCAGCGGGTTTTCTGGAAGGTAGTGGGGTGGGGGGGGGGGGGGGGGGGGGCGCTAAGGCGTAGACTACGGGACGCCAACAACAAGGAGCCACAAAGTAATTATAAAACTTACGTGGACGTCGGGCTTGGGCATCTAACCCAGAACAACCTGTCCGATGCAACCATTCCTTGCACGAGACACACTGACAAGAGTATGACCGTCTTAAAAAGATTCTTTTCCGGCAGACGCAGCAAAACCATTTGTCAGGACCGGGGTTAGGAGACAGTTAGCTGCAATTATTAATCTTTTAAGGTTATTAGATAGATAGATAATTAATTGAGGATCGCACTGCGAACATTGGTCTATTTTGCCCTCAGCTACTTCACAGCACCTCATCCAAACCGACATCTCTGATGAACCATAGCAGTTCACCTGGCTTGAGGGATTTGATGTGAAACTGCTCTGGCCACGGTGAGCCCATAAACTTAGCCCTACTTCTTGAGATTGCGTCACACTCCAGGAGGATATGGTCCGCCGTCTCCGCTGATCGATCACAAAATCGGCATACTATACCCAACTTTTGCATGTGACTGTTCAGTCTACAGTGTCCTGTAAGAATAGCTGTTAAGATTCTTAGGTTATCTTTCGAGAGGCCTATCAATGCCCTATATCGAGTTGTGCTGTAACCCCCTAACAGTAACTTAGATTGTCTCAGGCCTGGTGTAACGCGCCACTGTTCTTCCCTCTTTCCTCTTTCTTCTACTAATAGATGTCCCATATATTCCTGCGCGCCTACTGGCAGGAACGGCTCGGGACCAATAGGTCGTGTCGTTGCTGCCTCTCTGGCCAGGCTGTCCGCGTTCTCGTTACCTTCAACCCCCCTGTGGCCAGGAACTCAGGCCACCAGTAGTTCGTTGTGTGCTCCTAGTTGATTTAGCTTTTCAACGCACTCAAAGACCAGCGCCGATTTTACTTCAAACGCTGAGATTGCCTTGAGGGCGGCCTGACTGTCACTGAGTCTGTCAATTGTTTCATTGGAGTATTCGCGCTGAAGGTTCAGGTCAGCGCACTGGATTATGGCGAATACTTCCGCTTGAAAAATGCTCGGGTATGCTCTCAGATGTACCGATATCTTGGCTCTGGGTCCAAAGACTCCAGATCCAATCCCCTCTGGCGTTTGCGAGCCATCGGTGTACCATACTATTTTATGTCGCTGCTGAATGCTTTCAATTCTGCTTTCCTTCCATGTACCCTTGTCTCCCAATTCTACTTTATACCTTTTCTCAAAAACTATCTGCCTGAGAATATCATCCCTCGGGAGTTGAGAGATTGGAATCTTCTCTCTCAATTATTCCATGCTTCGGGACAATATGACTTTACCTTTGCCCGAGCCCTCCTTGGCGATATTCAGTAGGGTTCGCTTGGCTGACTGCTCTATCGATATGTGCAACGGGGTTAGATCGAGGATAGCTTCCAGCGCTGCTGTAGGGCATGTTCTCATAGCTCCCGTGATGCACACGCATGCCAGTCGTTCGTCAGTGCTTGCCTCATCGTCGCCCGAGTTGTTCTCGATGTCCAGGCTATCGAGCCATATGTTATCATAGGTTTTACTATCATGGTATACATCCATCTTAGCACATGTGGGCTGCAGCCCCATGATTTGCCTGCTAGACGTTTGCATACCATGATGGACATCGTGGCTCTAGTTTTATTGGAGTCGAGGTGCTTTTTCCATAGGAGTTAGGTGTCAAAGATAACTCCCAAGTATTTCACTGCGGTTCCATATTCTAGTGCCACGCCATCTATCAGGGCCTTCTTCTGGTGAAGGGGATGATGGTTGTCTTAGATGGGTTTGTGTTAAGCCCCACATTGGCGCACCATCCCCTTGTAATGTTCAGTGCTCTTTGTATTATGTCACAGAGCGTACTCTCGAATTTACCCCTTGCAATTACAACGATGTCGTCAGCATATCCTTCGCATCTTATGCCACTGTCTGATAGCTCTTGCAGGAGTTCATCCCCTACTAAGCTCCACAGAAGGGGGTGACCGGACACCTCCCTGGGGACACCTTCTCGTGGTGTTAACCTTAACTGCGCTGTTGCCTACCTGGGCTTCAGCGATTCTTGTACGGAGTAGATTGTCAATCCATCACTGGATAGGCATCTCAACTTCTCTTCTCTGCAGTGCTAAGTTTACGCTTTCGTGAGATGTGTTGTCAAAGGCACCCTCGATATCCAGGAAAGCGCAAAGCACTGTTTTCTCTGTTTCGAACGCCCTTTGTATTTCAGATGTTAACTGGTACAGAGCTGTGTCCGTGGACGTACCCGCTCTGAAGGCTTGCTGGCTATCATGTAAGGGCCAGCTCTTAAGGGCGTTCGACCTGATTTCTTGGTCTATTATTTTCTCCATTGCCTTCAAGACGAAAGAGGTTAGTAGGTTAGACTTATTTGTCTGAAGGACCTTGCTTGTGAATAGTCGTTTATTGCTACTTTTGGTATGGAAACTACTTTTGCTCTTCTCCATATCAGGGGTGTTGTGACGGACTTATTTTTGCTGATGTATGCCCAGTCCGTCCAGGGTTCCTATAGTTGGTGAGAGAACCTATTCCGATTGAAATAAATAAACGAAGGAGTTCTGAAAATACGTTATAAAATTTATATAAAAATTCAATGTCCCTTAATAGCTACTCCTATTATCTGGCCCTGTCTCGATAAGAGTAGATGAGGTAGAACCCCTCTGCCAAGCTCTCCGTCAGTTGGAGTAGAAACCTCCTACTGAATATAAAACTAATCACGAAATGAAGTGGAAACCTTCAGGTCGTGTTCTGGTCAGTGGTAGAAGCCCACTGACTCATATGCCTATCTCCTAGCTTCTGATCTTACAAGCTAATTTGTCGCCCTTATATACGATTTCGTACGCCGGCGGCTGCGTGATCACCAAAATCTAGATCCTGATCAAACGTCACCCCCCAAGATTTTAGGGTGTAGGACAGTCGGTAGCGTAGTGCCATCGACGTGGATGTTCAAAATGGTCGACATTCGCGACGTCCATGTTGTAAATAAGGTCGCGGAAGATTTAGTCGGTGATAATGCCATATTTCGCGAGGCGAAAAAACTGGAGAGATCAGGGAGGTAGCCGTTTATTCTATTGCATAGCTCATCGATCTTTGGGCCTGGGGCCTGTGGCCATTATTGTGCAGTCATCGGCGTAGGAAACGATTGTGACTCCTTCCGGTGGTGAAGGTAGCTTAGATATGTAGAAGTTAAACAAAAGTGGGGATAGGACACCACCCTGTGGCACCCCTTGTTGAAGCTTCTGATGATTCCTTTAATATGGGGTACTTTTCGTACCCCTATGTGACTAGGGTCTCGAGATATGGGCCAAAGTGTGGAGCCGGGTACCCCCAAGAATGTGTTTATACAATATGGATATCAAATGGAAGCTGTTAATGAGTACTTTAATATGGGTATCAAAAGGAAGCTAATTTTTCTCTGGGTGACGAGCGTCTCGAGATCATTTCATGTGTACAACATTTTTTAAATAAATATACGAATTTTTCGATTTGTGAAATCGTTATCGCTATCGATATCGAAATCGATATCAAAATCGTAGCGCTACATTATTACCCGTACCCATCCATTCCCTACATTTTACATCTTACACGTAACATCATACATCTTACATCTTTCATCTTACGTCTTACATCTTACATCGTACATCTTACATCTTACATTTCACATCTTACATCTTACATCCTACATCTTACATCCCCCATATCCATTCTTTCCTCGATATACATACCCATACCCACCCATACCTTACATCTTACATCTTACTTCCTATATCCCCCATATCCATACATACCATCCTCCATTTACATACCCACCCGTACCTTACATCGTACATCTTACATCTTACATCTTACGTCTTACATCTTACGTCTTACATCTTACATCTCACATTCAAAATTCCTCCATACCGTGAGCAAAGATGTTTACACATCAAAAATTCCACATATGATAATAATAATCTCACAAATGTGATTTTTTTAACTCAGGCGCAGAAACGAATAAAATGGTTAGCGCTATGAATTATTATTTGTATCGATTAATGATTCGTGAAAATGAAGAATCCCATATCCATATCATCCTCCATATACATACCTATACCCACCCATACCTGACATATTACATCTTACATTGTAATGGAACCATGCAAATATATTTAAAACCTTCATAGCGTAATAGGGCCCTTAGGATATAAATAGTAATAGAACTAGCTTTAATGACATTCGCCGCAGCGCAACCACAACCAAGTTAACGTGCTTTAAAAAGCTCTACGAGAGGTAGAGACAAAAACGAGGAATGAAATCAAGTGAAGTCAATTTGAATGGTTCACGCGCGTCGGGTGCCAAAAAAGTCGTGTTAAAAGTATTTCTGTGAATATATATATATATATATTTACAATTTAATAAAGAGGCTAATCACCAAGGCTTCTGTAAGCAAATAGATCGGGTTTTTAATTAGTGCATTCGCAGGTAAAACATAAGTTTACAATGGCGCGTGGCCATTTCCCTGATACAGTGAGTGCTACCTCAATAGGCTCCAAAATGGAGTCGTTTCATGGCGACCGTGACCGTGTGCCTGCCTGCAAAACTGGCGGACACGAGATGTACGTAGCGGCAGCTACGATAAAATTCATAAAATATAAAAAATTTAAAACGAAAAAATTTTCTGATGAAATGAATTCTTAAGTTCGTCCTAGGGGCCAGCAAATTATAACTAAAATTTACAAAAAACCCTACAAAAAATCTAAACACTTTCAAAAAACTACAAAAACAAAAAAAATTTAAAAACTCAAAAATTCTGAAAAAATTAAAAACTTTCAATAACTACAAAAAAAAGAAAAAAAAAACTCAAAAACTACAAAAAAAAAATTTTTTTATTACTACTTAAAATTCCACATAACTATAAACTAACAAAAAATTGCAACAGGAATATATATGAAAATGCAAACAACGATTTCTAAAACATAAAATTTTTTTATATTAATCAAAATAAATTACAAATTGGTGAACATTTTTGTGGCGATGCCGAAAATAAAACTTTACCATCATTAAAAAAAAAATTGGTGAAATCATGAACAATGTGTTAAAATAAGAAAAAAAATGTAAATCTGAATTTTGATCAAAATTGGCAAAACCAATTAACAAAAAAAAAAAAAAACGCAACACGATATACTTTTTACTAAAAATTTTTATAACTTGAAAAACTAAAAACTCGAAATTTAACCAAATTTGAAAAAGCGACATAGCTGTTTTTAACAAAAAGGTTGCGAGGTCCCGTTTGAAAAATGTGTATTTTTGATGGGACTGTACAAAAATTGCAAGTGTGGTGTTACGGTATTAATAAAGTGCTAGTGGCGTGAGTTAGTAAAAACAAAGGCATTTAAATAACGGTTGAGAGAGACATTTGTGAATATAATATATAAATTGTATGTGCATAGACAGTACAAGCGACAAAACAGTGCATTAATAATTTGGTTCATAGCGGTACGCAAAGCCCTACCGAAAAAAAACACATAGAAACAAAGAAAAGCTAATAGCGGTGAACGAAAACCCGCCACCACAGCATAGTAACACACATTCATATATACCAAAAAGAAGTAGCGAAAAAATAACGCTGAAATCATCTTTAACTAGCAGCAGCGAAATCCAGCACGAGCATGGAAAGACGAGGAGTAGCCAAAGCCAGCAGCAGCAACAAAAGAAGCAACATAAGTATATACTAACACCTACGTATATATTCTTTCATATACATACATTATTTATATTCTTTTAAATTTTGATACATATATTTAACTTGCATATAAAATCAATTAACACTAATGTTTTTCAATTTTCTTATATGGCCATTAGCACACAAATATTATTCCCAATTATTTCTCTTTAAACTTAAATTTCACAATTTTTTTTGAAACAATTTTTTTCTTTTTTCCCAATAAATTTTTCACATAAACCTAAATACATATGTATTGGAATACTTAAATACATACATATTAGGCCGGGTCGATTTGTGGGGAGGCAAAAAAATAGCCCATTGCTCTGTGAAAATCATATTCTAGGGATCAAAATAAGAAACTTTGCCGAAGGAACCATACCTCTAAAACGAATTCTGATGTCCCCCCCCCCCCCCTTTGGGTCGTAGGGGCAAATTTTGAAAAATCCCACTTTGAGATGCCTATGTTTTTTTCTTTTTGGATTTTATTTTTCTCTTTAGAAATTTATTTAGTCAGAACATAGGTAAATGAAAAAATTAATTTAACTTAGTAATAGAAAAGAAATTAAAAAAAATTATTAGAAATTAGCGTTTTTACAACCCCGTTTTAAAACCAAGGCATCACTGTGATGCATTTGCATGTCGTAAACATAGTTGTGTGGGTTTTTTATTCAACCGTTTTAAAAAATGAAGGTATCACTGTGACACAATTGCAGATCGTAAAATTGCTTGAGTTGTTTTTTTTAAGCCACCACAAGACACAGCAGGTAGAATTGAAATTGCCCCTACCCAAAAGCTCGACCCAAAGGGGGGGACATCAGAATTCGTAAAGTTTCTTATTTTGATCCCTAGAATACGATTTTCACAGAGCAATGAGCGATTTTTAAATCGACCCGCCCTAATACATATATGTATACATATGAAATATCATTTTAATAATAACCATTTAAAACATATTTATATGTACTGTTCTTTCTTATTTGGAGTACTGGTTTAAACATACATTTTTGCGAAAAAATAAAAGCGTTTACTTGAATTTCTTTTGACACAAAAGAATAAAATAATAAATTTGCCCTTATAAACCCCTTTTGCTATTTAAATGCGTTTCCCGATGGAAAATATAAATTTTTTTTAATTAAGAACATGCTATGAGAAGGTTAGCAATAATTTGGAAATACAGTGCCTACCAACAAATTCGAAAACCCTTGCAAAAAAAAAACATTATTTTCTTTTAAATACAAAATAAATTCGTGCCTACATTCTTTTGCTTGTATTTAAAGCTACATTGCCAATCAACATTTCTCATAATAACTTTTATACAATTTCAACTTTGATTTTTTTTTGCCTTCTACAAATTTACAAACATTTTTCGATTTTTTTTGCATCTGTGGCTACAAAATATTTTTTTTCATAAAATAAACCTACAATGCCTATAACAACGTATTCTGAATCCTCTAATGTGCATACCTCGTTACCAAGTGCCTATAACAACAATTTTACATTTACTCTACTTACAAACTTTTCAATGTCTATATTTTGAGTGTCACCATAAAGCCATTGCCGCCTCTTCCCTTGAGCCAAACTAGATTTTTTTGATAAACCTACACATGTTTTTTTTTTCTCAACTTTGCTATAAATTCTCAACACAAGCTATCGAGTGTTACTGTAGATGTCAGATTCTGAAAAAGATTTCCAAGACGCGAGCTCATAGGTATCATTTACGTATAGCCCTCCACCAAGAATATCCTTAGGTGAAGATTTTCGGGGGTTTAATAACGAATCGAGCACAACAGACACCTCAGATAATAGTACAATCATTAGCGTAAATAGCAGCAATACAATTTCTAACGAAAGCAGCAACGATACAATATCCACTAATCGCGTGAACACAACTGCTGATAGAGATATAAATATGGCTACACCGGAACAGAAAAGAGCAGCTATTAGCCTATGGGCTTCTATGATGCGCGAAAATTATAGCGGAGACCCGTTATCGCTTCCGTCTTTCATTGACAAGATAAATCTAATAGAAGATCTTTCAGATGATTCACTAACTCCAACACTAATAGCTTTTCTCAAATCAAAGTTGGAAGGCAAAGCGCGCGAGTCATTACCAACAGAAGTTAGTACAGTTAGTCAGATAAAAGAAGCGTTAAGTAGCAAAATAAAACCCGACAACTCAAAAGTTGTCGCTGGCAAAATCGCAGCATTAAAAATCACCAATAACAACTATGCCGAATTTGCAAAACAAGTTGAAGAATTGTTTGATTCGTTAGAACGCTCCCTTATAATTGAAGGCATGACCCAAGCAAAAGCCCACGAAATGGCCGTTGAACAAACAATTAGAGTTTGTAGACTCAACAGCAAATCAGACATGGTCAAATCCATTTTAGCTTCGTCCACCTTCACCGATTCGAAAGACGTGGTCGCGAAGATGGTAATAGAAAAGGATAGCGAAGTAAAAGAGAGACAAGTATTGGCATTTCGCTCTAGACCAATACGGTCAAACAATTTTAAAGGCAACTTCCGTGGTAACAATTTTAGATACAATAACTACAATTACAGGTACAGTAATACAAATAGGCAAAGTACTAGTTTAAATTATAGAGGAAATAACAATTATAATAGAGGAGGTAACAATTACAACAGAAGAGGCAACAATTTATCCAATAGGCCGAATAACTACAATAGATCAAATACGACAAACAGAAACAATAATTCGAGTTCAAATAATAGAGGCACTGCTAATGTACGGAATTTAAACGCCGAAGCCCCTCAGATGCGAACACTGAGGGAGGAGGAGTAAAAAGTTCTACTACACAATCCATTTACTGTCTAAATTTAAACTACTCTGATTTCATTCAGGTTAATTGTTCTGATTCCGACAAAACATGTACATTATAATAGATTCGCAAGCAGATATATCAGTCATTAAAATTTCCAGTTTATCAAGAAAGCAGTAATAAATAACAATAACATTATCGATGTCACTGGTGTAACTTCTGACAAGATTACAATCTTAGGCACAATAGATACGAACCTAATAGTACCGAACATTTTAATTCCACACACTCTTCATGTTGTGAACGACTGTTTCAATATACCATCTGATGGCATACTCGGGAAAGATTTCTTAAAAATAAACAAATGCATAATCAATTACGCGGACGACACAATACAAATTTATCACGGGCAAATAGGGTTAATGTTTCAATTCTACATAGTACATCCAGCAATAGTTTAGCAATTCCACCAAGGTGTGAAGTTTTCTGTATTTTTAATTTGGGTAATTCAAAAAATTCAGTTTTCGTAGATTCACATGAAGTTTCCGATGGCGTTTTTACGGCCAAATGCATAGCCGACACGAAAAACCCAATTTTAAAAGTAAATAATACTACAGATGAAGTAAAATACCCAAAAGATTTCAACATTAAGACTGAAGATATGAATAACTTTAACATATACAAAATTAATAAAGCGTTAGATAATCCAGAAAGGTTAGAAGAACTAAAGTCAGTTTTAATAAACCAGATGCCCACGTACGGAAACGATGAGCTAATTGAATTATGTTTAAAATATCCCGTAGTATTCGCCCTAGAAACAGACGTAATGACATTAAATAACTTTTACCAACAAAAACTTAGACTTTCGGACAAAACACCAGTTTACATTAAAAATTACAGATTACCGTATTCACAGCGCAGAGAAATTAATAGACAAGTTGACAATTTACTGCAAAATGATTTGATTGAACATAGTCATTCGAATTATAACAGCCCGCTAATATTGGTACCCAAAAAAGACACAAGTTGACAGAAAAAATACCGCATGTGTGTCGATTTTAGGGCAGTTAATAAAAAACTAATAGCCGACAAATTCCCGCTAGCACGCGTGGATGACATTTTAGATATCCTTGGTCGAGCAAAATATTTTTCTACTTTGGACTTATACTCAGGTTTCCACCAAATCCCGTTACATAAAGATTCGAGAGACATCACCTCTTTCAGCACTGATCATGGTGCTTTCCGTTGGAAGGTTTTACCCTTCGGCTTAAATGTCGCGCCTAACTCCTTTTCACGAATGATGTCCATTGCTTTTTCCGGTATTTCCCCAAGCCATACATAGACGATGTAATAGTCATAGGGTGTAGCGAGTCTCACCACCACAACAATTTGGAGAAGGTCCTTCAAACATGTAAAAAATTTAACTTGCGTTCAAATCCCAAAAAATGCAATTTCATGCTCTCAGAAGTCACATTTCTAGGGCATAAATGCTCATCCGAAGGACTGCTACCGGATGATTCGAAAATAGTTGCAATTAAGAAATATCCCAAACCGTGTGATAAAGACGCGGTACGAAGATTCGTTGCATTGCATTCGCTAACTACTACAGAATATTCATACCCAATTTCGCATCAATAGCAGCACCTTTGAACAGAGTGAGCAGAAATAAAGTAGAATTTAAATGGGATGACCAATGTGCAAGTGCGTTTGAAAAACTCCGCAAATCTCTCATTTCCCCTGAAATACTGAAATATCCGGACTTCACAAAGGAATTTTCTATTACAATTGATACGTCGAAGATTGGTTGCGGTGCCATTTTGAGCCAAAATCACAATCTGTTTTGCTTCAAAATCATTTAATAATGCAGAACAAAAAAAGGCAATAATCGAACTGGAACTTTTAGCTATATATTTTGCTATCAACAAATTTCCACCCTATGTCTATGGTACGCAATTTAACGTAAAATCAGATCATCGTCCTTTAGTTTATTTGTTTAACATGAAAGACCCCTCTTCAAAACTTTCACCCATAAGACTAGAACTATCGGAATACAATTTCACTATAGAATATATAAAAGGAAAATCTAATGTCGGTGCAGATGCATTATCTCGAATTTCAATTGATGAACTTAAAAACTCAACAAATCAAATTTTAGCGGTTCAAACAAGGGCAATGTCGAAACAAAGCAAACAACAGCAAAAAAAAAACATGAAGACATAGACGAAGAAATAAAATTACAAGTATACGACAAATTTTCATACAACTTTTCAAAGAAAATCCCGAGGATAAAAAGCCAGATAAGTCATGACAAAAACAATAAAATTTCAAATATAAATATATACGCACATTTAAAGCATAAAAAACTCGAGTTAATAAATATTGCGCCTACTAACAAAATAATTCATCTCGATGAATTACTTTTGAAGCTAGAAAAAGAAGCTAGTATACGCGGTATTAAACAAGTAGAATGGCAAGAAAATGATAATTTTTTCTAATATTTTCGATATCGAATCTAAAAGTTACCGGGAACAAAATTTTAAAACATTTCGAAATTATATTGACTGACCCCGTAGAAACAGTGACCGACAACGACAAAAAACTTAAACTGATGACAATCTACCATAACGATCCGATAACAGGTGGACATTTTGGAAGCAAAAAACTATACGCGAAATTGCGTACTAAATCAACCCAATTCTAAACGAAAATACCGTGCGAGTTTTTTCCCTTCTTCCATTCCTCGTATTCTAAATAAAAATTCCTTTAGAGTTTTTTCACTTCTCACTTTCCTCCTATTCTGAACAATGTTCGAAAAAGAGGAAACCGGTTATGGGAGAAAAGTAGGTATTATGAATGTGAGGGAGAGGGAGATTTCTTTGCCATTTCATAGGAGTTTTTTCACTAGTTAAATTAAAGGGAATGCATCAAAATAGTTAAAGGAAATTGGTTCTTTTAAGAAAGAACACTTATTTGTACAAATTTGCGCTCTAAAATATGTATTTAAATTCTACCACAATATTCTCACTGCTTTGCAGAATGAAAGCAGGTAACTCCGGCGGATTTGTGTTAACCCGCCGTCTTCTTCTTATGCTCCTCTGTTGATGTTGGCTGTGGCACCAATTCATTACTCATTTCAGTGTATAAGTTAACACACGCTAATGCTTCTCAATAATTCTGTCCGCGCATGGCCTGTGTCAGCGAATATCCATTCTCACGCTGACGGATAAGCCACAACGATTGCGTAACATGAGCAGTGCTATGAAACAACAATTTGCGCGCATGGCCTGTATCAGCGAATATCAGTTAACACAAGCGAATGCTTCTCAATAATTCTGTCCGCGCATGGCCTGTGTCAGCGAATATCCATTCTCATGCTGACGGATAAGCCACAACGATTGCATAACATGAGCAGTGCTATGAAACAGCAATTTGGCCTGTGTCAGCGAATATCCATTCTCACGCTAGCAGGTGCAGCTCAACGCTGGCAGCGATTAAGAACGCAAGCGTCTGTGTCGCTTTGGCTGCCTTCAAGACTAAGGTGCAGGGTTTTTAAGTAGGCTCTTTAGAATGTAAGTTCAGTTAGTTTTTGGCATGACAATGAATAAAACGTATTATTGTAATAAACCTAAACTGCAAATGACTTTTAATGGATTACCATGAAACAGTAAAACTGGCGCTCAACAACGGGAGAAAAAACGGATAACAACAAGCAGCAGTGACAACAAACATTTTTAGCATTTTTATTTTAAATTAAGTGGAGCAGAAAACAAAACCAAGCATAAGATGAAGAGAGTATTATCAATAGTTGTAAAACAGATGTAAGTAGAGTGTTGCTAAACAAAGAAATCTGTGTCAATTAAGTGTTATCAATGTTTATAAACAAAAAACTTGTGTTTATTAATTTTTTTTTTTAAATACGACCCTCTAAAAAAAAAAAACAAAAAAATGACGAAATTTTCTTTTAAAGCATCAAATTATCTGTGTAAATCTTTGCACGGGTTGAGTAGAATTAGATGTGTTGTGGACCAAATTTATTGGAATAAAATCAGGTAACCTGTTTCAGTTGTGCTGTAAGCCTATGAGTGACCAAGAATTAGATCGGCTATTTGAGAACATAGTGGTAAACAGAAGACAGCGTAACAGTGGTCAGGATAATTGGTGGACGAATAATAGGGTAACGACTGAGGAACGAAAAATGGCTATAGAAGCAGATCAATTGAAAGCTCTTGTCGACACTGCAGTGGCTCATGCACTTTCAGTGCAAAGAGAAAGTTTCGAACAGAGACTGGCGACCATAAACCAGCGTCTAAACGACGTTAGCATTAGTGCACCCACAATAGAAACATATTCTGAAGCACAAATTGTCCCAGGTATCAAATGTGAGGAACCCCTTGACATCGTTAAATCTCTACCAGATTTCGATGGTAAACAAGAAAACTACGTATCATGGAGACAGGCAGCACACACCGCCTACAAAGTTTTTCAGGAACACGAAGGCAGCAGCAAACATTTCCAAGCTGTCGCCATCATTAGAAATAAAGTAAAGGGTCCAGCCGACATGGTTTTGGCCTCATTTAACACCGTTTTGAACTTCAAAGCGATAATTAACCGCCTTGACTTTAGTTATTCCGACAAACGACCAATTTACTTGATCGAGCAAGAAATGTCAACCCTCCGCCAGGGAAATTTATCTCTTCTCCAATACTACGACGAAGTAGAGAAGAAATTGACGCTTCTGACCAACAAAACCAAAATGACTTACGAA
This sequence comes from Eurosta solidaginis, assembly GCF_040869045.1. Classification (NCBI taxonomy): domain Eukaryota; kingdom Metazoa; phylum Arthropoda; class Insecta; order Diptera; family Tephritidae; genus Eurosta; species Eurosta solidaginis. The sequence goes on along the minus strand of NC_090323.1, from coordinate 105,846,273 downwards.
AAGTCAATAGCTGCTTCACTTAATGAGAAATACAGATTGGACGCATTGCGCGTATTTATATCAGGGACCCAGAAACCGCTTAGCGATGTACTATTCTCAGCCCGGCCTAAAGATCTGCCTTCGGCCTTAGCACTGGCACAGGAGGTTGAATCGAACCATGAGAGATACCGATTCGCAAGCACCTATGCCAGGAGCCTAGAAGATAAGACACAAAAGCTAGACTCAAAACCACACTCTGGGGAGAAAGTTACAGGGGGAAGATACCAAACAAACGATATGTATCACTCAAAAAACCCTTACTTTGACAGAACTCGGGACTTCAACAACAAGAGTCCTCAGAAACTGGATAAGGTAGAACCGATGGATGTCGACACGTCACAACGCTTCCGTCAACCTACTGCAAGGAAGGAAAACACTGGCTCTTATCGATACCAAAGTAATCCAAATCAAAAATATCCGCAGGCAGTGAAAAGGCCAAACAATGGCTCTGGAAAATTTACAGGACCAAAGCAACAACGAATAAACTGCCTTTCAAGCGGAAATTCCACTTCTAATCTGGAAGATTCCACCTATAGTGATGTGGCAAACGCGGAAACATCAGCAATCGAGGGCGACCTTAACGATCCCGACCAGATAAATTTTTTAGACAGAACTCCCTGCTACCGTTCATTGAAAGAATAGTTGCAGGGAAGAAAATAAAATTACTAATAGATACGGGTGCATCTAAAAATTATATAAAACCCTTAAAATTCCTTAGGCACATTACACCGGTCGAAAAGTCTTTCTTGGTAAAATCAATTCATGGTTTTACTAACATTAAAGAAAAATGCGCGATTACCTTTTTAACATAAATAGTACCTTCTTTATTCTTCCTTCCCTTTCAACGTTCGACGGAAAAATAGGTCTGGATTTGCTTACGCAGGCAGACACGACTATAGATTTAAAGTCAAAAAAAATAATAACCAATGTTGGTTCAGAGGGTATAAAATTTTTAAAGTGTGCTAATGTAAATTTCACACGAGTAGAGGACATAGAGGTTCCTGAAATTGTGAGGGTGAAATTTCAAAGAATGGTAAAAAATTTATTGAAAGTTTTCTCTGACCCCAACAAGACACTCCCATTTAATACAAACATAGTCGCCACTATTCGCACCGAGAGTGACGATCCGGTTTATTCCAAGCTATACCCCTATCCTATGGGCGTAGCAGAATTCGTGAATACTGAAATTCGCGATTTACTGAAGAACGGTATCATCAGATCGTCTCGGTCACCATATAACAACCCAATCTGGGTTGTTGATAAAAAAGGAACGGACGCACAAGGAAATGTAAAAAAACGACTTGTCATAGACTTCAGAAAACTGAACAAAAAAACTATCGACGACAAATATCCCATCCCGAACGTAACGGTTATACTATCAAATCTAGGAAAGGCCAGGTATTTTACAACGCTTGACCTAAAATCAGGATTTCATCAAATAACGTTGGCGGAATCCGATAGGGAAAAGACCGCTTTCTCAGTAAGTAATGGGAAATTTGAGTTCTGCAGGCTTCCCTTCGGTCTGAAGAATGCACCCAGAATTTTTAAAGGGCGATCGACGACGTACTAAGGGAACAAATAGGGAAATACTGCTACGTTTACGTCGATGACGTTATTATATTTTCAGAAACCGAAGAGGAGCATGTCGAACATATTGAGTGGGTCTTAAAAAGGTTACATGAGGCTAATATGAGGGTTTCCCGCGAAAAATCGCAATTTTTTAAAGAGGACGTTGAATACTTGGGCTTCGTAGTATCTAGAGGAGGCATTAAAACAAGCCCTAGCAAGATAGATGCTATTCACAAATATGAGAAACCCTCCACTCTTTTCAACGTTAGATCATTTCTGGGTCTGGCAAGCTATTACCGTTGCTTTATAAAGGATTTTGCTTCAATAGCGAAACCACTAACGGATATGCTGAAATGTGACAATGGCAAGGTTAGTGCCACTCAATCAAAAAAAATAAAAGTGGAATTAGACGAAAAACAATCACAAGCTTTTAATAAATTAAAAGAGGTCCTTACATCAGAGGACGTCATGTTACTCTACCCAGATTTCAGGAGGCCATTTGATCTAACGACGGATGCCTCGTCTTTGGGTTTGGGGGCAGTGCTCTCACAGGACGGTAAGCCAATTACCTTTATTTCACGAACTCTGAAAGATCGTGAACAAAACTTCGCAACTAACGAGCGCGAGCTACTCGCGATAGTCTGGGCCTTAAAAAGTCTTAGAAATTATCTCTATGGCGTAAAGAATTTAAATATTTTTACAGATCATCAGCCACTGACATTTGCGGTTTCAGACCGAAACCCAAATGCGAAAATTAAACGATGGAAAGCGTTTATCGACGAGCACAACGCTCAAATCTTTTACAAACCCGGTAGAGAAAACCATGTTGCCGATGCTCTGTCACGACAGAACATCCACACTCTAGAAGAGGAAGGTCAATCAGATTTAGCTACATTTCATAGCGAAATATCGCTATCTTATACGGTGGAAGCATCCGAAAAACCGCTAAATTGTTTCCGAAACCAAATTGTTTTGGAGGAAGCCAACTTGAACCTAAAACGGAATTTTATATATTTCGGCGAGAAAACTCGTCATGTTATTCAATTCATAAATAAAGATAATCTCATTGAAGAAATTAAAACAGCTGTGAACCCAAATGTGGTAAACGCCATACATTGCGCTTTGCCAATACTGGCCAGCATACAACATGAACTTATAAGGTGCTTTCCGGCAACAAAGTTCTGGCACTGTAAAAATATGGTGACCGACATTGTAAATAAAGACGAACAGAGGGAGATTGTTCTTGCCGAACATAATCGAGCTCACAGAGCTGCCCAGGAGAATGTCAAGCAAATCCTTCGTGATTATTACTTCCCAAAAATGACCAAACTGGCAAACGAAGTGGTCGCGAATTGTAAGATCTGCAGTAAGGCCAAATACGATAGGCACCCACGAAAGCAGGAGTATGGTGTAACACCGGTCCCATCCTATACCGGAGAAATTTTGCACATTGACATATTCTCAACAGATAAAAAATACTTTTTGACATGTTTCGACAAGTTTTCGAAATTTGCTGTGGTACAGCCTATACCATCTCGAACAGTCTCAGATATAAAATACCCAATTATTCAACTAATGAATATATTCCCAGGGACAAAGACTGTTTATTGTGATAACGAGCCTCTTTAAATTCTGAAACGATAACCTCGTTACTAAAAAATAGCTTCAATGTTGACATCGTCAACGCGCCACCTCTTCATAGCACCTCGAATGGGCAGGTTGAACGCCTCCATAGTACACTTTTGGAGATAGCCAGATGTCTGAAATTGGACAGACAAATCTGCGAGACGACAGACCTTATATTAGTGGCAACAATTGAATACAACCGAACGATTCATTCGGTGACCAATGAAAAACCGATTGATATAGTTCACGCTACACCAACCGACATGAGAAATGAGATAACCATGAAAATAACGAAAGCACAACAAGCACAATTGGAAAGAAATAACCCTTCCAGACATAATAGGGTGTTCGACGTAGGGGAACGCGTACTAGTAAAGACGAATAGACGACTGGGAAATAAACTGTCCCCTTTATATGTCGAAGAAAGGGTTGAGGCAGATCTAGGAACCACGGTTCTCATAAAAGGGAGGGTGGTCCATAAGGACAACCTAAGATGAAAACCGTGGAATATCTTTCAATATTATAAGGTAAATTAAAAGAAGGTTATTTTCCCCCATCTTTCAGGATCCCCATTATGATGCTCTCCATCCAAACGGCAATAGCAAAATTGACGGACTACTCGACTTCCGATTATATACCGATCCAGGATGGCGACGCAATAGTTTGGACACACTTCGGTTATCTTAAGCATAGCACCAATCTTACGGTATATAAAGAAATAGCAGAAGAAACGAAAGGACTAACAACGCATTTCCCCTTATCCCATATGAGAATGCTTCTCGACTCAGACATTTCACACATAAAAGTTCTTTTAACAACACTGGACATTCACCATAGACAGGTTAGGAGTATTAACATTTTAGGTACTGCTCTAAAGGTGATTGCAGGAACACCCGACTTCGAAGACTTTGAAAACTTAAAATTTCGGCAGCAAGAGCTAATAGAATCAGAGGGACATCAGATAGAAATAAACACAAGGATACAGGAAAAATTAAACCAGCTAACGGAAACAGTTAACAAAATTATTAAAAACGCAAAGGCTGTACAGATCGATACTCATCATTTGTACGAAACGCTGCTTGCGCGAAATAGAATCCTTATAACCGAAATCGAGACTTTAATTTCAACCATAACCCTTGCAAAGATAGGAATCATAAATCCCCTGATGCTAAACTCGGAAGATGTAAAAAATATTTTTGAGGCACGCTCTACAAATACAACAATTACTGACCTAATGGAGGTATCATATATCAAAGCCCTTTTAGATGGGAGCCTTCTGCATTTCATAATAAAGTATCCTAAACCTACATTAGTTTGTAAGAAAATTATTATTTTCCCTGTTCAACACAATGGAACTATCCTGCACCTTGGGAACAACAACAACGTTGCTGACTATGGGAATCAAAATTTGGCGATTGGGAACTGCAACACAACACTCACAACAACTTTTTGCAAAAGATTGCAGCATCCCACATGCGCACAACAGCTGTATTCGAATAATGTTGCTCACTGCAGTACTTGCCCTAGCAACCTTGAACCTATTACTGTGGTTGACGATGGCATTATCATTATAAACGACAACACCGCTTTGATCAAAACTGGCGAAGACTCCAAAATAACAATAAGGGGAACTTATTTACTTTCCTTCGACGATGAAGTTTACGTTAACGGATCTAACTTTGTAAACCGAAACGGCATGTTAAAGAAATTACCAGGGCCAGCGGCGACCGTTCTCCTTAATATCACCAACCATCAAGAAGTATTAAGTCTTCCATACCTTCACAGGATAAGTATGGAAAATCTGCGCTTTATCGCAAAAATTGAATCAAGAACTATGACGGGGCCAACAATATCAGGCTTAGCTATCATTATATTGATTATCGTTTGTTACACTCTTAAAATATGGCAGAGGAGAAGGAAAAGACGCCAATGCCAAGACCTTCAGCATGTCATTGATAACTTTAAGAAGTCCGTGGACGGCCTTCACTTAGAAGGGGAGGAGTTAACACAAGCTAATGCTTCTCAATAATTCTGCCCGCGCATGGCCTGTGTCAGCGAATATCCATTCTCACGCTGACGGATAAGCCACAACGATTGCGTAACATGAGCAGTGCTATGAAACAACAATTTGCGCGCATGGCCTGTATCAGCGAATATCAGTTAACACAAGCGAATGCTTCTCAATAATTCTGTCCGCGCATGGCCTGTGTCAGCGAATATACATTCTCATGCTGACGGATAAGCCACAACGATTGCATAACATGAGCAGTGCTATGAAACAGCAATTTGGCCTGTGTCAGCGAATATCCATTCTCACGCTAGCAGGTGCAGCTCAACGCTGGCAGCGATTAAGAACGCAAGCGTCTGTGTCGCTTTGGCTGCCTTCAAGACTAAGGTGCAGGGTTTTTAAGTAGGCACTTTAGAATGTAAGTTTAGTTAGTTTTTGGCATGACAATGAATAAAACGTATTATTGTAATAAACCTAAACTGCAAATGACTTTTAATGGATTACCATGAAACAGTAAAACTTATACCACCTGAAATGCAATAATGTGCATTGTTTATACCTTATTTCTTAATTTCAAACAAATTCGCAACAACAATTAAACTTCAATTTTTTAAACAAATTAAGAAATGCGCAACGAAATTTCAATTGACAAAACAGCTGACTTCGAAAATTCGAAATTCCTATTCCCCAATTTTTCTTCTCCCTAGGAGAAAAGAATTGGAGGAATTTTTCCGCGGGAATAAAAAATCCGCGAGAATATTTAGAATTGGTCCGAATAATTTTAAAAGAACATGACCCGTGAAATTCGTAAAAAATTGTGAAAAATGTTTGGTAAGCAAAGTAAAACCAAAAAATAAAGAAAGAATGGTACTTACGCCAACTTCCTGCAAGCCTTTCGATATCGTCGTTATAGACACTATAGGGCCTTTACCTCAGTCAATTAATGGTAATAAGTTCGCAGTTACCATTATATGTGACTTAACAAAATATTTAGTAACAATACAAATACACGATAAAAGCGTTAAAACTGTCGCTTCTGCCATTTTCGAATGTTTTATTTTGATATACGGCACTATGACATCAATAAAACCCGACCTTGGCACAGAATTCAAAAACGAAATATTTTCAGAATTAACGAAACTTTTAAAAATTACACATAATTTTTCTACACCATATCACCACGAAACAGTTGGCACTGTTGAAAGAAACCACCGAGTTTTTAATGAGTATTTACGGGCTTATTTAAAAGACAACTTCGATGATTGGGACGTTAATTTACGTTATTTCACTCTTTTGCATAATACATCGACAAACACTGTATTCGATAATAAGCTAACACCGTATGAATTAATATTCGTAAAGAAAGCAAATTTGCCACTCGAAATGCAAAAAGATGAAATTGACCCAATCTACAATATTGAAAATTACGCGAAAGAAGTAAAATATCGTTTTCAAAAAACAAACGCGGAAAAATACGTTAAAAAGTACAAGGTTCAAAACGAAACCGGATACAATCGGGACTCGCAGCCAATATCGGTTAATGTTCATGACAAGTTTCTATTGAAAAAAGAACCTCGCGATAAACATGCTAGCATTTACCAGGGTCCACACGTCGTAACAAAAATCGACGGCGTTAACATAACATATTTTGATAAAACAAAGAACAAAGAAAAGACAGTACACAAAAATAGGATACGAAAAATTTTAACCTAAATAGCTTGAGAATACAAAAATCAATATTTTTTTTTCAAATAAATAGTATTTTTAAAAACATACATTAAAAACGAAATACATAACATTTACCTTACAACCAAAAAAAAAATATCTTAACTTTACTAGTTAGTATTAAATATTACTCACCTTAGCATAAAATTTAATAAGTAGCTAGTAATAACAACTTACTTTAAAACGTAGACATTTAAGTTCTTTTAAGATGTGAACTTTATTTTGAATTGTATCAAGTGTTTTGAACGAGCGAAAACGAGGAATGGATTTAGTAAAACATAAATTCGCTCACTCAAGTTAATTTACATCATCTGGGTCAGGAAGAGTTGGTCAAGATTGATCACCTTGACAAACTCTTCTTTTCAAAAGGGGGATGATGTAATGGAACCATGCAAATATATTTAAAACCTTCATAGCGTAATAGGGCCCTTAGGATATAAATAGTAATAGAACTAGCTTTTATGACATTCGCCGCAGGGCAACCACAACCAAGTTAACGTGCTTTAAAAAGCTCTACGAGAGGTAGAGACAAGAACGAGGAATGAAATCAAGTGAAGTCAATTTGACGGTTTGGTTCACGCGCGCCGGGTGCCAAAAAAGTCGTGTTAAAAGTATTTCTGTGAATATATATATATTTACAATTTAATAAAGAGGCTAATCACCAAGGCTTCTGTAAGCAAATAAATCGGATTTTAATTAGTGCCTTCGCAAGTGAAACATAAGTTTACGATGGCGCGTGGCCATTTCCCTGATACAGTGAGTGTTACCTCAATAGGCTTCAAAATGGAGTCGCTTCAACATCATATATCCCCCATATCCATACCACCTTCCATATACATACCCATACCCACCCATACCTTGCTTTTTACATCTCATATCTTACATCTTACACTTACGTCTTACATTTTACATTCAAAATTCCCCCATACCGTGAGCAAAGATGTTTACACATCAAAAATATTGACATATGATAATAATAATCTCACAAATGTGATTTTATTTAATACAGGCGCAGAATAAAACGAAACGAATGAAAAAGTTAGCGCTTTGAATTATTATTCATATCGATTAATGATTCGTGAAAATTAAGAATCTCACATTTTGAAATGCAGAAGATTGTTCCACCAATTTGTCATGGATATGTATGCAAAAATTGAGACCTATCGCTTGAACTATATCAAATTCAACTAGACTAAGTTACGGCCCGAGGAATACATTCACTTACGGGATGCAGTGAGTAACGATGGAAATGTGAATGACATCGGTAAAATGATCATATTACCAGCAACAAATACTAGTAGCCCGCGACACATGCATGAATATGCACAGGATGCCATGGCGTATGTTCGCGCTTATGGACGGCCGGATCTGTTTATTACTTTTACATGCACTCCGCAATGGAGTGAAATCAAAGACCATTTGTTTCCTGGCCAATCCCCAATTGATCGACACGACATAACTGCACGTATTTTCAAACTAAAACTAAAATCACTTATGGACTTTATTGTCAAACATTGACTGTTTGGCGTTGTTATATGTATTCCGTTGAAGTGCAAAAGCGGGGATTACCGCACGCACACATTTTGATTTGGTTGGTTGATAAAATTACTCCGGCTCAAATTGATAGTGTGATATCAGCTGAAATACCGGATCAAACGATTGATCCAGATTTGTTCGAAGTCGTTACAAAAAATATGATACATGGGCCTTGCGGTGCTTTGAATGTGAACTCTCTGTGCATGATTGATGTTCGAAGTGATACCCACGAGCATTAATTTCGAATACGGTCACAGGTGACGATGGATATCCGGCATATCGTCGTCGATCCACTGAAGACAATGGTAAATCAACGATAATTAAGATGGGAAATCAAACTGTGGAAGTTGACAATCGTTGGATTGTTCAATATTGTCCATTGTTGTCCAAAAGATCCAAAGCGCATATTAACGTGGAATACTGTAATTCCGTTAAATCAATTAAATACATTCGAAAAATATGTAAATAAAGGAAGCGATATGGCTGTATTCGGTGCAGTCCAAAATGACAACGACGAGATTAAAAAATATCAAATGGAACGTTATATAAGCAGTAACCAAGCGATATGGCGAATTTGTTCATTCCCAATACACAAACACAACCAACAGTCGTTCAACAGTCAACAAGTGCACCGTCTACAACTTTGACTGCCTTTTTTCATTTATGTCAATCGGACGATTTTGCAAGAACATTGCTATATTCAGAAGTGTCACAATATTTCACATGGGATAAAACCAGGAAAATATTTCAAAGGCGAAAACGAGAACCAGTTCAAGGTCATCCTAATGTGTTCTCAACAGATGCATTGAGACGCATTTTTGCAGTTCATCCAAATAATGCTGAGTGTTTTTACTTGCGATTGTTGTTAATTAATGTTCGTGGCCCAACATCATTCCAAGCTTTAAAAACAATTAATGGTGAATTGTGCGCTACATATCGTGAAGCATGTCAACAATTAAATTTATTGGAGGATGACAAGCATTGGGAAGATACGCTTGCCATTTCAGCAGCCAGTCCACATCAAATACGAACATTATTTTCGACAATAATTGCAATGTGCTCCTCATCTAATCCATTGGAATTATGGAATAATTTTAAAGATTATATGGCAGATGATATTTTAAAACAAATGCGTCGAAATACTGCAAATTATGAGTTGGAATTCACATTGGAAATTTACAATGAAGCATTGATAAGGATTGACGACATTTGTTTGTCGATGTCAAACAAATCTTTAGTACAATTGGGCATGCCAGCAGCAAATCGTCCTATGCATGATATGTTCAATCGAGAACTGGAGCATGAATACCATTATGATTGTAATGAACTAAACCCATTTTTAACATCAAATTTAACGAAATTGAATGACCAACAGCAACATGTTTATGATACAATCATGAATAATGTTAGCCATGGAACTGGTGGATTGTTTTTCTTGGATGCTCCTGGGGGAACAAGCAAGTCCTCTTTGATTTCATTGATATTAGCAACAATTCGATCAGATAATAACGTTGCATTGGCAATCGCTTCTTCCGAAATTGCGGCTACATTACTGGAAGGAGGTTGCACAGCACATTCTGCATTAAAGTTGCCTTTTAATATGCAAGTAAATGAAACACCAACATGTAATATTTCGAAAACATCTGGAATGGAAAAAGTTCTTAAAGTATGCAAGCTCATCGTATGGGACGAGTGTACTATGACACACAAGAAATCATTGGAAGCACTTGATAGAACTTTGAAAGATCTACGAGGAAGCCAAACAGTCTTTGAAGGTGCCATGATTTTATTGATCCCAAAATCCATGGCTGCAGATGAAATAAATGCATGTTTAAAATCATCGTATTTATGGAGACAAGTAAACACGCTTACACTTACTACAAACGTACGTGTTCAACTACAAAATGATCCATCAGCAGCTGAATTTTCACAGCAATTACTGAAAATCGGAAATGGCCAAATGTCTGTCGATCCAACAGGAATGATTACATTGCCTAAGAATTTCTGCACTTTTGCACAGTCCAAAGAGGCATTGATACAGAGTGTATTTCCGAACATAGTTCAACATTACAAATTCTATGATTGGCTCAGCGAAAGAGCAATTTTATCTGGCAAAAATAAGGACGTCAATGATATAAATGCAGCTATACCTGGTGACATAGTTGCATATAAGTCAATGGACACTATTACTGATCAAGATAATGTCCAACTGAATTCTTAAACTCACTCGATTTGCCAGGCCTACCACCTCATAATTTACGATACAAATTTGGAGCACCGATTATTATGCTGCGCAGCATTAATGTGCCATGACTTTGCAACGGTACCAGACTCACTGTGAAGAAGCTAATGGTTAACGTTATCGAAGCAACAATTTTGAAAGGGAAGTACAAAGGAGAAGACGTTTTGGTACCCAGAATTCCTGATTCCGACGGATTTACCATTCGATTTCAAACGTTTGCAGTTCCCTACTCGCCTTGCCTTCGCTATGACAATAAGCCGCAAGGACAGTCTCTACAAATGTGCGGTATTAATTTAGAAAACCCAATTTTTTCTCATGGTCAAATGTATGTAGCTTGCTCACGAGTAGGCAAACCATCGTCATTATTCATTTACGCGAAAGATGGAAAAACCAAAAACGTTGTCTACCAAAAAGTGTTACAATAAAGTTCGAATGAAATTGTATCAAAGAATTTGCTTTGCTTCGTATTAATTTTATTCTCTTTCAGCAAATCATTGAATTTATCGCCTAGCGAAGCGGGCGAGGGTACGCTAGTAACAATTTAAAAGGTAGAAATGCAAAAATCGAATACTAGTCTAACGCTAATTTCGCTGCATTCTATTAGTATATACATACGCTTACATGCTAACATACGTTTTCCCTTCTTCCATTATTATGCCTATGGCTTGTACATATGTATATATATATGCATACTTTCGATCATGTAGGAAAATCCGCTATCCCGGCATTTAGCTTTATCCCAATTTTCGGGAGCCCTAATATACATAGCGAACAGTGTACCTAATCTCGTACATACGTTTGTTGTATGCCTGCCGTCTTTTCCAACCTTCGATATACCTATAGAATTCAATCATTTGTGTTTATGCGTGTGTGCGCTGTCGCTGGGTTCTGCTGGTGCGATGGCCTCGCTTGATGTTTTCGACTTCTGCTTACGGCGTGCGTTGGGTTGTCGTATGCTTGTGCGTAAGTATGTATAGAAAAATTCCAATTAGTAGCGGCGCTTATTTTGGCGACTTGCTGCTGATCTCCGTTTATTCAAATTATTATGTATGTTGTATTTGTAGTTGAGTGCACTGGATGCGCAAAGGGTTGGTTGACCGGCGCAATTTTATGTTTTGTGCGTATCCACTTCCCTTCCAAATGTTTTAGTGTATGTTAGGGTGACCTTTATTTGAAATTTATGTGGGCGAAAATGTAGATATTTTGCTTGTGTGCAAAAGTGCGCAAGTCTGGTTTGTCCTTCAATTTAGTAAATAATAATTCAATATACAACAGCATATATGTATTTTGATGTGTAATTCATAAAGATATAGTACATGTCATAAAAATATATAAATGTTAAATTCAGGGTTATAAATTCAATTATTGTATAAAATGTATGATGAAAAAATAAAAAAATAAGTATATGTAGTGAGGGTACCAAACCCTCGATTTTGGGGTCCTCACCTACCGCAGCGAAGCTTATGGTCACCATTCCGGTGCGCGTGTTCGCCCACACTGCCTTCGTTGTCGCTGTCGTCATGGTTGTCGTTGCTGCTGTTTATGCTACCACTGGCCTCGCTGGCCATCAGGCTCAATATGTCGCTGTTGTTGTTGACGTTGAGGCTGCCGTTGACCATACGGCTTAATATTTCGCTGTCGTCGTTCGTTGTTGGCGTTTCGCTGCCCTTCCCGTCGCTGGTGTGTGTGATGCCAGTCTATACTGTAAATGAAAAACTGGTGGATTTTCCTTAGGGTGTTCTCACCGTATATGGTGCTTTTTTTTTTTTTTTGTAAAAACGTGGTATATCATGAGCCTAGTTAGGGAGTATATTTATGTGGTTATGTAATTGTGGTTAGAGTTTACCGGGCTTTAGTGGTTGATCCGAAGGTCGGGACTTCTGCAAATTAAATTTCTTCGTGTATGATTTGATACTGTTCCGGTTGGGCGTGTACGTTACTACCGATTTGATTCGAGTTGCAGTAGAATCTCACGTAATAGTCCGTTATTCCGGAGTTGTCTCGGGGTGTGTGTTCGTTTAGGGCTGCTATAGCGAACTGCCTTCCTAGGTCCTCTGGCGATCTGTACTTGGGTTCCTCGAGCGCCCTGTACCTGATTTTCTGGAAATGTTCGTGCCTAATTTTCCGTATTGTTTTGCACTTGAGCGTCTCTGTATGCTACCAGCTGTTGGCTTGTACTTTGGTTCTCTCCTTGTTGTCTCTCGGTCTCTTCGCTGACTCTTGTAAGCGTACCACAAATGGCTACCTCGCTGTTCTCACTCTGTTGTTGTACCTCGGAAATATTGTTTGTTGTTCGATTGGACGATGTTGACGGAATTTGATCTTCACTAGCGTTCTTCTTGTTGCTCTTGTTTATGACTGTGCTTCCTGGATTCGTTGTTGTCGGCGGCGTCGGTTGCGTGGTATGCTTTCAGCTTACATAAGTGAGCTGTCCTCCTCCTTCCTCTGAACACTTTGTCTAAGATCACTGGTGATACAAAGTTCGTTACCCGGTGGGGTCCACTGTACCTGGGAGCTAGTTTGGCTGCAAAGTTATCCACCGCTTTTGACAGCTGACGCTCCTTTACCAGCACTAGGTCGCCTATAGCCGGTCGCCATTGCCTTCTTCTTAGGTTATAATGCTTTGCCTGCTCTGTTGATGCTCGCTCTTCCTTCCGTCGTACCATCTCGAATATCTCCTTCATCTTCATCGATTTCTCCGCTGGATTAGCCACTCTCTCACCTGTACCGAATGTATGCTCGTCATAAAGGCTATTGTGGATCCTTGGTTCTCTGCCTTGTACTACATATGCTGGACTGTACCCGGTCCTTTCACATACGCTTGTGTTTAATGCGAGTGTTATCTCTGGTATCAGCTCGTCCCATGTTCTCTGCTCATTCCCTGAAAACTGTGCTATCATCCTCTTGATGTTGCGGTTCGCTCTTTCTGTCGGGTTCTCCTGCAGTGTGTATGGTGCTGTCAGCTGGTGTTTTACGCCAAACTCCTCAAAATACCTCTTAAAACATTTTCTCCCGAACTGCGCTCCGTTGTCTGTGATTAACACCTTTGGAATGCCAAATCGTGCCAAAATTCCCTCTCTAAATCCTCGTATTACGCTCTCCATTGTTGTCTTTCTAATTACCATTATCTCTACCCATTTTGAAAATCTGTCAACGAAAACTAATGCCATTGTATTACCATGTTTTGAGCGTGGCATTGGACCAACAAAGTCTGCACACACTGTTGCTCATGGTTCTTCTGGAATTTTAGTTAACATCTTACGCGCGGCCTGTTGTTGACTAGGTTTGCATACCTGACATCCATGACATTGCTGTACGTACTTCCTTACGTCTCTGAACATTCCGGGCCAGTAATATCGTGTCGTCGCTCGTGATTTTCGAACGCCCATGTGTCCTGCGCTTGGTGTGTCATGAACTTCCGCCAGCACTCTGCGTCTCTGTGGGGTCGGTACACATAGCTTCCACGGTACTGCGTCTTCACCATCAACTTGACTCTCTATTCTCCTGTATAGATTTCCGTCCTCGATCACATAGTCTGGAAATTTCTCCGGAGCCTTTCTCACCTCTGCCATCTTCGCTTTCAGCCACTTGCACTCGTCTTTGCCTTGCTCTACCGTCAGCCTGCTTAGTTGCTCGTCCATCGGCTGTCTCGAAAGCGCATCTGCCACCACGTTTAGCTTTCCTTTCCGGTACTGTACGTCGAATGAGTATTGTTGTAGTTCCAGTGCCCATCTAGAAATCCGTCCAGTCGGACTGTCTATTGCGTTCAACCATTTTAGAGCTAGGTGGTCCGTGATTAGCATGAACGTGTATCCCTCTAGGTAGGGTCTCATCTTCCTTAGCGCCCAAACTATTGCCAAACATTCCTTCTCTGTCGGGGAGTAATTTGTTTCTGCCTTGTTAATTCGGCGACTCGCATAAGCAATCACTCGCTCTTCGCTGTCTGATCCTTGAGTAAGAACTGCTCCGAGACCAAAATCGCTTGCGTCCGTCTGTAAACAAAACTTCTTCGTAAAATCTGGACAAGCTAGTACAGGTGCTTGGGTGAGTGCGGTCTTTAATGCTTCGAATGCCGACTGCTGCTCTTCCGACCACTTCCACTTTCTTCCTTTTTTTAGCATTGACGTCAACGGGTGTGAAACTTGTGAAAAGTCTGAAACGAGTCTCCTGTACCATGATACCACTCCTAGGAATCTTCGTAGTTCGCGTAAATTGTTTGGCGGTGTCAACTCGTTGATGGCTGCTATCTTGTCCGGGTCCGTGTGAATGCCTTCCTCGCTAACGACATGACCTAGATACTTCAAACTTTTCTTAAAAACTCACATTTTTCCGGGTTTATCTTAAGGTTTACTCTTCGTAGCCGTTGAAATACTTCCGTCAGGTGTCTTATGTGTTCTTCCAATGTTTTGCTCGTAATGATGATGTCATCTCTGGTCCTATAACGTGATCGAGTGCTCTCTGGAAAGTTGCTGGGGCTGAGTGTAGACCGAACGGCATTACCTTCAATTTATATAGTCCACGGCCAGGTACAGTGAATGCGGTGTATTGCTTGCTGTTTTCTTCCATGAGGATTTGCCAATATCCATTCTTTAAATCGACACTGCTGTGTTGTATACGTGGTAACGGGTATGCGTCTGGTACTGACCTTGCGTTTAGTTGGCGGTAATCCACGCATAGTCTCCACTTACCATTTTTCTTTCTTTCCAAAACTATTGGTGCGCTGTGCGGACTTCTAAAAGGTTCGATACAACCCTTCTCGATCAGCTCATCGATTTCCTTATTTATAAGATCTCTGTCAGGGGTAATGTTTTCATAATCTTCTACCAAACTTACCAATTCTTCCAGGCTGCTGATCTCGCTTCTTTTAACATACAGCTGGATTTCTCTGCGGGAGTTCCTGTATATGCGGTTTAGATTTCGGTCTTCGGTGTAGGCTGCATGTCGCATCAGCCCTTGTAGTGCTAGCACATAATCCTTGAACTTCTCTCCTGGTCTTTGCATGCGTGCCCGTATCTCGTCGTCCAACTGTTCGAAATATCTGGAGCTGAGGAAAAATTTTAGGAAATCCTTCTTGAACGCGTTGAAGAACTAGCAGAATGATACGAAATAAACGTCAACTCGATACCAAGAGCATTTCCGGAGCTACTCAAGGACAAAGCGTTGGTTTGGTACCGAAATAACAACCGGAGCTGGAAAGTCCGGCAATGCTCTTGGTATCGAGTTGACGTTTATTTCGTGTCCTTCTGCTAGTTCTTCAACGCGTTCGATGAACTCTAGAGGATCCTTGCCCCCGTCCCCCCGTTTTAAACCCCATTTTCTTACCCGGTCCATAGTGGTTGAGTACAGCCTGGCTGTTGCATCGCATATAGTGGTGGTTCTGGGACCCCGTATTGGTTGGGTGCGCCGGTTGTATTATCGCCATCCGTTTTCGTAGCACTTGGAGATGTCGACCGATTACTTGCCTGTGGTATGTTTGGTGTAGATGTCGTCCGTGCGTGTTGTAGAGCTAGGTCTGTAATCCGATCCTGCCATTTATCGTTGTCCTTTTCTGCCTTACGAACGCCGCCAGTCGCTTCCTTCGTTCGTCTACCGTTCCTGTAGCATCCAGCCCGAACTCCGAGTGGTAACTTAACAGCTCCTCTCGGGTGAGATAGTATAGCCATGATACCTTTACCATTTTCTTATTTGTGTGTCTTCCTTGTTGGTTTCTGTGGTTAGCCTTCGTTGCTTCACTTGATTTCCGTATGTCCTTGTTACCTTCCTTTGAATACCCTTTTTGTAAAGCCTTGATGATATCCTTGGTCTTTCTTTAGCCTGCTCGGGCGCCATGTGTGACGGACTTATTTTTGCTGAGGTATACCCAGTCCGTCCAGGGTTCCTATAGTTGGTGGGAGAATCTATTCCGATTGAAATAAATAAACGAAAGAGTTCTGAAAATACGTTATAAAATTTATTTAAAAATTCAATATCCCTTAATAGCTACACCTATTCTCTGTCCCTGTCTCGATAAGAGTAGCTGAGGTAGAACCCCTCTGCCAAGCTCTCCGTCAGTTGGAGTAGAAACCTCCTACTGAATATAAAACTAATCACGAAATGAAGTAGAAACCTTCAGGTCATGTTCTGGTCAGTGATAGAAGCCCACTGACTCATATGCCAATCTCCTAGCTTCTGATCTTACAAGCTAATTTGTCGTACGCCGGCGGACGGTTATTTCCTAAAAACAATTCGTTAGTAACAATTCCTCCGTTATACAATTATGTAGGACTGCGCGCAGGCAGTCAGGAATTTTACAATAACAATTATAAAATGTAAAAATGCAAAAATCGAATACTGGTCTAACGCTACTTTCGCTGCATTATATTAGCATATACATACGCTTACATGCTAACATACGTTTTCCCTTCTTCCATTATCATGCCTATGGTTGTACATATGTATATATATATATATATATATATATATATATATATATATATATATGCATACTTTCAATCATATAGGATAATCCGCTATCCCGGCATTTAGCTTTATCCCAATTTTCGGGAGCCTAATATACAAAGCGAACAGTGTACCTAATCTCGTACATTCGCTTTACCTTTTGAATTCAATCATTTGTGTTTATGCGTGTGTGCGCTGTTGCTTGGTTCTGCTGGTGCGTTGGCCTCGCTTGATGTTTTCGACTTCTGCTTACGGCGTTCGTTGGTGTGTGGTATGCTTGTGCGTAAGTATGTATAGAAAAATTCCAATTAGCAGCGGCGCTTATTTTGGCGACTTGCTGCTGATCTCCGTTTATTCAAATTAATATGTATGTTGTATTTGTAGTTGAGTGCACTGGATGCGCAAATGGTTGGTTGACCGGCGCAATTTTATGTTTTGTGCGTATCCACTTCCCTTCCAAATGTTTTAGTGTATGTTAGGGTGACCTATATTTGAAATTTATGTGGGCGAAAACGTAAATATTTTGCTTGTGTGCAAAAGTGCGCAAGTCTGGTTTGTCCTTCAATTTAGTAAATAATAATTCAATATACAGCAGCATATATGTATTTTGACGTGTAATTCATAAAGTTATAGTACATGTCATAAAAATGTATAAATGTTAAATTCAGGGTTATAAATTCAATTATTGTATAAAATGTATGTTGAAAAAGTGAAAAAAAAAAACAAGTATATGTTGTGAGGGTACAAAACCCTCGGTTTTGGGGTCCTCAGAGTATATATCCCAGTGCCAAGCTATCTCTCATGATCCTGGCGAAATGCGGGATAATCTGTGTCCCTTGCTGCATTAGCGCCGGGTAGATGTCATCCACCCCCGGAGATTAGTATTTCTTAAAAGATTCCAGTGCCCGTCTGACTCTGGCCTCACAAAAGAGGGAGTCGGCTAATTGCCAGTCTGATGGGGTTGGTCTCATTTTGGGGAATGCAGGTTCCGGTACTTGCGGAGAGGCATCAGGAAAATGCGCTTGCAGCACGGCCTTTACTCGCTCTTCCACCGTTCCGGTATAGGTACCGTCTGGGAGCTTAATTGCTAGGTTAATCTGTCCCTGCTCTTTGGCTAGGGCCTTGTGGAGCCTTGCTGCTGCAGGCCTGCTGGAAATTCCCTCACAGAAATTCCTAAAGCTTTCCCTTTTTGCTTTCCTTATCTCTTTATTGCACTTAGTTAGATTTTGGGTGTATTCCTCCCAGTTGCCGGTTCTCCTTGCCACGTTAAAGAGTTTCCTGACTTTCCTTCTTAGCAACGTCAGGTCATGCGACGACCAGGAGGTTGTCTTCTTACCCTTAACCAAGGAGGCCCGGCAACTGGAGTTAAAGGCATCTATCATTATTTGATATGCCCTATCCATTCTGCTCTCTAACTCGGTACAATTGGTACTTATGCCTTTATTCTTAAGGCTTCCTATGTTAACTTCTATAATACTTTTGTAGCTGCCACAGTCTGTTTTCCTGGGATTTCTTTTAGGGTTGGTTTGCCCCGATATAGCGCCCAGCTCAAACCTTATCATTCTGTGGTCTGAAAGGGAGGGTTCTTCTGAGACCATTTCGAGATCATATTCTCAGTTAGGTTGTTACCGAGTGTTGTATCAAGGACTTCTGCCCTAGCTCTCGTAATAAACGTCGGTTTACTCCCGACGTTGTATATACTTAAATCATTGCTGGCTATATATTCTAGCAGGCACTCACCCCTCTGGTTGGAGCACAATGCTGGAGTCCTCTCCATTGACCCCTGCATCGATTTGTACCGCCACCAGGTCTCGACTTAAAAACTCTGTAATGCAGAAATAGTTAATATTTGCTTTAAGCATTACACATGCTCTAGGTCTCTGCTGGGAGAGATACCAAATTACTCTACTGTTACTTACACTAAGGCCCCTCACCTGTCCCTTGTATGCCCAAGGTTCCTGTATGAGGGCGATGCCCAGATCATCCGAGGCAAACCTCCTCGCCAGCACAGCCGAAACTGCAATGGCGTGGTGGAGGTTGATCTGGGCTATCTGAATGCTTACGCCGGTCATTTTGGCCCGGCCGGCCTCATCGGGTCGTCGTAGTCCGACAGCCTGCTTTAACTATCGTCCCGCCTATCCAGTGCCAGCTCTTGGAGGTTCAGGCCCTCAACGAGCTCCTGTGTGGTGGGTATTGCTTCGTCCCTTGGTTGCGCAATTTCGCCACTGCTACTTGCTGCGGTGAGAGGGTTTGTAGTCCCGCGAGCTCGGATGGTGTCGATGCTCGCGTCCGACATGTCCTCGTCGGACAACTTGTCATTGTCAACGCCCTCTATCGCCTTATCTTCCTGCCGCTCACTATTCCCTGGTTGCTTCTGCCTCCAGGGTCTAACTTGGATCAAGCCGTACCTGTAGTGTAGCTTGAAACCATTCCTACGTGTGAGCTGGTAGGATTCTTCGTCAATGCCCACGTCTAGACGTAGGCCCGTTTCCTCCGCGCTCCAGTTGATGACACGCCACCTCTGCGTCTTGAGGCCCTCGTTCTGGTTCGCGAGGAGCCGGATCTCAAATTCTCTGGGGCGATCCGCACTTCTGGGGAGGAACATTGTCGCGTTATGCGTGGGCGGCATGTTATCCCCGCGCCTCGTGCATAATTGTGGCACTGCCCACCCCTCGAGTGTTGGCACAACTTTCTCGAGCCACTTTGCGGTTCTCTCGTCCTCGCAGTCAACGGGGAGGAGCCCTGCTCGGAAGTACAACGCACAAAATATTAGGGCATGCCCACACCCCTTGACTACCCCATCCATAATCCGCTCCTGGAGGGTTTTCAGGTCTTCTTGACCTAGGGCATCCGCTGGGTAGTTCCCGGGTAGCACAGCCACTCGAGTACCCCTGAGGGCGTCCGAGTAGTTCTGCTGCCTTGGTGCTGCTACAGCGGGTTGCCCAGCCGCCCTGGCCAAATTCTCCCTGCGCATGGTTGCAGTGTTCTGCGGAGCATAGGCCCGTTGCCTCTTCGAACTGGGAGTTTCCTCCGGCGTAATCTTCCCGATCCTACGCTTTCTAGCGGGAGCGGATGTATGCTGGCCAGCTGCCGCTGGCTGCCCTCTATTTCGCCTCTGTTTCCTCGTTCGGCGGCCGTTGTTTTCTGCTCGTGGGCTGGTTTATGCCTGTGCTCGTTTGCCCTGGCTCTTGCCTCCCTCGGCGGCAGGCCCTCCTCGAGGTATCGGAGATACCATTTCACTCCAGACCCAGCCGGCATTTATCGGAAAGCGATCCTGGTCTGCCCGGTGGTGGTAGTGCAGGTTGCCTGCCTCTATTATGCCTTCTGTTGGGCCGCTTCCACTCTTCCGGGTCTCTCTCACGGTTGTTCCTTTTCTGGGACCTATCGCAGCTGCCTTGTGAGCTGCTTCCAGACTCATGCTCCGACGGTGAGCGCCTGGATTTATTCGTCCCTATAGAGGACGTGCTAGGGTGGCTGTTGTCCCTTTCGCTCGTGTGTGTAGAGGTATCGTTTGGATGCTATACCTCTTTCCTCGGTGGCCAGTTCCATTGTTTTATTTATTTTATTTATTTTTATTTATAAATTCCAAACACAACAACCATAAGTTTTATTTATAGTGTTTGGTGTTAAAATAACATAATATTAAATGTGTTTAATTGTAGAGAGAAAGATATTAGATTTGAAAGGAGAAGAGAAAAGAAAAAAGAGTGAAGGATTTTCAAAAGTATTTCAACATGTTAAGCTAGATGACTCAATAGTTTCCTTTTGAAGTGCATTATGTTGGAAATGCTTCTGATCTCCAAAGGCAAAACATTCCAGAGACGTACTGTTATAACAAAAAATTGACGCTCAGAAATTCGTGAGCCATATCTTGTATGCAGTAGTTGAGATGATCGCACGGACCGTGCTAGCTGAAGTCTTTCGTATAGATAGGCACGCTCCTTAAACAACACTATTGCAACACATATGCATCTAAATTTAAGCAGATTGTTGAATGTTATATTGTATATCTTATGAGCATATTCGGAAATATGTTCATAAGGACGTATACCATAAATATAGCGGGCTATGTTATTTTAAATTACATTAAGTTTTTTACTACACTCACTGTCACAATAGGCAAAAACTTCGCAGCCATACAGCAATGATGGTAACAAGTAACAGAAGCAATCTAATTTTAACTGGTGTGAAGTGTTGTGTGGTCCATAGTGTTCGTAGCCTGCCATATATTTTACCTATTGTAGGAAGGATGTGATTATTCCAAGTTAATGTTCTGTTAAAAATTACACCAAGATTTTTTGCCGTGTTGACAAAGTTTATCGGAGCATTGTTCAGTGCTATTTTGGGGCATTGATCTATGTTAATGGGTTTTTATAAATAGCGATGCATTTAGACTTACTTGGGTTTAAGACTAGCCCGTTATCACTAGCCCACTTATTTATGAGAGATAGATCGGAATTTAAATTTCGTACGCAGTTATTAATGCAGGCTGAGGGCCCGGCTAAATATATTTGAACGTCATCTGCATAAACGTGCACTTTACTATATTTAAGAATTTCAGGCAGGTCATTTATATATAGAACGAATAACAAGGGTCCAAGTATAGATCCTTGGGGAACTCCCTTGATATCTCTCAAGAAGATACGTATTTACTAACTCCAAGGCTGGAGCTGAGAAATTGAAAAGCGTTTTAAGTTTTAAGCATAGTAAAGTATGGTCAACTGAGTCAAATGCCTTCGAGTGGTCCAAGAGTGTGAGGAACGTTACATGGTCCTTATCCATATTTCTTCTAATATCATCTGAAACGCTTAATAGCGGTGTGATACTGCTCCTGCTTGTCCTGAATCCCGACTGATGCGGGCTTATCAGGGAGTTTTTATGGACAAAACTATTTATCTGTCGATGCATCACGCGTTCGAAAACCTTAGAAAGAAAAGGCAGAATAGCAATGGGTCGAAAGTCACCATTTGGTTTCTGAACAGGAATAATTTTAGCTTTTTTCCAGCAA
Organism: Eurosta solidaginis; assembly: GCF_040869045.1. Classification (NCBI taxonomy): domain Eukaryota; kingdom Metazoa; phylum Arthropoda; class Insecta; order Diptera; family Tephritidae; genus Eurosta; species Eurosta solidaginis. The sequence goes on along the minus strand of NC_090323.1, from coordinate 105,824,082 downwards.
TTAGGATAAACTGATGTAGTTAAAATGGAGTTGAAAGCGTATACGATATATGAAAGAATTTTTGGCAGGATACATTTTAAGAGCTTAGGATGAACACCATCAAGGCCAACGGCGCTTGACTTGATTGAGAGAATGGACTCGACCACATCGCATTCATCGACGCATTGAAAGGCAAAAACGGGTAAGGTAACACTTGGACCAGAACTATAACGATTATAGTTAATATTATGCAGAGAAAGTGGGGAATTTGCAAAGGTTGCGTTTAACTCATCTACATTAACCGATTCGGAGATATGTGTAGTTTTTTTACCAATTCCAATTTCGCGGATATGCTTCCACGTCTTCTGTGAGCCAATGGCTGTACTGAACTGATATTCATAATACTTTCTTTTTTGCCTCTTAATTGTTTTTGTCACGTCACTTCTCAGTTTCTTGTTTTCTTCGTGGCCCCGCGATGCACATTGGTGGTACTAGGCCCTCCATGGTTCGCGGGTTTCTTTCTCGATTCTTCTTGCTCCCCTTTCTTATTTCGCACGCGCTGCCCACCAGTGGCAGAGATGCCGCTGGGGATCGCTTGTTTCGTTGCTGTTTTGATAACATGCTCTTTTGGCCCATGCTGCTCTCCTTGGGCGTTGGTATTGCCCTTGGTGTTTGCGGGTTTAAGAGCCGGCTCTCTGCGCACTCCAGCGCTGGTGGAGGGGGATTCATCGTCCCTCTGGTGCTCTAGGAATAGCATTGCCTCCTCCCTCGTGAGGCTTTCCAGGAATTGCCTAGAGTACCTACGTGGCCTGCTCTGCTTGCTTTTCCTCCTAGAGCCCGTTCTACCTGTTGTGTTGCTGTTGTTGTTGTTTGTATTGGCATTGTTGTTGTTGTTACTCATTTTGTTCTTACGACAACTTGCTTGACATGGCAAGCGTGGTTGTCAAAAATATATACGGGGGAGCTCGGTTGGTCCGCCGCGGCAGAGCCCCTTGACGCAGTAAGGCCACGGTTACTCCCCAAGGTGGCCCGGTGTTGGGGAGGCGCCGTTATAATACAGCCGGTGTTGTGAACCTCCTGGCTGCGAACCAGTCCAATGGGCACAGTGACGCATGACACCCTGGATTAGGAGGTGATAGTTCCTGGTTACCGATCGCATTCGACCACATCTGTCAGGAGAGTCGGTTGCACCGCTCCCATCTGACCAACTAGTTTCACCTGCGATCGCCATAAGCCCCTGCACCACTACAAGGTGACTGTCTTCGCAGGAGTTTAAGGTTATTAGTGGACTAACCAAAAAATGAGTATTAGTGCGTATGCAAACAAAGAATATCAAGCACTTAGTAGTGGATATAACACATTTACATAGTCATGCTTCGTAAAATGAATAACCGCTCATAAACCATGAAGCAGTCCAGTGCTCAATTGTCTTATTGAGCAAGAAAGTCAACTGTGTTGCACGAAAACACTAATTGGAATAAGTAAGACTAACAGTGCAATAAAATGAATAAAGTCATGTCAGTCTTCTGATGTTAGCAACACAACGATGTACACGAAACTAAACTGAATACAGAGCTAAAGTAAAACCGATAATAAACGAAGTATACAGTGTATTACACACGAAATCAAATCAATGTGTTCTACTGAATTAAAGCGACTATGAAATCAGTTTATATTCAGCAATATCATTTGTAATGAATTTACTGCAAATCCTCTTATTTGCAACCTTCTGCTAAGTTCGAATCACTAAACTGTTGAATAAATAACTCCAATATTTAATAATGCAAAATGGCCTTTATTAAAGTACTTCACAATAACACCACTAAACTTATTTTCACAATAATACTGCTATTGCTCGCTAGATAGCGTCTTAAATCCAACTGATTGTCGCTCCTCTTCTGTTGCTGCATTTTATAGTGTTTGGTTTCCTCGTTGATATTTCTAGGGGTCTTCACTGCCCTCCTCCTAAGTGTGATCGTCCCGATCAGACAAATCTCTCGATCTAACCGCTGCTAGCCTCTCCAAATGAACCACCCTTCTTTTTCGTGGTTTCCCAATTGTTTGGATGCGGTAGATCACATCACTGATCCTCTTCACAACTCTGTACGGACCTTCCCAACTGCACCGATATTTGGATGGAACACCTTTCCGCTGGTGAGGGTTGTATAGCAGTACCAACTCTCCCTTCCGAACTATTTTCCTTGTCGTACCTGTGTTTCATCTTTCTACTCATTACCCTGGGCCGTTCTTTCACACTCTGTTGTTTGGCCAATGAACTATTTCGTAGAGCTTGCGCTTGACGGATTGGTTTCACATAATCAGTATCGTTCCCACGTTTCACAACAGTAGTGCGCCCCGGCTTGAAACTACCGTCGCATTCTTTCTGGAAAATTGTTTCCTTCCTTTTGGTGCGCTCGTTCGGGTTTGCCGATGCCAGTGTTTCTCTCGCAGGTATCTTTGATTTTGTTTTGTTTGTCCCATTCGTTCCATAAAATGTTACTTGTGACTTTCGTGGTCTTTGTCGACTCTTCTCCACCAGTACTCGATTACTGCTGAACCCCTTTTCCAAACTGAAGCTAAGTGGTATGCTGGTTCTTGTAGCGCATACTCTTTCTCCGCATATCGAGCCTGATGTCATGGTCAACTAAGAGGTCCACTCCCAATATGACTTCATCAACTATCTCCGCCACAATGAATTTGTGTAGAACCATGACCTTTCCAACTAATACCTCACATACCAATTCTTCTTGGACTTGGTTATACTCGCCACTGACCGTACGCAATCTTTCTCCAGGTAATGGCTTTACTCTCCTGTTGACCAAATCGGATCGGATTAAAGAATGAGATGCGCCCGTATCTACAGTCAGTACACGCTCCTTGTCATCCACATTTCCTTTGACGGTAAGACTGCTCGATTTCCTTCCAGTTTGCGAGATAGGTATCACACGACATTCAATAGCTGGGGCCAACTCTCGATCTCTACATCTTACTCGCTCTTGCTCATCCCTTCCATCTTTGTTATTAAGACCCATGCTATTGAATTCACTAGGATCAAGATCGCAATGACGTGCAATGTGACCGGGCTTCCCGCATTTGAAGCATTTGATAACTCTTTCACTCCGCTTTTGCAATCCTTTCAGCGCCTCCAATATTGCGTCTACTCACTCTGACCTTTCTACTTCCACACGGCGTGCTTTGAAAACTGGCTTACACAGAAGCGACGCTGTTTCCTGAATCAGAGCATGTGATACCGTTTCTGCGAATGTTGGCTTTGGGTTTGCGTATGTAGCTCGCTTTGTTTCGACGTCCCGTATGCCATGTATAAAGCTCTGAATCTTTATCCTTTCAGTGTATTCCACGGGTGCGTCCGCATTCGCTATATGTGCCAGCCTTTCAACATCTGACGCAAACTCTTGTAATGTCTCACCAGGCTTCTGGAAGCGGTTCAGTAACTCCATTTGGTATATCTGTCTCCTGTGCTCAGTTCCGTATCGTCTCTCTAGAGCACCCATCAATGCTTCATAACAGTTCCGTTCGCCCTCTGGAATGGTTTGTAAAATCTCAGCTGCAGGCCCTTTCAATGCCATGAACAGTGCAGCAACTTTATCTTCAGCATTCCAGTTGTTCACAGCTGCGGTCTTGTCAAACTGTAGGTTAAAAACCTGGAAAGGAAAAGAACCGTCAAAGGAGGTTTTTACCTTGGATTGCTTGCTGAAACAGCTGGGCGATTTAGTTGTAACTGCTCCATACGACCTTTTAAATCATCTACTTCTGCCTGAAATTGAGCCATTTTTGCATCCTGCGCATCCAGTTTTGATGATACCCTTTTCTCCTGCGCCTCCAGCTGCGAGGATATGCAGGCCTCCTGTGCTTTCAACTGCTCAGCCAACTGAGATGTCATATATGTCTTCTGTTCTTCCAGTTGAGATGCCATATATGTCTTCTGTTCTTCCAGTTGAGATGAAATTTGCGACGACATTTCTGAAATACGCGTTTCTTGTGCTTCGATCTTTGATGTTATTCGTGTCTCTTGGGATTCCATCTTGGATGTTATACGGTTCTCCTGCGATTCCAGTTGGGATGCCACTTTTGATGTTTGTACAGATATTGCAGCCAAAATCGTTTTCAAGTCTGTGCTCGTAACTGTCTGCGATGTTTCGTTTTTCTCTTCAATTTTTGTTGTTGTCTCCTCGCCATCAAGAGGAAAGACATACTCTTCCACGTTAGTTCCCTCTAGTTCCATTTCCTTTCGTAGTCGTGCCTGAAGTTCGGGTTTAATGCCGGTTGTATTCAATCCACGGCTCTCCAACTCCTTCTTCAGTTGCTGGATCTTCAATTCACTCCACTTTGCCATGTCCTTGTTGCTCTCGGAACTAATTCAACAATTCCTCTTCTGACACCAATTGTAACGAATTTACCGCAAATCCTCTTATTTGCAACCTTCTTCTAAATTCGAATCACTAAGCTGTTGAATAAATAACTCCAATATTTAATAATGCAAAATAGCCTTTACACAAACAGTTGATTTTCTTGCTAATATTCGTAACAATATATGTATGGGACATATGTGTTGCGAGGCACTCATATTTTTTTTTATTTTATTTAGTTATTTATTTATTATTTAAAGTCGACGACAAACTATGGTCGACTGCATAATATAAAAGATATATAAATATACAACTCAAAAGATAAAATTTAAGATATATCGAGATTTCAACAATGTTATATTACAAACAAAGAAATATTAATGAACATTACTATTTAATTTCAAAATATAATAATAATAAGAAATATGAGTAGAAATAAGATCTTATGCCGAAATCTTATTTATGTGTATTTTCTATTTTATGTGCTAATCACTGATAGTATTTTTCTGTACTTGACTAAGTACACATTTAGACACAATTTTATGGCTTATGACTAAGTGCACTAATTTTATTAGTACTCAAAGAAGATCTCTGTTAGGAGACGGATCCGTATTGGATTCGATACCTTCCCGGAGCAAGAGAATATGGAGCAGTCCCGCTGCAAGGAGCTGCTGGGAGGATAACAATTTGTGGTAGGGACGCAACAAATTAAGTGGGGTTACACTGAAATGACAGTAATTGGTCGGGAAAAATCCTGAGTCGCTCCGTACATAGAACCGACTGCCTTGGGAAGCATGTCACCACATGCGTCGTTAGTATCTCTTATTAGAACAGCCTTTTAAAAGGTATATTTGTTTTTGTTGTCTTCGAACTGTACTCTTTAAGAATAGCTTCAAAATTGAGGTTATGGTATTAATTGGTTTTTGCAGTGTGAGCAAGTTAAAAATAAAATGCAAGTTTAAGCTATTTAAAAATACATAAAATATCATTGTACTGAAATAAATAAAAATGAATAGTGAATTCAAAGATATTTGCTTCATTTTAAAATAATATTAGTGTCTTTAGCTTGTTGTGTTCTTTTTTGTTATTTAAAATTTCGAAACCAGAGCCACCCACATGCCCAATGCGTATTGTTTGGATAATAAGTAAGAAATTGTAAAAAATTTCTTTAAGTTTGTAACGTATGAAGCGAATTATTATTATTTTACATTTTTGCTGTTTCTTTGAAAAAATTACTTTGATAGTTTTATATTTATGCATAGTTTTCATTTAAATGCTTTAACATTTGTGCACCTATGAATTTGTATTCCATTATTTAATTAAGCAATGCAATTTTTCATATTGTGAATGTGGAACCCTCCAGTAGGCCGGCCGGCAGTTGCAAACGAATTTTTTAATTAACATTTAAGTAACTTCCCGATAACCTACAAACTTGAAACTTGGAATATAGTTCAGAACCCGATGAAAATGCAAAAACTTCGATAGGTGACGCATGGATCGAAATATTTCAAAAATCGTATTTGTGGTCCGATTTGGCTCATATTTGGAACACATAAGGATCGAGATATTCAAAAAAATCGTATTTGTGGTCCGATTTGGCTCATATTTGGAACACATATTACATACGGAAATATAAATGATTTATGAAAAAACCCGCTAGGTGCGGCAAGGATCGAGATATTAAAAATACTCGTATTTGTAGTGAGATATGGCTCATATTTGGAACAAATATTACATACAGTCCGGTAGAAGTGACATCAAAATACTTTTGAGTTCGAGGATGGACAAGCATACGAGGCGCCGAGTCGAGTAAAGTCTTTGAAAGGATTATGTATTCAGAACTTAGTTTGTAACAAATTGCCAGGAAAGAGTCCTTGTAATAATGAGTCACTAAATGAACTAAATAGAATGAGAAATAATAGTCAATTAAATAAAGACTAACAACTTGAAAATCAAATAATTAAGAAACATTTTTAAGTTAAACGGTCTTATTTAAAATAATACTTACATTAAGTAATAATAATACTAAGAGCTATAAAATAATTGGGCAGGTCCTAGGTACTAGTCATCACACTCCTCATCAATCTAGGGCGTTGATCAGACAATTAAATAAAAGCGTTGGGCGGGTGAAATTTCTAAAAACATGAGGTGTAGCATAACGTCATTAAGGTTCAACCAAACCTATATTTTATCCTTATTCCTTATTCCGTATGATTTCAGCAATTTAGCTCCAATCAACAGCTTCAACAGAACTCTGGAGCAATGATGCAGCAACAACTGCATGGCAACTTACAACAGCTTGGCAATACTCAGAATACCCAAGTAGGGTACTTAAGAGCCGTTTCTCCAATAAGTGGACAGGGTCAACATCAACAATGGATAGGACAAAACCAGTATCATCCGATTCAACAGCAACAGCAATTCTTCGCTCAACAGGGTATTTATTTATTTATTACTAGGAAGTACCCGGCTTACTTCGTTACGCCGCAAAAAGTATATCTATTGAGTTTTTGCTATTTGGGTATAGTTTAAAAGAAGAGATACACATACATATGTCATGTATTTTTTCTGCTACGAAGATAATAGTGTAATACCCTCTGTTGTATGAAATGCAAACACTTTTAAATTCGTTATCGTTATAAACGATTTATTAATGAACAACTTTGAAAGAAAACAAAACGCAATAAGATAATTCAAATAATATTAGGTACTTAAGTAAATCGACTGCTGAGTCTAATATCACTCTATTTCAAAACGCTTTTCAAAAACGCCCCACCTCAAAACTCTTTTCAACACCCTACATCAGAATTTTTTTTCGAAAACGCCCTATCTCAGAATTTGATGAAAGAACGCCCCATCTCAGAATGTATCTCAGCTCAAAATGTATTGAATTTATACCGAGATGAAACAAATTTTGAAATAGGGCGTTCTTCAATCAAATTTCGCGGTAGGGCATTTTTGAGTCAAATTCCCAGGTAGGACGTTTTTGAAAACAATTCTGAATAGGGTGCTATTCCACTCAACAGTCGAAATTGGATTGTAGAACGTAAAAAATTAATACATAAAATAAGGTACGTTTTTTCATTAATTAAAAACTTATAACGTTCTTTGTTTTATTATCATTTCCAGGAATGAGAAAACTTTGGTTCTGTGCTTCTTGAGTTCTTGAAATAGCGACATACAGTTGACCGTGAGAAAACACTTCACTACGAAGGTCTACGCCAACATAACTAAATGTTTGTCCTTGTGACTTATTTATTATAATTGTATTAGTCCAAGTGTAATAGGCGGGTACTTCGGAGTAAAGCAAAGTCTTTGCAAAATCGTCAACTCAACAAAATGGGAAAAAATGCTGTCAATGTGGTTTGTAGTGGTTCGTGCAATACCATAAACCCTTTGTCCATTTTCTAAGTAAACAGATAGATGTACAACCGTTGGAAATTGCTCATGAATCGAAAACCCTAGTGATCTCAAAATACCTTCTGATGTGCTTAAATATCTGCCATTCAAAAAATTTTGCACTTCGTCCTTATTATCTTGAACGAAAAATGTCGCTACATTTGTTGACATACTTACAAATATATTTTATTGCTTGCACTGAATGACAGTACTCTACATTTATGTAAGCGGAGAAACATCTGGAAAGAACGGAGCAATATGGAACGATCCATCAGTTGTCGGCGTTATCCCATTAGAAAGTACATGGGTATAGCCACCGTCCGCTGAAGACCTTCGTCTATATTTTGGATATCCATCTTCCCCGGTCTGCGTATGCTGTTGGATCTCGCGTGGGTATCGTTTTGAGCATCGTCTATTCAACATGCAGGGCGATGATAAATTATTAACCCCACACAGATCTTCGTCTATATTTGGAATTTCCGCTGATATAATGCGATCCATGTCATCGGGAAGAATTTTATCTATTAGCCAAATTAAAATACATATTCGCGTGAGGTAAACCTTTCTTTATCTTGTTTTGTAATTAAACTCATGATATGGAATACTCTTGACACAGTGTCATGGCGCTAAATTGGTTGTTGATTAGGAAACAATTCGTTTTTGATTTCACTCCACTCTGGATTGCATGAGAATGTTATAAATAAGTCAGGCCTTCCATAATCACGGACATATAAGAGGAGGCCTTGTGTGTGTTCATGCAAATATCGAGGGATCCAGTAAATGAAGACGGCAAAATTACTAACTGACCAATATTTTCAGGATTGCAATCCTCGTTAACAGCATCCCTTAGATGTATAGAACTATTTGCACGCAACGTCTTTTGGTGTGCTCTTATAAAATTCACCCTTTTGGGCATCAGTTTAGCAGTATCGGTTATAGAGATATCCATATCTATGAAGCGCATTAAAACTATTTTCTCTAATCATAATTTTATATGCATAAAATTGCATACATGAAACTGTTCTTTGTGGGTTGGGTGCCCCATTGCTTGGAGAAGTTTACGGGTGGGGTACGTCCTCAACATTTAAAGATATGATAGGGTATTGCAAGGGGTCATATGTAGGATGCATTTCTGACACACGATGGAGAGTGTTATCGTGGGACTGTAGCACAATATGGCGGGGACCAGCATTTTCGCCAACTATCAATACTGCGACCTGGCCTGTAGTCGGGGCATTATATTGACCACGGTGTTCATTAACAGGGCCTTTGTCGACATGGATTACAACCCCATAGTTATTCGAATTAGATGGCATACGCTTCATAGAAGTCATAAAACTTAAACATCACATTATTTTCAAGCAGAATTTCTTGAATTAATTTCAAAATATCTCTTTGAAGAGTAGGTGCTGCATTTTGGCGTAACGAAAGCTGCTCCTCTTGGGAAGAAAAATATATTTGTAAAAATTGTGGAACCATGTTGGGCAGTGGTAATAAACTTCCAATAATATGGTACACTTGTCCATGTATTTTGAAAGTTGGCATGAAATTACCTTCTCTAATTTCATTAACGCCAAATGAAATCATAGTCAAACAACCATTGTATTTTCTTATATTTTGTTTAAAATGACTGGACGACGTACGCTCTCCTGTAAGCAGCGCTTTGATTGCTGGAGGAGGCTCACCGATATCACTTAATTTGACATGACTCTTACTACAGCATATACCTGGTGTTTCATTTGGCCACTTCCTAGCCTTACAAAAAACGCAAATTTCACTTATGCGGCCAATGAAAAGTGGAGAGTTTTCCATATAATTCAGATGTGGTCTGCAGTTCAGTGCTGACTTCTAAGTAGCGAATGCAGGCCTTTTCACTATTCGATATAATGCAACATGTATAAGTTAATTTTTATTGCACTTGTGTGCTTTATTGCACTTGTGTGTTCCAATTATAGCGAAAGTAATGGATGTGATCAAGTTATCTAATTCCATTATCATTGCCCTATTTCTGGCCATAAGAATGTCTTAAAGGTAACCTGTATCTATTTCTCTTTGTTTTGCTTGTTTTAGAATCTTATTCACTGTGATAATAAGGCTGTTAATTTCCTTCTGTACCTCCGTATTAATAATGAACTGCCTGTCCTGTGAGTCGATTAACTGTTCCCCTGTGCTACTTAGTCTGTCGAAATCATCGTGGTCAGGAGTGCCTGTAATATATTTTAATAATGTCCCGAGAGCGTCTAAACTTCTCGCTTGCCTATGGTGAGTATTTATCAGTCGTAGAAGTATATATTTGGCTTATGTCTGCGTGTAATATTTTCTTCATGTGTGATTGGGGGAAATGATATGTGGCGTTAAACGTTTCGTCTCGTAGCAGTTCGTAAAGAGTTAGGTTGGTGATATGCTTGATGTGTCCGAAATTTTCCCAGATTATAATGTCTCCATCTACCACTGAGATGTACTTTGCGTTAGTGTAGTCCATTATCCGTCCTGTCGTCAACGATGTCGATAACATTGTAAAAAATATCAAGAAAATCCTAAAACAAATAAATGTCTGTTAGTAACGGCATAGGTCACTTAGCTTGTGCGAAGGTTGCCCTTATGGACCCTCCTCCCTCTTATAAGCACCGCAGTGCCGAGATCTTTTTCAAACTCCTCTTCAGTGTAGAGAGGCGTCAGTTTATTTCCTAGTCTTGTCTTATTTTTAACTAATACCTTCTCGCCCACCGCAAACTCCCTATCTTGTCGATTTCTATTATGCATTTCCAGCTCCTTATCTTGTGCGTTCTTTAGGCGAGATGTTACTAGTTCATCCTCTTTGCCTGACTGAAAAATTGTAATAGGTTTCATTTTTGTTACCGTTTGAATGGACCTATTGTATTTGATTGTGGCCAAAAGGATTATTTCTTCAATGTCATCCATATTTGTATCGAGTTTGAGGCATCGCGATATTTCCATCAATGTCCTATGGAATCGCTCCACCTGACCATTTGATGTACTGTGAAGGGGTGGGGCATTCGCGATGTCAATATTAAAATGATTTTTTAGCATAGATTTGATGCTATGAGAATTCAGTGACTTTTCATTGTCACAGTAAATGGTTTTTGTACCTGAAAACGTGTTGAGTAGCTGGAGAAGCTGTGGCTTTACGTCTACTATTGTCCTGGACTTTAAGGACTGTACTATAGCAAACTTTGAAAACTTGTCAATGCAAGTTAAGAAATACTTGGAGCCCGTTGAAAATATGTCGATGTGGAGGATCTCTTCACAATATATGGGAATGGGCGTCTGAGCAATAAGTTGCTTTTTTGGATGGCGATCGTACTTTGCCTGAGAGCATACGTGGCTGTTAGAGGTAAATTGTTTGGCTTTTCTCTCCATTTTGGGGAAACACTAGTTTTCCAATATTTGTTTTATATTCTCTTGGGCCGCTCGATGTGCCCGATTATGTTCGGCAGCTACAATTTCTTGCTGCTCATTCGGGTCTGTTATATCGTTGACAAATTTTTCCGTATGTCTAAATTTGACCGTTGAAAAAAGTTCAACCAGTTTGTCCTGAAATTGTGCTAGTGTATGTAAGTCGCAATATATTGCCGCTTCTTGTAGGAGGCTTATTAAATCTTCTTTACTCTTATACGAAATTAGGTGCCTGGTTTTTTTTCCAAAAATTATAAACGTTCTCTTTCCCTGTTCTGTACCTCCTTCGACTAGTATCTGATTACGAAAGCAGTTCACTGGTCTATGAGTTCTTTCAATCGTGTTAGTTGACGAAACTTCGCTATGGATTGTTTCAGTATCATATTATCCAGGGCGTTCATGTGCTGCCTAGACAATGCATCCGCGACTACATTCTCTTTACCCGGTTTGTAAATGAGTTTCGCGTTACATTCGTCTGTGAACGCTTTCCATCTTTTAATTTTTGAGTTTGGGTTTCTGTCTGAAACCGCAAAAGTAAGCGGTTGATGATCTGTATGAACCGTAAGATCTGTTACGCCGTACACGTAGTTTCTAAGGGTTTTAAGTGCCCAAACGATGGCCAACAGCTCTCTTTCGTTTGTTGTAAAATGTTCCTCACTACTGGTCAAAGTACGGGATATCATTATTATAGGCTTCCCCTCTTGTGACTGGACAGCACCTATTGCGTGCGACGACGCGTCCGTGGTTAACTCCAACGGTTTATTAAAATCAGGGTAGGTTAGTGTCACCTCCTCTGATGCTAATATTTCCTTTAAGGTAGTGAAGGCTTTTTTCTGTCCCTCAGTCAAATCGATTTCGATTTTTTTCGACTGTGACGCAGTAACTCGGCCATATTCACCCCTCATTATACTTGAAAGTGGCTTCGCTATTTTAGCGAAATCCTTAATGAAACTGCGGCAGTACCCCGCTAAACTCAAAAATGATCTTAGCCCCCTCAGAGTAGTGGGCTCCTGCAAATTTCGAATGGCATTCACTTTATCCGGTCACGTCTTGATTCCGCCCTGTGAAACTAAAAAACCCAAGAATTCCACTTCGGTTCTGAAAAATTTTGATTTTTCAGCTGACACTCTCATGTTGGCTTCGAATAAACTTCTTAAAATCACTTCCATATCACCCAAATGCTGTTCTTCGTCTTTGGAAAATAAAATGACATCATCCATATAGACAAAACATTTGCTTCCTATGTGTTCTCTCAACACATCATCTATTGCTCTCTGAAAAATGCTGGGAGCATTCTTAAGACCGAATGGCAATCTACAAAATTCATACGTTCCATTTTTTACAGAAAATGCTGTTTTTTCTCTGTCCCGTTCCAGCAGGTTGATATGATGGAACCCAGATTTCAAATCAAGGGTAGTAAAAAATTTACTTCCACCTAGATTTGATGAAATTCCCGTGATATCCGGGATTGGATATTTATCGCTGATAGTTTTTTCGTTAAGCTTTCGAAAATCAATAACCATCCGCTTCTTTTCTTGCCCAGTTTTGTCAAGGCCTTTTTAACAATCCATATGGGATTATTATATGGTGACCTGGATGGCCGAATAATGCCGTTTGCTAGCAGTTCTTGAATTTCTTTGTTTACGAAATCCGAGACGCCTAATGAGTACGGGTATATCCTTGAATACACGGGGTCTTCGTTTGTAGTGCGAATCGTTGCCACTACGTTTGTGTTGTATCGTAGTGCTTCATTAGGGTCTGCAAACACTCCATTTATGCTACCAATCATTTTTGAGAATGCTTCTTCTAGATATTGTGGGACGGTTTTCACATAGTTGTAAATGACTAACATCCTCGCTAGATACAATGTCTTCAACTACCACTGGGATGTACTTTGCGTTAGTGTAGTCCATTATCCGTCCTGTCGTCAACGATGTCGATAACATTGTAAAAAATATCAAGAAAATCCTAAAACAAATAAATGTCTATTAGTAACGGCATAGGTCACTTAGCTTGTGCGAAAGTTGTCCTTATGGACCCTCCTTCCTCTTATACGCACCGCAGTGCCGAGATCTTTTTCAACCTTCTCTTCAGTGTAGAGAGGCCTCAGTTTATTTCCTAGTCTTCTCTTGTTTTTAACTAATACCTTCTCGCCCACCGCAAACTCCCTATCTTGTCGATTTCTATTATGCATTTCCAGCTCCTTATCTTTTGCGTTCTTTAGGCGAGATGTTACTAATTCATCCTCTTTGCCTGACTGAAAGGATTATTTCTTCAATGTCATCCATATTTGTATGGAGTTTGAGGCATTGCGATATTTCCATCAATGTCCTATGGAACGGCTCCACCTGACCACTTGATGTACTGTGAAGGGGTGGAGCATTCGCGATGTCAATATTAAAATGATTTTTTAGCATAGATTTGGTGCTATGAGAATTCAGTGACTTTTCATTGTCACAGTAAATGGTTTTTGTACCTGAAGACATGTTGAGTAGCTGGAGAAGCTGTGGCTTTACGTCTACTATTGTCCTGGACATTAAGGACTGTACTATAGCAAACTTTGAAAACTTGTCAATGCAAGTTAAGAAATACTTGGAGCCTGTTGAAAATATGTCGATGTGAAGGATCTCTCCACAATATATGGGAATGGGCGTCTGAGCAATAAGTTGCTTTTTTGGATGGCGATCGTACTTTGCCTGAGAGCATACGTGGCTGCTAGAGGTAAATTGTTTGGCTTTTCTCTCCAATTTTGGAGGAAAAATAGTCCTCCAATATTTCTTTTACATTCTCTTGGGCCGCTCGATGTGCCCGATTATGCTCGGCAGCTACAATTTCTTGCTGATCATTCGGGTCTGTTATATCGTTGACAAATTTTTCCGTATGTCTAAATTTGACCGTTGGAAAAATTTCAACCAGTTTGTGCTGAAATTGTGCTAGTGTATGTAAGTCGCAATATATTGCGTTAACATCTACTTTTACCGCTTCTTGTAGTATCTGATTACGAAAGCAGTTCACTGGTCTATGAGTTCTTTCAATCGTGTTAGTTGACGAAACTTCGCTATGGATTGTTTCAGTACTCATATTATCCAGGGCGTTCATGTGCTGCCTAGACAATGCATCCGCGACTACATTATCTTTACCCGGTTTGTAAATGAGTTTCGCGTTACATTCGCCTATGGACGCTTTCCATCTTTTAAATTTTGAGTTTGGGTTTCCGTCTGAAACCGCAAAAGTAAGCGGTTGATGATCTGTATGAGCCGTAAGATCTGTTACGCTGTACACGTAGTTTCTAAGGTTTTTCACTATTCGATATAATTCAACATGTATAAGTTAATTTTTATTGCACTTGTGCGCTTTATTGAGCTACATTTAAAACTGATTCTTATTAGCTACCCTAACTGTCCACCTAGCTCACGACGTCGCGTAACGCTGTTGCTACTCTGTTGGCGGCTAGCGAAGTTGACACAATCGTCGCGCTCACGATGTTGTGGCACTTGTGATGTTGTCATAGCGCAATGACCACAGTTGATAGCAATAGCTAGTTTACCTGATGATGATGTTGTAATAGCTGCTTTTTCTGATGCAGCTAAACATGATGAAGAGAATTGTGGCGCTTGTGATGTTGTCATAGTGCAATGACCACAGTTGATAGCAATAGCTATTGCTTTGCTGACACAGTGACGTGTGCCAACCACGATATGCGATCATACCGTGTGATCGCATTTCTGCTGATCTGGTTGGTTGCATGAAGTGGCATGCTGTCGTAATTTGGCTGAATGTGATTGACCTGGGCAAAGGCTGGGAAGGCAACTGTGGCAATTGGTTAATGACATCTGTGGGAATAAACTTATGATAACTCTTCCCCTTCTAAGTGAGGGACGTCCACGGACCTTGTGGTGGCACTTTCAATAATGGCCTTGATGGCTTTGGCTAAAGACATTTTCTTTCTGTTCGCAGCTACTCTGTGAAATGCGTATGCGATCATTCCTATAATGAGTAGGGCACCCAAAGCAGCGATACTCACCAGGTTATTGCTTTTGACGCTCTGTTGCAGGTGTTTAGTGTGCTGAAGGTTTTGCTGATTTACGTGGCGAAGGTAAGGTGCGCTCAGGATTTCTATGTGCTGTGTCAGGTTGATATCTGGGGACCATGGTGCTTCATGTTTTAAAGGCGCCGCGGAATTTTCGTAATAAAATAGGGTGCCATTAACTTTCACCTTTTTTTCGAAGGCTACTAGGTAAGTGCCCTTAACTGTGATTGGAGCTTCATCGTTTTCTTCTATGACTGCCGTTTGGTTGCTAGGTACGTGCCCTTAACTGTGATTGGAGCTTCATCGTTTTCTTCTATGACTGCCGTTTGGTTGTTAATAACAATCAAACCGTCACTTATCGATGCAATAGGTGCAAGATTGTTGCATGTTGTGCCGCAGTTGGCTGTGTTGCGTGTCATTAGATGTAGAGCGCATGATGTTGCTGATGATGCTAGGCAGAATGTTGGGGTTGTGCTACTACAATTTCTTACCGCTACAGTTTTGTTGTCGCATGTAGCTAAGATGGGTTCTTGCAAATGTAGAATTTGATGGTCGTGGGCTACTGGAAAAATTCGAATTTTTTTACATCTAAATCTAGGTATAGGATACCTCATTAAAAAGTAGATTACGTTATTATATCGGACTATTTTAATCTTAACTAATGGTATGATATCGACTATCGTGAGGTTTGTGAAGTGCTTGTTTTGATTATTTCATTTATCTCTGAGTTATCCAATAGAATAGGATTGAGTGTTCCAATTTTAGCGAAAGTAATGGATGTGATCAAGTTATCTAATTCCATTATCATTGCCCTATTTCTGGCCATAAGAATGTCGTAAAGGTAACCTGTGTCTATTTCTCTTTGTTTTGCTTGTTTTAGAATCTTATTCACTGTGATAATAAGGCTGTTAATTTCCTTCTGTACCTCCGTATTAATAATGAACTGCCTGTCCTGTGAGTCGATTAATTGTTCCTCTGTGCTACTTAGTCTGTTGAAATCATCGTGGTCAGGAGTGCCTGTAATATATTTTAATAATGTCCCGAGAGCGTCTAAACTTCTCGCTTGCCTATGGTGAGTATTTATCAGTCGTAGAAGTCTATCTATTTGGCTTATGTCTGCGTGTAATATTTTCTTCATGTGTGATTGGGGAAATGATATGTGGCGTTAAACGTTTCGTCTCGTAACAGTTCGTAAAGAGTTAGGTTGGTGATATGCTTGATGTGTCCGAAATTTTCCCAGATTATAATGTCTCCATCTACCACTGAGATGTACTTTGCGTTAGTGTAGTCCATTATCCGTCCTGTCGTCAACGATGTCGATAACATTGTAAAAAATATCAATAAAATCCTAAAACAAATAAATGTCTATTAATAACGGCATAGGTCACTAAGCTTGTGCGAAGGTTGCCCTTATGGACCCTCCTTCCTCTTATAAGCACCGCAGTGCCGAGATCTTTTTCAACCTCCTCTTCAGTGTAGAGAGGCGTCTCGCCCACCGCAAACTCCCTATCTTGTCGATTTCTATTATGCATTTCCAGCTCCTTATCTTGTGCGTTCTTTAGGCGCGATGTTACTAATTCATCCTCTTTGCCTGACTGAAAAATTGTAATAGGTTTCATTTTTGTTACCGTTTGAATGGACCTATTGTATTTGATTGTGGCCAAAAGGATTATTTCTTCAATGTCATCCATATTTGTATCGAGTTTGAGGCATCGCGATATTTCCATCAATGTCCTATGGAATCGCTCCACCTGACCATTTGATGTACTGTGAAGGGGTGGGGCATTCGCGATGTCAATATTAAAATGATTTTTTAGCATAGATTTGATGCTATGAGAATTCAGTGACTTTTCATTGTCACAGTAAATGGTTTTTGTACCTGAAAACATGTTGAGTAGCTGGAGAAGCTGTGGCTTTACGTCTACTATTGTCCTGGACTTTAAGGACTGTACTATAGCAAACTTTGAAAACTTGTCAATGCAAGTTAAGAAATACTTGGAGCCCGTTGAAAATATGTCGATGTGGAGGATCTCTCCACAATATATGGGAATGGGCGTCTGAGCAATAAGTTTCTTTTTTGGATGGCGATCGTACTTTGCCTGAGAGCATACGTGGCTGTTAGAGGTAAATTGTTTGGCTTTTCTCTCCATTTTGGGAAAAAAATATTCCTCCAATATTTGTTTTATATTCTCTTGGGCCGCTCGATGTGCCCGATTATGTTCGGCAGCTACAATTTCTTGCTGCTCATTCGGGTCTGTTATATCGTTGACAAATTTTTCCGTATGTCTAAATTTGACCGTTGGAAAAAGTTCAACCAGTTTGTCCTGAAATTGTGCTAGTGTATGTAAGTCGCAATATATTGCGTTAACATCTACTTTTACCGCTTCTTGTAGGAGGCTTATTAAATCTTCTTTACTCTTATACGAAATTAGGTGCCTGGTTTTTTTTCCAAAAATTATAAACCTTCTCTTTCCCTGTTCTGTACCTTCTTCGACTAGTATCTGATTACGAAAGCAGTTCACTGGTCTATGAGTTCTTTCAATCGTGTTAGTTGACGAAACTTCGCTATGGATTGTTTCAGTACTTATATTATCCAGGGCGTTCATGTGCTTCCTAGACAATGCATCCGCGACTACATTCTCTTTACCCGGTTTGTAAATGAGTTTCGCATTACATTCGTCTGTGAACGCTTTCCATCTTTTAATTTTTGAGTTTGGGTTTCTGTCTGAAACCGCAAAAGTAAGCGGTTGATGATCTGTATGAACCGTAAGATCTGTTACGCCGTACACGTAGTTTCTAAGGGTTTTAAGTGCCCAAACTATGGCCAACAGCTCTCTTTCGTTTGTTGTAAAATATTCCTCACTACTGGTCAAAGTACGGGATATCATTATTATAGGCTTCCCCTCTTGTGACAGGACAGCACCTATTGCGTGCGACGACGCGTCCGTGGTTAACTCGAACGGTTTATTAAAATCAGGGTAGGTTAGTGTCACCTCCTCTGATGCTAATATTTCCTTTAAGGTAGTGAAGGCTTTTTTCTGTTCCTCAGTCAAATCGATTTCGATTTTTTTCGACTGTGACGCAGTAACTCGGCCATATTCACCCCTCATTATACTTGAAAGTGGTTTCGCTATTTTAGCGAAATCCTTAATGAAACAGCGGTAGTACCCCGCTAAACTCAAAAATGATCTTAGCCCCCTCAGAGTAGTGGGCTCCTGGAAATTTCGAATGGCATTCAATGGCCCTGTGAAACTAAAAAACCCAGGAATTCCACTTCGGTTCTGAAAAATTTTGATTTTTCAGCTGACAGTCTCATGTTGGCTTCGAATAAACTTCTTAAAATCTCTTCCACATCACCCAAATGCTTCACGTCTTTGGAAAATAAAATGACATCATCCATATGGACAAAACATTTGCTTCCTATGTGTTCTCTCAACACATCATCTATTGCCCTCTGAAAAATGCTGGGAGCATTCTTTAGACTGAATGGCAATCTACAAAATTCATACTTTCCATTTTTTACAGAAAATGCTGTTTTTTCTCTGTCCCGTTCCAGCAGGTTGATATGATGGAACCCAGATTTCAAATCAAGGGTAGTAAAAAATTTACTTCCACCTAGATTTGATAAAATTCCCGTGATATCCGGGCTTGGATATTTATCGCTGATGGTTTTTTCGTTAAGCTTTCGAAAATCAATAACCATCCGCTTCTTTTCTTGCCCAGTTTCGTCAAGAGCTTTTTAACAACCCATATGGGATTATTATATGGTGACCTGGATGGCCGAATAATGCCGTTTGCTAGCAGTTCTTGAATTTCTTTGTTTACGAAATCCGATACGCCTAATGAGCACGGGTATATCCTTGAATACACGGGGTCTTCGTTTGTAGTGCGAATCGTTGCCACTACGTTTGTGTTGTATCGTAGTGCTTCATTAGGGTCTGCAAACACTCCATTTATGCTACCAATCATTTTTGAGAATGCTTCTTCTAGATATTGTGGGACGTTTTTCGCCTAGTCGTAAATGACTAACATCCTCGCTAGATACAATGTCTCCATCTACCACTGGGATGTACTTTGCGTTAGTGTAGTCCATTATCCGTCCTGTCGTCAACGATGTCGATAACATTGTAAAAAATATCAATAAAATCCTAAAACAAATAAATGTCTATTAATAACGGCATAGGTCACTTAGCTTGTGCGAAGGTTGCCCTTATGGACCCTCCTTCCTCTTATAAGCACCGCAGTGCCGAGATCTTTTTCAACCTCCTCTTCAGTGTAGAGAGGCGTCAGTTTATTTCCTAGTCTTCTCTTGTTTTTAACTAATACCTTCTCGCCCACCGCAAACTCCCTATCTTGTCGATTTCTATTATGCATTTCCAGCTCCTTATCTTGTGCGTTCTTTAGGCGAGATGTTACTAGTTCATCCTCTTTGCCTGACTGAAAAATTGTAATAGGTTACATTAGGTATTTGATTGTGGCCAAAAGGATTATTTCTTCAATGTCATCCATATTTGTATCGAGTTTGAGGCATCGCGATATTTCCATCAATGTCCTATGGAATCGCTCCACCTGACCATTTGATGTACTGTGAAGGGGTGGGGCATTCGCGATGTCAATATTAAAATGATTTTTTAACATAGATTTGGTGCTATGAGAATTCAGTGACTTTTCATTGTCACAGTAAATGGTTTTTGTACCTGAAAACATGTTGAGTAGCTGGAGAAGCTGTGGCTTTACGTCTACTATTGTCCTGGACTTTAAGGACTGTACTATAGCAAACTTTGAAAACTTGTCAATGCAAGTTAAGAAATACTTGGAGCCCGTTGAAAATATGTCGATGTGGAGGATCTTTCCACAATATATGGGAATGGGCGTCTGAGCAATAAGTAGCTTTTTTGGATGGCGATCATACTTTGCCTGAGAGCGTACGTGGCTGTTAGAGGTAAATTGTTTGGCTTTTCTCTCCATTTTGGGGAAAAAATAGTCCTCCAATATTTGTTTTACATTCTCTTGGGCCGCTCGATGTGCCCGATTATGTTCGGCAGTTACAATTTCTTGCTGCTCATTCGGGACTGTTATATCGTTGCCAAATTTTTCCGTATGTCTAAATTTGACCGTTGGAAAAAGTTCAACCAGTTTGTCCTGAAATTGTGCTAGTGTATGTAAGTGGCAATATATTGCGTTAACATCTACTTTTACCGCTTCTTGAAGGAGGCTTATTAAATCTTCTTTACTCTTATACGAAATTAGCTGCCTGGTTTTTTTTCCAAAAATTATAAACGTTCTCTTTTCTATGAGTTCTTTCAATCGTGTTAGTTGACGAAACTTCGCTATGGATTGTTTCAGTACTCATATTATCCAGGGCGTTCATGTGCTGCCTAGACAATGCATCCGCGACTACATTCTCTTTACCCGGTTTGTAAATGTGTTATTGTGTTTGTTTTTAAATTAGTAGACACATGCACTTTGTTCAATAAGTCAAGGCCGATTACACCCTCAAATGAAGTAAGATTAGGTAGTAGAAAAAATTCTGCTACTATCCCAAAAATTTTAACCTTGCATATTTGTTTGATGGGGGTAACGCCGTGAATAGACTTTACTAAAAATGAGTTTTCTACTGGTTTTATTCCTTTTAGTCCTGGACGGGGCCTGATATAGCTCCTTGATGCCCCTGTGTCGACAAGGAGCTTGACCTCTTTCCCTCCTATTGACCTTGAAATCCAAGGAAGGAGGGACTTTGCCCTAAAAAATTAACCTCATCTGATTCGATGCTGTCGGCTGCCTGCTCTGCTTCGTTATTGTATGTTTCTTCATTTTGCGACTCTTGCTCATCGGTAAGATGGTTTGCGCGCTGCATTTTAGGTCCTGTATACCGTCCTGAGTTCGCTGTACGTTTTTGAACGTTTCCTTGTGGCCTGCTGTATTGTTCTTGGCTGGAGTTACTTGCTTGGTTTTTAAATTGGGATATGGAGGGATCTACTTCCATAGGTTCAATGCGCCTTTGGCCCGAATAATTACAATTGGTAAAAGGTTTTTGGGTATTTCCATAATTTTGTCGGCGACTGGCCTGTTTATTTTGTTTACTTACTAAAAAATGCGGGTTTTTATGACCCACACCGTGCTCGTAGTTAGGTGACTTTTGATTGGCAGGATTCTGACTTCCGCCAGGTTTTTCCTGAGATCTGTTCGCGAAATTCATCGCGAAAGCGTAACGCTCATTGTTTGCATCTACCTCTTGTGCCAAAGCCAAGGCAGGTGGGAGGTCAGATGGTCTAGATGCGAACAAGATGTCACATAATGGTTTCCTTAAGTCTGATATAAATACTCTGAGTGCATCGGCCCTATATTTCTCATTTTTGGTGTCTGCTACACAACTTTCATAAGACATTATGGTCTTATTTGCTAACAGAGTTGGCTTCTTTTCCACTTCATCATAGAATTCCAGGCATGTCATTGATCCCTGTCTCAGGTTGGATAATTCCTGCCCGATTAAGTATATCGGCCGTTTGTCCGCGTAAGCAAAATCGAGTCGGAAAATAATAGCACTAAAGTTACGCACTTTGTTAAAAGAAGAAAGTACTGCGTCGGCAGCACCTCTCACTTTGTTCCTAATAATGGTAACAGCTTGGTAGTGGCGTTCACTGCCATCGTACCTCCTAAATAATTCGTAAGCATTACGTGCGGCGTCCCGCCAGGACACGTACGTGCCTTGATGTCCAAAAAATTCCGGAAGGGATTTATCGCGTCTAATGTAATGTCGCAGGTAGTTAGGGGGTTAATTGTTACCCTACTATATTTCTCTATCTTAGGTTTGCTTATTGTTCCTTGATTATGCAAAGCAAGAAGCTTCCTGTCAAACTCCGTTTTTTGTTCAGCTAAAGCTCACCTCACCTCTGCTCTCACTATCTCGCTAACTTGTTCTGTATTCATTGTATTCTGTCTGTTTGCTGCTAAATTTAAGTTCTTGAAGAGGTCCTCTAACACCTTAGTCATCTAACATTCAAACTATTCTTATAAAATTTTCACAAAGGACACATACGTTTATTTAGCACCTTTTGTTTGTTATTTATTTATATTTTTCTCAAATTCGGTTTTGCACTTTACTAAATTCTTTTAGATCACTTCACTTACCCCTTCATACTTAGGTGTTATCTTAGCCTATGTTAATTCTTGATTTTCCTCTTTGCGTTGTAACGACTCTTGTTTCTACTCCTTCCGTTGTTGATTGCTACTCCTCAGTCTGCTTCATTAACTTCTTATTCACCAGGATGCTTGTTTAAATTTCTGCTAGTAAAGCGTAATTTGTGATTTACTATTTGTCCATCAGGATCAAAATGATTATTGTTTTTCCAGCCCCACGTTGGGCGCCAGTTAATTTTTATTGCACGTGTGTTCATTATTGAGCTACATTTAAAACTGATTCTTATTAGCTACCCTAACTGTCCCCCTAGCCCACGATGTCGCGTAACGCTGCTGCTACTCTGTTGGCGGCTAGCGACGTTGACACAATGTCGCGCTAACGATGTTTACCTGATGATGTTGCAATAGCTGCTTTTGCTGATTCAGCTAAACATGATGAGGAGAATTGTGGCACTTGTGATGTTGTCATAGCGCAATGACCACAGTTGATAGCAATAGCTAGTTTACCTGATGTTGATGTTGTAATAGCTGCTTTTGCTGATGCAGCTAAACATGATGAAGCGAATTGTGGCGCTTGTGATGTTGTCATAGCGCAATGACCACGGTTGATAGCAATAGCTTTTGCTTTGCTGACACAGTGACGTATGCCAACCACGATATTCGATCATACCGTGTGATCGCATTTCTGCTGATCTGGCTGGTTGCATGAAGTGGCATGCTGTCGTAATTTGGCTGAATGTGATTGCCCTGGGCGAAGGCTGGGAAGACAACTATGGCAATTGGTTAATGACATCTGTGGGAATAAACTTATGATAACTTATATATTGCGCATATCGTGATGTGAATGTCCCACTTAAAGCAAGTTTGCTCGTACAGATCACAGCGAACAAACATACGCTTTTGCTTAGACAATTTTCCTCATATTAGAATGACGTTTTTTTTTTTTTTTTGATGCAGAACAAAGGCAAATATTTCAAAGTTTTACTGCAAATATCAAAATCGATCCATCTGTTTGTAAGTTGTAGCTGTGTAAAGACAAATTTTATTTCTATAAATTAAGCGGGGGTTGCCCTTATTACTTTTAAATGTATGAAAACATTTATTTGAAGCAATTTTTAATTTATAGTTTATTTAATAATTTGGCAAAAATTTAAACAACGTGACATCAGGACGGACAAGGCGACAGCTGTTTCGATTTTACCTTGTAAATCTTTTCAAAGCCTTTTCTCCCGGGAGTGGGATTTGAACCCACACTCCTACGATGGTTGAAGTGTGAATTTTATGATTTTTACTACATTTTAGTAATTTGCTACGCCCCTATCATATATACCTGCAAATTATATTGAAAACCTCCATCTCCTGTTGCTAATCTTTCAAATGCAAAAAATGGGAGCATTCTGTGTGAAGTGATAGCCATACAATGACTTTTAACCACTTTATATTATAAGATTTATAGAACATTATTATGCTTTATTGTGACAGAAAAACTGAAGAATTAAACATACCAGCTGACATCATAGCAATTTCCATCCTGCCAAATGATTTCATCAGTCGTCTTTGTATTTTCAAATTAGAAATTTTATTCTCCCCAAATCATAAGATTTCCAATCCCGCACGCTGTCATTAATTAGTATTCCAGAATTGCTAAGTTTTCTGCTTTTTACTTCGAATGAAGATAATTATAGAAGTTTTGGAAATTGGGTGGGATCCCTATCTGAGAAAAAGTTAAAGGTGCAGTTATTACGTTTTAGGTTGGAACTCCTCATATTCTGATGAAATAGTTGTAGTAGAAAAGGCGTCAAACGCTTGATTTTAAACCATTTTTATAAAACACAGATTGCATCTGTAAATTATTTTATTTATTTATTTTTTTTTAGAATTAGAATAAAAACTAATTTGAATTTCTTACTAAGTTTATGAGGTGTTTTTACTGTTATGCTTTTAATGAAAAAAAAAAAAATGAATAAAGCCCTCGAAAAGTTGCCTTAAACTTTTAGCTTTTTTCTTAGCCTTAAAAATTTTTCTGTCCATCTAGCTTTTGTTCTAAAAAGGTTTTGGCAACACTGGTTCTCAGCAAAAAAAGGAACTTTATGTGAAGTAAAATATGCTGTAACTTAATTAAAAAAAAAAAATAGTTCTCAACTTGTACTAGAGTGGTTCTCTAATTGGACTCAAATGTAAGATTCCAAAACTATGCAGAGTAAAATATTGTTTTTCATTTATAACGCTTCATTACTATTATCAACCTGGTGTTTATTCCTTATAATCAACAGCGGTTGGCTTTTGTGGTACCACCTAAAGGAAGATTTTTTCAACTTCACCTCAACTCGGTATTCAATGTAGGATATAACTAGAGAAAGGCCCTGGATATTCATTTGAGAACTATACATTTTTCAAAATCTCTCAACAGTTGGAGAATAATTAAAGAATGAATTTTACAAAATATCTCAAAGGTTAGCTAGTAATTGGGGAATGATGTTGGATATCAACTTGAGATCTATCAAGGTTTAAGAATAATTAGAGAACGATATTGAATACCAACTTTAGAAATAGACATTCACTTCTCGAAGGTTGGATATATATTTGTTTCATGTGTATTACTCTCTCTCTCCCAATGCTGCAGTACAAAAAGGTCCACCCCAAAGGCGGCTTTAAACTGTGACTAAAAAACTGCTCTGTAGTTTAACTAAAGTTTAAATTTGAATAGAGTTTGAGAAAACTTAAGCTGCAGTTACCCACGAACGTACGTGCAAAAAACGTGTCAGCTGACAAGACCTATCTTATGAATGTACAATGTAAATGAAAACTCTACGACGTTCAACGCACGTACGTACGTAGCCCGAAACGTAGAATTCAAAACAATTTTGATTTTTTTCGTAAGAACGTGTCAGCTGATCGCTCTCTCACTAGACAGAGTTGCCTAGTAAACTTTTGTGCGCTAATTTCTGACCGTTTGCAGTTTTATGCAAAAACACATAATTAAAGTTTGAAAAATTGTGAAAATAATTCGAAATAATTATGTAAAAGCGCAGATTATAAATATGTAATCTATTTGTACTTATTTAATATTAATTATAGCCTTATACAACATCAATAATTAAAATAGAAAAAGTTGATGTTTCCATAAGCATGCATTCCATTCAAACAGGTCAATGGCAACATTTTTTTCGTTGCCACTACGGGCAAAAATTTTGCTCAAATGTGCAAACGGCATACGTATACGTACGTTACACACGTCGGTGAGTAACTGCAGCTTTAGTTTAAGCTTGCTTAACTAACAACTGAAAACCGGGCCTTAGTTTCGCGTCAAAGTTTAATACCTCCCCCCTCACGGGTAATTTTATTTCGCAAAATTGTCAATGCTGCGAAATGCATGCTGTTCCTCTAGTATACGAAAGACATGTAATTTTTGGCTGCCTCGCGCCACCTTACTGATTGTTAAGGATTTAATGACATCTGAAGGTTTGTCGCATGTTATTGACGAATCTATTTCTTATATGGTATACTCTGTTACACTGTCGTTAGTGTTGAGTGTCTGTAATTGTCGTTTTACCTCTGTACGTAGTGAGGCCGAACTAGTAGCAATTAGTTTGGTTATCACTTCCATGTTTGTTGAATTGTTGTTTTTAAATAACATAGTAGCAAAATTCCCTGTCAACTTATCCAGGTCTAGAGTAGTATTCATAATTTTAAATTAGAGAGAGCTTAATTTTTTAATATTAGTAATCTACTCACTTATCACAATTCGTAGACAGTCTCTTTGATATCTGTCTCTGCTGCAAGGTTGTAATGTTGTGCTTTCCACTCCTTAAAATAAAGAAATTATAATGTTACGCCCAAGTCTGGTATTGTCGCATTTCTGAATTTTTTGTGGTGTTGGCACAATGGCACCAACGTCAATGCTGGTGATCATTGAGTCGAATGATATTGCATGCGATCTGATGTTTCCTCGTGCATCCCAGTGATGCAAATAACTATGTCATCTGCATACTCTTGTGTGTCAAATACCTTAGTTTTCATTAATTGAAGGAGGTCATAGATTGTCTATCAATCCTAACAAAACTGTCATAGTGCCTTTCACCCAGAGAAGGAAAGCATCCATTCCACAACCATCCCTGAGTGGTAAAAATATTCAATGGAGGGAAAATACCTAGGGGTCACACTGGATAGAACCCTCACGTGGAATACTCATTTGGATGCTATCCTAAATAAAGCAACAAAAGCTTTCTTCGCCTGTACTACACTCTACGGCAAAATATGGTGGATATCTCCAAAAATTGTATACTGGACATTTAATATGGTTATAAGGCCAATAGTCACCTATGTTTCCCTAGTTTGATGGAAGAAGGCCACGCAAAGAATGGCAACAGCAAAACTATGCCAACTGCATCGGCTAGTTTGCATTGGCATAACGGGCGCGATGAGAACGTCCCCTGCTGATACACTTGGTGCTGTAGTGGTAATACCTCCCTTTCCTTTTCTGATAGAAAAAGGGGCAACACTAGACGCACTAAGACTTCCAAATATTTCGGAGATGGAGCCAGGAAACATGATAGGGCATATGAAAGTAATAAGAAAATTCATAGGAAATCCCACATTACAACTGCGTGACGTAACGTCCCCTCAGCTCAGAATCTCATGGTACTTTGGGAAACAGGGAGTCCCTATAATGACTCAGAGGTTTGGTTCACGGATGGATCGAAATTTGATGACGGAAGAACGGGAGCTGGGAGCTATGGGCCGAACTTAAAGAAATCGATACCAATGGGATGCTACCCCACGCAATAGAAGTCTGTGGTAGAGAATGCCTGCGGAGAGGCTCAACATCGACGAGCATCTACATTATGTCGGACAGCCAGACGGCCCTGCGTGCCTTGCAATGCAGGGTGTTATAACAGCATTCTATGGTCCAGAGCCCATTTGTGGACTTACAAAAGCCCACACAAAGGAAACTATAAGTAACTGGGAAACTAAACAATTCAGACGTCACAGGATTGACTGCCCAGGGCAAAGACAGGGCTACCGGCAACGAAAGTATTAGCCAAACTCATTAGTCTAAGCAGGGGGGCGTAAGAACTCTCAACTAAGTAAGTTAAATCTATCCGATACTCAAATTTGTCGTTTCTGTGAGCTGGAGGATGAAACGCAGGTTCACATTCTCTGGGAATGCGTCGCTTTGGCTAGGCAAAGACTCTCCCATCTTGGTGGTGTGATTCTTAATCCCTATGTGATATGGAGTAAAAAGCCTGAAGAAGTACTTAGATACATCAAAAGCCTCCACATACAAAATTAGCCTGAAAGATCTGCACAAGGTTCGCCGTGTTTCCAGATGTATTAATAATAAAAATAATGTTATGGGACGTAGACATTCCCTTGAATAACAAGAATATCACTTTCATGGTTGACACTGGCTCGCCTATTTACTTGATAAACGATCAGCTGTTTAAAATCCTGAGATTTCAAACAACAAAATTGCAGGTCCTGATGGACGCAAGTAAGCGTTATGGGTATGTTCCAAGCAAGGCTTGAATACAAAAACAACAAAATAACAAGCGACATATAAGTAATAGAAAACCTTTACTAAGCTTGCAGTCCAGCATGCAGCTAAAAATTGTTTTTAAGAGCGAATTATGTAATATGTATGAACAAAAGTAACATTAAATTAGAGTCGACTGTTAATGGTAAAGGTAGAAACGATGCTAAACCATTCCAAATTTTCGCAGCACGTCGTGTACCTGTTGCACTAAGAGACACTTTAAAAAGTAAGCTCGACAAAATGGCATGAAGAAATGTCATTAAGCCATTTGATGAACCAACAGGATGTTGCTCCCCGATGGTCATTGTTCCAAAAAGTAAAGGTGATATTCGATTATTTATGGATCTTACGAAGCTAAACTGTGCAGTTGAACGCGAAATTCACCCCATGCCAATCGCCGACCACATGCTAGCACAACATCCAAGAACTAAATTTTTTTCTAAATTAGACGCCAATTCAGGGTTAAACTAACCCAACGGTCACAGAAATTTACCACGTTTTTAACACTATAAGGGAGATGTTATTTCTTAAGGCTCCCTTTAGGCATCTTCTCCGCTCCGGAGATATTTCAGAAGCGAATGCAGGCCATATTACAGGGCATATCCTCATTTTCGATCCGAATGTCACACGATGCTACCTTGCGAAAGGTTTTAAAGAGGCTTAGCGAAAATGGTTACTCTTAATAAGGACAAATACGATTTCGGGATTAAATCCATAAAGTTCTGAGATACCGCATCGACGCATATGGGATTCATCCCAGCGATTTGAAAGTTAGAGATATAGCAAGCTATCAAAGGCCATAAAACATTACGGAACTAAAAAGCTTTCTGGCTATGGTGAATTTCTTTGGAAAATTTGTTCCCTAGCTTTCAGACTTAAGCAAACCGCTTAACGAGTTGTTTCATGGCCAGGTGGAGTTCCAATGGGGATTCGCTCAAGACACCTCATTCATGAAATTGAAGGCAGCATTGACTAAAGCCCCGGTTCTTAAACTATACGACCCAAAACACAAAACTATATTATCATGCGACGCATTATCCTACGGTTTAGGAGTAGTACTCCTGCAGGTGGATGAGGAAGAGGTTCTTCGACCCGTGACATGCATCCAGAACCCTTACTCAGGCAGAACAAGGATACGCTCAATTTGAAAAAGAAGCTCTGGCAATAGCTAGGGCAGCGTGCCAAAAGCTTCCAGACCTTCCGATTGGCATCGATCTTAAACCATTGATCGCAATATTTACTACAAAAAACCATCATGAACTCACTCCACGCCTACAAAGGTTAAAGATAAGGTATGTCTTTGATATTTATTACACAGCAGGACAATTTTTAGCTGCAGCAGACGCACTGCCTCGTTGCCCGGTACAAGAGAAAGAAGATACAAACGTTGATAGCGACAATGACCTGTGTACCTTTGTGAACGCAATAGCTAGCACCCTGCCAGTCTCTCAAGCGAAATTGGATATCATCAATAAATCTCAAAAACAAGATCCAGTTTTATCAAAAGTTCTCAATTTCTGTGTGGTTGGCCAGATAAACACAAAATTGAGCCCAAAGTGCGCCATTTCTACAACGATCGATACAATTTGTCAATCAACAATGACGTTTTAATGCGCGAATGTCGAATAGTTATTCCGGCAGACTTACGCCAAGACACATTACAGCGGATTCATGCCGGCCACATGGGTATTTTAAAGTGTAAAGCTAGAGCCTAACAATCAGTCTGGTGGCCAGGTTTTCAAAATATGTTGAAGAATATGTAAAGAAATGTTCGATATGTATACAAAACGTTGTACCGAGACACGAAAGCGCCATAATAACCGAAGTGCCAGAACGGCCATGGCAAATCATAAGAGTCGATTTATTTTACTACAATATGAAGAGAACCATTTAAGAAAGGCGACGTTGTTTGCATTCGGGATTTAAGTCTATGGGAAAAAAATCATTAAATCTGCTGATACCCCAAGGTCTTACAGTAGTTTTCACAGATCGAGGAGAATTTCGGCGAACGTCCTTTCATCTTACTTCCTCAGGTATGAAAGAGATACATTATGCACCTGGTGAAGTACAAAACGTCCAAAGAACTACACCTACACCACCTGAAAGACCCCCGCCACTCGAAAACAGCAAATGCAGTGTAGTAGCGGAAGGCGGCAATGGACCAAACGTTCCCCGATATAAGACAACAACACTATCCGGACGAGTAATAACGCAACCAGATATGTGCAAGCCAAATGAGTAGAAATATTTATTGTCTTAAACATATTAAATTAAACTTAATTTCTTTAAGCTTAAAGACATTGCGTTTCACAAAAAAAAACTCTAACTGAATTATGCAAAAAAGAAAAAAAAATTAAATATA
This sequence comes from Eurosta solidaginis, assembly GCF_040869045.1. Classification (NCBI taxonomy): domain Eukaryota; kingdom Metazoa; phylum Arthropoda; class Insecta; order Diptera; family Tephritidae; genus Eurosta; species Eurosta solidaginis. The sequence continues at coordinate 105,793,852 of NC_090323.1, read as the reverse complement.
ATAAAAACATATGTATACGTAAATGTATAATGTAGTATGTAAATATTGTAACGAATTTACTGCAATTCCTCTTATTTGCAATCTTCTGCTAACGTTCGAGTCACTAAACTGTTGAATAAATAACTCCACTATTCAATAATACAAAATGGCCTTTATTAAAGTACTTCCAAAATAACACTACTATTGCTCGCCAGATAGCGTCTTACATCAAACTGATTGTCGTGCCTCTACTGTTGCGGCCTTTTATACTCTGTGATTTCTCGTTTGCATACTTCTAGGCTCTTCCAGAATTTACTTAGTTACTGCTTTATAATTATAACTACAGATGCACGTGTATAGCTTCTCATATGCGCGTGTATTCCACAATTATAAATGCATACTTTTGGGAACATCTCAGATAAGATATCTGCATGTGTTTGTGCGTCTCTTCTCAGCTGCGTGTACCTACATATGTATAGACATAATGATTGATCTATTGATGTGCATACAAGTCACTGCTTAGCATCGGCTTAGAAATGATAGTATCCCTTAGTGTTGCTAATATTCGTCACACTCCCCTCCACCTAATTCTGATCGTCCCGATCAGACAAATCTCTAGATCCAAACGCCGCTAGCATCTCCAAATGTACCATTATTCTACTTCGTGGTTTCCCAATGGTTTGTTTGCGGAAGATGGTATCACTGATCTTCTTCACAACTTTGTACGGGCCTTCCCAACTGCACCGAAATTTGGATGGAACACCTTTCCGCCGGTGAGGGTTGTATAGCAGTACCAAATCTCCCTCCAAGAAACCTTCCGAATTATTGTTCTCATCGTACCTGCGTTTCATCTTACTACTCATTATCCTGTATCGTTCCCTCGCACTCTGTTGTTTGACCAATGAAGAACTACTTCGCAGAGCTTGATCTTGACGGATTGACTTTGCATCATCAGTATCGTCTTGACGTTTCACAACAGTACTGCGCGCTGGCTCGAAACCACCCTTGCATCCTTTCTGGAAAATTCTTTCAGTCGTTTTAGTGCGTCCATTAGGGTTTGTCAACGCCAGTGTTTCTCTCGCAGGTATCTCTGATTTTGTTTGTTTGGCCCATTGGTTCCATCAACCCTTACCTTTGACTTTCGTATTCTTTGTCGACTCTTCTCCACCAGTACTCGATTACTGCTGAAACCTTTTTCAAAACTGAAGTTAACTGGCACATCCTGGTTCTTATAACGCATAATCCTTCTCTGCATGTCGATTCTGATGTATTGGTCAACCAAGAAGTCCACTCCCAATATGACTTCATCAACGATCTTCGCCACAACGAATTTGTGTAGAACTGTGACTTTTACAATTAAGACTTCACATATCACTTCTCCCTGGACTTGGTTATACTCTCTTGTTGACCAAGTCAGATCGAATTAAGGAATGAGATGCGCCCGAATCTACAGTCAGTACACGTTCTTTGCCATCCACATTCCCTCTGACGGTAAGACTGATTGATTTTCTACCAATTTGCGACACAGATATCACAGGACATTCAATAGTTGGAGCTAGCTCTCGATCTCTACATCTTACTCGCTCTTGCTCATCCCCTCCAGCTTTGTTATTAAGACCTCCCATGCTGTTGCAACCCCTAAGATCAATATCGCAATTACGTGCAATGTGACCGGGCATCCCGCATTTGAAGCATTTGATAACTCTTTCACTCCGCTTTTGCGATCCTTTCAGCGCCTCCAATATTGCGTCGACCCAATCTGGCCTTTCTACTTCGACACGGCGTGCTTTGAAAACTGGCTTACACAGAAGCGACGCTGTTTCCTGAATCAGAGCATGTGATACCGTTTCTGCGAATGTTGGATTTGGGTTTGCGTATGTAGCTCGCTTTGTTTCGACGTCCCGTATGCCATTTATAAAGCTCTGAATCTTTACCCTTTCAGTGTATTCCACGGGTGCGTCCGCATTCGCTAAGTGTGCCAGCCTTTCAACATCCGACGCAAACTCTTGCAATGTCTCACCAGGCTTCTGGAAGCGGTTCAGTAACTCCATTTGGTATATCTGTCTCCTATACTCAATTCCGCATCGTCTCTCTAGAGAGTCCATCAATGCTTCATAACAGTTTCGTTCGCCCTATGGGATGGTTTGTAAAATCTCAGCTGCAGGCCTTTTCAACGCCATGAACAGTGCAGCAACTTTATCTTCAACATTCCAGTTGTTCACTGCTGCGGTCTTCTCAAACTTAATCTTAAACACCTGGAAAGGAACTGGGTTAGTCTCTCTTCCATGCGCGCTTCCAGCTTAGATGATATACGGACTTCCTGCTCTTCAAGTTGTGTATAGATCTGAGATGATATCTGCGCTGAAATTTGTGCCGACATTTCGGATATACGTGCCTCCTGTGATTCCAGTTGAGATGCCAATTGCGGCGACTGTTCTTCCAGTTGCGAGGACATGTTGGTGGATATTTGTGATGGCATTTCTGAAATGCGTGCCTCCTATGATTCCAGTTGGGATGCCAATTGCGACGACATTGATGCTACTGTCGATGTTTGTGCAGATATTGCAGCCAATATCATGTTCAAGTCTTTGCTCGTAACAGTCTGCGATGTTTCATTTTTATCTTCAATTTTTGTTGTCTCCTCGCCATTAAGAGGAAAGACACTCTTCCACGTTAATTCCTTCTGCTTCTACTGCCCCTCGTAGTCGTGGCTGAAGTTCGAGTTTATTGCCGGTTGTATTCAATCCACGGCTCTCCAACTCCTTCTTCAGTTGCTGGATCTTCAATTCACTCCACTTTGCCATGTCCAAGTTGTATTCGCAATCTTCGGAATTTATTCATCAATTCCTCTTCTGACACCAATTGTAACGAATTTACTGCAATTCCCCTTATTTGCAATCTTCTGCTAACGTTCGAATCACTAAACTGTTGAATAAATAACTCCACTATTCAATAATGCAAAATGGCCTTTATTAAAGTACTTCCAAAATAACACTACTATTGCTCGCCAGATAGCGTCTTACATCAAACTGATGCCTCTACTGTTGCGGCCTTTTATACCCTTAGATTTCTCGTTTGCATACTTCTAGGCTCTTCCAGAATTTACTTAGTTACTGCTATATAATTATAACTACAGATGCACGTGTATAGCTTCTCATATGCGCGTGTATTTGTGAGCAACACTCCCACAATTATAATTGCATACTTTTGGGAGCATCTCAGATAAAATATCTGCATGTGTTTGTGCGTCTCTTCTCCGCTGCGTGTGCGTACATATGTGTAGACATAATGATTGATCCATTGATGTGCATACAAATCACTGCTTAGCATCGGCTTAGAGATGATAGTATCCCTTAGTGTTGCTAATATTCGTCACAATATATTATACCCTGAAATATTAACTAAAAGAAGAGAAAGAAACACATAACAAAAAAAAAAAACTACTAGAGAAAAAAGTAATAATGCAATAAATATATTTGTATGTATGTATATCTACTCATAAATATGTATAACCTAACAAACTCAGAGGGGAGATGTTCAGAATAATTGGTAGCTCTTTAAGCGACAGAGTACTCCTTTTTAATGCGGATGATGTGCAAAGAAAACACAACAGCACGGGCGTGTCCCTCAGGGATCTTTTCTAGGTCCTACGCTATGGAATGCGTATATGACGGTGTGCTACAAATCGACCTTCCCGGGGCCACGGAAGTTGTCGCCTATGCAGATGATATTGTTGTAGTAGCAGTGGCCAAGAAACTTTCTCTGCTGCAAGAATTATGTAAAGACGCCGTCGGAAGAATAAAGTAATGGCTGACGAACATGGGACTGGAGATGGGTAGCAATAAGACAGAAGTAGTTTTGGTGAGAAAGCGGACTGTGGACGAATTAGTCCTAACCATAGGAGATTATCAAATAAAGTCAAAGCCTTTCTTCAAATACCTAGGAGTAAACATTGACTCAATAATAAATTTTAATGAGCACTTCAGGGCGGTGGGGGAGAAAGTTTCTAGAGTTAGGGGAGCCGTCAGCTATTATCCAACCTAACCAGCTCGATAATATTATATGCAGTACCAGTATGGCACGGCTCTAAAATGGTCCACCAAAAAGATATACTAACAGCCTGCCGTATTACTGCTATACAAATAGCATGTGCTTATCGGACAGTGTCCGACGAAGTGATCCACGTTTTATCCAGGAAAATCCCAGTAGATCTACTCTCAGGTGAAATAGCCGATCTGTATGGCATTGGAATCAGCCGACCATCTGAAGATGCTAAGAAAAGTGCAAGGTCACGAACAATAGTTAGGTGGCAAGAACGGTGGGAAGAATCGAGAAAAGGTCGTTGGACCTTCATGCTAGTTCGGCATATAGCGCAATAGTACGAGCGAAAACACGGCGAACTAAATAACCACCTCACACAGATATTGCGCGGGCGCGGCGGCTTCAAGGAATATCTACATAAGTGTCGGATAGAGGAGGATCCTTTCCCTCCGAATTGGAAAGCGCATAACACGCGCTTTCAAACGGTACATGGGTCATTGTTTTAGAAGAGCCAGCAGACAGCACTGGCACTTCGATCACGGGGCGGGTAGTGCCGGGCTTGGTGACCGATATCAAGATCGAATGAGCAGCGAAGACGTTTTCTAAGTTTAATCCGTCGGGCCCAGATGGTATATTCCCGGCCATGCTACAAGTTTCAAGTAGGGCGGTCGTGGAATGGCTTAAAAAGATCGGTCACGTGTATCCCAAAGACTATATACCCATTAGCTTAACATCATTTCTGCTCAAAACCTTTGAGAGGCTATTAGATGTGTACATAAAGTCCAACAGCTGCTCTACACAACACAACATGCGCACACCAAAGGCAAGTCTAGATAGCGCATTGCATAGGATGATAATAAGCATAGAGAAAGCCCTGGAATATAGGAGTATGCTCTAGGAGTCTTTTTAGACATTGCCGGGCCTTTCAGTAATGTAAATGGGCGATTATGGATGGTCTTAATTACATTAAAGCACATCCAGCCTTAACGAGATTGATCGGCTGCATGTTAAATTGCAGGAAGATTACATCACAATGGGGATTGTACGAGGCCACGAAATCAGTGGACAGGGCAACGCGCAGGGAGGGGTGCTATCACCTCTGCTGTGGTCGCTGGTCAACAACCAACCGCTCAGGCGATTCGATGAGGGACCCGTAAAATTCACGGCTTTCGCGGATGACGTTGCCATTGTCATAAGCGGAAAGTGCCTTCCAACGATTAGCTCTTTTATGTATCGGGCGTTTCGGGATATTCACACCTGGACATCAAATGTCGGGTTGAAAGTCAACGCGGATAAGATGGATATGGTCTTGTTTACAAAGAGGTACAAGGTCCCAAATTGGATCAGGCCTAAGTTAGGAGGGTGACCCTCAGAAGAAACCTTGCACAAAATATCTAAGAATCATCCTAGACAGTAAGCTGTCATGGAAGCTTGACGTGAAGTAGAGGGTGAAGAAGGCTCCAACGGCACGTTATGCATGTAAAAGAATACTGGGGTGTACTTGGAGCTTATCGCCCTCTCTTTCTCATTGGGTTTTACAGCGATTGTAGGCCCTATTTTATACTATGGAGTTCTTGTTTGGTGGAAAGCCACACAAAAAACAACATACCTCAAAAAATTAGAGGGGGTATGCAGACTATCAATGCTTAGCATTACGGGAGCCCTGAAAACAACCCCGACAGCTGCACTGTATGCCATTCTGCACATTCCACCTGTAGACCTGGTAGCTAAGAACATAGTGTTAACAACTGCACCCGGGCTCGGTGACTCCGGGCAGCTTGAGCGCCGACCATACGGCCATAGTAGTATAGAGTCATCAATTATAAGACGAACTGACTACCTGTTTCCCTATCTGCGCTTCGAGGGCGATCTTAAGGCGCCGTAACCAAAGCAATAGAAATCCTGGAAGAAAATAGCCCAAGCTGCAATCGTGTTAACTTTTATATTGACAGTCAAGCAGCGATAATCTCGCATAGCATAACATCTAAATGCGTGTTAGAATGTAAGCAGTCCCTGGAGAGAATCGGGGCAGGGAGAAGCATACATCTATATTGGGTCCCAGTGAATATGGGAATAAATGGGAATGAAAAGCGGATCAACTAGCTAAAAAGAGCGCATCCCTTGAAGCTTGCTACGTAGACGTCCCAATTAGACTGGCCGTATTAAGCGAAGGCGAGAGGTGTACATGATCGGCCAAGCAGGAAAGGCGTGGGTTCAAGCGCGGGGCTGTAAACTGTCGAAAATTATGTGTAGGTCTTACAACCTTAGACTAACAAAGTTGCTTCTATCATTAAAAAGAGAGGACTGTAGACTCATGACGGGTATTCTGACTGAACACTGCCTTCTGGCGTCACATGCCTTTAAATTAGGCTTGGTCAGTGATAGCAGATGTAGGAAGTGCGGGCTGGGGGAGGAAACGATCGAGCACGTTCTTGCTCGTGCCCTGCGCTTGTCAGGCTAAGAATCCAGCTATTGGGAGTGATACAGCTGTCAAATCTAGAAGCAGCAAGTGGCTTAAGTCCTAGAAGCTTCTAGTATTTGCCAAGAGGACGGAGTTATTTTATAACATAGAACTTATAAACATATACTTTTCAAATTATCGAATTATCATAGGGTTTATAGGACATAAAATGTCAATCATAGCTTGATGTGTTGTGTTATCGAAAGCCCCTGATAAGTAAATAAAAGCGCAGCGGGCTATATTTTTTGGTTGTATATCTTTTCGATTTTTACCGCGGGACTATGAATAGCCATCTCCGTGGATTTCCCTGACTTGTAGGCGAACTGATTCCTACACATAGGGAGTTTATTTAGATTGACTTCCCTGATATGCTTATCTAAGATTTTCTCCATACCCTTTAGGAGAAACGAGCTCAGGCTTATTAGTCGATACAACGACGGAAGTCGTTTGGGATATGACCGAGCAGTAGTAATGCCTTATATAAAGTGGATAAGACTGGGGCTGTATGACTTATCCCTTGCTGTAACAGACAAGGATAGACCCCATCCGGTCGTGGTGGCCCGAATGGGCTGAAATTAGGCAGGGCCCATTGCACTCGTTTGACAGTGGTGAGATTTGTTGCTAGGCTTTTTTCATTACCGCTGATGGTCGGCAAATCTGCCATTATAGTTGGTGATTGATAGCCTACTGTGCAGTCAGGAAAGTGAGTTTCGAGTAAGACTTTACATGTCTCTTCCGGCCGAGTGGTGTAGCTCTACTCTCTTTTTTTCAAAGTGCCAATTACATTTCTGTGATCTCTAGAAAAGGCTTTTTGTAGTCGAACCGCTGCTAGAAGATCATTAATCTTTTCACAGTGTTGTCTCCAGGTAGCCCTTTTAGATTTTCTAAGTTCTTTATTGTAAGATGTTAGAGCGACTTTGTACGGGTCCCAGTCACCCGTAGCTCTCGCTTTATTAAACAGCTTCCTAGCCTGGCATCTTAGCTGCCCAACCTTTTTGTTCCACCAAGGCACATCGCGTTGTGCACCTTTCTTTCCTTGGGACAACTCCCATTGAAAGCTGTTTTAATGTCTGAGTGGAACTGTTCAGCTTCCTTCTCAAGCTCCTGCACGGTGGTTATGGGTCGCTGTAAGCAATTCGTATCACAGAAGAGGATCCATGGTATACCACTCAGCTGACAGTATTTGATGAGGGCTAATACTTCGGTTGTTGGGGCCGTTCTTTCTTCCCCCGGAAAGTAAGCAGAGGCCAAAATTGCCCCTTGTTCGCCTTTTGGGGTTGGACTTTTTGCCCATACTGCTACCAAATCAGCCTTCATGAATTGTAAAAGTGAAAGAAACATTAGTTTGTTGCTTAAAAGCATCGCCGCTCGTGGGCGAGAACTGGTGGCATAGATTAACCTACCAATAGTACTGTTCAGGCCTTTTACGGAACGGTGTTGAGTCCAGGGCTCCTGGATGAAGGCTATTCCCAGACCTTCCTCGGCAAATTTTTTAATTAGGACGTCTGAGGCTGCCTTGGCGTGGTGAATATTCACCTGAAGGCATTTCACACGTCTTGGCTTTTGGGCGTGGTAATGAGCGTTTTTTTATATTTTCCCCAAGTACTGCCAGCAAGAGATTTGAGGATTTTATTACGGCTCTGGAGTTTCGGTACAATTGCGGCTGCATGCTCACAAAATGTAGATCCTGATCAAACGTCACTCCCAAGATTTTGGGGTGTAAGACAGTCGGGGTAGCGTAGTGCAACTGACGTGGATGTTCAAAATGGTCCACATTTGGGGCGTCCATGTTGTCCTTCTGGTGGCGAAGGTAGCTTCGATATGTGGAAGTTAAACAAAAGTGGGGATAGGACATCACCCTGTGGCATCCCTTGTTTAATTCTTCTTGGTTTTGATGATGCGTTTCTAAATTGCACCGATGCCTGCCGACCACCCAGATAATTTCCGGTTCACCTTTTAAGACTTGGGGAAGGGTAGACCCTTCCGGGTCTTGCAGTAACGTGCCATGGTTGACCGTATCAGAAGCTTTTGATATGTCTAGCGCAACGAGTACTGTTCTATTGTGGGGTTTTGATATAAACCGCAATTTATCTGGGTGCTAATGCCATTTAGCGCGGCGGTTGTGCTATGAAGTTTTCTATAGCCATGCTGATGACAGGCCAGCTGCAAATTTGCTTTGAAATAGGGGAGCAAAATGGCTTCAAGTGTCTTGGCTACTGACGATAGGAGAGATATCGGGCGATTTTAATCTCCTATGTTAGCTGGTTTCCCTGGTGGAAAGGGACAGGTTAAAGACATGTCCCAAATATTTGAAACCCACTTTTCCTAAGCTTTTAAGCATCGGCATGGCTATGCCGTCTGGGCCCACTGCTTTACATGGTTTAGCATGACCGATGGCATCCTCAACCTCTTTGGCGGTGATGGTAATTGGGGACGCGCTGAATTTATGTTTATATGCGCATCTGTTGGCCCTACGTCTAACTTTGTCAACCGTAGAATGCATTATATATTGTCGGCAAAAAGCGCTCGCACATTTTTTCGCATCCGACAGCACTTTATCCCAAAGGCGATGGAAATTTTGTCATTGTGCTTAGACTGATTCGATAGGGACTTTACGGTGGACCAAAGCTTACCCACACCGGCAGAGAGGTTACAGCCGCTTAGATGCTCCTCCCCTTTCGCCCGCTTGTGTTCATCCACAAGCAATCTGATGCGTTTGGTTATATCCCTTATTTGGGGGTCGCCGTGATCGAGCTGTATTATAAGGTCACGTTCTCTCGTTAAATTTGCGGCCTCCGCCGGAAAGTGAGGCGAATTTCGGGAATTCTTCCGGCGGGAATAAAGCGAGCCGAGGCGGATCCAATAACCTTGCGGAAACTACGTTCCCTTTGGCGAGCATCAGTCGGAATAGGGAGGGCAGCAAAGCGGCTGTCTTTTACTCATCCCACTTTCCTTCTTTAAAGCTTATGAAAGTGCGTTTTTCGGTGACGATGAAGTCGGCGGTACGCTCGAGCTAAAGAAGTATATGGAGGTGGTCGGATGCCAATCTTACCATCGGCTGCCAGTTGATGCAGTTTACGAGTCCTGCGATCACGATTGATATATCTGGCGAACTGTGACAGCTTCCTACCATACGAGTGGGGGCGTTCCGTTTATTGTGCAGAACGTCGTTTCTTCTATTTGTTCCGCCAACATCTCACCCCTGCTGTCCGCCTGCAGGATTGAATGTCATAGATCGTGATTGGCATTGAAATCACCTAAGATAATGCGATTAGCGCCAGTGAGAAATGTTCTGATATTAGGGCGATATCCACTGGGGCAACAGGTAGCAGGAAGGATGTAGATGTTGATGATTTCTATGTTACATCGCCTGACCGGACAGATAAGCCGTGACGTTCTAAGACACTGTCCTTGCGGCCGATGTCGGGATCAAATATATGATATTGCACTGAGTTGTGTATGATAAACGCGAGACCGCTTTCATTTCCGCTCTCGCTATCTTTTCTGTTGACACTATACCCTGCATAGGTCTGCAGAGCAGATCTTGCTGTGAGTTTAGTCTCTTGAATCGCAGCGATGTGGATGTTGTGCCGCTTCATGAAATCGACTATCTGCATGATGTTCCCAGTTAATCCATTACAGTTTAGCTTCAGAATTCTGAAGTGCAGCGTGGGAGACGTCGTCACTCTGGGAGTGAGTGACGGGTAACTACGCCTAAGTTGTGGAAGGCCAGGACGCAATTGCTGTGGCCCTGGGACTGGACTTCCCTGGTTAAGCATTGGGTTTGCGGCCTGGCAACGTGGCACAATGAAGCCCGTCGGGGGGTTGCCGTCGCGGAGACCAGAACATCTATACGTGCCTCCTGTGATTCCAGTTGAGATGCCAATTGCGACGACTGTTCTTCCAGTTGCGATGACATGTTGATGGATATTTGTGATGGCATTTCTGAAATGCGTGCCTCCTGTGATTCCAGTTGGGATGCCAATTGCGACGACATTGATGCTACTGTCGATGTTTGTGCAGATATTGCAGCCAATATCATGTTAAAGTCTGTGCTCGTAACAGTCTGCGATGTTTCATTTTTCTCTTCAATTTTTGTTGTCTCCTCGCCATCAAGAGGAAAGACATACTCTTCCACATTAATTCCTTCTGCTTCTACTGCTCCTCGTAGTCGTGCCTGAAGTTCGAGTTTATTGCCGGTTGTATTCAATCCACGGCTCTCCAACTCCTTCTTCAGTTGCTGGATCTTCAATTCACTCCACTTTGCCATGTCCAAGTTGTATTCGCAATCTTCGGAATTTATTCAGTAATTCCTCTTCTGACACCATTTGTAACGAATTTACTGCAATTCCCCTTATTTGCAATCTTCTACTAACGTTCGAATCTCTAAACTGTTGTCAAACATTTTAACTGTCGTCGAGTGCAGACGTGTTTTTCGATTGCTCTCGCTGTGCGTAATATTTTAGTACGTTTTCATAATGTCTAACTGCATTAAATGCAAATCTAAATGTTCAGCCAACGACCACCTTGCGTGTGATATTTGTTGTTCAAAAACACACCTAAAGTGCACTAAACTGAATTCAAATTGTTTAAACGTAATATCCACAAACAAAAATATTGTGTTTGCTGGGTTGGAGCTGTTTTGGTCGATATGTATAAAGAAAAAACCAAGAGTTTTTACTTTTCTCTTCTATGCATTTCGACGTGTTTAAATGTGACAAGTGTTGTGACAAAATTGCTCCATTTAGCAAAGAGAAACTTGATGATGCGCTTAATAACATAAATCAACTTAACGATTTCGTTCAAGCCTTCATAAATATACATAGTGATAATATGCCCACCAACAATACTGGTGTTAATAGCAGAAGTGTCACGACACGATCACAAGCAAAGGTGACTGAACTTGCTGCTAAACAAACAAGTGAGCAAATTTCTTCGCCTTTGCCTTCCAACGTAACAACTGATAACAACAAACAGAACTCGAGCGCAGTAAATTCTCCGGATGTTCTACCTCAAGCCGCTGCCGAGGATGTTGCTAGTGTTTTTTATGCAAATGCAGTTAAAACTAACTCTGCTACTGCGAGCGCAACTTTTCCTACCAAGCAAGCTGAATATATACCTGAACCAGCTGCTAATAAGAACAACGCGAAGAAGAACAATGCGAAAAATAAAAACAAATACACTGTTATTATCGGTTCGAACATAAACAATGAGTTGGATGTTGCTGTTCGATTTAAATGGATTCACTTGTCGTCTTTCAAACCAACTGTTACCGCTGACAGCATACTGGATTATGTTTGTAAACAAACAAATCTGGATAAGAATTCTTTGCGGTGCTTTAAATTAGTAAAAAAAATCGCCGATAGTGATAGTAGCAATAATACCGAAAAGGCTTCTCCCAACAGAATAAGCTTTAAACTGGGTATTTATGAATCTCAGTATGAATCATTGTTTAATGCTAAGTTGTGGCCTAACAATGTAAGGGTCCAACCATTTCGGGTTTTTCGACCCGCCAAACCAAGTGTCCAAGAACAATGACAACCACAATGCGTCTACTTCTTCAACTAACATGACATCAAAGTATACAATGTATTATCACAACGTCAGCGGCATGCGAACAAAATCAACGCAATTTCGGCGTAACGTATGTGCTCATGATTATGATATTGCTGTGATATGTGAAACGTGGTTAAATCAACATATTTCATCCTGTGAATTTTTTGATGATTACTACCATGTTTATCGCTTGGATCGTTGTCCTGAAAGTTCAGGGCTTGAGCGTGGCGGTGGAGTGCTGATTGCTATTAGAAATGACTTGTGCAGTAGTGCTGTGGATCTTAACTCATATTGCAATAAGATTGAACAGATCTGTGTTAAAGTTAAATTTTCTAAATCAAAATGTATTTTCATTGTATTGTCTTATATTCCTCCCAATAGTACTATTGATGTTTATGAAAAGCATTTAGCCAACCTAATCTTGGTATACAATAATTTAACTCAATTCGATGAACTTATTTACCTTGGTGACTTTAATTTAGGTAATATTGAATGGATATCCACTGATAATTTAACCTCACCATCCAATTTGAGATCAGATATCGATATACTGTTTGTGAGCAATATATTATCTTATAACTTAAATCAAATTAATTCTATTGTTAATTATTTAAATCGCTTTTTAGACCTAGTTTTTATTTCTGCTGATTTGAATTATTCTTGTGGGGAATGCATTGCACCATTATTAAATAATAGTATTCATCACAAAGCACTAACCATAGAATTTCAATTCTACGAATTCCATAAGAACGTCGTTAATGATACCAAGTCATATAACTATAATAAAGCAGATGTTACTGGAATTAATAATTATCTTAATAATGTTGACTGGTCATTTCTAGACTCCCTAGATGATCCACAGTTATTATACAGCAAGATAACCCAGATATTTACTCTTATGATTTCAAATCTTGTTCCTAAACATAAATTAAGGTCCAACAATAAGCCTCCTTGGTTCAATCACAGATTGTGTCACCTCAAAAATTTAAAAAATAAAGCCTACAAAAAGTATAAAACAACGGCTTCAGAGGCCGACCATTCAGTCTTCATCCGTCTAAGAAAGGACTTTGATTGTTTGAATAATTTTCTCTACAAGCAACATATGTTTAGAATTGAATCCAACTTGAGACCAAATCCTAAAAGTTTTTGGCAATACATCAACATGAAACGGAAAAGTTGTGGGTTTCCAACTACCCTGTCCTACGATGGTACTGTATCCGACAACATAGTTGATTCTTATAATCTCTTCGCAAATTTTTTTCAAAAAGTGTATGAAGTTCATGCACCTAGTGACTATGCAACGCCCAATGCCTTGACATTGGATCAAGTTGATGGCTTTAGCGTCTCACCACAGGATGTTGCGAACGCAATATCTATTCTAAAAAACAGCTCAAAAGCTGATCACGAGGGGTTTCCTCCAATATTTTTCAGGCTACTTAACTCAATCATATCTACTCCCATCGCTAAATTATTCAATAAGTGCTTAAGTAAAGGTATCTTTTTAGACTCTTGGAAGCTTTGCACAATATTGCCAGTCTACAAATTGGGTAACCGAAATGAAGTATCTAACTATAGACCCATTGTGAAACAAAGTAATTTTGCAAAAATCTTCGATCACGTGGTCAAAGCTAAACTGTACGATCACGTTCAATCATATATCTCTATACATCAACACGGATTTGTACCCTCGAGATCAACTTGCTCAAATCTGGTCTTAATTACAAACAAAATAGTTAACGCCTTTGAGAGCCAAGCACAGTTAGATGTAGTTTACACTGACTTTTCTAAGGCATTCGACAAGGTAGACCACTCCATTCTCTTGGAAAAACTGAAAGCATTCGGCATTAACGGAAACCTTCTAGATTTTTTCTCAAGTTTTCTTATGGGACGAAAACTTTTCGTCCAAATGGAATCCGCTAGATCTCAAACTTACATACATGCTTGGTCAGGTATCCCCCAAGGTACACATCTTGGGCCTCTCCTCTTTTTACTATTTATTAATGACCTTCCTGATCAATTTTCAATTGCGGATTGTCTATGTTTGCGGATGATGTTAAATTATTCCTAAAAATTCAAAATACAATTGACTGTTCTAGTCTTCAGTCTGATCTAAATAATCTTTCTAATTGGTGTATATTAAATCATCTCCATCTAAATATTAGTAAATGTTGCGTCATCACGTTTGCTAAAACGTCTAAGACAGTGACTTGCGACTATGTACTAAATGGACAAAAATTGTGCCGTAAAGATACTATGAAGGATCTAGGGGTTATTTTCGACTCTAGGTTGACCTTTTCCAACCATGTAGACCATGTGGTGTCGAAGTCTTTTTCTATGATTGGTTTTATACGCAGAAACACTGTGGATTTTGTTGACCCACTTACTCTCAAAGCGCTGTACATTACTTTAGTGCGTAGTCAATTGGACTATTGCTGTATAATTTGGAACCCTTACTATCAAAATCTTACTTCTATAATTGAATAGGTGCAAAGGGTGTTCACTAGAATGGCTTTGCGTCCTCTGTCATGGCCTGATGGGCTTCCAAACTATATTGGCAGACGCAAGTTGCTAGGTCTACAAAGTTTGGAAAAGAGAAGGTCTTATTTTTCTATTATTTTTGTGTATAATGTGATGAATTCTAGAATCAACTGTGAACTCATTTCTAATTTAATACATGTTCACTCATCAAGTCTTAATTTAAGGACAACTCGTTTATTCGATGTAATTTTTCATGCAACCAATTATGGTTTCAATGAGCCACTCACAAGATGCGTTCGAATATGCAATTCATATGCTAAACATTTAAATTTCAGTTTAGAGATAAGTAGTTTTAAGGCTAGTCTCTTTATACTTTTTAATTAATGAGTCTGTTAGAACTATTCGGTAGACAATAATAAATAAATACATAAATAAATAAAATAACTCCACTATTCAATAATGCAAAATGGCCTTTATTAAAGTGCTTCCAAAATAACACTACTATTGTTCGCCAGATAGCGTGTTACATCAAACTGATGCCTCTACTGTTGCGGCCTTTTATACCCTTAGATTTCTCGTTTGCATACTTCTAGGCTCTTCCATAATTTACTTAGTTACTGCTATATAATTATAACTACAGATGCGCGTGTATAGCTTCTCATATGCGCGTGTATTTGTGAGCCACACTTCCATAATTATAATTGCATACTTTTGGGAGCATCTCAGATAAAATATCTGCATGTGTTTGTGCGTCTCTTCTCCGCTGCGTGTGCGTACATATGTGTAGACATAATGATTGATCTATTGATGTGCATACAAATCACTGCTTAGCATCGGCTTAGAGATGATAGTATCCCTTAGTGTTGCTAATATTCGTCACAATATATTATACCCTGAAATATTAACTAAAAGAAGAGAAAGAAACACATAACAAAAAAAACTACTAGAGAAAAAAGTAATAATGCAATAAATATATTTGTATGTATGTATATCTACTCATAAATATGTATAACCTAACAAACTCAGAGGGGAGATGTTCAGAATAATTCGTAGCTCTTTAAGCGACAGAGTACTCCTTTTTAATGCGGATGATGGCGCAAGAAAATACAACAGCACGGGCCGTGTCCCTCATGGATCTGTTCTAGGTCCTACGCTATGGAATGCGTATATGACGGTGCGCTACAAATCGACCTTCCCGGGGCCACGGAGTTATCGCCTATGCAGATGATATTGTCGTAGTAGCAGGGCCAAGAAACTTGCTCTGCTGCAAGAATTATGTAAAGACGCCGTCGGAAGAATAAAGGAATGGCTGACGAACATGGGACTGGAGATGGGTAGCAATAAGACAGAAGGAGTTTTGGTGAGAAAGCGGACTGTGGACGAATTAGTCCTAACCATAGGAGATTATCAAATAAAGCCAAAGCCTTTCTTCAAATATCTAGGAGTAAACATTGACTCAATAATAAATTTTAATGAGCACTTCAGGGCGGTGGGGGAGAAAGTTTCTAGAGTTAGTGGAGCCCTAATGCGAATAATGCCCAACATCGGCGGCCCAGGCGAAGCTACCCGTCAGCTATTATCCAACCTAACCAGCTCGATAATATTATATGCAGCACCAGTATGGCACGGCTCTAAAATAGTCCATCAAAAAGATATACTAGCAGCCTGCCGTATTACTGCTATACAAATAGCATGTGCTTATCGGACTGTGTCCGACGAAGTGATCCACGTTTTATCCAGTAAAATCCCAGTAGATCTACTCTCAGGTGAAATGGCCGATCTGTATGGCATTGGAATCAGCCGACCATCTGAAGATGCTAAGAAAAGTTCAAGGTCACGAACAATAGTTAGGTGGCAAGAACGGTGGGAAGAATCGAGAAAAGGTCGTTGGACCTTCATGCTAGTTCGGAATATAGCGCAATAGTACGAGCGAAAACAGGGCGATCTAAATTACCACCTCACACAGATATTGCGCGGGCGCGGCCGCTTCAAGGAATATCTACATAAGTGTCGGATAGAGGAGGATCCTTTCTCTCCGAATTGGAAAGCGCATAACACGCGCTTTCAAACGGTATATGGGTCATTGTTTTAGAAGAGGCAGCAGACAGCACTGACACTTCGATCACGGGGCGGGTAGTGCCGGGCTTGGTGACCGATATCAAGATCGAATGAGCAGTGAAGACGTTTTCTAAGTTTAATCCGTCGGGCCCAGATGGTATATTCCCGGCCATGCTACAAGTTTCAAGTAGGGCGGTCGTGGAATGGCTTAAAAAGATCGGTCACGTGTATTTCAAAGACTATATACCCATTAGCTTAACATCATTTCTGCTCAAAACCTTTGAGAGGCTATTAGATGTGTACATAATCGCCCATTTACATTCCTGAAAGGCCCGGCAATGTCTAAGAAGACTCCTAGAGCATACTCCTATATTCCAGGGGTTTCTCTATGCTTATTATCATCCTATGCAATGCGCTATCTAGACTTGCCTTTGGTGTGTGTAGTGTGTGGTTGTGTTGTGTAGAGCAGCTTTTCATCCACGTTGGACTTGTGGATGAAAAGCTGCTCTACACAACACAACATGCACACACCAAAGGCAAGTCTAGATAGCGCATTGCATAGGATGATAATAAGCATAGAGAAACCCCTGGAATATAGGAGTATGCTCTAGGAGTCTTCTTAGACATTGCCGGGCCTTTCAGTAATGTAAATGGGCGATTATGGATGGTCTTAATTACATTAAAGCACATCCAGCCTTAACGAGATTGATCGGCTGCATGTTAAATTGCAGGAAGATTACATCACAATGGGGATTGTACGAGGCCACGAAATCAGTGGACAGGGCAACGCCGCAGGGAGGGGTGCTATCACCTCTGCTGTGGTCGCTGGTCAACAACCAACTGCTCAGGCGATTCGATGAGGGACCCGTAAAATTCACGGCTTTCGCGGATGACGTTGCAATTGTCATAAGCGGGAAGTGCCTTCCAACGATTAGCTCTTTATGGATCGGGCGTTTCGGGATATTCACACCTGGGCATCAAATGTCGGGTTGAAAGTCAACGCGGATAAGATGGATATGGTCTTGTTTACAAAGAGGTACAAGGTCCCAAATTGGACCAGGCCTAAGTTAGGAGGGTGACCCTCAGGAGAAACCTTGCACAAAATATCTAGGAATCATCCTAGACAGTAAGCTGTCATGGAAGATTGACGTGAAGTAGAGGGTGAAGAAGGCTCCAACGGCACTTTATGCATGTAAAAGAATGCTGGGGTGTACGTGGAGCTTATCGCCCTCTCTTTCTCATTGGGTTTTACAGCGATTGTAAGCCCTATTTTATACTATGGGGTTCTTGTTTGGTGGAAAGCCACACATAAAATAACATACCTCAAAAAATTAGAGGGGGTATGCAGACTATCAATGCTTAGCATTACGGGAGCCCTGAAAACAACCCCGATAGCTGCACTGTATGCCATTCTGCACATTCCACCTGTAGACCTGGGGAGCGTGCCTTCCGTAAGGTCATTAAATCCGCCTCGGCACATTTCATTCCCGCCGTGAGAATTCCCGAAATCCGGCCCCACTTCCCGGCGGAGGCCGCAAACTTAGCAAGAGACGTGACCTTTTAAGACAGCTTGACCCAGGCGACCCCCAAATAAGGGATATAAACCAACGCATCAGATTGCTTGTAGATGAACACAAGCGGGCGAAATGGGAGGAGCACCTAAGAGGTTGTAACCTCTCTACCGGTGTGGGTAAACTTTGGTCCACCGTAAAGTCCCTATCGAATCCCACTAAGCACAAAGAAAAAGTTGCCATCGCCTTTGGCGACAAAGTGCTGTCGGACGCGAAAAAATGCGCGAGCGCTTTCTGCCGACAATATATAATGCATCCTACGGTCGACAAAGATAGACGGAGAGCCAATAGACGCGCACATAAACACAAATTCAGCGCGTCACCAATCACCATCACCGCTAAAGAGGTTGAGGACGCCATTGGTCGTGCTAAACCATCCAAAGCAGTGGGCCCAGACGGCATAGCCATGCCGATGCTTAAAACCCTAGGGAAAGAGGGGTTCAAATATTTAGCGCATGTCTTCAATCTGTCTCTTTCCACCTTTGTCATACCTGAGAAATGGAAAATGGCCAAGGTGGTCCCGCTACTAAAGCCTGGGAAACCAGCTAACATAGGTGAGTCGTATCGTCCGATATCTCTCCTATCGCCAGTGGCAAAGACGCTTGAAGCCATTTTGCTCCCTTATTTCCAAGCAAATTTGCAGCTAGCCCCTCATCAGCATGGCTTCAGAAAACTCCATAGCACTACCACCGCGCTGAATGTCATTAGCACCCAGATAAATTGCGGTTTAAATCAATACCCCCACCATAGAACAGTACTCGTAGCGCTAGACCTATCAAAAGCTTTTGATACGGTCAACCATGGCTCGTTACTGCAGGACCTGGAAGGGTCTACCCTTCCCCCATATCTTAAAAGGTGGACCGCAAATTATCTGGGTGGTCGGCAGGCATCGGTGCAATTTAGAAACGAAACATCAAAACCAAGGAGAATTAAACAAGGGGTGCCACAGGGTGGTGTCCTATCCCCACTTTTGTTTAATTTCTACATACCTAAGCTACCTTCACCACCGGAAGGAGTCACAATCGTTTCCTACGCCGATGACTGCACAATAATGGCCACAGGCCCAGGCCCAAAGATCGATGCGCTATGCAATAAAATAAACGGCTACCTCCCTGATCTCTCCAGTTTTTTCGCCTCGCGAAACCTGGCGTTATCACCGACTAAATCTTCCGCGACCTTATTTACAACATGGACGCTCCAAATGTCGACCATTTTGAACATCCACGTCGATGGCACTACGCTACCGACTGTCCGACACCCCAAAATCTTGGGTGTGACGTTTGATCAGGACCTGAAAAATTTTCACAACTAACTTTTTTACATAATAATATGTAAGCGATTTCATCTACGTTTATGTTTAATTTCCTTTGTATTTTAGTCCGATCAAATTAGATATTCGAAACTGTATACATTAATGAAAAACATCTGTTGTAAGAAAATAATTATTACATTTATTAAACTTGAAAAGTTCATATTTACAATTTGTGTCTGTACTCTTTCAATATCCTGGATCTTCCGAAATTTGGTTACTTTTTTTGAAGTTAATCATACATATATATTACTAATTAATTATAACTTATTTATTCATAACACATTTAAATATACCTACACAAAGCATTGCTGCATACACACCCCCTCTATACTTAATGGCTTTTTTCGTGGGTGCGAGCAGCAGTGAACAAATTTGCTTGAAAACAAAAAAGAACAGATGAACAAAAAGAACAACTTGTTCGTTCATCAGAAAAATAACGAATGATTCGAATCTCTGAAATGAACGAAAAAGCACAACTCTACTAGCCGGAGTGGCAATTTTGTCTTTAAAAAGACAACCACTTCCACTGGCTCACCTGCGTGGACTGAATTGCAAAAATGCAAATTCGCTGTTTATATGGGTGGTGCCGCAAACAGGTTGAGAAACCAATAAACCATTATTGTGGTTTTCTTGTGTTGACGGAACACACCATTGGTTTGCTATCAGTCGTTGGTAGCGTGTGGTTATTTACCATAGTGGTTGTTGCCTATGCTATAGAGAAATAAGTATAGGAGGGTTCAGGTTTAAGTGAATAAGGAAATACAGGGGGGTGATGTTATTGTACGCTACGTTACACTGGTTGACTGCTGCAGCCTCTCTCGTAGACGAAATTAAGTGGTACATCCATGTTCTTATATTGCATCGTCTTGTTTTGCATGTCGATCTTAATGCCCTGGTCGATTAAAAAGTCCACTCCAATTATGATTTCATCAACACTCTCTGCCACTATAAAATTGTGTACTACCGTGACGTTCCCAATTGCAACTTCACATGATACTTCTCCTAGAACCGTGCTGTCTTCTCCAGTAACTGTACGCAATCATGCTCCATGCAATGGTCTTATCTTCTTGTTGACTAAATCCGCTCGAATGATGGAATGAGATGCACCCGTATCTACAGTCAGTAAAAGTTCCTTTCCATCCACATGTCATCCGACAGTAAGATTTCCTGACCTTCTTCCAATTTGTGAGATAGAGATTATGGGGCATTCAATTGAGGGAGCCAGCTGTCGCCCTTTGAGGCTGACTCGCTTTAGTTTAACGATTGATTGGTCTTGGAGATCTGTTCATCTCCTTCAGCTCTGCCTTTGCGACCACCCACATTGTTGGAACTGTTAGGGTTGGTGTTGCAATATCGCGCAATGTGCCCTGGCTTTCCACACTTAAAGCATTTGACTGCATCATTATTCTTCTGCTGCGTATCCTTCAATGCTTCCAAAATTGTGTCTACCCAGTCTGGCCTTTCCACTTCCACGCGATGAGCTTTGTATGCGGGCTTACTCAAAAGCGACGCTGTTTCTTGAGTCAGTGTATGGGATACCGTTTCTGCGAATGTGGGTTTTAGGTTTGCATATGTCGCTCGCTTCGTTTCTACGTCCCGTATGCCATTTATAAAACTCTGGATTTTTACCCTCTCGGTGTACTCCACGGGTGCGTCCGCATTTGCCAAATGTGCCAACCTTTCAACATTGTCTGAACAACGCCCTAGATTGATGAGGAGTGTGATGACTAAAACCTAGGACCTACATAATTATTTTCTAGCTTTTAGTATTATTATTACTTCATGTAAGTATTGTTTTCAATAAAACCGTTTTACTAAAATTTTTTTTTTAAATATTTTATTTTCAAGTTTTTAGTCTTTATTTAATTCCCTATTATTTCTTATTCTATTTAGTTCATTTAGTGAGTCATTATTACAAGAACTCTTTGCTGACAATTTATTACAAATTGAATCCTCAATACGTAATCCTTCCAAAGACTTTACTCTACTCTGCGTCACGTATGCAACTAAGGCATGCGTAGCTGAATGCATTTGTAACAATTTCAACTATCGTAGGAGTGCGGGTTCGACTCCCACTCCCGGGAGAAAAGGCTTTGAAGAGATTTACAAGGTATAATCGAAACAGCTGTCGCCTTGTCCGTCCTGATGTCACGTTGTTTAAATTTTTCCCAAATTATTAAATAAATTATAAAATTAAAAATTGCTTCAAATAAATGTTTTCGTACATTTAAAAAAAGCAATACGGGCAATCCCCAATTAAATCATAAAACCTCATTAATTTGGCCCACACAAAACGACCCTACAACATATTTAACACAGCATTAACACAACAGCCAGTCACAAAAGGGCCTAGCAACACGAAAAACCAACAAGTCTCAGCAACACAACTAGCGATCACAACACTTAATAGCAACACGACAAACTAACAAGTCTCAGCAACACAACGAGCGATCGCAACATTTAACAGCAACACGGTAACCATGGAAACGCAACCATTTGAGCTAGGAAGACCAAACACAACAACCATAAAAGGAGCGACACAGCAGCACAGGAGTTAGTTAGCACGGAGCTGTGGTCGTGACCGGAGCTACCAGTAAAGCGCAACCGGAATGTGTCGGTTGTACCACCAAGAGAGATCGCTTCATGATTAGATTAGATTATTTATTTATTACGGCCAGAAGTCTAATTCGTAAATTAGAATATATTACAGTTTTTTATCTTATAGCTAAGGTTTTACAATATACATATAATTTTGTTTTAAATACTGTTATTCGTTGCAACTTTTTATATCCATAGGCAGATCATTGTAACTTTTCAGACCCTTGTAGTAAATGTTCTGTTGATCAATTTCAGTTCAAAAAAACGGCAATTTGAAATTATGTTTGTTCCTCGTATTTATGTTGTGAGTTTGCTCAACTAATGCTATATTTTTATTACACTCAGGTACATTTCCATGTTTTATATTAAATATAAATTTCATGGAATGGAAAAAAATCTTTTGTTTCACACTTAACCAGTCTAAAGTCTTCAACATGTCAGCCGTTCGTGTATCTCTAGGTTTCTGAAGAATAAATCTCATGCATCTATTTTGAAGCTTTTGGAGCTTGTCTGCTTCCTTATCCGATATTATGAATAGAATAGACGGGCAGTACACGAAGTGCGGTTCTATAATTGATTTATATAAAATTATTTCGTACTTTTTTTGAATGAATTTAGTTGTTCTCTGCATGACTCCTATTTTATTAGCAACTTTTTTAATTGTATAATTTATATGATCTTCAAATTTGAATTTATTATCAATTATTATTCCTAAGTATTTTATACTGTTAACTCTTTGTATGATTTCATCATTTATTTTTAGCTCGGCTATATCATCCTCATTTATATTCCTCCTTGTTATTATCATATATTTAGTTTTATTAATATTTAGTTTCAGTCTATTACCACACAACCATTTATACAAGTTATTTAGATCATGTTGCATTTTGGCAAGTACAGTATTAATATTATTTTCACTTATCATAATTAATGCATCATCCGCAAAAAGTCTAATTTCACAACCTTCGATAGCATTGACTATGTCATTTATGTATATAAGAAATAGTATAGGTGCCAATACTGAGCCTTGAGGTAACCCTATGGGTACCTCTAATTCATCCGACGTCACAGCATTTATAACTGTTTTCTGCTTCCTCGCCTAAGCAACACAGTTCGATGCCTACGCAAGGCGTGGCAGAGCATCGCTCAGCAATACCCACAGACGCCGACGCAAGGCACAACAGAGTCACGCTAACATACGACGCTGGCCGCAGCAGCGCTACGCAAACATACGACGCTGTCCGCAGCAGCGCTACGCTAACATACGACGTTGGCCACAGCAGAGTCACGCAAGCATATGACGCTGGCCGCAGCATAATTATACGAGCATATGACGTTGACCACAGCAGAGTCACGCTAACATACGACGTTGACCGCAGCAAAGTTACGCAAATATACGACGTCAACCATACCAGAGTTACACTCACGCAGACGCACCGACATAAGCCGCAGCAGAGACAGCGCAGTCGCTAGCCGTAAGAGAGACACGCCGACGCAGGACGTCACAGAGATACATTTACACACACCCAGGCAAGGACCAGCAATGCGTCTTAACGGAACGATTCTAACGGGGCACGAGGACCGTTAGCCCACCACTAACCATAAAGCAAACATCACACGAAGTGAAGAATACAAACATATCTTTCTTATATTACATTTTTTTATTATAGTTATAATATATAGAGTTAAAGAAATAAAGTGAATTTTATATGGAAACGATTTGCAAAGTTCCCCGAAATACAAATTTATTGTAAGCGAACCTTGGACATGGCGAGTATACCCCAGCACTTATTGAAGAAGCACCGGGGCAACAAAAAAGCTTCGTTACAATTGGAGCCCGAGCAGGGACCCTGCAAATCGTCCAACGTCAGAAGGGACATTCCCGACTAGAAATCTAACCGTAAAATGGCCGACCAGATTGATACCACGTGGTTAGACAACATTTCAAGGGAGCAGCTGGCCACCTGGGCCACTCGCATGGATTACTGAATGAGAATGCAGGCTTTATTCGATTGTATTTTCCTTTTCCGCATTAATTTGGCCAGTTAAAGGGTGTATTATTATTTACTAAAATTTTTTTTGTCGCATATACCGCGTGTCGGCTAACCCCGGATTCAAATGGATCGTACCAAATGCCTTTAGAAAAGTTTTGGCTCATTACGGGGTCTAAGTTGTACGGCCTGTGTTATAGTATTACGTATTAATTCAAACGCGTAAAAATTGTGTGTATATCCGGAATGATCTCGGAAACGGCTTAACCGATTTCAAAGACACTTGGCACATAGATAGTGTATCACGTTCTAAGGCTTTCTACGTAGGTATTTCCACTGAGTGTGTTTTCACAAGGTTGCCACCTATTCGGAATTTAAAAAAATTACATGAGAAATGCCAATACGGTTATCAAACGTAAGTGCTTCACTCCAAATTTCAATACAGAAATGTTTAAGTTTGGGTTGCCACCTCACCTTATTACTTATATCTCTTTGTATATTCACTACTATCGCGGCAACGGCTTAACCCATTAGATTGGAATTTGTACATAGATAGTGTATCACATTCTAAGACTTTCTATCTAGGTGTTGCCACTGAGAATATTTCCACAACGTTGCCACCTATTTGAAATTTAAAAAAATTACATGAGAAATGCCAATGCGGGTATTAAACGTAAGGTGCTTCACTCCAAATTTCAATAGAGAAATGTTTAAGTAGGGTTGATACTTAGGGTTTGCGCCTCACCTTACTATTTATATCTCTTTGTATATCCACTACTATCGCGGAAACGACTGATATTTTGAATGAAATTTGGTACATCGATAGTGTATCACATTCTAAGACTCTACCTAGTAGGGGTTTACGCCGATCACTCATATATAACGTTGAAGAGATTATCCCAAACCTAGTACAGTTTAAAGGACAATATCCCAATCCGCTGATGGATCCTTTCAAGAAATTAAACCATGTTTTCAAAGAAAATAGGCGCACTTTCAAATTTTTTATGTTGTTATGTAATAAAGAGAACCTTTGTTCACGAAAAGCGTACTGAATATAGCGGAAAATGTGTTGTTAGCAGCTTCAGCTACAAATATCTCGAAAACCAGAAACAATTTTAAAATTCTCACCCCGGATTCGAGTGAAGCGTACCAAATGCCTTTAGAAAAGTTTTGGCTTATTACTCGTTCTTAGTTGTCCGGCCTGAGTTACAGTATTACTTTAAATGAGTTAAAAATGTTTGTGTATCCGATTTGAATGAAATTTGGCGCATATGTAGATAGTGTATCACGTTCTAAGACTTTCTACCAAGGTGCTTCCACCGAGGGTGTTTTCACAAGGTTGCCACCTATTCGAAATTGAAAAAAAATTATAAAAATAATAAAAATTGCACGAGATAAGCCAATATGGGTATCAAACGAAAGGTATTTCACTCCGAATTACAATAGAGATATTTTTAAGTATGACTGCCACTTAGGGTTGCCCCTCACCTAATTATATATATTGTTTACTCTGTATATCCGCTACTATCTCGGAAACGAATCAACTGATTTGGGTGAAATTTGGTACATCGAGCTGAAATATATGGGGCATATGACCAAAGAATATAAGCAAAACTGTACCATACTTCATATGATAATAGCTAATTATCCTCATATTTAACATACATATATTTAAAAATAGGCCACCAACAAAAATACTGCTACCAGTTTTAACAAGCTACGACTATATATGCCTTTTTTCAACACAATTCCACCAGTCCGGATCTATCGAAAAATGCGATAATATCATACTATACGCAACATGTTGAATTTCGCTCCAGTTCGGGGCCAACGAAACATTACCGAGAAAGAACTAGATAGCAGCTGTAAAATGTTACACTAGTGCGTAACTATCAAAAAAGTGCCAATAAAGAACTAGTTCTAAAGTGGAAATTTGTATATAGTTGCGGGGACAATTTCCATCGCCTAAGACATCGCAATGTTAAATTCGCCAGTTGAAAGCATGTAACTAAAAGAGATAGATGGCGAACTATTAGTGGTTCAGAATGCAGTAGAAGTGCACTAGTTCTTTAGTTTTTTTAGTGATTCTCTTACGGTGTAGTTTCTGTGATTTTGTTTTTTATTTCGGTATATTATTTTTCGTGGTTATGAGACATTTTTAGACTGAAAGTGGGAGGAACTATTAAGCTACATTGCCTATCATTTACTTGTTAAACATTTTATTAAACTCAGGTGGTATTTCAGCACCTCAGTAATCTCTGTTGCTAATATATGAAAATTTAAACATAAATTTAAAACAAACGGCGCGAAGTCCTCTAATGAAGCATTTCGAAAGTCATCAAACTCAATTTTTAAAGCAACATTCGCGGAAATCTCCACATTCACTTTTAGTATGATTATTGAAAACCACATTCCGACGATATATATAAAATATGTTACTAAAAAAATATGTTAAATACAAAAATATTTCAGTGCATATGTGATTTGCACTTCCATATAAAAAATTTTGAGCAGCACTGCTATTGAAGCTTTTAAGAAGTATATTGAAGTTAGAATCTCCAAGTTCTTTTTGCGGTTAAGGATCGATATGTTTTTGAAATCTTTTTTAAAAGAACTCAACAGTAAGTACAAATATATGTATAAAAAAAGTTGGATATTTATAATGACGACATATTGAACAGTGTATATTATGCGGATACTCGAGGAATACCGAGCAAAGCTCAGTCGCCCAGGTACTAACAAATTATGGATTTAAACATAAGCTGTGCAAAATTTCACTCGAATTAGATAACTTTTAGGATTACCACATTGCATTTGACAATTTTTAAAACTATATGCATTCATGTCGCAGTAATTTATAAAAAAAAAGTTGATAATCGTTTATTTGTTAATCATTTATGACCTGAAAGAACTCACAGAATAAGATTATGAGATTATCGACTCTTAAAAAACAAGAAAGCGCCATTGTCGTACTACTCGAAAATCTTCAGTTTTCTTTATATGAAACTTCGAAAACGACATGTAATGTTTTCCATCAGACAAATATCTCAGAAGATATTCGTCCATTTATTCGAGAAATACTGTGAACCGCATAGCCGCTTTTGGACCTAGTGATGCCTTACAAAAAAAATAAAATTCCTACGAAATCAGTTGAATTATCCCATTTTTACCCTCATGTTTTCCTATTCGCACTAAATACGTACTAATTTGACTTTCGCAGAAAAACATGTCTTAACTATACCTCATGTTTGCCTATACGGCCTAAATACATACCAATTAGACTTTAACGGAAAACATGTCTTAAGTATAACCGAACCTATATCGAGCTCAACAAAATATGTTAGTAATTTAATTTAATAAATCTACATAAGTCTCATTAAAAGACAAAAGCTTTGGGTTTTTCTTATTCTCCTACGCGTTTCGATGTTTTTTATAACATGTTCATCAGAAAGTCTGATTTATTTTAATAAAACATAAAACGAAAAGTCTCATTTACTATGCGGGAATACCACATATTTCCCATCTGAACATGCAGAATTTTTTGTTATTTATGTTTTTGTATCTCTCTCAGCCGCAGCATGTCGAATTTGCCACACAGAAAGCATACACCTCGTGCTCAATGTTTTGAGATAATCCCTGGAGGGAAAATATTTAGTTCAAAACTGTTGCGCTTCTAGTGATTTCGGAACCAAAACTAGTTCGCCCTCTATCTGTTTTACATGCTTTCAACTGGCGACTGTAAAATGGCGATGTCATCGGCTCTGAAAATTGCTCCCGCTGCATTACCTTTTCTGTAGTTCCGAACTAGGTAGAAATTTCCACTTCAGAACTAGTTGGTTTATTTGAGCTTTTTCGGTTGTTCCAAACTTGCTAAACTATCTTGCCATTGATATTAGAGAAGTATTACAAAAGTTGCACACGGGGATGGTTACTAGGATATGTTTCTGTTCTGAATTTCACTTTTTCATTAGCTAGCTTATCGGGAGCTGGTTTTAAAACTCTTACATACATATGTAAAAGCTTGTTTACTTTAAATTAACCCTTGGAGTTAAAATAAGACTTACGATTTCTTAAGCTGTATAAGGGCAGAAATATATAGAAAAGGACGGCCACCGTGGTGTGATGGTAGCGTGCTCCGCCTATCACACCGTATGCCCTGGGTTCAACTCCCGGGCAAAGCCACATCAAAATTTTAGAAATAAGATTTTTCAATTAGAAGAAAATTTTTCTAAGCGGGGTCGCCCCTCGGCAGTGTCTGGCAAGCGCTCCGATTGTATTTCTGCCATGAAAAGCTCTCAGTGAAAACTCATCTGCCTTGCAGATGCCGTTCGGAGTCGGCATAAAACATGTAGGTCCCGTCCGGCCAATTTGTAGGGAAAAATCAAGAGGAGCACGACGCAAATTGGAAGAGAAGCTCGGCCTTAGATCTCTTCGAAGGTTATCGCGCCTTATATTTATTTTTTTTTTATTTATAGAAAAGGAAGTAAAATGCAAAGGTAAAGCTTTCATATAGTTGAAATAAGTTTACCGCCTTATTTCAGCTTCCCACATAAGAGCGCTTATTAGTTTGAGCTGTTAAATATTGTTTCACTATTCGTTATTTTTTTATGCAACGTCCTTTTAAGACGGGTTTTGAAGACACTTTTCTATTTGTGCAACAGCTATGTGCATAGAATGGGCTGCGAGAAAACAAATAAGTATTTCGGATTCCCCGAAATTACCCTCTGAAGTACTTAGGTATGTTTAATATGAATTGACGCAAATGTATGTAAGTTGCTTTTCATTGTTTTAATATACTGTGTTGAATCTATGGCGTAACAGGTCCTTTGGTCGAATCCTTTTTCTGCCAGTTTTCTTACCTATATAGAGAAATTCTCTAAAATATAGGGAATGAGGGCATACACATAGTCGAAGCTCCTTAAACCTAGTTGCAGCTTTTATTGTGGAAATTGTTATCTATTTCTTTTGTTGGTACTTTTCCAGTGGTTCCGCACCAGACCGAAACTCTACATGGAAGTAAACTTAATTCTTGCATATACACATTCATTTTTTCAATGCAAACTGCTAATATAAATGCAGTTGCATGCAGTTTTTCGTGAAAACTCAAAGTTTTTTCGGCGTTTGTTGAAATTTTTTTACACAAGTTTGTCTCGTACAAAGGAAACGGCTTAAAAGGCAATGTCAAAAACACAGTTTGGGTCAAATGGGGACAATGGCGGCCAAGAAAAAGAAGTGGAACTATCTCTATAATCCCATGATATGATTTTATTTTGAAATATATTGATCATTGTAAATTCATACAAGTGACGAATGTTTGAAAAAAAAAACGTTCACAATAGTAAACAGCCTCGATCACCTATTCAATCGCTGTTCGATTACTTAAATCATTTGCTCAATAGTGTTTTCCAAACATTTTTGTAGATAACTAGTATATTATTTACATATTT
This sequence comes from Eurosta solidaginis, assembly GCF_040869045.1. NCBI lineage: Eukaryota > Metazoa > Arthropoda > Insecta > Diptera > Tephritidae > Eurosta > Eurosta solidaginis. The sequence continues at coordinate 105,764,360 of NC_090323.1, read as the reverse complement.
TAAAATGTTTACTTAAATGACTGCTCACATTTTATTAACTAGATTTTAGAAATGAATATTAGTGTCTGTTTTTTATCTACATACACATTTGAAAGAAAAGGAGATTTGAAACATAGATGGGCAATTCATTGCAAGCAGAAATAAACTAATGTCTTATTTCTTATAGGAAACCGGTTTGAACGCCCGCAGCTTAATCAATCTAAGCAAGCTTTGTGCAATATGTTACGCCAGCGTCAACCTGGATTTAATCAAAATAATTCAACGTCGTATACCGCTATTCAACAACATCAACAATTAAGACAAGGAGTACAAGCGCAGAGTCCCATTGGTTCTGTGCCTCAGCAATTTGTAAGAGGAGGAATGCGAGCTATATCAACCACACAGAACCAGCTTGCAAGTAGCATAAATGGAGTGAATATCTCTCAGAACGTAAACCAAAATGCCATTATTTCTACACAACAAGTTAGCTCACAGAATATGAATACGCAATCTGCGAATCAAATGACAATGGCATCGAATTCAGGTATCATAAATAGCTCATCCAATAATCAAAATAGCCACATAAATATTCAAACTCAATCTGAATTAGTAGGACAAGGAAATATTTTACAGCAAAACATGGCATCGGCAAATGCAAATCAGAACTTAATTAATCATACAGCGAACCCATTTCATGGTTTTAATCAATATCAACAACCAGGAATAATAAATAATAGTGCAGCCACTCAGCCTTCTAGCATAATTACATCGTACAATCAAATGGGCCAGAGGAATACGACTTCAGATTATCTTCAACAAAGGGGAAGCAATACCGTACCTAATAATAGAGGACAGTTTGTTAATCAAACTCCTAATGTAACTATGGGTAATATAATCGGGCAAAACAGTATTCCACCTTATTCCAGGCAACAAGCATCAAGTGGAAAACCAAGCGTGGTTTCCTCACAGCAACAGTTTCAACAGCAGCAAAGACTTCATCACCAAATGATGCAAATCCAAGGTAAGCATACCTTTAAATAAGAATTCTAGATATCTCGTTCGTTCCTCAACTACTCAAATGTGTGATCAAAATTTACTTCAAGCTTTAAGACCCAAACACAATAGACTAACGAAAGCGCCAAAACGACCCAAAAGTCAGTGTGAGTTTTAAAGTATACACAAGACATTGTGTAAACTTTGAAATTCTGATTATGTAAAGCAAAACTGTGAACAAGAAAATTCACTGATAAAAATTTCGTGAGTGTACACTATTGTGACATTTAAAACTCATACGCACTGTTGCAGAATAACTTTTTTGTTTTCATGGCGTTTGCTAAACATTGTGCACAATACTGTACAGAATCGCATGAAAATTTAAAGTGTAAATCTTGTGTGCAAATGAGTTTTCAATAAGGGTACATTTTTCAGTTTTCCACAGTTAGGGAATCCAGCCCCAGGACCGATGCTTATTCGAAGAGAAAACTCACGCAGTGAACATTGATGTTTTTATTCTTCTCCACCCCTTATTCCCAGTCCCAGTCCCATTCCTTGTCCCAGTCCCAGTCATACCTGCATTCCCAGTTCCAGCCTCAGTCCCAGTCCCAGCTCTAGTCCCCGTTACAGTCCGCGTCCAAGTCAGCCAGCCGCAGAGGGTTGTATGTATATTTGAATGCTGTTTCATAAAAAAATAAAAACAAACAATATTGTCTAAAAATCAAAAGGTGTACCACCCTTACTATTTTGGGGTATAAAAAATAGATAAGATCCGATTCTCAGACCTGCTCAGTATGCTCACAACATTTCATGAGAATCCGTCGAGCCGGTTCGAAGGAGTTCACCCACTAATACTGTGACACGAGAATTTTATATTTATATGAGATTGTGTGGGCATAAAATAACATTACCAACTATGACCGAGGAGATATTGGTAATGTACGCGGTTGTCATGGTAGAGCTGGAAGAAATATTTGAAAGGAAATTGCTGCGCAGGGAACTAAGGGATGAAAATGATCCGTTGAGTTGTAGCCAAGTGATCCACAAAATTCAAGTGATCCATTCTTTCTTTTGTTCCGAGGGTGTTTGTATTTGTATGCACATGGGTCTGCCTCTTTCTATACCACTCCTGCTCTCTCTCTTCATAACCGTGAATGTTTTATTGTTTCAAATAAGTTAACCGCGTCTGCATATGGAAATTTATAATAGTGCAAGGGGCATCTAATTACGCATACTACGGATTAAAGGACAATCACCACACCTCATGGCCTAGATCTATAACCTTAGTATTGCCGTGAACAGCTCAAATTCGTCAACATGCGGGGTATGTAGCTGATAACCGGTTAAAATGGCCTCCGTTTAAATTTTTCGTGCGCGGCTTCCTAGCTGGTTGCTTCCCTGTAACAAATTCTACAAAGAATGTTCATACATATGAAAAAATTGCACATGTACGCATTGCAATGTTGTAAACTTACTTCCTTGCATCCACTCCACCCATAACCTTTCAATAGTTATAGGAGTATAGGGGGAAACTTTGGAAGATCCGGACTATTCCTACAAAATTGCAAGTAGAACTGCTACTGCCCCTGCGTAGTACATTCAAGTTTTGCGCGCCTTCTAAATATGATATTCATATCAAAAACTGAGCCCATTTCGTGGTTAACGATCCGTGATCGAATTGAATTTTTTGAATCTTAACACCACTGTGTTATCATTTTTACGAATAGCTTGACAGATTCATATTTATCGTTTGTGTAAAGTTGGTTTTCGATACGTGATTGTATAACACGACCGGTCCCTGGATATACCTAGATATACATATGAAAAATACTAACTTTTACGGAATATTTAAGCAATTCACAAGCCGTAGTATGCAATGTATGTGCTCATGATGCAATTACAAGGTGGCTGACGTTGGCAGCTTCAGTTTATAATCCGCCATCTAAAACTCCCACTATAAAACTCATTTTTCCTCTTTGCCAAACTCCGTTTTCATCCAGAAAAAAAATTGTAGCAAAAACCATAGAAATAAATTTTCCTGGAAAAGTATACAACGGCATCACTTTTTTCTACAATTCTAATTTGTTTTGACTTTTCTATAACTCAAATGAGTGACAATTTTCATATAATAAATTTTGTATTCAACTAAATTGTTTAAACTTTAACGTTTCCGTCGAAAATAAAGGCAAGATGTTTTTAATTAAAATTCTTATACATGTTTCAACTCATGATTCAATCACAAGAGGTTTGTTCGACTGACAAATGTTTTGACGAATTGACATCCGTAAACTGTGTTGTTTCTTTACGATTTTTCGAAAAATATTATCAGTAGAAATAGAAAGCGATCAGTTTAAAAATACCCGATAAGTACTGAACTGCATAATTCCTTAGAACATTTTTAATTTTATGATGAATCTATTAACTATGCCATGATCTATTAGTGTGGCTGAACATAGGTTTTATTAAAAGTACGGGAACCAAGGAATCGTGCACTTCCGTAAATCTATGAACATACGAAACCTAAACCAATTCAAAATTCATCGTTCAACGTCAAAAACTCGACTAGTAAATCAAATCGGAGTATAAAGCTCTAAGACAATAAGCCATTTTCTTTTATTTTATTTTTGCCAGCTCATTGCGGCTGCTGGGTAGACTATCACCCCCTGTTGTTGTTGTTGTTGTAACAATGCTTCGCCCCACCTAACAGCCGCGACCGATCACAAATTGTCATCAATATCCTCTAACGGGAGTCCAAGGAAACTTGCCGTTTCAACAGGGGTGGACCATAAGGAAAGGGGTGTCAGAGGCGTTGGTTTCACATTACAATTGAAGAGATGGTTGGTGTCATGTGGGGACACGTTGCAAGCTGGGCATACATTTTGTATGTCGGGGTTGATTCTGGATAGGTAAGAGTTTAACCTGTTACAGTATCCAGAACGAAGTTCAGCAAGAGTGACACGCGTTTCCCTGGGGAGTATGCGTTCCTCTTCCGCAAGTTGTGGATAGTTTTCTTTAAGTACTGGGTTCACCGGGCAATTCCCGGCATAAAGGTCCGACGCCTGTATATGGAGTTCACCAAGGACCTGCTTGTGTTTTTTCGCTTCATACGACTGGGTTCTCAGGTGCCGTATTTCTTCAAAATGCTTACGGAGATGACTCATTAAGCCCCTAGGCGGTGCTGGTTCATCAATCAGATGTCTGTTGGGATGCTCAGGTTTCTGGGTATTCAACAGGAACTGTGTGGTCAGCATCTCATTTCTCTCCCTGATGGGGAGTATTGTCGCCTCATTATGCAGATGGTATTCTGGGGACATAAGAAGACAGCCCGTGGCAATTCTGAGAGCAGTATTTTGGCAGGCCTGTAGCTTCTAGTGGGTAATTTTTAGGCTTGGCGACCACATGGGTGACGCGTAGCACATAATCGGCTGGCTAATTGCTTTGTATATAGTCACGAGCGTTTCTTTATCTTTTCCCCAGGTACTGCCAGCGAAGGATTTGAGGATTTTGTTACGGCTCTGAATTCTCGGAACAATTGCGGCTGCGTGCTCACCAAAATATAGATCCTGATCAAACGTCACACCCAAGATTTTGGGGTGTAGGACAGTCGGTAGCGTAGTGCCATCGACGTGGATGTTCAAAATGGTCGACATTTGGGACGTCCATGTTGTAAATAAGGTCGCGGAAGATTTAGTCGGTGATAATGCCAGGTTTCGCGAGGCGAAAAAACTGGAGAGATCAGGGAGGTAGCCGTTTATTTTATTGCATAGCTCATCGATCTTTGGGCTTGGGCCTGTGGCCATTATTGTGCACGCATCGGCGTAGGAAACGATTGTGACTCCTTCCGGTGGTGAAGGTAGCTTAGATATGTAGAAATTAAACAAATTCTCCTTGGTTTTGATGTTTCGTTTCTAAATTGCACCGATGCCTGCCGGCCACCCAGATAATTTGCGGTCCACCTTTTAAGACATGGGGGAAGGGTAGACCCTTCCAGGTCTTGCAGTAACGAGCCATGGTTGACCGTATCGAAAGCTTTTAATAGGTCTAGCGCTACGAGTACTGTTCTATTGTGGGGGTATTGATTTAAACCGCAATTTATCTGGGTGCTAATGGAATTTAGCGCGGAGGTAGTGCTATGGAGTTTTCTGAAGCCATGCTGATGAGGGGCTAGCTGCAAATTTGCTTGGAAATAAGGGAGCAAAATGGCTTCAAGCGTCTTTGCCATGGGGCGGCTGAATAAAAACTTTTTTTATTTAATTTGATACATCAACTTCCGGCGCAGCACGATTTTGACATTTGTCCATCGAATTTACAAAAACGAAGTACATGGAATTTTTATTTATGTTTGTAGGTATGTCACCATGCTGCCACCGTGTATGGTTCCGCCATGGCTTTACCGACGATGTGTCACTCGTAGATACGATGCTAACGAATAAACGGGACGATGTGTATATACATATGTGCATACATGCACACGTTTTTACATAGCTATATTGTAATATATACTGTGAAAGTACATGGAAACAAATATGTATAGCAAGAGGCAACACTTTTTTACCATTATGTTTACTTATTTGCGCTTACAATTCTTTATTTTTCAGTATTGCCTTTTTCTCAACAGCTTTTGTGTGGTTACATCGATGGGTAGTAGTGCAGTTTACGGTACCCACCCTAAAGTTGGGCCAAAATTTTCGAGTGAGGTATCAAAAGACGCGTATTAATCTCGAGAACAATAATCCGAAGGCGGAAAAGAAAAATTTTAACTCTGTCCGGAGATATTTGCAGTTGAATTTCGCGATTTTAATGTGGTTGTTGTTGTATTGTACCCACAAAAAAAATTGTGCATCACCGTGGCGGTAGCCACGGTTATACCACACACCCGGACTTAGCATGGCGTAGCCCAGGGTTATTTTTTATAAGCGCGGCCGAAGGCCGCCAACGCAGAAAGGTGTTCTGCGCAAAAATACTATGGATCCCACCCCCGTTTTCGGAGGGACCCGCGGGTCTTTTTTCGGTTTTTCGTTAATCTTTTGAACGGGTAAAAAAAGTTAACTTCCGCTTCCGGATTCTTGATCTAGACGTGAATACGCGTCTTTTGATACCTCACTCGAAAATTTTGGCCCAAATTTCGGTGGGTACCGTAAACTGCACTATTACCCATCGATGTTACCACCTATTTGAGTGGGTAAATAATTATCCGGCTACTTTCGTGGGCAGAATACCAAAAGGGTACAAAAGTTTCCACATGAAGAAAGTTGCCGTGGTGAAGAAAGTTGTTACCACATTAGAATCAGGCTGTTAGTAGAAAATGAATTATTTCCCCCAAAACCTGTTGGCATTAACAAATTTATTATCACTACTAATATACTACTAAAGGTACTTTTCTACTACAATTTTGGCTGAAGGGGTTGAATTATTCCCAGTTTTCCTTACTTCTTAAGAGCAACCCGTCCAGATTTTTCAATTTGGGAGTGTCAAAGCTCTGTCATCACTGGAGAATAAATCTCTAGTAATTGAATCATGGTTTCAACTACTTTTTCTCATTTCTGATTAACGTTTTGCAGCTCAAAAGCGAGTGCTGACTTTGGCTATGACGAGATTGTGACCCGTTTCGATATTGATTCTCGAATCCTGCGCACATCGAAAACAATGAAAGCATGCCTTCCGTGTGTTACAACATGGTCGATCTGGCTGCGTTACTTTATAATGTCTGATGTTTGGGGCTCAGATGAACACAACATTGAAGAACCATTAAACTCCCCACTACCATCCAGCAGCCCCGCTGCAAAGCAAGCCACAACAAGTACCCGCTGCTGCTCGCGCCCCACGGCGCCAACAACTCAAACAGCTCCTACCACTCATAACTACTACCTTCGTAGCAGAGTCGGTAGCAATGCTGAGCATCAGCCCCTGCCCCGTCTTCTCACTCTTCTTTTCCAGAAGCAATCGTGTAGGTCAGGGAAACAGACTCCTAGTCCCTACCTCCGTTTGCACCGTTTGCCAGCACAGAATATATAGGTTTGCGACATCCGCCCAATGCAGCTCCTGCCTTGGGTGGTGCCACTTTCCTAGATGTTCTGGTCTCCGCGACGGCAACCCACCTACGGGTTTCATCGCGCCATGTTGCCAGGTCGCAAACCCAAATCATCCGGGTACCCCAATGCTTGCCCAAGAACGCCCAGTCCCAGGGCCACAACAGAAATTGCGTCCTGGCCTTCCACAACCCAGGCGTAGTCACCCGTCACTTACCTCCAGAGTGGTGGCGTCTCCCCTTATGCACTTCAGAATTCTGCAGTTAAACTGTAATGGACTAACTGGGAAGATTACGGAGATAGTCGATTTCATGAAGCGGCACAACATCCGCATTGTTTTTCTCTTCCCAAGGCAGTCGGTTCTATGTACCGGAGCGACTCGGGATTTTTCCCGACCAAGGACTGTCATTTCAGTGTAACCCCATTTAATTTGTTTCGTCCCTCCCATAAATTGTCATCCTCCCAGCAGCTCCTTGCAGCAGGACTGCTCCATATTCTCTTGCTCCGGGAAGGTATCGAATCCAATCCGGGTCCGTCTCCTGACCCCGGTCCTGAGAAATGGTTTTGCTGCATCTGCCGGAAAAGAATCTTTTTAGGACGGTCATACTCTGTTCAGTGTGTCTCGTGTAAGGGATGGTTGCATCGGACAGGTTGTTCTGGGCTTGATCCCAAAACCCGACGTCCACGTAACTTTTATAAATCTTTTGTGGCTCCTTGCTGTTCACGCCCAAGGGCGCCTCGTAGTCTACGTCTAAGCGCCCCCCCATTACCTTCCAGCAGCCCCGCTGCTCAGCAAGCCACAACAAGTACCCGCTGCTGCTCGCGCCTTACGGCGCCAACAACTCAAACAGCTGCTACCACTCATAACTACAATCTTCGTAGTAGAGTCGGAAGCAATGCTGAGCAACAGCCCCTGCCCTCGTCTTCTCCCCCCCTCTTTTCCGGCAGCAATCGTGTAGGTCAGGGAACCAGACTCTTAGTCCCTACCTCCGTTTGCACCGTTTGCCAGCACAGAATATATATGTTTGCGACATCCGCCCAATGCAGCTCCTGCCTTGGATGGTGCCACTTTCCTAGATGTTCTGGTCTCCGCGACGGCAACCCCTCGACGGGTTTCATCGCGCCATGTTGCCAGGTCGCAAACCCAAATCATCCGGGTACCCCAATGCTTGCCCAAGGACGCCCAGTCCCAGGGCCACAACAGCAATTGCGTCCTGGCCTTCCTCAACCCAGGCGTAGTCACCCGTCACTTACCCCCAGAGTGGCGACGTCTCCCCTCATGCACTTCAGAATTCTGCAGTTAAACTGTAATGGACTAACTGGGAAGATTACGGAGATAGTCAATTTCATGAAGCGGCACAACATCCGCATTGCTGCGATTCAAGAGACTAAACTCACAGCACGATCTGCATTGCAGACCTGCTCTGGGTATAATGTCCACAGGAAAGATCGCGAGAGCGGAAATGGAGGCGGCCTCGCGTTTATAATACACCACTCTGTGCAGTATCACATATTTGATCCTGGCATCGACCGCAGGGACAACGTCTTAGAACGTCAAGGCCTATCTGTCCGGTCAGGCGATGCAAACCTAGAAATCATCAACATCTACATCCCCCCTGCCACCTGTTGCCCCGGTGGATACCGCCCTAATATCAGAGCCTTACTCACTGGAAACAATCGCATTATTTTAGGCGACTTCAATGCCCATCATGATCTATGGCATTCAAATTTGCGGGCGGACAGTAGGGGCGAGATGTTGGCGGATCAAATAGAAGAAACGACGTTCTGCACAATAAACGGAGACGCCCCCACACGTATGGTAGGAAGCTGTCACAGTTCGCCAGATATCTCAATCGTGAGCGCAGAACTCGTAAACTGCGTCAACTGGCAGCCGATGGTATCATTGGCATCCGACCACCTGCCTATACTTGTTTCGCTCGAGCGTACCGCCGACTTCATCGTCACCGAAAAACGCACTTTCATAAACTTTAAAAAAGGAAAGTGGGAAGAATATAAATCCTTTACAGACAATCTCTTTGCTGCCCTCCCTATCCCGACTGATGCCCGCCAAGGGGAGCGTGCCTTCCGCAAGGTCATTGAATCCGCCTCGGCACGTTTCATTCCCGCCGGGAGAATTCCCGAAATCCGGCCCCACTTCCCGGCGGAGGCCGCAAACTTAGCGAGAGAACGTGACCTTATAAGGCAGCTTGATCCAGGCGACCCCCAAATAAGGGATATAAACTAACGCATCAGATTGCTTGTGGATGAACACAAGCGGGCGAAATGGGAGGAGCACCTAAGAGGTTGTAACCTCTCTACCGGTGTGGGTAAACTTTGGTCCACCGTAAAGTCCCTATCGAATCCGACTAAGCACAAAGACAGAGTTTCCATCGCCTTTGGCGACAAAGTGCTGTCGGATGCGAAAAAATGCGCGAGCGCTTTCTGCCGACAATATATAATGCATTCTACGGTCGACAAAGTTAGACGGAGGGCCAACAGACACGCACATAAACACAAATTCAGCGCGTCACCAATCACCATCACCGCTAAAGAGGTTGAGGACGCCATTGGTCGCGCTAAACCATCCAAAGCAGTGGGCCCAGACGGCATAGCCATGCCGATGCTTAAAAGCCTAGGGAAAGAGGGTTTCAAATATTTAGCGCAGGTCTTCAACCTGTCTCTTTCCACCTTTGTCATACCCGAGAAATGGAGAATGGCCAAGGTGGTCCCGCTACTAAAGCCTGGTAAACCAGCTAACATAGGAGAGTCGTATCGTCCGATATCTCTCCTATCGCCAGTAGCAAAGACGCTCGAAGCCATTTTGCTCCCTTATTTCCAAGCAAATTTGCAACTAGCCTCCCATCAGCATGGCTTCAGAAAACTCCATAGCACTACCTCCGCGCTAAATGCCATCAGCACCCAGATAAATTGCGGTTTAAATCAAAACCCCCACCATAGAACAGTACTCGTAGCGCTAGACCTATCAAAGCTTTTGATACGGTCAACCATGGCTCGTTACTGCAAGACCTGGAAGGGTCTACCCTTCCCCCATGTCTTAAAAGGTGGACCGCAAATTATCTGGGTGGTCGGCAGGCATCGGTGCTATTTAGAAACGAAACATCAAAGCCAAGGAGAATTAAACAAGGGGTGCCACAGGGTGGTGTCCTATCCCCACTTTTGTTTAATTTCTACATATCTAAGCTACCTTCACCACCGGAAGGAGTCACAATCGTTTCCTACGCCGATGACTGCACAGTAATGGCCACAGGCCCAGGCCCACAGATCGATGAGCTATGCAATAAAATAAACGGCTACCTCCCTGATCTCTCCAGTTTTTTCGCCTCGCGAAACCTGGCATTATCACCGACTAAATCTTCCGCGACCTTATTTACAACATGGACGTCCCAAATGTCGACCATTTTGAACATCCACGTCGATGGCTCTACGCTACCGACTGTCCTACACCCCAAAATCTTGGGTGTGACGTTTGATCAGGATCTACATTTTGGTGAGCACGCAGCCGCAATTGTTCCGAGAATTCAGAGCCGTAACAAAATCCTCAAATCCCTTGCTGGCAGTACCTGGGGAAAAGATAAAGAAACGCTCATGACTACATACAAAGCAATTAGCCAGCCGATTACGTGCTACGCGTCACCCATATGGTCGCCAAGCCTAAAAATTACCCACTGGAAGAAGCTACAGGCCTGCCAAAATACTGCTCTCAGAATTGCCATGGGCTGTCTTCTTATGTCCCCAGAACACCATCTACATAATGAGGCGAGAATACTCCCCATCAGGGAAAGAAACGAGATGCTGACCAAACAGTTCCTGTTGAATACCCAGAAACCTGGGCATCCCAACAGACATCTGATTGACGAGCCAGCACCGCCTAGGGGCTTAAGGAGTCATCTCAGTAAGCATTTTGAGGAAATACGGCATCTGAGAACACAGCCGTATGAAGCGAAAAAACATAAGCAGGTCCTTGGTGAACTCCACAAACAGGCGTCGGACCTTTATGCCGGGAATTGCCCGGTGAACCCAGTACTCAAAGTAAAGTATCCAAAACTTGCGGAAGAGGAACGCATACTCCCCAGGGAAACGCGTGTCACTCTGGCTCAACTTCGTTCTGGATACTGTAACAGGTTAAACTCTTACCTATCCAGAATCAACCCCGACATACAAAATGTATGCCCCGCTTGCAATGTGTCCCCACATGACACCAACCATCTCTTTAATTGTAATGTGGAACCAACGCCTCTAACACCCCTTTCCCTATGGTCCACCCCTGTTGAAACAGCAAGTTTCCTTGGACTCCCGTTAGAGGATATTGATGACAGTTTGTGATCGGTCGCGTCTGTTAGGTGGGGCGAAGCACTGCTACAACAACAACAACAACAACATCCGCATTGCTGCGATTCAAGAGACTAAACTCACAGCAAGATCTGCATTGCAGACCTGCTCTGGGTATAATATCCACAGGAAAGACCGCGAGAGCGGAAATGGAAGCGGCCTCGCGGTTATCATACACCACTCTGTGGAATATTATATATTTGATCCTGGCATCGACCGCAGGGACAATGTCTTAGAACGTCAAGGCCTATCTGTCCGGTCAGGCGATGCAAACCTAGAAATCATCAACATCTACATCCTTCCTGCCACCTGTTGCCCCAGAGGATACCGCCCTAATATCAGGGCCTTACTCACTGGCAACGATCGCATTATCTTAGGCGAGATCAATGCCTATCATGATCTATGGCATTCAAACTTGCAGGCGGACAGTAGGGGTGAGATGTTGGCGGATCAAATAGAAGAAACGACGTTCTGCACAATAAACGGAGACGCCCCCACACGTATGGTAGGAAGCTGTCACAGCTCGCCAGATATCTCAATCGTGAGCGCAGAACTCGTAAACTGCGTCAACTGGCAGCCGATGGTAACATTGGCATCCGACCAACTGCCCATACTTATTTCTCTCGAGCGTACCGCCGACTTCATCGTCACCGAAAAACGCACTTTCATAAACTTCAAAAAAGGAAAGTGGGAAGAATATAAATATTTTACAGACAACCGCTTTGCTGCCCTCCCTATCCCGACTGATGCCCGCCAAGGGGAGGGTGCCTTCCGTAAGGTCATTGAATCCGCCTCGGCACGTTTCATTCCCGCCGGGAGAATTCCCGAAATCCGGCCCACTTCCCGGCGGAGGCCGCAAACCCGATGTTTAAAAGCCTAGGGAAAGAGGGTTTCAAATATATAGCGCATGTCTTCAACCTGTCTCTTTCCACCTTTGTCATACCCGAGAAATGAAAAATGGCCAAGGTGGTACCGCTACTAAAGCCTGGGAAACCAGATAACATAGGTGAGTCGTATCGTCCGATATCTATCCTATCGCCAGTGGCAAAGACGCTTGAAGCCATTTTGCTCCCTTATTTCCAAGCAAATTTGCAGCTAGCCCCTCATCACCATGGCTTCAGAAAACTCCATAGCACTACCTCCGCGCTAAATGCCATTAGCACCCATATAAATTGCGTTTTAAATCAATACCCCCACCATAGAACAGTACTCGTAGCGCTAGACCTATCAAAAGCTTTCGATACGGTCAACCATGACTCGTTACTGCAAGACCTGGAAGGGTCTACCCTTCCCCCATGTCTTAAAAGGTGGACCGCAAATTATCTGGGTGGTCGGCAGGCATCGGTGCAATTTAGAAACGAAACATCAAAACCAAGGAGAATTAAACAAGGGGTACCACAGGGTGGTGTCCTATCCCCACTTTTGTTTAATTTCTACATATCTAAGCTACCTTCACCACCGGAAGGAGTCACAATCGTTTCTTACGCCGATGACTGCACAATAATGGCCACAGGCCCTGGCCCAAAGATCGATGCGCTATGCAATAAAATAAACGGCTACCTCCCTGATTTTTCCAGTTTTTTTCGCCTCGCGAAACCTGGCATTATCACCGACTAAATCTTCCGCGACCTTACTTACAACATGGACGTCCCAAATGTCGACCATTTTGAACATCCACGTCGATGGCACTACGCTACCGACTGTCCTACACCCCAAAATCTTGGGTGTGACGTTTGATCAGGATCTACATTTTGGTGAGCACGCAGTCGCAATTGTTCCGAGAATTCAGAGCCGTAACAAAATCCTCAAATCCCTCGCTGGCAGTACCTGGGGAAAAGATAAAGAAACGCTCATGACTACATACAAAGCAATTAGCCAGCCGATTACGTGCTACGCGTCACCCATATGGTCGCCAAGCCTAAAAATTACCCACTGGAAGAAACTACAGGCCTGCCAAAATACTGCTCTCAGAATCGCCACGGGCTGTCTTCTTATGTCCCCAGAACACCGTCTGCATAATGAGGCGAGAATACTCCCCATCAGGGAGGGAAATGAGATGCTGACCAAACAGTTCCTGTTGAATACCCAGAAACCTGGGCATCCCAACAGACATCTGATTGATGAACCAGCACCGTCTAGGGGCTTAAGGAGTCATCTCCGTAAGCATTTTGAGGCAATACGGCACCTGAGAACCCAGCCGTATGAAGCGAAAAAACACAAGCAGTTCCTTGGTGAACTGCATAAACAGGCGTCGGACCTTTATGCCGGGAATTTCCCGGTGAATCCAGTACTTAAAGAAGAGTATCCAAAACTCGCGGAAGAGGAACGCATACTCCCCAGGGAAACGCGTGTCACTCTTGCTCAACTTCATTCTGGATACTGTAAAAGGTTAAACTCTTACCTATCCAGAATCAACCCCGACATACAAAATGTATGCCCCGCTTGCAATGTGTCCCCACATGACACCAACCATATCTTTAATTGTAATGTGGAACCAACGCCTCTAACACCCCTTTCCTTATGGTCCACCCCTGTTGAAACTTCAAGTTTCCTTGGACTCCCGTTAGAGGATATTGATGACAATTTGTGACCGGTCGCGGCTATTAGGTGGGACGAGCATTGCTACAACAACAACAACAACAACAACCATTAAACCTCATTATGCCCAAACCGAGCCATGAATCACAATCTCTCTACCAGAACAATTTCTTTAATGAAACTGAAATAAACATCGCATTATGCTGCTTCCATCGCATCTTTTAAGAGTTATTTAATTCAGTACAAAGGTGTTTTTATTTTGCAGTTGCCAATGCAGCTTAAAGCTTGCTGCGTGAAAAAGTGTTATTTGCTTCATGATAGATACTGCCAAGGAAATACATACTCCTCAAATCTGCTTCTTGAACCGCATGCAGAATAACAGCCGTGGTCATTCTATAGTGGATGACTATAACAGGCTTTATTAATATCACTTAGTAGTAAATCACGAAAGGCACTGAAAGACGTGCAAGGAACAGCGCTCAGCACAAAAAAATACAATGTCCATACCAGGCATGTAAATTGTTCTTTAAATCCATTTACAATCCTGTTTGTACTTATGTAACTTCAAAAAGTTGGCCAAGGCCGAAGAGTTTTAGACCTTCACCTTTATTTGATATAGAATAATAGCGGAAATGTAGAAATTTGTCTCCACTGGCTGGTCAATTTCTTGTTGTTCAACCGACAATTGTCTTACATGTCGGCTCGGTTCCGTTGAACCTAGAATCAGGATCTTCATTGAATGGCGGCCAACCTTATGCCGGATGCTGGCTTATGCAGCCGGTAACGTGTTTTCACTCTTCGGAGGACAAAGTTAGGCCAAACATCTCGGGTTTGCTGGAGAAAGTCTCCAAACAAAGGGTCCAAATTTAAGGTCTCCCTCAAACCAGTAGATAAACCAATATGTGCTATGTGACCACGCCGCACAGCACGACGGGTTCCATTAAATGTCCAAGAGCAAGTGCAATATAAAAGCAGATAAGCCTCGACACCGAGAACTACTTTACTGATAGGCAAGTTGCACTCGAATTCAGGATGAAAAAGATAACCTTTCCCAAAGCAGCCTGTTCTATGTAACGGAGCGACTCGGGATCTTTCCCGACCAAGGGTTGTCAATTTAGTGTGACCCCATATAATTTGCTGCGTCCCTCCGACAAATTGTCATCCTCTCAGCAGATCCTTGCAGCGGGACTGCGCCATATACTCCTGCTCCGGGAGGGTATCGAATCCCAATGCTGATCATCAGCTTTTTCCCGTCTTCTCCCCCTATTCGACACAAGCACACGAGTAGGTCAGGGAAACAGACTATTATTCCCTACCACCTTGTTTAATGTTGCGATGTTTGCGACATCTGCCCAATGCAGTTCCTGCCTTGGACGGTGCCACTTTCCTAGATGTTCTGGTCTCGACAACCCCCCGACGGTTTTCATTGCGCCATTTTTCCAGGTCACACACTCAACTTCACCGGGTACCTACTTCGATGCTTACTCAGGACCCAGTCCCAGGGGCAACAACAGCACTTGCGACCCAGCCTCCCTCGCTTCCCAAGGCAGTCGGTTCCATATACCGGAGCGACTCGGGTTTTTCCCGACCAAGGACTGTCACTTCAGTGTAACCCTATTTAATTTGCTGCGGGAAGGTATCGAACCCAATCCGGGTCCTCCTGACCCCGTTCGTGAGAAATGGTTTTCCTGCATCTGCTTGGAAGGGTCTACCCTTCCCCGATGTCTGAAAAGGTGGACCGCAAATTATCTGGGTAGTCGGCAGGCATGTGTGCAATTTAGAAAGGAAACATCAAAACCAAGAAGAATTAAACAAGGGGTGCCACTGGGGTCCTATCCACACTTTTGTTTAATTTCTACATATCTAAGCTACCTTCGCCCCCATAAGGAGTTACTATCGTTTCCTACGCCGATGACTGCACAATAATGGCCACAGGCCCAGGCCCACAGATCTATGAGCTTTGCAACAGAATAAACAGCTACCTCCCTGATCTCTCCAGTTTTTTCGCCTCGCGAAACTTGGCATTATCACCGACTAAATCCTCGGTGACCTTTTTACAACACGGATGTCTCAAATGTCGACCATTTTGAACATCCACGTCGATGGCACTACGCTACCGACTGTCCTACACCCCAAAATCTTGGGTGTGACGTTTGTTCAGGATCTACATTTTGGTGAGTATGCAGCTGCAATTGTACCGCAAATCCAGAGCCGTAATAAAATCCTCAAATCCCTTGCTGGCAGTACTTGGGGAAAAGACAAAGAAACGCTCATTACCACATACAAAGCAATTGGCCAGCCGATTGCATACAACGCGTCCCCATATGGTCGCCAAGCATTAAAGACACATTTACCTGTCCTAAAAGAAAATATTACTAGATTTGATTAAGGCTAAACAAGTGAACAAGTATTTAGATTCGAAGGGTATATTGCTTTTTAATCAAAAAATACATCGAACTGCATACAATTTTTATACAATTTTAGATGTGCGCGGTTAGCTCCGTTGACGTTGCAGGTGGGTTTTGGGGTATGTATACTATTCAGTGGATATCTAGGAACGCCAGGGAGTATATTTAAAAAAAATTGGAATATTTTGAAAAATCGACTTTTGGCCAGCTAGATTAATCAAATACCCTAACGTGCATCCGCCGTAGAGGCTGTGTCCTGGAACGTGCAGGTATATCTGTCCGGTCAGGCGATGCAAATTTAGAAATTATCACCATCTATATCCTTCCTCTCACCTGTTGCCCCAGTGGACACTGCCCTGTTATCAGCGCACTACTCGTTTGTGAAAATCGCATTATTCTAGGCGATTTTAATGCCCACAATGATCTGTGGCATTCTAATCTACAGGCGGACAGCACGGGTAAGATTCTGGCGGGCCAAATTGAAGAAACGGCATTCTGCACGATAAACGGGGACGCCCCCACACGTATGATAGGAGGCTGTCGTCAGACATTTCCATCGTGAGCGCAGGACTTGTTTGGCATCCGACCACCTACCCATACTCCTTTCGCAGGCCAGTACTCTAGCGAGTGAACGTGACCTTATAAAACTTTAATGCATTCTACGGTTGATAAAGCCAGACGGCGTGTAAACAGATGCACACACAAGCATAAACACAGCGCGTTCCATATTACCATCAATGCCAAAGAGGTTGAAGATGCCATCGTTCATGCTAAACCATGTAAAGCAGTAGGCCCAGACGGCATAGCGGTGCCGATGCTTAAACAACTTGGGAAAGAGGGATTTAGATATCTAGCGCGTGTCTTTAGACTGTCATTGTCCACCTTCTTCATCCCTGAAAAATTGAAAATCGCCAGGTTGGTACCGCTACTAAGGCCTGGGAAACCAGCCTACCACCGCGCTAAACGCCAAGATAATAGCTTCAGGCCCGGCCTACCCATCGATGAGCTATGTAATAAATTAAGCAACTATCTCCCTGATCTCTCTAGTTTTTTCGCCTAGCGAAACCTGATATTGCCGTCGACCAAATCATGGGCGACCATATTTACAACATGGGCATGGCATCATGCAACCGACTGTCTTACACTCAAAAATACTAGGTATGGCGTTTGATCAAGATTACATTTTGGGAAGCATGCGACCGCATTGTATCTAAAATTCAGAGCCGTAATAAAACCCACTTGTTACCTCTTACAGAGCAATTGGCTGGCCCCTTGCATTCTACGCGTCCCCGATATGGTCGCCAAGCCTAAAGGTTATTGAAAACACAGGCCTGCCAAAACACTGCTCTCAGAATCGGTACAGGCTGTCTTCTTATGTCCTCAGAACACTACCTACACAACAAGGTGAGAGTACTCCCTATTAGGGAGACAAATGAAATGCTGAACAAACAGTTTCTGTTGAATAGCCTTTGAAGTCATCACTGCAAGCTGCTTACCAAACCATTACCGAGGAACGACTATGTTAAGTCATCATATATTTTTGACAAAACATCTTACGAAAACGTAATCATAGCAGAGAAGAGGAGAGGTGGAAAGGCACTCAACTTCACACAAGAATCGCTGAAGCCCATGTAGGGAATAGCGCAGTTCAGGTAAATGCCACGAGGGAAGAGTTCGATCACACCGTTCGTCGTTAAATGCTTGGCGGTCACCTTTGACACCAAGCTCCTTTTGGAAACAACACTTTGGATCCATGACAACTAGGGCCATGAAGTCCATCATGGTATGCAAACGTCTAGCAGGAAAATCAAGGGGCTGCAGCAAGCCATCCTCGATCTAACCTCGCTACACATAGTGATAGAGCAGTCAGCCAAGCGAATATTGCAAAGGAGGATTCGGGCAAAGAAATAGTCACATCATTCCGGACCGTGGACGAACTGAGATCTCTCTCAACTCTCGAGAGATGCTATCCTCAGACAGCTAGTATTTGAGAAAAGTGGAATTGCATGGAATGAAACGAAACTAAAGAGCATCCAACTTCTACACAAAATCGTATAATACACAAATGGCTCGAATACGCCAGAGGAGATTGGAGCCAGGGTCTTCAGACCCGGAAGTACACCCGAGCATACTTCAAGCGGAAATATTCGCCATAAGTCAGTGCGCTGAGCTGAATCTTCAACCCGGATACTTCAAAGTGACAATTTCCATTCTCAGTATAGCCAGGCCTCTCTCAAGGCAATTTGGGCATTCGCAATAAAGTCAGCACTGGTCCTTGAGTGCGTGGAAAGGCCTAATCAATTAGGAGCGCACAACGTAGTACTGTTGGTCTAGGTTCCAGGCCTCAGGGGAGTGGAGGGCAATGAGCAAGCGGACAGCCTGGCTAGAGAGGAAGCGACTGCACGAACCATCTGTCCTGAGCCGCTTCTGCCAGTGGACCCACAGCAAATTAGGGGACATTTATTATAAGAAAAGAGAAAAAAGAGAGAAGACCACTGGCGCGATCCACCAGGTTTTACACAATCCCAGTTACTGTTAGGAGGTTAGGGCAATAATGGGCCTCTCGAAAAATAACCTAAGAATTCTAACAACATATCTGCATAAAGCTTCAGCTCATCATTAAACTGTCGTCGATACTCGTCGTCGGCACCGGACCATAAATCTTCTGGAGAACTTTTTTGTCAATACTTCAAGAGCCATCTCATCTTCTTTCGACACCGTCCATGATTCCGAGCCATACAGCATAATGAGCGACTTGTAGAGCGTGATTTTTGTACGTAGAGAGAGGACTTTACTTTTCATTTGCCTAGTCAGTCCAACGTGGCACTTGTTGAGTTATTCTCAGTTTGATTTCTAATCTTGTTTCTGCTGTTAATACTGGTTCCGAAATAGACGAAAGCATTCACAGTCTGGAATTTATATTCGTTAATAGTTATACAATTTACACTTTAAATTTGTATGCGATTCTGTAAGATATTGTGCACACTGTTTTGTTGATACCTACTATATGACACCACTTTATTTTCTATACGAATCCAAGCTAGAACAACTGGCGAAACTGTATCGGAACTTCAAAATACAAAAACAATTTCTACCATGAGAAAGCGAGACCACTATTCCCCCAAAATAAGTAAGCTTGACATGTTTTTGTTTATGCTTTTAATTTTATTTTTTCATTCACATTTTTAACAATTAAAACAATGAAAATAGAATGGGAAATTTATTTCGGTCTGTGATGGTTCACTTTTATCACAGAAAGTTGATTTTAGTTGTTTTTAATGCACACAATTTTCATTTGTCAGAAAAAATAAAGAAAAAACGGCCGAAGGTCAAAAAAACCCTATTTAAATACAAACTGGCCCGTTTGTTCTTTAAACGGTTTTATTTAGGTTGACTTGACACGCTGCACGGCCAGCACGAATTTTGTAATTAAAATTTAATTAACTTCCCGATAAGCTACAAGCTTGAAACTTGGAATATAGTTCAGAAACCGTTGACAATGCAATACTAAGAAAAAAATCGCCGCTAGGTGGCGCAAAGATCGAGTTATTCACAAAAATCGTATTTGTGGTCCCATCTCGCTCATATTTGGAACACATAATACATACAAGAATAGAAAGCGACCTATGAAAAAATCGCCGCTAGGTGGCGCAAGGATCGAGATATTCACAAAAATCGTATTTGTGGTCCGATTTGGCTCATATTTGGAACACATAATACATACAAGAATAGAAAGCGACCTATGAAAAAGATCGCTGCTAGGTGGCGCAAGGATGGAGATATTCACATAAATCGTAATTGTTGTCCGATTTGGTTCATATTTGGAAATCATATTTGACATACAGAAATAGAAACCGCTTTAGTAAAAAAATTCACGTTAGGTGTCGCAAAAATTTAGGTATTCAAAAAACTCGTACTTGTCTGTCCGATTTGGGTCTTTGAACAAATATTATATACAGTCCGGTAGAAGTGACATCAAAATACTTTGGAGCACATAAGTTCAAATTTTGTTAGTGAAATTTCTGTAAAAAATTCATTTCCCGGTAGAAGTGACGTCAAAATAGTTTGGAGCACATAAGTTCAAATTTTGCTAGTGAAATTTCAGTATAAAAATTCTAGTCCCGTTAGAAGAGACGTCAAAATACTTTGGAGCACATAAGTTCAAATTTTGTTAATGAAATTTCATTACAAAAATTCATTTCTCAGTAGAAGTGACGTCAGAATACTTCGGAGCACATATATTCAAATTTTGCTAGTGAAATTTCAGTATAATTTTAATATATAAAAATCACCTGTGACTATGTCTGTTCCCAATGGACTCCTAAACTACTGAACCGAGTTTGAATTTGTTTTGCACCCCGTGTGTAGTTCGCACTAACTTGAAATATAGGATAGATTATATCTCAGTTTATTGTCGCAATATTATTTTACTGCAAATTTTTTTATTTGTTTATACGTAATAATAAAATATTTCGTATACGCACCGGCACTCACATTTTGGGGTGCTGCGTATATACTTCCGTGTTATTTTACTGCAAATTTTTTTATTTGTTTATACATACGTAATAATAAAATATTACGTATACTCACCGGCACTCACATTTTGAGGTGCTGCGGATATACTTCCGTGTAATTGGATGGTGTTTAATTAAACAACGTGCTTATCAATAAAAAATATTATAACGAATGATATCAAGTATAGCACATCAACAGGCCAGCCGGGAAGGCGGGGGAGGGGGAGGGATTAGCACCGGGCCCGGGCTTTCTGAGTGGGCCCGCGATTTAGGGGTACTATGACATTTTTTTTAATTCAGAGTCTTTAGTTGTTCCATGTGCAATTTTTAAGCCGATGAGAATGTTTCGGATATTTTTGCAAAAATCTGCAGTCGTGTGCAATGCAAACCACCCCCACTGCGCGATGCGTTCCGCATGAAAAATGTTAAAAGCAAACTGCAAAAGGGTAACGACAACTATTCACCAATTGTAGTGAAATTGCTCTCTGCATACGAACGTACCAAACTACTAAGAGCAACAGCTAGTTTTTGTAAGACAAATAAGAGGTCACTTGCACTATCGTACATTGACCAACCGGGTTATGGCAGTGTTTACCTACATGAAAGCTTGCCTAAGATGCTCAGAGAAGTTATGACTTATGCTTGTGAGCTTAGAAGAAAAAAGAAATTGTTCTCTGTGTTCTCAATTCAAGGAAAGATTTTTGTACGCTTAAAACGCAATGAAGAGCCGAAATTTGTATGCACCAAAACTGATATGGATTCTCTTATGAGCAGCGCAACTTGATGTTCTTTTTATTTTTATTTATATTGTTACATACATATTTACCTGTAATGCTCAAAATGCATTTATTTATGTTTGCTTTATTGTTAGCATTTACTTGTTATTTTTTACGTAGGTTAATTATGCATACCTTCTCTATCTCAGGCGTTGCTATACTTCAATTTCTATCACCCTTCTATTATTCCTTTTCTTATAATACAGTGGTTTCAGATTCATACTTTTACAGTCAAATTGAATTGCTTGGAATTATGTCCTATGACTATGCATAACTCAACTGTAGGCTCTAGCGATTTCAACCTTAAAACTTCGTTAAAGTTGGTTAGTGATTTCCATTCGGGATTTCAAATATGCCATTTAAATGCTAGGAGCTTAAATCAATGCAAGCTTGATTATCTTAGCTACATCTTTGAGGGTACATGTGTTGATGTGGTGTGTGTGACTGAGACTTGGTTTAGAGGTGATAACTGCGACAATTTTTACAATTTATGTGACTTTTCTGTTGTGAGAAACGATAGACAGCTTGACAAGCGTGGTGGAGGGATAGCGATATATTACAAGAAGGGTCTGAAACTTAAAATAGTACACAAATCAACCCATTTGGACGAGGTTGAGTTTTTGGTGGTTGAGTTTTTCACTAATATTCAGCGCTGCCTTGTGATATGTGTGTATAACCCAAGCATGTTATGTGATTTAAGCAACTTATTTCAGCAGATCAATAGATTTAGCGTAATGTATGAACACATAATACTATGTGGTGATCTAAATATAGACTTGCTCTTAAAAAACGAGCGCGCTAAGAATCTTTCGGATGTTTTGGCAAGTGTTGGTTTGAAGGTGATAAATAATTTGCCTACTCGTTTTGGCCCCAAATGTAAGCCTAGTTTGCTTGACTTATTTTGTGTATCAGATGGGTCGTCCATACTGCATTTTGAGCAACTCTCTTTATGCAGTGTGAGCGACCATGACCTGTTATTTTTAAATTACAATATAGAGTTGAATTCTCACGTATACAGACCACCAGATTTCATACACTTTCGTGATTTTAGCAATATTAATATTAATGAGCTAGCTACTGAAGCGTCCGTCCTACCATGGAATGACTGTTGGTTTTTAGCTGACTTAAACGAAAAAGTTGGTTATTTCTGCATGTTGGTTAGTTACCTCTATTATAAATACGTCCCTTTAAAAAAAATAAAAATAAGTAAAAATAAGCAGCCATGGTTCACTACGGGGGTACGTAAAGCCATAAATGCGAGGCACAGGTGTTATTCTGCTTGGAAAAAAGACAGAACTGAGGAGAATTGGATAATGTTCAAACTAATGCGTAACAGAGCTACTGAAGCAACCCGCAGAGCTAAGAAATCTTACTTCCAGAGCAAACTCAACGTCAAGCTTCCTTCAAAACTGCTGTGGAACAATCTAAGAAGTCTCGGGGTAAAATCGGAAATGAAGTCAGAGTGTATGGTTGATCCTGACGATATGAACGAATATTTTTCAATAAAGATGCCTGTTGATAGCGCTCGATTTGAACAGAATTGTGAACTTGTTTTTCATAGCGATATTAAATTTAGTTTTAAAAATGTTAGTGAATCTGAAGTTATACCGTGTATACTTTCAGTTAAATCAAATGCGGTAGGTGAGGACAGTATCAGTTTAAAGTTTATAAAGTTAATTCTGCCCTATATTATTGGCCCATTTACTCACATATTAAATTTTTCATTGACAACTTCAAGGTTCCCTGACATTTGGAAAGTAGCTAATATAACACCTGTTGCTAAAAAATATAATGCAACTCAACCATGTGATTTTCGACCAATCAGCATTTTACCGGCATTATCAAAGGTTTTTGAAAGATTAATTTTAAATCAAATGAGAGGGTATCTATCAGAGAGCGGACTCCTATCTGAGTATCAGTCCGCTTATCGAAAGGGACATAGCTGTTCAACAGCCGTGTTGAAAGTGATGGAAGATATTAGACCATTCTTTGACCAAGGAGATCTTACTATTCTTACATTATTAGACTTTTCTAAAGCTTTTGATACTATTTGTCATAAGATTCTTTTGCAAAAACTTTACGCGTACTTTGGATTTAACCACGATGCAGTTGGATTGATTGCAAGCTATCTTACGAACAGATGGCAAAAGGTTGTACTAAAAAATAGTTGCTCTGATTTGGTGCCAATTACAGCTGGGGTACCCCAAGGATCTATTCTTGGTCCAATTTTATTTAGTCTATACATCAACGACATTGTTAAGTGCTGTAAAAATGTTTCTATTCATCTTTACGCTGATGATGCACAAATATATCTATCCGCACCTCTGGGGCTTAGAGAGGATTTGGCGTTCAGAATAAACGAAGATCTGGAATCTATTTATCTATGGTCGAAGCATAATAGGCTTAACCTTAATGCGTCCAAGACACAAGCTATTGCCCTATCTCATTGTTCATATAGCATGGATGATGTTTCTCCTCTTAGACTGAATGGTACAATTATCAAATATGAGAATTCTGTTAAAACCCTAGGCTTTAGGTTGAATACCTCCCTCTCATGCGTTGATCATATAAATGCAACAATTTCTAAGTCGTATTCTGTATTAAGACAGCTTTGGAGAACCGCAGCTTATATCCCTCTGGATATTAAGCTAAAACTTGTTAAGACTCTATTAGTGCCCATAATCTCATATCAAGAACTAGTATATGGGTGCCTTGATAAGGGTTCCATGAATAAATTACAATTACTAATAAACAATGCAGCTAGATATGTACACCTAAAAAGAAAATATGACCATATATCCGAACTATCCGTACAAATTCTTGGTTGCAGTTTATCAAAATTTTTTGAATGCCGTTTATTGTTATTTATACATAAGCTAATCCATACCCGTTGTCCGAGTTATCTCTTCTCAAAATTAACTTTTGCACACTCAACTAGAACATGCAATCTTATAGTACCACACTTTAAATATTCGGCTACCTCAAGAATGTTTTTCGTTAGAGCCATTCAGTTGTGGAACTCACTGCCTAACAAATTAAAAATGGTAGCAAATCCACGGCAATTCAAACTGGCTATTCAATCCCAATCTTAAATTTAACAGGGTGTTTCACAATTGTGATTATCAGATACTATCGAATGCTACTTTTATACCATTATTATTCAAAACTCAACTTATGATATCACTGAAGTTCTGCATGTGTACCTAATAATATTGAATACACCCTTTCTTTCTTTCCTTCTTTCTCTATGTTCTCCTTTATTCCTTTTATGTTTATTTGGCTATTGATCTATGTATCTTGAAATTTATTGTAAAGTTCAAATAACTTGTATATTTAAGTCATTTATCCCTAATCCTTAATCTTAAGAAAGTATTGTATCAAATGAAATGTGGCACGTTAAAAGACTCTGTCTTACTTGTGTCTTAATAATAATAATAATAATAATAATAATAATAATAATATTAAAAGCAACGAAAATCTGCATTTCGTTTTAATATTATGGTGAAGTGTGAAAAATAAAAATCTATATATATAAAAAGAAAGGCTAAAATGTGTGTTTGTTGGTCGCCGGTGTTTGAAAAGAGATGCGTCCGTCGATTTTGTTCAAACTTTCACACGAGTTGCGTAAACCTCACTTGTGGTTACTACATAGGTTTGGTTGCGATCGACGTACAGGGTCTCGAGATATAGGCCGAAACGTGGACCCGAGTACCCCTAAAATGTGCTTATAGAATATGGATAACAAATGAAAGCTGTTGATGAGTGCTTTAGTAGAGGGTAATTTTCATACCCCTGGGTGACTAGGGTCCCGAGATATTGACCAAAACGTGGGCCAGTGAATGCCTAGACAGTGTTTATATAATATGGATAAAAAATGAAAGCTGTTGATGAGTGCTTTAGTACAGAGTAATATACCACTGGGTGACTAGGGTCCCGAGATATAGGCCAAAACGTGGACCCCGATACCCCTGGAATATGTGTGTAATATGGATATTAAATGAAAGCTGTTGCTGAGAGCTCTAAAGTAATTTTCATTATGATATTCGATTTAGGCGCATCAACCTGACAAAACTCATAAATAGGCATGCGAAGCCGAAATAGAGACATGAATTAATAACACCCACATACCTATTTACATACGTCCTATTTACCTGAAATTTGGTATACAAATTTGCCTATATTAGGGTTTACGATCCTTTTTTCCGACCAGAGACGGACTGGGACTGGGATTAGGACTAGGACTGGGACTAAGACTCGGAGTGGGACTGGGACTGGAACAAAAGACATAGACTGAGAGAGATAGAATGAGACAAAGGTGGAGATAGATGAAGCGAAAAAGACGGAGGGAGAAGTGAATAAAAGGATTAGGAAAAAGTGAAGAGGGGGGGAGGGCAGAGTCAGACGGAAAAAGCTTATTAAAATGTATGCAGATAAGCCAAATTTAGGGCAGAACCACGTCTGCCGGGTCTTCTAGTAAAATAATAAAAAAAATTTAAGTTAAACGGTTTTATTGAAAGCAATACTTACATTAAGTAATAATAATACTAAAAGATAGAAAATAAAATAATTAAAAAAAATGTTAAGTTAAACGGTTTTATTGAAAACAATACTTACATTAAGTAGTAATAATACTAAAAGATAGAAAATAATTAGGTAGGTCCTAGGTACTAGTCATCACACTCCTCATCAATCTAGGGCGTTGATCAGATAATTAAATAAAAGCGTTAGGCGCGTGAAATTTCTAAAAATGTGAGGCGTAGCATAGCCTGATTAAGGTTCAGTTGGTCTTACTTATGACTATCAATAGAAATTTGACGCGTCCAACGCCTTTATTTAATTGTCTGATCAACGCCCTAGATGATGAGGAGTGTGATGACTAGTACCTAGGACCTACCTAATTATTTTCTATCTTTTAGTATTATTACTACTTAATGTAAGTATTGTTTTCAATAAAACCGTTTAACTAAAATTTTTTTTTATTTTTATTTTATAATGAACTATATATATAATATAGTTTACACACTTACACCAGTACTGAAACCGTATTAGGAGAGAGGGCGACAAAAAATATAAGAGAAAATAAAGTAGTGTCATATAGGTATGAATGAGCGCTGAGTGTAAAAGTCATATCAGCGTAAAAACGCCATGAAAATAAAAAAGTCATCCTGCAACAGTGCGTATGAGTTTTGAATGTCACACTATCTCACTATCTGCCAAGAAAACTCACGAAGTTTTTATCAGTGAGTTTTCTTGTTCACAGTTTTGGTTTGCAGAATCAGAATTTTAAAGTTTACACAATTTCCAGTGTATGCTTAATACTCTCAGTTAGAGAACCTAGTCCCATGGCTTCCAAAAATTTCGTTATGGTATAAGCACAAATCAGCAGCCTATGTATGTAAATCGGTTGGGATAAGTTATTATGAAAAAGAAAATAATTTATTATATTTTAAAATTTTAAAGAATTTTCGAAAAAAAGTAAAAATACAACGATTGCATAGATGTTTTGCATACGATTTTTTATGCTTATTTCTGAAATCTTCTACGGATGTATTTAAAACTCGATACAACTTATTGTAGTGTTCATAAGGGCAGTGTTTAAAAATATACCACCTGACAATAAAATACCTTGTAAATGCCTCATTGCCTTCCATTATAATTTTTTAAAAAAAACATTCACAATAGTAGACAGTCTCGATCACCTGTTCAATCGCTGTTCGATTACTTAAATAATTTGCTCAGTAGCGCTTTTCAAACATTTTTGTAGACGACTAGTATATTGTATTATTTACTCATTTTAAAATGTTTGCTTAACTAGCTGCTCATATTTTACCTTTTAACTAAATTTTAGACATTAATATTAATATGTAGGTTGATTTTCTGTATACACATTTAAAAGAAACCCTGATTTGAAACACAAATGGGCACTTCTTGGCACTTTAATTTAATAATCGCGGGCAAAAAACAAAACTTTCTTCCATTCTCTGGCCATTCGCGACAGCCATTCTCCCTGTCAGCAATGGAGGAATAGAAAGATTTTTCATTTGTATGAATTCACAATGTGCATACCTGTAACTATTTCAAATGGCATAAAGGCAGCCGGTTCTTTGTACCGGAGCGACTCTTTATTTTTCCCGACCAAGGGCTACCATTTCAGTGTAACCCCATTTAATTTGTTGCGTCCGTCCCACAAATTGTCATCCTCCCAGCATAACCTTGCAGCGGGACTGCACCATACTCTCCTGCTCCGGGAAGGTATCGAACCCAATCCGGGTCCTACACCTGACCCTGGTCATGAGAAATGGTTTTGCTGCGTATACCGGAAAAGAATCTTTTTAGGACGGTCACACTCTTGTCAGTGTGTCACGTGCAAGGGATGGTTGCATCGGACAGGTTGTTTTGGGCTAGACCCCAAAGGGAGCGTGTCATTATTCTGTATTACAAAATTCTGGGTGACAAAATTCTGTAAATTGCAAAACAATTCTGCTTGAACAAAATTCTGCTTTTTTAAAATTCTGCTTTTTAAAATTCTGCTTTCTAAAATTCTGCTTTCTAAAATTCTGCTTTTTCAAAATTCTGCATGTTTAATTCTGGAAGTCAAAATTCCGGAATCATGGCATGGCGTAGCCGGTGTTGGATCGGCTAAGGGTTATTTTTTTAAAGTGCGGCCGAAGGCCGCCTACGCACAAGGGTATACTACGCAGAAGGACATCACCGTGGCGGTAGCCACGGTTATACCACACACCCGGACTTGGCATGGCGTAGCCCCGGGTTATTTTTTATAAGCGCGGCCGAAGGCCGCCTATGCAAAAAGGTGTTCTACGCAGAATTACTGTGCATGGCACACTTTTTCAAAATAATTACATGACCTCTTTAACAATGTTAACATTATATTTTAATACAGAATTTTGTAATACAGAATTTTGAAAGCAGAATTTTAAAAAAGGAGAATTTTAAAGAGCAGAATTTTGTTTTTAGAATTTTGTACATACAGAATTTAGACACCAACCCACCCCAAAACTCAACGTCCTCGTAATTTTTATAAATCTTTTGTGGCTCATTGCTGTTCACGCCCAAGGACGTTCTGTAGTTTGCGCCTTAGGGCCCCCGCCCCACAACATTCCAAGCAGCCCTGCTGCTCAGCAAGCCACAACAAGTATAAAAGATTAAAAATGAAATAATCGGTTTTGAGAGGTTTCAACATCAATGAGCGAATGCTTCTTTATTCAAATATTGTCAGCTTATTTACACTAAATTATTCTTACATACATATTTACTTGAAGCATATATACTTACATACATATTTACCTTAAGCATACATACTTACATACCTACATACAACTCGACACAAAATATGTACCTACACACCTGTGTTGAGTTGTGACTTCTGTGGGAAATGCAACGTCCGCAAATTTGCAGGAATGGAAATTTGGTTTGGTTGTGCGTTGTACACACACCTGTATTAAATCGTGTGAATGGCCAAGTCAGCAACAATTATCGGATGCCTTTTTTTTGATGAAAATTTAGACTCTTTTTGTTACAGGGTAGCATATTAACTGATTTAAATATTTGGCATTGAAATTGTTGGCTATGTACACTACATATCCCTTTTTTTTCAGAATGCTTATGAATTTGGAGAATGCATGAGCATTCTAAATTTATTTAGTTAAGTAATAAATTAATTCTATATTTTGTATTTTATATTTTTAGGTTGAAAATTTACTTATTCTATTAATTTAAGTCTATTTTTGTGTATTATTGTTTTCTTATTATTTATGATATTGCTATTCTCTATGTTACAGGGAAATTTTTGCTTATCCTCATTTCCTATTCTAGATGGGATTAAAGTGTCATTATTTTTATTATCAATATTTTCTACTTTATAGGGTATTAGAGTAAAATTATTATTTTCATCGATTTTTTCTACCTTATAGGGTCCTTTATATCTACTATCTAACTAATGTCCTGCTTCATTTTTTACTAACACTACATCTCGTATATTTATTTCCTTATAGGGAATATTTTTATCATAACTAATCTTTTGTTTTTCTTTAGCCTTTTCTACTAATTTAAAGGCTCTATCCTGTGCTATTGGTAACCTATATTTAATTTTTTATCGTAAGCCTCATAGTTGTATAGTGGGCTTACCGTATTTTCTTGTAAAAATTCGTAAGTCTGGGGTTTTTTGCCAAAGATCAATTCGAATGGGCAATAACTATGGACTGTAGATGGGGTAGTATTGTAACAATATGCAAAATATTTAAGATACTCATCCCAATCATCTTTGTCAATGGATATGTATGAACGCACATATTCATTGAGAGTTCTATGGCTACGTTCAACAGTGCCTAAAGTTTGGTGGTGATATGGCGTAGATGTTTTTTGCTTAATATTGAGAAGCTTACATAGTTCTTCAAACAAGCTTTTTTTATATTCAGATCCCATATCCGTTATTATTGTTTTCATACTTCCATAAATTAAGATGAAATTTTCGAATATGACTCTGGCTACTGTTTTTGCATGTTTGCTCTGTATAGGAATTGCAACTAAGATTTAGTCAAATCACGTATCAGAGTGACAGCGTATTCATTTCCATTTAATGATCTTGGTAAAGGTCCAATTGTATCTATTTGTACTATTTCGAACGCCTTCCGTGGTGTTTCAGTCAAAATCATTGGTTCTTTTAAATTTTTATTAATTTTATTTTTATTACAATTTACGCATTTCTTTATATATTTTCTTATATCATTTTTCATATTTTTACAGTAATATTTTTGTCTTATTTTATTTGTTGTACGATTGATTCCTGGGTGGCCACCATTAACAGGATCATCGTGATATTTTTGAAGAATCTTTTTAATATATGATTGAGTTGGGCCAAATATTTGCTTAGTTATTTAATATGAATTTGGAGCTTTTAGGCCGATTTAATTAAATAAAACAAGTAAATTTTTTTATTTCCGACGCGTTTCAGGGAATCTCTTTATTAAATACGAAAAATACGTTACAAATACAATAATTGGTATTAATGTTCAATATTAAATCACCTACATTGTTTAAACCAGTGGTTTTTGTCACATTTCTTTAAAATTATAAGTACACATATTAATAACAAACAAATAAGAACAATAATTAAAAATCACACCGACATTTACTACATTAAAATACCGTCTATTAACATTAAAAACAATATTGCACTTGTCACCTCCAGACATTGTTGGTTATTGACGTCGCATAGGCACAATTAATATTATCAACGTCGTCTTTAAAGTTAATCGTTGGTAGTTTTTGTTTGTATGCGCAGTCCCTCTAGTGTCATCATTCTACGCGTCCTGTTCTCCACATCCAGTATTGTTGCGTTGTCGAAATCAGCTGTGTGTTTCTTTTCCATAAGGTGTTGGGCCAGTGCTGTGTTGCTTTTGTTGTTTTTTGCATCTATTTATTTATTTCATTCTTATGTGCTTGGGGTACTCTATAATTTTTAATATACACAGGAGTCTTATCTTTTTCATTTTATCATTTTCCGTCACATGCACAACCTCCGGAGTTAATGCAATAGTTAAATTTTTGAGAACTTTGGTACCTATCTCCTTACATATGTCTACTCGAGTATAATTAAACAATTTGTCTCCTAAGGACAACTGTATTTTCTTAATTCCCAAATTGACGGCTTCTTCCATAAGCCTGGTAAAGAATTGGCCTAAGTCAATCTTCGCCTCAACAATTTGATTCTTTATATTCATTTCACTAAAAATTGTCTTTCCTTTTTTGAAATATAATTTCGGAGGATCGAAAACGAGCTGGACTAGTCTTTTTACTTCACATTTATTAAGCGCTTCGTATATTATAGGGTTCTCTTTGTGACTTTTCTTCTTTTCATTTCTATTACTGTTATTACTGGAATTCTTTTTAGTTTGCGATCTTGTCGTGACTTCCATTATTTTACATGCCTGTACTGACATTTCTTTCAAATCATTGATATCTTTTCGTGACAGAGTGTCTGCCACGTAATTTTCTTTTCCGGCTATGTACTCCACCCCAAAGTCATACTCTTCCAAATCTAACCTGATTCTAGTTAATTTAGATTAAGGGTTTTTCATTGAGAATAAATACGTTAAAGGTCGATGATCCGTTTTCACTGTGAATTTTCTGCCATAACAATGTGGTCTAAAATATATAATTGCCCAATGTATGGCCGCCAATTCTTTTTCGATCGTGGCTTTATTTATTTCGCCTTTTGTAAATGATCTTGAGGCATAGGCAATGGGCAATTGTTTTCCTTCATATTCTTGGCTTAGCACAGCACCGCAAGCATAACCACTTGCGTCGGTTGTAATAAAGAACTCTCTATCAAAATTGGGATATTGTAGGATATTTGGACTAATTAATGCATTTTAATTAATTACATTTTTCTTACTAAGTCTTGTTAGAATCCTGGCGTATTCCGCGAAATTTGGTATGAATCTTCTATAATAATTACAAAATGCGACAAATCTTTTTGCTTCATCGGCATTTTTGGGCGTTGAGTAATTTTGAACAATTTTAAATTTATTTGGGTCTGGTAAAATTCCAGTACATGTGCATTTATGTCCAAGATAAGTAACTTCTTGACTGAAAAATATACATTTGTCCGGATGTAATTTTAAATTATATTTTCTGCATGTGGAGAATACATCCCGTAAATTTTTATACTCAGTTGAGCAGAGCTCACAGAGTATATTAACTTTGATTGGATAACGGTTGGTTGTACAGGTATAAAGGAATCGAGATAGATATAGACTTCCATATATCAAAATCATCAGTATCGAAAAAAAATTCGATAGAGCCATGTCCGTCCGTCCGTCCGTCTGTCCGTTAACAAGATAACTTGAGTAAATTTTGAGGTATCTTGATGAAATTTGGTATATAGGTTCCCGGGCACTCATCTCAGATCGCTATTTAAAATGAACGATATCGGACAATAACCACGCCCACTTTTTCGATATCGAAAATTTCGAAAAATCGAAAAAGTGCGATAATTCATTACTAAATACGGATTAAGCGATGAAACTTGGTAGGTGAGTTGTATTTATGACGCAGAATAGAAAACTAGTAAAATTTTGGACAATGGGCGTGGCACCGCCCACTTTTGAAAGAAGGTAATTTAGAAGTTTTGCAAGCTGTAATTTGGCAGTCGTTGAAGATATCATGATGAAATTTGGCAGGAACGTTACTCTTATTACTATATGTCTGCTCAATAAAAATTAGCAAAATCGGAGAACGACCACGCCCACTTTTTAAAACATTTTTTTTAAACTCAAATTTTAAAAGAAAAGTTAATATCTTTACAGTATATAAGTAAATTATGTCAACATTCAACTCCAGTAATGATATGGTGCAACAAAATACAAAAATAAAAGAAAATTTTAAAATGGGCGTGGCTCCGCCCTTTTTCATTTAATTTGTCTAGGATGCTTTTAATGCCATAAGTCGAACAAAAATTTACCAATTCTTGTGAAATTTGGTAGAGGCTTAGATTCTAGGACTATAACTGTTTTCTGTGAAAAAGGGCGAAATCAGTTGAAGCCACGCCCAGTTTTTATACACAGTCGACCGTCTGTCCTTCCGCTCGGCCGTTAACACGATAACTTGAGCAAAAATCGATATATCTTTACTAAACTCAGTTCAAGTACTTATTTGAACTCACTTTATATTGGTGTAAAAAATGTTCGAAATCCGACTATGACCACGCCCACTTTTTCGATATCGAATATTACGAAAAAAGAAAAAAATGCCGTAATTATATACCAAATACGAAAAAAGGGATGAAACATGGTAATTGTATTGGTATATTGACGCAAAATATAACTTTAGAAAAAAACTTGGTAAAATGGGTGTGACACCTACCATATTAAGTAGAAGAAAATGAAAACGTTTTTCAGGGCGAAATCAAAAGCCCTTGGAATCGTGGAAGGAACACTCTTCGTGGTATTACATATATAAATAAATTAGCGGTACCCGACAGATGATGTTCTGGATCACCCTGGTCCACATTTTGGTCGATATCTCGAGAACGCCTTCACATATACAACTAAGGGCGACTCCCTTTTAAAACCCTCATTAATACCTTTAATTTGATACCCATATCGTACAAGCACATTCTAGAGTCACCCCTGGTCCACCTTTATGGCGATATCTCGAAAAGGCGTCCACCTATAGAACTAAGGCCCACGCCCTTTTAAAATACTCATTAACACCTTTCATTTGATACCCATATCGTACAAACAAATTCTAGAGTCACCCCTGGTCCACCTTTATGGCGATATCTCGAAAATGCGTCCACATATAGAACTAAGACCCACGCTTTTTAAAAATACTCATTAACACCTTTCATTTGATACCCATATCGTACAAAAAAATTCTAGAGTCACCCCTGGCCCACCTTTATGGCGATATCTCAAAAAGGCATCCACCTATAGAACTAAGGCCCACTCCCTTTTAAAATACTCTTTAACACCTTTCATTTGATACCCATATTGTACAAACGCATTCTAGAGTCACCCCTGGTCCACGTTTATGGAGATATCCCGGAAAGGCGTTCACCAATAGAACTAAGGCCTACTCCCTTTTAAAACACTCATTAACACCTTTCGTTTGATACCCATATTGTACAAACGCATTCTAGAGTCACCCCTGGTCCACGTTTATGGAGATATCCCGGAAAGGCGTTCACCAATAGAACTAAGGCCCACTCCCTTTTAAAACACTCATTAACACCTTTCGTTTGATACCCATATTGTACAAACGCATTCTAGAGTCAACCCTGGTCCACTTTTATAACGATATTCCGAAAAGGCGTCCACCTATAGAACTAAGGCCCACTCCCTTTTAATATACTCATTAACACGTTTCATTTCATACCCATATAGTACACACAAATTCTAGAGTCACCCCTGGTCCACCTTTATGGCGATATCTCGAAAAGTCGTCCACATATAGAACTAAGGCCCACGCCCTCTTAAAATACTCATTAACACCTTTCATTTGATACTCATATCGTACAAACAAATTCTAGAGTCACCCCTGGTCCACCTTTATGGCGATATCTCGAAAAGGCGTCCACCTATAGAACTTAGGCCCACTCCCTTTTAAAATTATCATTAGCACATTTCATTTGATACCCATATCGTACAAACAAATTCTAGAGTCAAGCCTGGTCCACCTTTATGGCGATATCCCTAAATGGCGTCCATCTATAGAACTATGGCCCACTTCCTCTTAAAATACTCTTTAATACCTTCCATTTGATACACATTCCAGGGTTACCCTAGGTTCTTTTTACAACATGGTGATTTTCCCTTACTTTGTCTCCACAGCTTTCAGCTGAGTATGTAATTTTCGGTTACACCCGAACTTAGTCTTCCATACTTGTTAATCATATGTTTTTCGGAGCATCCTAATACGACTAAATCGTCCATGTATAAGAATGCTTGTGATGGTTTTAGACCTGCGAATGCCAATGTCATCATCCTCTGGAATGAGTTTGGAGCTACTTTGAGGCCATAAGGTAATCTTTTGAAACGATAATTACCGTTATCTGCCGTAAAGGATGTGACATCCTTTGACTCTGGGCTGAGTTATATTTGGTGAAATCCTGACATTAAATCTAGGCATGAGAAATATTTCGCTCTTCCTAATTGATCTAGAATATCATCTATTCTAGGCAAAGGGAATTTATCAGCTGTCAATTTTTTATTTATTTGTCTGAAAACAACTAATCTCCACCTTTTTTCTTCTTTGCCCGGAAGGTATTTTTTAGGTACCAATAAAATAGGGCTGTTGTACTCTGAGGTTGATGGTTCAACAGTATCATCTTGAATTAGTTTATTTACTTGTTTATTTATATTTAATTTTTAATATACACAGGATGGAACTTTTGTTTGTAAAAGTTGTTGGTCGTGATTGGTTCTGTTTCTAGTGAGAATATATCCACGAATTCTGAGCATAATGTGTTGAGTGATTTACTAGCGAATGGCGGAACATTTTTATTCAATCTTTCTAACTGTTCTTTATTATTAGCTTTACAGTGAGGTGTATTTTCAATTATTACATAATCCTCTAAACTTTCTGTTTTGATGTCATAATCTTGAATGATTGCATATTTATCTGTTGTATTTATTATTGTTATTAAAGCTTGATTTGAGTTTACTATCGTGTTGGCTACAAAAATGCCATCAGTCAATTCTTGATGAGGTACTAATAGTTCCTTATTGTAACTATTGATATGAACCTGTCTAATTACTTCGGCTCTTGCGGGTATTGTAATGCTATTGATTGATGGTCTATTTGTCATTTGTAGTACTATATCTTCTGGGTAATCGTATGGTCGTAGTATTAGGCTGCCCCAATTTTTATTATAATTTAAAATGCAATTATATTTTTTAATGAAGTCGAGTCCCAAAATTCCATCACATGGGATTGGGAAATTGTCTTCTACTATGTGAAATTTGTGTCCTAATTAAAGACTATCATCTGTTAGATCTGTTTTACTGTTCCAAGTGTGCTTGTTATTCCTCGGCCAATACCTTTTAAATCTGTGATCTGTGAGTTATTTATAGTCGAGTCAATTTGACCCTTCTTTGTTATTGAGATATCCGCTCCTGTATCTATCAGGAACGTTAAAGTTGACTTATTTAGAGTGGTATTGGAAGATATGTAGCTGTTTAGATGCAAGTTGAATGTACATATTTTATTACCGTTAGAATTTACTGTTGGAGTGGAGTTTGCTGGTTTTTCGTTTGGTTTATACTACGGAGGTTGCTCGTGTTACTCTGATTGGATGGTCTTGACTGACCTCCAAAATTGCGTCTTGGGAAATTATTATTTTGTCTATTACTATTATTATTATTATATCTGTTAGTATTACCGCAATATCTTCGGTATTGGTTACGTCGATAATTATTATTTCGGTAGCTTCTTCGGAAGTTACCTCGGTAATTACCTTGTGCGCGCGTCATGCGTAACACTGTATTTGGGGTACCAGTGACTTCAGCTATTCGTGAATTTTGAAATAGCCTCGTTCTTAGATGTGAACGTTCCTGCTTGCATTATCAGTTTATCTCTTTCGTTAGCCGAGTTCTTACACATGGCCTTTACAGCTGATCGTGTAAAATTGGTCGGATATGAATGAAAGTGGTGTCAACGGATGTTCATCACTGCCAGTTATAAGAAACTAATTGCGAAATTTAACTCTTTCACACGGCGGCCACCGTGGTGTGATGGTAGCGTGCTCCGCCTATCACACCGTACGCCCTGGGTTCAACTCCCGGGCAAAGCAACATCAAAATTTTAGAAATAAGGTTTTTCAATTAGAAGAAATTTTTTCTAAGCGGGGTCGCCCCTCGGCAGTGACTGGCAAGCGCTCCGAGTGTATTTCTGCCATGAAAAGCTCTCAGTGAAAACTCATCTGCCTTGCAGATACCGTTCGGAGTCGGCATAAAACATGTAGGTCCCGTCCGGCCAATTTGTAGGGAAAATCAAGAGGAGCACGACGCAAATTGGAAGAGTTGCTCGGCCTTAGATCTCTTCGGAGGTTATAGCGCCTTACATTTATTTATTTTTAACTCTTTCTAACTGTTCAAAACTTATTTAAAAAAAAAACAGACGTTTTCGATGTCACGGACTTTGCATCACCCAATTCACCAAGTTATTAAAACAAAACACTAAAAGAAAAGTTATATAATAAATTTATATGCTCACTTTGCATATTTTTTCCAAAAAATGATGAACAATGAACTGAAATAAAATTACCCAAGGCGTTTCAAATTGTTTTCAAATTGTCCACAAGTTGTTAAAAAAAACCAAAAAAAGTGCCGATTTTTTAAAAAATTTTATATTGCGATTGGCTGAAAGAATAAGCCAAATCAGTGATGCAAAATCCTTTAGTAGGTTCTAGGGGCATAAACACTCTTTTGAAATGATTCTTACCTCATACTTAATTTGAGGATATATGTACGTATGACAAGGTTTTGAAAAATCATTTGGGCTTACATTCAAACATCTGTTGTTTATTTGCGAAACTATACAATAGCGTCTGAAATGTTAATTTTAATTTTCACACTTCATCCTCAACACCCAAGTCTCCCGGTTTGACGTAAAGATGGCGGCCCTATCCAAAACGAGTCCCTTGGAGTGAATCACATTGATTATAGCCTATCAACCAAGTTTAAATATCACCTACACGTTACGGCTCCTTTTACAAATGTGAATACGTAGGCACATATATGTATTTACCAGGTGAGGCTTTGTCCTTCGCAAGAACACTCAAAGTGGTGAAGCAAAAGCTTTCCCAAAACAGTCGAAATAATGACCGTGTGTGTTACTACCCTAACGTAGTGGACAGTCGAACCAGTCTGAAAACTGAAGCTACGCGGTCATCCATAATGGTCAATCTCTAACGTTTCAAGGTGTTTCTCTGGTGTAGCTCGGCAGCATAGCGCGACAAAAGCATCCGTTGGAAAGTCTTCGGAGCTACACCTAGAGCTTCTAAGAAAATGACGTCGACGAAGGTATGAGTTCGAAGTCGCATTCCTATAGATTCTGTGCTGGCATATCGTGTGAGGGTCAGGAGGCGTGGTAGCGACTGGTGGTCGGGATTGCTACTGTTCGCACATCGGGAATTGTAGCTCTTAAAAACAGCCGAAAAAACTGGAGGCGCCTGTGCCACGAGAGTCATGAGTATTAATAGACCATTAATAGCAACCGGAAGTCGCCGAAGCCTCTCTGGAGTAAGTGAACGAGGGACAATCCCTCCGCAAGGAGCTACTCCTGAAAATTTTTGAACGGTCTGCGAGATCTTGAGGAAAAAACCCCGGATCTTTTCGAAATGGCCAACATGTTGATTTCTTTAAGTACATACAAACAAAACCTTTCCTAAATACTATTTTTTTTAAATAGAAAAATCAAGTTTTTAAAGTAAGAAAACCGGCGTACGCCGGCGCGCCGCCCACTCCGCCGATAAAGTGATCGGCGTAAACCTCTAGTTGCCACATCAGGTGCAAGACCGTCAGATATGTAAGCACGCTCCAACGATTTTGTTAATTTTTCGATTTCGGCAGTG
Organism: Eurosta solidaginis; assembly: GCF_040869045.1. Taxonomy (NCBI): domain Eukaryota; kingdom Metazoa; phylum Arthropoda; class Insecta; order Diptera; family Tephritidae; genus Eurosta; species Eurosta solidaginis. Next base: position 105,725,678 of record NC_090323.1, on the reverse strand, counting down.
TACTGGTTAGCTGTTTTACTGCGCTGTTGGACGTTTAGGAGTTTTGCCGTCAAAACTTCTACAGATTCACCATTAGTTGCTGAACTCAACTTTTGCCTTATTGCTAGTATTGAGTTTTCAGTGCTCAAAAGGTTTCTAGCTGTTCCCTTGAGCTTAGTTTTTATCATGGAGACCGCTATGGTCTCGTGAGTATCCTTAATTTGTTCTAGGATATCTAGTGCGTCTAAGACGCTATATAAGTTCCCATGTTGACCGTCAAACTCAGGAAGAATTGACGAAGCCGTTTTTAAGAATTCTACTGTGGTTTGTGCCATTTTGTCTTTTCTTGTTTGGGAATTTGGTGTCTTTATTAAAATTTCCTTTTGTTCCTGTTTTTCTTCTTCTTTTTGCTCTACTTCTGGTTCCTCTTCTAAATCGGAGGCTGACTCCAGCAGGAATGTGCTAAAGTCTATTTCTATTTCCTTTTCGAAACTCGTTGGTATTATGAATTCTATATCATATGTTGCCATTGAGGACACCAATTTGTCTCTAACGCTGGGAAAAATTTGATATGCTTGGTCTTTTCGATTGCCCTCTAGTTTACCATTTAATTGTTGAATTGTTTTTCCTATTTTGTTAAATGTTTCAACTGTTATTTTAAGATGCTTTACTACTGTTTCTGCCTTTACTTTTGTTTTTTTTATTAATACATTTGTAAGATTTTTCTCCTATCGTTTTTTCTTCTATGAGTAGTTTAACGATATCTTCCCATTTTCCCATTGGGGATGGCAGTTAAGATTTAGTTAAACCTTATATAAACCGTCGGCGCGGCTGGCATATCGATTTTTTAGGAATTTGTTATGGGTTGAGTAGAGTTTCAGAAACAAACTGATGCAATTAACTACGCAGATGATTAGAAGTGTGATCTTAATAGTATCTAGTGCCTCAGTATGGTCTACTACTTGGACTGAGTTTACAACGTTTGCCGTTGGTTTTTCTATTTTTGGCTCTTGGAATCCTATCGTAAAAAATATGAAGGAACAAATCTTTTTTTTGTTTTTTTTTCCTTTTATTAAAATTTTTTTTTGCAATATTTTAATCTGTTTTTCCCATAAATTTGACTTCGAACCTATATAATTTTTCAGGTGTTGTTGCTTGTGGGTTTCTTACATTCCATATTGTTGGTTCCCCAGGCATATCAATAAGTTTCCAATGACTTTTCAACCAAATTGGAGTTTTTTCCTCATCTACAATTTCAATTTCATTTTTAAGGTCCTCAAGTGGGACTTTTACATAAGTTTTAATTTTCCTTGGTCTTTCCATAATTTAAAATCAATAGTTTTACAGAATTGTATTTTATTTATTTTTTTCAACACCCTAATACTAGGTTCAAACACACACCAAATTGGCAATTTATACTATTTGGGCAATTTATTACGTAATTTGTCATATAATAAATTGTAATAATAAATTGCCAATTTAAAAAAAATTGCGTAATAAATTGTTTCAAACTGCAAATGCAACATTGTAAAGTGTGTTTATTGAGTATATTTAAACGTCAGTACGCATGGCTATATGGTTGGCTCATCTCATCAGCTGATTTTATGTCTTTCATTTCACTGGAGTAGGGATTGTCAAAAGAAGATGGCAAACTCAAAATGAAACCAAAACATTGAAGAAATTTTCTTACAACACACAAAAATTTCAAAGTTTTATGTTTTCATTCCATTTCATTCGCCTAATAATGTGCGTGTTCATTTTGACAGTCTGAACAAAGGTATGTTCTTGCTGTAGAGATGAGCCAACCAGATATCAAATTACTATTGTGTAAGCTAAATCGAGTTGTATGAACAGCACTCAATTCAAATCGAAATTTCCTCAATTTATTTTTCTGTTTGAACATAGTATAATGTTAATATTGCTGGTTGTTGTTGTTGTTGTTCTTGTAGCGATAAGGTTGCTCCCCGAAGGCTTTGGGGAGTGTTATCGATGTGATGGTCCTTTGCCGGATACAGATCCGGTACGTTCCGGTAACACAGCACCATTAAGGTGCTAGCCCGACCATATCGGGAACGATTTATATGGCCACATTAAACCTTCAGGCCATCCCTCCCTCCTCACCCCCAATTTCCATGAGGAGCTTGGGGCGCCAGAGCCTCGTCTGTTAGTGAAACAGGATTTGCCGCGGATAGGTGAGGTTGACAATTGGGTTTGGAGAAGCTGTATATTGCGCTGGCAACCTGAAGGGTTGCGCTACATAGCCCTTTGAATCTGGTATTTTAGTCGCCTCTTACGACAGGCATACCTACCGCGGGTATATTCTGACCCCCTAACCAGCTGGGGGTAATATGCAGACAAAAGTCTGTATATTACTGGTCTTGGTTTTTTATTTTTATAATTATTATTCCTTAATCCCTTATTTTCTTGTTTTTGTTGAATTTTTTCTGCCTGATTAGTGCTTAAATTTATTTTTTCATAGATCTTGGCTATTGTTTTTCGAATGCCAGATTGCTTTCCTACTCTTCTTCTTTTCAATTTGACCGGCCTTCGAACTTTAGGTTCTTCAATTTTTTAATCCTATTTCTCTTTCTGTACTCCTCGATTATTATTTACATAGGGCCTTGCTTGGTTTTCTCAGGTGTTTCGTTTTCACCTCCTTGCAAATTTAAATTTAGTTTATCGAAAATTTGGTCAGATTGACTTTGATTTTGTATGCCCTCTTCTGGGAACATAACTCAATAATTAGTAGCAAAAAGTTTTTACAGCAGAAATTTAAATTTTTGCTAGTCAATAGGCAGCCGTTAGGTTGCCCGGATATTTTCCTGCTTAAAAATAATATCTAAATTGTCAAAATGACTTCATAATTAAGCTAATATACTTATTATACTTATAATTATTATGCTGCCAGTCCTGTTGTTTATATCATCTTATCACCAATAAAAATGTGGAACGCTTCACGATTTCGGTGTCATCCTTGCGCAGGGGCCATGCTAATCTTCAATGTATCGTTCCAATTTTAGTGTATGTTCTGTCGCAGTTTTTCAATTGCCGCAATTTTTATTGTTGGTGCCCGAACTTAATTCATCTTCTCTCTTTTTTTTCTTTCTTTTACAAGGCTTAGGCTGTAACCAGCCAGTAAAATCCAACCAAGTCGCTTATTTGTCATAATCAACATGGCTTTGTACCATGGCGGTCCACAGCCTCGAACTTAGCTGTGTTCACCGACTACTGCAATACTGCCTTTTCGGCTGGATTCCAGGTTTACTGTGTATATACAGACTTTTCAAAAGCCTTTGATAAAGTTTCTCATGTATTACTACTTAAAAAACTAGCATTTATGGGCTTCCATTCCGGCTTTTTGGAGTGGATAAAATCGTATCTTACTAATAGACGTTGTATTGTTACCATTGATGGTGTGTTCTCACAACCTTTCATTGCCTCTTCTGGGGTACCGCAAGGGAGCGTCTTAGGCCCTCTACTATTTGTTCTGTTCATCAATGACATTAGTAGCTGATTTTCCTTCGCAAATTTTTTACTTTATGCCGATGGCCTCAAAATATTCGCCAAAGTCCAAGATGCCCCTGATGAAGCAAAGCTTCAATGCGATATCAACGCTGTTCATTCATGGTGTCTTCGTTCTTGTCTCCCTTTAAACATAAATAAATGTTTTAAAATGACATTTGCTAAAATTTGGCATTTTCGAAGTACGTCCTACCACATTTCTAATACTGTCCTTCAGAATGTTGTCGAAGTGAAGGACCTAGGAGTTTTTTTTTTTGACCCGAAACTGTCTTTTAACAAACATGTTGATTTTATCATTGCGAAGGCTCACTCTGTTCTAGGCTTTATTCGTCGGAACTGCACCAAGTTCACAGACCCTTATACTTTTAAAATGTTGTATATAACTTTTGTTCGCTCAAACCTTGAATATGCAGTTTTTGTCTGGAGGCCGTATAACCAGATATCAATAAAAGAATAGAACGTATTGAAAAGGTGTTCATTAACTTCGCTTTACGGTCCCTTAAATTTGATACTCCTATTCCACCCTATGCATCCCGTATTATGCTACTTGACCTACAATCTGTCGAAACCCGTAGGTCAATCTTATCTTTGACTTTCATGTTTAATGTTATTCATGGTACCACAGATTGTCCTTATCTTCTGGAAAGGATTACTTTTAACATTCCAAGGCGAAATCTTCGCGTCACCTATCCTTTTTACTGGAAAAAAGTCAAAACTAAATTTGCCAGTAATGCTCCTCTTGCAAGATCTATGCGCGAATTTAATATTCTATCTCAGAGTATTTCCCGTGATTTTTCCTTGGGAAAACAAGCTTTTTTGAATATTTTACTCTCTTATTTTAAGTAGGTATGTTTCATTTTGTAACCTACATCATTGCTATTAGTCTGTAAGAAATGTTCTTTCATAGACAGTATTGAATAAATATAATATAATAATATAATAATCAAGGCAGGATCGCCATATAAAAGATTAAAAATGTAATAATCGGTTTTGAGAGGTTTCAACATCAATGAGCGAATGCTTCTTTATTCAAATATTGTCAGCTCATTTATACGAAATTATTCTAAACATATTCTTACATACATATTTACTTTAAGCATACATACTTACATACATATTTACATTAAGCATACATACTTACATACCTACATACAACTCGACACAAAATATGTACCTACACACCTGTGTTGAGTTGTGACTTATGTGGGAACTTCAACGTCCACAAATTTGCCTGAATGCAAACTTGGTTTGGTTGTGCGTTATACACACACCTGTATTAAATCGTGTGAATGGCTATGTCAGCAACAATTATCGGATGCCTTTTTTTGTGTTGATGAAAATATAGACTCTTTTTGTTACAGGGTAGCATATTAACTGATTTAAATATTTGGCATTGACATTGTTGGCTGTGTACACTACACAAGTACCTGCTGCTGCTCGCGCTCCATGGCGTCACCAGCTCACACCGCCGCTCCTACTCATAACAACAATCACCGTAGTAGAGTCGGCAGCAATGCCGAGCATCAGCCCCCGCCCCGTCTTCTTCCCCTCGACGGGTTTCATCGCGCCATGCTGCCAGGCCGCAAACCCAACTACACCGGGTACCCGAATGCTTACCCAGGGACGTTCTGTCCCAGGGCCACAACAGCAATTGCGTCCTGGCCTCCCTCAACTCAGGCGTTATCACACGTCACTTACCCCTAGAGTCACGACCAGTTGCACTTCAGAATTCTGCAGTTAAACAGTAATGGATTAACTGGGAAGATCACGGAGATCCTCGATTTCATGACGGGGCGTAAAATCCGCATTGCTGCGATTGAGGAGACCAAACTCACAGCAAGATCTGCTCTGCAGACCTGCTCTGGGTATAAAGTCCACAGAAAAGAACGTAAGGGCGGAAATGGAGGCGGTCTCCCCTTTATCATCAACCACTCACTGCAATATAATCTATTCGATCCAGACATCGGCCGCAGGGACAGTGTCCTAGAACGTCATGTCATTTCTGTCCGGTCAGGCGATGTAAACTTAGAAATCATCAACATCTACATTCCTCCTGTCACCTGTTGCCCCAGTGGATACCGCCCTGATATCAGAGCACTACTCACTGGCGATAATCGCATTATCTTAGGCGATTTCAATGCCCATCATGATCTATGGCATTCAAATCTACAGGCGGACAGCAGGGTCACCCCTGATGTTGGCGGATCAAATAGAGGAAACGACGTTCTGCACAATAAACGGAGACGCCCCCACTCGTATGGTACGAAGCTGTCACAGTTCGCCAGATATATCCATCCTGAGTGCAGGGCCAGTAAACTGCGTCAACTTGCAGCCGATGGTATAATTGGCATCTGACCACCTGCCTATACTCCTTTTGTTCGAGCGATCCGCCGACTTCATCATTACCGAGAACCGCACTTTCATCAACTTTAAGAAAGGAAAATGGATGACTGCAAATCCTTTACAGAAAATCGCTTTGCTGCCCTCCTTATCCCTACTGATGCCCACCAAGAGGAACGTGGTTTACGCAAGGTCAGTGAATCCGCCTCGGCTCGTTTTGTTCCCGCCTTAAGAATTCCGAAAATGCGGCTTCATCTTCCGGCGGAGGCCGCAAATTTAGCGAGAGAACGTCATCTTATAAGACAACACGACCCCGACGACCCCCAAATAAGGGATATATACCGTCAGATTGCGTGTGGATGAAAACAAGCGTGCGAAATGGGAGTTGCATTTAAAGAATTTTAACCTATCTGCCGGTGTGGGTAAATTTTGGTCCACTGTAAAGTCCCTATCGAATCCGTCTAAACATAATGACAAAATCCCCATCGCCTTTGGCGATAAAATACTGTCGGATACAAAAATATATGCGAGCGCTTTTTGCCGATAAAGTTAAACGGCGGGCCAACAGACGCGCACTGCCGATTAAATCAAAACCCCAATCCTAGGACAGTACTCGTTGCGTTAGGCCTGTCAAAAACTTTTTATACGGTCACGTTACTGCAAGACCTGACAGGTTACTGCAAGACCTGGAAGGATCTCCCCTTCCCCCAAGTATCAAAAGGGGGACCGCAAATTATCTGTCTGGTCGGCAAGCATCAGTGCAATTCAGGAGCGTAACATCTAAACCAAGAATTAAACAAGGTGTGCTACCACGTACCGAGTATTCGAGTTACGATTGGTTTTACAATTGCCGTTGAATCACGCCACTTTTTTTGCAACGTAATACATTTTGTCCATGCACATATCTACAATCACGCAAAAAAATGGCACTTGAACGCGAGGAAAACGTAGCAAACTTTATTTCTAATATTTTAATAAACACCCTCAAAACTGCTAGGCTAACGCAAACCAATGGATATTTCTTTGCTCGAAAAGCGTTACTGAAAAATTATTGGAATCGTTATTCTCGGGCCAGAGATGATGAAGCGAATATGGAGGAAACGTCTGGCAACAGTGAAAGCCGTCGAAACGCATTAAGCGAAAGCCAATTCATTGCCGTGGAGAGCGCTTATCCCACCCAAAATTCAGCTGCCAAAATTTGATGGCAACCTTTAACATTGCCTAAATTTTAAAGATCTGTTTGAGACATGCATGTAGAGTTCCTTTTTGTATATTTATTTATTTATTATTAAAAGTCGACGACAAACTATGGTCGACTGCATAATATAAAAGATATATAAATATACAACTCAAAAGATAAAATTTAAGATATATCGAGATTTCAACAATGTTATATTACAAACAAAGAAATATTAATGAACCTTACTCTTTAATTTCAGAATATAATAATAATAAGAAATATGAGCAGAAATAAGATCTTGTGCCGAAATCTTATACTGGCGGAATGCATCAGATTCCGCTCAGCATGATTTCGGAATGCAGTGGATTCCAATTTTCCTGTTGGAATGCAACAAGATTCCAATCAGCATGTCATGGGAATCCGGCAGTGCTAAGAGTAGTGTAATGAGGATACGCCATCACAAGGCATAAAAAAGTAACATGACCTGTGTTGTTGGAATGCACCGGATTCCAATCAGCTCAATGCCTGACCCATAAGATTATACTGCCGGAATGCATACGATTCCGGTCAGTGACTCATGAAAAAGCATGTTTTTTACGTTGTTGGAATGCACCAGATTCCAATCAACACAGTACTGTCTTGTTCCTTCTTAATGATACATGTTGATAAATGTTTCTCCATCCTTAAGCGAGATAGTTCCTGTTTTTTATGGAAGGAATAAAATGCCGGCAAATTAAATTAGCTTGTATCTCTTAAATTAGATAGGCAAGTATTGCATTACGTATAGTGTCAAAAGTACATTCAAGACTGATACAGCTATACAAGTCATTGTAGTGCGCGCACCAGATAAGAAGAGGATTATTTTTAGGAAAGTTTCGTCGACAAAGGGGTAAATAGAAAGGAACGTAGTGTCTGGATACTCTAGGGGGAACCGCAAAAAACAAGCGGCTGAGGAGGTCCGCAGAATCAATTTCTCCAATAATGAGCTTATGGATGAACAATACCCCCAGTAATATTCTCCAATTTTCCAGAGTGGGTACGTTATTAAGAAGAAGTCTACTTCTGTATGGAGGAACGTGGAGACTTGAGTCCCAATTAAGGCCGCGCAATGCAAATATCAAAAATTGCTTTTGAACTGACTCAAGACGCTTTTTGAGAAACAGGGGACCAAACGCATGAGCAATACTCGAGTGTTGGACGAACCAGCGATGTGTAAAGAACCTTAGTGAGGTACGGATCATCGAACTCTTTAGCCCATCATTTAACAAATCCAAGTAAACCCTTTGTTGGCTATAGATGAAACATGCATGTTAAAATTCAATTTCGGATCAAAAAGGACACCTAGATCATTTGCAATCTATATACGCTCCAAAGATTTCAATGCTGGCTTCTCTCGGTGAAATGTCATATGCTTACATTTAGAGCAATTTAAAGCTAGTAAATTTGTTGTGCACCAACATTGGAACGAGTCCAAGTCGGCCTGAAGAAGATCCAAGGAACTCAAATCGGTAGGACAGTAAGTGTAGCAAAGTTTTACATCATCCGCATACATTATAGTATGGGAATATAATATTGTCTGTGGCAAGTCATTAATGAAACGGGCAAAGAGCAAAGGGCCTAGATGACTTCCCTGGGGTACGCCAGAGGAAACTCCGAACGATTCCGACAGATTGCACTTGAACAGGATTTTTTGTGTCCGGTTAGAAAGATAGCTTTTCAGCCACATTAATAGGTGAAACGGAAAGCCCAGTAAATCAAGCTTATGAATAAGCAACTCATGGTTGACGGTATCAAATGCTTTGCTGAAGTCCGTGTAGATGACATCTGTTTACTTGTTCGCTAAAAATCCTTCCATAACTATTATAGAGGTGAATACAAGCAAATTTGTAGTGGTTGACCTTTGACGAATAAAAAAAGACTTTAGGACTGACTGAAAGTTTAGCAATACCCCTGTAGTTTTCAACTTTTGACCTATTACCTTTTTTATGCAGGGGTATAATAAAAGACTGCTTCCAAAGTGCCGGGAATGACACAGATCCCAGAGATAGCTCAAATAATTTTAAAATAGGCTCATACATGTTTTCGGCGCAGTACCTAAGCACGCAACTAGGAACACCGTCCGGTCTCGGAGAAAAGGTGGGCTTCAAAGATTGAAGACTCTGAAGAACAATATTACCATCAATAGCAGGATTCCTAATGTAAATCGAGCTATCTAAGCGATAGGGATATTGACCGGAATGAAAACCACTGGATGAATACGTGGACTTAAAGAACTCAGAAAATAGTTCAGCAACGTCGTCATCAGTGCAAGCTTTTTTACCTCCAAAGGTTAATGGAGAAGGATACCCAGAAGTTTTCCGCTTTGAATTTACGAAACTGTAAAACTTTTTTGGATTTCTAGAAAATTGGGCTTTACAACAACTCAAGTAATTTTTATAACAAAGCTGATTAAGACGGTGAAATTTAGAACGAGCTACTAGATATTTAGAGAGGTCTGCAGATGCTCCAGATTTCTTTAATCTCTTATAAAGCCTAGATTTAATGTTATTAAGTCTGATAAGTTGCCTTGAAAACCAAGGGGGCTTATTCGAACATAGCGTATGGCGAGTAGGAATGCAGGTATCAAAGAAGTCATCAACCAATCATGGGAAGCCAACAGATCATTGAGCATAGTGAAATTCGCTTTGTAGAAGCATCTAGATCGGGGACGAGACTGTACTTGAATCCTACGGGGTAGGCTGATATCAAGTGATATCTCTAGCGTAGGGTGAATAGGGTCTTCTGGAAGAGATAAAGGTGGTATTTGCGTAAGGGCAGTACCCACCGAGCCATCCACAAATACTAAATCCAGCATTTTATTTCCACTATTTGGAACACATTTAATCTGTAAAAGAGATGAGTCTAACAAGCAATTGAGAAACTCATGTTGAGCAGTGGGAGTTAAAAAGTTTGAATCACTTATATTAACCCAATTAACTGTTGGCAAGTTAAAGTTACCAACAACAACAAGTCGATCGTTATCTCCCAACTGCGAATGTAAATCGCAGATGGCCGAGCTATGACTAGCACAAACATCCATATCCGAACGAGGTGGTATATACGAACAGCAAACAATTACGCTATAGCTACCGAATGAAAGCCTAACTGCTATGAATTCGATATGAGAGATATTGTCCAGCGAAATCAACTCAGATGATAGGTTAGATTCAACAGCAATAAGGACACCTCCCGCTCTAGAGATGCGATCACGCCGATAAACAGCATATTTATTTGAAAAAACCTCAGAATTGTAATTATCAGGCTTTAGCCAGGTCTCCGTAAAAGCTACAACTTGTGCAGAAAAGTCGAAAGAATCAAGGAAGAATGAACAAGTTTTGATCGTAAACCACGAAAATTTTGGTAATTAATGAGAAGACGGAACAGATCAGCAATTACCTTTGTGTTGTTATTACTGTGTTCGTCATACCGTTTTTTGGCTGTAATAAAACAGGCTCGGCCCTCGCCTTTCTTGTGAACAAGTGAACCACAGTATGCTTAGGACAAAAAGAGGAATCAAGTACCTTATCGAAATATTCATCTGAAAGGGATAATTTAAATGAGGATATGTCTCTCTCATATTTAAAGTTAAATTTATACACATTGATGTTACTAGTGGGTGCACACCAAGTTTAGAGCAAACGTAATGAGCAATGTCATTTTCGGTAAGCGAGGCGTGTAATCGGGACACAAATACAGCCCTACGAGGTGGCACGGCAGTCACCTGCAAAGGAGTAGCGGATAGTGCACCAGAGAGCTGGGAAGGTGCGGCCGTTATAGAACAGTTGACAGAAAACGCATTGCTTGACCTAGCGTTGGTTATTGAGCCCGTCAAAGAAGTACTATTTTTTCCAGGTACACTTGTATCGCCAGCAACAACCCCAGTATCGGTAACTGTTATTGTTGGAGCTAAAGATACCGGTGGAGGTGTAGGATGAATTGGGGAGTCCAGCGAAATCAACATTGGCGACGTAGAACAAACAGCCGCAAAGGTATCACTATTAGTTCGTGCATCGTTTAATTTGCCAGAGATCGTCTCACTGGAAGTCTCGACACAGCCTTGTGGAGATTCCTGAGCTGTATTGTTCATAACGTCTCTGGTAAGCCTGTTCGTATCAGTCAACGCGGTTGAAGGGACATTCGTAGGAGGACAGCTTTGCCCCTGACTCGAAGACAAGTTGGAGTCATTGTTGGGCATACATTTCTTACGTTTTGGGGATTCAGAAATCACTTTCAATTTTTTAAAGTGAGCCTCCATCGTTTTGAATCTTTCGTTAAGGTCACGAAACCCAATAAAAATGTTGTTGAACTCTTTCTGAGTTTGCCTCATAAAAGCTCGCATGTCATTTTCTACGGAACGACAATCATGACATGTCCAGTTCAGTCCAATTTTGCTGGATATTAGGTCAACCACCCGACCACCTATGTGAGAGAAACCGGCACAGATAACATGAGCCATATTATCACAGAGCCAACAACAAACATAAGTATCACCACGGGAAATTTTCTTTTGATTGGCGCACTTCTTGACACAACAATCCAACATAATTGCAAAGTTAAACAAACCCACATTTCAGCTGTTAATTTTATATACTTTGTGAATTCATTAGTTTATGTACAATAATTTTATTTTCATTATGTTGATTTTTCAAATATCAAAAATTTTCATTCTGTTGAAAATATTTATAAAATGAAAACATAAATTTAGGCGTGTTAATTAAAATAAAAAAGTGGTTTCAATATACTACATTTTGCGATCCTACCAGCCAACAACGCCTATTTACAACGAAAATGTATACAATTTTATGTTGATATCGAAAAACAGAAAAACAGTCGGGACGTAGTAAAAATATAAATTGTGTTTTTGTGTGTGGTCCTCTAAGTTATGCCGCCGTGGTGTGATGGTAGCGTCCGCCGCCATCCACACCGAAGATCCTGGGTTCACGCCCCGGGAAAAGCAACATCAAAATTTAGAAACAAGTGTTTTCAATTAGAAGACAATTTTTCTAAGCGGCAGTGTTTAGCAAGCACTCCGAGTGTATTTCTGCCATGAAAAGCTCTCAGTGAAAACTCATCTTCCTTGCAGATGCCGTTCGGAGTCAGGATAAAACAAGTAGGTCCTGTCCCGCCAATTTGTAGGAAAAATTAAAAGTAGCACGACGCAATTGGTAGAGAAGCTCGGCCTAAATCTCTTCGGAGGTTTTTATGAATTATGAATTGAATTACCGAATAACCAACTAAAAACTTTCATGCATCCATCAGTCAATCTGATTTTTAACCTTAAATTTTAAAGATTTGACATTCCTAAACTGACCTGCGATAAATAAGCGCAGCGGCTAACCGCAAAGGCGTTGCGAATAATGTCTATACAATTTATGTGAATGTACCTACACAGAACAGGGATGATAAATGGATTTTTTCATTTTGTACCAAACGAGGAACAAAAATGTACCAAATCATCCAAAAATGTGCCAAAAGTCTTCGGATTTGAATTTGAACCAAACTAGAGCTATATTCTGCTTCTTTATCTAAAAACTGTTTTTAGTCAGGAAACTTTCTAACACAAATTAAAGGTAGTATAACAGGGAAATATGATTTATGAAGAAATACTTTTCAGGTAAAAATAATAAAAGACGTTTATCGATTGAAGCGTACAATTATATACATATCTAAAAACATTTCTCTATTGAGTACCAGTCAGGAATATAAAATTAATATTTAAAAAAAATAATAGCTGCATGCAATGCAAAAACGTTTCATAAAAACATTTTAGGTTCAAGAGCTTTAGATTTATGTATAAGAGTTGACAAATTGTCGCGCACATCTATACTAATAACTCATGTTTCAATCACTACATTAACAGTTCTTCTTCTTTGAGTTCTTTAAATACAAGTGCATAACTAAAGGCACAATACTATTTGTTTCACTGCTTAAAATACTTTCTGGTGAAAGCTTTGCAGCCCACAACAAAGTTCTATCATTCAAATTTACTTTCTTTAATAAAGTACTACAAAATTGTATATAAAATTGTTTATCACAGCTCTTAAATATGTGTACGTCATCTTTTTCGAAAAGGTTGTTTGATAGAATAATATCCACATTTACACCGCAGTAAAGTTGATCTGGGGTTAAGTGATTTTCGTCTGAATCAATATTTAACATCCAAATAGGACTGGAGTCTAAATAAAATTTTTGTATGAAATTTTTAATTTGGTAATAAGTAAATATATGCCAATATCTTCAGACTGCATTTCTATATTCACATTATTTATTTCACTTAAAGTATAACAAGGAAATGTAAAATATACTTTATAAACAGGACTTTGAAAAATTTCAGATATAAAGTTAATATTTGATTGCTGCTTTTATTTTCAAATCCGTAAAAATAAAAATAATACTTGAGGGCATCCCATTGTTCAAGAATTCTATCTATCTTGTCTAGAAAGCCGCCTTGTGTGTGTGTTCTTGAAAACTCTGAAAGTCTGCCCTCCTAAGGGGGCTGTTACAAAAATGATAGTTTACGTCCTTTAAAAATTTATCAATTTTGTTGGGAAATACATCACAAGCGGCCATTGAAGCTAAATTTAAAATGTGACAAACACTTCCATTAGCATGCAGATTTGGAACAACTTGCTTCAGCCTTGCATGCACTCCGCTTTTTGCTCCCATCATCACCGAGGAATTGTGGGCAGTGAAATCAATAATTTTTTCAAGTGGTATTGACTGGTCTTTCAAAGATTTAATAATGGCATTAAAAATACCCTCCGTGCTTCTGTCTGTCAAAGGTATCAAATCTAAAAATCTAACAATGCTCTTTTTATCAAAAATTCGAATCGAAACTGCCAAATTTTTTGATTGCATACATCAGTCGTTTCATCTATTATTAGAGAGTAATAATTCTTCTAACAAAATGCAATTATGGATTTATAATTTTCTGGCCCTGTTATCTGAGTTATTTTTTTCTCTGCTTTAATTCTATTGATGCACAATTTGTTCACAATTTTAGAATCAGTTATGCTATTTTTCATAAGCATATTTAAATGATCCATAATTGCATGTGGCAAATTGTGCCCGCCAACAAAACAACTGAACTATATATTTTCTTCGAAAAATTTACAAATTTTTTGTACATTCAGAGCTGCTTTGCAAATGACTTGAAGTGTAGTAATGTATTTTACAAAAATGTTCCAAATATGTCAATTTAGTACCAACGTGCTTTCGGGAAGCGTAATGTACCAAAAAAAGTACAAATGTACCTTGATTATCATCACTGACACAGAATAATCATCGATCGACAATTTGTATTACTGCGTATTTATGTAAACTGAGTTTATTGATGAGCTGTTAATAGCTAAAAACAAACTTGCCATTCTGTGCGTTTTTAGGAAAGCCCTTATTAGTTGGAAATTTCATAAATGTAATTATCAACAACTAAACCAAAAAATCAATAAAATAACAACAACAGTAGTAACCTAATCAAAGAATGGTGCATTGTTTCAAACAACGGAAAGATCGAGAGCAACCTTTTAAGTACTATATTATCATAATACTAGACTGCAGAAGATCGCCAACGTTTTTACAACAGTTTTTTGAAAAATAAATATATTTTTTGGGTTTTGGGGAGTGTGTTGGTCGAAAAATTGACCCTTTCGCCATTTTTTTCGCAGGCTCGAAAATTATCTTTCTGGGTATGCGTGGTGGAACTTTTTTTCCTGAGCCCAAATCCTATCGAAAAATCGATGGCGCGATATCTGTTAATTTTCGTCCATACAAATCGACCCAGTTTAATGCACATACCTTTAGATACACCATCAAAAGCCATTGCATAAAAATCAGTTACAGCAACAAACTGAATATTCGCTAGTAGTTTGACAACGATATCATTTTTTATGTATGTATATGTATACTAGGGTGGAGTGATACACTTTTTTTTTTTTTTTTTTTTTTTGTAATGGCCTAGCAAGGAAAAGTTGTCTTTATAAGAGTGAACCAAACCACTGAATATTATTTTCGTAGGATGGCGTTTGGAGGTGCAAGAAGTTGAGCAAAATAATCGCGATTTTACAAAGCTTATTATTTACATATTTATTTTATTTCTTTTTTAATACACATAACTTTAGTAAAATTACCTATTATAACTAATAACGACAAATTTTAAATGGTGTTTTACAGTTATTTGTTGATAATAGTAATGAGTATTCTAAAAAGGCGTGGACCTTAGTTCTATAGGTGAACGCCTTTTCGATATCGCCATAAAGGTAGACCAGGGGTGACTCTAGAATTTGTTTGTACGATATAGCTATCAAATGATAGGTGTTAATTAGTATTTTAAAAAGGCGTGGCCCTTAGTTCTATAGGTGGACGCCGTTTAGAGATATCGCCATAAAGGTGGACCAGGACTGACTCTAGAATTTGTTTGTACGATATGGCTATCAAATGATAGGTGGTAATGAGTTTTTTGAAAAGGTGTGGGCCTTAGTTCTATAGGTGAACGCCTTTTCGAGATATCGCCATAAAGGTAGACCAGGGGTGACTCTAGAATTTGTTTGTACGATATGGCTACCAAATGATAGGTGTTAATGAGTATTTTAAAAAGGCGTGGGCCTTAGTTCTATAGGTGAACGCCTTTTCGAGATATCGCCATAAAGGTGGACCAGGGGTTACTCTAGAATTTGTTTGTACGCTATGGGTATCAAATGAAAGGTGCTAGTGAGCATTTTAAAAGGGAGTGGGCCTTAGTTCTATAGGTGGAAGCCGTTTAGGGATATCGCCATAAAGGTGGACCAGGGCTGACTCTAGAATTTGTTTGTACGATATGGCTATCAAATGATAGGTGTTAATGAGTATTTTAAAAAGGCGTGGGCCTTAGTTCTATAGGTGAACGCCTTTTCGAGATATCGCCATAAAGGTAGACCAGGGGTGACTCTGGAATTTTTTTGTACGATACGGGTATCAAATGAAAGGTGTTAATGAGTATTTTAAAAGGGAGTGGGCCTTAGTTCTATAGGTGGACACCTTTTCAAGATATCGCCATAAAGGTGGACCAAGGGTGACTCTAGAATGCGTTTGTACAATATGGGTATCAAACGAAAAGTATTAATGAGTATTATAAAAGGGAGTGGGCCTTAGTTCTATAGTGGACGACTTTTCGAGATATCGCCATAAAGGTGGACCAGGGGTGACTCTAGAATTTGTTTGTACGATATGGGTATCAAATGATAGGTGTTAATGAGCATTTTAATAGGCGTGGGCCTTAGTTCTATAGGTGAACGCCTTTTCGATATCGCCATAAAGGTAGACCAGGGGTGACTCTAGAATTTGTTTGTACGATATGGCTATCAAATGATAGGTGTTAATGAGTATTTTAAAAAGGCGTGGACCTTAGTTCTATAGGTGGACGCCGTTTAGAGATATCGCCATAAAGGTGGACCAGGGCTGACTCTAGAATTTGTTTGTACGATATGGCTATCAAATGATAGGTGGTAATGAGTTTTTTGAAAAGGTGTGGGCCTTAGTTCTATAGGTGAACGCCTTTGCGAGATATCGCCATAAAGGTAGACCAGGGGTGACTCTAGAATTTGTTTGTACGACATGGCTACCAAATGATAGGTGTTAATGAGTATTTTAAAAAGGCGTGGGCCTTAGTTCTATAGGTGAACGCCTTTTCGAGATATCGCCATAAAGGTGGACCAGGGGTTACTCTAGAATTTGTTTGTACGCTATGGGTATCAAATGAAAGGTGCTAATGAGCATTTTAAAAGGGAGTGGGCCTTAGTTCTATAGGTGGAAGCCGTTTAGGGATATCGCCATAAAGGTGGACCAGGGCTGACTCTAGAATTTGTTTGTACGATATAGCTATCAAATGATAGGTGTTACTGAGTATTTTAAAAAGGCGTGGGCCTTAGTTCTATAGGTGAACGCCTTTTCGAGATATCGCCATAAAGGTAGACCAGGGGTGACTCTGGAATTTGTTTGTACGATACGGGTATCAAATGAAAGGTGTTAATGAGTATTTTAAAAGGGAGTGGGCCTTAGTTAAGGTGGACACCTTTTCAAGATATCGCCCCAAAGGTGGACCAGGGGTGACTCTAGAATGCGTTTGTACAATATGGGTATCAAACATAAAGTATTAATGAGTATTATAAAACGGAGTGGGCCTTAGTTCTATAGTGGACGACTTTTCGAGATATCGCCATAAAGGTGGACCAGGGGTGACTCTAGAATTTGTTTGTACGATATGGGTATCAAATGAAAGGTGCTAATGAGTATTTTAAAAGGGAGTGGGCCTTAGTTTTATAGGTGGACGCCATTTAGGGATATCGCCATAAAGGTGGGCCAGGGCTGACTCTAGAATTAGGTGTTAATGATTATTTTAACAAGTAAGGGCGGGACTGTCTTCTTCTGTGCCGAAGACTTCATACCTTTCATGAATGGGGCTGAACACTACGATCAAATCCTTTAAGTTCATCAGTTGCATGCTTGGCAATATATTTGATGAAATCATCAGCTTCACGACCTTCACGAATGAAATGATGACTTTCAAACGGTACGGTTGTGTTTATTTCTGCTCCTCGAATTTTACATTTTAAAATGGTAAAACTATATTCAAATACTTTTTAAGAATAAATAATGTGTGAGACAGAGACTCAAAAAGCGGAATCAGAAGTTGGTTTCAAGAATATTATACCAAATAAAGTTTGATTTTTAAATTTAATATATTTGCGAGAAAGTGACTCTAAATAAAGAAAGCAAAACGCATACACTTACAAAGTTTGATACATATATATACATATATTCATTCTATATAAAAAATGGAGAGTAAATGCGACAAGTGCAAAAGTACAATACGTGGAGAAGTGTCAAAAATTCGTTGCGAAGGGGTGTGTGGGAAATATTATCATTTATCACCAAAATGCTCTGGCATAGACCAATACAGTGTTAATAAATTAGAAGAATGTGAAATGCTTAGATTTATGTGTATTGATTGTGTGCAGTATGTTCATAACGTAGATGACATTCTAAAAGATATGCAGATGGTAGTGAGCAAAAATGGCAAACAACTATCTGAGTACAGGAATGAATTTGATAATGCTCTCAAGAAACATGAAAGAGAAATAAAGCAAGTTTTAAAAGCAGTGGAAGTTGCATTTAGCGACAGAATTAAGGCAATGCAAAAAGCGCAAGAATCATGCGAAAAGAGTGTTGTAGAAGTGAACAAAATACGGGAAATTGCTGAAGGCTTTAAGCGAAGTAGCGAGCAGGTCTGTGATGAATTGGAAACAAACAAGGATGACAATAAGAGAATGATTGAAGAAATAAGTAAAGAGAATAAAAAAATGTGCAATGAAATAAAGAAAAATGTTAATAGTGTTGAAGCCAAAGTGTCATACGCAGCGATAACAAAAAATGATGGACAAAAAAAAGAATCATCCCTTAATTGTCAAGCCGAATAAAAGGCAAAATATAGAAATAACCAAAACTGACCTAAACTCGAAAGTTGATCCTAAAGGGCTGCAAATAACTAATATAGTAGCAAGGCAAAGCGGAGTTGTTATTGTTGAAAGTGAAAATGACCATGAGCGTGACAAAATAAAAAATGCCATTGAGAATAATCTGGGAAATAACTATGAGGTTAAAAAAGTGAAACCAGCAGTCATGGTGACTGGTATAAATTTTAAATATAGCGACGAGGAACTGGTACAAAGAATTAAACGACAAAACATTTGTTTAAGTGAAACGGACATCAAAATTGTTAAGCAATATGAAGTGAAAAAGAACGCGAAAAACTATTATAATGCCGTGATAGAAATGAATGTTGAAGCGTTCGCAAATGTACTAGCTGGAGAAAGGCTTAATGTAGGTTGGGAACGTTGCCGAGTATATGATGCAGTGCAGGTTTTGTGTTGTTTTAAGTTCAAAGGTTTCAATCATAAAGCTAAAGACTGTAAAGAAACGGAAGTGTGCACTAAATGTCATGGCGCCCATTCTTCCAAATAATGCAATGAGACAGCAATTAATAAATGTATCAACTGCATTAGAGCAAACAAAAATCTAAATATGGGATTAGATATAAACCACGATACTATGGATAGATTTTGCCCTGTATATCAGCAGAAGCTGAATGTTAGGAAAAAACATATGGCATACTAGCAACAAACCAAATATACTGTGACTATATCACGGAAAACTAAAGCGTATACTACACGTACTAAGGAAGGCTGTGTACTGCAGTGCATATATCTTAATATTAATAGTATTGTTTCAAATAAAGTAGAACTAGAACGTCTTATGGAAGTTAAACAACCAGCCTTAGTAGTGTGCTCCGAAACATGTACAACAGATAATATAATGGACTCCGAATTAAATATTTCTACATATAAATTAATCCGTTGTGATTCACACAGTAGGCACACGGGCGGTGTGTTATTTTATATACATGAACAAGTAGAATTCAACGTTGTATGCAATAAGTCTTTCGACATGAACATATGGTGTATTATTATAAAAATTAAAAAATGCGCTCTAAAGTGGAAACTTGGAGTAATCTACCACTCACCTAGTAGCAGCGATGCAGATTTTGTTAAATATTTAAATGAGATCGTCACAGAGCACCTTAAAGATTCGGAAAATAATCTAATTATTGGGGACTTTAATATAAACATGAATATACCATCCACGTACTCTAACCAGCTTAGAAGTGTGTTTGCACAAATGGCCATGGTACAAAAAATTGATTTTAATACGAGAGTAACGGAGCACTCAGCTACAAAAATTGACCTACTATTTGCCAATAATGACCAGATCAAAATTGAATGTGCCAGCGAATATAAAATATCTGATCATGAGACAATCTGCTTTCAGATACCTACTTCAAAATATTGCAGAATGAGAAAATATGCTAATGCTGTCTGTTGGGAGAACTACAGCGCGGAGAACCTGATAAATCTGCTGCGGATATGTGATATAAGTTCTATATCTAATATAGTGTTAGAAAATAGGGTTCAGGCTTTGAATGATATCTTGTCTGAAGCCATGCAAACGTTGACGTACGAGAAGAGGATCAATATAAAATTGCGAAATAAGTGGTACGACCGTGAACTAACAGTACTACATAAAAGAAAATTTGAATTATATAAAATTGCGATTAGCACAGGTCACTGGGATGATTATAATGCCGTTAAAAAAATATATAAAAAAAAACAATAATACTTAAAAAGAAGAAATACATGGAAGATCAAGTGATTATTAATAAAGGAAATATGAAATCCATGTGGAAATGTTTGAAAGATGCTGTGGAACTTGCAGATAATAAAGAGCATATTAAAAAAATAGTATTTAAAGGTGAATGTCTAGAAAATAGCAACGATATAGCTAATGTCTTGAATTGTTACTTTGTTCAGAGCATAATTCAAATCAATGATAGTATTGAAACAATTGAACTTGTTGATGAAAGTGAAACAACCAACTCGGTAGCAACATTTGAGCTCACCAGTATCGAGTTAGAAGATATAATGAACATAACAAAATCATTTAAAAACAAATATGGCGGTAAAAACCTATTGTCAGAGGGTGTTATCAAGGACTCTATGGTGTACATTGCACACTTATATAAGGACATTATAAACGAATCGTTTGATAGTGGCATTGTTCCCAGCTGCTGGAAGATATCCACAATAATACCAGTGGCAAAAGTAAAAAATACAATGAAACCTGACGAGCTGCGTCCGATTAATACCCTACCTATTGATGAAAAAATTATGGAAACAGTGGTGAAACAGCAACTAGTAGCATACCTAGACGATCATAATATAATCATACCAGAGCAATCAGGCTTCAGGAAAGGCCACTCCTGCGAAACAGCATTGAATATGGTAATTGCAGAGAGGAAAGAGGCTGTTGCTGATAAAAAAAGTAGTAGTATCTTGCTTCTTAGACTTAAAGAGGGCGTTTGAAACAATCGATCGAAATGAATTGCTGAAGTTAGTGGATAAAATTGGGATCAAGGGAAAAGCTTTGGAATGGTTTCGTAGTTACCTCAGTAACAGAAAGCAGAGGACGGTAATTGGAGACGCAGTTTCATCGGTTGTTGATGTTAACATTGGGCTGCCACAAGGCTCAGTACTTGCTCCGATATTGTTTATAATTTACATCAATGATATAAAAACTTGCTTAAGAAATTGTAAAATAAGTCTTTTTGCGGATGATGCATTAGTTAGCATTAGTGACAAAAATGTAGATTGCGCTGTCATGAAAATACAAGAAGACTTAAATAATTTATTTAAGTGGCTATGCAGTAGAAAGCTAAAACTTAATATTGATAAAACCAAGTATATGATATTTAACAAGAACCATAATAACTTAATCCAGTCTTGTCTGAAAATAAAAACCAATGCAATTGAAAGAGTAGGTCAAATGAAGTACCTAGGTGTAATAATTGATGAGAAACTAAGTTTCACAGAACACATGAATCATTTAGAGAAGAAAATTGCACAGAAAATAGGATTTATGTATCGAACATGTAAGCATATTAGCCAACATCATAAAATATTAGTATATAGATCAATTGTAGAACCACATTTTATTTACTGCCCATCAATACTACTAGTAACAAATGATACGTTAATTAATAAGCTCCAAATACAGCAAAACAAAGCAATGCGTTTGATACTAAAATGCTCTTATAGAACATCAAAAAGTATTATGCTTCCTATGTTAAATTGGCTTAGTATTAAGCAATTAATCTGTTATTACTCTTTGAAGTTTATACATTACATAACACAGGGAATGTTACCAAATTATCTGAGTGATAGGATACAGTACAATTATGAGATCCATAACTATGGAACTAGGAGTAGCAGAAATTTAAGACTGCCCAAAGTAAGAACCGAGTTCGCAAAAAAGACCTTAGAATACGTAGGCTATAAAATGTATAATGAACTACCAGCAGAGATAAAAGACTGTGAAAACGTTGTTAAGTTTAAAGAAAAACTATTTCTATATTGTAAAAATTTAAATATTTAATACTAGTTAAACAATAAATTCACTCATTTCTTTTTAATGAAATAGTTTTAAGAAACAATTATGAACTTTGTAAACTGTACTATACAATGAATTAGGCTTTTTTGGCCGTAATAAATAAAATAATAATAATAATAACAATAATCTTATCCCGTTCGTAATCTCCAAATAATCGGATGTATAAGATAAGAAATATATAGTGAACAGATGTACATAACTAAACGATTTTTAAGATAAATATAAAATAAACAAGTAAGGAAGGTTAAGTTCGGATGTAACCGAACATTACATACTCAGTTGAGAGCTATGGTGACAACATAAGGGAAAATAACCATGTAGGAAAATGAACCGAGGTAACCCTGGAATGTGTTTGTACGACATGTGTATCAAATGAAAGGTATTAAAGAGTATTTTATGAGGGAGTGGGCCATAGTTCTATATGTGGACGCCATTTAGGGATATCGCCATAAAGGTGGATGAGGCTTGACTCTACAATTTGTTTGTACGATATGGGTATCAAATCAAAGGTGTTAAAGAGTATTTTAAAAGGGAGTGATCCTTAGTTCCATAGGTGGACGCCGTTTCGAGATATCGCCATAAAGGTGGACCAGGGGTGACTCTAGAATTTGTTTGTACGATATGGCTATCAAATGATAGGTGTTAATGAGTATTTTAAAAAGGCGTGGGCCTTAGTTCTATAGGTGAACGCCTTTTCGAGATATCGCCATAAAGGTAGACCAGGGGTGACTCTAGAATTTGTTTGTACGATATGGCTATCAAATGATAGGTGTTAATGAGTATTTTAAAAAGGCGTGGGCCTTAGTTCTATAGGTGAACGCCTTTTCGAGATATCGCCATAAAGGTAGACCAGGGGTGACTCTAGAATTTGTTTGTACGATATGGCTATCAAATGATAGGTGTTAATGAGCATTTTAATAGGCGTGGGCCTTAGTTCTATAGGTGAACGCCTTCTCGAGATATCGCCATAAAGGTAGACCAGGGGTGACTCTAGAATTTGTTTGTACGATATGGCTATCAAATGATAGGTGTTAATGAGTATTTTAAAAAGGCGTGGCCCTTAGTTCTATATGTGGACACCGTTTAGGGATATCGCCATAAAGGTGGACGAGGGCTGACTCTAGAATTTGTTTGTACGATATGGCTATCAAATGATAGGTGGTAATGAGTTTTTTGAAAAGGTGTGGGCCTTAGTTCTATAGGTGAACGCCTTTTCGAGATATCGCCATAAAGGTAGACCAGGGGTGACTCTAGAATTTGTTTGTACGATATGGCTACCAAATGATAGGTGTTAATGAGTATTTTAAAAAGGCGTGGGCCTTATTTCTATAGGTGAACGCCTTTTCGAGATATCGCCATAAAGGTGGACCAGGGGTGACTCTAGAATTTGTTTGTACGATATGGGCATCAAATGAAAGGTGCTAATGAGCATTTTAAAAGGGAGTGGGCCTTAGTTCTATAGGTGGAAGCCGTTTAGGGATATCGCCATAAAGGTGGACCAGGGCTGACTCTAGAATTTGTTTGTACGATATGGCTATCAAATGATAGGTGTTAATGAGTATTTTAAAAAGGCGTGGGCCTTAGTTCTATAGGTGAACACCTTTTCGAGATATCGCCATAAAGGTAAACCAGGGGTGACTCTGGAATTTGTTTGTACGATACGGGTATCAAATGAAAGGTGTTAATGAGTATTTTAAAAGGGAGTGGGCCTTAGTTCTATAGGTGGACACCTTTTCGAGATATCGCCATAAAGGTGTACCAGGGGTGACTCTAGAATGCGTTTGTACAATATGGGTATCAAACGAAAGGTATTAATGAGTATTATAAAAGGGAGTGGGCCTTAGTTCTATAGTGGACGACTTTTCGAGATATCGTCATAAAGGTGTACCAGGGGTGACTCTAGAATTTGTTTGTACGATATGGGTATCAAATGAAAGGTGCTAATGAGTATTTTAAAAGGGAGTGGGCCTTAGTTCTATAGGTGGACGCCATTTAGGGATATCGCCATAAAGGTGGACCAGGGCTGACTCTAGAATTTGTTTGTACGATATGGGTATCAAATGATAGGTGTTAATGAGTATTTTAACAAGTAAGGGCGGGACTGTCTTCGGCTGTGCCGAAGACTTCATACCTTTCATGAATGGGGCTGAACAATAATCTTATCCCGTTCGTAATCTCCAAATAATCGGATGTATAAGATAAGAAATATATAGTGAACAGATGTACATAACTAAACGATTTTTAAGATAAGTATAAAACAAACAAGTAAGGAAGGTTAAGTTCGGATGTAACCGAACATTACATACTCAGTTGAGAGCTATGGTGACAACATAAGGGAAAATAACCATGTAGGAAAATGAACCGAGGGTAACCCTGGAATGTGTTTGTATGACATGTGTATCAAATTAAAGGTATTAAAGAGTATTTTATGAAGGAGTGGGCCATAGTTCTATAGATGGACGCCATTTAGGGATATCGCCATAAAGGTGGATGAGGCTTGACTCTACAATTTGTTTGTACGATATGGGTATCAAACGAAAGGTGTTAATGAGGATTTCAAAAGGGCGTGGGGCTTATTTCTATAGGTGGACGCCTTTTCGAGATATCGCCATAAAAATAGACCAGGGATGACTCTAGAATGTGTTTGTATGATATGGGTATCAAATGAAAGGTGTTAATGAATATTTTAAAAGGGCGTGGGCCTTAGTTCTATAGGTGGACGCCGTTTAGGGATATCGCCATAAAGGTGGACCAGGGCTGACTCTAGAATTTGTTTGTACGATATGGCTATCAAATGATAGGTGTTAATGAGTATTTTAAAAAGGCGTGGGCCTTAGTTCTATAGGTGAACGCCTTCTCGAGATATCGCCATAAAGGTAGACCAAAGGTGACTCTAGAATTTGTTTGTACGATATGGCTATCAAATGATAGGTGTTAATGAGTATTTTAAAAAGGCGTGGCCCTTAGTTCTATATGTGGACACCGTTTAGGGATATCGCCATAAAGGTGGACGAGGGCTGACTCTAGAATTTGTTTGTACGATATGGCTATCAAATGATAGGTGGTAATGAGTTTTTTGAAAAGGCGTGGGCCTTAGTTCTATAGGTGAACGTCTTTTCGAGATATCGCCATAAGGGTAGACCAGGGGTGACTCTAGAATTTGTTTGTACGATATGGCTACCAAATGATAGGTGTTAATGAGTATTTTAAAAAGGCGTGGGCCTTAGTTCTATAGGTGAACGCCTTTTCGAGATATCGCCATAAAGGTAAACCAGGGGTGACTCTGGAATTTGTTTGTACGATACGGGCCTTAGTTCTATAGGTGAACGCCTTTTCGAGATATCGCCATAAAGGTGGACCAGGGGTGACTCTAGAATTTGTTTGTACGATATGGGCTTCAAATGAAAGGTGCCAATGAGCATTTTAAAAGGGAGTGGGCCTTAGTTCTATAGGTGGAAGCCGTTTAGGGATATCGCCATAAAGGTGGACCATAGCTGACTCTAGAATTTGTTTGTACGATATGGCTATCAAATGATAGGTGTTAATGAGTATTTTAAAAAGGCGTGGGCCTTAGTTCTATAGGTGAACGCCTTTTCGAGATATCGCCATAAAGGTAAACCAGGGGTGACTCTGGAATTTGTTTGTACGATACGGATATCAAATGAAAGGTGTTAATGAGTATTTTAAAAGGGAGTGGGCCTTAGTTCTATAGGTGGAAACCTTTTCGAGATATCGCCATTTAATAGGCGTGGGCCTTAGTTCTATAGGTGAACGCCTTCTCGAGAAATCGCCATAAAGGTAGACCAGGGGTGACTCTAGAATTTGTTTGTACGATATGGCTATCAAATGATAGGTGTTAATGAGTATTTTAAAAAGGCGTGGCCCTTAGTTCTATATGTGGACACCGTTTAGGGATATCGCCATAAAGGTGGACGAGGGCTGACTCTAGAATTTGTTTGTACGATATGGCTATCAAATGATAGGTGGTAATGAGTTTTTTGAAAAGGTGTGGGCCTTAGTTCTATAGGTGAACGCCTTTTCGAGATATCGCCATAAAGGTAAACCAGGGGTGACTCTGGAATTTGTTTGTACGATACGGGTATCAAATGAAAGGTGTTAATGAGTATTTTAAAAGGGAGTGGGCCTTAGTTCTATAGGTGGACACCTTTTCGAGATATCGCCATAAAGGTGGACCAGGGGTGACTCTAGAATGCGTTTGTACGATATGGGTATCAAATGAAAGGTGCTAATGAGTATTTTAAAAGGAAGTGGGCCTTAGTTCTATAGGTGGACGCCATTTAGGGATATCGCCATAAAGGTGGACCAGGGCTGACTCTAGAATTTGTTTGTACGATATGGGTATCAAATTATAGGTGTTAATGAGTATTATAAAAGGGAGTGGGCCTTAGTTCTATAGTGGACGACTTTTCGAGATATCGCCATAAAGGTGTACCAGGGGTGACTCTAGAATTTGTTTGTACGATATGGGTATCAAATGAAAGGTGCTAATGAGTATTTTAAAAGGAAGTGGGCCTTAGTTCTATAGGTGGACGCCATTTAGGGATATCGCCATAAAGGTGGACCAGGGCTGACTCTAGAATTTGTTTGTACGATATGGGTATCAAATGATAGGTGTTAATGAGTATTTTAACAAGTATGGGCGGGACTTCATACCTTTCATGAATGGGGCTGAACAATAATCTTATCCCGTTCGTAATCTCCAAATAATCGGATGTATAAGATAAGAAAGATATAGTGAACAGATGTACATAACTAAACGGTTTTTAAGATAAGTATAAAATAAACAAGTAAGGAAGGTTAAGTTTGGATGTAACCGAACATTACATACTCAGTTGAAAGCTATGGTGACAACATAAGGGAAAATAACCATGTAGGAAAATGAACCGAGGGTAACCCTGGAATGTGTTTGTATGACATGTGTATCAAATGAAAGGTATTAAAGAGTATTTTATGAAGGAGTGGGCCATAGTTCTATAGATGGACGCCATTTAGGGATATCGCCATAAAGGTGGATGAGGCTTGACTCTACAATTTGTTTGTACGATATGGGTATCAAACGAAAGGTGTTAATGAGTATTTTAAAAAGGCGTGGCCCTTAGTTCTATATGTGGACACCGTTTAGGGATATCGCCATAAAGGTGGACGAGGGCTGACTCTAGAATTTGTTTGTACGATATGGCTATCAAATGATAGGTGGTAATGAGTTTTTTGAAAAGGTGTGGGCCTTAGTTCTATATGTGAACGCCTTTTCGAGATATCGCCATAAAGGTAAACCAGGGGTGACTCTGGAATTTGTTTGTACGATACGGGTATCAAATGAAAGGTGTTAATGAGTATTTTAAAAGGGCGTGGGGCTTAGTTCTATAGGTGGACGCCTTTTCGAGATATCGCCATAAAAATAGACCAGGGATGACTCTAGAATGTGTTTGTATGATATGGGTATCAAATGAAAGGTGTTAATGAATATTTTAAAAGGGCGTGGTGCTTAGTTCTATATGTGGACGCCTTTTCGAGATATCACCATATAGGCGGACCAGGGGTGACTCTAGAATGCGTTTGTACAATATGGGTATCAAACGAAAGGTCTTAATGAGTATTTTAAAAGGGCATGGGTCTTAGTTCTATAGGTGGCGCCTTTTCGAGATATCGCCATAAAGGTGGACCAGGGGTGACTAGAATGCGTTTGTACAATATGGGTATCAAACGAAAGGTGTTAATGAGTATTTCAAAAGGGCGTGGGGCTTAGTTCTATAGGTGGACGCCTTTTCGAGATATCGCCATAAAGGTGGACCAGGGGTGACTATACTTTTTTGTACGAAAAGGGTATTAAATGAAAGGTGTTAATGAGTCTTTTTAAAAGGGAGTGGGCCTTAGTTCTATACGTGGTCGCCTTTTCGAGATATCGCCATAAAGGTGGACCAGGGGTGACTCTAGAATATGTTTGTACGATATGGGTATCAAATGAAAGGTGTTAATGGGTATTTTAAAAGGGTGTGGCGCTTAGTTCTACAGGTGGACGCCTTTTCGAGATATCGCCATAAAGGTGGACCAGGGGTGACTCTAGAATGTGTTTGTACGATATGGGTATCAAATTAAAGGTATTAATGAGGATTTTAAAAGGGAGCGGTGGTAGTTGTATATGTGAAGGCGTTTTCCAGATATCGACCAAAACGTGGACCAGGGTGACCCAGAACATCATTTGTTGGATACCGCTAATTTATTTATATATATAATACCACGAACAGTATTCCTGCCAAGATTTCAAGGGTTTTTTATTTCGCCCTGCAGAACTTTTTCATTTTATTCTACTTAATATGGTAGGTGTCACACCCATTTTACAAAGTTTTTTCTAAAGTTATATTTTGCGTCAATAAACCAATCCAATTACCATGTTTCATCACTTTTTTCGTATTTGGTATAGAATTACGGCATTTTTTAATTTTTCGTAATTTTCGATAAGTGGGCGTGGTCATAGTCGGATTTCGGCCATTTTGTACACCAATACAAAGTGAGTTCAGATAAGTACGTGAACTGAGTTTAGTAAATATATATCGATTTTTGCTCAAGTTATCGTGTTAACGGCCGAGCGGAAGGACAGACGGTCTACTGTGTATAAAAACTGGGCGTGGCTTCAACCGATTTCGCCCTTTTTCACAGAAATAAGTTATGATCCCAGATTCTAAGCCCCTACCAAATTTCACAAGGATTGGTAAATGTTTGTTCGACTTATGGCATTAAAAGTATCCTAGACAAATTAAATGAAAAAGGGCGGAGCTACGCCCATTTTGAAATTTTCTTTTATTTTTGCATTTTGTTGCACCATATCATTACTGGAGTTGAATGTTGACATAATTTACTTATATACTGTAAAGATATTAAATTTTTTGTTTAAATTTGACTTAAAAAAATTTTTTTTAGAAGTGGGCGTGGTCGTTCTCCGATTTTGCTAATTTTTATTAAGCATACATACATATAGTAATAGGGTTAACGTTTTTGGCAAATTTCATCATGATATCTTCAACGACTGCCAAATTACAGCTTGCAAAAGTTTTAAATTACCTTCTTTTAAAAGTGGGCGGTGCCACGCCCATTGTCCAAAATTTTACTAATTTTCAATTCTGCGTCATAAGTTCTACTCACCCACCAAGTTTCATCGCTTTATCCGTCTTTGGTAATGAATTATCGCACTTTTTCGGTTTTTCGAAATTTTCGATATCGAAAAAGTGGGCGTGGTTATAGTCCAATATTGTTCATTTTAAATAGCGATCTGAGATGAGTGCTCAGGAACCTACATACCAAATTTCATCAAGATACCTCAAATTTTCTCAAGTTATCGTGTTAACGGACGGGCGGATGGACGGACGGACGGACATGGCTCAATCAAATTTTTTTTCGATCCTGATGATTTTGATATATGGAAGTCTATATCTATCTCGATTCCTTTATACCTGTACAACCAACTGTTATCCAATCAAAGTTAATATACTCTGTGAGCTCTGCTTAACTGAGTATAAATAAAATTAAAGAAAAAAAAAACTTTTTTAAAAATAAGCTTTTATTATTGGTTAATAAAATTAACTAAAAAGTAAACAATAAATTGACTCTAAAGAAATATAACACTTTATAAGTTCATTGTAAGCTTTAACGATAATTAGGCTTTTTCGTCTGCGACAAAAGAATTCTATATTGTACATAAATATATATTTTTAACATTAAAACTTTACACCTAAATTATTAAACCTTACAGTTTATATCACATTTCTAATTGTTCTAATAAAAAACGTGTTGAATTTTGATGGTATAATTAAGAACATTTAGGATCTCCTTTTCTTGCTATCGCAATGTAACACGCTTTTATTAGAACAATTAGGACTGTGATATAAACTGTAAGGTTTAATAATTTAGGTGTAAAGTTTTAATGTTAAAAATATATAATTATGTACAATATAGAATTCTTTTGTCGCAGACGAAAAAGCCTAATTATCGTTAAAGCTTACAATGAACTTATAAAGTGTTATATTTCTTTAGAGTCAATTTATTGTTTACTTTTTAGTTAATTTTATTAACCAATAATAAAAGCTTATTTTTAAAAAAGTTTTTTTTTCTTTAATTTTATTTTTTACTTTTTAGTTTGTTTTATTAACAAGTAATAGAAGCTTGTTCTTAGAAAAGCCTTTTTCTTAAATTTAATTTAAAAAGGAATTTTTTTAAATTTTTAGTAGGGTAAAATATTGTTTAAATTAGTTACGTAATCTTTACTTAGTTATTTGTAACGTTTCTCATTCTATCCATTTCTTTTAATGCATCAACTTACTTTTTAGTTAATTTTATTAGCCAATAACAAAAGCTTATTTTTAAAAAAGTTTTTTTTCTTTAGTTTTATTTTTTTCTTTAATTTTATTATATCATAATCCGAATATATTGGGGCATATTCATAATCGAAATAAAATGTGACTAAGTTACTTGAAGCATTTTTGACAGAGAGTACATATAAAATTATGTCAAACAGTGTTAAATAACTTAACTTTGCCTATGCCGCGTTCAGTTTACACCTACTTATTGCAGATCTCTCATCTGTGGGTTAAATCTGTTTTAAAATAAAATTCTACTTTCGCTTAGCTAAAATTCCATCGCCAAAAATCTGTAAAACAAAATCAAGTGCGCAGAAAAGTATGCAACACTTACCGATAACAGCCTAACGGCGTTAGCGTTCGTTGTATCACAGAATTTTTACACTTTGAAAATGACGGCTGTTGTTTGCAAGGTTGCATTCCTTTGAGTCTTCGTTTTCACCATCTTGATTAACAGTCATGAGCCTGGACATTCGTACAATTTTAGTGATGTAAATTGCATGGCGCCAGCGCCAATGCGGTGCCAGCTCAATGGTAGCTCATTGACGAAATGACTCCAGTCGAATATTTGACGTTACTTAGTAGTGAGTGCGTAGTACATTTCACTTGCGCTATTGAGTGAAACGACTTTTGTGTGTCAGGAACGAGTTTGGTGTTATTGGCGCTACTGGCAATGATGACACTGAGCTGATGGCGGTAGCGCTGGTAGTTCAGCTTTTGAGTTGTATATTTTAAATTTAATGCACAATTAATATGGGTGTGTTTGAGCGGCCAAATAATAACAGTAGTATTGCTAAAGTGCTGCTAAGTTGATGGAATGTCGCTAATTTCCTAGCGATTATCAATAGATTGTCAATATTTCGTTCAACGGGCACGCGTAATTGCCACATCTGCTCAAATTTTCCAAGTTTTTCCATTCTTGATTTAACTTAAGCTGTTATGCCAATATTTTTCTGCCAGTTTTTTTCAAATACGTAATTTTTCCAAAAGCAAATTAAATTACAGAAAAGATTACAGAGTTAAACAGCCTTAAAAAGTCAGCTATGTTGGTTATACACAGAAATACAACAGAGGGTTGTGTCTCCGCTTTTCGCAAGAGTTGAGATTCACCACGCGTGACACGCGTGATTCACCACGTCCAAATATCACAATCCACGGATAGGTACCGGCGGGTTTGTATGGGACTTAGGCTGTTATGCCAAAGTAAATACAAATCTTTACCGATAACTGTGTTATCGATCAATTTATCGAATTCTAACAAAGTAATATTGCATTGTCATCGGAGTTATACATGTGTGCAAAATTTCAGCTCAATCGGACACCGGGAAGTGTATCAAATTTAACTTGCAAGATTCCATTATAGACAACAAAAGTGAAACTAAATAAAAGCTTATAATTATAAAATAGGTAGGTACTTTGTGTGAGGATGCGAAGCTTCACGTTTTTTGTAGTCTGCATGTAAAACCTATGACCACGAATCACGAATTTCAACAATATATGACGTAAACGTAACTATTTGATGAAATTTGTTGACATTTGAAGCTTCTAGCCGTAAAAAAGGGGCAAAAATTACAGTTTATAGGGGGTATATAACCGATCTCTATAATTTTTTCAGACAACAATATATGCTATATACGTAAGAATTTGGTGAAATTTGAAGCTTCTAGCTGTTAAAATGGGGTAGAAATTGCGAAAAGTTTGTTATCTGAACAATCGGTTGTATGAGGTATGTACTATCAGACCAATTCTAAATATTCTCGCGGATTTTTTTATTCCCGCGGAAAAATTCCTCCAATTCTGTTCTCCTAGGGAGAACAATAATTGAGGAATAGGAATTTCGAATTTTCGAAGTCAGCTGTTTAGTCAATTGAAATTTCGTTGCACATTTCTTATTTTGTTTAAAAAATTGAAAAGTTTAATTATTGTTGCAAATTTGTTGGAAATTAAGAAATAAAATATAAACAATGCACAGTATTTATTGCATTTCATGTGGTATTCATTGAAATGAATAATGAGTTGGTGCCACAGCAACATCAACAGCGAAATATAAGAAGAAGACGGCCGCATAACACAAATCTGCCGGAGTTGCCTGCTTTCATTCAGCAAAGCAATTTTCTGGCGGCCAAGTTGAGTTGAATTCGTCCTTCGTCATATGCCAAAATCTATTTAAGCCTTATTAAAAAATCCTTGCGCAATTTCTGAATGGCTGCATCAAATATGTATACCAAGAGCTCTACCGTTGCTTATGATATACTTTTCGACTTAAAATAAAGAATATTGTGGTTGTAGTTGTTGTTGTATTAACAGTGGGAATATTGTGGTAGAATGTACATACATATTTTAGCACAAATTTGTACAAATAAGTGTTCTTTCTTAAAAGAACCAATTTCCTGTAACTATTTTGAGGCATTCCCTTTAATTTAACAAGTGACAAAACTCCTATGAAATGGCAGAGAAATCTCCCTCTCCCTCACATTCATAATACCTACTTTTCTCCCATAACCGGTTTCCGCTTTTTCGAACATTGTTCTGAATAGGAGGAACGGGAGAAGTGAAAAAACTCACAAGGAATTTTTATTTAGAATACGAGGAATGGGAGAAGGGAAAAAACTCGCACGGAATTTTGGTTTAGAATTGGGCTGTATATATACCACCGATCTCTATGATATTTTCAGACAACAATGTATGCTATATACGTAAGCATTTGGTGAAATTTGAAGCTTCTAGCTGTTAAAATGGGGCTGGAATTGCGAAAATATATAAATATACTATATATACCACCGATCTTTATGATTTTTTCAGACAACAATATATGCTAAATACGTAAGCATTCGTTGAAATTTGAAGCCTCTAGCTCTTACAATAGGGCAGTAATTACGAAAAGTTTCTTATCTGAACAATCGGTTGTGGGGATATATACTATATTATTATTATTATTAAGCTATAATCTGATAAATTGAGAAAGATATGAAAAAATCCTCCTTTTCTGAAAAATCGGTTGTATGGAGGATATATGCTATAGTGGTCCGATCCGGCCGGTTCCGACCAATGTCTAATCGGACACCCAAAAATACCCACTTACCAAATTTTATCAAGATATCTCAAAAATTGAGGGACTAGTTTGCATACAAACGGACAGATGGACAGACGGACAGACGGACATGCCTAAATCAACTCAGCTCTTCATCCTGATTATTTCGGTATACTTAATGGTGGGTCTATCTATTCTCCTTTAAGGACTTACAATTTTGGGATTCGTGACGAAATTAATATACTATTTCATTTTCATGAAAGTTATAGGAATAGGTAGGTACTTTGTGTGAGGATGCAAAGTTTCAGGTTTTTTGTGGTCTGCATGTAAAACCTATGACTACGAATCACGTATTTCAAAAATATATGACGTAGACGTAACCATTTGAGGAAATTTGGTGAAATTGGAAGCTTCTAGCCGTAAAAAACGGGCAAAAATGACAGTTTATATGAGGTATATAATATATATACCACCGACCTCTATAATTTTTTCAGACAACAATATACGCTATATACGTAATTAATTGGTGAAATTTCAAGCTTATAGCTGTTAAAATGGGGCAGAAATTGGGTTTCGTGACGAAATTAATATACCATTTCATTTTCATGAAAGGTATAAAAAGGCATGGGCCTGGGCAGGGGTGACTAGAATTTGTTTGTACGATATGGGTATCAAATGAAAGGTGTTAATGAGTATTTTAAAAGGGAGTGGGCCTTAGTTCTATAGGTGGGCGCATTTTCGAAATATCGCCATAAAGGTGGACCAGGGGTAACTCTATAATGTGTTTGTACGATATGAGTTTCAAATTAAAGGTACTAATGAGGGGTTTAAAAGGGAGTGGTGGTTGTTGTATATGTGAAGGCGTTTTCGAGATATCGACCAAAATGTGGACCAGGGTGACGCAGAACATCATCTGTCGGGTACCGCTAATTTATTTATATATGTAATACCACGAACTGTATTCCTGCCATGAACCCAAGGGCTTTTGATTTCGCCCTGCAGAACTTTTTCATTTTCTTCTACTTAATATGGTGGGTGTCACACCCATTTTACAAAGTTTTTCTTCTAAAGTTATATTTTGCATCAATAAACCAATCCAATTACCTATCCCTTTTTTCGTATTTGGTATAGAATTATGGCATGTTTTTTTCATTTTTCGTAATTTTCGATATCGAAAAACTGGACGTGGTCGTAGTGGGATTTCGGCCATTTTTTATAGCAATACAAAGTGAATTCAGATAAGTACGTGAACTTAGTTTTGTAAAGATATATCGATTTTTGCTCAAGTTATCGTGTTATCGGCCGAGCGGAAGGACAGACGGTCGACTGTGTTTAAAAACTGGGCTTGGCTTCAACCGATTTCGCCCTTTTTTAAAGAAAACAGTTATCGTCCTAGAATATAAGCTTCTACCAAATTTCACAAGGATTGGTAAATTTTTGTTCGACTTATGGCATTAAAAGTATTCTAGACAAATTAAATGAAAAAGGACGAAGCCACGCCCATTTTGAAAGTTTCTTTTATTTTTTATTTTGTTGCACCATATCGTTACTGGAGTTTAATGTTGACATAATTTACTTATATACTGTAAAGATGTTAAATTTTTTGTTAAAATTCGACTTAAAAAAATTTTTTTTGAAAGTGGGCGTGGTCGTTCTCCGATTTTGCTAATTTTTATTAAGCATACATATAGTAATAGTTCCTTCCAAATTTCATTATGTTATCTTTAACGACTGCCAAATTACAGCTTGCAAAACTTTTTAGTTACCTTCTTTTAAAAGTGGGCGGTGCCACGGCCATTGTCCAAAAACTCTGTCCGCAGTAACCAAACTAGCCTCAATCAGTGTGTATGCTGTTCGGAAAAGCACGCTCTTCCGGCTTGTGAGAGTGAAAATAAATCTAGTTCGCAACCACAAACTGTGCGAAAATTCCTTGAGGGGAGCACATGCAATATACTTGCAAGGAGTGTCATGCAAAGCACCACACTTTCCTTCACGATTTCTTCAACGGCAAAACGGTGCTGGTGAATCATCATCGCCTGCCACCGGCTTCGCCGCCCTCATCAGAAAGTCTACCCAAGACTTTGCTTGCAACTGCACTAATAGAAGTTCAATCCCCGAGTGGTCATTTTCTCAAGTTACGTGCATTACTTGATGCCGGATCATATCATTTCATCAGTGAGTTCGCGGCTCAACAATTACGCTTTTCGCGAACTTTTGTGGCTGTGCCTATTACAGGCATAGGTAGGGTACCTGTCGGCACGTCGAAGGGGCACGTCGAATTCACTTTGCGTTCTTTACTATAGCCTGATTTTATTATCAAATGCATCGCAATGCCACGATTATGGCACATGATTCCCACATCGTCGATCAATCATCACGCAGTCAGTGGGTTTTGCGATCTTAAATTAGCAGATTTCGATGAACCTGGAAGAGTAGACGTGGTAGTAGGCGCTGAAATCTATGGCTCCCTATTGTACAGTGGCCTAAAAGGGTTTACTAATAACGCAACTATAGCACAAAACACACATCTAGGGTGGATTGTCTACGGACCTATCGTTTCTAACACACAGAAACATTTGCAAGCGAAGTGGTGTACGAACATTTCTGTTGAGCTAAACGAATTGGTTAACCAGATGTGGAATTTCAACCAGCATGACGACTTAGCATCACCACCGCCAATGACAATGGACGAATTGTATTGCGAGGCATTAGAGCTGGATTCCGATACGATTCTTAATTGATTTAATCGATCTTTGTTTTAGAAATGTAGAATCGATTTTTTTAAATCGTTCGATCGAAGGCATCGAAGTTTTCATCACTATATATTTTACGGATGCTTGATGAAATACATATTCTGTAATTTTTGTTTTTATAAATTTAGCTTTATTGTGTTGGTGGCTTCGAGAGAAAGGAGAAAGTTGAAGAAATTTCTTAGCACTTTTGGTAAGCAATATATTGAACATGTGTTTATCTATTTTGTGGTATGATATTGTGTTCAGAACGAAATTAATACCACAGTTTTAGACTCTAGTAAGCCAATTGAAAGTGACTGAAGGGGAATTCAATCTTATAAGTAATCCAAAGTTTCGCAGATCTGTTGTTTCGAAATATTTTAGTAAAGTGCAGGGGATTCTGTGAAAAGCAAATCGTACGGAAAAATGCAAAACAGGTGGAAATACAACCAATTTTTTAAATCACTTGAAGCGGTCACATCCAGCGTTGATGGAAATGTATTCATCAACAGATCTTATAGAATCCTTTTTTGAACCTAATAACAACAACATAAGGAAGTCTAGGTCTGTAGATGAGCGAAAAAAACAACTGGATTGTGCTTTGATTAGAATGACCCTTTAGGATTTTCGAAGATAACGGATTCAGATCTTTTACACAATGCCTGGATCCTTGGCACGTTTTGCCTTAATGAGTATTATTTTAACAAATATATAAAGTCAATACTTTTTATGACATAGACAGCAGCAAACACGAAAACAGAAGTGGCAATTTTTATGATATTTCGTGAATTAAATTCCTTATTCCTTTTAATTTTCAATAAACCATGAAACAAATTTCCGTATGTTTTCAATTGAAAGTTCCGAATACCTCATTGATTAAAAAGCTGCAAACGTATACTGAGAACATGTTACCTTACGTATGTAATAAAACTTCCTTTTTATATGACGCTGAACATAGATCGATTCTAATGCCGTAAACGAAGCGAGAACATTATACATATTGTAATAATAAGTATTAAAGAAGAAAGTGTATTGGTTATTTGTTCCCAAGGTTGCTTTCCCTACATTTTGAAATAAAAGATTCAAAACAGCGATGCTTCCAATTTTGTTGGCAGGCAACGAAACGAGAGAGAAACTGTCCAGCTTTATTTGTCGGGAAAAATCGTGTAAATGGTTAAGTACCTAAGCAAGTACACTGTTACACAGAATAAGCAAAATTTAAATAAACTTTGTTTGGTTCGAGTTAATCGATTAAATAGATTTTTTACTAGAATCGAATCGAAAGAATCGATTTTAAAAAAAATCGAATCCAGCTCTACGAGGCATACTTTGCAAAGACCACACAACGCGATGACAGTGGACGTTTTTCAGTGCGCTATCCTTTCAAAGTATCTGCCGACTATCCCCGCATTGGAAGAATCAAAACAAGACGCGCTAACACTGTTCAAGCATCAACAAATGCTACATTCCTCACCATGCAGTATATAAGGAATCAAGCTCAACAACGAACCTGCGAACAGTTTTCAACGCATCACGAAAATATAGCACTGGTGTGTCATTGAATGACTGCTTGCATATAGGCCCGAATTATAAACTGATTTAGCCCCACTCCAAGTAGCGTTTGCACCAAATCGCTTTCATTTCCGATATTGAGAAGTGCTACCGACAAATTAAAGTGTGTGATGAAGACATAGATATGCAGCGTATTTATTGGTTCAATGCAGAGTGCCAACCCCAAGTATTTTGACTACTTACCGTGACATATGGATTTAATTGTTCCGCATACTTAACGATCAGTTCTCCATACTCTTGCAATGGAAGAAGAAGCTGAATATCCACGCGCTCCGCAAATTTTACGCCAATCATTCTACATGGACTATTGCTTGCACGGAGTTGACACCGTGACAGCGGCGGTAAATCTGAAACACAAACTTCAAGAACTCCTGCGCTGTGGAGGGTTTTCTTTACGGAAATGAAATTCCAACTCCACGGAATTTCTGCGAAAGATCATTTCGGATACTCAAGCAACTTCTTAATACAACTGTAGCTTAGCATTGGACAAAGAAACCAAGGTATTGGGTATTTTTTGGAAATGCCTGTCAGATACCATCGAATACAAAATATATCGTACATCGTACACCGGACATCGGACCTATTACAAAATGCCAACAGCTATATCATATCGCAAGAAAATACGATCCGCTGGGACTTTTAGCACCAGTCATCATTGTAGGCAAAATTATATTTCAAGAGCTCTGGGTACTCGGTGTGAATGGGGTGATCCTATTCCAAACCCACATCAGGAAAAATGCAGAAGGTTTCGTGATGAGCTCCCCTGCCTCGAGTCAATAAAGATTGGACGATGGGTTCACACATCAACCAACACACTCAACCGTCAATTGCACATTTTTGCCGATGCTTCAAAATCAGCCTACGCCGCGGTGTGTTACGAGTGATCGAGGCGGACGGCACTGTACACGTGTCAATCTCTTTGGCTAAAACCAAGGTATGCCCACTCAAAAAGATAACTATCCCACGCTTTGAGCTGACGACAGTGGTTTTAGCTTCTAAGCTTGCTGCTAAGATGGCAGATGCCCTTAAAATCGACAAGGCACAAATATATTGCTGGTCGGACTCCAAAACAACGCTGAGTTGGATTCGCTCTAATCCAGGTCAACACCGACAGTATCTATCGAATCGCTTGGTTCAAATACAGGAAGTAACATCAGCATCTGCGTGGAGATATGTATCAACGAAGTGTAAGCCAGCTGATGTCGCAACTAGAGGAATTATGCCATCTCATATTATCAATATTAAAATTTGGTGGTCGGGTCCGTCTTGGCTTACTAGCGCCGAGGGAGACTGGCCAACTCAACCTACCTTAAGTGCTACATCAGACGCGATTGCCGTTATGAGAGCATTTGCTGGCGAAATATTCAAATATCAACAAACTCGTCGCGGTGCCAGCCTGGTGTCAAAGATTTCTAGCTGCAAGGCTGAACTTACCATATTCTACTGAGAATTTGTGTACTGCGTCATAACGAGCGGCTGCCCTTAATTTGTGGCTCAGGTACGTTCAAAATGTTCATTTTCTAATGAGATCTCATGTAAGGTTAACCCCTCTCGACCAAAAGTAAGTTGCGAAGGCTCAACCAACCATTAGGAATAACGACATTTTACGAGTTAATGGACGCCTCAAGCATGCCTTCTTATCAAATGCCGCACGATTTCCGATTATATTACCAAAAGATGATAAATTGACTACGCTGCTTATAGCCCAAGTGCATGAGTGTACGTTGCACGGTGGGGTTCAGGCGACGCTGAACTTTATTAGGCGTCGTTTCTGGCCTCTTGACGGGCGATTATATATCAAGAAATACATAAACCATTGCATAAAATGATTTCGCCATCACCATTTTCACATTTCGGTATAGATTATGGAGGCCCATATGGGGTTGGCACTTCAAAAGGCAGGGGGCATCAAGCACACAAGGCATATATTGCTATATTCGTGTGTTTCAGTACTCGAGCTATGTATCTCGAGCTTGTAAGCTACCTTAAGAGAAACATGTTTTTGCTACACTACGTCGCTTTTTTGCGGTTCGAGGCTACAGCTCCGATATATACAGGGACTGTGCTACAACGTTTGTAGGAGCAAACACCGTGTTCAAAGACGACATCGCTCAGTTTCGAAATCAGTTAGAGGCCGGTGCGCATTATGGATCCGTTCGAGGAGTTGCGTGTCACTTTATTCCGCCCGGGTCACCCAATTTTGGAGGTATTTGGGAGGGAGGAATAAAAAGCATGAAGCACCATCTTAACTGTGCTAAAAGAGGTAGGGGCCACTGACTCCTCTTTCAAATGATCCGGACGACATCACGGCGATTACACCTGCACATTTGTTGATCGGAGGTCCCTTGATAACACCATCCGAGCCAAGCTTACTTGACAACAAGGCTTCCAGGCAGACCCGTTGGAGGCAACTACAACAAATCAATCAACATTTTTGGCAGCGCTGGAGCGCCGAGTATTTAAGGGAGCTTCAGATTGGAAATAAGTGGCAGCAATCGCAAAAAGATTTGAAGATAGGTGACTTGGTTTTTTTACGCGACGAACGGTCACCTCCTACTCAATGGCTTTTGGGTCGAGTCATACAAGTATACCCTGGTGGAGATTCTCATATACCCATTGCAACTGTACGTACAAAATCAACAACTATAAAAAGAGCAATTTTGAAACTAGTAACGCTTCCCATCGATGAGCCGCGTATGACACCTACGTTGGGCGGATAAGTGTTTCGACGCACAGGACGAGGTGGGCGGAATGTTTAGAACTATCTACTACTCGGAATCGTCAACCAGTTACTTCAGTGTAATCTCTAAGTCAGCATCACCCTCCAACAATGAGATTGCACACCGAGTTTTATTTGACATTTTTGCTTTCTCGTTATGTTCGTTCATAAGAAGAATTTGTTGTTGAATTTTCACTTCACTACGGTGAGCACGTTTTTTGTTTTGCATTTCTTTTTTATGCTGAATAAACGAAAACATTAATATATAAAGTTTTGCGGTTTAATTAAAATTGTTTGGAATACATTTCGCTGGAGAACAATCATTGTTTCCGATCAGCTATAACATTTTCTGGTATTTCGTTAGTTTTTATGGAATATATGTAGTATACACACTTAGGGCGCATTAGGAGGTAGGGCGACAAAAAAATTTAAGAAAAAATGCAGGAAAAATACAAGAAAATGAAGTAGAGTCATATTCATATTCGATTATTGAATGTAAAAACATTTAAACAGCAATATATGGGCACTCTAGTGTGTGGGCACTCTAGTGTGTGCACCAAGCCTGTATTAGCAAAATTGTGTCTGTTGAACAGTAACTATCGTTAGCCATAACAAATTATTATAGGTGTGTTAGAACAATTCGAGCTGCCAAATAAAAATTGGAAGTTTTAATTGTCATGTTTTACGCTTCAAAGCCTTTTCTCCTAGGAGTGGGATTCGAACCTGCAATCCTGCGATAGTTTAGCGATTTAAACACATTCAGCAAGTGCAAGGTAGGTCCTTCTAGACACCGTTGGTGTAAGGGCTAAGCCGAATTCCATAGCGCCGAGTCTGGGGCTGAGCGGTTAAGGGCCTGCATCTACGCCGTTTCGCATACCATGGCGGCAGGATGTCAGTGACCAAGAACTGTCAACCTCCTAATCCAGGGTGTTATGCGGACTGTGACTATTGGATGATTTGCAGCCAGTGGGTATTAGGGGCGCTGTTATGGCGGACGGTTTTATCACCGTCTTTATCTTTCAAACTCAAAACCTTAAAAACAAAGTAATGATGAGAAGGAAAAGGCGATGGCGTCGCAAGCCGGGGAGAGGAAATCGCTATCAGCGACGATTCGGACGCTTGCGATGATATGTGCAGTCAGTATGCTTGTTAAAGGAGCGATCTACTCGTCCGAACAAAGAACTAACGTTAAAATGGGGAACAACGAAATAGGGAGGTTCAGAGAACCCACTCAAAATATCTGACGGCATTAAGAATTATGCATCGCTTGGGTCCAGCGGTTGGCCCAACCAACGATGAGAGCGATCACTTGGCATGGGCCCGTGAGACAGTGTAGGAATATCGAAGACAGTTCACTGACGAAAACTTTGCTGCGAACAACTCTCAATTTTGCAACCGCATCGAAGAGGAAGAAGCCCCGAGAGGCAGGAGGCAGTCATCGGCTGAACCTGTTAAGCCTGCTTTTAAGAGGCAAAAGGGGGAGGGCAAATGCCCCAGCCCCAGAACCAGGAGGCGGACTAACCGAAATAACAGGAACGAATCCTCAAAATCTGCCAAGCGGGTCGAAGACTGAAATATAAGTACTAGAAAGCCATGTACCTCAAAAGCAGGAAAAGGAAGGCAATAATGGCTTGAGAAACAAAAATACAAATATTAATAAGCTAAAGGGAGATAACGATCAGACACCAGCTTACCCGACGATACTAAAAGCAGCGAGGGCTGTGACTCCGGTTTTCACCGAGAAGAAGATGAACGAAGTTGCGAAGCAGTCCCTGACTGGCACTACTAGACTTCTGCGTCCTCAATGGGCAGATGTCAACCGAAAGGTGGAGATCCGTAGAAGGGGAGCTGATTAGTATCATTTTCAAAATGATTCATGATGAGCCAACCAGACCGCTACCAGCCCTCGAAACAGCTAGAAGGTATAATGGGGTTAATCTGATGACCTGCACCAATAACGCAACTTTAGAATGGCTGAAGAGAGTTGTTCCAGACCTTCAAACACAAGAAGGCGCAAGTTTGAAGCTGGCGGATAGAGCACTGATCCCCACAATACCAAAGGTTTGGATACCTCTAGTGGTAAAGGCGGGGGGGAGGGCACGCTTAACATGCTTCATCGGCATAATCCGAATATACCAACACGAGATTGCAAGGTAATGTATCCCGACTCTTGAAGTGGCCCCGTACTACATCCTCCAAATCAATAAGGAATCGGAAGATATGTTGCACTGTTGCAAGAAAACCACAATATGTTAAAAGCACGAGAGGCAGGAAAGGACCACGTGGACCTGGAGGTAGCAGAAAAATACAAGATTTTAGGCTAGAGGCGAATATTTTTGAAGTGGACAAACAGCTCAATGATGCTACTACTCTAGCAAAGACGCTTCGACCAGAGGTGGGAGAAACGGACCTCCAGACTCCGAAAACAGCGGACATATCCATTGCGTCAGCGCAATTGCAGATAACTTGGAGAGTGATAAACAGCTCAATAGCGCTGCGTGTTGTATAGATAAACCTTCAACACTGTAAAATAGCATCGAGCGAGCTTCTCCAGACTCTTCAGGCACAAGTTGCGTAAAGTGAAGAGCGTTACCTCAACAGGTTGTTGTTGTGTTAGCAGTACTTCGCCCCATTCAATGGGCACGACCCCTCACAAATTGTCATCAAAGTCCTCTAACGGGAGTCCAAGGAAACTGATAGTTTCAACAGGGGCGGACCATAGGGAGATTGGTGTTAGAGGCGCAGATTCCACATTACAATTGAAATGATGGTTCGTGTCATGTGGGGACACATCGCATGCAGGGCGTACATTACGTATATCGGGGTTGATTCTGGACAAGTAAGTGTTACGGTATTCAGAACGAAGTTAGGCTAGGGTGACTCGTGTGGTAGTGTGCTT
This sequence comes from Eurosta solidaginis, assembly GCF_040869045.1. Taxonomy (NCBI): domain Eukaryota; kingdom Metazoa; phylum Arthropoda; class Insecta; order Diptera; family Tephritidae; genus Eurosta; species Eurosta solidaginis. Next base: position 105,682,260 of record NC_090323.1, on the reverse strand, counting down.
TCTTCTTCAGCAAGGGTAGGATACTGTATATTAATAACAGGTTTCACCGGGCGCGTCCTGGAAAATGCATTTACCGATTCTGTGTAGATTTTGCTTAGGGCCTGCTTATGCTTGTCTGGATCAAACGGCTGGGTTGGCAGGTGCTGGATCTCGTCATATTGCTCATGGAGATCGTCGCTTAACCACCGTGAAGGCGGGGCTAGATCAAATAGTTGCTTGCTAGGATGGCCAGGTTTGTGACAGTTAAGCAAAAAATGCCTGTTCTTTGGTCTCATCATATAGGTGGTGTTCGGGGGTCATAGGGAGACTTCCCGTGGCACTTCTGATTACAGCATATTGACAAGCCTACAGCCTTTTCCAGTATGTGGTTTTCCTGCCGGTCAATTGATTTGTACGTGATTAGCAACGTTTCTTTATCTTTTCCCCAGGAACTGACGGCAATCGAGCTTTTGAGGATTTTGTTCCGGCTTTGTACTTTAGATACAATTTCGGGGCAGAGTATTATCTGACGTTACCCCTAAGATATTCGGGTGACTGACAGCCGATAGCGTCGCATACAGAGTGGCTGTGGATTTTTTCGGTGATAATGCCAGGTTGCGCGGGGTGAAGAAACTCGAAAGATCGGGGAGATATCTGTTTATTTTAGAAACTAATTCATCTATTGAAGAGCCAGGTCCCGTTGCCATAATGGTGCAGTCGTCGGCATAGGAAATGATTGTAACTCCTTTTGATGGGGAGAGGAGATTTTATATGTAGAAATTAAACAGACGCGGGGCTAGCACACCACCCTGTGGTACCCCCTGTTTAATTCTCCTAGCCTTTGAAATTTCGTTCCTAAATTAAACTGACACTTGCCGACTATTCAGATAATTTGCGGTCCATCTTTTCTATGTCTTGGAGTAACGTGCTGTGGTTCACTGTGTCAACAGCTTTTGACAGGCCAAGTGCCACGAGCACCGTCCTGTGATAGGGTTTTTCCTGGTTTAGTCCGCAATGTATATGAGTGTTAATGGCATTTAGCGGTGTGGTGGTGCTGTGCATTTTACGGAAGCCATGTTGGTGGGTGGCTAGGCGAAGATTTGCCGTGAAATAAGGGAGCAAGACGGTTCCCAATGTCTTCGTTACTGGCGAAAGGAGTGACATCGGTCGATATGACTCGCCTTCTTTAGCTGGTGAACCCGGTTTTAGTAGTGGAACTATCCTTGCCATACTCCATTGTTCGGGAATGACAAAGGATTTCAGCGACAAGTTGAGAACTTGCGGTAGGTAGTTTATTCCCTCAGCGCCATGGTGTTTTAGCATTGGCATGACTATTTCGTCTGGGCCTATTGATATAGAGGGTGTGACCTTGTGGCTTCTTTAACCTCTGTGGGGGTGGTGGTAATGGGTGACACGTCGTGTTTGTGTTTATGTGCCCGTCTGTTTGTAAGACATCTGGCCTTGTCTACTGAAGAATGCAGTATATATTGTCGGCAAAAGGCGATCGCGCATTTCTTCGAATCAGATAAAGTTGTATCGCCGAAGGCTATGGATACTTTATCATTGTGTTTTGTTGGATTGGACAGGGATTTTACTGTTGTCCACATTTTACCGACACCAGCTGAGAGCTGGTTGCAGTTCTTTAGATGCTCCTCCCATTTGGCAGTTTTTGTTCATTTACGAACCGCATAATATCCTATTTGAAGCTCCTAATATTGGGGTCTCTAGGGTCGAGATGTCTCGCCAGGTTACGTTCTCTTGCTAAGTTTTCAGCTTCAGCCGGGAAATGCGGGAAAAATTATTTCAGGTATTCTAATGCCGGAATAAAACGTGCAGAAGCTGAAGCGATGACCTTGCGAACGTTTTCAACATATCGCTGAAGTCCTTTGTCATTGCTGAATAATGGAAAATGGCAAGGATAATTCCACTACTAAAGCCTGGCAAACCAGTTAACGAAGGCGAGTCATATTGACAAATACGAGGCGTGTTCAAAAAGTATCGCGAATTTTGTGTTTTTTCAAAAATTATTTATTTATTCATGTATATCTATTTTGTTCCCTTCAAATTAATCCCCATGAGATATTATACACTTGTGCCAACGGTTTTTCCAATCTTGAAGCACTTCAAAAAGTCATTTGTTTTTTATCTTGTTCAGTTCCTTCTTCGATGCCGTCTTTATCTCGTCAATCGTAGCGTAGCTTCGTCCTTTCATAAGCCTCTTCAGTTTAGGGAACAAGAAAAAGACACAGGGGCCCAGATCTGGGGAATACAGTGGCTGCGACATCATTAGTGTTTTGTTTTTGGCCAAAAAGTTACGCACAAGCAACGATGTGTGAGCAGGGTTATCGTGGTGCAAAAGCCAGGGTTTGTTCCTCCACAAATCCGGGCGTTTCTGGCGGAATGCTTCGCGCTTCCCTATAGAACTTTCTACCCTGGGGCAAGAACTCATGATGCACCACGCCCCTGCAGTCGAGTAAAACTGTAAGCAAAACTTTCACATTCGACCGAACTTGGCGCGCATCTTCTCGGCCTTCTGAGAACATTTTGTACCACCAATAAACGTTGCTTCGGTCCAAGGTGCGGGACACGCGCAAGCAAAGCATCTGTCAACAATTCAGTGATTATTCAAAATGGCCGAGCATGTCGGCATAAGTGAGAGACATGAGTGCCAACATAACGCCACAAAATTCGAATATACGTAACCCGCGAAATTTCAAAATTTGCGATACTTTTTCAACACACCTCGTATCACTCCTTTCGCTCCCTCATTTCACGGCAAATCTTCGCCTAGCCACGCACCAACATGGCTTCCGCAAAATGCAGAGCACCACCACCGCGCTAAATGCCATAAACACCCAGATTAATTTCGGAGTAAATCAGGAAAAACCCCATAATAGGACGGTGCTCGTAGCACTTGACCTGTCAAAAGCTTTTGACATAGTACACCACGGCACTCTACTCTAAGGCTCCTCACACCTTCCCCCTTGTCTAAAAAGATGGGCCGCAAATTATCTGAATCGTCGGCAAGCGTCCATTCCATTTAGGAACAAAATCTCAAAACTCAAGAAAATTAAACAGGGGTACCACAGGGTGGTGTCCTATCCCCGGTTCTGTTTAATTTTTACATATCAAAACTCCCTCCCCTAAAAGAAGGAGTTACGATCATTTCCTATGCCGACGACTGCACGATTATGGAAACAGGACCTGGCACTTCAATTGTTGAATTAGTTTCTAAAATATACAGCTACCTCCCCGATCTTCTAGTTTCTTCAACTTGCCAGGACCTGGCACTTCAATTGATGAATTAGTTTCTAAAATATACAGCTATCTCCCTGATCTTTCTAGTTCTTCAACTCGCGCAACCTGGCATTATCGCCGACAAAATCCACGACCACTCTGTCTACGACGTGGAAGGAACAGACGTCGCAAATATTGGACGTTGACGTCGATGATGTCACACTATCGACTGTGAGTAACCCAAAGATTTTAAGGGTAACGTTCGATCATACTCTGACCTTCAACACGAATGCCACCGAAATTGTGTCTAAAGTACAAAGCCTCCACAAAATCCTAAGTCCCTTGCCGGCAGCACCTGGGGAAAAGATAAAGAACCGTTGCTGTCCGCTCATGAGCTAAGCGTCACCAATTTGGTCGCCTGGTCTTATAAACACATACTCTAAAGGCTGCAGACCTCTCAAAATGCTGCTATCAGAACTGCCATCGGATGTCTACATATCACCCCCGAACTCCACGTACATAGTGAGGCCAAAGAGCTCAAGATTAAAGAGCACAACGAAATGCTGAACAGGCAGTTTTTGATAAATTGTCATACACCGGGATATCCAAGCAAAGAACTGCTAAATTTGCCCCGCCTCCACAGAATCGGTAAACGCTTTTGCCAGGACTGGCCAAGTGAACCCTATTGTTAATATGCAATATCCTACCCTTGCAGAAGAAGAAAGCACACTACCAAGGGAGACACGAGTCGCCCAAATGTGGACCATTTTGAACATCCACGTCGATGGCACTACGCTACCGACTACCCTACACCCCAAAATCTTGGGTGTGGCGTCTGATGAGGATCTACATTTTGGCGACCATGAAGCCGCAATTGTACCGAAAATCCAGAGCCGTAATAAAATCCCCAACTCTCTTGCTCAGTACTTGGGGAAGAGACAAAGAAACGCTCATTACCACTTACAAAGCAATTGGCCAGCCGATTGCATGCCATGCGTCCCCTATATTGTCACCAAGCCAAAAAAACTACTCACTGATGAGATGCTAACCAAACAGTTCCTGTTGAATACCAATAAACCTGGACATCCCAACACACATATGTTTGATGAGCCAATACCGCCCAGGGGCTTAAGCAGTGAGTAATCTCCGTAAGCATTATGGGGAAATACGGCATCTGAGAACTCAGCCGTATGAAGCTAAAAACCCAAGAAGGTCCTCGGTGAACTCCACAAACAGGCGTCGGACCTTTATGCTAGGAATTGCCCGGTGAATCCAGTACTCAAAGCACAATACCCAAAACTTGCGGAAGAGGAACGAACACTCCCCAGGGTAACGCGAGTCACTCTAGCTCAACTTCGATCTGGATACTGTAACAGGTTAAATAAACTCTTACCTATCCAGAATGAACCCCGACTACAAAATATATGCCCTGCTTGCAATGTGTCCCCTCATGACACTAACCATCTCTTGAATTGTATGTGGAACCAACGCCTCTAACACCCCACTCATTATGGTCGACCCCTATTGAAACAGCAAGTTTCCTTGGACTCCCGTTAGAGGATATTGATGACAATTTGTGATCGGTCGCACCTATTGGATGGGGCGAAGCACTGCTACAACAAAAACAACAACACAGGCCGCTCTGGCCCGACGAGCAGCAAAAGATTGATTTGTGAAGGTAGAGTCGCAGTTACTCACTTAATTGGGACTTAACCGTCTAAGCGGTTTTGGCCGTCCAACAAGGCGCGCCAGTCGCTCCTTCGCTCCGCCAACCGGCGCCAATTGGTCACACCAAGGGAGTTTAAATCGTTTTCCACCTGGTCCTTCCAACGGAGTGGGTGCCGCCCTCTCCTCTGCTTCCACAGGCGGGTTCCGATAGAAACACTTTCTTGGCCGGAGCATTATCTTTCATTCGCATAACATGGCCTAGCCAGCGCAGCCGCTGCGTTTTAATTCGCTGGACTATGTTGATGTCTGCGTATAGCTCGTACAGCTTATCATTAAATCTTCTTCGGTAATCGCCATCGTCAACGCGTAGAGGTCCATAAATCTTTTGAAGAACTTTTCTCTCGAACACTCTCGAAGCCGCTTCATCTGCTGTTGTCATGGTCCATACTTCTGCCCCATATACCAGGACGGGTACGATAAGTGACTTGTAGAGTATTATTTTCGTTCGCCGAGAGAGGACTTTACTTTTGAATTGTCTACCTAGTCCAAAGTAGCTTTTATTGGCAAGATTGATTCTTCGCTGGATTTGAGTGCTGATGTTGTTGCTAGTGTTGATGCTGGTTCCCAAATAAACGAAGTCTTTTACTATCTTGAAATTGTGGCTGCCAACAGTAGCGTGGTTGCCAAGGCGCGTATGCGCTGACTCTTTGCTCGATGACAGCAGGTACTTTGTTTTGTCCTCATTCACCATCAAACCCATCTTTACCGCTTCTTTTTCCAGTTTGGTGTAAGCAGAAGTCCCAGTTACCTTATTTAAAATTAATAAAAGTCCGATTTTCAGAGGTGATAAAATTTGCAGGTCACTGTATTGAAAGGCGTATGGGCAGGTGGTCAGATGCTAAAGTAAGCATCGGATGCCATTCAACGCAGTTTATGATCTCTGCTCTGACGGATGAAATGTCTGGCGAGCTATGACAATTACTTGCAATTCTGGTAAGCTGGAATGCCAGAGATCGTGGTGGGCGTTGAAATCGCCAAGGATAAGGCGGTTTTCGCCACAGAGTGCGTACTGATATCAGGGCTATAGCCAATTGGACAGCAGGTGGCAGGGGGGATATAGATGTTAATTATTCCTAGGTCAACATCGTCTGACCGGATGGTTATGCCTTGACTTTCTAAGGTTTTATCCTGCGCCTCATATTGGGTTGAAGTATACTATATTGCTCCGTGTGATGGGTGATAAAGGTACCACCATTACCCCTTGTGCGTTTTACTTTTCTTGAATTACGGCTATACGGATATTATTTTTACTCACGTAGTCAACTCTGCGATCTTTCCGGTTAACCCGTTACAATTAAGATGCAGAATTCGGAAGTGCAACGGGAGGCCAGTCTTCACTCAGAGATCAGAGAGTCAGAGATGGGTGAAGGCGCCTTGAAGGATATAGAGATTGTCGTTTGCTGCTGAAGTACCTGGTGGGGTTACACTGAAATAACAGCCCTTGGTCGGGGAAAAATATCCCGAGTAGCTCCGGTACATAGAACCGGCTGCCGTGGGAAGCGTGACATCAACAGGTCAAAGCGGGTTTCGTGGAAGAAATTCTCTGCCGAAATAGAATGCTCCAGCCAAACGGCGAGACTGAAGAAAGTTCTAACTGAACCACGTCCCGCAATCTTGGGGAATGGCTCGTGTAGTCATCATACCGAAAGCGTGGAAAGCTAGTCATCTGCACTCGAAAGACTACTGGCCTATTAGTTTGACACTTTTCTACTAAAGCCCTCTGTAGAGATTCAGTGGCGTAGTGAGGTTTTCTTGCACCCGGGGAAAAATATTTTATATATTCTCACTTCTCTCATATTTTGTTATTTTAGTTTTGTTCTCATTATAATAAAATTATCATGAAGAAACATCACATTTTTATTTCATTATATTAAATATTTTTACGTTAAGCTCAAATTTTTTTATGAGAACCCCCGAATTATTAATCGTTGGAGTGTAATCATTTTGGTGTGAAGGCCATCATATCGGTGGGAAAGTCATCATACCTCTCTCACCCTCGTCCTGAAATATAGGACACATTGCCCTCGTTGCTGAAGGACAACAACGGAGAGAGCTTCGTTCCCCGGCGGGTTGAAAGGCTTAGGGGAGGAACTTAATTTTGTCCGGCAGCTTCATGTCTCTGCGAATGCAGACTGGAATCAACAAAAGAAAACTATGCTGCAAAATAAAAATTTGTATCCCTTGTCTCTTCAAAGTTTTCACATCACAGGACTTACTTAATTGGCGCTTAACCGTTTAAACGGTTATGGCCGTCCAACAAGGCGCGCCAGTCGCTCCTTCTCTCTGCCAACCGGCGCCATTGGTCACACCAAGGGAGTTTAAATCGTTTTCCACCTGGTCCTTCCAACGGAGTGGGGGCCGCCCTCTGCTTCCATAGGCGGGTTCCGATAGAAACACTTTCTTGGCCGGAGCATCATCTTTCATTCGCATAACATGGCCTAGCCAGCGCAGCCGCTGCGTTTTAATTCGCTGGACTATGTTGATGTCTGCGTATAGCTCGTACAGCTCATCATTAAATCTTCTTCGGTACTCGCCATCGCCAACGCGTAGAGATCCATAAATCTTTCGAAGAACTTTTCTCTCGAACACTCCCAAAGCCGCTTCATCTGCTCTTGTCATGGTCCATGCTTCTGCCCCATATAGCAGGACGGGTACGATAAGTGACTTGTAGAGTATGATTTTCGTTCGCTGAGAGAGGACTTTACTTTACAATTGCCTACCTAGTCCAAAGTAGCATTTATTGGCAAGATTGATTCTTCGCTGGATTTCAGTGCTGATGTTGTTGCTAATGTTGATGCTGGTTCCCAAATAAACGAAGTCTTTTACTATTTCGAAATTATGGCTGCCAACAGTAGCGTGGTTGCCAAGGCGCATATGCGCTGACTCTTTGCTCGATGACAGCAGGTACTTCGTTTTGTCCTCATTCACCATCAAACCCATCTTTACCGCTTCTTTTTCCAGTTTGGAGTAAGCAGAACTAACAGCGCGGGTGTTTGGGCCGATGATATCAATGTCTTCAGCATATGCCAGTAATTGCACGCTTTTATAGTATATTGTTCCAGTGCGGTTAAGTTCTGCAGCTAGTATAATTTTCTCCAGCATCAAATTAAAGAAATCGAACGATAGGGGGTCACCCTGTCTGAAATCTCGTTTAGTTTCGAACGGCTTGGAGAGGTCCTTCCCAATTCTGACTGAGCTGATGGTGTTGCTCAACGTCATTTTGCACAGCCGTATAAGTTTTGCGGGGAAACCAAATTCAGACATAGCGGCATATAGGCAGCTCCTTTTCGTGCTGTCGAAGGCGGCTTTAAAGTCGACGAAGAGGTGATGTGTGTCCATTCTCTCTTCACGGGTTTTTTCCAAGATTTGGCTCATTGTGAAAATCTGGTCGATGGTAGATTTACCAGGTCTGAAGCCGCACTGATAGGGTCCAATCAGCCGGTTCACGGTGGGCTTCAATCTTTCGCACAATACACTTGAAAGGACCTTATATGCGATATTAAGAAGGCTGATTCCACGATAGTTGGTGCTTTTTGCAGTATCCCCCTTCTTGTGGACTGGGCAAAGGATACTTAGATTCCAACCGTCGGGCATGCTTTCGTCCGCCCATATTTTGCTAAGAAGCTGCTGCATGCGCCTTACCAACTCCTCGCCGCCGAACTTGAATAGCTCCGGAGGCAATCCATCAGCGCCCACGGCCTTGTTGTTTTTCATTCTGGTTATTGCTATTCTAACTTCGTCATAATCGGGCGGGGGGGACATATATTCCATCATCATCGATTGCGGGATCGGGTTCTTCATCTCTGCGCGGTGAATTGCTGCCTCCATTTAGGAGAGCAGAGAAGTATTCCCTCCATAATCTAAGCACTCTCTGGACATCAGTTACAAGGTCGCCGTTTTCATTCCTGCAGGAGCTTGCCCCGGTCTTAAAACCTTCCGTCTGTCGCCGTATTTTTTGGTAGAATTTTCGGGCGTTATTCCTGGTGGCTAGCAGCTCAAGCTCCTCGCACTCACGCCTTTCTGCTTCTGCTTTTTTCTTCCTGAAAAGGCGTCTCGCTTCCCTTTTCAACTCACGATAGCGTTCACACACTCCTCTTGTCGCGCTCGCTTTTAACGTAGCCCTGAAGGCAGCGTCTTTTCTTTCGCTTGCAACGCGGCATTCTTCATCGTACCAGTTGTTTTTTCGAGGCCGCCGGTAACCAATTTTTTCCTCGGCGGCAGTACGAAGTGCTTTGGAGATATGCTCCTACTGCTCCTGTATTCCTTCAGGATGAGTTGTGCTCTCAGAGAGCAGGTGTGAGAGTCGAGTTGCGAAATCATTGGCAGTCTGTTGTGATTGAAGCTTTTCGACGTCTAGCTTTCCTTGTGTTTTTTGTTCCTTGGTTTTAGCCGCGTTGAGGCGGGTGCGTATTTTGGCTGCAACGAAATAATGGTCCGAGTCGATGTTAAGTCCTCGGATCGTGCGCACATCTAAAACACTGGAGGCATGCCGTCCGTCTATCACAACGTGATCGATCTGATTGCGAGTATTTCGATCAGGAGACAGCCATGTAGCTTGATGTATCTTTTTATGCATGAACCTCGTGCTGGATATGAGCATGTTTCGAGTACCGGCAAAGTCAATCAGCCTCAGTCCGTTAGGAGAAGTTTCATTGTGTAGGCTGAACTTTCCGACTGGAGGGCCAAAAACACCTTCTTTGCCCACCCTGGAGTTAAAGTCGCCAAGCACGACTTTTATATCATGACGGGGGTAGCGCTCGTATGTGCGTTCTAATTGTTCATAAAAAGTGTCTTTCACCTCATTGTCTTTCTCCTCTGTCGGCGCATGGGCGCAGATGAATGATATATTAAAAAATTTTGCTTTTATTCGGATAGCGGGGAGACGCTCGTCCATAGGCGTGAACGCCAGCACTTGGCGACAAAGTCTCTTCCCACCACGAATCCGACGCCGAAACTGCGCTTATTCGCATGGCCACTCCAATATATGTCACAATTTTTGATCTTCTTTCTTCCTTGCTTCATCCAACGCATTTCTTGGATGGCGGTGATGTCAGATTTTGCTTTGACGAGGACATCAACCAGCCGGGCATCTGCACCAATCCCATTCAGGGAGTGGACGTTCCGGGTGCATGCCCTCAATTCATTGTCCTTCAAACGTTTGCCATGGTCGTCATCAATAGAGAGTGTATTTATACGAGGCTTGTTGTTATATTTCATTGGAGTATGGTTTTACGTGGCGGGTTCCAAGCCCAGCGCACAACCCGCTCAGCGGGGGTGAAAATATTACTTGGCACATTTATATAGCGAGCCGCTTGCTCCAAGACAGACGCCCGCTTGCAGCCGCGCCTAGAGGTGTACAGACGCTGCCGATGAGATCTCCCCCGGCTAAACCTTAACTGATTATGTCAGAGTGGCCTAGCCAGGCTGTCGCCTTCTCACATTAGCTCACCGCTAAACGGAGGCTACCCAGAGGATAATTGGCCGCAAGCGACCGGCACTAGTGAGCTGCCTGAACCGCATGCAAAAGAATCGCTCTGGCCATTCCCAGGTGAATGGCGGTCAGAGGCTTTCCCCACTTTCGTGGACTGCTACACACGGCCCACCCCCGCGGTATCCGAGAGCATTAATTTCCGATACCATAACAGGCAATGACGGATATCCATTGTATCGACGTCGATCATTTGAAAATAATGGTAAAACGGCGATAATAAGAGTGCGCAATCAAGACATCGAAGTTGACAATCGTTGGGTCGTGCCATATTCACCGATACTGTCAAAAGTTTTTCAGGCTCACATAAATGTTGAGTACTGTAACTCAGTAAAGTCTATCAAATAAATTTGTAAATATGTAAATAAAGGAAGTGATATGGCTGTTTTTAGAGTAGATGGTGAAAATAGAAATGATGAAATCGCTCAATATCAAATGGGGCGATACATAAGCAGTAATGATGCAGTTTGGCGTATCTTTTCGTTTCCTTTGCACGAAAGACATCCTGTTGTTGTCCATTTGGCAGTTCATCTAGAGAATGGTCAACGAGTTTATTTCACTACTGAGAATGTACAGCAGAGAGCAGCACAACCACCAGCAACTACTTTAACTGCTTTTTTTCAATTGCGTGAAATCGACACATTTGCCAGAAATTTGATATATATTGATATACCGCAATATTACACCTGGAATACATCATCGAAAAAATTTCAACGGCGTAAATAAGGAACACCAGTTGATGGTCATCCAGGTATTTTCCAAACAGATGCCTTGGGCAGGATGTATATGGTCATCCCAACAATGCTGAATGTTTCTATTTGCAAATGTTTTTGGTAAACGTTTGAGGACCAAATTCATTTCAGGATTTAAGAACAGTTCACTGTCATTTTTGTCAGACATATCGCGAAGCATGTCAGCTCTTGTATTTGTTAGAAGATGACACTCATTGGGACGCAGCACTTCATGATGCATCGATTTCATCTCATCCACAGCAAATACGAATGCCATTTTCGATTATAATATCAACATGCATGCCATCGAATCCAATTGAATTGTGGAATAAATATAAATATTACATGACTGAAGATATTTTAATTCAGATTCGTCGTAGAGCAATGGGTCCTGATTTGCTAATTACATTGGAAATGTACAATAAAGCTTTGATAATAATTGAAGATATTGTAACGAATGTTAGCAGCACTGAGCGATGCTATCGTCTCTAAGCCGATGCTAACCAGTGGCGTGAATGCACATCAATAATTCAATCACTATGTATCTACATAAACGAAACAATAACTGCGTCTACATATATGTACCATGTACGTATACGAGCAGCGGAGCGGCAATGCACAAACACATACATATATCTTATCTGAGTTGCCACAAGAGAGAGCAATAATTTGTGCACGTAGTTGTGGCTGGCGATTTTGTAGCCGAAAGTAACTAGTAAGTTCTGGAAATCGAAGAGCCTAGAAGTATGCAACGTAAACTATAAAAGCGGGGCAGGCGAGTAAGAAGTAATTCAGTTAGATTTGAGATTTGGATTAAGCGCTATCTAGCGAGCTATAGCAGTATTATTTTGAATAGTAGAGTTTCATTTGAGCTGTCAATCAGTTTGGTTATTAAGTAAGCTATTCGTTGCAAAGTACAAGTGTTATTCTGAAGTACTTGAATAAAGGCCATTTTGCATTATTACATATTGGAGTTATTTATTCAACAGTTTAGCGATACGAACTTAGCAGAAGATTGCAAATAAGAGGATTTGCAAGTAAATTCGTTACAATTGGTGTCAGAGGAGGAATTGTTGAATAAATTCCAGAGGACTACAAGGACATGGCAAAGTTCAGTGAATTGAACATCCAGCAATTGAAGAAGGAGTTGGAGAGCCGTGGATTGAATACAACCGGCAATAAGATCGAACTTCAAGCACGGCTACGAGAGGTAATGGAGTTGGAAGGAATTGATGTGGACGAGTATGTCTTTTATCCCGATGTGGAAAAGCCAGCGACTAAATTGGAAGAGAAGATAGAGACTCCGAATGTAGACACTAACGCGATACTAGCAGTGCTGAAGCAAATGTCACAAATATCAACCGATATGTCAACACAGCTCGAATCGCAAGAGACACGTATAACATCGAAGATGGAAGCACAGGAGGCACGTATTTCAGAAATGTCATCGCAAATGTCATCTCAACTGGAAGAGCAGAAGACATATGGCATCCCAGCTGGAATCACATGGGACACGTATTTCAGAAATGTCGACACAGATTACATCAAAGATGGAAACACAACTGAAAGAGCAAGAGGCGCGTATATCATCAAAACTCGAAGCGCGTATAGACGAGAAAATAACGCAGTTTGAAGAAAAATTTGAGGCAGAGGTGGATGCTTTGAGAGGTCGTATACAGGAATTGCAACTTAATCGTCCAGCAGTTTCAGCGAGTAATCCAAAGGTAAAAACACCATCCTTTGACGGTTCTGTTCCTTTCCAGGTCTTTAAGCTACAGTTTGAGAAGACCGCATCAGTGAACAACTGGAATGTGGAAGATACAGTTGCCGCACTCTTCGTAGCATTGAAAGGACCAGCTGCCGAAATCTTACAGACTATTCCAGAGTAGAACGGAACAGTTATAACGCATTGATGGCTGCTGTAGAACGGCGATACGGAAGCGAACACAGGAAACAGATATTTCAAATAGAATTGCAAAACCGCTACCAAAAAGCTAACGAGACTTTGCAGGAGTTTGCTTCGGACATTGAAAGATTGGCTCATCTTGCAAATGCGGACGCACGCGTGGAATACACTGAAAGGGTAAAAATCCAGAGTTTCATAAATGGCATACGGGACGTGGAAACGAAGCGAGCTACATACGCAAACCCAAAGCTGACATTTTCTGAAACGGTATCACATGCATTGACTCAGGAAACGGCCTCACTATTGAGTAAACCAGCATACAAAGCTCATCGTGTAGAAGTGGAAAGACCAGATTGGGTAGACACTATTTTGGAAGCACTGAAGGGATCACAACAGAAAAATGCCGGAGTTATTAAATGTTTCAAGTGCGGCAACCCAGGTCATATTGCACGACATTGCAGCAGCGGTCCCAATAGCTCCAACAATGTCGGTGGTCGTAAACGCAGAGCAGAAGGTGATGAGCAAATATCCAAGACCACTCAATCGTTAAACTAAATCGAGTCAGCCGCAAGGGGCGACAGCTGGCTCCCGCAATTGAATGCCCCATAATCTCTATCTCGCAGATTGGAAGAAGATCGAGCAATCTTACTGTTGGAGGACATGTGGACGGAAAGGAACGGTTACTGACTGTAGATACGGGTGCATCTCATTCCATCATTCGAGCAGATTTAGTCAACAAAAAGATAAGACCATTGCTTGGAGCAAGATTACGTACAGCCACGGGAGAGGACACCCAGGTAATTGGAGAAGTAGAATGTGAAGTCGCAATTGGGAACGTCACGGTAGTACACAATTTTATAGTGGCAGAAATTGTTGATGAAATCATAATTGGAGTGGACTTCTTAATCGACCAGGGCATCAAGATCGACATGCAAAGCAAGACGATGCGATATAAAAATATGGATGTACCACTTAATTTCGGCTACGAGAGAGGATACAGCAATAAACGAGTGCTGGTGGAAGAGAGTCAGCAAATACCACCAAAATCCGAAGCAGTCATCTGGGCAAAGGTTGATGGAGATTGTGGGACAAACAAATTGTGGGTTGTCGAAGCAGCAAACAAATCAGCACTAAACATACTTGTAGGAAAAACCCTGGCTATGACAAAACAAGATGGACGTATTCCGGTAAGAGTACTCAATGAGTTCAAGTCACCACTCAAACTGACTAAAGGAGCTATTTTGGGAAGATGCCAAGAGGCTGAAGTAGTTATTAACTGTGAACAGCTCCAGGAACACGTTTCAGCTAGTAATACTGATCTTTCAAATGACATCACGGCATGGATGCAGGGGCTAGAGGAAGCATATCAGAGTAAGGCAAAACAACTGCTCCTAAAGTACGCGAACATATTTGACCAGGATGATTCTAAACCAGGCCGCACCAACGTTGTGAAACATCAAATTGACACTGGAGATGCGAGGCCGATCCGTCAAGCTCCACGTAGTGTTCCACTGGCGAAGCGGGAAGTTGTGAGTCAAATCATTCAAGAAATGAGCGACAGCGGCGTCATCGCACCATCAGCTAGTCCATGGAGCTCACCGGTAGTACTTGTAAAAAAGAAGGATGGAAAAATGAGGTTTTGCGTGGACTACCGGAAGTTGAATGACGTAACGAAAAAGGATAGCTAACCATTGCCAAGAATTGACGACACTCTGGACTCGCTATCTGGTACGAAATGGTTTTCCACACTGGACTTGAAAAGCGGCTACTGGCAAGTTGAGGTGAAGGAGGAAGATAAAGAGAAAACAGCCTTCAGTGTCGGTGATAGTCTTTGGCAATTTACAGTGATGCCTTTTGGACTTTGTAATGCACCAGCTACTTTTGAGAGACTCATGGACCATATACTGAAAGGACTTCATTGGAAAATATGGTTGGTGTACCTGGACGACATCATCGTATTGGGCAAGAGTTTTGATGAACATCTTAAAAACTTGGAGGAAGTTTTCCAGAGAATAGCTGGCGCTGGTCTGAAGTTAAGTCCCAAAAAGTGTACGCTGTTTAAAAAGGAAGTAAATTATTTGGGCCACAAGGTAACGACAGAAGGTGTCTGTACAGCAAATGAAAAGATAGAGGCAGTAAAGGATTGGCCAAGACCACAGAATCTGCATGAGTTGAGAAGTTTCCTTGGGCTGTGCACATATTACCGCCGATTTGTACCAAATTTTGCCAGCTTAGCCCATAGTCTCCACGAGCTAACAAGGAAAAATAAAGCTTTTGAATGGAAGAAGGAGCAAGAAGTAGCTTTCCAAACATTGAAAGAGCGGTTGTGCACTGCCCCAATGTTGGCATACCCGATTCCAGGAGCAACGTTTATTCTAGATACAGATGCGAGCGGATATGCTATAGGAGGCGTTTTATCACAACTGGTCGATGGACAAGAGAAGGTAGTTACATATTACAGCCGTTCAATTGGAAAACCAGAGAGGAACTATTGCGTTACACGGAGAGAGCTGTTGGCATTGGTAGAGTGCATTAAACATTTTCACAAATACCTCTACGGCCAACGATTCCGTGCCAGGACAGATCACGCAGCGTTGAAATGGCTGCTGCAGTTCCGTAATCCGGAAGGACAATTGGCACGGTGGATCGAGCGACTACAAAGCTACGACTTTTCCATTGAGCACCGAAAAGGTAGTACCCATGGAAATGCTGATGCAATGTCACCAAGACCATGTAGTTTGGAATGCAAGCACTGTTCAAAAGCCGATGCTAAAGAAGACATTATAGATGTGCGGCTAATGAATATAACATGTACAGATGAATGGGACAAGGAACAGCTAAGAAAGTGCCAGCTAGAAGATGCAGATCTGTCACGTGTTATGCAAGGGCTCGAACGAAATGAAAGACCAAACAGAGAAGAGATGTCAGCAGAGAGTCCCATTGCGAAGTCATATTGGGCACAGTGGAACAGTTTAGAATTGATATCCGGTTGCCTTCATCGAGTATGGGAGAGTGAGGATGGTAAATACAAGAATAAACTGATAGTTGTTCCCAGAAAGAGGATTCCTGACGTGCTCAGCGAGCTGCACAATGGTCCAAGTGGAGGTCATCTTGGAATCACAAAGACACTCGAGAAAATTAAGCAGAGATTCTATTGGGTTGGTTGCCGTCAGTTGGTCACTGAGTGGATTGCGAACTGCGAGGTTTGCAGCAGAGCGAAAGGGCCCAGAACACGAAGTCATGGCCAGATGAAGCAATATAACTCAGGTGCGCCATTTGAAAGGATCGCCATGGATGTCGCAGGTCCATTTCCTACTAGCAACCGCGGAAACAAATACGTACTGGTGGTTATGGATTATTTCAGTAAATGGCCAGAGGTATACCCAATCCCAAACCAAGAAGCAGAAACAGTAGCAGAAGTGGTTAAAAACGAATGGGTTGCAAGGTATGGTGTACCAATGGAGTTACATTCTGACCAAGGCAGGAATTTCGAATCAGCTGTGTTCCAGGAAATGTGTAAGTCATTGGGTATTCGAAAAACACGGACAACTGCATTGCATCCTCAATCCGATGGTATGGTAGAACGATTCAATAGAACATTGGAGGAGCACTTAAGGAAAGTAGTGGACAAGTACCATAAAGAATGGGATACCCGCATACCATTATTCTTGATGGCTTACCGATCAGCAGTGCATGAGACAACGGGCCAAACCCCTGCAAAAGTAATTTTTGGCAATGACCTGATTTGAAGTTTGGGATAGATGCCAATGCGGAGAGAAATGTCAGGAAATCCACTAGTGATTTGGAAGAAGAGCTAAGAGAAATACATGATCTGATAAGGCAACGAACAAAGATTATGAGTGACAAGATGAAAGCCAGATATGATAAAGCAATTAATTCAGAAGGTTTTCAGGAAGGAGATTTGGTGCTGTTATACAACCCGCAACGAAAAAAAGGTTTGTCCCCGAAATTGCAGTGTAATTGGGAAGGCCCATACAAAGTTGTAAAACGGATCAACGATGTAGTGTACCGCATACAAACCATCGGTAAATCACGAACCAAAATGAAAGTGGTCCATTTGGAAATGCTGGCAACGTTTAGATCGGGAGATTTGTCTGATCGGGATGATCAGACTTAGGAGGAGGGCAGTGTAACGAATGTTAGCAGCACTGAGCTATGCTATCGTCTCTAAGCCGATGCTAACCAGTGACGTGAATGCACATCAATAATTCAGTCATTATGTATCTACATAAACGAAACAATAACTGCGTCTACATATATGTACCATGTACGTATACGAGCAGCGAAGCGGCAATGCACAAACGCATGCATATATCTTATCTGAGTTGTCACAAGAGAGAGCAATAATTTGTGCACGTAGTTGTGGCTGGCGATTTTGTAGCCGAAAGTAACTAGTAAGTTCTGGAAATCGAAGAGCCTAGAAGTATGCAGCGTAAACTATAAAAGCGGGGCAGGCGAGTAAGAAGTAATTCAGTTTGATTTGAGATTTGGATTAAGTGCTATCTAGCGAGCTATAGCAGTATTATTTTGAATAGTAGAGTTTCATTTGAGCTGTCAATCAGTTTGGTTATTAAGTATTCGTTGCAAAGTACAAGTGTTATTCTGAAGTACTTGAATAAAGGCCATTTTGCATTATTACATATTGGAGTTATTTATTCAACAGTTTAGCGATACGAACTTAGCAGAAGATTGCAAATAAGAGGATTTGCAAGTAAATTCGTTACAATATGTATGTGTCTTGCGATTGCCAATAAAGCGCTGGGGCAGTTAGCTTTGATTTCACCAAATCGTCCGTTGTACTATTTATTTGATCGAGAGTTGCAGGGTGAACAACAATTCGATTGTGACGATTTACCTACATTTGTTCAATCCAACATCACCAAATTGAACAATCAACAAAAGGATATATATGACAAAATCATGCAAGCTGTTTCTGATAACACTGGTGGATTATATTTTTTGGATGCACCTGGGGGCACCGGAAAAACATTTGTGATTTCATTGATTTTAGCAACTATCCAATCGCAACAGAAAATTGCTTTGGCACTCGCTTCTTATGGAATTGCTGCAACTTTATTGGATGGAGGACGAACAGCTCATTCAGCTTTAAAATTGCCATTGAATATACAGGTGGTTCAACTCCAACCTGTAACATATCCAAAAATTCAGCGATGGCAAAAGATTTGCAACAAGCAGCGGTCATTCTATGGGATGAGCGTACAATGGCAAACAAAAAATCATTGGAAGCATTAAATCGAACGATGCAAGATTTACGTGGAAACCGAAGGCTTTTTGGTGGCGCTTTAATTTTATTGTCAGGTAACTTTCGACAAACATTGCCCGTTATTCCACGATCAACACCGGCAGATGAGATCAATGCATGTTTGCAGTCTTCCCTTTTGTGGCGATTAGTGAAAAGATTAACATTACACATAAACATGCGTGTTCAGTTGCACAATGATCAGTCTGCAGAGCAGTTCTCGAAATAACTGCTAGAGATCGCAAATGGTTTGATTACATTGCCAAACAATTTTTGTACAATTATCCAATCAAAAGAAGAATTATTTGAATGAGTGTTTCCAAAGATTGTTCAAAATAACATGAATCACGAATGGTTGAGAGAACGCGCAGTACTAGCACCGAAAAATGTACATGTCAATGAAATCAATCATCACGTTCTGAAAAAATTGCCAGGTTTGGTGACAACATACAAGTCAGTGGATAGCGCAATGAATCAGGATAACGCAGTGAATTATCCTATTCAGTTGAATTTTTGAATTCATTGGAACCGTCTAGTATGCCACCGCATTGTTTAAATTTGAAGGTCAGCTCATCGTTTATTTTATTACGGAATTTGAATGCTCCAAAGTTGTGTAATGAAACAAGACTGAATGTAAAAAAGTTGATGTCGAATTTAATTGAAGCAACAATACTGACCGGCAAAGCGAAATGTGAAATTGTGCTTATACCGCGAATCCCACTGATACCAACCGACATGCCATTTGAATTCAAGCGTTTGTAATTTCCAGTGCGCCTGTCATTTGCTATGTCAGTCAACAAGGCACAAGGACAAACGCTTCGAGTATGCGGATTGAATTTGGAGGAAGCGTGCTTTTCGCACGGACAGTTATACGTTGCCTTTTCCAGATGGAAAAACGAAAAATGTAGTGTATCCAAATGTTTTGGATTAAGAATTGAAATAAAGATTAAAAAAATTCTATGATATTTTATTCTTTTTCCAATATTTCTATTGGTGTAGCGAAGCACACCGGGGTCCCGCTAGTTTAGTATATTTTGCAACAGAATTTTAGCTTCGCTTCTGGTGTCACTAGTGGTGTTAGTGTCCTCTGCTAATTGTTCTAAGTTTTATAGTGCATTCTCTAGCCTATCGATGATAACGCTAACCGCATGTATTCTGGCGCTCCATCGTGTTTCAGATTCACGTTTGACAGTTTTTGTTAAAGCATTTTTTAATTATTCCCATCATAACGTTGAAGATGAGAAAAAATAGACATATGCTATTAATTGTTCCACAACCTGTAGCAAGTGTTCCGGATATATGCATGCATTTTTTATTATAGACAATTTTTTCAAGAAATCAATATTTTCCAGAAATCAGTTATGATAAAAATGCAAATTATCCAGGAAGTTCTGCTTTGCGCACTATTTGGCGCCCCCTGTGAGTAGCGCCCGGGGAAAGAAGCCCCCTTGTCGTCCTCCTCCACCCTCGTCATGCCACTGGGGAGATTAGTAGATGTGTATATAAAATCAAATATTAACGAGGAAATATCTTCAGCACAACATGCTTACACCATAGTCATGTCAGCCGATACTGCTTTGCACAGGGTGGTCATGAATATAGAGAAAGCTCTGGAACGCCAGGAAGATGTCTCGAAAAAAGCAATCATGGACAGTCTCGATTAAAGTTCATCCAGCTTTAACAAATGGGATCGGCTCCATGTTAAGCTGCAAAATGATCACATCGCAATGGGTCTATGCGAGACAACCAAATCTGTTAACAGAGGAACGCCGCAGGGTGGACGTCCAATGCTGTGGACGCTGTTTCGTGTAGAACAAGCTAGCTGGACAAAAACAAAGTTCTTATTCCAAGAAAAGTGTAATGAGCAATGAAAGAAAACAAACAAAATAACGGGATTTTTGCTTTTTTTTTGATATTTTTGCTCATATATATTGAGTAATTGAAGTAAGAAGGCAGGAGTGGCCGTAAAATGCATTGGTTAATTTGCAAAATTCTTGTTGAATATTAAGCTTCATATTTCGTTTAAGTGAACACTTTTATATAATTTTTTTGATGGATTCTAAGCTCGAAGGTAAGTAAAATTTTTTAATAGTAATTCTTTCGCAATTAGAGTAGTTTTAATATATTTAACATTCCGTTATTAAGAAGAAAAGGTATTTTTTCTCTATATTTTTAACTTTAGGGACAAAAAATTTACATACATCCGCGGACATCCGGGCTAAATTTTACATATGTTACCATTGCGAATTCTTTGCACATCTATTTTTTTTTTTTTTTTTGTAGATTTATTTATTTTAATTTTTTTTTCCGAATTTTTAGAATTTTTTAGAGTATTGAGATTTGTAGTCCATTCAATTTAAGTACAATAAAGTAATATTCTTAAGTCCTTTAAATTTTTTTGGATTTATGTCACTTATTCACATGAGTTACTGTATATGATATAAGCAAATGTATGCATATGAACATATGAAGTAAAATTTTGGAAAAAAAATAAAAAAAAAGAACATATGGCTGAAAAAAATGACGTAGTTGTAATAAATGACTGCATATGAAACGGAAAATTTCAAAAAATAATTTTTATAGCTTGTTCTACACGAAACACTGTGCGCTGGTTATAAACCAATTGCTTAAGCGGTTCGACGGAGGACCAGTCCCGACATACGTAATGTATGTCCTACATGCGATGTCCCCACATGACACCAACCATCTTTTCTACACATCCCCCCTCAGGACCTTAATGGCCAAAAGCATCGCGTTAGCAACTGCAAAAAGACTTAAGGCCTCGGAGCAGCTTGAGTACAGGTCATATGGTCATAGCAGTATAGTGGCATCTTATATCGGGCAAATGGAACATATGGTCCCGTGCCTGAGCTTAGAAAGATATCCACAATCGGAGGGTTGGTGCAAGGGTGCAGAAATGGTAAAACATACTACTCATGTCTATACGGATGGCTCCAATTTAATGGAAGGGGTCGGGTATGCTGTTTACTGTGTACATCCAGAGGTAAGTAGATCCTGCAGGCTGCAAGATTGCTGCAGCATCTTTCAGGCGGAATTTATAGCTGTGAAGAAAGCAGCAGAAATTCTAGAGGAAACGTGCCTAAGCTGCAGTCGCGTCAATATTTATATTGATAGTCATGTGGCGATTAAGGCAATAATCTCACACATTCATCAATAAATGTTCTGGAATGCAAACAAGCATTGAGAGAAATTCGCTCAGCCTGGGCCATTCATCTATTTTGGGTTGCTAGTCATAAAGGGATAGAATGTAACGAAAAAGCCAGTGAAAGCATGGTGCAACACTTGCTGAAACGGCTATAGACGTCCAAATCCGTTTGGGAGAAATTAAAATGAGATAGGAAAGGCGTGGACAAAAGGGCGGGGTTGCAAAATTTCTAAGATCATGTGCAAAGCGTACGATATTAGACTCACAAAGTGGCTCATATTTCTGAAGAGAGAAGACTTAAGGCTCACGACGGGCATACTAACTGAACACTGCGATCTAGCGTCATATGCTTTTAAGTTAGGCCTGGGCGAGCTGCTGGAAGAAATAGTGGATCACATTCTCTGCTCGTATCCTGTTATGTGGGTGTATTATTAGGGGCGGCAGAGTTGCTAGATCTCGAGGCAGAGATTAAGCTAGGTCCTAGAAACATTATAGTATTTTCAAAGAGGATGGAGTTATTCTATAACATAAGTCCTCTTACCTCATTAGGGTTTGTTCGTTAACCAAATTCTGGTAACTCTATGGACACATTCAGTCTATGAGACGTCTTTATTGACCGACCAGTTCAATCTAACCTAAACTAGGTCCTTCTGAGTGGCACCGGCTAATATTTTGAGTAAACTTCTAACGTTATTCGATGTATGTTTATGTATTGGAAATCTCCTCATGATACAAATCTCAATACAATTCTATCCACGACTTAATATGTTCACTTATGACTGTATTTTCTTACCCCACTTTAAATGACCTACTCGACCACTTAACTTTTGAAGTATTTTCGCATTGATTAGATAATTTTACACCAAGTTCTGACAAATAAGTCGAATGAAGCATTGCTCCACAAACGCTCGGTATGCTCAAATTGAGCTCAAGCTCAAAAATTTTAAAGCAATGAATATTAAGCAAGTATGCGAGTATCGTTGCCTGAAGGCCCGGGCTGTCCAAAAATGTGCGAACAAAATCTGGTGATTTACTTTAAATGTTTGTTCTACTAATTCTCTTGAGTTAAACTTTCTAAAACATCCACTAAGAACTACTTTGTCAAATGGCGTATATGTTATTTGTGAAGATATATATATGTGTAGACATTTGTGAATATCACCTGTTTATTGTCAACAGATGTAATCCAAAAGTTTGGGGTCAGATCATTTATGACGCCGTTACACTTTGCGTCGCAGTGCTTTCACATTCACCACTACATAGTACCTACCAAAAATTTCACGAAGGCACTCACTGAAGTGAATGAATGCTCTTATATCATAAGAATTTTGCCCCTATGGCCAGAGGTTTTTAAACCTAAGTTTTGTAATTAGATTAGATTTTTTTTAGCTTTATTTGCGTTTTCGAGATATCGCCGTAAAGGTGGACCAGGGGTAATTCTAGAATGTGTTTGTACGATATGGGTATCAAATGAAAGATGTTAATGAATATTTTAAAAGAGAGTGGGCCTTAGTTCTGTAGGTGGACGCTTTTTCGAGATATCGCCATAAAGGTGGACCAGGGGTGACTCTAGAATGTGTTTTGTACGATATTGGAATCAAATAAAAGGTGTTAATGAGTATTTTAAAAGGGAGTGGGCCTTAGTTCTATAGGTGGACGCCTTTTCGAGATATCGCCATAAAGGTGGACCAGGCGGGACTCTAGAATGTGTTTGTACGACATGGGTATCAAATTAAAGATGTTAAAGAGTATTTTAAAAGGGAGTGGGCCCTAGTTCTGTAGGTGGACGCTTTTTCGAGATATCGCCATAAAGGTGGACCAGGGGTGACTCTAGAATGTGTTTTGTACGATATTGGAATCAAATAAAAGGTGTTAATGAGTATTTTAAAAGGGAGTGGGCCTTAGTTCTATAGGTGGACGCCTTTTCGAAAAATCGCCATAAAGGTGGACCAGGGGTGACTCTAGAATGTGTTTGTACGATATGGGAATCAAATGAAAGGTGTCAATGAGTATTTTAAAAGCGGGGTGGACCAGGGGTGACTAGAATTTGTAGTTACGATATGGGTATCAAATGGAAGGTGTTAATGAGTAATTTAAAATGGAGGAGCCTCCAAATGGGGAAGCCTCCAAATTAATAGGGAATCAGAGGATGTGTTCTACTCCCAGCTGGGGAGAATGTCCTGGGCGATGACGGTATTTACATGCGACTTAGGCTCCTATCCCAATAATCGCAATACGCTTAATGCAGGGGAGAAAATAAATGACATAAAAACCAGAAAGAAGAGGCAACTGACGAGGGCATGGGTGCAGTGTTGGAGTTGTTGGAAGCGGAAAAACGGCTCAATGGTGCAGTGAGTTTTAAAAACAACGACAAATTTGCTTAAAATATGCGAGGTAGAAAGAGACCCACTAGGCTATAGCCGTAGAGTCGGAGATGTTGGAAGTGGACAAACAGCTCAATGACGCTGGGAGTCTTAAAAATAAAAAAAATCCATTGCTCAGGGGCAGATAATTTGTATAGAGACAAACAGCTCAATGGCGCTGCGAATCTTACAAATAAACCTCCAGCACGTTAAACTGACATCGAGCGAGCTCCTCCTGAGAGCTGCTGTCATGTTAAGAAAACATCTATACTTATGTATGATATCTTACTTTACCACTGAAGACTCGTAGTGATCGCAGTAGAGAGGGAATAAGATCCGTCCCTTATACTAGCATCCTGCAACATGGCCCATAACGTGGCGGCCACACTCAAAGAGTTCGAAAGGGTGGTGTGTCAAGAGTGCAGAGGACGGATTGTCATAGGTGCGGGTGCGAAGATGCATTCAGGCGTATAGGGGAGGGGACGAGGGACGATATTAACGATGGTTAATATTAGTTGATAGCATTCCCGCATATGTTGGCGAAACGTCAAGTAAATTGCTTGATATCATAACAAGCTCTGAGCATGATTGCGACGGCAGCGGCGGTGGGCTACGGAACGCGTACCAGGGCCGGGATGAGAGGGGAAGCAAGCTGGCGATGGGTTTACCTGGACAGCGGCGGCTCGTTCCGGGCGGGGTCGGTTGGCGGTATCGGATTGATCGGTAGCCTTCGGCAGGATCGGTAGTCCGCGGGGTCGGTCACCTGGGGAAGAGACTGCGAGGACTCGGGTTAGTGCTGGTTTCACCGCTGGTCACCCCCGCCTCCCTACTTGCACACTAGTAGAAGGTGCGTAAGGGGCGGGGTTGTACCAGCCGAGACGCCGTGGGTCGACCCGTGGCGGAGGGGAAGTGCACCTTAACGGCACAGCGGTACCCCTTGTGCGCACGCTCGGGCTCACGGCCGAAACCAGAGCTGTAGAGAGGGGGTCGTGCGGTCGTTCGGGCGGCGAGTCATTCCTTACCAGACCAGGACGACGGAGGGAAGGGTAGTCCGAAGACACCATTCGCGTCGTCTTGGTGCAGCAGGGGGTGACTCGCGCCACGGCCGCACCCTCTTCTCTCCAGATAACTAGAGGGAGTGGTCCCTCCGCTCCGGCCAGCCTACTAAAACCAGAGCTGAGGGGAGGGGGGTTATTTTGTCATTAAGGCAGCAGGCCGCTCAACACCGAAGTGGGCGACGGAGGGAAGAATAGTCCGAAGACACCACTCGCGTCGTCCAGCTCAGGTGAAGGGTGACTCGCGCCATGACAGTGCCCCTTTCCGCTTAGTCCGAGCCGCGGGGGAGGGGTTATTTCTCATTGAGGCGGCGGGCCACTCAACACCAGGGTGGGCGACGGAGGGAAGGATAGTCCGAAGACACCACTCGCGTCGTCCAACCCTGGTGGAGGGTGACCCGCGCCATTACAGCGGCCCTTCCACTCAGCTAGCTAGCCGGAGTACCAATTTTATCTTTAAAAAGACAACCACACCCGCTGGCTCACCTGCGAGGACTGAATTGCAAAAATGCAAATTCGCTGTTTATATGGGTGGTGCCGCAAACTGGTTGAGAAATCAATACAACATTATTGTGATTTTCTTGTGCTTTTCTTGTGTTGACGGAACACACCATTGGTTTGCTATCAGTCGTTGGTAGCGTGTGGTTATTTACCATAGTGGTTGTTGGCTATGCTATAGAGAAATAAGTACAGCGGGGTTCAGGTTTAAGTGAATAAGGAAATACAGGGGGTGATGTTATTGTAACGCTACGTTACAGTCCCCCTCCCACTTCGATTGACGGAAAGCTGCGGTGGGGAAAGATGGATCTCCAGGCATGGCCTAGGTATTATGCCGGTGTGCATGTGGGCGAAGCACTTTATTAATTTTTTTTTCTCTCAAAAATATACAGAGCCATTCCACTTATATCTGACAGAATTTATGTTTATATGTCACGTTTTAAATTCATTTGTATAACGTAAGAATAATTACATTTCTTTGTTCTTAAAACTAAGAGTATATTTCATACAATTCATTATAATACATTATATTCTTCTTCTTCGTTTCCATCTTCCTCGGGTTGTGGTTTCATCATGGCCATCAGGTATTCGGTAAATTGTGACCCGAAAAGAATTGGTCCCCTTTGTGTTTTTGCCCGGTTCGTTTGCCATTGGTACTGCTCCCTCCGTGTGTACCCGCTCTGACATCGTTTTATTTCACCGAAGTTTATGCCTGCTGCACATGCTTTTGTACCCTCTTTTCTGACCATGTGTATTGCAAGTGCCATTTGTGGAATCTCGTAATCTCATGTGCGGTGGTCGCTCAGGAACGGTGCTAACGCTTTTCCGCCGAACTGCTTCCCATTTTTGGTGATGAAGGTTTTCGGACAACCAAGTGAGTACATGACCTTTTCTGGTAGCGCTTTGAGCACGCTTGCCGTTTTTGCTTGGCGCGCCGGGATTAACTCCACCCACTTGTGGAATTTGTAGATCATGGCGGGGGGGTATGTACTTCTTTGCTTGGACCGTGGTAGTGGTGGCACGAAGTCGGCGGTTACTGTTGCCCATGGCTGCGGATATTGCATGGTTGCCAATAATCTCACCGGGGTCTTCTCTGTCGCTTTTTATTGTGTAAAATATGTGTGGTCCGGTGTTTTGTAACGGACGGCAAGAGAGCGCATTGCATATCGCGTTCGGCGCTCTTTTTCGGTACTCTTTTTTGATGTTGTATTTTTGTATAGCCGGGTAACGGGGGTAGAAGCGTTGCCTCAGCGGTCGGTTATGTTTACGGATGGTCGAATGTTCGGCTGCGGTAATTGGGCTAACAGTTTTATTCATTCGCTTCTGGTTGTGCTGCGGATTTTGACCATTGTTCACGTGTTCCCGGCTATTCATTGCACATAGTGTGTCTAGCTCGGTTGATCTCCTGTTCAAGGTGACTTCTAACGGCTGGCCATCTAGCGCGAGGGTGATTCCCTTTCCCGTAAAAAGTCCATTCCTAAGATCATCCGTTCTGCCAGGTTCGGGATGACGGACATCATTCCGTTAGTCGTCGTCCTTGGTACGTAATCCTTGCTGGGTAGGAATTCGAACTATAGACACACGTCTGGTCTTCCAATTGGACGCTCCGCCTGCGAAAATGTGGTTTGATGTTGTTCCTCTCCAGGTGGCTTCGTATTGACTCATCGGCGTATGAAAGGGTGGCGCCGGTGTCCACTAGCGCGCGCACGCTCATGCCCTCGATGGTTATCGGTATGTAGAAACGGTCATCCACTTGCATTTCGGCAGCGGGCTCGCAGCTTGGTGGTTCCATTGGCTTCTGTGGTCGAACAAATAATGCTTGGCGGCTTCCTCTCACATAGTTTGACGGCATCCTGGATGTGTTGTTGCCGGTGGATTGGTTGGTCGAAGAGCATAGGCAGTCCCTGGAGAGGATGTTGTCTTGTCCACACCTGGAGCCGAACATTTTCCAGCGGCCCCTGCATTGGAAGCGGCGGTGTCCGCGTTCCTTGCAGCGCCAGCAGCACTCCTTGCTATCATACTCCGTTTGAAGATGATACAGGCTGTGGTTCGCCACTTTACCCTGTTTCGCTTCCTCGCTTTTTAGCAGCTCATATTCCTCTGTTATTTCCTGGAGCTCATCGATCGTCTTAAACTCGCTGCGCTTGACGAAGAGGCGGTATTCAATGCGTAGGCCATCGTATATTAGCTCGAGGTGCTTTTCCTTGCACATTGTCGGATGCTGGCGGATCAGCGTTTCCAATGCGAGGACGTAGTCCTTGCCTTTTTCTCGGCCTTGTTGTCTGCGTTTTCGGATGGCCTCCTCTAAATGTTGAAGATGACGCTTAGGCAGGAAAAATTTTTCACCTCCCTTCGAAAATCGCTCCAGTGGTTGATTTGTTGTTTACGGATGCGGTACCATTGGAGTGCTTTGCCACGTAGCAGTTCCGGCAGCGTTAGGTCGACGGGGATGCGGTAACATTCGGCGAGCTCCTCTATCCTCTCCAGAAATTCGTGAAGTGACTCCTCTCCCGAAAAATGCAGATACCAGTGGCGAACGGTATTCATTAGCTCACTGGTGCTCATTTCGTCTCGTTTCGGTGGTGCGCGTTCTCTCTCATGCGCATGCGGTTGGGGACTGTGAATCGGGATGATGGGGATTGACTTGGTCGGTGGTGTGGGGGAGATGTTTAGTGTCGGTGTTGGTAGTTTAACTGGTTTTCCTTCGTCCTCTTCTACTTCCTTCTCCAACTCCTTCAGTAGGTCTTCGCTTGATTTCCTCGTGCGTTTTGTTTGCACTTAAGTGCTCAGTGCGCGGCGCAGATCGTCTACGGTTTGGCCCTCCACGTGAATCGTATGTTTCTTGCAATCCTCTATCAGCCTCTCCCTTTTCAGTAAGTAGATCCAATTGAGTGAGTCGGTATTCAGCATCGTAACTTCGGAGGCCGGTGTGTTTGTTGGTTCCGATGGTGTGTTCGTCGAACCCGCCACGGCAGTGTTGGTGGCTGTTGTATTTGTTTTTCCACGGTCATCTGCGGAGAAGGGGCCTGCTCGGGCGCCATTTATGAGGTGGGTTTTTTCTAAGGCTGGGGTAACGCTCAGTCAATCCAGAGTCGAGTAAAGGTCCCACAAACCCCTACTGAATAAATACACAATTTTTATGTGTTACGAACACACGCACACACGGCTGGAGGTATTAGGCGGGCAGCAGCTTTCTGTCGCAAGACGGTGAGGGGGTCGGAGCGGCGGCTAACGGTCGTTGGAGCAGAGGAGGTTAGGTAGGACGGTTGAACGGTCGCGTAACGGACTGATTGGTACGGCGGTACGTAGGCAGCGGCGGGATAGAAGCAGCGGCTTAACGGCGGTAGGATGGCGGACGGCCAACGGTCGTCGTAGGAGCGGCGGGACGGATGCAGGGCTTAACGGCGGTAGGATGGCAAGCGGCCAGTGGTCGTCGTGGCAGCGGCGGCACCAGAGGGCACGATGCGACGGCAGCGGCGGTGGGCTACGGAGGGCGTACCAGGGCCGGGGTGAGAGGCGAAGCAGGCTGGCGATGGGCTTACCTGGACAGCGGCGGCTCATTCCGGGCGGGGTCGGTTGGCGGTATCGGATTGATCGGTAGTCTTCGGCAGGATCGGTAGTCCGTGGGGTCGGTCACCTGGGAAGAGACTGCGAGGACTCGGGTTAGTGCTGGTTTCACCGCTGGACATCCCCGCCTCCCTACTTGCACACTAGTAGAAGGTGCGCCACGGCCGCACCCTCTTCTCCCCAGTAACTAGAGAGAGAGTGTTCCCTCCGCTCCGGCCAGCCTACTAAAACCAGAGCTGAGGGGAGGGGGTTTATTTGGTCATTAAGGCAGCGGGCCGCTCAACACCGAGGTGGGCGACGGAGGGAAGGATAGTCCGAAGACACCACTCGCGACGTCCAGCCCAGGTGAAGGGTGACTCGCGCCATGACAGCGCCCCTTTCCGCTTAGTCCGAGCCGCGGGGGAGGGGTTATTTGTCATTGAGGCGGCGGGCCACTCAACGCCAGGGTGGGCGACGGAGGGAAGGATAGTCGGAAGACACCACTCGCGTCGTCCAACCCTGGTGGAGGGTGACCCGCGCCATGACAGCGCTCCCTTCCACTCAGCTAGCTAGCCGGAGTGGCAAGTTTGTTTTTAAAAAGACAACCACTCCCGCTGGCTCACTTGCGAGGACTGAATTGCAAAAATGCAAATTCGCTGTTTATAAGGGTGGTGCCGCAAACTGGTTGAGAAACCAGTACACCATTATTGTGATTTTCTTGTGTTGACAGAACACACCATTGGTTTGCTATCAGTCGTTGGTAGCGTGTGGTTATTTACCATAGTGGTTGTTGGCTATGCTATAGAGAAATAAGTACAGGGGGGTTCAGGTTTCAGTGAATAAGGAAATACAGGGGGGTGCTGTTATTGTAACGCTACGTTATACATAAATGATACAATATACATAAATGATATTAAAAACTGTCTGAGCCATTGCAATATTAGGATTTTTGCAGATGATGCACTATTGACTGTAAGCTGTGCATCGGAGAGAGAAGGACTTAGGCGCAGTATATAAGTGGTTGTGTCAAAACAGGCTTAAAATAAGTATTGACAAAACAAAATTTATGATATTAAAAAGGAAATCTTCCGTAGAAGAAAATACGTCGCTGAAAATAGCAAATTGTACGATTCATAAAGTAAATGAAATGAAATACCTCGGAATAATAATTGATGAGAAACTAAAGTTTAACGAGCACCTCAAATATACAGAAGCTAAAATATCAAAAAAAAAAAAAAATAGGATTCATGATTCGTACTTGCAAACATGTGAGAAAATATTATAAAATAATGGTATAAAGGTCCATTATAGAAGCTCACTTCATATATTGCCCTACAATTTTATTGACCTTAGCGGACTCGAATATCTCAAAATTCCAGGTGAAGCAAAATAAAGCAATGCGGTTTATCCTTAAGAAACGTTACGATACATAAATACATTAAATGCTTGAAAGCCCAAATTGGCTAAGTGTAAAACAACTCATCGTATACTATACTTTAAAATTTATACATAACATTAAAATAGGAAATCAGCCGAAATAGCTAAACAACCGACTGATATACAACAACGAGGTTCACGATTACCAAACAAGAAACAGAAACAACTTTCGCCTGCCAACAGTACGATCGGAGTTCGACAAGAAAAATATATACTACGAAGGACTGAGAGAATACAACGATCTCCCAATTGAATTAAAACAATGCCAAAACATCAATGACTTTAAGAAACTACTGTATAATTACTGCAAAGCACAACCTTTTAGATAATGATCTCATAGATATACAAATAATTTAGGTCTACAAGACTGTATAAAATAAATAAATAAATAAAAATTATCCGCAAGGGAAGTAACCAAGACACTGGAAGCCTTTTTCTCCATTATTTCACTGCAAACCTGTGACTTGCCAACCACTCGCATGATTTCTGAAAATTACATAGCACCGTCACCGCTCTAAACGCCATCAACATGCATATTAATTCAGGGTTAAACCAAAAACCCTCACCACAATAGTAAAAACTATATATCCCTTGCGTTTGGAGTTTTTTGGATTAGCGAAATTTTACACTATTACCGACCAAGACTTCAGCGGCCATATTTACGACGTGGACGACGCAAGTTTCAGAAATATTGGACATCCACGTCGATGGCACTACGCTACCGACTGTCCCTCACACAAAAATACTGGGCGTCATGTTCTATAGCGACCCTGTGAATTGGCGAGTAGATAGTCGCATTGTACCCAAAGTTCAAATGAATAACAAAATCCCCAAGTCCCTGGCTGACAGCGCTTAGGGCAAAGCTATAAAGCAATGGGCCTGCCGCGTGTATGCTACGCGTCTCCGAGTATTCAGCCGTTTGAACCAATAGGTCATAAAAGGACTCTCAGAGCCATCCACAAGGTGCCGGCGTAGGACTTTGCCTAGAAAAACCCGTTCTCAATGTCAAATTCTCGAAACTCGCAGTTGAGTAAAGCAGACTTCCCAGAGAGGCGCGCATCAATCTGGCACGCATCGATCTAGATACTGTAATAGGTTTAACTCCATATTTTCCAGTCTCAACCAATGTGCGTTTTTCATGTAGTCTGCCTACACTATTTGTAATGGGAAACCAAAGCCTGTAACACCCATGTCATTTCCTAAAAATGTGTTATGTAATTTTTATTAAAAATTTAATGTTATATGTTAAATTCTGCCTCTTTTTCAATATTTGTTAGTGATGAAACAGGACAACAAATAGTGCATCTGTATCTAATGCTCTTTAGCGCTAGCTTAAAATATAAATAAATAAATACACGGCGCGATAAAATCCGAAGAGATTTTAGGCCTGGCTTCTCTTCCAGTTCCCGTCGTGCTCCTTTTAATTTTTCCTACAAATTTGAGGGACCTAAATGTTTTACGCCGAGTCCGAACGGCATCTGCAGGGTCTTTGGTTTGGTGGGCGGAGCACGCTACCACCACACCACGGCGGTCGCTACCTTAGCCAGCAACTATTTTCAAATGCTACACATATATACAAAATTGAAAAATTACACGGCGCGATATACCTTCGAGATTCTTTTGCAATTTGTGACGTGCTACATTATAATCTTCATAAAATTGTTTCATGCCCACTTCGAACGGCATTTTCGCTGAGAAGCTTTTCCTGGCAGAAATACAGCCCGGAGCAGTGCACGGACTTTTAAAAAGAGAATGTTGGTAGACGAAAAATTAAAATAGTGGTAGAAGTTGGTAGATTTTTTTCCAAGAAAAAAGTAGCTACAGTTTATATTTGTACAAAACAATTCATATTTTATTGTAAAACAAACAAAGCACATGTCACGGAAATAACACTTTTAAAAAAACAGTAAACAAAACGAAAAAATGCATATAAATTTGTATATACATAGCTTATGCCTATATGATACTTGCTTGTTGTATTTCGAGCTTGAAATACTGACGAAAATTTACCGAAACGTCTAATTACAACATTTTTCCAATGTATCAAGAGTACTGCCACAAAATAACCGACTTTGGTATTTACTTAAACCTTTTTTTATTTTCGTTTGAAATTATTCACAAAAAACTGATGAAAATAGCGCAGAGAAATATTTGCGTGCACATTTACCACATTTATTTCATGAACAAGTTTATTTCTATGTATGAGTTAATCGGGGATTGCCCGTATTGCTTTAAATGTATGAAAACATTTATTTCAAGCAATTTTTAATTTTATAATTTATTTAATAATTTGGGAAAAAATTAAACAACGTGACATCAGGACGGACAAGGCGACAGCTATTTCGATTATACCTTGTAAATCTCTTCAAAGCCTTTTCTCCCGGGAGTGGGGTTCGAACCCGCACTCCTACGATAGTTGAAATGGTTACAAACGCATTCAACTACGTCATGCCTTAGTTGTTGTAAAGTTTTTCCCAATTGCCTTCTTTTGCATATATTAATCTTCTACACATCACATACTTCGTATGTAATTATGTGTTGAAGTTATGCATGTTTGTAAGGCGGTTCCAGAGAAACTTGGTATTGTTGCTGTTTTTGTTCTGTTTATAGAACTACAACGAATTAACTGTTTGTATGAGTTAATCAGGGATTGCCCGTATTGCTTTAAATGTATGAAAACATTTATTTCAAGCAATTTTTAATTTTATAATTTATTTAATAATTTGGGAAAAAATTAAACAACGTGGCATCAGGACGGATAAGGCGACATCTGTTTCGATTATACCTTGTAAATCTCTTCAAAGCATTTTCTCCCGGGAGTGGGATTCGGATCCGCACTCCTACGATAGTTGAAATGGTTACAAACGCATTCAGCTACGTCATGCCTTAGTTGTTGTAATGGAAACAGCTGTCGCCTTGTCCGTCCTGATGTTACGTTGTCTAAATGTTTCCCAAATTATTAAATAAATTTATTTCTTGTTTGAATTCGTACACAAACTTTTCAAAATAAAAACCGTAATAAATGTAATCTTCGTTTGAAAGCAATGGCAAAATTATTATATACCTAATGATCGCAGTATTTGGTTTCAATGCGAATATGTATATTGAAATGTTGGTAGATTTTTGGGCTTTGGTGGTAGAAGTGGTAGAAAATGAAAATTGGCTAAAAAGTTGTTAGATCTACCAATAAAGTGGTAAAGTCCGTGCACTGACTCGGAGTATTTGCCATAGTATTGGCTTCGCTTAGAAAAACTGGTTTCTAAATTTTGTATGTTGCTTTGCCAGGATCTTCGGTGTGGTAGGCGGGGCAAAAGGCAGCTGCCAAGGGGCGACCACGCCTAGACATTTTTTTTTCTAATTGAAAAAACGTGTTTATAAAGTTTTTGATGTGACTTTTCCCAGGCCTTGAACGCAAGATCTTTGCTTTGGTAGACTACCACGGCAGCCGAACAAACACATTTAATTCAGGTAATTTCATTTGTTATACTTTTAGGTGGAATGGTGCAGTCTCAAAATATAAATCAGCAACAGACCCCGAATTTGGTCGCACAACTACAAAGGCAGTTACCGAATCAACAAAATATGTCGGTACAGCAGTATCAACATCACCCAACACAATACTAAAATTGGTTTTTCTCCTTAATTAATAAATTCAATGCAAGAAAAAAGTAAAATATACTTATTTTTAGTAACAAGGTAATAAAGGGTGTTAATATTGTGAGAATCTGAAAAATGCCGCCCGGATAACCATAATAGGTATGTATGTATATAAAATATTTTTTATTACCCAACATAAAAATCCGCCTTACATATTTAGATGTTGATAAGTTAAGTATAAAGCATAAACAAGGCCGATCGCATTATTTTTCTTTAAGAGGAGTACTATGCTCAAAGGAAGAACCAATGAATACCAAATCCATCGCTGCCCACAGGTAAACGG
Source organism: Eurosta solidaginis (assembly GCF_040869045.1). Taxonomy (NCBI): domain Eukaryota; kingdom Metazoa; phylum Arthropoda; class Insecta; order Diptera; family Tephritidae; genus Eurosta; species Eurosta solidaginis. The sequence continues at coordinate 105,647,905 of NC_090323.1, read as the reverse complement.
TTGCTAACTGCATTTGCCGGTGACGCGAACAATTACAAGCATTGAAATTTACGCCGCGCCACCGACTAGAGCAGACTGCCCAAATCATTCTTAAAAAAAATTTTTATTATAGACTCGAGTAAATAAATTTACATTTAAAAAGACTGTTCTTTATTAAAAACTAGAGCAACTGAGTTTTATTTTATTCGTGAATTACAGAACACTAAAGTAAGTTTAGTGATACGTGCGTCATTGCACTTTCCTGAAAAAGACATGGTGAACTTAATTTTATACCCTCACCTCATCCCTTTTCAATTTTTTTTTGTAAAATCACAAAATATTTTTTTCGGGCTGCTGCTAGATGCTTGTTAATAAAGCAAGCGGCCTCGTGGCCAAATTGTTTGCCTAAGTCCGAAAATTCTTTTTGTCTACATTTCTTTTTCTGTCCCATTATCTTCCATTTTTCTTCTTATTCTTGTCCATCCCTTATTCAGTTATTCTCCCCCATCTCCCTAACCCATTACCACTACCACACTATTTACCAAATATTGAATACCCCACATGACCGACTGATTTCGAACTCTTTTCTTTTTTTAATCCACTACGAAACTATGAAACTTACGTTGGTACAATTTGCAAAATCGAATATCTACGTGCGAAATTTCATTCAAATCGGTTAGGCTGTTTCCGAGATCGTTCCGCATATACAAACAATTTTTACTCGTTGAAAGTAATACGATTTTATATACAGGACATTTTGCGTTTATTTATTCGACAATTCAGTGATTCGAACGATAGCAGAAGGGCAGAATAATCGACAACCCTTAAAATTGGAGAGGAATTGTTGAATAAATTCCGAAGATTTTGAAGACAACATGACAAGGACATGGCAAGGTTAGGTGAATTAAATATCCAGCAGCTCAAAAAGGAGTTGGAAGCTTGCGGATTGAATACTACTGTCCATAAATCCGAGCTACAGTTACGGCTGCGGGAAAAGATAATACAGATTGCAGAACAGTTGAAAGAACAAGACACGAATAATACTACAACTCGAAGCACAGGCAGAACGCATTACAGCAAAGCTGTAAGCGCAGAAAACAAAGGTCTCATCGCAGCTGAAGGCTTTTAATGAACGAGAAGATCAAAGTGAGGTCGAAATGGATGCTTTTACACGTCGTATCATTTGGATTACTGGCTGTTTCAGCGAGTATTCTAAAGGTACAAACTCCATGTTGTTGTTGTTGTTGTAGCAGTGCTTCGCCCCATCCAATAGGTGCGACCGATCACAAACTGTCATTAATGTCCACTAACGGGAGTCCAACGAAACTTGCTGTTCCAACAGAGGTGGACCATAATGAGAGGGGTGTTAGAGGCGTTGGTTCCACATTACAATTATTAAAGAGATGGTTGGTGTCATGTGGGGACACATTGCAAGCAGAGCATACATTTTGTATGTCGGGGTTGATTCTGGATAGGTAAGAGTTTAACCTGTTACAGTATCCAGATAGAAGTTGAGCTAGAGTGACTCGCGTTTCCCTGGGGAGTGTGCGTTCCTCTTCCTCAAGTTTTGGGTATTGTTCTTTAAGTACTGGGTTCACCGAGCAATTCCTGGCATAAAGGTCCGACGCCTGTTTGTGGAGTTGACTGAGGACCTGCATGTGCTTTTTGGCTTCATACGGCTGTGTTCTCAGGTGTCGTACTTCCTCATAATGCTTACGGAGATTACTTACTCCTTAAGCCCCTGGGTGGTGTTGGCTCATCAATAAGATGTCTGTTGGGATGCCCAGGTTTCTGGGTATTCAACAGGAAATGTTTGGTTAGCATGTCATTCTTCTCCCTGATGGGGAGTATTCTCGCCTCATTATGTACATATATGGTGTTCTGGGGACATAAGAAGACAGCCCGTGGCGGTTCTGAGAGCAGTATTTTGGCAGGCCTGTAGCTTCTTCCAGTGAGTAGTTTTTAGGCTTGGCGACCATATAGGGGACGCGTAGCATGCAATCGGCTGGTCAGTTGCTTTGTAAGTGGTAATGAGCGTTTCTTTGTCTTTTCTTCAAGTACTGCCAGCAAGAGATTTGAGGATTTTATTACGGCTCTGGATTTTCGGTACAACTGTGGCTACATGCTCACCAAAATGTAGATCCTGATCAAACGTCACACCCAAGATTTTGGGGTGTAGGTCGGTAGCGTAGTGCCATCGACGTGGATGTTCAAAATTGTCGACATTTTGGACGTCCATGTTGTAAATAAGGTCGCGGAGGAGTTAATCGGTGATAATGCCAGGTTTCGCAAATTGGAGAGATCAGGGAGGTAGCCGTTTATTTTGTTGCAAAGCTCATCGATCTGTGGGCCTGGGCCTATGGCCATTATTGTGCAGTCATCGGCGTAGGAAACGATAGTAACTCCTTCTGGTGGCGAAGGTAGCTTTGATATCTAGAAGTTAAACAAAAGTGGGGATAGCCCACCACCCTGTGGCACCCCTTGTTTAATTTTTCTTGGTTTTGATGTTTCGTTTCTACATTGCACCGATGCCTGCCGACCACCCAGATAATTTGCGGTCCACCTTTTAAGACATTGAGGAAGGGTAGACCCTTCCAGGTCTTGCAGTAACGTGCCATGGTTGACCGTATGAAAAGCTTTTGATAGGTCTAGCGCAACGAGTACTGCTCTATGGTGGGGGTTTTGTTTTAAACCGCAATTTATCTGGGTGCTAATGGTATTTTGCGCGGTGGTGGTGCTATGGAGTTTTCTGAAGCCATGCTGATGACAGGCTGGCTGCAAATTTGCTTTGAAGTGGGGGAGCAAAATGACTTCAAGCGTCTTGGCTACTGGCGATAGGAGAGAAATCGGGCGTTATGACTCTCCTATGTTAGCTGGTTTCCTAGGCTTTAGGAGCGGACCACCTTGGCCATTTTCCATTTTTCGGGAATGACGAAGTTGGAAAGACAGGTTAAAGACATGCGCTAAATATTTGAAACCCCCTTTCCCTAAGTTTTTAAGCATCGACATGGCTATGCCGTCTATGCCCACTGCCTTGGATGCAGTGTTGCCAGGTGATGAAAAGAAAAGAAGCTAGATTGGCAAAAAAAAAGGTTAGAAAAAGCTAAATTTAAAAAAAAGAAGCTAAAAAAAGACCAGAAATTTTTTTGGTTAATTCATAAAAATTTTTTTTTATATTTTAATTTATACATTTGTAAATAAACACTTATAAACATATCTTAAACATAACCTCTTGTTTCAAAACATATCAGGCACATTTTCCTTGACTAGCACATGGAATTACTTTAAATGATTGCATATGTGCATATACACAAAAAAAAATATTACAAACTAATTATTTATATAAAATATTCTCCGTCTGAAAAATCAGAAGAGCTTAAGTCTGCGTATAAAGTTTGGCTATTTACCATAGATATGAGATCATCGGTAATTTCAAAATCATTACAACATTTAGATAAGCGTTTTAACGAGCATCTAATATTAAGCAGCGCATTAAGCATTTTGATTTTTAGTTTGTTCCTTAATTTAGTTTTCAGAATTTTCATGCCACTAAAAATTCTTTCAACCTCCGCGTTACTGAGTGGTAATACTAAAAAACTAAATATGAAGTCGACAAGTTTTAAAAAAGGTGGTTCGTTTAATGCATTTTTATGTTCTCGGACTTCCGACCAAAATTTTATGGTGGAGTGTAGATTTTTCCATTGTAGGTATTAGGTGTTCACAAGAACTATTGAAATTATTTTATTTTAGAAATTATTAAAAATACATTCGGACTAAAAAAGGTTAGAAAAAAGTCACGAAGCTAAACCCAAAATTTCAAGGCTAAAGGCAAAAACAAAAGGCTAAATCTATCCTCGAAAAGGCTAACCTGGCAACACTGTTTGGATGGTTTAGCATGACCGATGGCATCCTCAACCTCTTTGGCGGTGATGGTAATTGGAGACGCGCTGAATGTATGCTTATGTGCGTGTCTGTTGGCGCTCCGTCTATCTTTGTCGACCGTAGAATGCATTATATATTGTCGGCAGAAAGCGCTCGCGCATTTTTTCGCATCCGATAGCACTTTATCGCGGTAGGTATGCCTGTCGTAAGCGGCGATTAAATACCAGATTCAAGGGGTTGTGTAGTGCAACCTTTTCAGGTTGCCAGCGCAATATACAGCTTCTCCAAACCCATTTGTCAACCTCACCTATCCGCGGCGAATCCTGTTTCACTAACAGACGAGGCTCTGGCGACCCCAATCTCCTCATGAAACTTGGTGGTGGGGAGGGTGGGATGGACTGAAGGTTTAATGTGGCCATATAAATCGTTCCCGAGATGGTCGGGCTAGCACCTTAATGGTGCTGTGTTACCGGAGCGTACCGGATCTGTATCCGGCAAAGGACCATCACATCGATAACACTCCCCAAAGCCTTCGGGGAGCAACCTTATCGCAATAACAACAACAACAACATAAGGTCACGTTCTCTCGCTAAATTTGCGGCCTCCGCTGGATAGTGAGGCCAAATTTCGGGAATTCTACCGGCGGGAATGAAGCGAGCCGAGGCGGATTCAATAACCTTGCGGAAAGCACGCTCCCCTTGGCGAGCATCAGTCGGGATAGGGAGGGTAGTAAAGCGGCTGTCTTGTACTCATCCCACTCTCCTTTTTTTAAGTTTATGAAACTGCATTTTTCGATGACGATGAAGTAGGCGGTATGCTCGAGCGAAACAAGTATACGGAGGTGTTCGGATGCCAATGTTACCATCGGCTGTCATTTGATGCAGTTTACAAGTCCTGCGCTCACGATTGATATATCTGGCAAACTGTGACAGCTTCCTACCGTACGAGTGGAGGCGTCTCCGTTTATTGTGCAGAACGTCGTTTCTTCATTTGTTCCGCCAACATCTCGCGCCTGCTGTCCGCCTGTCCGCCTATATATCGTGATTGGCCTAAGATAATGCGCTTAGCGCCAGTGAGTAAGGCTCTGATATTAGGGAGATATCCACTGGGACAACAGGTGGCAGGAAGGATGTAGATGTTGATGGTTTCTATGTTTACATCGCCTGACCGGACAGATAAGCCGTCACGTTCTAAGACACTGTCCCTGCGGCCGATGTCACGGCCGATATTGCACAGAGTGGTGCATGATAAACGCGAGGCCACCTCCATTTCCTCTCTCGCGATCTTTTCTGTGGACATTATGCCCAGAACAAGTCTTCAGGGCAGATCTTGCTGTGAGTTTAGTCTCTTGAATCGCAGCAATGCGGATGTTGGGCCGCTTCATGAAATCGACTATCTCCGTGATCTTCCCAGTTAATCCATTACAGTTTAACTGCAGAATTCTGAAGTGCAACGGGGGAGACATCGTCACGCTGGGATTAAGTGACGGGTGACTACGCCTGGGTTGTGAAAAGCTAGGACGCAACTGCTGTTGTGGCGCTGGGATTGGACATCCTTGGGTAAGCATTGGGGTACCCTGTGTGCGCGTCGGGTTTTGGGATCTAGCCCAGAACAACCTGTCCGATGCAACCATCCCTTGGACGAGACACTCTGACAGGAGTATGTCCATCCTAAAAAGATTCTTTTCCGGCAGACGCAGCAAAACTATTTCTCAGTACCGGGGTCAGGAGACGGCTTGGGTTCGATGCCTTCCCGGAGTAATAGAATATGGAGCGGTCCCGGTGCAAGGAGATGCTGGGAGGATGACAGTTTGTGGGAGGGACGCAACAAATTAAATGGGGTTACACTGAAATGATAGTCCTTGGTCGGGAAAACCCCCGATTTGCTCCGGTACATAGAACCATCTTTGATAGTTCTGTTCCTTTCCATGTCTTTAACTATAGTTTGATAAGGCTGCAAAAGATCAATACTGGAATACTGAAAACAAAGTTAATGCACTACTCGAGGCGTTAAAAGATCCTGAGATCTTACAGACGATTCCCGAAAAAGAACAACAACAAAGCATTGATGAGCATAGGAGGCAGGCATATAAAATAGAGTTACTGAACAGCTTCCAGAAGACTGGTAAAATATTGTAACATGCAGAGGCAGTAAACTGGGCAAACATTGATGGAAAGTAAGTATGTTACCCAAATGTACGCATCCCAAATAAGGAAAGAACTTCAAAAAAGAATGCAAAGATGGTTTCAAGCCACGACGCACTGCTGTTGGTTAAAATCAAATCGGCACTGATGATGCAAGGTCGGTCCTTCACGATGTCCGGAAAAAAATGTATGACTTCCCAGGTTTCTTTGGGTTCACACAGTGTTAAATGCGTCAAAGACCAACACGTTTTGTATGTATCAGAGACTAACACATTTCGTTAGATTTGTTCGAATATCCTGGGCTCCTAAAAGACAATAACCGCAATGCGCCAAAGCAGCGGACGTAGAAAATGACCTCGAGAACCAGAAAGTAGAGGCAACTGACAACTGGATGCGGATAAACAGCTCAATGGTGCTGCGAGTTTTAAAAATAACGACAATATGCTAAAAACGTTGGTGGTAGAAAGAGACCTCGAGAACCTGGAAGTAGCGTCAATTGACTAGGGTATAGCCTAAGAGGCGGAGATGTTGGAAGTGAACAAACAACTCAATGATGCTTGGAGTTTTACAAATAACCATAAAACACTACGAGGAGGTGAGGTAGAAACGGACTTCCGGATTCTGAATTCAGTGTAATTAAATTCATTGCGCAGTGGCGAAGAACTTGGAGAGGGACAAATAGCTCAATGGCGCTGCGAGCCTTACAAATAAAAATTCAAGACCACGGTAAAGTAGAGTCGAGCGAGCTCTTTCTGAGAGCTGCAGTCATGGTAAGAAAACATCTGTGTTCATGTATGCTATCTAACTTAACCACTGAAGACCTAGTGGTGATCGCAATAGAGAGGAAAAAAAAACCGTCCCTAGCATCCTACAACATGGCCCATAAGGTGGCGGCCCCACCATAAGAGTTCGAAAGGATGGTGGATCAAGAGTGCAGAGGACGGCTTGTCATAGGCGAGAGTGCGAATGCGCATCCATCGTATGGGGAGGAGACGAGAGGCGATATTAACGATCGAGGTGAGTCCCTTTCTTGGTTGGTCGCGTTCCCGCATATGTTGGGTCATTGTCAAGTAATGTGCTTGATATCACAATAAGCTCTGTATTTTTGAATTATAAATTATATTCTCTCGAGTGAGATTCGAACTCTGGTCGTCAAATTTCTAACACCGCAGGCCTACCATTAGGTTATCACTGCGTCTGTATGCATGTGGATTAGCTAAAGTTTTTCCAGTTTGGTTTTTGTTATTTTTATTTGCTTGATGGTGTAATGCTGAATCTGAAGAGATTTTTGGCAGGTTCGAAATAGTCAATTTTTCATATTTGTTATACTCAGCTGAGCAGAGCTCACAGAGTATATTAATTTTGTTCGCATAACGGTACCCCGTAACGGTATAAACTAATCGAGATAGATATAGATTTCTATATATCAAAATGATCTGGCCGAAAAAAGAAAATCATTTAGCCATGTCCCTCCGTCTGTCCGTTAACACGATAACTTGAGTAAATTTTGAGGTATCTTGATGAAATTTGGTATGTAGGTTCCTGGGCACTCATCTCAGATCGCTATTTGAATGAACGAAATCGGACTATAACCACGCCCACCAAACCGAAAAAGTGCGCTAATTCATTCCCAAAGACGGACAAAGCGATGAAACTTGGTAGGTGGGTCCACCTTATGACGCAGAATATAAAATTAGTAAAATTTTGGACAATGGGCGTAGCACCGCTCACTTTTAAAAGAAGGTAATTTAAAAGCTTTGCAAGCTGTAGTTTGGCAGCTGAGTATGTAATGTACACCCGAACTTAGCCTTCCTTACTTGTTTTTTGTTATTTTTATTTCTCTTTATTTGCTTGATGCAGTAGGGCTGAATCTAAAGAGATCTTTGACAGGGTCGAAATAGCTAATATATATATATATATATGTTTGAATCCTCTCAGTTTTTCCATCATAATAAAATTACATTAATTTAATAAAGGAAATTATTGTGATTACGTCTGAAACTCATTAGAATTTACGAATGAAATGAATGAACAGACGTTTTAAACAAAGATCAGAACCAACCCAGAGTTCAGGTGATAGGTGCTGCTTAACCTAAAGCATCAACACAAATAAAAGCAAATAAAATGAAATAAAAAAATAAACCATGATATTGCTTCCCAATCAAGCCCGATTATCTCAATCTTCAGCGCCAATCCTTATCCCGAAGTTAAGGATCTAATTTGCCGACTTCCCTTACCTACATTATTCTATCGTATAGAGACTCTTCATTTTGGAGACCAGTTGCAGATATCGTTAAGGCCTATTGAGAAGCTTTCGTGACCCCACCATACATTTTCAAGGTCCGAGGAGAAAATGTTGACACAAAAGTAAATGTCATGCTTGTAGCGGCAGCCTGTGGGTTAAGGCGATGGTAAGGATGTTCAAACATCTACGTATGTATCTGTGTGCATATACCAGCATAGCTACGTTCACATGTGTTAGTAACTGGTAGAAAGCAAACACATGTATAGATGTTCGAACATGTATCTCTTAGTATGCGTGAAGTTTGTTCGGGAAAGTTTATGTCTGTCGTTTCCCGCCAAAATAGGATTGTATGTATTGGTGTCTTTCGTTCTTGAGTGAAAGTGGTGAGAAAGAAATGCTTTCGATCTATGGGGTACGATCGCCAAACGATGACAGGGCATGTCTCAAATGTAAAGTACATGCAAGTGAGTGCGGAAGCTACTAAAGTCGTTTTAAGTGCAGATTTAGTCTTTTGTGGAAAAAAAATAAATTTCGGTTTACTGTTGTTGCTAACCGCGTTATTGGTCCGTTAAGCACCGGCACACAGAAAAAACTCGGTGTCCTGTACCCTATTCAGGTGAGTCAGTGAAACCCCCTTCCCCAGTCCCTGGTGCGTGTGGACTATTCGTGAACATAAATTAAAATGTTAAAATGCAAATAAAATAAAATTAAATATCTAAAATTCACAAAATTGAATAAATAAAATGAAATGCGAAGATAATATGAAGTAATAAAATTAAATAAAATAAGTAAAGTTAAACATAAAATAAAATAAAATTTAAATAAATTAACTATAATTATAAAATAAAATAAAACCATACAACTAATTAAAATAAAATAACATACATAAATACATAAAGTCAGTCATTTGAATAAAATCGAATAGGTAACATTAAATATATAGATAAAATTAAGTAAAATAAATAGAATCAAATAAATAAACAAAATTTCATAAATAGGTAAAATTAAATAAGTAGATAAAATCAGGTAAATAAATAAAATTACACAATTTAATAAAATTCAATAAATATAACAAATAAACGATACAGTGGGCAAAACAAAGATAAAAGCTAAAGAAAGTTCACATGCACCTAAATGTTCCCTCATTTGCGGTATCACCCAACTCCTGAAATTGTTTATTTTCCCCTCGAATAGATCGCGGCTCTAAAAGTAAAGCCTGCCACATCTGCCACCACCATCGAGTCACGAACTCACACAAAAGCGGGGTAGTACTTCATACAGGAACTTGTCACACCATCACTGCACATACACTAAAGTCAACATAAAAAGCGGGGTAGTAAGTTGACCACCGTGGTGTGATGCTAGCGTGATCCGCCTATCACACCGTATGCCCTGGGTTCGCACCCCGGGCAAATCAACATCAAAATTTTAGAAATAAGGTTTTTCAATTAGAAGAAAATTTTTCTAAGCGGGGTCGCCCCTCGGAAGTGTTTGGCAAGCGCTCCGGGTGTATTTCTGCCATGAAAAGCTCTCAGTGAAAACTCATCTGCCTTGCAGATGCCGTTCGGAGTCGGCATAAAACATGTAGGTCCCGTCCGGCCAATTTGTAGGGAAAATCAAGAGGAGCACGACGCAAATTGGAAGAGAAGCTCGGCCTTAGATCTCTTCGGAGGTTATCGCGCCTTACATTTATTTTTTTTTTTTAAGTTGAAGAAGACAAGAGGAAGCATACAGACGGTGCCAGGCTGAACATCAAAGGGGTAAAAGGGCATCTTGGCGCTCCTGTCCTGGCACCGCAATCATTAATTGAAGCATAGCTGCAGACGCACCTAATTGGTGGAGAGGAGCAAAAGGGAGCAGTTATCCGCGCGACGCTGCCGGAATTTATATTTGCTTTTTTTATTTTTTTTTTACTGATTAGAGAATTTTTTTCCTATTAGTTAATTTTAATCACTATTTAGTTATATTGAGTTTGTTTAATCTGAATTTTAAACTTAGCTTTGCTGAGGTTAATTTAGCTCAATTCGAGTTCTTATCCAACTTCCTTGTAAGTTTTTTTGTATTTTTTACGAATTTATATTTCTTAAATTTTTATAATTGTTAACATTTCTACTCTTACGTTTCTTTTTCTTACCCCTCTTCATTCTTGTTACTTGTCTACCTATTATCTTAACTTCTTTTCTATCTTTCCACATTTATCTTTTTCTCGTGTCCTGCTTCTTTCTATTAAATACCTAATTTTTAAGCTTTTAGTTTCTCCCTGAGCTTGTCACTTTTTCAGTTTGTCTTTTTGCATTCAAAGATTGCCATTTTTCCACCTTCCTAACATTTTTAACTTTTTGGCGTTGTTTGCTTTGTAGCACGTTTTACTTTTTTTCTTCTTTTCCAATTAGCGCATTTTTCTTTGTTAGTTTTCACTTCAATTGTTGTTTACTGTTTTTTGCGCTTTTATTTCTGTTCACGTAAAGCTATTCGAAATTTTGAGTTCACACATAGTTTTTCGTGAAAGATTTTGAACTTCGCAGTAATAATTGTATCAGTTCATTTTTTATATTATTTTCTTTTCGTCATAATTATTTACTATTTTTCCGCCAACTTAGTAAAGATTCTTGATTCGGACCGCGACCACGGATCCGAATAACATTCCATACTAAGTTATTGGCCCTCATACCTCCCATTGTAGGCTGGAACGCTTTCCAGTATAGGTTTGTAGGTATATGTATATGTACGTTCTTTGCAGCCACGCTCTCTCTTCGACGCAGGCGCCTCCGTCGCGGGACTGATCGGTAAGTGCTAGAGTTATAATTTATTAACATTACCTACGTAGTTGACATACAAATAACGTATATATATCAAATTGTTAAAAACCAACCTTGTGGAAGCCAGCAGAGGTTAAGGAGTTGTTGGGCTACAGTGGCGAGTCGATAACGAAGGCATTATTGGCTTTTAGCAATTTTCAATTTAAATTTTTTTACGCTAATTTTTATTGTCTAATTTTCAAGTTAGTTTTTTTATGATTTTTTTAATTTCTTTTTTTTACGTAAAACCCCTTTCGTTTTTATTCAATGGTTTTTATTGAAAGTTTCCGTACCTTTGATTTCCGTTGATTTTTTTAGTTTTTTTGTATTCAGGATTTTGTTATTAATTAAACTCTTCGTTTTGACTGTCGGTGCCTAAATTTTTCTTTGAATTCCTTAACTTGCTTTTCATTCTAATCCTATAACTCAGCTTACTTTCTTTTTCCCAATTACTTTCCATTAAGCCACTTTTACTATCCTCAGTTATTGTTTTTAGTTACGCATATAATCAGCTAGAATAAGTTTCAAGGCATTAACCATAAGGAAGATTCGGCATAATTGAAGTTTTTTTGAATTTTTTTTGATCATTAATATTGGGATATATATTTAATAAAGAGTTTCTTTATAACGTTTTACAAAGAAATCCAAACGTATTATATTTATTAGTTCATGGGTTGAGCTTACCCTAAAAATGTTAGTCTAAGACACTCAACTGGTGTGGGTGTTGCACGAGCGCAATATAGGAGACGTGGAAGCGAGGCGACTACCGACTAGACAGGCTAGGGACATGGGACGTTAACACACAAACAAATGTCAGGCTAAGGGGGCGTTGCTAAAGTTTCGGAGTCAGTGCAACGCCCAAGGCTGTGTCGAAGGGGAGGGATGACTCCACCTGACACGGACAGACCTCTTCTTCCAGCTTTCCCTTTCCTTTCGTAGATTTCAGGCATGAACCTCTCTCTTGTTTGTATAACTGTAGGTAAGGCGGGTGAGCAAAAACTCACCCCACCCGACGAGCTAGCAGGGGCTTGCCAGCATGTCACATGCCACTTCCGTCTTACCCCAACAGCCAGTTATACAACATGCTCTTCTAGTCCATGGTAGAAAGAAAACAGAAAAGAAAACTCTTCCGATATCTATCGACTGCTTTTTTATGGTCGTTCCTGTTGCACAGAGTTTCACATACAATTAAAATGATTCAGCTATGCTAAAAGTTCACAAATCTCAAGTTCATTTACGTTCAATTGCCTCTTCTGATGTGGTTCCCTGCTACAGGTTGTCAAAACATGTCGGAGAAATACTAAAGCCAATTATTTAGAGCTTTGCTGGAATCTACTATTTAACTGATCCTAGTATTTGAGCCTCGATGTAAAATTATTTTGCCTTTTTGCGTCTTATTTGTAAAAATGTCCAATTTATCACCCCGAAAATTAGTACGTATAGTATTTTATTCCTCAGATGGCATTCGACGCTATTATAAAATACTAGCAGCCCGTGTGCGACGTTGCTCGCAAAACGGATGTTTGTTGTTGTACAAAATAGTAATAAATTATACGTGAGATATGTTATTGATATTAGAAAAGAGAATTACTCTAAATATTCATGTGTGATATTTTTTTAATTCTATAACTTAAAGTACTTCCGAATACACTTTTTTAATTTTATTATCGGAAGGTAGCAGTATAGTTTGATTCTGAGGGTTCCCAGTTCTCGATATTGCAACATACAACTGCCCATAGGTGAAACATTCTGCACGCAAATCAATACCAACATTGTAGAAAGTTTGGCCTTGTGATTTGTAGATTGTGACTGCAAAGGAACCCTTCACAGGAAATTTTAACCGTTTATATTGGAAAGGCATATCCGTTGGAATCATAGGTATGCGGGGTATGAACGATATCTCTCCGGCCGCAGCACCCGTGAGGATCATTGCCTCGTATTGTTATGCATTCGTTTTATGTGTAACCTCGTTCAATTGCATAGAGTTGGTTACTCGAGGTTTCGCAGCAATGGTAGCTCATTGACGAAATGACTCCAATCGAATATTTGACGTCACCTAGTAGTGAGTGCGTAGTACATTTCACTTGCGCTATTGAGTGAAACGACTTTTGTGTGTCAGGCACGAGTTTGGTGTTATTGGCGCTACTGGCAATGATGACACTGAGCTGATGGCGGTAGCGCTGGTAGTTCAGCTTTTGAGTTGTATATTTTAAATTTAATGCACAATTAATATGGCTGTGTTTGAGCGGCCAAATAATAACAGTAGTATTGCTAAAGTGCTGCTAAGTTGATGGAATGTCGCTAATTTCCTAGCGATTATCAATAGATTGTCAATATTTCGTTCAACGGGCACGCGTAATTGCCACATCTGCTCAAATTTTCCAAGTTTTTCCATTCTTGATTTAACTTAAGCTGTTATGCCAATATTTTTCTGCCAGTTTTTTTCAAATACGTAATTTTTCCAAAAGCAAATTAAATTACAGAAAAGATTACAGAGTTAAACAGCCTTAAAAATTCAGCTATGTTGGTTATACACAGAAATACAATAGAGGGTTGTGTCTCCGCTTTTCGCAAGCGTTGAGATTCACCACGCGTGACACGCGTGATTCACCACGTCCAAATATCACAATCCACGGATAGGTACCGGCGGGTTTGTATGGGACTTAGGCTGTTATGCCAAAGTAAATACAAATCTTTACCGATAACTGTGTTATCGATTAATTTATCGAATTCTAACAAAGTAATATTGCATTGTCATCGGAGTTATACATGTGTGCAAAATTTCAGCTCAATCGGACACCGGGAAGTGTATCAAATTTAACTTGCAAGATTCCATTACAGACAACAAAAGTGAAACTAAATAAAAGCTTATAAAAAGGCAAATGATTACATTTCGATATGCAACACATTTTCTATACTCTAAATAGAATAGAATTAAAATTTTTATGTTTTACGCTTACATTATTAAGAATATAAAATTTAGTTTGTTTTCCTTTTCCTTGCTAGGATATTTTAAAGTTACTAACAAAATTATTTCGACGTAGTATTTCGTAGGTATACTACGTATGTACAAAATAAATAGTTAATTATATTTGTATAACATCTGTATATGTATGACTATATTATTATTCTTTGAAAAGTTTAGGATCTTTATAAAACTTTCGTTTGGATGAATTTTGTGGAATTTTGTATAGGAACTTCACATATTCTTAAGTAGGGAATATTTTGTAGAAAAAGAAAAAAAATAGTTCTTACATTCCAAAGATGCGTAACTATATATTATACATATGGATTTGGTATATAAGCATATATTTCTTTTAAATGAAACTTTATGTAATTTTATGCTATGCTACTAATGTTGTAGTACAGCCTACAATTTTGCCGCCTTTTTCCAAAACTAAAAGGTTTTGTGTTGGAGCGTTTAGCAACACTATATAAAAGGAATCCAATAACCTGTATTTTTTTTTTTTTTTGTTTTATATGAATCTAATATCGATATTGCTTTGAAGAGTAACTAATTTGTAAACGACTTTTGTGAAAAATATATTGGCCACCGTGGTGTGATGGTAGCGTGCTCCGCCTATCACACCGTATGCCCTGGGTTCAACTCCCGGGCAAAGCAACACCAAAATTTTAGAAATAAGATTTTTCAATTAGAAGAAAATTTTTCTAAGCGGGGTCGCCCCTCGGCAGTGTCTGGCAAGCGCTCCGATTGTATTTCTGCCATGAAAAGCTCTCAGTGAAAACTCATCTGCCTTGCAGATGCCGTTCGGAGTCGGCATAAAACATGTAGGTCCCGTCCGGCCAATTTGTAGGGAAAAATCAAGAGGAGCACGACGCAAATTGGAAGAGAAGCTCGGCCTTAGATCTCTTCGGAGGTTATCGCGCCTTACATTTATTTTATTTTTTTATATTGATTAAAAGTTCAGTTTGTGAAAAACTGTGTTATGTAGCTTTGAGTTTAGGGACAGAACGGGGAGGCATGCTTGCTGCCCCCAGCTAGCTCGTCGGATGGGGGGTCATGACCATCCGCCCTGTTTCCTACCACACAACAAAAAGAAAGGAGAAAATCATGCCTACAATCGAAAAGGTAAAGAATTATAGCTACAGCGGGAGAGGACCGTCCTGTCGGGTAGAGCCGCCCACCCCATTTCTTGCAAACCGCCACGAATCCATGAGTGCTACTAGGCTCCGGTAATTTAGGTAGCACTCTCTATCATGTCAAGCGTCCGTCAAAGCGTAATCACAGTCCTCACCGCCACCTCATCCTCCAAAGCCAATACCCACCACCAACTCTAATGGAATCTACTCAGCCATGACTTTGGTTAGCCAAGTTCCCATCTTCAACCCACCCTAAGAAATAAATCGACCCAACTAACATTCATTTACAATTTAATCAATTATTAAAATGCTTAATACACTAATCAAAGTAATATCATAACTCAACCGAACAAAATTTCAAAGTCGTAAAATTTCGAAACACCCTAACGTATCTTTGTTAATATAGCTAAAACTATCTCGTTAATAAGAAAAATGATATGATGTACACAAATATGTGCGTTTGAGTTTGGCTAACCGCACTCCTACGAGTTGCTCAGCTTTGTTATTGTTGACGATCAAAGCAAAAAAAAACATTGCAAGGGAAAAAAAAATGTTATCAACAAAAAGGCATAATGTTAAATACCAATAATGCATATGCATGTGCATACGTCATCAACATCTACCAAAAGGTATGTAGTTACATGTGTATGTAATTAGATGTAAGAAGTTACAAACAAAACTTTCCACTTACCTTGTCCCTCCAGCAGCTGGTACCAATTGCGAAGAAAGAGAGGCGCTAAGGAGAATATATTTTTTTTTTTCTTACTATTTGAAGTTATACTCAGGTGCACGTAAAAAGGAAATCTGAACCATTGTTGGTGTGAATAAAAAAAAAAGATATTAATAAAGCAACCCTAGTTATTACGACAACGTAACCGAGGAATGCGATTTCCTTTTAAACAATCATAAATTCCGAATTTCAACAATTTAAATTAAAGTAAAAGCAAAATATGTAAGACCGGTAAATGAGTAACACCCTGCATGCTAAAGGTTATCAATAAAAACAAATTCAAATATTGATGCTGCGATAACGAATTTATCGTAAAAGAAAGGTATCATGTGCATTTGTATATTCAAAAACTTAATACCGATTTAACAGGTGGGTATAAAACCTATTTATAATCAACACGATGTTGCCTATGTTGTATTAAAACTCACAAACAAAAAAACTTAAGAGGTAAAAATTATAGAGAAAAGAAGAAAATAAAAAAAATGAGAAGTCTGCTGCCCTATCCTCTTGCTAGTGTTGCTGCTGCTGTTCACTGCGACGTTTCTTCTCCCACTATTGGTGCGCTGCGCTGTTTGCGATGATGCGTGAGGGCCAACTGCACAATGACGTCGATCTCGCTCTCCCTTCGCTTGATCGTTCTGTTTTCAGTTGCGGCGAGCAAATTTCCTTTGTAGCAATACTTGTGTATGCTTTTCTAATTGGAGTGTGCAAAAGCTGCACCTGGACTTGGTAGGACGTTGACCTACATCCAATTAGCCGATAGTCCAGCTGTTTTACTATATGTGGTTAGGGGTGGGACTGTTGCAAATATTTTTTGCCGTTGGTTCTTAAGCACCAAAATGCATATGCATATGTATAAGTGCTGTGTGAAGCGGTACACTACATGAAATTTTGAGGCCGTCGTATGGAGCCTCCCGCGGGCGAAGACCTGGAAATCGAATTTGGGAATTAGAACACATATAGGTATATGTATATAATTATATATGTATATATATATATTTTTTTTTGTATATTGGACATACATTTTTTTCTTTTATACACATATATACCTACATGCATATATATATTACACATGGGTATATGAGGTAAAAAAAGGCCAAATAAAGTAGGGTTTTCAATATATATATATATTTTATTTTTAAACCTAGTGTAAATGCATACATATGTATATGTAGCATTTTTCTTTGTTTTGTATGTACCTCGTTGCACAGGGATATGCATATATCCGTAGGCATATAACCATACCCAACAGAATTGTATACCCACATGTACTTATGGGCCACAATAACTTCTTGGGTATAGCACATCACTGCCTGCGTACACTCAAAAATATTCTTTTACACATTTCTTTTCTTTCTACATCTTGTTTAATTGACAAGTAATTTGCTATGCCCAAGTATGTATATGAGTATATATATAGCTATAAGCATACATACTCACATACATATATCTTAAGGGCTTTATAGATATAATAAAAGCACGGACTTACCTCAGATATGGCGGGAATTCGATCTTCTACTTCCTTCGAAAATCGATATGTACCTGGGTTTGCGACGTTTAGTCGGTTTACACCCGGCGCGTATAATTTTTAGTTAAAGCAGATATTAAAGAGGATTACAATTATTTTGGCGAACTTCGCACTCGCTTTTACATACACCCGCACTTAAATAAATAAACTTGGTCACCACTTCACTCACTAGCAATAGTTTTTCAACTGAACTTTTCTGCTTTCGCAGACTGCCCGCGACCCAACTAGCGACCGTCAGCTTGCCCGCGATCAACACCGAGTATTTGGTCTAAACCAACTCGGGTAATTTGATACGAAATGGGTCGAACATCAGTCACACATTCACACTCTTTTCTGGCATTACAGATATCTGTAGGTATTTGTGTCATCCTTTGATGGGCTTAATACTCAAGTACACTATGTAACAAAAAGCAGACAAATAGAAGGGCTGCGGTTACAGGCTCGCAACCGCCGATGGCGCTCGTCCCATGGAGCGTTTGCGAAAAGGATTAGCAGCCTCTTAATTGAAAATACCTTGCCTAACGTGTGGCTTCGTCCCACGACCCCAAGCCGGGCATCAAAAAAAATCTGGATACTTGTTTAGTCTACTCTCTGACTGAACCTCTCTCTTGGTATACGTTTCTTAGACTATCACTGGGTTTGCTCCAATACTAAACACACCCACATATCGCAAACACAAACAACAACCACAATAATAAACTAGTAATAGTTGCCAAGTATAATATCATGTATCCAACTGGTCTATTTGCAACAGGCCAAACAATTGCTAAAAACGTTCTAAAAGAAAACTAAGCTACAAATATATCCTTCGCATGATATACCCCCAACTTCTTGCCAGAGCGGTCTCCTAATTCGTATAACGAATTTCCGATTATTCGCAGGACGACGCACTGTACGTGCTTTGGCGCTAACTTAGAGTTATAGTTATCAGCTTGACAGCTCTGTTTGAAGTTGCGTCTGTATACCACTTTTCCGACATTGAATTGAACATCTTTCGCACGAGTGTTGTAGACCTTTTCACCGACCTGGTGTGCTCTCTTTAGTTCATTAAACACCTTATCTCTTATAAGTTGGTTTCTGTCTGGTCCTATTTTGACCTCGCATTCTATGTCCTTTAGCGGCCCTATTCTGCGAAGAACGTCATAAGATGATGCTGCACCATTGGCATCCCAAACACTGCATAATACGGAGATTCATCTATGGCTGCATGTTTCACACTTCTTAGTGCAAAAGCCGCGTCACTTACATGCTGATCCCAGTTTTTCTGATTTTCCCCGATGTACGCCCTAATCATCTGTAGCACCGATCGGTTCACGCGGTCTGCTGCATTCGCTTGAGGGGCGTAGAACGCGGTACGTATGTGCTTTGTGCCGTATTTTTCAAGGAAAGTGGTGAAAAGCTCGGACACAAATTGTTTCCCATTATCGGAGTGTACAAATTCGGGTACTCCGAATATGTGGAACACCTCCCTTTCAAGATACTGCACTACCTTGGCAGCAGTGGCACGTTGCATGGGTTTAAGGAACACAAATTTACTAAAGTGATCTAAACATACAAAAACAAACACATTTCCATCCTTTGTACGAGGATATGGTCCCATAAAATCGACATATAGGCGTTGGAAAGGTCGCTCAGTTATCTGTTGCCTCCCCATAGGTGGCTTACGAAAATTGTTTTGTGTTTTGGTGGTTTTGCACATGCTACATTCCTTAACGCATTTCTGCACGTCTGACGCCATTCCCGGCCAGAAATACTTTTCCATTATACGTGCCAGAGTTTTGTGAATGCCCCCATGACCAGCCGATGGCGAGTAATGGGCGGCTTCCACCAAACCTTGCCGCAGCTCTAACGGCACCCAAAGCTTCCAGGTCTGGTCCTCTTGAAAGTCACTCCCCCGGTTGAATTGAGTCCGTTTATATATGTAGCCGTCAGATACGCACAGGTCAGGTAGTCTGTCTTGGTCTTTTAAAATCGCGTCTTTCAGTGCAACGTACTCGCCGGTTTCAAAATATGGTGACTCCAAGCTGACATCCAATACCCTGCTTACATGCATCAGCTCTTCCATATCCATCCTCGACAGTGTATCTAGAAAAACATTTTGCGATCCCTTGCGATGTTCGATGTTGAAATCGAAAGCCTGTAATTTCAGACCCCACCTAGCTAGTTGAAATCGAAAGCCTGTAATTTCAGACTCCACCTAGCTAGTCTGCCGCTAAGATCTTTTTGGCCCATCAACCATTTTAAGCTAGCGTGGTCGGTGATGATGGTAAAAGGCAAACCTTCAACATAAGGGCGAAATCGCCTGACGCTGAGCACTGCGGCGTAGCATTTCAATTCTGTTACACTGTAATTTCGTTGTGCTTTGTTTAATTTTGCTGACATATAAGCGATTGGTCGCTCGTTTCCGTCCTCGTCTAATTGGAACAAAACTCCACCCACCCCGTCAGTCGAAGCATCACACTGTATATAGAAACGTCTGTGGAAGTCCGGGTGTGTCAAAACTGGTGCAGAGATGAGGCTTTCTTTAAGCTGTTTAAAAGCCTTACTCGCTTCGTCAGTCATTGTAAATTTCTTTATGTTTTCTTTTGAGAGACAGTCGTGCAGAGGCGCTGCAATAGTCGCGTAGTTTTTAATGAATCTGCGGTACCAGCCTGACATGCCCAAGAACCGTCGGAGCTGCTTCGGGCTCTTTGGCTGTGGGAAATCTCTAACTGCAGCAATTTTGTTTGCGTCTGTTTTTATGCAACCATCACCAAATACAAATCCCAAATACCGAACTTCTTTGAAGCAAAACTTGCTCTTCTCCACATTAATTGTTAATTTCGCATCGCGCAGAAACTTAGCGACCTGTTCCAATAAAGACATGTGTGACTCAAAATCTACAGAACAGACTAACAGATCATCAAGGTATACAAACACAGAGTCACGTAAAGTGGCCGGAATGACCTTGTCCATAAGACGACACATACGCTGAGCAGTGTTACACAAACCAAACGGCATAACAGTAAAATGATACAGAGGCTTGCCAGGAACGGTGAACGCGGTTTTCTCCCTGGATTTTTGCTCCAATGGTATCTGCCAGAATGCATCTTTCAAGTCAATGGCTGAGATGAAATGCGTATTCTGGAGCCTACTTAATATATCATCGATGTGAGGAAGCGGATATGCATCCTTAACCGTGCGTTCGTTTACCTTCCTGGCGTCTAAGCATAATCGATTTTTAGTGCCTTTGACAACGAGCGAAACCGGTGAGCTCCAGCTGCTGTTGCTTTCTTCGATTACCCCTACAGACAACATCCTGTCCAACTCGGCGTAGACTAGCTTCTGGATTGCAGGCGAGATCGGGTAATGCCTTTGTTTTATTGGTATGTTCTCATTCACCACTTCTATGGTATGCTCTTCAATATTTGTTTTTCCTAAACCTAATACGGCAAATGAGGGGAATTGCGCTTTTATCCTATCTAATACGAAATTTTGCTCAGTGGTGAGGTCATGTTGTACTGCATCAAAGGAGAGACCACTTTCGGCGGGTACGAGCTCTGAAACCGACCTATCAACCATTCTGTCATTCAATCCTCTGCTAACCACATTCATTCGGAATGCGTGCCAGAAATCAATTCCTAGGTAAACTTCTTGGGTCAACTCTGGTACTATAAGAAACTCTAAGTTTTCCGTCGTACCATCCCACGTTACTGGCAGGGTGATTGCGCCCACTACCTCCGTTACACCACCATTGGCTGTACGAACATTCTGACCGGATAAAGGAACAACATCACTTTCTTTTCCTTCCAGAAATTTCATCCCGCCTTTCCCAAGACAGCTCGCGCAGGCCCTTGAGTCTAATAGAGCTAGTGCTTCCTGACTTCCGATAACCGCTCTAGCAAAAAATCTGTTGTCGCCTTTCAATGTGACTATGGTTGCAATGATCTTTTTACGTATTCTTCTCAACGTACATTGTTTTTCTCGCATTTTCTTTATTTTTCTAAAATTCCTATTCTTTCTCTTAGTTTCTATTTCTTCCAAAAAAAATCCGTTTTCTTGCTTCTTCATACATTCGTTTTCGTTCATGTAAACTTCTCCCTGTACTTCTACTTGGTTTCGCCTTTTCAATTATATCTTCTTTATATGCTACCCGCTTCAAAATCTTCACCCCGGTAATATTTTCCTTTACACTATTCACATTTCCGGGTACTTTTGCTCCTGGCCAGGGTTCCCGGTTCTCCCTGCCAGCGCCTGGTTTCCGTCTCAGGTTTAAAAACACAAAAGGACTCGTCACGACCACAAACAGAGCATTTCATATTATGAAATGAGGACTTACATCTAGAGTCTTTTGCCGCTTCTGCCGGATTTTTTACAAAGAAATCCACCGGCATTCCGCAAACAAAACACAACATCAGGTGGAAGGGGGACGGACAAAACATTCGACTGTTACTATTACTAGGGGAGTGAGACATTTGAGGGTTGGGGTTAACAGAAGTGGGACGAGGTTTAGGTGACACATATTGAGCTCCGGCACCAGACACTGGTGCGGAGGCGACTGGCTTGTTCCTATTCTCTCTGCCTAAAGCCTCTACCTCTAAGTTTTGAACGATATCATCGCTGGTCCCGTAAACTTCTACCTCACTAACTATTTTACTTCTAGCCCGATTTTCCTTTACTAGCTTTTCCGCGCGCTTACATTCGGATTTGAGTTCTGCTAAGGTCTTTATCCTAGAAGAAAATGTCAAATTGGCCAAGTAAGGTTTTAAATTTCCCTTGATGATTTTTACTAGCTCATCTTCCGGTAGTTTCTTCTTTAATCTGAAAGTCAGATCGTGAACATCTGCATAAAAATCTTCAAAGGTTTCTTGGTGCGCCTGTTTTCTTTCCATGATTTCTTTTATTACCTCGTAATCCGTTTCTGCAGATTTGAACTGCGTCAAAAGTTCTGCCTTCAAATTTTCATATCCGAAATTCACATTATCTGCATTATCTTCTAATATTTGCCAATACCATTTTAGTGCTACCCCGCTTACCAAGCAATGGAAATCAGCTAACAACTGCTCGTATGACAGCTGGTATTGGGCTCGCATCCTTTCAACGCGGAAAATAAAACTTTCGACCGTCATGGTTTTGTTAGTGCCATCGAATTTTAGATGCCATTTATCTAAATCAATTTTTTTTCTGTAACTAAAACCGCCCGATCTATTTTACTGGTCCCTATGATTATCCTCGTTTGTATGCTGGTTGTGATGACCGGGCGTTGACGTTGAGGGTGGCGCTGCTGGAGCTGCGGGTAAACGCATGGATTGTTCCATATCAGCAACTCTGTTGCTCAGATGTGACATATCCACCCTCATCTTCCTTAGCTCCTCCATTCCTTCCGCCATCACATTGTTATGCTGGATCATAGTTTGCATCATTCGCGTCAACTGCTCTATGCGCTCGGATTGGGAGGCCGGTACTGCAGGTGGCGGTGCGGTCTCTTGATTGTTTACTGGCGGAGTGCTACCTGTAACCCCTCCTAACTCCTCGGTATGCGCGTCAGTCGACACGTCTAAAGCCCTATCTAGTTTTTTTGAAAAACTTAATGTGCTATCAGAGGTGTTAATGACCAACTGGTTCGTTATATTAAAACCTAAAGGAGGATCTGCTGCTGTCTCGGCTACACCAAAAATTATATTCGCACAACGACTGAAATAATTGGTAGGAACAAAATCTACCGGATACCTAATCCCGGTATCTATTTGGGTGAGTATTGACCCTACTACTTGATTTTCGAGTGCTATGGCTCTACTCCTGGTAACTCTTCTATCCCCAGAAATAATTCCTAATCCGAACCTCAATTCTTCCTCGCCACCTTCCTGTGCATCCATCCATACACGACCGCAACGAAAGTCGTAAACTTTGCAACAAAAAAAAAAAATCCAAAAAAAAATTTCAAAATTGAAAAACGTTTGTTGTTTGCAAAATATGGAGTTCCTTATAGGTTTATTAAACTGTATATATTAATAAATAATAAAATTCAAATTCTTATATATATATAGGTTTAGAAAATTCAAAAGCAATATAGGGTTAATTCAGTGTAAGTATTCCTTAGATTTTCTACGGAGAAAATGCTGCAGTTTTATAACTATCCACACCTACGTACAGAATATATACTTCGGTAAAAAAAATTCATGTGTATGTACCAGTTGCGTTTTTCCAATTTCAATATTTTGCACCAAACGAAAATTCCGCAGAGAAAAATAATAATAATAATACCAAGGTAAAAAAAACTTGTTGTACTTAATGAATTTACCTTGCCTAAATTTCAGTAGTAAGAAGAATTCTAGATTCAATAAAAGAATTCATAAAATATAAAAAAATAATAAAATATAAAATGATGGCAACAAAATTGAATAATAAAATAGAACCCGACTGTCTTCGATAAGCAACCGAACGAAATCGAGAAAAGAATTCAAAATATGAACAAAAAAAAACATGAAAGCAATCCGATATATTATTTCTTTCTTTGTTTTCTGTTTTTTTTTTTTTTTTTGTGTTTTTAATTGTTTTCAAAAACCTCGTTTCAAAAAAAAAAAAAGGGTTCTGAGTCCTAATTTTTTTTTTCAGTTCCTTTTTTTTCAACTTCTAGAGAATAAAAAAAAAGAAAGTAAAATTGAAAAAATTATTATAAAAAAAAATTATGTGGTAAGGGTTATTGAATATACAAATTATATGAATATTATCAAAAACTCTTCTTTATCAAGATGACAATATTGTTGTTGGTGTGGTATTGGAGTTGGATCCGATGTTTAGCAGTGTGAGAGCTGATCAAGCGTCGCCCGTCCGGCTGTCCTTGTCTAAGTCAACGTTTGCTAATCCCCTATTTGGTTTGATGCACGACTTCAGCCTACCCTATCTTAATATTAGTAGCTGGACGCACATCCGTTGTATACAAAAGCATCTATTCATTGAAATCCTCCCGCTAACCTCACATGTGCAGATTGCGAAAACCCGCAACTGGTAGCTAACCTGGATAGACTCCATTAGGCCATTCTGGCTGCGTTTCTAAATATATACGGCTCTGTACTGAGATCCCACTTTCCACATATTCGAGAATCTGTGAAAGGCACTCTCAATACAAGCCCCGTATCCCCCCCATAACTCATTCACTGCCCACATTCGCCTCAAGTCTAAACTAGTGCAAAGTAGCTCAGCAAATCCTTAATGTCCGAAGAAGGAAATATCAGATCATGAAAAATTAAAAACGAAGACAGAAAAAAACAGAACACTTGATAGGATGAATATTACCAAAAGGTTGGTAAGAAAATGCAAAGAAATTCAAAAAGAATAGGTACAGCTAAAAGAAAGGAAGACATATGAATAATGTTAAAATAAAGAAGTAACTGGACTATTGCGTTGGGCGCAATTTTTGTTATGTAGATTTGAGTTTAGGGACAGAACGGGGAGGCATGCTTGCTGGCCCCAGCTAGCTCGTCGGATGGGGGGGGGGGGGGGGGGGGGGGGTCATGACCACCCGCCCTGTTTCCTACCACACAACAAAAAGAAAGGAGAAAATCATGCCTACAATCGAAAAGGTAAAGAATTACAGCTACAGCGGGAGAGGACCGTCCTCTCGGGTAGAGCCGCCCACCCCATTTCTTGCAAACCGCCACGAATCCATGAGTGCTACTAGGCTCCGGTAATTTAGGTAGCACTCCCTATCATGTCAAGCGTCCGTCAAAGCGTTATCACAGTCCTCACCGCCACCTCATCCTCCAAAGCCAATACCCACCACCAACTCTAATGGAATCTACTCAGCCATGACTTTGGTTAGCCAAGTTCCCATCTTCAACCCACCCTAAGAAATAAATCGACCCAAATAACATTCATTTACAATTTAATCAATTATTAAAATGCTTAATACACTAATCAAAGTAATATCATAACTCTACCGAACAAAATTTCAAAGTCGTAAAATTTCGAAACACCCTAACGTATCTTTGTTAATATAGCTAAAACTATCTCGTTAATAAGAAAAATGATATGATGTACACAAATATGTGCGTTTGAGTTTGGCTAACCGCACTCCTACGAGTTGCTCAGCTTTTTTATTGTTGACGATCAAAGCAAAAAAAAACATTGCAAGGGAAAAAAAAATGTTATCAACAAAAAGGCATAAGGTTAAATACCAATAATGCATATGCATGTGCATACGTCATCAACATCTACCAAAAGGTATGTAGTTACATGTGTATGTAATTAGATCTAAGAAGTTACAAACAAAACTTTCCACTTACCTTGTCCCTCCAGCAGCTGGTACCAATTGCGAAGAAAGAGAGGCGCTAAGGAGAATATATTTTTTTTTTCTTACTATTTGAAGTTATACTCAGGTGCACGTAAAAAGGAAATCTGAACCATTGTTGGTGTGCATAAAAAAAAAAGATATTAATAAAGCAACCCTAGTTATTACGGCAACGTAACCGAGGAATGCGATTTCCTTTTAAACAATCATAAATTCCGAATTTCAACAATTTAAATTAAAGTAAAAGCAAAATATGTAAGACCGGTAAATGAGTAACACCTTGCATGCTAAAGGTTATCAATAAAAACAAATTCAAATATTGATGCTGCGATAACGAATTTATCGTAAAAGAAAGGTATCATGTGCATTTGCATATTCAAAAACTTAATACCGATTTAACAGGTGGGTATAAAACCTATTTATAATCAACACGATGTTGCCTATGTTGTATTAAAACTCACAAACAAAAAAACTTAAGAGGTAAAAATTATAGAGAAAAGAAGAAAATAAAAAAAAATGAGAAGTCTGCTGCCCTATCCTCTTGCTAGTGTTGCTGCTGCTGTTCACTGCGACGTTTCTTCTCCCACTATTGGTGCGCTGCGCTGTTTGCGATGATGCGTGAGGGCCAACTGCACAATGACGTCGATCTCGCTCTCCCTTCGCTTGATCGTTCTGTTTTCAGTTGCGGCGAGCAAATTTCCTTTGTAGCAATACTTGTGTATGCTTTTCTAATTGGAGTGTGCAAAAGCTGCACCTGGACTTGGTAGGACGTTGACCTACATCCAATTAGCCGATAGTCCAGCTGTTTTACTATATGTGGTTAGGGGTGGGACCGTTGCAAATATTTTTTGCCGTTGGTTCTTAAGCACCAAAATGCATATGCATATGCATATGTATAAGTGTGAAGCGGTACACTACATGAAATTTTGAGGCCTTCGTATGGAGCCTCCCGCGGGCGAAGACCTGGAAATCGAATTTGGGAATTAGAAAACATATAGGTATATGTATATAATTATATATGTATATATATATATATTTTTTTTTTGTATATTGGACATACATTTTTTTCTTTTATACACATATATACCTACATGCATATATATATTACACATGGGTATATGAGGTAAAAAAAGGCCAAATAAAGTAGGGTTTTCAATATATATATATATATTTTATTTTTAAACCTAGTGTAAATGCATACATACATATGTATATGTAACATTTTTCTTTGTTTTGTATGTACCTCGTTGCACAGGGATATGCATATATCCGTAGGCATATAGCCATACCCAACAGAATTGTATACACACATGTACTTATGGGCCACAATAACTTCTTGGGTATAGCACATATGTATATACCCATGGACATCACTGCCTGCGTACACTCAAAAATATTCTTTTACACATTTCTTTTCTTTCTACATCTTGTTTAATTTACAAGTAATTTGCTATACCCAAGTATGTACATGAGTATATATATAGCTATAAGCATACATACTCACATACATATATCTTAAGGGCTTTATAGATATAATAAAAGCACGGACTTACCTCAGATATGGCGGGAATTCGATCTTCCACTTCCTTCGAAACTCGATATGTACCTGGGTTTGCGACGTTTAGTCGGTTTACACCCGGCGAGTATAGTTTTTAGTTAAAGCAGATATTAAAGAGGATTACAATTATTTTGGCGAACTTCGCACTCGCTTTTACATACACCCGCACTTAAATAAATAAACTTGGTCACCACTTCACTCACTAGAAATAGTTTTTCAACTGAACTTTTCTGCTTTCGCAGACTGCCCGCGACCCAACTAGCGACCGTCAGCTTGCCCGCGATCAACACCGAGTATTTGGTCTAAACCAACTCGGGTAATTTGATACGAAATGGGTCGAACATCACTCACACATTCACACTCTTTTCTGGCATTACAGATATCTGTAGGTATTTGTGTCATCCTTCGATGGGCTTAATACTCAAGTACACTATGTAACAAAAAGCAGAAAAATAGAAGGGCTGCGGTTACAACTGCGTAGAGAGAAGCTCTTCAATTAATATTCATTTAAATCGCAAGATTTAGTCCTCTTTTAAACCAAAAATATTTAAAAATGTAATTTTAGCCTCCGAGACAGCAATTACAGTTGCCAGCAGCCAGGTAGACGTCCGTCCATACCCTCGTGGTCTTGGTGATCTCACGATTTCCGGGGTTTAATCCGCTGTTTCCCTGAACATCCGCAGTAGTTTCCACACTTGCTATCACCATTAAATATTAGTTCGCTTCGCGCGATCGAATCTTTTTAATTATTGTTTTCTTAGTCTTTTTCTTTTTTGATTTTTTTTTTTTTTAACTTTAAAACTCTTACCACTCTGTACTTATAAAACTCGCGGAGGAGACCGAATATATAATCAACTTAACTTGTTGAGGATCGGGAACAAAAAGGGCAGGTCAATTCTTATCGAAACTCGAGCTTCGCACACGATTTCCAATTGACAATAGGCAAGGGTTCATTTTAAAGCAGTTTTCTTCCACTTTGCAGCTGTTCCCGCCCAGGGTTGCATTCAGAGATGCCAAAAAAATATTAAGATAGTGTTTTTGGAAAATATAGCGCTCACAAAGCAGATATTGTTGCCAAAGTGTTTTCGACAAATATCTTTGCCAAAACATCTGAAAAAGGCGAGAAGTTTTAACCTGGTTGCATGTCCTTCGCATGAAAGGTTCCTATTAATTTCCCACTTAGGTCTTCAATAACCTAATACGAAGAACCAATTCTTTCTCGAACCCTTGCCCTGAGAAAAGTCTTAGCTAGTTTGACATTAAACGACTTAGCCATATTACTCTGAGCAAAGTTCCTACGGAGTACTTCTTGTCCAACTACGTATTTAATTTCCCGAGATCTTAAGTTGTACTGGTGTTCGTTCCGTTCGAAGGCTTTGTGCAAATTACTTCGTACCTAGTTTCGGACAGAAAAAAGGTTATCAAAACGAGCCATGGGCTCTACAAGGCCTTCCGATGTCATGGCTATACTCCGCAGAAGGTTGTAATCATCCCCATGAGTTACCATATGCTGACCGAAAATGACAAAATATGGGCTGTAACGGGTAGATTGGTGCACTGGATTGCGTAGAGCTGCGTTGATGCTACCTAGATGGTACTCCCATTCCCGCTGATCCTTTTCGATAGATACCCTAAGCGCAGCATTAACGGAACGATTTATTCTTTCTGAGGAATTACTCTGCGGGGAATATATAGCCGTAAATGTATGTTTAATTGCACATCTAGTTAGGAATGCTTCAAACTCCTTGGCTCTAAATTGACTGCCATTGTCGCTTACGATATATTGCGGCACTCCAAAAACATCAAATATATTAACCTTCAAAAAATTTATTATAGGCGTTGTGTTAAATTTTTTCAAAGGGCAAAGAAACGTAAATTTGGACACATTATCTAGCACAATAAATATTCCTATGTTACCGTTTTTTGACCTAGGAAATGGACCTATCAAATCTATATACAGTTTTTGAAAAATTCTTTCAGTCGATATACCTTTTCCCATAGGTGGACGTAAAACTTTTGTGGGATGCAATTCCAACAACTCCTCTCACCTATTTGTACATGACCATGCACCGCTTCACACATTATCTCCTTACTTGAACTCTCAGCATACATTTCCGAATTGTTCCTACCTGCCTGCATATTCGATCGTTGAACTGGCAACTTGTTTTGTAATTCAGTTAAAGAGGGAGAACTTTCTTCATGCCTTTCGGAGATCAGAAATATTGTTAAGTTCTAAATGTAAAAGTTCCAATCGTATATAAGGTTGTAGATTTCTTAATACGAATTCTACCAACTCTCGTTCCGATAACGGGCATCTTAAACTGTCGGCTGTTGACAAAATATGGTTTAAATAAACTTCAAAAGATTCCCCAGCTTTTTTTTTCATGCTACGAATAGATTCTTTGATTTCGAAATCTGAACGAAAATCTTTAAAGTTGCTACGTAAATCTTCACATATATCCGACCAGTCTAGTTCTCCCACGTATGATGGTAACGCCAAAACCACCGTTTGGCTTTGCCCTCGAACAGCACGTGGACATTCTGGCAAAGTGAATTATAATCACCTCTCAAGGTAGAATTTGTAAGCGCATTCACCCTGTATATAAATTCATCTACAGGAACGCTATTAGGGGACCCATCAAACACAAGTTTCCAACCTGAAATTATTTTGCAAGCGACTGATTGTGATACTATTCCATACTTCTCGCGTACCCGCCCTGAATTTGGTAATACCTCATGTTCTCGATTACATTCATCCATGCTATGAACACCTGATCGATTCGTTCTAGCAGGTACCTCGACAGCGTTGCGGGTTTCTGCTAGTTTCATTTCCCTAAAATAAGAGTCCAGCGAATCTGCAACTAAACGATTTATCTACCCTTGCATCTGCATTCCAACCCGTTGCTCACAGTTTTATTTATTGTTTTCTAAGCCTTTTTCTTTTTTGATTTTTTGTTTTTTAACTTTAAAACTCTTACCACTCTGTACTTATAAAACTCGCGGGGGAGACCGAATATATAATCAACTTAACTTGCTGAGGATCAGGAACAAAAAAGGGCAGGTCAACTCGTATCGAAATTCGAGCTTTGCACACGATTTCCAATTGACAATAGGCAGGGGTTCATTTTAAAGCAATTTTCTTTCACTTTGCAGCTGTTCCCACCCAGGGTTGCATTCAGAGATGCCATATCGCAACTAATATATTTACAAAAAAATATTAAGATAGTGTTTTTGGAAAAGATCATGCTCACAAAGCAGACGTTGTTGCCAAAGTGTTTTCGACAAATATTTTTGCCAAAACATCTAAAAAAGGTGAGAAGTTTTAACCTGGTTGCATGTCCTTCGCATGAACGGTTCCTAATAATTTCCCACTTAGGTCTTCAAGAACATAATACGAAGAACCCATTCTTTCTCGAACCCTTGCCCTGAGAAAAGTCTTAGTTAATTTGACATTAAACGACTTAGCCATATTACTCTGAGCAAAGTTCCTACGGAGTACTTCTTGTCCAAATACGTATTTAATTTCCGGAGATCTTAAGTTTTACTGGTGTTCGTTCCGTTCGAAGGCTTTGTGCAAATTACTTCGTATCTTGTCTCGGACAGAAAAAGGTTATCAAAACGAGCAATGGGCTCTACAATGCCTTCCGATGTCATGCCTATACTGCGCAGAAGGTTGTAATCATCCCCATGAGTTACCATATGCTGACTGAAAATGACAAAGTAGGGGCAGTAACCGGTAGAATGGTGCACTGAATTGCGTAGAGCTGCGTTGATGCTACTTAGATGCCAATCCCATTCCCGCTGATCCTTTTCGATATATGCCCTAAGCGCAGCATTAATAGAACGATTTGCTCTTTCTGAGGAATTACTCTGCGGGGCATATATATCCGTAAATGTATGTTTAATTGCACATTTAGTTAGGAATGCTTCAAACTCCTTGGCTCTAAATTGACTGCCATTGTCGCTTACAATATATTCCGGCACTCCAAAAACATCAAATGCATTAACCTTCAAAAAATTTATTATAGGCGTTGTGTTAAATTATTTCAAAGGGCCAAGAAACGTAAATTTGGACACATTATCTAGCACAATGAATATTCCTACGTTACCGTTTTTTGACCTAGGAAATGGACTTATCAAATCTATATACAGTTTTTGAAAAATTCTTTCAGCCGGTATACTTTTTCCCATCGGTGGACGTAAAACTTGTGTGGGATGCAATTCCAACAAATCCTCTCACCTATTTGTCCATGACCATGCACCGCTTCACACATTATCGCCTTACTTGAACTCTCAGCATCCATTTCCGAATGGTTCCTACGTGCCTGCATATTCGATTGTTCTTCATGCCTTTCGGAGTTCAGAAATATTGTTAAGTTCTAAATGTAAAAGTTCCAATCGTATATCAGGTTGTAGATTTCTTAATACGATTTCTACCAACTCTCGTTCCGATAACAGGCATCTTAAACTGTCGGCTGTTGACAAAATATTGTCTAAATAAACTTCAAAAGACTCCCCAGCTTTTTTTCATGCTACGTATAGATTCTTTGATTTCGAAATCTGAACGAAAATCTTTAAAGTGGCTACGTAAATCTTCACATATATCCGATCAGTCTAATTCTCCCACTGTATGATGGTAACGCCAAAACCACCGTTTGGCTTTGCCCTCGAACAGCACGTGGACATTCCGGCAAAGTGAATTATAATCACCCCTCAAGGAAGAATTTGTTGCTGCATTCACCCTGTATATAAATTCATCTACAGGAACGCTATTAAGGGACCCATCAAACACAAATTTCCAACCCGAAATTATTTTGCAAGCCACTGATTGTGATACTATTCCAGACTGCTCGCGTACCCGCCCTGAATTTCTTAATACTTCATGTTCTCGATTACATTCATCCGTGCTACTAACACCTGATCGATTCGTTCTAGCAGGTACCTCGACAGCGTTGCGGGTTTCTGCTAGTTTCATTTCCCTAAAATAAGAGTCCAGCGAATCTGCAACTAAACGACTTATCTCCCCTTGCATCTGCATTCCAAACCGTTTCTAACAGTCTCGAAAGTTATCCTGCACCAGGTTTTGGATAAAACTATGATTTATTCCTTCCCTAAAATTGTTACGCCTTGGAGTACGGTTGGAATTCGTGCCACGACCTCTTCCACGATTGTGGTTTGACATCCAGCCTAATGGACTATTATGGGCTCCTCTTGACCAAAGAAAGTGATCATGTGAGGTTTCTTTCGGCCTAACACCTTGTGCAGTATACACTTCCTGTTGTTCCTGTTCAGCAAAACTCTTCAGGGATTGCGTATCACAACCTTTCCGACAGATAGGGCAAGCATCGTTTTCAGTTAACCAGTGGGTAATACAAGACCTATGAAAATGGTGCTGACACGGGGTTACCGAAAGATTGTCTTCCGCGATGTCTTCGTTGCAGATATTACACACCCTAGTCGGATTGACAAGTTGTTGCAAATTTTCATTGCTGTGGCGAACAGACAAGATTATATATGAAAAAAAGATATCAACCAAGCCTTTTCAAACAAACAAAAAAACAACTAAATATATATGGGATGTTGTATATGAACTCAACGACAACTCATATGTTTATGATTTGGAAAAAGATTCAAATTTTATATGAAAATCGTATACAAAAATTGTATGTTTAAACCTTTGTAAGATAATAATTCAAAAAAACATTGTTGTGAGATGATATTTTTACCTTAGGTCCATGAAAGAAAATGAGGTTTGTTGTAGGGTTTCTAAAACTTGAAGTACAAAACTAAGAGTAGCCTTGTATGTGTATACAAGGTCGAACGGAATCTGCATCATCTGACGTAAACGATTTTCCTCTTCGACTAAATTATATATCCCCCCAATATTTATATATATGCATATAAAAATTTTAAATTGACATTATCTTGCCGGTTATAAAACGGCACGACACCATAATAATAATTCCATTGCAAGAACATAAATCAATTGACAAAAAAGATAGTGAAATGAAATTATTTTAGTTTGAACTGGTTAGTTAGAAATATATATAGGTACTTCTAAATGCACTAATTCCAAGATTCAAAACAACAATAAAACTTTGAGAGACCATTGCGATGGGTAAGACAGGAATATATTTAACTGTGTTATTATATCCTTCTGACTCATTCCACATCGCAACCAAAATCTCTAAAAAACCAAAATTTGTGATAAAATGATATTAACATCTCAGAACCACATATCGTTTGCGGGGCCCCACGTTGGGCGCCATTTTATTGTGAACTGCCTGCTCGGACTTTTCGAGTCCTGCGAAAATCAGTCGCAGAGCTGTGCATGCTAGCTTTAAGCCTCGTGCTACGCTCGTCGGATTGGGGTGGTTCTTGCTCGCTACTAACATATCCCTAGCCTTACAATAAAAAAAATCATGAACTTGAAACCACTAAAACCGGACGACAGCAAAATAAACCTACCTCCACTACAAATCCAAGATTACCAAAATTAATTAAACGGACGGACTAACAAAGAAGGGCGAAACCACTACAACTTACCCGAGAAGCCATACATCCGCCTCTCTACTCTTCCCTACCCAACCAACAAGAGATACTTACATTATCGCCGAGCCCAACCAATGTACCAAAGACCTAAGGCTCCATCATCTCACCGCATAAAAATAATTAGCAATTCATTTCTTATACGGGTATACAAAAATTCATTTATTTAGCAATTCTAATTCTCGGCACATCCTACTGCCTCACAATTATATATTTTTCTTAATCTTTACTCAAAAATTTCTGACGCATAAATATTAAAATTCTAAACACCCTAATGCTTCATTTTCTTTTGTAACCAAAAAAAATCGTATATATCTACTTTATAGCGTATTGGTGGAGATGTTTTGATGGTTAAATGTACATATATACGTATGTTCAAGAAATAAGAGAAAATATTAAGTAAAATAAGAGTCACTTACTTTTTTCTCCGCTCGTGATCAGCAGGCGCCCGATGAACTGCGTCGCGGTGGTGAGTTACTGCTAAATTTACAATAATACACATTTATATATAATATACATAATTCACATGCCTGACTCTCCAAAGAAAAAAAATCTAGTTCAAGGTTATTCCTTGTCCTATATATTTTTACACGATTTTACGCATCGCAGGAGCGGATTTAAAAATGAATTAGGAAAAAATGCAAATGATTACATTTCGATATGCAACACATTATCTATAATCTAAATAGAGTAGAATTAAAATTTTTATGTTTTACGCTTACATTATTAAGAATATAAAATTTAGTTTGTGTTTTCCTTTTCTTTGCTAGGATACTTTAAAGTTACTAACAAAATTAATTCGACGTAGTATTTCGTAGGTATACTACGTATGTACAAAATAAATAGTTAATTATATTTGTATAACATCTGTATATGCATGACTATATTATTATTCTTTGAAAAGTTTAGGATCTTTATAAAACTTTCGTTTGGTTGAATTTTGTGGAATTTTGTATAGGAACTTCACATATTCTTAAGTAGGGAATATTTTGTAGAAAAAGAACAAAAAAATAGTTCTTACATTCCAAAGATGTGGAACTATATATTATTATACATATGGATTTGGTATATAAGCATATATTTCTTTCAAACGAAACTTTATTTAATTTTATGCTATGCTACTAAAGTTGTAGTACAGCCTACAGTTTTTCCGCATTTTTCCACAACTAAAAGGTTTTGTGTTGGAGCGTTTAGCAACACAATATAAAAGAAATCCAATAACCTGTAATTTTTTTTTTATGAATCTAATATCGATACTGCTTTGAGGAGTAACTAATTTGTAAACGACTTTTGTGAAAAATATATTGATTAAAAGTTCAGTTTGTGAAAAACTGCATAGAGAGAAGCTCTTCAATAAATATTCATTTAAATTGCAAGATTTAGTCCTCTTCCAAACCAAAAATATTTAAAAATGTAATTTTAGCCTCCAGCACAGCAATTAAAGTTGCCAGCAGCCAGGTAGACGTCCCTCCAGACCCTCGTGGTCTTGGTGACCTCAAGATTTCCGGGGCTTAATCCGCTTTTTCCCTGAACATCCGCAGTAGTTTCCACACTTGCTATCACCATAAAATATTAGTTTGCTTCGCGCGATCGAAATTTTTTAATTATTGTTTTCTAAGCCTTTTTCTTTTGTTATTTTGTTTTTTTCAACTCGACAACTCTTACCACTCTGTGCTTATAAAACTCGGGGAGGAGACCGAATATATAATCAACTTAACTTGTTGAGGATCAGGAACGAAAAAGAGCAGGTCAACTCGTATCGAAACTCGAGCTTCGCACACGTTTTCCAATTGACAATAGCAAGGGTTCATTTTAAAGCAGTTTTCTTGCAGTTTGCAGCTGTTCCCACCCAGGGTTGCATTCAGAGATGCCATATCGCAACTAATATATTTACAAAAAATATTAAGATAGTGTTTTTGGAAAATATTGCGCTCACAAAGCACATGTTGTTGCCAAAGTGTTTTCGACAAATATCTTTGCCAAAACATCTGAAAAAGGCGAGAAGTTTTAACATGGTTGCATGTCCTTCGCATGACAGGTTCCTATTTATTTCCCATTTAGGTTTTCAAGAACGTAATACGAAGAACCCATTCTTTCTCGAACCCTTGCCCTGAGAAAAGTCTTAGCTAGTTTGGCATTAAACGACTTAGCCATATTACTCTGAGCAAAGTTCCTACGGAGTACTTCTTGTCCAACTACGTATA
Organism: Eurosta solidaginis; assembly: GCF_040869045.1. Taxonomy (NCBI): domain Eukaryota; kingdom Metazoa; phylum Arthropoda; class Insecta; order Diptera; family Tephritidae; genus Eurosta; species Eurosta solidaginis. Next base: position 105,611,918 of record NC_090323.1, on the reverse strand, counting down.
TAATTTCCCGATATCTTAAGTTGTACTGGTGTTCTTTCCGTTCGAAGGCTTTGTGCAAATTACTTCGTACCTTGTCTCGGACAGAACAAAGGTTATCAAAACGAGCCATGGTTTCTACAATGCTTCCCGATGTCATGCCTATACTGCGCAGAAGGTTGTAACCATCCCCATGAGTTACCATATAATGACCGAAAATGAAAAAATAGGGGCTGTAACCGGTAGATTGGTGCACTGAATTGCGTAGAGCTGCGTTGATGCTACTTAGATGGCACTCCCATTCCCGCTGATCATTTTCGATATATGCCCTAAGCGCAGCATTAACGGGACGATCTCCCCTTGCATCTTTATTCCAAACCGTTGCTCACAGTCTCGAAAGTTTTCCTGCACCAGGTTTTGGATAAAACTATGATTTATCCCTTCACTAAAATTGTTACGCCTTGGAGCACGGTTGGAATTCGTGCCACGACCTCTTCCACGATTGTGGTTTGACATCCAGCCTAATAAACTATTATGGGCTCCTCTTGACCAAAGATAGTGATCATGTGAGGTTTCTTTCGGCCTAGCGCCTTGTGCAGTATACACTTCCTGTTGTTCCTGTTCAGCAAAACTCTTCAGGGATTGCGTATCACAACCTTTCCGACAGATAGGGCAAGCATCGTTTTCAGTTAACCAGTGGGTAATACAAGACCTATGAAAATGGTGCTGACACGGGGTTACCGAAAGATTGTCTTCCGCGATGTCTTCGTTGCAGATATTACACACCCTAGTCGGATTGACAAGTTGTTGCAAATTTTCATTGCTGTGGCGAACAGACAAGATTATATATGAAAAAAAGGTATCAACCAAGCCTTTTCAAACAAACAAAAAAACAATTAAATAGATATGGGATATTGTATATGAACTCAACGACAACTCATATGTTTATGATTTGGAAAAAGATTCAAATTTTATATAAAAATCGCATACAAAAATTGTATGTTTAAACCTTTGTAAGATAATAATTCAAAAAAACATTGTTGTGAGATGATATTTTTACCTTAGGTCCATGAAAGAAAATGAGGTTTGTTGTAGGGTTTCTAAAACTTGAAGTACAAAACTAAGAGTAGCCTTGTATGTGTATACAAGGTCGAACGGAATCTGCATCATCTGACGCAAACGATTTTCCTCTTCGACTAAATTATATATCCCCCCAATATTTATATATATGCATATAAACATTTTAAATTGACATTATCTTGCCGGTTATAAAACGGCACGACACCATAATAATAATTCCATTGCAAGAACATAAATCAATTGTCAAAAAAGATAGTGAAATGAAATTATTTTAGTTTGAACTGGTTAGTTAGAAATATATATAGGTACTTCTAAAGGCAATAATTCCAAGATTCAAAACAACAATAAAACTTTGAGAGACCATTGTGATGGGTAAGACAGGAATATATTTAACTGTGTTATTATATCCTTCTGACTCATTCCACATCGCAACCAAAATCTCTAAAAAACCAAAATTTGTGATAAAATGATATTAACATCTCAGAACCACATATCGTTTGCGGGGCCCCACGTTGGGCGCCATTTTATTGTGAACCGCCTGCTCGGACTTTTCGAGTCCTGCGGAAATCAGTCGCAGAGCTGTGCATGCTAGCTTTTAGCCTCGTGCTACGCTCGTCGGATTGGGGTGGTTCTTGCTCGCTACCAACATATCCCTAGCCTTACAATAAAAAAAATCATGAACTTGAAACCACTAAAACCGGACGACAGCAAAATAAACCTACCTCCACTACAAATCCAAGATTACCAAAATTAATTAAACGGACGGACTAACAAAGATGGGTGAAACCACTACAACTTACCCGAGAAGCCATACATCCGCCTCTCTACTCTTCCCTACCCAACCAACAAGAGATACTTACATTATCGCCGAGCCCAACCAATGTACCAAAGACCTAAGGCTCCATCATCTCACCGCATAAAAATAATTAGCAATTCATTTCTTATACGGGTATACAAAAATTCATTTATTTAGCAATTCTAATTCTCGGCACATCCTACTGCCTCACAATTATATATTTTTCTTAATCTTTACTCAAAAATTTCTGACGCATATATATTAAAATTCTAAACACCCTAATGCTTCATTTTTTTTGTAACCAAAAAACATCGTATATATCTATATCATAGCGTATTGGTGGAGGTGTTTTGATGGTTAAATGTACATATATACGTATGTTCAAGAAATAAGAGAAAATATTAAGTAAAATAAGAGTCACTTACTTTTTTCTCCGCTCGTGATCAGCAGGCGCCCGATGAACTGCGTCGCGGTGGTGAGTTACTGCTAAATTTACAATAATACACATTTATATATAATATACATAATTCACATGCCTGACTCTCCAAAGAAAAAAATCTAGTTCAAGGTTATTCCTTGTCCTATATATTTTTACACGATTTTACGCATCGCAGGAGCGGATTTAAAAATGAATTAGGAAAAAAGGCAAATGATTACATTTCGATATGCAACACATTATCTATAATCTAAATAGAGTAGAATTAAAATTTTTATGTTTTACGCTTACATTATTAAGAATATAAAATTTAGTTTGTGTTTTCCTTTTCTTTGCTAGGCTACTTTAAAGTTACTAACAAAATTAATTCGACGTAGTATTTCGTAGGTATACTACGTATGTACAAAATAAATAGTTAATTATATTTGTATAACATCTGTATATGCATGACTATATCATTATTCTTTGAAAAGTTTAGGATCTTTATAAAACTTTCGTTTGGATGAATTTTGTGGAATTTTGTATAGGAACTTCACATATTCTTAAGTAGGGAATATTTTGTAGAAAAAGAAAAAAAAATAGTTCTTACATTCCAAAGATGTGGAACTATATATTATTATACATATGGATTTGGTATATAAGCATATATTTCTTTCAAACGAAACTTTATTTAATTTTATGCTATGCTACTAAAGTTGTAGTACAGCCTACATTTTTTCCGCATTTTTCCACAACTAAAAGGTTTTGTGTTAGAGCGTTTAGCAACACAATATAAAAGAAATCCAATAACCTGTAATTTTTTTTTTTATGAATCTAATATCGATACTGCTTTGAAGAGTAACTAATTTGTAAACGACTTTTGTGAAAAATATATTGATTAAAAGTTCAGTTTGTGAAAAACTGCATAGAGAGAAGCTCTTCAATATTCATTTAAATCGCAAGATTTAGTCCTCTTCCAAACCAAAAATATTTATAAATGTAATTTTAGCCTCCAGCACAGCAATTAAAGTTGCCAGCAGCCAGGTAGACGTCCCTCCAGACCCTCGTGGTCTTGGTGACCTCAAGATTTCCGGGGCTTAATCCGCTTTTTCCCTGAACATCCGCAGTAGTTTCCACACTTGCTATCACCATTAAATATTAGTTTGCTTCGCGCGATCGAAATTTTTTAATTATTGTTTTCTAAGCCTTTTTCTTTTGTGATTTTGTTTTTTTCAACTCTAAAACTCTTACCACTCTGTGCTTATAAAACTCGCGGAGGAGACCGAATATATAATCAACTTAACTTGTTGAGGATCAGGAACGAAAAAGGGCAGGTCAACTCGTATCGAAACTCGAGCTTCGCACACGTTTTCCAATTGACAATAGCAAGGGTTCATTTTAAAGCAGTTTTCTTGCAGTTTGCAGCTGTTCCCACCCAGGATTGCATTCAGAGATGCCATATCGCAACTAATATATTTACAAAAAATATTAAGATAGTGTTTTTGGAAAATATTGCGCTCACAAAGCACATGTTGTTGCCAAAGTGTTTTCGACAAATATCTTTGCCAAAATATCTGAAAAAGGCGAGAAGTTTTAACATGGTTGCATGTCCTTCGCATGACAGGTTCCTATTTATTTCCCAGTTAGGTTTTCAAGAACGTAATACGAAGAACCCATTCGTTCTCGAACCCTTGCCCTGAGAAAAGTCTTAGCTAGTTTGGCATTAAACGACTTAGCCATATTACTCTGAGCAAAGTTCCTACGGAGTACTTCTTGTCCAACTACGTATTTAATTTCCCGATATCTTAAGTTGTACTGGTGTTCTTTCCGTTCGAAGGCTTTGTGCAAATTACTTCGTACCTTGTCTCGGACAGAAAAAAGGTTATCAAAACGAGCCATGGTTTCTACAATGCTTCCCGATGTCATGCCTATACTGCGCAGAAGGTTGTAATCATCCCCATGAGTTACCATATAATGACCGAAAATGAAAAAATAGGGGCTGTAACCGGTAGATTGGTGCACTGAAGTGCGTAGAGCTGCGTTGATGCTACTTAGATGGCACTCCCATTCCCGCTAATCGTTTTCGATATATGCCCTAAGCGCAACATTGAACGATTTACTCTTTCTGAGGAATTACTCTGCGGGGAATATACAGCCGTAAATGTATGTTTAATTACACATTTAGTTAGGAATGCTTCAAACTTCTTGGCTCTAAATTGACAGCCATTGTCGCTTACAATATATTCCGGCACTCCAAAAACATCAAATACATTAAACATCAAAAAATCTATTATAGGCGTTGTGTTAAATTTTTTCAAAGGGTAAAGAAAGGGTAAATTTGGACACATTATCTAGCACAATGAATATTCCTATGTTACCTTTTTATGACCTAGGAAATGGACCTATCAAATCTATATACAGTTTTTGAAAAATTCTTTCAGCCGGTATACTTTTTCCCATCGGTGGACGTAAAACTTTTGTGGGATGCTTTGTTGTTTTGCATACCTCACAATTGGAAACGTACAACCTCACATCTTTAACCAGTCCTGGCCAATACAGGTATCGACGAAATCTTTCAATCGTTTTTGATATTCCCCCATGCGAGCTTGTTGGAGCATCGTGGGCATTTGAAATAACGTCTTTACGCAACTATGTGTGAACGAAAAGTTTCCAAGGCGCATCTTCTTTTTCTGGATCACCTGAGTAAAACTCATTACGGTGGTAAATAAATTTGTCAATGATTTTAAAATCAGGAAATTTTTCAGCTTTTGCCAGCAAATTGTTTTTCATATTTACGTAGTCAGGCTCGTCGAATGCTTTCGAAGCAAGATCTATATCAGGCAAGTAGTCAACTGACAACGACGACACCAATTCATCTTCGGAATACATTCGAGATAACGCGTCTGGTACCGCGTTAGCACTGCCTTTGCGATGTTCGATTTTAAAGTCATAGCCCTGAAATTTGAATGCCCAGCGCGCTAATCGTCCGCTGAGATCACTTTGATTCATCAGCCAGCGCAGACTTGCATGATCCGTGATAATCGTAAAGACCTGGCCTTCTACGTACGCTCTAAACTTTTTGATAGCTAACACCGCTGCCAGACATTCCCTTTCCGTAACCGAATAATTTTGTTGTGCTCTATTTAACTTTTGAGACATGTCTGCTATGGGTATTTCTTCGTCCGCATCATTTTTCTGTGCAAGCATGGCGCCTACACCATGCAAACTTGCATCGCACTGTATTAAAAATGGTTTTTGAAAATCGGGATTGGCTAGAAACCGGATTTAACCGGGTTTTTATCAAATCAAAGGACCTTTGTGCTTCTTCTGACCAATCGAATGCCTTGTATTTCTTTAAAAGCTCGGTTAGTGGGTGTGCAACTTCAGCAAAGTCGGCTATAAACCTACGATACCAACCCGCCAAACCAAGAAACCTACGTAGCTGTTTCTCCGTTTTCGGCACAGGGTAGTTAGCTATTGCGGCCACCTTTTCTGGGCCAGTTTTCAAGGTCCCTGATCCAACGACATATCCTAGGTAACGTACCTCTGTTAAACAAAATTTACTTTTAGTTAGTTAGTAAAGCAGGTCTTACAGCTTTACGAATGTGAGCGGCAACTTCCCTCAATAATTTTAGATGCGAGTCAAAATCTTCCGAAACTACCAGCAAGTAATCCACATAGATGAAAACTTTTGAAAGGGGATTATGCGGTCCATCAACCGACACATGGTCTGGGGAGCATTGCATAGACCGAACGGCATTCCAGTGTATTGGTACAGTGGTTTGTTTGGTACTGTAAATTCGGTTTTTTCGCGAGAATTCATTTCCAGTTGAATTTGCCAAAAGGCGTCTTTTAAATCCAAACTGGAAATGAATTCTGCTCGTGGAAGTCTAGACAATATCCCTTCTATGTGTGGAAGTGGATACGCAATCTTTACTTTTACTGCATTCACCTTTCAACTATCTAAACAAATCGTACTCTCCCCGGTTTGCGAACCAGTATGACTGGGGATGACCAAGGACTATTAGACTCTTCAATGACTTCTAGGGACAGCTCGGTCAATTTCCTCACACACCAATTTCTTGACTGCAGGTGATATAGGGAAATGTCGCTGCTTAATTGTTTTTGCGTCGCCCACATCGATTACATGCTCGGCCAATGAAGTTTTTCCTAACCCTTTTGTTTCAAAATTTGGAAAACAGAGATTTGCATTTTGTAGTCACTTTTCTTCGTCTATACTCAAGTTATGCGAGGTTGAGTCTTGTGCGGATATACTAATCTCGCTTATAATATTAGAAGCAATTCCAAAAGCTTTCCAAAAATTTACACCTAAATAAATATCCTGAGTCAAAGAAGGAATCATATAAAATTCGATAGCTCGTGTTTCGCCTTTGTAGGTTACATCCAAACATATAAGTCCAGCCACTTCCTGCTTCGAACCATCAGCTATGCTTATACTTGTTTGTAGCTTTTTGGTGTCTAAATTTTTCTTTAAAACCTCCCTAGCAAAGTTTCCCTCCAGGCAACTTACTGAAGCTCCTGAATCTAGCAGTCCTAACTGACTATTACCTAAAATTGTTATAGAAGCGTATGGTCGAATATCATTCGTCTTGTGAAAAATTGTTGAAATAGAATTTAGTTGAATCTGTTTTTGTTTAATTTTAGCCCAGTACTGTCTTACTCTTTCGGCTGACCGTGACCGTTGGAAAATCTTTTCTCGTGCATCCTGGTATGCACGCATTCGCTCATGGAGAGAGTTTGGGTATGTAAATCCCACTTAGGTCTTCAAGAACGTAATACGAAGATCCCATTCTTTCTCGAACCCTTGCACTGAGAAAAGTTTTAGCTATTTAATTTCCCGAGATCTTAAGTTGTACTAGTGTTCGTTCCGTTCGAAGGCTTTGCGCAAATTACTTCGTACCTTGTCTCGGACAGAAAAAAGGTTATCAAAACGAGCCATGGGCTCTACAATGCCTTCCGATGTCATGCCTATACTGCGCAGAAGGTTGTAATCATCCCCATGAGTTACCATATGCTGACCGAAAATGACAAAATAGGGGCTGTAACCGGTAGATTGGTGCACTGAATTACGTAGACCTGCGTTGATGCTACTTAGATGGCACTCCCATTCCCGCTGATTCTTTTCGATATATGCCCTAAGCGCAGCGTTAACGGAACGATTTACTCTTTCTGAGGAATTACTCTGCGGGGAATATATAGCCGTAAATGTATGTTTAATTGCACATTTAGTTAGGAATGCTTCAAACTCCTTGGCTCTAAATTGACTGCTGTTGTCGCTTACAATATATTCCGGCACCCCCAAAAACATCAAATATATTAACCTTCAAAAAATGTATTATAGGCGTTGTGTTAAATTTTTTCAAAGGGCAAAGAAACGTAAATTTGGACACATTTTCTAGCACAATGAATATTCCTATGTTACCGTTTTTTGACCTAGGAAATGGACCTATCAAATCTATATACAGTTTTAGAAAAATTCTTTCAGCCGGCATACTTTTTCCCATCGGTGCACGTAAAACTTTTGTGGGATGCAATTCCAACAAATCCTCTCACCTATTTGTCCATGACCATGCACCGCTTCACACATTATCTCCTTACTTGAACTCTCAGCATCCATTTCCGAATTGTTCCTACCTGCCTGCATATTCGATCGTTGAACTGGCAAATTGTTTTGTAACTCAGTTACCAAGTTCTCCCTCTTTCTACATGCCTTTCGGAGATCAGAAATATTGTTAAGTTCTAAATGTAAAAGTTCCAATCGTATATCAGGTTGTAGATTTCTTAATACGATTTCTACCAACTCTCGTTCCGATAACAAGCATCTTAAATTGTCGGCTGTTGACAAAATATGGTCTAAATAAACTTCAAAAGACTCCCCAGCTTTTTGTATCATGCTACCAATAGATTCTTTGATTTCGAAATCTGAACGAAAATCTTTAAAGTCGCTATGTAAATCGTCACATATATCCTACCAGTCTAATTCTCCCACTGTATGATGGTAACGCCAAAACCATCGTTTGGCTTTGCCCTCGAACAGCACGTGGACATTCTTTGAAAGTGAATTATAATCACCCCTCAAGGTAGAATTTGTAACCGCATTCACCCTGTATATAAATTCATCTACAGGAACGCTATTAAGGGACCCATCAAACACAAGTTTCCAACCCGAAATTATTTTGCAAGCGACTGATTGTGATACTATTCCAGACTGCTCGCGTACCCGCCCTGAATTTCGTAATACTTCATGTTCTCGATTACATTCATCCGTGCTACGAACACCTGATCGATTCGTTCTAGCAGGCACCTCGACAGCGTTGCGGATTTCTGCTAGTTTCATTACCCTAAAATAAGAGTCCAGCGAATCTGCAACTGAACGATTTATCTCCCCTTGCATCTGCATTCCAAACCGTTGCTCACAGTATCGAAAGTATTCATGCACCAGGTTTTGGATAAAACTATGATTTATCCCTTTACTAAAATTGTTACGCCTTGGAGTACGGTTGGAATTCGTGCCACGACCTCTTCCACGATTGTGGTTTGACATCCAGCCTAATGAACTATTATGGTCTCCTCTTTACCGAAGAAAGTGATCATGTGAGGTTTCTTTCGGCCTAGCGCCTTGTGCAGTATACACTTCGTGTTGTCCCTGTTCAGCAAAACTCTTCAGGGATTGGGTATCACAACCAGTTAACCAGTGGGAAAATGGTGTTGACACGGGGTTACCGCAAGATTGTCTTCCGCGATGTCTTCGTTGCAGATATTGCACGCCCTAGTCGGATTGCCAAGTTGTTGCAAATTTTCGTTGCTGTGACGAACAGACAAGATTATATATGAAAAAAAGGTATCAACCAAACCTTTTCAAACAAACAAAAAAACAACTAAATATATATCGGATGTTGTATATGAACTCAACGACAACTCATATGTTTATGATTTGGAAAAAGATTCAAATTTTATATAAAAATCGCATACAAAAATTGTATGTTTAAACCTTTGTAAGATAATAATTCAAAAAAACATTGTTGTGAGATGATATTTTTACCTTAGGTCCATGAAAGAAAATGAGGTTTGTTGTAGGGTTTCTAAAACTTGAAGTACAAAACTAAGAGTAGCCTTGTATGTGTATACAAGTTCGAACGGAATCTGCATCATGTGACGCAAACGATTTTCCTCTTCGACTAAATTATATATCCCCCCAATATTTATATATATGCATATAAAAATTTTAAATTGACATTATCTTGCCGGTTATAAAACGGTACGACACCATAATAATAATTCCATTGCAAGAAAAAAATCAGTTGACAAAAAAGATAGTGAAATGAAATTATTTTAGTTTGAACTGGTTAGTTAGAAATATATATATGTACTTCTAAAGGCACTAGTTCCAAGATGCAAAACAGCAATAAAACTTTGAGAGAGTGATGGGTAAGACAGGAATATATTTAACTGTGTTATTATATCCTTCTGACTCATTCCACATCGCAACCAGAATCTCTAAAAAAGCAAATATTAACATCTGAGAACCCCATATGGTTTGCGGGGCCCCACGTTGAGCGCCATTTTGCTGTGAACTGCCTGCTCGGACTTTTCGGATCCTTCGGGATATCAGTCGCAGAGCTGTGTATGCTAGCTTTTAGCCTGGTGCTACGCTCGTCGGATTGGGGTGGTTCTTGCTCGCTACTAGCATATCCCTAGCCTTATAATAAAAAAAAAATCATGCACTTGAAACCACTAAAGCCGGATGACAGCAAAATAAACCTACCTCCACTACAAACCCAAGATTACGCAAATTAATTAAACGGACGGACTAACAAAGAAGGGCGAAACCACTACAACTTACCCGAGAAGCCATACATCCGCCTCTCTACTCTTCCCTACCCAACCAACAAGAGATACTTACATAATCGCCGAGCCCAACCAATGTACCAAAGACCTAAGGCTCCATCATCTCACCGCATCAAAATTATTAGCAATTCATTTCTTAAATGGGTATACAAAAATTCATTTATTTAACAATTCTAATTCTCGGCACATCCTACTGCCTCACAATAATATATTTTTCTTAATCTTTACTCAAAAATTTCTGACGCATAAATCTTAAAATTCTAAACACCCTAATGCTTCATTTTCCTTTGTAACCAAAAAAAAAATCGTATATATCTATATTATAGCGTATTGATGGAGATTTTTTGATGGTTAAATGTACATATATACGTATTGTTACGAATATTAGCAACACTAAGGGGTACTGCCATATAGTGTTAACTACTTTGTACTCTTTACTTTAATTTTTAAAATAATTTTAATTGAGTTTTCGTGTTAACTTAAAATTTTGAATAACTTCAAAAAAAGAAAATTCTAATTAGTTGGAAAATATCTAAACTCAAAAATAAACAAAAAAAAATTTTTATACTTAAAATCAAAATAAAAGATTTTTTTAAAATATCAACTTGAATGTTGATATACTGCCATCTCTGGGCCGATGCTAAGCAGTGACGTGAATTCACATCAATAATGTAATAATAATAATAAACGAAATAATAAACGAATCAATAATTTCGTCTAGACATATGTACGTATACGAGCAGCGGAGAAGCAATGCACAAACACATGCATATATCTGAGATACTCCTGAAAGTATGCAATGAGAGAACCTATAAAATCGTGCAATTGTAGTTACAGCTGAGAAATTTTAGAGCTGATGGCAACTAGTAGATTCTGGAAATGGAAGCGCTTAGAAGATGCGAACTTTGAAATCAGAGAGTATAAAAGGCAGCAAATGTAGAGGCGCTGGAATTCAGTTTGATTTGAGCTATCATGCAGTTATTGATTAAGCACGCAATCTGTCGGGCAATAGTAGAGTTTCATTTGAGCCATCAATTAGTTTGGTATTAAGCAAGCTATTCGTTGCAAAGTATAAGTGTTATTGTGAAGGTACTTTAATAAAGGCCATTTTTCCATTATTCAATATTGGAGTTATTTATTCAACAGTTTAGTGATTCGAACTTTGCAGAATGGCAAATAAGAGGATTTGCATGTAAATTCATGACAATTGGTGTCAGAAGAGGAATTGTTGAATAAATTCCAGAGGACAACAAGGACATGGCAAAGTTCAGTGAATTGAAGATCCAGCAACTGAAGAAGGAGTTGGAGAGCCGTGGATTGAATACAAGCGGCGTTAAACTCGAACTTCAGGCACATCTTCGAGAGGCAATGGAAGCAGAAGGAATTAACGTGGAAGAGTATGTCTTTCATCTTGATGGCGACGAGAGAACAACAAAAATTGAAGAGAAAAACGAAACATCGCAGGCAGTTACGAGCACAGACTTGAACATGATATTAGCTGCAATAACTGCTCAAACATCGACAGTGGCATCACAATTAGAATCCCAGGAGAACCGTATAACATCCAAGATGGAATCACAGGAGAAACGTATTGCAGAAATGTCATCTGAAATAACATCGAAGATTGAAGCACAAGAAACGCGTATATCCGAAATGTCGTCGCAAATGTCATCTCAGCTGGAATCGCAGGAGAAACGTATAACAGCGAAGATTGAAGCACAATTGGATGAACAAAAAACATACATGGCGTCACAAATTGCAGAACAAATAAAAGAGCAAGAGGCACGCACAACATTACAACTCGAAGCACAGGAAGAGCGTATCTCAACGAAGCTGGAGGCACAAGAATCAAAACTCTCATCACAGCTGGAGGCTTTTAGTGAACGACAAGATAAAATGGAGGCCGAAATGGATGCTTTGATAGATCGTATACAGGAGTTGCAACTAAATTGCCCAGCAGTTTCAACGAGTAATCCAAAGGTAAAAACACCATCCTTTGACGGTTCTGTTCCTTTCCAGGCATTTAAGCTACAATTTGAGAACACCGCATCAGTGAACAACTGGAATGCTGAAGATAAAGTTGCTGCACTCTTCGTAGCATTGAAAGGACCAGCTGCCGAAATCTTACAGACTATTCCAGAGTACGAACGGAACAGCTATGAAGCATTAATGGCCGCTGTCGAGAGACGTTATGGAAGCGAGCATAGAAAACAGATATTCCATATTGAGTTGCAAAACCGTCATGAAAGAGCGAATGAGACTTTGCAGGAGTTTGCCGCGGATGTTGAAATGTTGGCACATTTGGCAAATGCGGACGCACCCGTGGAGTACACCGAGAGGGTAAAAATCCAGAGTTTTATAAATGGCATACGGGACGCAGAAACGAAGCGAGCGACATAAGCAAACCCAAAACCCACATTCGCAGAAACGGTATCCCATGCACTGACTCAAGAAACAGCGTCGCTTTTGAGTAAACCCGCATACAAAGCTCATCGCGTGGAAGTGGAAAGGCCAGACTGGGTAGACACAATTTTTGAAGCATTGAAGGGTACGCAGCAGAAGAATAATGATACAGTCAAATGCTTTAAGTGTGGAAAGCCAGGGCACATTGCGCGTTATTGCAACACCAACCTTAACAGTTCCAACAATGTGGGTGGTCGTAAACGCAGAGCTGAAGGAGATGAGCAGATCTCCAAGACCAATCAATCGTTAAACTAAAGCGAGTCAGCCGCAAGGGGCGACAGCTGGCTCCCTCAATTGAATGCCCCATAATCTCTGTCTCACAAATTGGAAGAAGGTCAAGCAATCTTTCTGTCGCAGGACATGTGGATGGAAAGAAAAGTTTACTGACTGTAGATACGGGTGCATCCCATTCCATTATTCGAGCGGATTTAGTCAACAAGAAGATAAGATTCTTGCATGGAGCAAGATTGCGTACAGCCACTGGAGAAGACAGCACGGTTCTAGGAGAAGTATCATGTGAAGTCGCAATTGGGAACGTCACGGTAGTACACAATTTTATAGTGGCAGAGATTGTTGATGAAATCATAAATGGAGTGGACTTCTTAATCGACCAAGGCATCAAGATCGACATGCAAAGCAAGACGATGAGATATAAGAACATGGATGTACCACTTAATTTCGGCTACGAGAGAGGCTACAGCAGTAAACGAGTGCTGGTGGAAGAGAGTCAGCAAATACCACCAAAATCAGAAGCAGTCATCTGGGCAAAGGTTGATGGAGATTGTGGGACAAACAAATTGTGGGTTGTCGAAGCAGCAAACAAATCAACACCGAACATACTTGTAGGAAAAACCCTGGCTATGACAAAACAAGATGGACGTATTCCGGTAAGAGTACTCAATGAGTTCAAGTCACCACTCAAACTGAAAAAAGGAGCTATATTGGGAAGATGCCAAGAGGCTGATGTAGTTATTAACTGTGAACATCTCCAGGAACACGTTTCAACTAGCAAGACTGATCTTTCAAATGACATCACGGCATGGACGGAGGGGCTAGATCAAGATTATCAGAGAAAGGCGAAGCAACTGCTACTAAAGTACGCAAACATATTTGACCAGGATGGTTCCAAACCAGGCCGCACCAATATTGTGAAACATCAAATTGACACTGCAGACGCGAGGCCGATACGTCAAGCTCCACGTAGTGTTCCACTGGCGAAGCGGGAAGTTGTGAGTCAAATCATACAAGAAATGAGCGACAGCGGCGTCATCGAACCATCAGCTAGAACATGGAGCTCACCGGTAGTACTTGTAAAGAAGAAGGATGGAAATATGAGGTTTTGCGTCGACTACCGGGAGTTTAATGACGTAACGAAAAAGGATAGCTACCCATTGCCAAGAATTGACGACACTCTGGACTCGCTATCTGGTACGAAATGGTTTTCCACACTGGACTTGAAAAGCGGCTACTGACAAGTTGAGATGAAGGAGGAAGATAAAGAGAAAACAGCCTTCAGTGTCGGTGATGGTCTTTGGCAATTTACAGTGATGCCTTTTGGACTTTGTAATACACCAGCTACTTTTGAGAGATTCATGGACCAGGTACTGAAAGGACTACATTGGAAAACATGCTTAGTGTACCTGGACGACATCATCGTATTGGGCAAGAATTTTGATGAACATCTTATAAACTTGGAGGAAGTTTTCCAGAGAATAGCTGGCGCTGGTCTGAAGTAAAGTACCAAAAAGTGTGCGCTGTTTAAAAAGGAAGTAAATTATTTGGGTCACAAGGTAACGACAGAGGGCATCTGCACTGCAAACGAAAAGATAGAGGCTGCAAAGGATTGGCCAAGACCACAGAACCTACATGAATTGAGGTGTTTCCTTGGGCTGTGCACATATTACCGATTTGTACCAAATTTTTCCAGCGTAGCCCATAGCCTCCATGAGCTTACAAGAAAAAAAGAAGCTTTTGTTACGTAGTTGATTTTTGGGGTAAGGCGAAGGTGGCGTGTGGCATGGTTGCTGGCCCCTGCTAGCTCGTCGAATGGGGTGGGCTTTTGCTCACCAGCCTTACCAACAACTACGACAACAAAATTATGAGAGTCATGCCTGATAAGATTTATTAAGGAGAGACAAGTCCAAGAGGTAGAAGCAGAGGAAGAAGCAGAAGAAGAAGCGTTAAAGAAAGGAAGCCCGTCCAAAGTCAGGGGGGTCTACCCACCCTTTTCAGCGTATTGTACGCGAAGCCATGGGCGCTGTGCTGACTCCTCTTGTTTTACAGCGCCCTTAAAACCTTACCCAAGTCCGTCCGTCTGAAGGTCCCTCAAGTCATGTCGGCAATTGCCAGGTCGTCACCCCTGCGTCCCCTACATTCCCCAGGTGCAACACCCTCACCAAAGGCCTACGACAACTTAGCCTTCCATCTTTTCAAACGCAAAACTTTTCAGGCACGGAATTTCATCTTTCTTATATGTACAATTATTATTTATTTATTCCAATTATTGGTATTATCGCTACCCTATTTTCACAAAAATTCAAATGTGATTCTAATCTAACATATAAATAATTCAATTCCAAATTTGATTCTAACCTAGCTTTTAATTCAATTTTCTTAAACTTAACCGTACAACTAACTATTTCCTATCTTTTATTAAATTCAATTTCTTAAACAAAAAAAAAAAAAAAATAAAAAAAGGTAATTCAAACGCAAAAAAACTTACAGGCTAAAAAAGGAAAAAGCTGAACACCCTAATATGTGCGATCCTTTTTCCGTCCTTGTTTCCCCCTTTTTTTTCTAGACTCTTACCCAAGATACGTCTTTTTAAGATAAATCGCCCACCTTCATATGTATCTTGTCGGACAAATAAGAATTCATTTGAAATTCTTCACACCTCTAATCCCTGACCTAGGTTCGTATGTTCTTAATGTGTATATATGTAAATGCCCATGTGCATAGGTACATAAAAAAATGGAACATACAATATCACTCACCTGATCACTTCAGCGTTGTTGGTACCAGCAAGCCGCAGAGAATCTGTGGAGGAGAACCAAAAAAATTCGTACACATACCTACATACTTTGCCCAAGCAGGGTTCAGTGGGATTCAGAGTTGAATGCCGGTCTCATTCACTCGTGATAGCGGGCAACGAGTGAATCATCCACGGCCATTAGCAATAAATATGAAAGAAACCCAAAATAGCAAAAATAAAAAGAAAAGCGGGAAACTATTTCTAAATTATTTTAGTATTTTTTTCTTTGTTTTGACGCTGCCGTTAGTGAGCCGCGAATTTGTTATCTTTTATATGGATCAAAGAAAAAAAAAAAACGCGAAGGAAAAGTGACGAAAAAAAGAAGGAAAATTTGGAAACCAAAATGAGTGCACGTCGGCGACCATGTGCTAAGAAGCAAAGAAGTCGTAAATAAAATTAAGTAGGTTATCGACCAAAAAAAAAAATAAAATTTTTAGTGCGGAAATTTGAAACTCAAAACTAAAAAAATGTGTACAATTCCAAATAATAATGAGAAAAGGAAAGGAAGAAAACAGAGTTTGATTTAGTGGCTCCGGTGGCGGTTGGCGTTGGCCCGCCGCTGAATAGCTGGTTGCGCTGCCAGCGATACGTCGCTGCGCTGCCGGTGGTGTTGGCGTCGGCGTTAGCAGCGTTTGGTGAGTGTGACGTTGCTGTCGTCGCCGCTCCTATTGCTCTGCCTCTTTTGCCACTGACGCTGTCGTTGGCGCTAATAGCGAGTGTTGGCGTTGTCTCCGTGCTCTGGAGTGGTGACCCAATCCCTGTGTATATCTCTCTCCCTCTCTGGGTATGTGTGGAACAGAACTCCCCCGTTGCTATGTATTGGCGGTCGTTGCACCTTGAGCTATTTCCCAAATCCCAGTTGTATACTGGCATGTATAGCCAAACTTGCGGTTTTTAAGGCTTAGGCCTTTATCTGCGTCCTGCCACTAATTATCTGTAAAGATATACAAAGGAAAAGATACACTTGGTAAATTTTGGGGAATATTCATGTATCTGGTGTTCAAAATTATGTACACACATATATGCTGGTATGCTTTCTTGGCCACGATTATTACCATTCTTCTGTTGGGTGTACATACATTGGCCTATGGATTTGCACACCAGCATGTAAGTATGTATATATATATCTACATCTGCAATTTATTTTATCGAATTTTCCTCTAGTTTAACTTGATTTGGATTTTATTGACTTTATTTTTTCTGTACTTTTTATTTTGCTTAATTTTCATTTAACTTAATTTTTATTTAATTTGCCTTTCGACCACTTTTACATTTATGCTATTTAATTTTATCTTAGTTTTTTTTCTCATTTTTATTTAATTTTATCTGCATTTTATTAGGCGTTTATTTTATTTTCTTTAATTTAATCTGGTTTTCATTTCATTTGGCTTCTATTTAATTTGGTTTTGCTTTAATTTAATTTTTATTCAACCTAGTTTTTGTTTTATTTACTTTAATTTTAATTTAATCCACTTTTTATTTAATTTAATTTTTATTTGTCTAAATTTTTATGTAGTTTAAGTTTTATTTAATTTAATTTAATTTTCATTTATCTTAGTTTTTGGTTTTATTTAATTTAATTTAATCTTCATCTAAGTTAAGGTTTTATTCATTTTAATTTTTATTCGCTTGAAGTTTTAAATAAATTTTATGGGCTTCACCTTTTTTCACTAATTCCACTTCATCACACATATATATATGTATATGCACTTACCTGTAGCAGGACTTACAGCGGCTTCCTTCCAGTTGTCTGGGCTTTTCGATATATAAGCTGCCCACAACAGTTAAACAAACTTTTATTAAATTCTTTTCATTTGCTTCAAAAAAAAGCGCGCACTTTTTTAATTTAAATTTGGGCGAGACTTGGGTTCACGACCGCACACTTCAACTACTATTTCTGCTGTGAATTTTGGATGCTAGTTATATAATGATCGAACCCTTAGTTCGTATCCAAACGGCATTTCCCTACAACTGTCTTACGAATTTACACGCACACAGATGCATCTGGCCTCGTTTGCGTCCACACACACAGTCACACCGTGAGTACATGTAGATACCCTTTCACCAATGCTGCGCAATACGAGCGCATACCCGGTTGCGATACATTTTCAAAAAAAAAAAAGGCTGTTGCCGGCGTACTTGCAGCATAAAGGCTGGCGTAACACTTTTGAAGGGAAAAAGGAGCAAGAGGTGGCTTTCCAAACATTGAAGGAGCGTTTGTGCACTGCCCTAATGTTGGCATATCCGATTCCAGGAGCAACATTTATTTTAGATACAGATGCGAGTGGATATGCTATAGGAGGCGTTTTGTCATAACTGGTTGATGGACATGAGAAGGTAGTTGCATATTACAGCCGTTCGATTGGAAAACCAGAGAGGAACTACTGCGTTTCGCGGAGAGAGCTGTTGGCATTGGTAGAGTGCATTAAACATTTTCACAAATACCTCTACGGCCAGCGATTCCGTGTCAGAACAGATCACGCAGCGTTAAAATGGCTTCTGCAGTTCCGTATCTGGAAGAACAATTGGCACGGTGGATCGAGCGACTGCAAAGCTATGACTTTTCCATTGAGCATCGGAAAGATAGTACCCATGGAAATGCCGATGCAATGTGACGAAGACCATGTAGTTTGGAATGCAAGCACTGTTCAAGGGCCGAGGCTAAAGAAGACATTATAGATGTGCGGCTAAAGACTATAACGTGTACGTATGAATGGGACAAGGAACAACTAAGAAAGTGTCAGCTAGAAGATACAGATCTGTCACATGTTATGCAAAAGCTCGAACGAAACGAAAGACCAAGCAGAGAATAGATGTTAGCAGAGAGTCGCATTGCGAAGTCATATTGGGCACAGTGGAACAGTTTAGAATTGATATCGGCTTGCCTTCATCGAGTATGGGAGAGTGAGGATGGTCAATGCAAGAAGAAACTGATAGTTGTTTCCAGAAAGAGGATTCCTGACGTGCTCAGCGAGTTGCATAATGGTCCAAGTGGAGGTCATCTTGGAATCACAAAGACGCTCGAGAATTAAGCACAGATTCTATTGGGTTGGTTGCCGAGTGGATTGCCACTTGCAAGGTATGCAACAGAGCGAAAGGGCCCAAAACACGAAGTCATGACCAGATGAAGCAGTATATTTCAGGTGCACCATTTGAAAGGATCGCCATGGATGTCTCAGGTCCATTTCCTACTAGCAACCGCGGAAACAAATACGTGCTGGTGGTTATGGATTATTTCAGTAAATGGCCAGAGGTATACCCAATCCCAAACCAAGAAGCAGAAACAGTAGCAGAAGTGGTTACAAACGAATGGGTTGCAAGGTATGGTGTACCAATGGAGTTACATTCTGACCAAGGCAGGAATTTTGAATCAGCTGTGTTCCAAGAAATGTGCAAGAAGTTGGGCATTCGGAAAACACGGACAACTGCATTGCATCCTCAGTCCGATTGTATGGTGGAACGTTTCAATAGAACGTTGGAGGAGCATTTAAGGAAAGTAGTAGACAAGTACCATAAGGACTGTGATACACACGTATCATTATTCTTGATGGCCTACCGATGGGCAGTACCTGAGACAACGGCCCAAACTACCGCAAAGGTAATTTTTCGCAATTACCTTCGACTGCCAGCTGATTTGAAGTATGGGATAGATGCCTATGCGGAGAGGAATGTCAAGAAATCCTCTGGTGTCTTGGAAGAAGAGCTGAGAGAGATATATGATCTGGTAAGGCAACGAGCAAAGATGATGAGTGACAAGATGAAAGCGAGGTACGAGAAAGCAATTAATTCGGAAGGGTTTCAGGAAGGAGATTTGGTGCTGCTATACAACCCACAACGGAAAAAAGATTTGTCCCCGAAATTGCAGTGTAACTAGGCCCATACAAAGTTGTAAAACGGATCAACGATGTAGTGTACCGCATACAAACCATTGGCAAACCACGAGCCAAAATGAAAGCGGTTCATTTGGAGAGGCTAGCAGCGTTTAGATCGAGAGATTTGTCTGATCGGGACGAATATTAGCAACACTAAGGGTAATACCATCTCTAGGCCGATGCTAAGCAGTGACGTGAATTCACATCAATAATTCAATCATTATGTATCTACATAAACGAATCAATAATTGTGTCTAAACATATGTACGTATACGAGCAGCGGAGAAGCAATGCACAAACACATGCATATACCTGAGATACTTCTGAAAGTATGCAATGAGAGAAGCTATAAAATCGTGCAATTGTAGTTACAGCTGAGAAATTTGAGAGCTGATGGCAACTAGTAGATTCTGGAAATGGAAGCGCCTAGAAGATGCGAACGTTGAAATCAGAGAGTATAAAAGGCAGCAAATGTAGAGGCGCTGGAATTCAGTTTGATTTGAGCTATCAAGCAGTTATTGATTAAGCACGCAATCTGTCGGGCAATAGTAGAGTTTCATTTGTGCTATCAATCAGTTTGGTTATTAAGCAAGCTTTTCGTTGCAAAGTATAAGTGTTATTGTGAAGTACTTTAATAAAGGCCATTTTTCCATTATTCAATATTGGAGCTATTTATTCAACAGTTTAGTGATTCGAACTTAGCAGAAGGGCAAATAAGAGGATTGGCAAGTAAATTCGTTACAGTATGTTCAAGAAATAAGAGAAAACATTAAGTAAAATAAGAGACACTTACTTTTTTCTCCGCTCGTGATCAGCAGGCGCCCGATGAACTGCGTCGCGGTGGTGAGTTGTTGCTAAATTTACGTTAATACATATTTATATATATACATAAATTCACATGCCTGACACTCCAAAGAAAAAAAATCTAGTTCAAGGTTATCCCTTGTCCTATATATTTTAACACGATTTTACGCATCGCAGGAGCGGATTCAAAAATGAATTAGGAAAAAATGCAAATGATTACATTTCGATATGCAACACATTTTCTATACTCTAAACAGAGTAGAATTAAAATTTTTATGTCTTACGCTTACATTATTAAGAATATAAAATTTGGTTTGTGTTTTCCTTTTCTTTGCTAGGATACTTTAAAGTTACTAACAAAATTAATTCGACGTAGTATTTCGTAGGTATACTACGTATGTACAAAAGAAATAATTAATTATGTTTGTATGACATCTGTATATGCATGACTATATCATTATTCTTTGAAAAGTTTAGGATCTTTATAAAACTTTCGTATGGATGAATTTTGTGGAATTTTGTGTAGGAACTTCACATATTCTTAAGTAGGGAATATTTTGTAGAAAAAGAAAAAAAAATAGTTCTTACATTCCAAAGATGCGTAACTATATATTATTATACGTATGGATTTGGTATATAAGCATATATTTCTTTCAAACGAAACTTTATTGAATTTTATGCTATGCTACTAATGTTGTAGTACAGCCTACATTTTTTCCGCATTTTTCCACAACTAAAAGGTTTTGTATTGGAGCGTTTAGCAACATAATATAAAAGAAATCCAATAACCTGTAATTTTTTTTTTTATATGAATTGTTTAAGCGACTGTCGTGGTCGCCAACAGCCAACCCTTTTTATTTTAAGAACATTGGATTTATAAACAATTGTTAATTATTACACGCTTCAATATGTATTATTGCATATGTCCTATTGAATTTAAACCTATTTTGAATTTAAACGTATATTTATGAATTATTATACGTCGAAATATGTACTTTATTACATATTTTATACTTTTATATTATATTTGAACTACTCATGAATTACTTAGAATACGTATAACCATTATACGTAACTCATGTTAAACTCGGATTAGCACTTATGGAATTGTAAATGAATGCTTGAACATATTTCGCCCCTCTGGAAACCCCAACCATTGGTTGACAAAACTGAATCTAACATCGAAATTGCTTTGAAGAGTAATTAATTTGTAAACGACTTTTGTGAAAAATATATTGATTAAAAGTTCAGTTTGTGAAAAACTGCATAGAGAGAAGCTCTTCAATAAATATTCATTTAAATCGCAAGATTTATTCCTCTTTTAAACCAAAAATATTTAAAAATGTAATTTTAGCCTCCGGCACAGCAATTAAAGTTGCCAGCAGCCAGGTAGACGTCCGTCCAGACCCTCGTGGTCTTGGTGACCTCACGATTTCCGGGGCTTAATCCGCTTTTTGCCTGAACATCCGCAGTAGTTTCCACACTTGCTATCACCGTTAAATATTAGTTTGCTTCGCGCGATCGAAATTTTTTAATTATTGTTTTCTAAGCCTTTTTCTTTTGTGATTTTGTTTTTTTTGCCCTGAGACAATTCTTAGCTAGTTTGACATTAAACGACTTTCCAATATTACTCTGAGCAATGTTCCTACGGAGTACTTCTTGTCCAACTGCGTATTTCATTTCCCGAGATCTTAAGTTGTACTGGTGTTCGTTCCGTTCGAAGGCTTTATGCAAATTACTTCGTACCTTGTGTCGGACAGAAAAAAGGTTATCAAAACGAGCCATGGGCTCTACAATGCCTTCGATGTCATACCTATACTGCGCAGAAGGTTGTAATCATCCCCATGAGTTACCATATGCAGACCGCAAATGACAAAATAGGGGCTGTAACCGGTAGATTGGTGCACTGAATTGCGTAGAGCTGCGTTGATGCTACTTAGATGGCAATCCCATTCCCGCTGATCCTTTTCGATATATGCCCTAAGCGCAACATTGAACGATTTACTCTTTCTGAGGAATTACTCTGCGGGGAACATATAGCCGTAAATGTATGTTTAATTGCACATTTAGTTAGGAGTGCTTCAAACTCCTTGGCTCTAAATTGACTGCCATTGTCGCTTACAATATATTCCGGCACTCCAAAAACATCAAATACATTAACCTTCCAAAAATTTATTCTAGGCGTTGTGTTAAATTTTTTCAAAGGGCAAAGAAACGTAAATTTGGACACATTATCTAGCACAATGAATATTCCTATGTTACCGTTTTTTGACCTAGGAAATGGACCTATCAAATCTATATACAGTTTTTGAAAAATTCTTTCAGTCGATATACTTTTTCCCATCGGTGGACGTAAAACTTTTGTGGGATGCTTCTTTGTTTTGCATACCTCACAATTGGACACGTACAACCTCGCATCTTTAACCAGTCCCGGCCAATACAGGTATCGACGAATTCTTTCAATCGTTTTTGATATTCCCCCATGCGCGCTTGTTGGAGCATCGTGGGCATTGAAATAACGTCTTTACGCAACGACGTGGGAACGAAAAGCTTCCAAGGCGCATCTTCTTTTTCTGGATCACCTGAGTAAAACTCATTACGGTGGTAAATAAATTTGTCAATGATTTTAAAATCATGAAATTTTTCAGCTTTTGCCAGCAAATTGTCTTTCATATTTACGTAGTCAGGCTCGTCGAATGCGTTCGAAGCAAGATCTATATCAGGCAAGTAGTCAACTGACAAGGACGACACCAACTCATCTTCGGAATACATTCGAGATAACGCATCTGGAACCATATTAGCACTGACTTTGCGATGTTCGATTTTAAAGTCATAGCCCTGAAATTTTAATGCCCGGCGTGCTAACCGTCCTCTGAGATCACTTTGGTTCATCAGCCAGCGCAGACTTGCATGATCCGTGATAATCTTAAAGAGCTGGCCTTCTACGTACGCTCTAAACATTTTGACTAACAACGCTGCCAGACATTCCCTTTCCGTAACCGAATAATTTTGTTGTGCTTTATTTAACTTTTGGGAAATGTATGCTATGGGTATTTCTTCGTCCGGAGCAGTTGTTAGCCGGGTTTTTATCAAATCAAAGGACCTTTGTGCTTCTTCTGACCAATCGAATGCCTTGTATTTCTTTAAAAGCTCGGTTAGTGGGTGTGTAACTTCAGCAAAGTTGGCTATAAACCTACGATACCAACCCGCCATACCAAGAAACCTACGTAGCTGTTTCACCGTTTTCGGTACAGGGTAGTTGGCTATTGCGGACACCTTTTCTGGGTCAGTTTTCAAGGTTCCTGATCCAACGACATATCCTAGGGTACGTACCTCTGTTAAACAAAATTTACTTCTAGCTACATTTATTGTAAGACCTGCTTTACGAATGTGAGCGGCAACTTCCCTTAATAATTTTAGATGCTAGTCAAAATCTTCCGAAACCAACAGCAAGTCATCCAGATAGACGCAAACTTTTTCCTTATGCTTGCTTTTATGGAGCCTTATTGCCGAGAAATAAGAAGGCAAAAATTAAATTTTCCTTTTCCCTCCTACGCGTTTCGACGCTCTCACGTCTTCCTCAGGGAGTCTAATGATTTTATTTTAAAAACAATTCATTAACAACAAACATAATTACAATTAAATAACATTAATTTGGACACTTTCATTACTAAATTAAACTTATTTAATTTTTGAGTACATTTTTTTATTTATTTACACACAGTACCAACATATATATTAACAATTACTTGCTAGCTCTGCATCTATCTTCGTACTGCATGGCCGCTGTGTAAGCATTGCCTATGGACAAAATATCCTCTTTAAAATTCATCACAGTGTTTAATTGTTGTTGTAACTATGAGAAGGCTTTCTAACGCCATTCTCACATTTCCTCTGTTCTCAATGTCTAATATTTTTGTATTTGCGTAATCCGCTACATGTTTTTTGTTTGTTAGGTGGTGTGCTAGCGCTGTTGTTGTTTTTTTCATTTTTTGCATCAGCCATATACATACTCCCATATACGTACTCCCAAAGCTCGCTTCGTTGTACCTATGTAGCGTTGTTTACATATTTCGCGATCATTGCCTTTACATCTAATTGCGTGTACAACGTTGTGTTGTTTTTCTTTCTCAATAGTGTCCTTTGTTCTTGTGAATAATCTGTTTAGGGTATTGTGTGGTTTATGTGCATACTTTATGTTATCATCTTTTATTATTTTTCTGAGCGCCTGGTTGTTCGTTAGTCCAAGTATATAGCTTAATCCAATGTATCTACCCTCTGATTTATCCCTATGATGTTTTTTCGCAGTACACAATTGGTTTATTGTATTATTAACTAGTTTTTCGATTACAGTAATTGTATAGCTATTTTTTAAAAATACATTTTTAACTTTGATTTTGTTAGTGTCAATAAATTGTTCGTCACTTAGCGAAAATATTTTCTTTATTAGACTGGTCGCTTTATTAATTTTTGATACCTCGGATGATTGGAATGGTAGTTTATAATTCTACCAGACGCAACTTCTTTTGCGTACAAGTTGAATGTTAAATTGTTATTTCTGTGTATCTCTAAATCTAGGAAGGCTAGTTTATTTTGTTTTTCTGTTTCCACAGTGAACTTGATTTTGGTATGTTGCGCATTTAATACTTTTAGTATGTCTTCCACGTCTTTAGTTTTAATTATAGCAAACACATCACCTACATATTTTGTAATGTATTTGATGCATATGTCATTGGTTTTTAATTCAGGTAGGCTATTGTCAATAATTTTATCAAGTACGATATCTGCGATTGTCGGAGATAGTGGACTGCCCATTGGCATACCGTGAACCTGTTGGTGAACTTTTCCATTATATTTCAAATCAGTGTTGTCCCGTAAGCAAAAATCAGGGATAGACATTTCATCTTCTGCTATTACGAGGGGTTTTAATGCTTCTTTTAGTTCATATGAGTTCTTTATATTATACTCATAGGATATGATGGTTTTCAAAATATTACCAACGAATTTTGCCAGCCTATAGCATGGAACAGTGGTCGACGATGATATTGGTTTCAGAGGCGTGTTTAGCTTGTGGGTTTTATGAAGACCGTAGAGCCTTGGTGCATTGGCTGCTGCACAAGAAAGCTGGAACTTTTGTTTTTGATCTATTTTATTTTCCTTCAACAAATCACTTATAATATTATTGTTTTCTCTCATTAGTCGCTGTGTTGGATCAGTTTCCATTCATTTGTAAACTTTTTTGTCTTCCAATAGTTCCATAATTTTACCCTCATAGTCCCTTTTGTACATCATAACCATCTTGTTACCCTTGTCCGCATAAGTGATTATTATTTCGTTTTTGTGGTCTTGTATAAATTTCTTTGTGTTCTCATACGCCATTATGATAAATTTCTCTTTTTGTTATTTTTCAATTTATTATGGAAATTATTGATTTTCGCAGCGATATGGCTGCGAGTGACGTCACTTTCCCTCTCATCGTCTATACATTGTATTCCTTCTTCAACATCCGCTATAATATGGATTGGGGAGAAACTTTCTTTGGAAACTGGGAGGGAAAATTTCCTTCCCATGGAAAGTATCCATCTGGCAAAATTCGTTGGTAATATTTTGAAAAATATCATATCCCATGAGTATAATATAAAGAACTCATATATATCATATTTATTTCATATTTCATATTTATTTGTTGTTTACTCCCTTAGCACATTAAGACGCTAAGTCTTTTTTTTTACGTTTTGCATATCAATTACAGAGTTTACTGATATTAGAATATAAAGTAACTTAAATTAGAAGAAACCTCACGAACGAGGCAGAGCGGGATATAAGAGACATCCCTATGCAAAATGATTTGCAACTGCCGCCTTAAAGCATATATCTGATTTAATACATTTAATTGACATTGGCAATGAGTTCCATAGTCGCACAGCACTAATATGAACTAAAAGAAGCATTAAAACCCCTCGTAATAGCAGAAGATGAAATGGTGTTATCTTTTGACGTGGTCTCCCTATTTACGAATATCCCAATAAATCTAGCTATACAAACCATTATGGGAAAATGGCCAAAGTTGGAGCAACATACAACGATCGGTAGAAAACGTTTTCAGTCTATCTTTGATTTTTTTCTTACGGGACAACAATTATTTGAAATATAATGGAAAAGTTTACCAACAGGTTCACGGTATGCCAATGGGCAGTCCACTATCTCCGACAATGGCAGATATCGTACTTGATAAAATTATTGACGATAGCTTAGCTGAACTAAAAACCAATGACATATGCGTCAAATACATTACAAAATATGTAGATGATGTATTTGGCATAATTAAAACTAAAGACGTGGAAGACATACTAAAAGTATTAAATGCGCAATACCAAAATCAAATTCACTGTGGAAACAGAAAAACAAAATAAACTAGCCTTACTAGATTTAGACATATACAGAAATAACAAATTAACATTCAACTGGTACGCAAAAGAAGTTGCGTCTGGTAGAATTATAAACTACCATTCCAATCATCCAAGGTATCAAAAAATTAATACAACGACGAGTCTAATAAAAAAAATATTTTCGCGTGACGAACAATTTATTGACACTAACAAAATTAAAGTTAAAAATTTATTTTTAAAAAATAGCTATCCAATTACTGTAATCGAAAAACTAGTTAATAATACAATAAACCAATTGAGTACTGCGAAAAAACATCATAGGGATAAATCAGAGGGTAGATACATTGGATTAAGCTATATACCTGGACTAACGAACAACCAGGCGCTCAGAAAAATAATAAAAGATGATAACATAAAGTATGCACATAAACCACACAATACCCTAAACAGATTATTTACAAGAACAAAGGACACTATTGAGAAAGAAAAACAACACAACGTTGTATACGAAATTAGATGTAAAGGCAATAATCGCGAAATATGTAAACAACGCTACATAGGTACAACGAAGCGAACTTTGGAAGTACGTATTAAAGAACATATGGCTGATGCAAAAAACGCAAAAACAACAACAGCGCTAGCACACCACCTCACAAACAAAAAACATGTAGCGGATTTCGCAAATACAAAAATATTAGACATTGAGAACAGAGGAAATGTGAGAATGACGTTAGAAAACCTTCGCATACAACAACAATTAAACACGGTGATTAATTTTAAAGAGGATATGGACAAAATAAGCAACGGTTACATAGCGGCCATGCAGTACAAAGATAGATGCAGAGCTAGCAAATAATTGTTAATATTTATGTTGGTACTGTGTGTAAATAAATAAAAAAATGTACTCAAAAATTAAATAACTATAATTTAATAATGTAAGTGTCCAAATTAATGTTATTTAATTGTAATTATGTTTGTTGTTAATGAATTGTTTTTAAAATAAAATCATTAGACTCCCTGAGGAAGACGTGAGAGCGTCGAAACGCGTAGGAAAGAAAAGGAAAATTTAATTTTTGCCTTCTAATTTCTCGGCCGTAAAGCTCCATAAAAGCAAGCATAAGGTATATATTTGGCCCAACAAGGAAACTTTTTCCTTTAGATGAAAGGGAATTACGCGGTCCATCAACCGATACATGGTCTGGGGAGCATTGCATAGACCAAACGGCATTACAATGTATTGCTACAGTGGTTTGTTTGGTCCTGTAAATGCGGTTTTTTCGCGAGAAATCATTTCCAGTGGAATTTGCCAAAAGGCGT
Organism: Eurosta solidaginis; assembly: GCF_040869045.1. Taxonomy (NCBI): domain Eukaryota; kingdom Metazoa; phylum Arthropoda; class Insecta; order Diptera; family Tephritidae; genus Eurosta; species Eurosta solidaginis. Next base: position 105,583,906 of record NC_090323.1, on the reverse strand, counting down.
TTTTTAAATCCAAACTGGAAATGAATTCTGCTCGTGGAAGTCGAGACAATATCCCTTCTATGTGTGGAAGTGGTCTTTACTTTTACTGCATTCACCTTTCAACTATCTAAACAAATCGTACTCTCCCCGGTTTGCGAACCAGTATGACTGGGGATGACCAAGGACTATTAGACTCTTCAATGACTTCTAGGGACAGCTCGGTCAATTTCCTCACACACCAATTTCTTGACTGCAGGTGATATAGGGAAATGTCGCTGCTTCATTGTTTTTGCGTCGCCCACATCGATTACATGCTCGGCCAATGAAGTTTTTCCTAACCCTCTTGTTTCAAAATTTGGAAAACAGAGAATTGCATTTTGTAGTCACTTTTCTTCGTCTATACTCAAGTTATGCGAGGTTGAGTCTTGTTCGGATATACTAATCTCGCTTATAATATTAGAAGCAATTCCAAAAGCTTTCCAAAAATTTACACCTAAATAAATATCCTGAGTCAAAGAAGGAATCATATAAAATTCGATAGCTCGTGTTTCGCCTTTGTAGGTTACATCCAAACATATAAGTCCAGCCACTTCCTGCTTCGAACCATCAGCTATGCTTATACTTGTTTGTAGCTTTTTGGTGTCTAAATTTTTCTTTAAAACCTCCCTAGCAAAGTTTCCCTCCAGGCAACTTACTGAAGCTCCTGAATCTAGCAGTCCTAACTGACTATTACCTAAAATTGTTATAGAAGCGTATGGTCGATTAACATTCGTCTTGTGAAAAATTGTTGAAATAGACTTAAGTTGAATCTGTTTTTCTTTTATTTTAGCCCAATACTGTCTTACTCTTTCGGCTGACCGTGACCGTTGGAAAATCTTTTCTCGTGCATCCTGGTATGCACGCATTCGCTCATGGAAAGGTACCTTAGGAGTGAGTTTGGGTATGTAAATGGGTTTTAAGTATGTGTTTAGGTTCTTCAGGACAGAAACCTTATCTTCTAGTTTATCGCATCCGACTTTTTGAAGGGATGTCTGAGCGTTTTGCTGACATCCCGGTTCGGGTTTCCCGGATCATTACACCGCGGGCAATTTAATAAGAAAAATGCTACTAAGCCGCAGCCGTAGCAGAAAACCCGACGTGGCTTAATACAGCTCTTGTAGTTGTGCTCAGTCTCGTCGCAATTCCAACAAATCCTCTCACCTATTTGTCCATGACCATGCACCGCTTCACACATTATCTCCTTACTTGAACTCTCAGCATCCATTTCCGAATTGTTCCTACGTGCCTGCATATTCGATCGTGGAACTGGCAACTTGTTTTGTAATTCAGTTACCAAGTTCTCCCTATTTCTACATGCCTTTTTTGTAATTGAATTTGTAAGCGCCTTCACCCTGTATATAAATTCATCTACAGGAACGCTATTAAGGGGCCGATCAAACACAAGTTTCCTACCCGAAATTATTTTGCAAGCGACTGATTGTGATACTATTCCAGACTCCTCGCGTACCCGCCCTGAATTCCGTAATACTTCATGTTCTCGATTACATTCATCCGTGCTAGGAACACCTGATCGATTCGTTCTAGCAGGTACCTCGACAGCGTTGTGGGTTTCTGCTAGTTTCATTTCCCTAAAATAAGAATCCAGCGAATCTGCAACTAAACGATTTATCACTCCTTGCATCTGCATTCCAAACCGTTGCTCACAGTCTCGAAAGTTTTCTTGCACCAGGTTTTGGATAAAGCTATGATTTATCCCTTCACTAAAATTGTTACGCCTTGGAGTACGGTTGGAATTCGTACCACGACCTCTTCCACGATTGTGGTTTGACATCCAGCCTAATGAACTATTATGGACTCCTCTTGACCGAAGAAAGTGATCATGTGAGGTTTCTTTCGGCCTAGCGCCTTGTGCAGTATACACTTCCTGTTGTTCCTGTTCAGCAAAACTCTTCAGGGATTGGGTATCACAACCTTTCCGACAGATAGGGCAAGCATCGTTTTCAGTTAACCAGTGGGTAATACAAGACCTATGAAAATGGTGTTGACACGGGGTTACCGAAAGATTGTCTTCCGCGATGTCTTCGTTCCAGATATTGCACGCCCTAGTCGGATTGCCAAGTTGTTGCAAATTTTCATTGCTGTGACGAACAGACATGATTATATATAAAAAAGGTATCAACCAAGCCTTTTCAAACAAAAAAAAAAACTAAATATATATGTATGTTGTATATGAACTCTGGCCACCGTGGTGTGATGGTAGCGTGCTCCGCCTACCACACCATATGCTCTGGGTTCGCACCCCGGGCAAAGCAACATCAAAATTTTAGAAATAAGGTTTTTCAATTAGAAGAAAAGTTTTCTAAGCGGGGTCGCCCCTCGGCAGTGTTTGGCAAGCGCTCCGGGTGTATTTCTGCCATGAAAAGCTCTCAGTGAAAACTCATCTGCCTTGCAGATGCCGTTCGGAGTGGGCATAAAACATGTAGGTCCCGTCCGGCCAATTTGTAGGGAAAATCAAGAGGAACACGACAGAAATTGGAAGAGAAGCTCGGCCTCAAATCTCTTCGGAGGTTATCGCGCCTTACATTTATTTTTTTTATATGAATTCAACGACAACTCATATGTTTATGATTTGGAAAAAGATTCTAAAACCAATTTTATATAAAAATAGCATACAAAAATTGTATGTTTAAACCAGGCATGCTTAACCAACGAACCGATATCATTTCGTTACGATAATCAACGTTAATAAACGAAACAAAGTCATTTCGTTCCGTTTATTAACGTTAAGAACGTCAGATTAACGTCAAATGACTTTGTTTCGTTTATTAACGTTAATTATCGTAACGAAATGATATCGGTTCGTTGGTTAAGCATGCCTGGTTTAAACCTTTGTGAGATAATAATTCAAAAAAACATTGTTGTGAGATGATATTTTTACCTTAGGTCCATGAAAGAAAATGAGGTTTGTTGTAGGGTTTCTAAAACTTGAAGTACAAAACTAGGAGTAGCCTTTTATGTGTATACAAGTTCGAACGGAATCTGCATCATCTGACGCAAACGAATTTCCTCTTCGACTAAATTATATATCCCCCCAATATTTATATATATGCATATAAACATTTTAAATTGGCATACATGACATGAAAACGGCACGACACCATAATAATAATTCCATTGCAGGAACATAAATCAATTGACAAAAAAGATAGTGAAATGAAATTATTTTAGTTTGAACTGGTTAGTTAGAAATATATATATGTACTTCTAAAGGCACTAATTCCAAGATTCAAAAGAACAATAAAACTTTGAGAGAGTGATGGGTAAGACAGGAATATATTTAACTGTGTTATTATATCCTTCTGACTCATTCCACATCGCAACCAGAATCTCTAAAAAAGCAAATATTAACATCTGAGAACCCCATATCGTTTGCGGGGCCCCACGTTGGGCGCCATTTTATTGTGAACTGCCTGTTCGGACTTTTCGAGTCCTGCGGAAATCAATCGCAGAGCTGTGCATGCTAGCTTTTAGCCTCGTGCTACGCTCGTCGTTACAATAAAAAAAATCATGAACTTGAAACCACTAAAACCGGACGACAGCAAAATAAACCTACCTCCACTACAAACCCAAGATTACCAAAATTAATTAAACGGACGGACTAACAAAGAAGGGCGAAACCACTACAACTTACCCGGGAAGCCATACATCCGCCTCTCTACTCTTCCCTACCCAACCAACAAGAGATACTTACATTATCGCCGAGCCCAACCAATGTACCAAAGACCTAAAGCTCCATCATCTCACCGCATCAAAATAATTAGCAATTCATTTCTTAAAAGGGTATACAAAAATTCATTTATTTAACAATTCTAATTCTCGGCACATCCTACTGCCTCACAATTATAAATTTTTCTTAATCTTTACTCAAAAATTTCTGACGCATAAATCTTAAAATTCTAAACACCCTAATGCTTAATTTTCCTTTGTAACCAAAAAAATCGTATATACCTATATTATAGCGTATTGATGGAGATGTTTTGATGGTTAAATGTACATATATATGTATGTTCAAGAAATGAGAAAAAATATTAAGTAAAATAAGAGTCACTTACTTTTTCTCCGCTCGTGATCAGCAGGCGCCCGATGAACTGCGTCGCGGTGGTGAGTTGCTGCTAAATTTACATTAATACACATTTATATATATACATAAATTCACATGCCTGACTCTCCAAAGAAAAAAAATCTAGTTCAAGGTTATTCCTTGTCCTATATATTTTTACACGATTTTACGCATCGCAGGAGCGGATTTAAAAATGAATTAGGAAAAAATGCAAATGATTACATTTCGATATGCAACACATTATCTATAATCTAAATAGAGTAGAATTAAAATTTTTATGTTTTACGCTTACATTATTAAGAATATAAAATTTAGTTTGTGTTTTCCTTTTCTTTGCTAGGATACTTTAAAGTTACTAACAAAATTAATTCGACGTAGTATTTCGTAGGTATACTACGTATGTACATAATAAATAGTTAATTATATTTGTCTGTATATGCATGACTATATCATTATTCTTTGAAAAGTTTAGGATCTTTATAAAACTTTCGTTTGGATGAATTTTGTGGAATTTTGTGTAGCAACTTCACATATTCTTAAGTAGGGAATATTTTGTAGAAAAAGAAAAAAAATAGTTCTTACATTCTAAAGATGCGTAACTATATATTATTATACATATGGATTTGGTATATACGCATATATTTCTTTCAAACGAAACTTTATTAAATTTTATGCTATGCTACTAATGTTGTAGTACAGCCTACATTTTTGCCGCCTTTTTCCACAACTAAAAGGTTTTGTGTTGGAGCGTTTAGCAACACAATATAAAAGAAATCCAATAACCTGTATTTTTTTTTTTTTTTATGAATCTAATATCGATACTGCTTTGAAGAGTAACTAATTTGTAAACGACTTTTGTGAAAAATATATTGATTAAAAGTTCAGTTTGTGAAAAACTGCATAGAGAGAAGCTCTTCAATAAATATTCATTTAAATCGCAAGATTTAGTCCTCTTTTAAACCAAAAATATTTAAAAATGTAATTTTAGCCTCCGGGACAGCAATTAAAGTTGCCAGCAGCCAGGTAGACGTCCGTCCAGACCCTCGTGGTCTTGGTGACCTCACGATTTCCGGGGTTTAATCCGCTTTTTCCCTTAACATCCGCAGTAGTTTCCACAATTGCTATAACCATTAAATATTAGTTTGCTTCGCGCGATCGAAACTTTTTAATTATTGTTTTCTAAGCCTTTTTTTTTTTGATTTTTTTTTTTTAACTTTAAAACTCTTACCACTTTGTACTTATAAAACTCGCGGAGGAGACCGAATATATAATCAACTTAACTTGTTGAGGATCAGGAACAAAAAAGGGCAGGTCAACTCGTATCGAAACTCGAGCTTCGCACACGCACGAATTGACAATAGGCAGGGGTTCATTTTAAAGCAGTTTTCTTGCACTTTGCAGCTGTTCCCACCCACGGTTGCATTCAGAGATGCCATATCGCAACTAATATATTTACAAAAAATATTAAGATAGTGTTTTTGGAAAATATCGCGCTCACAATGCGCTCTCATGTTTGTTCGCAGACACAATTTTTCGAGGTTAATCCATAATAACGATGATTTGAAGCACGATTTAACAATATCAGCTCGAGTTCCTTTCGCCACTACTGGCAAAGTCTGACCAAAACCCCCTGCAAAAGGATTGTTATCCCACTAAAGGGTTTGTCGTTTGATCAGGGATGCACCTTAACGTTAAGCTAATCGTTTATCAAAAAATTTCCACCGTTTCCGTTGAAACACTTCGAAATATTATCGATAAAGAAATTATCAAGATAAATTGTATCTCGTTTTTAACCGAAACGAAAAGCCTTCGTTAACGTTAAAAACGTTAACAAAACGTGATACTTTATGTTTGAATTGTGCTGGAAATGCTATAGCCATGGTGAAACCGTAAGGTGGTAACAGCGAGCGGACATACACAAATTCCATGTAATTTGTTTGTGTAATTCGTTGGTGGTAATGTCAAAAATACTCTGAGAAATGTTCGTATTGTCAAAATTCATGAGAAAAGTTGCAATCAGCTGGGCTAATGCTTTCACTTTTAATGACTCCGCCATCAATCAGCTTTGCCAGCATAGTTTGAAATTAATAATCAACATAAACGATTTGAACAAAAAAAAAAATCTACATGGCACACAAATCATAATAGAGACAAACTGTCTCAATTGTGTTGTTAGAGTAGAAATGAGAAAAACTGAATTAAGCATGAAAACAAATACTAGCAGGATGGCCTAGTGGTTAAAGGCTACTGCAGTTTCACCATGTGATTCACGGTTCGAATCCCGGTGAAACCTTTGATAACATTACAAAATTGACTGATGATGATTACGTTGGCGGTTTTCGAAATGGTCCATCGCAATATGCCAGTAAATGTTTCTTTCTTTTCAGTTTCTCTTAGAAAATATAATAATTGAAATTCAATTATTATAAGCCGGTGTCAAGCTCATGAATTCTTAAATATAAGTATAAACTGAACACACCATTAAACAAACATACATTTGATTTCGTTTTGATATGGCAGAAAACGAAACAAAATCATTTCGTTAATTTGACGTTCTTAACGTTAATAAACGAAACGAAATGACTTTGTTTCATTTATTAACGTTAATTATCGTAACGAAATGATATCGGTTCGTTTGTTAAGCATGCCTGCGTTTGATCTTATGACTTTTAATGTACGATCTACTGCTTCAATATGTGCTCGGTTAGCCATTGTACACTCATCCCACATTATAAGAATTGCCTCTTGTATTATTTTAGCCAGTGGCCCGTTTTTTCGAATGGAACAAACCTTTTTTCTTGGAGGGACACGTTTAAGGGTAATTTAGAAGTGGCGTGGGCTGTTCGACCACCAGATAAAAGATTCGCTGCAATTCCCGATGATGCTACAGCTAGCGCCATGTGACCTTTACATCTGGCATATGCGAGAAGAAGGTTAAGTAAAAAGGTTTCTCCACAACCACCAGGAGCATTTAAGAAAAATTATTGACCTCTTTTGTTTTCAATGCTGTCAACGACTATATCATATGTCAGCTGCTGAAACCATTTTCGATGTATTGACTTGAAGGTAGTCATTCAAATAATTTAAGTCACATGGGCACCTCAGGATTGTCTCAAAAGAGCATTCCAGTCATGGAATATCACGATTTGGGGAAGGCAACCCAAAACTGGATAAATTTTTTTTTTTGCAAAGGCCTATTACTTTTTCCTCGATGTCAATCAAACTTTAATAGAAATGTTAACCTCTTATTCAATCATTATCATAATATAGTGGTAAAATTTTTTTGAAACCTTGATTTATTAAATCTTCAGAAATTTCTAGATCAGGATCGTTACGCCTTCTGCGTTCATTGAAAAGGAAGTCTTCACAGAAGTCATTCTTGAACGTGTTCCATAATAACTCAGCATTTGACGGCTGACAAAAAACTATTAAAATGCAAAAGAGCTGCCTCAGCTATGGCATTTTTCCAATGGTCTTCGTTTTCCAAAAGTTGTAGTTTCCTGCAAGCGGCTTGAAAAGTTGGGAAAACTACACCACTTACAGTCGTCAAGCTTTCAAAATATTGTGAAACAATAATCGTATATAAAAACATTCCGTTTGATTGGTGTGTACATTGTAAACTTTACCAAGCGCCGAATCATTTTTAATCCCTGGGTTACCTTACCGCGCTTCCTTTTGGAAAATTTAGTATTACTCCACGTATAATAAGACGGCACTTCATGATAAAGAAGTGCTTTCGCAAAAGAATCGGTGGTGCATAGTTCAAATAAAATAATTTAAAAAAATTTTAAGTTAAACGTTTTATTGAAAATAATACTTACATGAAGTAATAATAATATTAAAAGCTAGAAAATAATTAGGTAGGTCCTAGGTACTACTCATCACACTCCTCATCAATCTAGGACGTTGATCAGACAATTAAATAGAAGCGTTGGGCTTGTAAATCTCTTCAAAGCCTTTTCTCCCGGGAGTGGGAGTCGAACCCGCACTCCTACGATAGTTGAAATGGTTACAGCTATGTCATGCCTTAGTTGTTGTAAAGTTTTTCCCAATTGCCTTCTTTTGCATATATTCTTCTAAACATCACATACTTCGTATGTAAATTATGTGTTGAAGTTATGCATGTTTGTAAGGCGGTTTCAGAGAAACTTAGTATTGTTGCTATTTTTTTGTTCTATTTATAGAACTACAACGAATTAACCAAATGTTGTCTGTTCGTATGAGTTAATCAGGGATTGCCTGCCCGTATTGCTTTAAATGTATGGAAACATTTATTTCAAGCAATTTTTAATTTTATAATTTATTTAATAATTTGGGAAAAATTTAAACAACGTGACATTTTTTTCCCAAATTATTAAATAAATTAAATTTTTTTTTAATTATTTTATTTTCAAGTTTTTAGTCTTTATTTAATTGCCAATTATTTCTCAATTTATTTAGTTCGTTTAGTTACTCATTATTACAAGTACTCTTTCCTGACAATTTGTTACAATATAAGTCCTCAATACATAATCCTTCCAAAAACTTTACTCAACTCTGCACCACGTATGCTTGTCCCTCCTCGAACTCCAAAATATTTTGATGCCACTTTTTCCCGACTGTATGTAATATTTGTTCAAAATATGAGCCAAATCGGACATCATAGGTCTATTACTATTCACGTATGTATTATTATATGTTCCAAATATGGACCAAATCGGACCACAAATAAATTTTTTTTGAATATCTCGATCTTTGCGCTACCTAGCGGCGATTTTTTCCATAGGTCGCTTTCTATTCTTATATGTATTATGTGTTCCAAATATGAGCCAAATCGGACCACAAACATGATTTTTGTGAATATATCGATCCTTGTGCCACCTAGCGGCCATTTTTTATAGGTTGCTTTCTATTCTCGTATGTATTATGTGTTCCAAATATGAGCCAAATCGGACCACACATACGATTTTTGTGAATATCTTGACCCTAGCGGCGATTTTTTTCTTATTATTGCATTGTCATCGGGTTCTGAACTATATTCCAAGTTTCAAGCTTGTAGCTTATCGGAAAGTTACTTAAATTTCAATTACAAAATTCGCTCACAACGGCCGTGCGGCCTGCCTGTCAAGTCAAGCTAAATAAAACCGTTTAAAAATGCCATCAACGTAGTTTTACGGGGGTTTTCCAGAACTCAGTGTACATTATCTTCCGAGAAGTGCACTCGTTGCCCATTCTCTGAATGCACTGCTAAGTGTACAACAGTTAGATATCGCTCATGGATGGGAAAATCAAAAAACCCCCAGAAATACTCTTGAAGTGCTTATATCCCGACCGATGAGATATTTTTGAATCTCATCCGAAGTATTTTTAAAAGAAAATGTAGCTTGATCTGTGCCCTTATTAACATATTTGCAAATGTATTTAATAGCTTTAACGGAATGACGGTATTCAACGTTGATATGTGCCGACAAACATCGCAGGAGTACAGGGCAATAAGAAACAACCCATCTCTTTTCTATCCTGGTCATAGTTCCACGTACATCAAGGTCGGCAGTATTACCTCCGTTTTCAGGACACCGTCTTCGGTATGTTGGGTAGCCATCTTCACCAGACTGCGTCTCAGCGCTATAATTGCGGGGAAATCTCTTCACATACTTACCATCTGCCATGCATGGGGAAAATATATTATGTTTTCCACATGGTCCATGTATCATATTTTTGCACACAATTTCGTACAGGAGTGGGCCTTCGCGTTGGCTGGATATTTAAACACAAATAATGCTATCTATTTCGTGTGGTTGCATTTTTGTCTGCAGCCAAAGCAATATGACAGTGCGGTAACCTATGTTTTTGCCATTCTACTGAGACCATGTGACACCTAACTTCTCCAAATATGCATTTTTTTGGTTAAAATTAACATTCGATTTCTCATTTTTCGTTTAATGAAAAACTCTAGCTACAATATCATGTCGGTCATATGACTTTTGTGAATCGAAAAGCTCTTGAGTTTTTTCCATATGACGTACATATGTATGTCATCGCGTCTTGTGTTTTTTCCTGCATATATAATGCGATGAGCCCGTAAATGACCATGAAAGTATAACTTTTTGGCATATAGTAGAAGCATTAATATTAGAAACTTCATTGATAGCATCACGTAAGTGTATATATTCTTCAGCACGTAGGTTTTGCTGGTTTCTGCGTATGAAATTCAATCTTTCGGAAATCATCTTTGCCATCATGTCCACGGAGTATTGATTCAATAAATTTTTAAAACAAATAAGGTGATTTAAACAGGTATCTCTGATCATGAAACGGTGAGCATAGAACTGCATGCAAGATATATATTTTGTTTGATCACAATTTGGCATGTTCAAAGAGTATCTGTCTTCTCCTCTTACAAACATGGTCGGATATTGAAGAGGATCATACTCAGAGACTAGTTGGAGTTCGCAGACTCGGGCGTGGACATACTTTCTATATTGCACTTAAAGTTTGAAAGTAATGAATTATTATTATTATCTTTATTCATTATTATCTTTAAAAACTTACATGATTAACAAAAATTCATATGTATACATAAATAAAAGTTTCAATAAGATAATAGATAATGGTGTTAGTGTTCCTATATGAGAACAGAGATAACACCATTTCCTAAAACACATATAATCAATTATTGCATATTGTGAAGCGCAAAACACAAATCGAATAAAAAATAAAGAAAATGAAATTAAAATTAAAATATAAAATTAAATTTGAAATCAAAGTTGTAAGTAGATTAAACATTAATCAAATGATTCATTAAATTAATACAAAACTAGTATGTAAATACCTTCCACTGATTAAAAAAAAAGCAGTTTATATGATAGGGCGCAACAGAACATCAATATCATCATGCTTTAAACCGAAAAGCCATAATTTCACCTCCTTTAAAAAAAACGGTTATCCTTCTAATGATTTCGATTTCTATAGGAAGTTTATTGAAAACCATACAAGATACTATGGTATAGAAGTTACGATACAAGGTAGTTCGAGAGGAAGGAACTGCTACATTTGAACGGGAACCGCTTCTTAACGTGTGTGAGGTATATATTGAACTATTTAAATATCCACACCTCATAAAAAAAAATGTTTAAAACTTTATAGTAGTATAAGTGTCTAACAGGAAGAATATTAAGTTTCCAAAAAAGATTCATGGAGTGCGAAAGACGGCCAGCGTTACATATCCTTCTTATGAGACACTTCTGCATCATTAAAAGTGGACGAATTTTAGCAGTATATGCACTCCCCCAACAATACAATTTAGACTGTATTAGCCCGTAGTATACGATCTTCAGAACACTGTTTGAACATAATTGTTTTAGACGATAAAATGAACGAACAGCTGATAGCAGATACAGCTTTATTGCAGAGATATGCGATGACCAACTCAACTTTTGGTCGATTATTACGCCCAGGTATTTAAAATTTGTTACTGCTTCGACATTGAAGCACATGCCGTTACAGTCGATCTCCGGTGCATACTTAACATGAGGCTCTTGCTCAACACATTTATGTCTATATAGTTGCTGGCGCATACAGCTTTCAGAGTGAAAAATAATATCGCCTATAGGTACTTCCTTGCCAAGACTAAAATACATTAATTTTGTCTTATTACTCACAATGAGCTTATGATTAGCAAACCACTCTCTTAGCAAGTGCACGTCGCGATTAATAACCACTAAGAGATTAAAAGTATTACACGATCCATTAGCAATCGCCAAATCATCAACAAATGCTGTAACTTTTCCTTTGAAAGGCAGTGCGAATAGTGAATTAATATAAATCAAAAATAATATTGGCCCAAGCACTGAACATTGAGAGACACCCAAGTCCGTTAGCCTAGTTGAGCTTAGAATATTAGCTACTTTCACTCTTTGCCTTCTTAAAGTTAAATAAGACTTAAACCACTCCAAAACTTTACCCCGGAAACCCACAGAGTTTAATTTATTTAAAAGAATATTTTGTTCGACCATATCAAAAGCTTTTGTTATATCCACAAAGAGGCTTGCACAATTTTTTTTTGTCATCCATAGCCTTATATGTATAAGACAGAATTCAACCAGAGCATCTTCAGTAGAAGATCCTGCCCGAAATCCAAATTGCATTGGACTGAAATAATGATTTTTTTCTAAATAAGCTAAGACTACACTTCACAGCTTTCTCAAAAATTTCGAGATAGAAGGCAGAAGAGAGATAGGTCTGTAATTATGTATATTTCTTTTATCCCCTTTTTTATAAAGTGGTATAACTAGAGCACATTTTAGATCAGCTGGAAATACACCTGCGACTATACTACAATTAAATATGTGCCTTAAAATGTCTACAACATAGAGAGTAATTTTTTTTTAAATACGGTTCGATATATCATCATTACCAGAGGAATCAGTATTTTTCAATGGATTTATCAATCTTAAAATCTCTGAGCCGGAGATTGGCTCAAAGATGAAACTGCCACCAGGAGCAGTGACTTCGGGGAACACTGAACTGTTGTTACGAGAGCAGTTTATAGCACTATTACTTGGCACCGAACCTTTTCCCAAGGTAACAAAAAATCATTTAACTGATTAGCAACGTCTAAGGGGTTAGAAACATTCACCCCGCCGATATCTAAAATAATTTAGTCAACTTGTCTTTCTGTATTTCGATTCAGAATATTATTAACCACATTCCGTTCTCTCTTGAGGTCACCATTCGCAGCAATCAATCTGTTTTTATAAAAGTTATCATCAAAAGTTATCTGTTTTATATAGTTATCACTCGTTGCTATTGAGCTTGCCACTCCAACGCTCCTGGATCGTATACAGTTAGTAGGGATTGATACTGTCTGGATAGCCCCCGATGTGTAAATGGTTTGATGGTTCGACACTTATTGCACTCAAAGTAGTGCAACCAGCAATAGTATAAAGCTTTCCGCGAGAAAGACCGAACAAAAGGTGCACGACAATATTTGGTTTTCCAATGATAGGATCGAATAATTCTCACGTTTCAATTTGATATACAGATCACTTTGCAACTAGGCCAATGTCAAAAGCACAAACTTGTTAGAAATAAGTAATTTATGTATAGCGAAGAATATAATATACAAAAATAAGCGCTGAGAAGATTCTCAATGATTTACGATTTGCAATTTTTCCACAAAACTCGTAACGTTTAGCAACTGCTAGGCTTTGCAAAATTATAATAATAAAGAAAAAAATTATGGCCGCTTTTGACAGCTGGCAGTGATATCAGATCGCCTTACTTCAAGTGGCGGCGAATTCGTTCTTGGTGGATTTACGCGGTGGAGGCTGTCACACGTCCATGAGTATTCCCCATAGGAAATTTAAGGCTAGATACAATTCATTGATTTTGGGGAATAGAATAAGATAATTTTCAATATAATATAATTCAATATATATGCAATACTAGATATATAATACGATATATGAGTTAGTTATAAATTCATGGGTAAACATAAGTACAATGGGGAAATGGTACGTGTGACAGCCTACGCCGCGTAAACATCCTGCCCCGCCTAGGCGTACTAAGCGCCTAACGTGTGTCTTAGCTCTCGTAGAGCTCGTTGGGCTTCCTCGATGAGGGGCTTCCCGATTTTGCCTTTATATGTGGCGGTGCGCAGACCGGTGACGGTGCATCGGATGGTGCGATCTGACACGGTCGGTGGTCGCGGGTTGCGCCGTGAACTGGATGCGGTGCCGGATACTCCTGCTGCCGTTGGTTGCTGGTATGTTTCGCCAGTGCTGCGATTTGGTAGTTCGCGGCGGCGAGACTGACGACGGTGGCGCACCGGCTGTGATGCTGCATGCTGGGGTTGCCGACTCACGGTGTCGCGGTGCAAGAGTGTATGGTGATGGAGCCCACAGACGTGACAGCGATCGCGGAATGTACACACGCGTGTGTGGTGTGACAAGGCCAGGCAATTAGTGCAATATTTATGTGCCCTGGCAATCACGGCACGTTGTTGGGGTTGCATGGCCGTGAACAATGGGCACGTCGATAACGCATGATGTCGCATACACAGACGGCAGCGTCGATAATCGGACACGGCGTCGTCAATTCGTGATGAAGTCGCTGGCACTGTCACTTGGGACGCCAAGGAGCGGCGCGGTGTAGGAGCCGGGGCACGTTGACGATTCATCTGTTAAAAAAAGGAGTATGTGAATGTGTGTGGTACGTTGAGGAGAACATTAGGGTAGGGACTGCCTGTGAGATATACGGGATGATTCAGTTTTGTTCTGAGATGGTGTCGATAGTTAAGCTTAGTGGACTGTAGTTGGTTCGGGAGATGATAGGGAGGCATGGGGGTCTGAGTCAAGCTCCGCTGGTGGCAGAAAGCACAATTTAGTGAGAGGCCTAGTGAGCACACCGTTTTGAGTGCGTACGTCGACCACTCGTACGTGTCCGTCCCTGCCAGGATGAGTGCTCTTCACTCTACCTAGACGCCATTCGGTGGGGGTAAGTTGTCTTCCTTAATGACGACTAGATCGCCGATTTTAGGGGGAGTTTGAGCGGTTTTCCACCGATAACGCTTGTGCAGCTCCATGAGGTAGTCATTCTTCCAGCGCTTGCTGAATTGGTGGTGCAAAACTTTCAACCGTTCCCAACGGTTAATCATCGAGAGGTGTTCATAGTTCGGTTCGGGGATGGCGAGAAGGGGTGCGCCGCGGAGAAAGTTACCAGGTGTGAGGGCGGTGAGGTCCGCTGGGTCCTGAGAAATTGGTGAGATGGGACAAGAATTGAGTACGGCCTCTATACGGATTAATAAAGTTGAGAAATCTTCAAAGGTGAAACTGTGTATTCCGGCGACCTTTTTAAAATGGGTTTTAAAGCTTTTGACTGCAGATTCCCATAATCCGCCCATGTGGGGCGCCGGGGGGTATAAATTTCCAGTCGATACCTTGTGGCGCGTACTTTTGGACAATATCTGTCGAGACTTCGTTGAGGAAGGTGACGAACTCTACTTCGGTAGCTCGCTTAGCGCCAATGAATCTTGTGCCGTTGTCGCTCATCATTTGTTTCGGGTACCCTCGACGCCCTACAAACCGGGCGAAGGCGAAGGCAGCGAGAAAGGCCTTACTGGTGAGATCCGAACAAAATTCCAGATGGATCGCCTTGGTGGTGAAGCAAACGAAAACGGCCACATAGCCTTTTACGAGGGTTGGAGATCGGAGCTTTTATTTGAAATGGGCCGGCGAAGTCTACGCCAGTAGTAGTGAAGGGGGCGCGAAAGTACATCGTTCGGGGGGTAAAGCTGCCATTATTTGGGATTGCCTTTGTCGCTTATGGATGGTGCAGACTTTACATTGGAAAATACATTTTTTCAGCTGAGGTTTGAGTCGGGGGGTATAGAATTCCTGCCTCATAGCTTGTTACAGGAGGCGGACGTCCGCATAGAGGAAGCTTTCGTGCAGAAACCTTATATAGAGCGTAGTAAATCTAGCCTTTTCGGGCAGAATGATGGGATGACACTCATTGTAGGTCATGTCGGCGTTTACTAATCGTTCGTTGGCACGGAGAATCCCGTTTGTGTCCAGGAAGGGATCAAGTGTCAGTAGGGGGTTTCGCTTTCCGAGAGGTTTTGAATTTTCGAGGAAGCTCTTTCGGAAGCGAAGAATCTCGAGTGAGTCAAGCGCAGCAGACGGATTTTCGCGCGCATGACGTCGGCGTAAGAGAGGCCGGAATCTTTAGGGGTACGATTGCCTCCTACAGCATTTCTAAG
This sequence comes from Eurosta solidaginis, assembly GCF_040869045.1. Classification (NCBI taxonomy): domain Eukaryota; kingdom Metazoa; phylum Arthropoda; class Insecta; order Diptera; family Tephritidae; genus Eurosta; species Eurosta solidaginis. The sequence continues at coordinate 105,568,067 of NC_090323.1, read as the reverse complement.
CCGAGTTATAAATTTCAACACGTACGCTGTTACGCGTAAGGCGCGGAGGTAGGAGGAGAACCGTGCTAAGACATCTTCTGACTCTTCCGCTGCATGCAGTGCTTCGACTCGGCGAAGTTCGGGGGTACAATATTTCTGGCCGTTGGTGTTTTCCAGTCTTCGGGGGGTCGGGAAAGCCACTCTGGCCCATTCCACCAGAGCGATGAGCTAACTAACTCGAGGAGGGTGCATCCTCTGGTGCCCATATCTGCGGGATTATCCTTGCTGCGCACATGTCGCCAAGTGGCATTGCCGATGAGGTCGATGATCTGCGCAGTTCGATTGGAGACATAGGTTTTCCAGGAATGAGGTGGTTTCTCAAGCCAGGCTAAAACGATTTAGGAATCAGACCACATGGTTAACTTTCGCTGATTGAGGCCGAGATGGGATTGGACAACTGCGACTAACTTGGCTAATAAGACCGCGCCGCATAACTCTAGTCGTGGTAAACTTAAGGTTTTTAGGGGGCCACTTTTCCTTTAGAGACTAAAAGGTGGGAGAAGACTTGAGTTCCTACGGTGGTTTTTACGTAAAGTGTCGCGCAATAAGCCTTTCCCGAGGCGTCGCAGAAGCCATGGAGCTCAACTGGTTTATCGGGATGGTAGTTTATCCAGCGTGGTATTTGAATCTCCGAGATCGTTGGGAGATTTTCGGCGAACTGCGCCCACTTGATGAGACGGAGGAGTTTCACTGGCTCATCCCAGTCAGTCCCGTCTAGCCATAGCTCTTGCATCAGGATTTTTGCTTGGATCATAATTGGCGTTAGCCACCCTGCGGGATCGAAAAGTTTTGCTATGAAGGAGAGAATTTAACGCTTCGTGGCTGCAGTGGATGCCGGATTTGAGTCGACGGGGTACGAGAATGTATCCGTTAGGGCGTTCCACTGGATGCCCAGGGTCTTGGCGGTGCTCGGTTTTTCGAACTCGAGGAAATTAGTGTCCAGCAAATCTGCTTTTGGTATTGACTGCAGAATATTGGGATGGTTTGCTGTGATCTTTTTTAGGGGAAAGCCGGCTGCATTGAGAGCGTCTATAGTCTCTGTCAGGGATTGCTCGGCTGATTGGAGATCATGACTGCCAGATAGAATATCGTCAACATACGTCTCGGACTTTAGTATTGGGGCTGCACGTGGACGGGAATCGTCTATATCTTTCGACAGCTCGTGTAGAGTGCGAATAGCCATGAAAGGCGCGCAGTTAACCCCGAAGGTGACCGTTTTTAACTTGTAGTCCTTTACTGGACTGTGTTCGGGGGTTCGGAATATTATCCGTTGGTAGTCTCGGTCATCGGGTTGCAAGAGAATTTGGCGGTACATCTTCTCTACATCGCCATTAAAAACATATTTATATGTTCGCCATTTCAATAACATAAGTCGGAGATCGGGTTGGAGGGTTGGTCCGGTACATAAGACATCGTTGAGGGAGTGACCGGAACCCGACTTTTTAGAGGCGTTGAACACAACTCTGACTTTTGTTGTCTTCTTCTCTGGCCTTGCGACTGCATGGAGGGAGATAGAACGAGCAGTATTTACCCAGGGATTCTATTTCATTGGGATTCTATTTCCATGTGACCTAGGGACAGATATTCTTCGAGTACTTGGTCGTATTGCTGCTTGAGATCGCCCTTTTTTGAGAGAGTACGTTCCATGCCATAGAACTGTCGTAGGGCTGCAGTACGGGATTGACCTAGGTCGGTATCGTTCGGGAATGTTGATTTAAACGGGAGCCGGACCATATATCGACCGTCACCCATGCGAGTGGTGGTGCTTTGATAAAATTCTTCGCACATTTTGTGATCCGACCTTTTCGGGGGTTTGGCTACTTAATATCCAGCCAAATATTGTGTTTTGGGCTAGCAGTGTGGGGGAGATCTTTTCGATCAATTTGGGAGGGGTTCTGAGTATTCTGGTCTGCTAGCTTGAGATGGGACCATTTACGCATTTGGTCGTTATTTAGCCTGAGTGTTGGGAGTTGCCTAGTGAGCCGAGGTAGCACTATTGCCTGGGCCTTTATTTTTACCTTGTGGTCATTTGAGACTATGTTCAGTGAGCATAACTTTTTGGAGGTTTGTACTAATCCGCCTCCCATGCCCGATATTTCGAATAGGGAGTGGGTATATGGGAGGCCTAGCTTGATTTGAGATTTTGACGGGATGAAGCTACGTTCTGACCCTTGATCCACTAAGGCTCTGAGCCTGAAGCAGTCCCCTCGGTGTTCTATGGATACTATCGCTGTGGGGAGAATGATCTTGCTATCATTTTCTGAATGAAACGATTGGATGCGGGCAGCGTTTGAGGTGTTGGGAAGTTCCCCGTTGGGATCTGGGTTGGTAACGTCCTGACTAGTTGCTACTTGAGATGTTGTTTTCCGAGGGCCATTGGTTTGATGAGATACTCCGGCGTCGTGGAGGGTGGAGTTGTGGCGACCTTGGCAGTAGAGGCACGTTCTTGTGCTTGTGCAATCTTTTAAGAGATGGGTTTGGGACAGGCAGCTTTCGCACAGATTGTTTTCTCTCACGAATTTTTTTCGTTCAGGGATTGCCAGCTTTTTGTAACGCAAGCAGCTTTGTAGCGTGTGGGAGGACTGCTTGCACATTCTGCAGGCGTAGATTTTTTGTTGCTTGGCCACATGAGCATTTGTTCGATTTTGTGCGTAGTTGCTGTTCTGCGGGGGATTGCGGATTTGGTTTGGGGTTTGAGCCTACCTGAACTGGGGATTTTTTTGACTTGAGGGAGACCTTGAGAAGATGGTGGAGGGTGGATTATATCGGGGTTTGGCTGGTCGACATTGATCCACTCTTTCCACTATCTCGTAGCGAGTACTTAGTCAGAAACTGATCCATTTGGGACCAGTTCGGTAGGTCTCGTCTGGAGCTTAAAGATTGCTCCCAAAGCGCATCTGTATTTTCTGGGAGTTTTGAGGTTACCAGATATATTAATATGGGGTCCCAACTATCTGTCGAGACTTGTTGGGTTGCTAATATCTGGAGACAGTTATTGACGGAAGAATGTAGTCTTTGGATTTCATCGCTGTTTTCCGATTGAATCGCTTTTAGATTCATAAGAATTCGGATTTGATTGTCGACCAGGACCCTTTTATCGTATCGGGATTTCAGAGCTTCTCAAGCCAGAGCAAAGTTGGCATCACTAAGTGGGAATTGCTTTACTATCTGGCCGGCTTTTCCTTGGGTCTTCTACCTGAGGTGGTACAGTTTTTGGGCGCACGAGAGTTTAGGGTGGTTGATATAGACCGCCGTGAACATGTCACGGAAGGTCGGCCATTGATCATAACTCCCGTGAAAGACTTCGGTGTCACAGGCGGGTACTTTGAGGTGCATCCCGGAACTTTCTTGGGGAGTGGTGGTTGTAGCGGGGACGGGATTGCTTATTACCATGAGCTGGAGTTGATCACCTATTCTTGCCTTTGTGTCCTCATACGCTATAAGGCAGGCTCGGTATTTACCGAAAGCTGAGGTCTTAAAGTCTTCGGGAAGGTCGTTGTCATCTGCCTCTCCGACGGCGTCATATGCGCTCTGTACCCTTTCCCAGAATACATCTATATTTTTATCTTTTATTTTTAGGGATGCCTCGGTGTTATCTTGGATCTGGGTTGTGCCGAACCGAGCGCAGTAATCCGTAAAGAGATCCGTTTCAGATATAAATTTATTTTCGACCACGGTAGCCATTCGGAAGAGGCACTTGCTTAATTTTACTTTAGCTATTTTGGTTATTTTGGAGATTGCCGAGTGTTTATTTATACGGGAAACCCAAAGGGAGAAGTTTTCCTATTGGTCGAGAGTGTAGTAGGCTAGGACCAGTAAGACTGAATTGGGAGTACTCTGGGACCAGTTGGGATGAGCTGCCGAATTTGCTGCTGGGTATTTCAAGCAATGCAAATGTGGCTGAATTTTTTGCTGGTTATCGCCAACAATGTAAAAGTGGGGATATGTATTTAAATTATATCGCAAGGGACTCAAGTATTAAAGGGCAATGAGCCAACTTTGTGCAAGTGTGTGTGGGATTTGCCTCGAAATTTTCTAATGCACCGCTTTTACGTACAGGCGTATATTGGGGTGAAAATGTACATATATGTATATATATAAATGTATTTTTGGCGGGAAATTATAATTCTGGCGGGAGAAATATGTATTTGGCGGGAGCCACCAAAATTTATTCGGGGGATATACTTAATATATGTACTTGTATGTATATTGTTAAGAGGCTGGTTTCGTCAATGGCGACGAAGGACCATAAGATAAACGGGCTACGGGTACTACAGCACTCACCTGATCTCCAGTGGTTTTGCCAATAATGATGTTGGTGCTGCGAGATGGATATTTCGGTGGCCTGTTGTTGAATGCGTCCTACCGGTGGTCAAACTTTTCGTTACAAGCTTCGCTGCGAGCATTTCTCCGAAAATGATGGGTAAAATTTGCAGTCAAAGACAGAAAGCCGATAACGATGGTATAATTCTGCACACTCGTTGCTATTGAGCTTGCCACTCCAACGCTCCAGGATCGTATACAGTTAGTAGGGATTGATACTGTCTGGATAGCCCCCGACGTGTAAATGGTTTGATGGTTCGACACTTATCGCACTCAAGGTAGTTCCACCAACAATAATGTAAAGCTTGCCGCGAGAAAGACCGAAAAAAAGGTGCACGACAATATTTGGTTTTCGTATAATTCTCACGTTTCAATTTGATATACAGAACACTTTGCAGCTAGGCCAGTGTCAAAAGCACAAACTTGTTAAAAATAAGTAAGTTATGTAGCAAATAATATAATATACAAAAATAGGCGCTGAGAAGATTATTGATGATTTATGATTTGCAATTTTTCCACAAAACTCGTAACGTTTAGCAACTGCTAGGCTTTGCAAAATTATAATAATAAAGAAAAAAAAATGATGGCCGCTTTTGACAGCTGGCAGTGATGTCAGATCGCCTTACTTCAGGTGGCGGCGAATTCGTTCTTGGTGGACTTACGCGGTGGAGGCTGCCACACGTCCATGAGTATTCCCCATAGGAAATTTAAGGCTAGATAGAATTCGTTGATTTTGGGGAATAGAATAAGATAATTTTCAATATAATATAATTCAATATATATGCAATACTATATATATAATACGATATATGAGTTAGTTATAAATTCATGGGTAAACATAAGTACAATGGGGAATGGTACGTGTGACAGCCTATGCCGTGTAAACACTACAAAGCAACATATCATTAAAAATTGATACGTGATCTAATCAGACAAGAAATTTTTATAACAGGCAACCAGCAATTAAAGAAACAAAGCACAACATCTAATAACACAGCAAACAAATATTGCCGCGTCCACATACCAAAGCTCAATGACAACATTCTAAAGAAACAAAATACATACTATATCACTTGCATACAAAACGAACATTAAAACAGCAAGTATTTACACGAAAATAAAAATCCCAGTTGACACACAACATATTTTGAACTATAAGCAAATAGCTGACTTCACTTACACAAAAAAAAAAAAAGGATACAGATTCGTTGTCGTACTGAAAGCAAGTGATCGTGGGGCGCTCACTTTCTAACTTATTTTATAAGCATTCTTAAATTGTTATATTTCTAAAATGAGCTGTTTGGTGTGCAAAGACAAAATCGAACGTAATAGTTCCAATAAAATTGATTGTTCAGATTGCATGAACTTCTTTCATTGCAAGTGTGTAAATATTAAAGCCGCGGATATCGAATTTTTCAAGTTAAATAACAAGAAATATCGTTGTGATAAATGCACTGCTATGCGTAGGAAAACACTGCAGGCAACAACAACGCCAACTCAGACTGCTAATGCGCACTTGTAAATGGTAAAAAACAATACAGTGCGTTTGAGTGTGCGTGAACCTGTGCGAATAAGAAACAGCAAAATAAAAAGAACTTGGTGAACAGCGCAAAGCCGCAAACATTTCTGAGCAGAAAATAAATGTGAATTTGCATGAAAAATATGCGATGCGATTTTTATGAAAAATATGCGATAGTATGCGATAGCGAAATTGAGGGAAAAGTTATTCTTTAGCTTTTGTACGAAGAGATACTAGGCCTCAAACAAGTAAATATTGAATGTTTAAATACAATGCAACAGCTGAGAAATGATGTTGAAACAAAGAGTGAATAAGCTCCAAAGTAGGTTGAATTGGAAAGAACAAAGCCAATTAGAGACCTCGATCGAAGTTGTGGGTGTTCCGAATGTCAGCACACACTGACCTCCGTTTATGTGCCATACGTTGCAGAGGAACCTCTTCAAAAGAGGGTAAGGGATCTGGTGGCCGATCTAGGTAAGGGCCATCTGCTCATTGGGACGGACTCAAATGCACACGACGTCCAGTGGGGCCATCCGATACATGTGTCACATGAGTCACCCTTCGATTACGTTGTAACAACTAACCTGGTAGTTTGCAATGAATGAAATGAATCAATTTTTATTACTGAAAACCGTAAAGAGGTCTTTGACCTCACTATTTGTAGCAAAAAAATTAATGGGTGGGTCGAAAAATGTCGTATTCTTGAGGAGTACTCCTTCCCATACCATAGGCATAGTGAATCAATGAGTTTTTCGTTTATCAGCCCATTTCGAGACGTAAACTACGTAATACAAATTGGGAAATACATAATGAGCTGTTAGCAAGAGATCTACCAGCACTGCCCTCACAAAGCTCCTCATCAACGGAGGAGCAGGAGTGTCTGGCAGCAACCTTCTCATTGGCACTCTCAAATGCCCTATAACAGGCTTGTCTAACATCAAAACCATGTGGTAAGCGCATACCTCACTGGTGGTCGCATCATTTGGACTCACTTCGTAAATCCTCTAGAGAGCAGTTTAACAAAGCCAAAAGCCTCGATAATGAGTCCCAATGGCTAAAATACAAGAGTAAACTAAGGACCTACAAAAAAGTCCTCAGACAAGCGAAGAGAACTTCCTGAAGAAATTTTAGCACTGGAGTCGAAAGTGCCGACGACAAATCAAGGCTTCGGTGCGTGCTTTATAAGACGCAAACAGCTATTAGCTTTCTGCGGAGACCAAATGGTACCTGAATTAGCACAGAAGGGGAAACCCTAGAGCAGCTCCTGGACACACATTTATTGGGAAAGTTTTAAACCCTATAATGCTGATAGACCAGGCGGAATTGTCCTCGCTCAACTGATCTACTCTTTCGAGATATCAGCCAACTGGCTGCGGCACATGTACAGCACTTGCTTGGCTTTTAAGTATATATACATACTGCAAACCTTTCAGTCTTTTTCCTTCGTATGCAAGACCCTAGAGAGGATAATTAGCCGTTTCCGCACTACCAATATTGATACGAGCCTGTGGGACTGATCGCTGAATTGCTCAAGGGAACGAAAGTGTTTTCCTGACTGGGATATGTTAATTTAAAACGCTATTTCCCAAGGGGCAACGGTAAACTCACTATTGAGAGATATAAGTTGTGGGAGCGGGAATGTTGTGGCATATGCTGATGGCCTAGCGGCTGCTTACAGAGACAAGTTCCCTCAAACTTTATGCGTCTTGATGCAGGTAGCATTGCGAAAGGTTTCCCTAAGGGCCTCCCGTTGTGAACTCAGCGTCAATTCTGATAAAGCTGAGCTTGTTGTTGTTGTAGCAGTGCTTAGTCGAGCTTGTCTTATATACCAATCGATTCAAAATGCCACCGTTAAACCTACCAGAACTAAATGGTGTGCGTCTAAACCAGGCAGATAAGGTCAAGTTTCTAGGCGTAGTTGGGACAAAAAGCTTACTGGGAGGACAACTTCATTCATCGACAAAAGAAAGCGTACATTTCATTATATTCGTGTAAAAGGGCCATTGGCAACCAACATATGCAGATGGATCTATACAGCGATTATTCGACCCATATTGCTGTATGGGATAGTCGTATGGTAGCCAGCCTTGAGCAGGGCGTCAAACTTAAACTTGTTGGGTAAAGTCCACGCATCTAGCATGATCAGCATATACGGTGCTCTAAGGACAACGCCTATAGCTATTCGAGACACACAATGTCGGCAAAGAAATCTTTATTTTTAGCGACAGCCAAGCTGTCAACAAATCTTTTGGCTCCTACTCGATCAATTCTGAACTAGCACTACACTGTCGCCGATCCCCTCAAGAGATGGTCAAACAGAACCGCGTACACCTCTGCGACCCATGCACTTCAGAGCGTTTGGACGGGAGTTCGTTGAGAGATCCGATGGAACTTCGGTATGTACTGTATTTCGTGATTAGGTTAACAAACACGGCCAAGTAAGATTTCATAGGCGCCTTGGCTTGTATCTGCAAGTAAGTATTTATTGGTCCACAGAAATCAAATCCACTATATTCAAAAGGGCGAGTGGAGTGAGGCGTGCGGCTGGCAGTGGTCTCATGTTGAGCTAGAACTATTGTATAGCGCACGTAGTGTTCGTAAGACAGAATACGACGGGCCAAGTCTCCGACGTTGACGATCCAATATTCTAGACGTATCAGGGCAACCAATGCTTAAGAGCCGGCGTGATAATTTCAAATATGTAAATGGTGAACGTAGTTATATACAAATTACAAATTACATACTCGGCCAGTAATTTTGATGAGATGGGGATAAGAACTTATGTCGTTCGATAGTGTAATTTGTTTCCCACTATTGTTAAAGCCGTCTTGCGTTTCTCAGTACTGATAATATCTTTCTCAATTAGTTTGGTCTTGCAGCAGGAAAGCCGGACCGGAAAACCAAATGAACGTCTTGAGTTTCGATGTGGGGCAACCACGGCCAGCGTTGCCATATTTTTTTTTTCCAAGTCGTCAGACACCGCCCAAAAAATCGTCATATCCATGACAACAACCAAACACAACCAATTTGAGTTAGGACGAAATTGGGTTATTACCAGGGGACGTACGATTGTATTCGCCGGAAACCAAAATTAGATCGCCGGATTTCATTCAACAATATTAACTTTAAAAGCGCTTTTCTGAAAATTGTCTTTGATTATTATTTTTTGTTGCCACATACAACACAGAAAATCGTTTTCAATTCATTTCGTTTTATTTTGTAAATAACAAAAACGTCTTAGAATATAAATTTTGTATTACATACAAATGGTACTTATTTTCAGTCATTTTAAAAATAATTCTTTTTTTTTTCTTGTTTTCTGCTCGAATAGAACCTCCTATATCATTTTAGTTTCTTAGTTTTCGCGTTCATTTTTTTAGCATATTTATTTGCGGTTCAATATTATGACAGGAAAAGTGATTCAATTTTAAATAATCTTGGGCTAGCAATATTTCTTTTAATGTATCAGTTTATTTTAGTTTTTGGGTAATTTTGACGTAACTAAAAGTCCCATTCAACTCTTTATTGTCATATTTTGTTTTGTAAAATATCATCTATAGCGTACTTTATCAAAAGTTTTATATCACCAACAGTATAGCTTAGTGATGCTAATATCCGTGACACAGCCCTCCACCTAAGTCTGATCGTCCCGATAAGACAAAACGCCGCTAGCATCTCCAAATGAACCACCTTTCTATTTCGTGGTTTCCTAATGGTTTGTATGCGGTAGATGGAATTCTTGATCTTCTTCACAACCTTGTACGGGCCTTCCAAAATGCACCGAAATTTGGCTGGAACACCTTTCCGCCGGTGAGGGTTGTTTAACAGTACCAAATCTCCCTCCAAGAACCCTTCCGAATTATTGTTCTCATTGTACCTGCGTTTGATCTTACTACTCATTATCCTTAGTCATTCCCTCGCACTCTGTCGTTTGACCAATGAACTACTTCGCAGAGCTTGCGCTTGACGGATTGGCTTGACAGTATCGTTCCACCGTTTCCCAACAGAAGTGCGCGATGGCTTGAAACCACCCTTGCATGCTTCCTGAAAAATTCTTGCAGTCGTTTTAGTGCGTCCATTAGGGTTTGTCAATGCCGGTGTTCTTCTCGCAGGTACTTTTGATTTCGCTTTGTTTGGCCCATTCGTTTCATCAACCTTTACCTTTGACTTTCGTGGCCTTTGTCGACTTTTCTCCACCAGTACTCGATTACTGCTGAAACCTTTTTCCAAACTGAAGTTAATTGGCACATCCTGGTTCTTATAATGCATAATCCTTTTCTGCATGTCGATCCTGATGTCATAGTCAACTAGGAAATCCACTCCCAATATGACTTCATCAACGATTTCTGCCACAACGAATTTGTGTAGAACCATGACCTCCCCAATTAAGACCTCACATACCACTTCTCCCTGGACTTGGTTATACTCGCCAGTAATCGTACGCAATCTTGCTCCAGGTAATGGCTTTACTTTCCTGTTGACCAAATCAGATCGGATCAATGAATGAGATGCGCCCGCATCTACAGTCAGTACATGCTCCTTGCCATCCACATTTCCTTTGACGGTAAGACTGCTCGATTTCCTTCCAGTTTGCGAGATAGGTATCACACGACATTCCATAGCTGGGGCAAATCCTCGATTTTTACATTTGACTCGCTCTTGTTTATCTCCTCCAGCTTTGCGTTTACGACCAGCCAAGTTGGAACCACCATGACCGGTTCTGCAATGACGTGCAATGTGACTTGGGATACCGCACTTGAAACACTTCATAACTCCGGCATTATTTTGTTGTAATCCCTTCAGTGCTTCCAAAATTGTGTCTACCCAATCGGGCCTTTCTACTTCCACGCGATGAGCTTTGTATGCGGGCTTACTCAAAAGTGACGCTGTTTTCTGAGTCAGTGCATGGGATACCGTTTCAGCAAATGTTGACTTTGGGTTCGCGTATGTGGCTCGCTTCGTTTCGACGTCCCGTATGCCGTTAATAAAGCTCTGAATCTTTACCCTTTCTGTGTATTCCACGGGTGCGTCCGCATTTGCAAGATGAGCCAATCTTTCAACATCCGAAGCAAACTCCTGTAACGTCTCGTTTGCTTTTTGGTAACGGTTTTGCAACTCAATTTGGTATATCTGTTTTCTATGCTCGCTTCCATAACGTCTCTCGACAGCGGCCACCAATGCTTCATAGTTGTTCCGCTCTCCTTCGGGAATCGTCTGTAGGATTTCGGCTGCTGGCCCCTTCAATGCTACGAATAGAGCAGCCACTTTATCTTCAGCATTCCAGTTGTTCACTGCTGACGTGTTCTCAAATTGAAGCTTGAATACCTCGAAAGGAACAGAGCCGTCAAAAGATGGAGTTTTTATCTTCGGATTGCTCGCTGGACCAGCTGAGCGATTTAGTTGTAACTGTTGCATAAGACCTTTCAACGCTTCTATCTCGGCATCAATTTTGTCCTCGAGTTGTAAAATTTTTGCATCCTGCTCGTCCAGTTTCGCAAAGAGCTGCGATGATACCTGTTCCGAAATGTTTGTCGACATTCCAGATATACGTGCCTCTTGCGCTTCCAATTGAGATGACATTTATGTCTTCTGTTCCTCCAATTGAGATGACATTTGCGACGCCATTTCGGAAATGCGTGCCTCCTGTGACTCCAGCTGAGATGCCGTTGTCGACGTTTATACAGATACTGTGTTCGTCACTGTTTGCAGTGTTTCGTTTTTTTCTTCCATTTTTGTTGTTGTTTTGTCGCTATCATAATGAAAGTCACACTCCTCAGCATTGTAGATTCCTTCAAATACCATAGCTACACTTAGTCGTTTTTGTAGCTGGGATTTATCGCCAAAAGTAGCCACTCCACGGACTTCCAACTCCTCCTTCAGTTGCTGGATCGTAAATTCACTCAACTTTGGCATGCCCAAGTTTATTCGAAGTCCTCGGAATTTATTCAACAATTCCTCTTCTGACACCAATTGTAACGAATTTACTTGCAAGTCCTCTTATTTGCAATCCTCTGCTAAGTTCGAATCACTTGAATAAATAACTCCAATATTGAATAATGGAAAAATGGCCTTTATTAAAGTACTTCACAATAAAACTTATACTTTGCTACTCGCTGACTTAATAACCAAACTGATTGATAACTCAAATGAAACTCTACTATTGGCCGCCAGATCGCGTGCTTAATCAATAACTGATTGATAGCTCAACTCAAACTGAATTACAGCGCCTCTACACCTGTCGCCTTTTATAGTCTTTGGTTTCCTCGTTCGCATTTTTCTAGAATCTACTAGCATTGTCCATGAGCTCTCAAACTTCTCAGCTATAACTAAAATTGCACAATTTTATACATCTACTAGTCCAGTAGCTCTCAAACTTCTCAGATATATGCATGGGTTAGTGCATTGACTCTCCGCTGCTCGTATACCTACATGGTACATATGTGTAGACGCAATTATTTATTCGTTTATGTAGATATATAATGATTGAATTATTGATGTGAATGTTTGTAGTTTACAGTCTCTCGGGCACATATAGGCGTATAAGTAAATGCACCTGTGTGTGACATCTCTCGGCTGCCTTATATATGTGTATACATGATTTGATTATTGACGTGAATATCGCTTAGCATGCCTTAGCATCGCTTTAGTGATGGTATAGCTTAGTGATGCTAATATCCGTGACAATATTATACCGCTGGGTGACTAGGGTCTCTAGATATAGGCCAAAACGTGGACCCCGATACCCCTAGAATGTGTGGGTAATATGGATATCAAATGAAAGCTGTTGCTGAGAGCTCTAAAGTAATTTTCATTGTGATATTCGATTTAGTCGCATCAACCTGGCAAAACTGATAAATATGCATGCGAAGCCGAAATAGTAGCATGAATTAATAATACCCACATACATACCTATTTACATACATCCTATTCAATTTGCATGAAATTTGGTATATAAATTTGTCTATAATAGTGTTTACGATCCTTTTTTTCGACCAGAGACGGACTGGGACTGGGATTAGGACTAGGACTGGGACTGAGACTCGGAGTGGGACCGGGACTGGAACAGAAGAGATAGACTGAGAGAGAGATAGAACGAGACGAAGATGGAGATAGATGAAGCGAAAAAGACGGAGGGAGGAGTGAATAAAAGGATTAGGAAAAAGCGAAGAGGGGGAGGGCAGAGTTAGGCGGAAAAAGCTTTTTTAAAATGTATGCAGGTAGGCCAAAATTTAGGGCAGAAAAACGTTTTCCGGGTCTGCTAGTAATAAAATAAAAATTGGAATCTAAATAAAAATTGGTTTCTTTTTGGGAATGCAGACGTTATGAGCCCAAACCTTATCGCACTGTAAACAAGCACTCCATTCTGATATATTTCTTTCGTCCTTCCATAACTTTTCGCAAAAGGAGCAAATTGCTCCGTCTGGAGGTATTTCAACAAAATCCCCTTGGTTTGATTCTGCGTAGACGACGCTTACTTCGGAGTCACTGGTTAATTCTTCACATTCAGCTTTTCTAGCTTTCGCTGGTTTTTGAAGGTTTCTTTTCTCTTTTAATTTTCGGATTCACTTTTTCCCGGATCTTCCGAAAGCTTTCTTCCAACTGATTCTTATATTGTGATTTTGTTAATACTGTCGCTTTTGACTTTCTTCCTCTTCCGGTAGCAACTGGCTTTCTAACCTGTGGCAATGGTAAAATCTGCCATGGTGAAACGACTCCTTTACTGGTTGATGCCACAGGTTCTGGAGAAGTCACTCGATTTGTATTAGATATCGGTGAAGTAAGAGTACGTCCAGTCTCAGAAGTTGTATTATTTTGCTCGGAAACTTCAGAGTTTTCGGCAGTTACGTGCTCATACATATCATTTGCAGCAATATAGTCTGCATCAGTAAAAATATTTCGATCTGAAACCGTTAACTGCAACCTGGCCAGTCTGAACCTTATAATACGCTTTGGAAAATGGACCAACTAAATCGAATTGAGTAACTTTTCGTCCATTTTCTCTCATAAAACGGTTTAATTCGTTGCAGTAATAAGTCTTGAGTGGACTCATGAATGCTTTGCCTAGCCGTTGCATTTTATGAGTGGAATGCGGAGGCAATGATATCATCACCACTCCGTTTTCACGAGCTAAGTTAATCACTTTAATATTTATTACTGTAGTGCCCATCTAAAATCAGCATTACTGGATCTTCTTTCGTTTGTTTTGTGAATTCAAGAAAATGAAGAAACCATTGTGAATATGTCAAGCTGCTACCAACCTGATAAGTGGCAAGAAGATCGAGAGCTAGGTGGCCCATTTTTCACGAGCTGATCGTTGTGATTTTTTTTAGGAAAAGTGAAGTAAGGGGGCACAAAACTTCCAGAAGCACTCACGCAACTTATTACGATTTGCTTTTTACCTTTCTTTCCAATGACTTTGAAAATTTGGTTTGCACAACAGAAGCCCCGTCTCATCTACATTATAAATGCGAGTGGCTGAAAATGTATGCTTCTCAAACTCTTCCTCAAGCAAATCAAAAGACATCTTAACATTTTCTTTATTGGTACCTTTTGATCTGTCAAACGAAGCTCCAGTAGGAGAACGGGTACTTAACTTAAAGACTCGGAGTGGGACTGGAACAAAATAGATAGACTGAGAGAGAGATAGAATGAGACGAAGATGGAGATAGCGAAAAAGACGGAGGGAAGAGTGAATAAAAGGATTAGGAAAAGGTGAAGAGGGGAGGGCAGAGTTAGACGGAAAAAGCTTTTTAAAATGTATGCAGGTAGGCCAAATTTAGGGCAGAACAACGTCTGCCGGTTCCGCTAGTATGTTTATATATTTTTGTATGCTTTTTCTTTATATTCGTATATATACTAATTGGCTTTATATATAAAATTAAGCACTAGATTTGATTAAGAAACAAAATCTATCTTATCATGCGGTTTCGTACTAAGTACGAAGAAACCTTCAAAGTTGGAGATTTCAAAAAAATATATTGATTTTAATGAGAAATTCACATCAATTATATTGAATCTTTATAAAAACCAATGCATATCTAGGATTTGTTCTCCTCCACGTGTGTGGCCTCTCCCGACTTCGCCCTTCTATTATTAAGAGATGAATACCCTTTTATATTTTATAATAAAACAAATACTAAGAGCAAAACATGGCTCTTTTTTTCTTTATTGTTAACTTTTAGATGGCGCTAGAATTTTGCTGCCGCTTGCTCTATATCATGACCATTTTCGCTCAACGTGAATGCTCATTATCCTTAAAAGGAGATGATGAGGTCGCTTCCTGCTACGAGTCGGTCACAATTCTGCTGCTTTTTCTCCAAACTCTTCCTTTATATGTTTGTTGGCTCCCGCATACGAATAAAATGTCTAATTTAATTGTCTATATATCGCATTTATACTTTGTATATTTAAACTTGGCTTAGTTATTTTGCTTAGCCTTAACTAAGATATCCTCGATACCGATTTAAATTTACCCACACTAATACTCATTTTCAACTTTGTGATGTTGACACCTTGGCGATCCAATTAGAAAAGAGCGACCGATCTTTAGTGAAAGTCCCGTTTGACATCTCTCAACCGCCTTCGATTGACATATCAGTTGTTAATATTTCACCTCACTTGCAGATGTTTGTACAGGGTGGACAAAGTCAGTACACAAAACTTTAAGCCCAGCAAACACAAAGTCCTCAGTAAAATCACAATACGTATATTATTTAATTCTACCGACTCGCACCACAACACAGGTTTTTCTAAAAGCATTTAAAATGATTTTATGAAATACCTGAACAAAAAACGAAAGGATTAGGGCTTCATATCTTTGGCATGGTACGTGCCTAGTAGTTTGCGTCTTTGCCTTCCAACACATAATAAGAGGATCCGAGTTTTTCTCGAACCCGCGCTCTGAGAAACGTCTTCGCCAGCTTAGCGTTGAAGGATTTTGACAAGTTGCTTTGGGCAAAATTCCTCTACAATACATCTTGGCCAACTTTATAGGTTATATCCCGAGTTCTCAAATAGTGTTGATGTTCATTTCGATCAAAGGCTTTATGTAAATTTTGGATCACCTCATCTCTCGTACATTGCATTTTGTCCAGACGGTGCTGCACACCAACTAAGCCTTGGGACAACATCTCAGTGTTCCTTAATAACGCATAATTTTCTCCATGAGTGATCATGTGTTGGCCAAACACTATATAATAAGGACTAAACTCCGAGGATTGGTGGATCGATTGCGAAGCGCATAGTTAATACTGCTTAAGTGGCAATCCAAATTGCTTTGGTCTGTTTCGATGTAGGTCCTCAAAGCTGCGTTAATTGACCTGTTGACTCTTTCGGAAGGATTACTCTGTGGTGAGTGTATGGCTGTAAAGATGGGCTTAATACCACATTTGGACAGGAAGGCTTCAAAATCTTTTGCCCTAAACAGACTTCCGTTATCACTTAGGATATACTCAGGTATACCATATACATCAAAGACATGAACTTTCAAAAAATTTATTATTGGCGATGACTGAAGTTTTTTGAGCGGACAAAGGAAGGTTAACTTCGACAAGTGATCGAGTACGATAAGAATTCCAATATATCCGTTTTTCGAGCGGGGGGAAAGATCCTAGTATGTCCACGTAAAGCTTCTGAAAGATTCTTTCCTACGTACTCGCTTACATCTTTAAACAATCTTTGCCAGTATAAAAATTTGCGTATTCGTTCTGCAGTCTTCGCAATTCCGCCATGAGCACTAGTCGGAATGTCATGCGCGTTTTTCATAACCTCGTCTCTAAGAGATTTCGATACTAGCAATTTCCAGATAGCATCTTTTTTTTCGGGATCGCCCCAATAAAACTCAGTGCGCTGGTAAATAAATTTCCTATGATTTTTAAAGTCCGGAAATTTTTCAGCCTGTTCTTCAATTTTTCTCTTCAGCTCCACATACTCTGCATCAGAGAACGCCTCTGAGCTAACATCTATTATAGGGGAATATTCCGTAGCATTTGCGGATATTTCTAGTCTTCGAAGTAGATGCGAGAAAAAGCATCCGGAACCACATTGACACTTCCTTTGCGATGTTCTATGCGAAAGTCAAAAGCTTGGAATTTCAGCGCCCACCGAGCTAAGCGTTCGCTGAGGTCGCTTTGATTCATTAGCCATCGCAAGCTTGGATGATCAGTTATTACGGTAAAAGGTTGACCTTCAACATAAGCCCTGCATTTTTTGATGGCTAAAACCGCTGCTAGGCACTCCTGCTCGGTGACGGAATAATTTTGTTTCGCCCTATTCAACTTTTGCGACATATAAGCTATTGCTATTTCATCCCCCTGATCATTTTCCTGTGCTAATACAGCTCCTATGCCATGCGAGCTAGTATCGCACTGAATTATAAAGGGTTTAGTAAAATCTGGATTCGCCAATAACGGATCTGACGTTAATAAAGATTTTATGGTATCAAATGACTTTTGCGCTGATTCTGACCATTCGAAAGGCTTTTACTTCTTGAGGAAATCTGTAAGGGCATGCGTTACCTCAGAAAAGTTGGGGACGAAGCGGCGATACCACCCTGCCATATCCATAAACCTACGAAGCTGCTTCGCCCTACTATGTATCCTAGGTAGCGAACTTCCTTCATACAAAACCTACTTTTTGAAATGTTTAGGGTCAGTCCTGCTTTAGAAATATGTTTAGCCACTTCCCTTAAAATTGCCAAATGCGAATGGAAACTTTCAGAAAGCACCAGTAAGTCATCGAGATAACCCAATACTTTATCTTTCAAGTTATATGGTATTACACGGTGCATTAATCTGCACATTGTCTGAGGAGCATTACAGAGTCCAAACGGCATTACTTTATACTGATATAATGGCCTATTAGGTACTGTAAATTCCGTTTTTCGCGGGACCTCTTTTCAAGAGATATCTGCCAGAAGGAATCCTTGAGGTCTAGGCTTGAAATATACTCCGCTCGGAGAAGTCTTGGAAGTATACCCTCAATGTGTGGGAGCGGATAGGCATCTTTAACGGTTACTGCGTTGACCTTTCTACTACCTGGTTTGCGTAATAGAACTACTGGAGGCCATGAGTATCTCTATCGCCGGAGATTTGGGAAAGTGTCTTTGTTTTATAGGTTTCGCACCACCCACGTCAATCATGTGTTCCACCAGGGAAGTTTTGCCTAATACTCTTTTTCGAAGCTAGGAAAGTTTAATATTACGCTCTTCAACCTAACTGCTTCGTTTTCACTCAGTTGATGAAGTGAGGTATCCGCCTTCGGTATATTCATTTCGCTTATTATGTTGGTGGCGATATTGAATGCCTTCCAAAAGTCTATTCAGAAATAAATTTCCTGCACCAAGTTTGGAAC
This sequence comes from Eurosta solidaginis, assembly GCF_040869045.1. Taxonomy (NCBI): domain Eukaryota; kingdom Metazoa; phylum Arthropoda; class Insecta; order Diptera; family Tephritidae; genus Eurosta; species Eurosta solidaginis. The sequence continues at coordinate 105,549,835 of NC_090323.1, read as the reverse complement.
TATGTAGAACTCAATAATATTTCTTTCGTTCTTATAAGTTACTTCTAAAGATACAACTCCAGCGATTTGCTGTTTTGAAGCATCAGCTGTTTGTACATTAGTGTTCAAGCTTTTAACACTCGCGTTCTTTTGTAACACGTACTTTGCCATCTCTCCTCCCAAACAGCTTACTGATGCTCCTGAATCGAGAAGTCCTAGTCTGGTCTTGCCCAAAAGATTTATGGAAGAATATGGTCGGAGGTAGTTGGATTTATGAAAGATTGAGGATATTGCATTTAAGTTTCTACTTTTTTTCTTAATATTTTGCCAGTAAAGCTTTGCACGCTCAGCTGATCTAGATGGTATAAAAATCGTCTCTCTTGCGGTTTGGTAAGCAACCAAGCGTTCGTGAAAAGGTACTAAGGAAAAAGTCGTGGTGGCTGAGGGTCTGAGCTTGGTTTATTCAAAACTGATTTTATCATTTACTATTGAGGTTCCGATTTCTTGTTGAGATGTCGAAGCTTGTTGCTGACATCCCGACTCGCGTTTTCCGGATTATTGCATTTTGGAAAATTGGGTAGGAAAAATGCAACAAGTCTACATCCGTAACAAAATACTCCTCTTGGCTTGATGCAATTCCTATAGTTATGCCCTACACCATCACAGTTCCAACATTTACTGCCAACTAAATCTCCACTGGTGGAAATTCCAGCGACATTTTCTTCCTTACCCATTTCCACCTCATCAACTTTTACTTCGGGACAAATTTCTATGAAAAGGCACCTTGGACTTTTGAAACTGTGTCTTTCCTTGCATTTCGGCTACTAAATTTTCTCTATGTCGGCATGCCTTGCGAAGGTCTGAGATAGTATTAAGATCAAGGTGCAGGAGCTCTAGCCGAATTTTAGGCTGTAAATTCCTCAAAACGATCTCCACAAGTTCCAGTTCCGACAAGGGATGCTTCAAACTACCGGTAGCGGACAGAATATGATCAAAGTAGTTTTTAAAGGACTAGCCAACCTTTTATTTCAAACTCCTTAGCGATTCTTTAATTTCAAAGTCAGTGCGAAAATTTTTAAAACTTTTGCGTAACTTCTCGCAAATATTTTCCCAGACCAAATCTTGAGCTGTGTGGTGGTAACGCCAAAACCATCTTTTAGCTTTACCTTCAAAAATCATGTGAACATTCTGTCATAATGAACGGTAGTCGCCTCTTAACGTGGTATCAGTAAGGGCTCTAACTCGGCAAATGAATCCTTCTACCGGGACACTACTCAGTGAACCGTCAAAACTCAACTTCCAACCAGCAATAATCTTGCAAGCTACAGATTGCGATACCGTACTTGAATCTTCCCGAGAACGTCCCGAACTATGTATCAAGCTGGCTTCTTGGTTTGAAGCGCCTGTATTATTAACGTTTGGTGAGCTAACTTACTCGGCCTCAGCCCTATCACTCGTCTCCGTCAACCTAAGACTGCTGAAATATGCATCCATAGATTCCGTAATTTGTCTACCTACTTCGGCACTTAACTCTCTCGAAACCCGATCTTCATAATTGCGAAAGATTTCCTGCACCATATCCTGTATACGACTATCGCTCAAAGTGTTGTTACCAGCGTTACGCTTTGGAGTACGGTTATGATTTAATCCACGATTTCTACCGCGATTAGAATTAGCGTTGAATGAATAGTTAGGGGGGGTTCTAGATCTTGTTTGGATGCCTTGGCCTGCTTCTTAGATCTAGCACCTTGCTCTACAAAATTTTGTACCTGTTCCTGCTCAGAAAAACTTTTCAAAGACTGAGTATCACAGCCGCGTCGACATAACGGCCAATACTCATTATCTTTAACCCAAACGGAAATACATTCTTTGTGAAAACTGTGCTGAGAAGAGCTGGTTGACAACTGATCATCAGGTATATCTTCCTTGCATATTCCACACCCTGTTGCCAAATTATCTAATTGAAATAAATTTTCGGTGCTGCGTCGAACAGCCATGGTTTTGATGACAGTGCTCAAAAAAATAACTTGAAAACAAAATTTTTCGAACTATTTGATAGTAGTAGTTGAAGTTTCTGTATGAGGTTAATACAATCTAAATTTTAAATTGTATGGATACCTTTACCGGTACAAACAGATCCGAATATTTATACAATCAAAAGAAAAAAAGATTGCTGTAATTATTATCTATTGCCTTAGATCTGAAAACGGAAAATGGGGTTGGTTTAGACTCTCCAAAACCGCTAGTGCAAAAAACCTTTATACCTAAATGGATCAATTCCTGTGCGTAGGATCTTGCTCCTAAACAACTTAAATCATTTGATTTTCCGTAAGCCTTTATCGAAAAAAAACAAAGAATTTACAGGTTATTAATAACTTTATGACCATTTATTAAAATTCCGATGTAAAATCCTTCAATAAAAAATATTACATTTAGATTCCTTCAAATCTGGTTTGCAAAAGGAAATATTTCCATGCACAAATTCCAAATTTAAAAAAACGTTTTAGACGCAATATGAGTCGGTAGGCAGAATAAAGCACAAACTTCTATTTTGCCTATTCCATACACCTAAATACGTCTTTAAAATAATATTTGACCGGATGCCTCCTCTCTGGGCATACTCGTCAGGGGGCCCCACGTTGCGCGCCATTTTGTGATAAAGTCATCAACTTGAAGCGTGCTGGCAGGGGCTTTGTGCATGCTACCGTTAGCCGGGATTTTAGCTCGTCGGATGGGGAGTTGAATGATAGAAACTCCACTCCACTTAGTGTCGGTGCGCTTTAAAATAGATGGGTATTTTAAGTCACTTCAGTAGCTTTTGGCTAATCTACGGTTTAATTTTCCTTAGAATTTTTATGTATGTGCATAATTCTTTTGTGTAGTCATAGAAGGGTAGCGGGTAAGAACCACTGCCCATCCGACGAGCTAAGATCCCGGCTAACGCTAGCATGCACAAAGCCCCTGCCAGCACGCTTCAAGTTGATGACTTTATCACAATTTCGGAAACTCCATTCCTGACAAACGGTGATAGAGTGATGAAATGCTGTTCAAGCCAATGCAAGACTAGTTGCTAATCGATCCAAAAGTGATTACTGTTATTTTCAGTAATATATCTTTTAGTTTAGAGCAGAAACAAGCGCAAAGCCCAAGTTTGGGAAGGTACTGTTTCTTAACTGGCGCCACTCTCGACTTTCAGTACGTACACAGGATCAAATAATTCTCATAAAAATAAGATTATCTCTATGAATAGCTTCGAGGACCAAAAAGAGGACAGAAGGCAGAGACGAAGATATTTCCCTAGAGATTTCTTCTTATTTTTGGGTGCTAAATCTTTCTAATTTTATTTAAAAGTATATCTTTTTACAATAAATAGAAAACTTCTTATTCAGTTTTTCTTTATTTTTTCTGTACGCATTTGTTGTTGTCAACTGTGGACTGCTAACTCAGTTTACATATATGGGAAGAAAATACATACATATATTAGACTGACTGAACAAATTTTTCTGGTTTCTTAAAATAGCAACAATGATAAAAAATGTGTTGTGAAAGGTTTGAACAATTTATACAAGTTTGTAGCGGTCTTTCACCTCTGTCATTTAACTTCAAAACGATTTCGATTGCATATCTTACGAAAAAGCTTTCAACATTTTTACATGAAAAATTTTCTTGATATGTTATTCGCCATCAAAAGTTTTAAAACAAAAAAATTAAATTTATTTGGCTGTTATTTGTTTTTACAGGGAAATTGTGAGGCCTTTTTTGAACAACATTCAATGTCCTTTAAAAGTATGTATTACTTGTTTTATGATGATAACAAAAAAACGATAATAAAAAATATGTTGAAATTACCGGCTTAATCGGCTTGATATAAACGGCTTAAACCTATCATAATACGAAACATATTATCCGTGTTTTTTTTTTTACACGTAAACGTCTATACGGTTAAACTTTATATGGACTGCTAAGCGTCAAACTTTAAATACACCTCTGAAATTGCTGCGCATAAAATGTGTACTACTAAATTTCAATACGCATTATACTCAGATGTAACTGAAATATGTGTTTTTGTTTCACCCTCTACACTAATTCTATGTATTCTATGTGTGTCCACAATTCATCGCAACTGATTTAGCTACATGTTAGACCATATGACCATCAGAGGGTTGTGTCTCCGCTTTTCGGTACACCCTGTGGCTGTAGCTGGTTATTTAACCACTGCCGCTAGATGGGTCTCCTAAGCATTATCTAAGCGAGGATAGGCGTTTTTTTTTTCACGCGCAAACGTGAACGTATACGCGTGTATAAAAAAAACACGGCTATTATCATATTATTTCAAGAAACCAAAAATGATTTTTTTAACACGTCTAATGTACGTGCATAAATATTTACTCGCTTTGCATATGTAGCTTGCTTTTGTACATATGTATGTATGCACAAGCATAGGCATGTCAACGTCGCCAATTAAAACTGTATTTTTCGTTTCACATTTTTGAATGTTGAATATAATGCATTTGCAATTTATTCAGATTTAAAGTGAGTGTTGACCGGCGCGTGTAAATCTAATATACTGCATTCGGAAATTTTGCAAATGGACATCTTTAATTTGGAAGAAAATTGCTACGCTTCTTGCGATGTACCTCAAATCGAAACGTTGAATATTTTTAAATCGTGGGAGCTAAGGGAGGAAATTTTATCCATCCTCATGGACTATGGTCTCACATCCGCGCTTATTTAAAAAAAAATCTACTTTAATGATATCGACGATTTGTTTGATAAACATCCACCAAGATTTTTTGGTGAAAAGGTCAAATTTAAAGCAGGCTTAAAGGAATTGCGAAAGAACATGGTAAGTGCATCATAATAAAAAAATGTTTATGTATCTTAACGCATGCAATTTTTAGAATGCGCCATTTGAGTGTGATGAGAGCAGTACGAACGTTTCTAACGACTTGGATGCTGCTAAAAATTCGAGAGAGCCTTCGCCTTTACCTCAGTCGTCATTTACTTTCAAGATAGTGGGAGCTTAATTGAACTTTTAAAAAGTACCGTAAAAGGCCAGCTTATTCTCCAGTATCAAGAAAAAAAGGGTTTCTGAATGCCAAAAACCAAAACACATTGTGCCAATGCATTATTGAAAAATATATTGGAAGACAAAAAAAAATTACGTATGGAGAAATGCAGAGGTGGGCTACCTCTATATGCGATGTATTCCCCAAAGAAAGGCCGGTAAGTTGTAAGAAATATGCCAAGTAACATTGTTTGATATCCGTGTCTTTTAAATATATATATATTTGTATATTAGGATGGTTTCAGTGAATAGGACATGTTTTTTTTCGCGAAACTTATAAGTGTTCACCTTTAGAATCAGTCATCCAGTGTAAAAACATAATTGTGAAAAAGTTCGAAACATGTTCAGAAATCCATTTCTGTTACAGAACTTTGGCTTGTGAAGGCAGGTTCCGAGTGAGCTTTCGAATTATTACTTTTCGTGGTGTGAGAAGCTGTAATTCTTGTAGTCGGATTATTGGAACCACCCTAATCTACATACGTACATAATCATGCAGTTAGCACACTTTTTTTTTAGTATATTTGCAGTAATTTACACACACTTATTTCATTTTTTTTTTAAGTATGGTTGATTTTCTAGAATAAACCAAAAACAGTGGAAATTAAATTCTCAGTGAAGGGTTACACTTAAATTCAAGAAGCTACAAAACTGCATATTTTTATAAAAAAATTTACAAAATAAGTGTATCATATAAAACATTGCAAATATACTAAACAAAAGTTTGCTAACTTCTAGACCATACCCGTACCAACAAACTCCTTCAGTTTATTTATTTCTTATCTAGGAAAAATACTTTCTAGCTAGAAAGTACGGAAAGAAAAATCCCACGGGAAAGTTGTTTTCTTGATGGGTTAATTCAGATAAAAACCACTATAATTTTCCGGCAAAGTCTAATACCCAAGATCTACAAGCAATTTCGACCAGCGGTAAAAATATATTGATTATCTTGTATATTCACATTGTACACTTATTTCATAATGTTTAGATGACAACGATGCATATTACGAAAAGAAGTGCTGGCTGCAAAATAATTGCACTCCATGGGAAAAAGTTCTGGCTTACTGGAAAGAGACATCCGGTCAAAGAATTAAAGATTTGCATGATGCCAGTTCTCTGATCTGTATTTTTAATGAATGGCCACGTTACAAAGATTTTCATGGTTATGAACTTGTAAGTTACTATAATTTAAAGTTCTTAATTTTTTCAAGTCACAAATCGCACAAAATTTTATATCAATTTTCCATAGGTGGAGATAGACTTTGAAACGCTTTATCCTGGAAAGGGAAATATGATCTTTTCAAAGCTCGAAACGTTTTACAAGCAAATTTTTAAAATTTTCAATAGAGATATTAAGGACCACACTTCGACGGAGCTATTTTTAAAGTATTTGCATAGCGACAACATTTCGAAAGGTAAAGCTGTTTATCAAAACACATTATGAAATAATATAAGGTAAACCAGGCAATTCAATATACGGTTAAAAAATCGCTATTTCTTATATACACTAGCCGATGTAAGCAGACTTGTTTTTCTTTTAACAGTTTTCAATTTTTTTTATTACCAATCCTTAGTTGTGTTTCAATAAAAAGTAGCGCAGAGCGTAATAGAATATAAAATGGAAAAACGTACAAGCTCAAAAAGCAAACATCATTGCTTTCTGAAATATCTTATATTATTTCACTTTAAAAAAATATAATATTAAGTTATTTATGTATGGCTTATTTTAACAGACTGTAAATATTGTATATGTACCATTCTGCTGCACGCTTTACTAAAGCCTTCGCGTCTTAATAAGGACAACAAACCAACAATAGCTGATGGCCAAACAGATTTCGTAACACTCGGTGGCAACTCGCAATGATATTCAACCCACATTAATCGAAATAAAAAAAAAAAACAATTTTTAATAAGGAAAGAAAAACTGCAGCCACGAATTATCGTAGTTGGATCGGATTTTTCATCAATTTCAGAGTTTTACGTTTTTTGCGATGGCCTGCAATGGAAATGTACTTCATATATGAAGTGTGTTGACGTCATCATTAAGCTTTCGTATGTTTATAAGATAGAATATTCCCAAAGAAGCAAGCAAGTATGGGCATTTTTAGAGCAGTATTTTTTTGAGTTAAAATCTGAAGAATTTTCTTCAGTGGCAAACCTTTTAAGTAAATTTAATTAACTTCGTTTGATTTTTTTTTTAAATGGCCAGTTTTGCTTGCTTTATTTGTAGGAGAACTCACTTAAATCCTTCAGAGCTCATTAGGCATTTAAAATCAGTACATGGTACTCCCACGGTTTATAAATTTCAATGTTGCGAATACAATTGCAAACAAATTGTTTACAGTATTCATAGATTTAAAGTTCATCTCAAAAAATATTTAAAAGTAGAAATTGATCATCGCCAGTCTTGTAACGATAACCCAAGTGTTCATAATACCCCAGATTTAGAGGAAATTGGATCTTCGGCAAATCAAATTATGCCGATGCAAAATGGTACATTTTTAAAAGAATCAATTGTCTCATTTATACTTCAACTGCACTCTAATACCAACTTTTCACGTTTCTAAAAGTCAAAATTCCGTAGCAGAGTATATTTCAACCCCAATTTGTAAAATTTTAACATCATTTAGTAATATTAATGAAAATAAATTTTTGGAGGAAGTAATTCAAAATATTTCTCAACCATTTTCCGATTTAAGTACGGAATACAAATTTTTCAAAGAAACAGAAATACAAGGTCTGTATAAACCTCCGCAAAAATATATTATTAGCGATGAACTTTCAGAAGTTGTACTTAATAAAAATCCTACTTTAACATCGGCAAAAACCGAGATTACACTTTCAGACATTCCTTTTCAAATAAAAAAAATTTTCGAAAGTGAAGGGATTTTAAAAGCCACCATTTCAAATATGGTTTACCTTACTGAATCTCGTTCTTGTTCTCACTTGGTCAATACTAATTTGTGGAAAAATTCAAACAGTGATAAAACTGGCATTACATTACCATTTTTTTATACTTGGATGATTTCGAGATTAATGATCCCTTAGGCAGTAAATCTGGGCAACAAAAAATGTGTGGAATATATTACAGCTTTCCAAGCTTGCCGCAGTTCCAGCTCAGTAAATTATCAAATATATTTTTAGCTGTGTTTGTTAAAGCTAGAGATCTTCAAGATTGTGGGTCTACTGTTTGTTTTACACCACTTTTGAATATTTTGAAAAACTTGGAAACTAATGGCTTACAAATCAACGCTGACGGCACACATTTTGGGCGATAATCTTGGGCTAAATTATGCATTAGGTTATGTAAGCTCGTTTTCAGCGAATTCTTGGTGCAGAATATGCAGAAGGCAAAAGCATCAAACTCGTAGAGATTGTATTGAAGTCCCAAGTTCATTCTGAAATAAACATAGTTATAGCAGCGATGTTTTAACTAACAATCCAGTTGTTACTGACATTAAAAATGTTTCCATATTCAATTCACTTTCAAACTTTCATGTAACAGATAACATTGAATGTGATTTAATGCATGATTTATTCCTGGGTGTTTGCAAATACAACTTTTCAAAGATCTTGTATTATTTCATATACGAAAAATTTTTTTTTTTCTTTAGAGACTTTTAATTATAGGAAGCAAATGTGTCAGTATGGGGACACAGAAATTGGCAATATAAGTCCACCTATACAAAAACACCATTTACAAAACACTTCATTTAAAATGAACACAGGACAAATGAAAACATTTTCTCACTTAATATTGCTCATGATAGGAGATCTAATAGATCCAGATGATTTGGTATACAAATTCCTTATTTTGTTTGTTAAAATGATTGATCTACTCTTGCTATCCAATTATCTTAATATATAAAAAGTAAGGAAAGCTAAGTTCGGGTGTAACCGAGCATTACATACTCAGTTGAGAGCCATGGAGGCAAAATAAGGGAAAATCACCATGTAGGAAAATGAACCTAGGGTAACCCTGAAATGTGGTTGTATGACATGTGTATCAAATGGAAGGTATTACAGAGTATTTTAAGACAGAGAAGCCATAGTTCTATGGATGGACGCCATTTAGGGATATCGCCATAAAGGTGGACCAGGGTGACTCTAGAATGTGTTTGTACGATATGGGTATCAAATGAAACGTGTTACTGAGCATTTTAAGAGGGAGTAGGCCTTAGGTCTATAGGTGGACACCTTTTCGAGATATCGCCATTAAGGTGGGCCAGGGGTGACTATAGAATGTGCTTGTAGGATATCGGTATCAAATGAAAGGTGTTAATGAGTATTTTAAAAGGGAACGGGCCTTAGTTCTATAGGTGAACGCCTTTTCGCGATATCGCCAAAAAGGTGGAACAGGGGTGACTCTAGAATATGTTTGTACGATATGGGTATCAAATGAAAGGTGTTAATGAGTATTTTAAAAGGGAGTGGTCCTTAGTTCCATAGGTGGACGCCGTTTCGAGATATCGCCATAAAGGTGGACCAGGGGTGACTCTAGAATGTGTTTGTACGATATGGGCATCAAATGAAAGGTGTTAATGAGTATTTTAAAAGGGAATGGGCTTTAGTTCTATAGGTGAACGCCTTTTCGAGATATCGCCATAAAGGTGGACCAGGGGTGACTCTAGAATATGTTTGTACGATATGGGTATCAAATGAAAGGTGTTAATGAGTATTTTAAAAGGGAGTGGTCCTTAGTTCCATAGGTGGACGCCGTTTCGAGATATCGCCATAAAGGTGGACCAGGGGTGACTCTAGAATGTGTTTGTACGATATGGGAATCAAATGAAAGTTGTTAATGAGTATTTTAAAAGCGAGTGGGCCTTCGGTGTATAGGTGGACGCCTTTTCGAGATATCGCCATAAAGGTGGACCGAGGGTGACTAGAATGTTTGCACGATGTGGGTATCAAACGAAAGGTGTTACTGAGCATTTTAAGAAGGAGGGGGCCTTAGGTCTATAGGTGGACGCCTTTTCGAGATATCGTCATTAAGGTGGGCCAGGGGTGACTTTAGAATGTGTTGGTACGATATGGGTATCAAATGAAAGGTGGTAATGAGTATTTTAAAAGGGAGTGATACTTAGTTCTATAGGTGAACGCCTTTTCGAGATATCGCCATAAAGGTGGGCCAGAGGTGACTCTAGAATGTGTTTGTACGATATGGGTATGAAATGAATGGTGTTAATGAGTATTTTAAAAGGGAGTGGGCCTTAGTTCTATATGTGGACGCCTTTTCCAGATATCGCCATAAAGGTGGACCAGGGGTGACTCTGTAATGTGTTTGTGCGATATGGGTATCAAATTAAAAGTATTAATGAGGGTTTTAAAAGCGAGTGGCCCTTAGATGTATATGTGAAGGCGTTTTCGCCTAATGAGGGTTTTAAAAGCGAGTGGCCCTTGGATGTATATGTGAAGGCGTTTTCGCGATATCGACCAAAATGTGGACCAGGGTGATCCAGAAAATCATCTGTCGGGTACTGCTAATTTATTTATATATGCAATACCACAGTATTCCTGCCAAGATTCCAAGGGCTGTTGATTTCGCCCTGCAGAACTTTTTCATTTTCTTCTACTTAACATGGTAGGTGCCACACCCATTTTACAAAGTTTTTTCTAAAGTTATATTTTGCGTCAATAAACCAATTAAATTACCATGTTTCATCCCGTTTTTTGTATATGGTATAGAGTTATGGCATTTTTTTAATTTTTCGTAATTTTCGATATCGAAAAAGTGGGCGTGGTTATAGTCGAATTTCGCTCATTTTTTATACCAAGATAAAGTGGGTTCAGATAAGCACGTGGACTAAGTTTAGTAAATATATATTGGTTTTTGCTCAAGTTATCGTCTTAACGGAATAGCGGAAGGACAGATGGTGGACTGTGTAAACTGGGCGTGACTTCAACCGATTTCGCGCATTTTCACAGAAAACAGTTACCGTCATAGAATATATGCCCCTACCAAATTTCAGAAGGATTGGTCAATTTTTGTTCGACTTATGGCATTAAAAGTATTCTAGACAAACTAAATTAAAATGGGCGGAGCCACGTCCATTTTGAAAGTTTCTTTTATTTTTGTATTTTGTTGCACCATATCATTGCTGCAGTTGAATGTTGACATAATTTACTTATATGCTGTAAATATATTAAATTTTTTGTTAAAATTTGACTTTTAAAAAATTTTTTTTTAAAAAGTGGGCGTGTTCTTCATCCGATTTTGCTAATTTTTATTTAGCACTTATACAGTAGTAGTAGTAACGTTCCTGCCAAATTTCATCATTATATCTTCAACGACTGCCAAATTACAGCTTGCAAAACTTTTAAATTACCTTCTTTTAAAAGTGGGCGGTGCCACGCCCATTGTCCAAAATCTTACTAATTTTCTATTCTGCGTCTTAAGTTCAACCCACCTACCAAGTTTCATCGCTTTATCCGTCTTTGGCAATGAATTATCGCATTTTTTCGGTTTTTCGAAATTTTCGATATCGAAAAAGTGGGCGTGGTTATAGTCCGGTATCATTCATTTTAAATAGCGATCTGAGATGAGTGCCCAGGAACCTACATACCAAATTTCATCAAGATACCTCAAAATTTACTCAAGTTATCGTGTTAACGGACAGACGGACGGACGGACATGGCTCAATCAAATTTTTTTTCGATACTGATGATTTTGATATATGGAAGTCTATATCTATCTCGATTCCTTTATACCTGTACAACCAACCGTTATCCAATCAATGTTAATATACTCTGTGAGCTCTGCTCAACTGAGTATAAAAACACGTGTCACACAATTGAGGCCAGTGGACTCCTAAACTACTGAACCGATTTTGAATTTGTTTTGCACCCCGTGTGTAGTTTGATCTAACTTGAAATATAGGATAGGAGACTGGGTGACTAGGGTCTCGAGATATAGGCCAAAACGTGGACCCGGGTACCCCTAGAGTGTGTTTATAGAATATGGATATCAAATGAAAGCTGTTGGTGAGTACTTTAGTAGAGGGTAATTTGCATACCCCTGGGTGACTAGGGTCTCGAGATATATGCCAAAACGTGGGCCAGTGAATGCCTAGACAGTGTTTATACACTATGGATATCAAATGAAAGCTGTTGATGAGTGCTTTAGTACAGAGTAAGATATTATCCAGAGACGGACTGGGACTGGGATTAGGACTAGGGCTGGGACACAGTCAGGCAGAGTCAGACGGAAAAAGCTTATTAAAATGTATGGAGATTGGCCAAATTTAGGGCAGGAAAACGTCTGCCGGGTCTTCTAGTACTGATATAATTTTAAACGATCTCCAAGTTGGAAGCTCAACATCAGTTGCCCAAGCAATATGCGCAAAGCATTACCTCCAGAACGAATGTACCGTTGATATTAGCAATCAAATCTTCTTTACGATTCTCTCACTGTGTTTTAGCAAATACTTTTTTTCAGCCAGAATACAGTTTCACAAAGACTGAAGAAATTAGCTTGGAAATTAAAGAACATTTATCATCAACAAATTTGGACCTCAGCTTGTACAAGAAAACAAATGAAATTATTTTTCGAGGCGTTAGATTTAAAATTGGTCACGTAGTAACTTTAACAATGAATGAAGATGTAAATATATATGAAGTAGTAAATTTTATAATTAAAGATAATAATGTAGAAATTGTTGGAAAAAAATGGAAACATATAAGTTTTTCAGAAAGTTTTCAATCATATCTTATAGGATCTGTCTCAGAAATATATGATATTGTTACGAATATTATCAAAACTAAGGGGTGCTGCTATCTCTAAGCCGATGCTAAGCAGTGACGTGAATTCACATCAATAATTCAATCATTATGTATCTACATAAACGAAACAATAATTGCGTCTACACATATGTACCATGTATGTATACGAGCAGCTAAGAGTCAATGAACAAACACATGCATATATCTTATCTGAGTTGTCACAAGAGAGGGCAATAATTTGTGCAAGTATTACTCAAATGAGAAATTATACATCTGTAGTTGTAGCTGAGAAATTTATAACTAAGTAAAATTCTGGAAGCGCCTAGATTTTGCCACGAAGAAATCACAGAGTATAAAAGCATCAGCGGTAGAGGCGCTATGGCAAGTTTCGATTCAGACGCTATCTAGCGAGTAATAGCAGTATTATTTTGGATAGTAGAGTTTAATTTGAGCTATCAATCAGTTTGGTTATTACGCCAGCTAGTTGCAAAGTATAAGTGTTATTGTGAAGTACTTTAATAAAGGCCATTTTTCCATTATTCAATATTGGAGTTATTTATTCAACAGTTTAGTGATTCGAACTTAGCGGAAGGGCAAATAAGAGGATTTGCAAGTAAATTCGTTACAATTGGTGTCAGAAGAGGAATTGTTGAATAAATTCCAGAGGACAACAAGGACATGGCAAAGTTCAGTGAATTGAAGATCCAGCAACTAAAGGAGGAGTTGGAGAGCCGTGGATTGAATACAAGCGGCGTTAAACTCGAACTTCAGGCACGGCTACGAGAGGCAATGGAAGCAGAAAGAATTGATGTGGAAGAGTATGTCTTTCATCTTGATGGCGAGGAGACAACAAAAATTGAAGAGAAAAACGAAACATCGCAGACGGTTACCAGCACAGGCTTGAACATGATATTGGCTGCAATATCTGCACAAACATCGACAGTAGCATCAATGCCGTCGCAATTGGCATCCCAACTGGAAGCGCAAGAGGCACGTATAACAGAAATGTCATCGCAAATATCCACCAGCATTTCATCTCAACTAGAAGAACAGAAAACAATACAACAATTTTACAGTTTGAAGAAAAATCGAGGCCGAGGTGGATGCTTTGAGAGGACGTATCGAGCAGTTGCAACTAAATCGCCCAGCAGTTTCAACGAGTAATCCAAAGGTAAAAACACCATCCTTTGACGGTTCTGTTCCTTTCCAGGTCTTTAAGCTACAATTTGAGAAGACCGCAACAGTGAACAACTGGAATGCTGAAGATAAAGTTGCTGCATTGTTCGTAGCTTTAAAAGGACCAGCTGCGGAAATCTTACAGACCATCCCAGAGTACGAGCGGAACAACTACGAAACATTGATGAGCGCTTTAGAAAGACGTTACGGAAGCGAGCATAGAAAACAGATATTCCAAATTGAGTTGCAAAACCGTCACCAAAGAGCGAATGAGACTTTGCAGGAGTTTGCCTCGGATGTTGAAAGGTTGGCACATTTGGCAAATGCGGACGCACCCGTGGAGTACACCGAGAGGGTAAAAATCCAGAGTTTTATAAATGGCATACGGGACGAAGAAACGAAGCGAGCGACATATGCAAACCCAAAACCTACATTCGCAGAAACGGTATCCCATGCACTGACTCAAGAAACAGCATTGCTTCTGTGTAAGCCAGTTTACAAAGCACGCCGTGTGGAGGTAGAAAGGCCAGAGTGGGTAGACGCAATATTGGAGGCGCTGAAAGGATCGCAAAAGCGGAGTGAAAAAGTTATCAAATGTTTCAAATGCGGGAAGTCCGGTCACATTGTCCGTCATTGCGATCTTGATCCTAGTAGTTTCAACAATGTGGGTGGCCGTAAACGCAAAGCTGGAGGAGATTAGCAAGGGCGAGTAAGAGGTAGAGATCGAGAGCTAGATCCAGCTATTGATTGCCATGTGATATCTGTGTTGCAAATTGGTAGAAAATCGAGCAGTCTTACCGTCAGAGGGAATGTGGATGGCAAAGAACATGTACTGACTGTAGATACGGGCGCATTTCATTCCTTGATTCGATCTGATTTGGTCTACAGGAGAGTAAAGTCATTACCTGGAGCAAGGTTGCGTATGGTCACAGGCGAGTATAACCAAGTCCAGGGAGAAGTGATATGTGAAGTCCTAATAGGGAAGGTCATGGTTTTACACAAATTCGTTGTGGCGGAGATCGTTGATGAAGTCATATTGGGAGTGGACTTCTTGGTTGACCATGACATAAGGATGGATATGCGGAGAAAAATTATGCGCTATAAGAACCACGACATACCACTTAACTTTAGTTTGGAAAAAGGGTTCAGCAGTAATCGGGTACTGGTGGAGAAGACTCGACAAAGGCCACGAAAGTCAAAAGGAAATGTTGATGGATCGAATGGGCCAAATAAAGCGAAATTAGTACCTGCAAGAAAAAGCCCGGCATTGACAAACCTTAATGGACGCACTAAAACGACTGAAAGAATTTTTCAGAAAGAATGCAAGGGTGGTTTCAAGCGCGCACTACTGTTGTGAAACATCAAGACGATAATGATGATGCAAAGTCAATCTGTCAAGTGCAAGCTCTGCGAAGAAGTTCATTGGCTAAACAACAGAGTACAACGCAGGTACAACGAGAACAAAAATTCGGAAGGTTTCTTGGAAGGAGAATTGGTACTGTTAAACAACCCTCACCGGCGGAAAGGTGTTCCAGCCAAATTTCGGTGCAGTTGGGAAGGCCCGTACAAAGTTGTGAAGAAGATCAGTGATACTATCTACCGCATACAAACCACTGGGAAACCACGGAGTAGAAGAGTGGTACATCTGGAGATGCTAGCGGCGTTTAGATCGTGAGATTTGTCTGATAGGGACGATCAGACTTAGGTGGAGGGCAGTGTTACGAATATTATCAAAACTAAGGGGTGCTGCTATCTCTAAGCCGATGCTAAGCAGTGACGTGAATTCACATCAATAATTCAATCATTATGTATCTACATAAACGAAACAATAATTGCGTCTACACATATGTACCATGTATGTATACGAGCAGCTAAGAGTCAATGCACAAACACATGCATATATCTTATCTGAGTTGTCACAAGAGAGGGCAATAATTTGTGCAGGTATTACTCAAATGAGAAATTATACATCTGTAGTTGTAGCTGAGAAATTTATAACTAAGTAAAATTCTGGAAGCGCCTAGAAGATGCCACGAAGAAATCACAGAGTATAAAAGCATCAGCGGTAGAGGCGCTATGGCAAGTTTCGATTCAGACGCTATCTAGCGAGCAATAACAGTATTATTTTGGATAGTAGAGTTTCATTTGGGCTATCAATCAGTTTGGTTATTACGCCAGCTAGTTGCAAAGTATAAGTGTTATTGCGAAGTACTTTAATAAAGGCCATTTTTCCATTATTCAATATTGGAGTTATTTATTCAACAGTTTAGTGATTCGAACTTAGCAGAAGGGCAAATAAGAGGATTTGCAAGTAAATTCGTTACAATATCATACATTTCAAAACATTAGACGGCCCACCTGTTCATTTTTACTGGCTCAATAATGGACTAAAAGTTTTAAGGAAAAAAAGTATTGGTAATTAAATTTTTTGGAAAGTTCTGAGTAAAATTTAATATATTGATAAAAATTTGAATGTATAAAAAGAATTCTAATATATTTATTTAAGTTTAGTTTTTAACACTACCTTTGTACTTATCTGTAACAAATATATACATATGTACATATGTATGTAAGATTTGAGTACTTACATATAAGGAATGAATGTGTTTTTATTTGCAGTCGTATTTTACGAATAAAGAATATTTGTTTATAATCAAATACGAGTTTTAATAAATTCAAGAAGATTACCTTACATTAATAAAGAGATTATCTTTTCAATTAATTCAATGAGATAACCAAACAAAAATAAGGAGATGACCTTTTTATTAAACTCAATAAGAAAACTTAATAAAAATTAGAAGATTATATTTTTAATAACTTCAATGAGATAACCTTATTAAAATTAGAGGATTAACTTTTTAATAAATTCATTGAGAAAACCTAATAAAAATAAGAAGGCCTCCTCTTTTAATTCAAGGAGATATCCACATATATATTCGAAGATTTCTTCTTGATTTTATTAAAAAGACAATCCCACTTAAAGTAAGTAGGGATTCTTCTTAAAGAAAAACTATAGAGATATCATCTTTCTTTTGTTCTATTTTATTAGGTGGTTTTCGCTCAGTGTAAATATGCCGAGCAGTCATATGCACGTAAAGATGCTTTGCGAAATCCATGAATTTGTGTAATTTTTATATTGGATTGCAAGCAATAGCGAGACAGGGTGAGTGACGAGATTCCAAGTTGAGTTTAACGATTCCAAGCAGTATTCCAAGTCCAACCCAGTCGAAATTTAGTAGCCAAAGCTCCCGCGAGATTGTTTTAGCTGCAACAGCCAGCCGTGATAACAAGCCAAGTGGATCGAATAACGGTGATGCGATAGATAATATGGTTTGCTTCGTCACAGTATTGTTTTCCTTTTTGGCTGAAATAAAAACGATAACGTATCGGTTCGCTGATGCCGTGTTACTCTCAATGTACTGGTATAAAACCGTCGGTTATATAAAGCTCTTTTGCGGCTGAACCTTCCATGAAGTTGGGATGATTTGAAAGCCATTTTGATAACGGAAATTTTCCACGTTGTAGTACTTCGATTACTTGGGATTTCAGTGAATGCAAAGCGCCGGCACTGTCTGCGCCACCACATAAAGTCGCCGACATAAATTGATGGTTTTACTGCCAAAGCGTCGATTGAAAGCTCATCAATGCATTGATCTACCAACTAGTGTAGACTTAGTAGTTTCGTAGAGGTGCTGATGGGTTTAAGCACGCAATGATGTGGTATGTAGTAGAGGCTTACGCCGGTCACTTAATCGGCGGCGGCGGAGTAGGCTCTATTATATACCGGAGGCGGCGGCGTGGCCAGCGCGCCGACAAAGCGTTCGGCGTAAACCTCTGAATTGAATGGCTGGACTTCAGAGTATCACATTGTCTACAACTAATAAATATGGAAACATACTGCTGACGACAATGGTATATTTGACGATCTGGAACAATATCATTAACTTGCGGATGAAGATCTGGGAGGCTTGTAAAGCGAAAATTTAAAAAAAAATATATTTGGAAAAGTTTTGTTTATATGGAAGTATTTAAGGAAATCGACGTTTCAGTCATTTCGGAAAGATACGGAGTTTTTGCTTCAAAATCTCGTGAATCGTTCAAAAAATTTCGGAGTAGCTCCTTGCGGACAGAGAGAGAGAGAAATACTTAAAATGGTCACACTTCTGTAGGGTAGTTTCACCGAAGGAGATAATCTGGGCCAACTCTAATACCCGTCGTCGGCACGATTTCTTTAAATCATTTGTGGGTACACGCTGGTCACGCTAAAAGGCGACTTACGGTTGCTGTCAGTTATCTACTAATAGTCTCGTGGCACAGTTTTAATGATTAGCATTAATGCTGGCTTATCGCGCCAAAGGGTGCCTTCAGTTTTTTCGGATGTTTTTAAAGCTACAATTCCCTACGTGGCACTTATACCATATGCCAGCACAGAAGCCATAGGACTGCGACTGCGAACTCATACGTTCGTCGCCGTCACTTTCCTGGAAGCTCTGGGTGTAGCTCCGAAGACTTTCTCACGAATGTTTTTGTATGCCTCCGTGCTACACCATTTTGAAATGTTAGGGAGTAACTATTCGGACAAGGATGCCGCCCTCGAAATCATAAGCTGTTAAGTGGATATTATTGTGTAACACATGGGTGAAAATCTTATAATCCGTGGCGCCTCTCCATAATTTAAACTTTACATGAACCGTGGATAAGAGTTTTAAAATGTAGACCAAAATTTGCAGACGTTTCTGTTCGATACATTGACCTCAATAGTCTTCGTTTCCGGTCTTATGATATAAGAGCTCATTATGGATGACCGCCTTCAGTTTTCAGACAAGTTCGACTATCCCCTACGTTAGGCTAATAGAACACCCGGTCATTTGTTCTACTGTCTTGAGAAAGCTTTTGCTTCACCACTTTGAGTGCTCGTGCGAAGGACAAATCCTAACCTGTTTAAAAAATGTGCCTACGTATTCATATTTGTAACAGGAGCCGTCACGTGTTGGTCATATTTAAACATGGTTGATAGGCTATATCCAATGTGATTCACTCCAAGGGACTAGTTGGGCATATGGCCGCAAACTTTAGGAAATGTCAAACCGGGAGACTTGGGTGTTGAATGATGAAGTGTGAAAATCAAAATTAAGATTACAGACACTATTTTATAGTTCAGTAAATAAAGTGATTTTTCAAAACCTTCTCATACGTGTTGAAGATATATGCAACTTAGTATGGAGAATCATTTCAAAGGAGAATTTAAATCACTGGAGCCTACTAAAGGATTTTGCATCACTGATTTCTCTAATTCTCTCAGCCAATCGGGATATAAAATTAGGCAGGTTTTGCGGGTAACTTCTTTTTTTAACAACTTTAGGACAGTTTGAAAATATGTTCGACTTGGAACACTTTATTAAAAATTCATTCTACTTTATTAATTTTTTGAAAAAATTATGCGAAGTGAGCATTTGAATTTATTAAATACCTTTCTTTAAGTGGTTTGTTTTAATAACTTGGTGAATTCGGTGATGCGAAATCCGTGTTAAGCTGGCATTGGAAGCGCCTGTTTTCCAAATAACTTTTGAATGGTTGGATTTTTATATCTAGCAGTGATGTGCATCCCTTGATACCCCTTTCGACCATATCGGACCAATTTTCGAGATGAACAATAAATGGCCTAAACAGTCTTAAAAGAGTAGAGTAGGCGCCGAACGCCGCCGCGTCGATATTTTCGACATTCGGCGTGCAAAAAACGTCGCAAATCGGCGGCGGCGGCGGTATGTAGTAATGCGGCTCGTCAAACCTACGACGAAGTTGAGGACTTCTGGATCCTCAACATACATATTTTATATGTATATCTTTGAAACAATGAATTAATTATCATAAAAACATAATCTATATAGATTAAAATGAAATGATGTTCGTTCCTGTCTATTTGATCTTTTTTCATATTATAGGGATCAAATAGGGGAAGGTTTTAGGAAAAAAATTTTTTTTTTTAATTTCTAGGGTCTTGAGATATAGGTCAAAACGTGGACCCGGCTAACCCTACGATGTATTTGCATAATATGGGTATCAAATGGAAGCTTCTGATGATTACTTTTATATGGGGTACTTTTCGTACCCCTACGTGACTAGGGTCTCGAGATATATGCCAAAGTGTGGACCCGGGTACCCCAAGAATGTGTTTATACAATATGGATATCAAATGAAAGCTGTTGATGAGTGCTTTAGTACATGATAATTTTTCGTACCCCTGGGTGACTAGGGTCTCGAGATATAGGTCAAAACGTGGACCCAGATACCTCTTGAATGTGTTTATACAATACGGATATCAAATGAAAGCTGTTGATGAGTTCTTTGGCATAGGGTAATTTTCATACATCTGGGTGACTAGGGTCTCGAGATATTGCCCAAAAACGTGGATCAGAATAACCTTAGGATGTGTTTTTACATTATGGGTATCAATATTCACATATGATAATAATAATCTCACAAATGTGATTTTTTTTAATTCAGGCGCAGAAACAAATAAAAAGGTTAGCGCTGTGAATTATTATTCATATCGATTAATGATTCCTGAAAATGAAGAAACCCATCCATCCATACCATCCTCCATATACATACCCATACCCACCCATACCTTACATCTTACACTTACATCCTACATTCAAAATTCCCCCATACCGTGAGCAAAGATGTTTACACATCAAAAATATTCAATATGATAATAATAATCTCACAAATGTGATTTTTTTTTAACCCAGGCGCAGAAACGAATAAAAAAGTTAGCGCTATGAATTATTATTCATATCGATTAATGATTCGTGAAAATGAAGAATCTCACATTCTGAAATGCAGAAGATTGTTTCACCAATTTGTCGTGGATATGTATGCAAAAATTGAGACCAAGCGCTTAAACTATATCAAATTCAACCAGACTAAGTAACGGCCCGAGGAATACATTCACTTACGGGATGCAGTGAATAATAATGGAAATGTGAATGACATCGGTAGAATGATGATATTACCAGCAATATATACTGGTAGCCCGCGACACATGGATGAATATGCACAGGATGCCATGGCGTATTTTCGCGCTTATGGACGGATCTGTTCATTACTTTTACATGCAATCCGCAATGGGGTGAAATCGAAGACCATTTGTTTCCTGGCCAATCCCCAATTGATCGACACGACATAACTCCACGTATTTTCAAACTAAAACTAAAATCACTTATGGACTTTATTGTCGAACATAGAGTGTTTGGAGAGGTGCGTTGTAATATGTATTCATTGAATAGCAAAAGCGGGGATAACCGCACACATACATTTTGATTTGTTTGGTTGATAAAATTACACCGGATCAAATTGATAGTGTGATATCAGCTGAAATACCGGATCAAACGATTGATCCAGATTTGTTCGAAGTCGTCACAAAAAATACGATACATGAACCTTGCGGTGCATTGAATGTGAACTCTCCATGCATGATTGATGGAGAACGTTCGAAGCGATACTTACGAGCATTAATTTCGGATAAGGTCACAGGTGACGATGGATATCCGGCATATCGTCGTCGATCCACTGATAACAATGGTAAATCAACGATAATTAAGATGGGAAATCAAAATGTTGAAGTTGACAATCGTTGGATTGTTCCATATTGTCCCTTCAAAGCGCATATTAACGTGAATTCTGTAATTCCGTTAAATCAATTAAATACAATTGCAAATATGTAAATAAAGGAAGCGGTGCAAACCAAAATGACAACGACGAGATTAAAAAATATCAAATGGGGCGTTATATAAATAAATACACGAAAGACATCCAAGAGTCGTTAGAAGTTCATCTTGAAAATGGCCAAGGTGTTTATTTTACTCCTGAAAATGCAGTGCTTAGAGCAACAAGTCTACAATTTTGACTGCATTTTGACTGATTTTGCAAGAACATTGCTATATGCAGAGGTGCCACAAAATTTCAAAGGGGATAAATCCAGGAAAACATTTCAAAAGCGAAAACATGGAAAACCAGTTCAAGGTCATCCTAATGTGTTCTCAACAGATGCATTAGGACATTTATGCAGTTCATCCAAATAATGCTGAGTGTTTTTACTTGCGATTGTTGTTAATTAATGTTATTGGCCCACATCATTCCAAGTTTTAAGAACAATTAATGGTGAATTGTGCACTACATATCGTGAAGCATGTCAACAATTAAATTTGTTGGAGGATGATAAGCATTGGGAAGATACGCTTGCCATTTCAGCTGTAATAGCCAGTCCACATCAAATACCAACATTATTTTCGATAATAATTACAATGTGCTCCCCATCTAATCCATTGGAATTATGGAATAATTTCAAAGAGTATCTGGCAGCTGATATTTTAAACCAAATGCGTCGAAGTACTGCAAATTATGAGGTGGAATTCACATTGGAAATTTACAATGAAGCATTGATAATGATTGACGACATTTGTTTGTCGATGTCAAACAAATCTTTAGTACAATTGGGCATGCCAGCAGCAAATCGTCCAATGCATGATATGTTCAATCGAGAACTGGAGCGTGAATACCATTATGCTTGTAATGAACTAAACACATTTGTAACATAAAATTTAACGAAATTGAATGACCAACAGCAACATATTTATGATACAATCATACAATCATGAATAATGTTGGCCATGGAACTGATGGATTGTTTTTCTTGGATGCTCCTGGGCAAACAGGCAAACCCATTTTGATTTCATTGATATTAGCAACAATTCGATCGGATAATAACGTCGCATTGGCACTCGCTTCTTCCGGAATTGCGGCTACATTACTGGAAGGCGGTCGCACAGCACATTCTGCATTAAAGTTGCCTTTGAATAAGCATGTAAATGAAACACCAACAATTAATATTTGGAAAACATCTGGAATGGCAAAAGTTCGTAAAGTATGTAAGCTCATCGTATGGAACGAGTGTACTATGGCACACAAGAAATCATTGGAAGCACTTTATAGAACTTTGAAAGATCTACGAGGAAGCCAAACAGTCTTTGGAGGTGCCATGATTTTATTGGCTGGAGATTTCAGGCAAACATTACCTGTGATCCCAAAATCCACGACTGCAGACGAAATCAATGCATGTTTAAAATCACCGTATTTATGGAGACATGTAAACACGCTTACACTTACTACAAACGTACGTGTTCAACTACAAAACGATCCGTCAGCAGCTGAATTTTCACAGCAATTACTGAAAATCGGAAATGGACAAATGTCTGTCGATCCAACAGGAATGATTACATTGCCTAACAATTTCTGCACTTTTTCACAGTCTAAAGAGGCATTGATACAGAGTGTATTTCCCAACATAGCTCAACATTACAAAAACTATGATTGGCTCAGCGAAAGAGCAATTTGAGCTGGGAAAAATAAGGACGTCAATGATATAAATGCAGCTATTCTGGATCAAATACCTGGTGACATAGTTGCATATAAGTCAATGGACACTTAAACTCACTCGATTTGCCAGGCCTACCACCTTATAATTTGCGATTAAAAATTGGAGCACCGATTATTATGCTGCGCAACATTAATGTGCCACGACTTTGCAACGGTACCAGACTCGCTGCGAAGAAGCTAATGGGTAACGTTATCGAAGAAACAATTTTGAAAGGGAAGTACAAAGGAGAAGACGTTTTGATACCCAGATTTCCACTGATTCCGAAGGATTTACCATTCGATTTCAAACGTTTGCAGATCGCTATTCGCCTTGCCTTGGCTATGACAATTAATAAGGCGCAACGACAGTCTCAACAAATGTGCGGTATTAATTTAGAATACCCAATTTTTTCTCATGGACAATTGTATGTAGCTTGCTTACGAGTAGGCAAACCATCGTCATTATTCATTTACGCGAAAGATGGAAAAACCAAAAACGTTTTCTACCAAAAATTGCTACAATAAAGTTCGAATGAAATTGTATCAAAGAATTTGCTTTGTTTCGTATTAATTTTATTTTCTTTCAGCACATCATTGAATTTATCGCCTAGCGAAGCGGGCGAGGGTACGCTAGTATTAACATATAAACATGTATGCAAATTGAATTTATAATAACTGCACTGAAATGAAATAATTTGTTAAGGAGAAATTGTTGATAATGGATTGTTTTTGGGAAAAAACAGTCCGCCTCCGTGCGGAAATGGTATAAAAGAGCGACAAATTCGCCAAAAGGATGAGAAGCTAGAAGATAGGCATCAAGTCGGTGGGCTTATTACCACCGATCTACTACCCACCTGAAGGCTTCTACTTAATTTGGGTTGAGCTTTAAATTCGGCCGGAGGGCTCTACTCAAGCCGACCGTAAAAATTAGGAGAGGGAATCTACTTCCGCTAGGTCTTATACAGACAGGGCAAGGGGATAGGGTAGCCTTAAGACCTTATTTTAAATACACGTTTATAATTTAAATTTGAAAATACTTTCTTTTTATTTTCAAGGAGTAGGCACCCTATTTACCCTGACCGGACGGAGCACACCCCAGCACTGAGGAAGTCCGTCACATTTTGGCGCTCGAGCAGGTTTAATAAGCAAAAAAATATATATATACATAGAGATCATAAATCAAGACGATAGCAGAGGAAACATTTTTATAAAGGAAATTTAACAAAGATACACACGGAAAAGCAAAGCGATGGAAAAGCCAGGTACATACGCCACAACAATGGACCGGGTAAGGAAGTGGGGCGTAAAATATGACGGAGGTAAAGATCCCCTTAGGTTCATCGGACGTGTCGACGAGGTTGCAGATGGATATGACGTCGACCGGAAGTCCGTCACAAGAGCGTTGCCGGAACTACTTAAGGATAAGTAGTAGTAGAAAAATCGGCATTGGCAACTGTGGGATGGCTTTAAGAAGGACTTCTTGAATTCGTCTCAAATTCCCGATATTTTGAGAAGCTGAATGATGAAGTCAGGATGCGCGTACAAAGAGATTATGTTCTTGCACTACAGGGACTCATGCGCCATGCGACCTACACGGAAGAGCACAAACTAAGTCGAATTTACATAAACTCACGGAGAGAACACCAGCTATACAGCAAACGAAGCGAAGTCAGCAGCCTTGAGGAGCTGGTAAGTTTAGCAGAAGAATGAAAATATTACTCCAGAACGAAAAGCAATGCGGAAAAATGCCAGACCATTTATGCATAGACGCCCGGAAAAACGATATCAGTGTCTACAGGTAGAAGACAGGATGAAAGGGAAATACCAAAAAGATCGATACCACCACTAAGTAATATCGATCCAAGGACGGCGTGAAGACGATGCGGAAGAGGTGGTTATATTGCGTACGAATGCCGTGGTATCAAAGTAGAGTTGTGTTGGACATGCAAGGAAACGATCATAGACCAAATTGGCACCGAGGGATAGGGTCTTACGAAGCGGAAAATCAAACATTACAGTATACATAGGTCCGGATTTTAGCAAAGATATCGTTGAACAAATAAAAAGCGGTGGCAGCGATCGACACGCGCGCAACCAGAAACTTTGCTAGCGAAACAATGGTAAAGAGATTGAAGACAGACATAGTAAGAGAAGTGAATACAAGAGTGATAATGGGCGACGGCAGACCCAAAACGATCTTGGATGCAATAGATGCGAAGGTGAAAATGGGTAACGAAGTACAAAATGTTGAAATGTTAATCCTACCAGGACTGGTTGACGAATAGGTAATCGGGGGACTATCTGGGGAAGAAAAACCTGGTGTTAAAGTACGGTGGTGAAGAACTTGTCATGAAAACAAACGAAGTAACATTCACCACAATGGTCGAAACCAAAAGCGGTGATAGCAGAGAGCAAAGTCCAACCACTGCGAAACCACTTAGCAATACAGATGCAACGGTGCGTAAATTTCTCTGTAAAGAATTAAGTATGTTCGCAGAGATGAGGTGTATCCAACGTTGCCACGCACAAGACAGTGATGAAGAAACGACCGCCCGATAAAACAAAGGTACTATCCGAAAAATCCAAAGATGCAGGAGAAATTTCAAGAATACGCGATCGAAGGAAAAAAGCTAAACGTAGTGGAAGATGCACTTTCGCAGCAACCGATGGGGGAGAAACTGGGTACATCGACGATGTAACGCGACAAAATCGAGTGCAGTTGGCTACAAGCAAAGATGGCAGAGGTAAGAAAGTCTTCGGGGAAATTTCCAGAATACGTGATTGAAGAAGGGAAGCTGTACAGAAGAATTGAAAGCCAATTGGATGTCGAAGACGCCATGGAAGTTATGTGTACCGACACCACAAAGACGCAGAGTGCTAGAGGAGATTCACGACACACCAAGCGCAGGACACATGCGTATACGAAAATCAATTGCCCGAGCAACGACTCGTTATTACTGGCCTGGGATGTTCAGATATGTAAGGAAATACGTACAGCAGTGTCACACATGTCAGATATACAAACCTAGCAAGCTGCGGGTAAGATGCTAACAAGAATTTCAGAAGAACCTTGGGCAACAGTGTGTGAGACCTTGTTGGCCCAATGCTTCGATCGAAGCATGGAAACACGATGGCATTAGTTTTCTTGGACAGATTTTCAAAATGGGTAGATATCGTACCTATCAAAAAGCCTAATACCAGGATTTAGAGGGAGAATCTTGGCACGGTTTGGCGGACCAAATGTACTCATCACGGACAACGGAGCAAGGTTTATCAGTAGACGTTGTAAGAAATTTGTAGAGGACCTTGGCGTGAAGCACCATACACACTATAGGAGAATACGACTGAGAGAGCAAACAGGAACATAAAGACAATGATAGCACAATTTACGGGGAAAGAGCAAAGAGCATGGGACGAGTTGTTGCCAGAAATAAGGGTGGCGCTTAACACAAGCATGTGGGAATCGACCGGCTACAGTCTAGCATGCATAGTACCGAGAATTGCCTACAGCGTTTACGACGAGCAGACATTCGGTACAGGAGAAAAGGTGGGAGCCCAGGAGAGAAGTCAACGAGGATGAAAGGTGTTCGAGATGGTACGACGTAAGCAAGAGCGAGCATCTATAGAGCAAGCGAAGCATTACAAGCTAAGGAGAAGGCAATGGCAACTGGCCATAGGCGACCTGGAGCATTACCTATCCAGAGCGGTAGACAACTTTGCAGCTAAACTAGCGCCTAGGTATAGTGGACCACATCGTGTTATATAACAAACTTTGTGTAACCAGTGATTGTAGAGATAGACAAAGTCATCAAAAGTAGAAAGAGGACAGCCCACTTAAGTGAGCTGAAAGTATACCACGCAGCAGAAGCCAACGAAAATAGCTGCACTCCCGAACCTAGGTTAGAGAAGAGACAAAGTCAATGAAATAACGCAGAGAATAACGTTGAGAAAATACCATTGACATCATCGAATGCAAGGGTAAGCAACGATCCCAAGGTACAAGAGCACAGAAAGAACACCGAAGCAGCTATTTGTGGTGCGCTAACACAAGGAAGGGAAGACAGCGAAGTACAAGACAAAAAATACCTGCATGCAAGTCAGCAAATAGTGGTATACAAAGGAAATGAAGACCAAATCATCGCAGACAATCAGGTACAAACCATTGGAGAAAATTTAATACAAACCATTTCAGAGAATCAAGTAGGAATCGCATAAGGAAATCAGATACAGATCGTCAGAGGTCAAAGCTGCGAATCAATTTTGGGAATGGCTAGGCAGTTAGCCATGAGATATTTGAGTCATCACGCAGCACGACACAACCAGGGAGCCAGGTAGCCTACTACGTAAGATTATTTTTCAATCCAAATCGCACAAGTAGTAATGGACATAAAATCGGAAAGTTGTCACATAATATACGAGGAAATATCTTTTCGAGGATCATCAGGCCACCAGGTTACGTTTTCCGGAAGTAACCAGCGGTGGTAACAAGGAAATGACTCAACAAGTCATGTGCAGAAAATTATAATACATTCAAGAAAATAATTTCGGAGAAATTATTTAATGCGCTGTGGTCATACCGTGCTATGAAATTCCTTTCTTTTCCCAAGCAATTTTAATCGCCAACAACAAAACACAAACGGCTGGAAGGGTGAAAACGAAGCTATACGGGTGAGAACCACAAACAGGGTAAATAAATAATACAAATACTAAGCAACCACAAGGAAGGAAAACACTAAAACGGTAGTTACGGCATAAAGCAGGCTCAAGAAGGAGAAAATTACCAACTAAGATTATTTAAGTTTCACAATGGTGACAGTAAGTCGCATTGCGGTAGGTAAGGGGCGATATTTTCTCTTATATAATATAATGAATTTCAATTGTTAATACTAAACTGTTTATTTCAATATTCTTTTCTAGAGGCCTTGCGCGCACTCCGATATCATAGTGTACAAGTACAAGTGTGTTGACTTCTTTCTGGCAGGCACTCGATTAAGTGAGCATAACGGGAAAATCTGGGTTGCCAATGTTGTTTCGGTTGAAAACGGTCAATTAGGGTTCTGTGCAGAGACGTAAAAGATTGAAACAGGGTTTATGTAGTCACAAAAGTGTTCCTCCTTGTCCACAGCATTTTAATTTTATATCATGGCGAAAAGTGTTCAGTTCAGAGTTATTGATTTTCGTTAAAAGTTTAATTTATTAGGGGGGGTTACTCCTTTAAGTGTAAAAGGCAGAGAAAACGTAGAGTTTTTCAAATTATTGTGAAAAACTTTTTAATTTGAATTTCTGTACCCAAGTTCACTATATTTGTGGAACACAAGAATCTGGAGGTCAATTCCTTAACTATGAAAAACTGAAAAATGTACACTTATTGAAAACTCATTTGCATACACAATTTACACTTTGTTGTGTGTTTTTATGCACAAAATTTTGAAACTAAAAACAAAATTTTCATTTGTCAGAAAAAATTAAGAAAAAACGGCCTAATGTCAAAAAACCCTACCGAAATACAAACTGGCTTGTTTATTTTTAATGAACTACGTTGTATTTTTCTTGTATTTCGTTAGTTTTTTTTAAATATAGTTCACACACTTACACCAGTACTGAAACCTTATTGGCTCCCTCGACAAAAAATATAAGAGAAAATACAAGAAAAATAAGGCGGATTTACACAGACGCTTTAGTAGTGTTGCATTCATTAATTCATCTGTCGGGCGGAGTATCGAAAAATTTACATAAATACTTTGGTTGCGTGCCTACGCTTTGACAACGCCATACGAAAAACACTGAAACGCCGTACGTTATCTTTGCTTTGAAGCGACCAAAACGTTTATATACGGACCAATTCTAAATATTCTCGCGGAATTTTGTTCTCGCGGATTTTTTTATTCCCGCGGAAAAATTCCTCCAATTCTGTTCTCCTAGGGAGAACAATAGTTGGGGAATAGGAATTTCGAATTTTCGAAGTCAGCTGTTTTGTCAATTGAAATTTCGTTGCACATTTCTTTTTTTGTTTAAAAAATGGAAAAGTTTAATTATTGTTGCAAATTTGTTGGAAATTAAGAAATAAAATATAAACAATGCACAGTATTTATTGCATTTCATGTGGTATTCACTGAAATGAGTAATGAATTGGTGCCACAGCAACATCAACAGCGGAAAATAAGAAGAAGACAGCCGCATAACACAAATCTGCCGGATTTGCCTGCTTTCATTCAGCAAAGCAATTTTCTGGCGGCCAAGTTGAGTTGAATTCGTCCTTCGTCATATGCCAAAATCTATTTAAGCCTTATTAAAAAATCCTTGCGCAATTTCTGGATGGCTGCATCAAATATGTATACCAAGAGCTCTATCGTTGCTTATGATATACTTTTCGACTTAAAATAAAGAATATTGTGGTTGTAGTTGTTGTTGTATTAACAGTGAGAATATTGTGGTAAAATGTATATACATATTTTAGCACAAATTTGTACAAATAAGTGTTCTTTCTTAAAAGAACCAATTTTCTTTAACTATTTTGATGCATTTCTTTTAATTTAACAAGTGAAAAAACTCCTCTGAAATGGCAGAGAAATCTCCCTCTCCCTCACATTCATAATACCTACTTTTCTCCCATAACCGGTTTCCGCTTTTTCGAACATTGTTCAGAATAGGAGGAAAGGGAGAAGTGAAAAAACTCACAAGGAATTTTTATTTAGAATACGAGGAATGGGAGAAGGGAAAAAACTCGCACGGAATTTTGGTTTAGAATTGGGCTGATAATTTTGCTCCTATGCATTTGTGTAAACAGCTTTAGAAGTGAAATTTTTCTATGTTACACCTGTGGCGCTCTATATCTTGACTCTAATTTATATAAATTTTGCTTTCGGTATGTTTCCGCATTGTTGCAGGCTACAAATTTTCTATTATTCTTATTTCCGCGGAAATATATGCAACTATTTCATTTGTAAATACTACAAAGTTTTATTAAACTATCAAATGCAACTCTGCTTAAAGTACTCTTAGGTACCAAAAATGCAACTCTAGACCTGAAATTTGCATCAGGTGAGCGAGGCTGTTTGTAATTTAGACATTTATCGCTTAGTTGACACACTGGTACTGTACACAATGTCCGATATTTGTGGTTACATTGCTATAACTACCTTCTAAATCTAACTGTTAGTCCTATAAATACCTTAAAGCTAACGTACCACATCAATATTGTTGCTGTAGCTGTCGATGCTGCTGTATGAGTCATTAATTGTCAGCCGCACTTGCCAGCTTAGAATCTGTTTATCCAATTCCAATTTCACAACGGCCCATCATTGAAATGCCTTGTTCTTGGAACTATGATACTGATTTCATCGCAGATGAATGGATGCAGCCGAATAAATAAATAATAATTTTTTTATTCTTATATCGTAACTTTAACTTGCCGTATGAAGTAAACAATTAACTTCAGCTTGATGGGATCGAAATTGTTTACTTTGGCGAAATGGTATAGAGAATTCGTTCGGCATTCTCTACCACCCAAGATGTTTAAGCCGCCTCCTTCAGTATTTAGACGGCGGCGAAATCCTTGTGCGCAGCCGTGCACGGCGAGTGGAAAGGCGCCAACGCGCATACGCTACCATCGTCATCAAGAATATATGGCAAACATCAGTCTTGAACTAACAACCGGCAACGGCGGACGCGATCCTTTTGGATATCAATATTTTATTATACTTTTTGTAAAAAGTGAACTTTTAAAATCAAAGT
This sequence comes from Eurosta solidaginis, assembly GCF_040869045.1. NCBI lineage: Eukaryota > Metazoa > Arthropoda > Insecta > Diptera > Tephritidae > Eurosta > Eurosta solidaginis. The sequence continues at coordinate 105,518,742 of NC_090323.1, read as the reverse complement.
TGAAGTTTTAACAAAATTAAGAAATATCAATTGAAGTTAATTTCTATCTTGTGTTTAAAACACGATAACTTGAGTAAATTTTGAGGTATCTTGATGAAATTTGGTATGTAGGTTCTTGGGCGCTCGTCTCAGATCGCTATTTAAAACGGACGAAATTGGACTACAACCACGCTCACTTTTTCGATATCGAAAATTTCGAAAAACCGAAAAAGTGCGATAATTCATTACCGAAAACGGATATAGCGATGAAACTTAGTAGGTGCGTTGACCTTATGAAGAAAAATAGAAAATTTGTAAAATTTTGGACAACGGGCGTGGCACCGCCCACTTTTAAAAGAAGGTAATTTAAAAGTTTTGCAAGCTGTAATTTGGCAGTCGTTGAAGGTATCATGATGAAATTTGGCAGGTACGTTTCTCCTATTACTATATGTGTGCCAAATTAAAATTAGCAAAATCGGGTGACGAACACGCCCACTTTAAAAAAACAAAAAAAATTTTTTAAGTCAAATTTAATATCTTTACAGTATATAAGTAAATTATGTCAACATTCAACTCCAGCAATGATATGGTGCAACAAATAACAAAAATAAAAGAAAATTTCAAAATGGGCGTGGCTCCGCCCTTTTTCATTTAATTCGTCTAGAATACTTTTAGGCCATAAGTCGAACAAAAATTTTCCAATCCTTGTGAAATTTGGTAGGTGTCTAGACTCTATGACGATAACTGTTTTCTGTGAAAAAGGGCAAAATCGGTTGAAACCATGCCCAGTTTCTATACACAGTCGACCGTCTGTCCTTCCGCTGGCCGTTAACACGATAACTTAAGCAAAAATCGATATATCTTTACTAAACTTAGTTCGCGTACTTATCTGAACTCACTTTATCTTGGTATAAAAAATGGCCGAAATCCGATAATGACCACGCCCACTTTTCGATATAAAAAATTACGAAAATTAAAAAAATGCCATAATTCTGTACCAAATATGAAAAAAGAGATGAAACATGGTAATTGCATTGGTTTATTGACGCAAAATATAACTTTAGAAAAAACTTTGAAAAATGGGTGTGCACCTACCGTATTAAGTAGAAGAAAATGAATAAGTTCTGCAGGGCGAAATCAGAAGCCCTTGGAATCTTGGCAGGAATACTGTTCGTGGTATGACATAAAAAAAAAAAAAAATAAATGTAAGGCGCGATAACCTCCGAAGAGATCTAAGGCCGAGCTTCTCTTCCAATTTGCGTCGTGCTCCTCTTGATTTTTCCCTACAAATTGGCCGGACGGGACCTACATATTTTATGCCGACTCCGAACGGCATCTGCAAGGCAGATGAGTTTTCACTGAGAGCTTTTCATGGCAGAAATACAATCGGAGCGCTTGCCAGACACTGCCGAGGGGCGACCCCGCTTAGAAAAATTTTCTTCTAATTGAAAAATCGTATTTCTAAAATTTTGATGTTGCTTTGCCCGGGAGTTGAACCCAGGGCATACGGTGTGATAGGCGGAGTACGCTACCATCACACCACGGTGGCCACCGATTTCCTCTTATTTTGTCTCCAAAGCTCTCAGCTGAGTATACAATGTTCGGTTACACCCGAACTTAGCATTCCTTGCTTGTTTTTTTTATTAATATGTTTTGAAGTATAATATATATATTAGGCCGGGTCGATTTGTGGGGAGACAAAAAAATCGCCCATTGCTCTGTGAAAATCATATTCTAGGGATCAAAATAAGAAATTTTGCCGAAGGAACCATACCTCTAAAACGAATTCTGATGTCCCCCAATTTGGGTCGAACTTTTGGGTAGGGGCAAATTTTTAAAAATCCCACTTTGACCCATTTAGAGTGCTCCAATCGAGTCCAAATGTTTGACCGACCCTCACTAACTTTGGAGGACCGACCCACCGATGCCATTGGTACACCCCCTGAAACCCCCTGGGGGTTCACCATACAAACATTTCAAAAAATCGCCGGTTTTGCACTTTACATGAAAAAATCAGCTAAATGGCTATGTCGTAATAAGGCCAATTGACCTTATGGCCGTTGACCTTATGTCACCACACCATCACATTAATGCATTGTCATCGGTCCTTGATACGTATGCAAAGTTTCAAATTAATCAGACTTCTAGAACCCGGTGAAAATTAAGCTCAAAGATTCCGTTACATACAGGCCAAGCTAATAAAAGCGTGCTAACAATGAATTTAACTTAGTAATAGAAAAGAAATTTAAAAAAATTATTAGAAGTTAGCGTTTTTACAACCCTTTTAAAACCAAGACATCGCTGTGATGCATTTGCATGTCGTAAACATAGTTGTCTGAGTTTTTTATTCAACCGTTTTAAAAAATGAAGGTATCACTGTGACACAATTGCAGATCGTAAAATTGCTTGTGTTGTTTTTTTAAGCCACCACAAGACACAGCAGGTAGAATTGAAATTATCATTTCATTCTTATTACCTCGTATCGTAGACCATATATAACGCAACAGTTTTTGTGAATGCATTAAGTCGTTGTGAAGAACTGAAAGTGTGAAGTGCTACTTTCAGATAAAAAAATATTTCAAAAAAAATAATAGGTGAAGTGACCTTTCCAAATCAAAAAGTTTACAATGAATCCACCATCCTCTACACTGCAAGACGAAGCAACTACATCAACAACTATCGAAAACCCAATGAGTCATATACCCAAGCATAATGTTCCAGTCTTACGTAACCAATCAATTCAGAATTGGGTTCTCTCAAAATAACAGGATGAGGTTCTTTTACCATCTTAGTATGATACTTCTCATCAATTTTATCTATCGTTTCTTCTCTTGATTTGCTCTTGATACTTGTCAGTCAATTTATTCAATTTATTAAATACACTTTTTTTCAGCATTATTTCCATACCAAGTTTTTCCCAAATTCCAATCAACTTATCTTGTACTTGAATAGTGAATGATTTATGGGAAAACTTTTTTTGTTCTGTTTTAGCACGTTCGCTTAAGTAAAAATAATATCTCACGATATTCAGATGGGTTGGTAAATTAAGATCAGTTAAATCAGTAGGCACACCAAAAACAGTAACATCATGCTTGGGTATATGACTCATTGGGTTTTCGATGGTTGTTGTGTAGTCTATAACTCACTTAAATAAATTTTTTCATTTACATATCTTCTGACTAAATAAATTTCTTAAGAGAAAAAATTGATATTATTATAAATAAATAATAAATATTATTATAAATAAATAAATAAAAATAAAGAAAAAACATAGCCATTTAGCTGATTTTTTCATGTAAAGTGCAAAACCGGCGATTTTTTGAAATGTTTGTATGGTGAACCTCCAGGGCGGTTCCAGGGGGTGTGCCACTGGCATCGGTGGGTCGGGCCTCCAAATTTAGTGGGGGTCGGTCATACATTTGGACTCGATTGGAGCACTGTAAATGGGTCAAAGTGGGATTTTTCAAAATTTGCCCCTACCCATAAGTTCGACCCAAATTGGGGGACACCATAATTCGTTTTAGAGGTATAGTTCCTTCGGCAAAGTTTCTTATTTTGATCCCTAGAATATGATTTTCACAGAGCAATGCGCGATTTTTTTGCCTCCCCACAAATCGACTCGGCCTAATATATATATGTATATAAATATCCAGATATATATATATCCAGATATATATGAATATTGCGGAAATTTTCTTACCGATCATTTACCTGCAAACGTTTTGCAGCCAAAAATTGGTAGAAAATATGCCGCTATACCAATAGGCAAAATCCGCCAAGTATATATATATATGTACAAATTTTCAGTGGTATTCAACCAACAAAAAGTGCAGTTTACTTGCCTACTCAAACCCACTGTGCAAGAACAACATCAGCAAAATTTCTTCTACGGCTGAATTTTCCCCGTTGTTCGCACAGATCGTTGAATTTGGCGATACAGTTCAACTTCTTCCAAGGAATTTTTCTTACTTTGCAGTATAGAAAAAGTAATAATATTCATATGTACATACTTACATACACGTACAAATAATTTTTTTTGAAGTTGCTTTTCCAGCATTCCTATTTCTCCACTCTGAGAACATCATACGTGTTTACTCACACGGTCAAGTCGCTCTTCAAGCGACACTCCCAAGCACGTATAGCAAGCGTAGGCAAATTTGTAAATGCAAGTGTATTGGTAAGTGAGAGCGCATTGATCGCGCGAACCAACTGGTTTTCATGTCAGTCACTTGTTAGACAGCAACTAACAAAGGCTTCTATTTTTTTTGATGCGCAATATGCAAAGCGAACAATTTTCTATGCTAACCCAAACAATTATTCGTACATCCATGCATACGATAGCCACACACGATGTTGCTACGCCACTTGTTCAGCGACGACTAAATGCCGTGACACAATGACATTTTTCATATAGAGGCGTTTAACACAAGCTTATGCATTCTAATAATATCGCCCCAATCAACCACGATGTTGCGTTTGTAAATATGAAGGAGCTTCAGACTTGGCAATTGAAGTTTATTACGCATTGCCCATTCACATACAAAATTTCGCAAAGCACTGTTATAAACATTCTCCGCATGCAACAAAAATACTTGCTAACATATTTTGTGTCGTAAACGATTGTTACATTGCAGTTTTTATTTGCGAAACATGTTAGAAAATTTAACCACCAGTGGGAAAAATAATTTCACTTGCAAAGTGTGCCAACACCCTTAGCCAAAGCAAATGTAAAATTCTTCTTCTTATGGTTTGCTTGGAACAAAATTTTGGAGATGGCTTCTTTTCAATATCAGATGGCGTCAGTGTCGCTCATTCTACCGCTCTCCATAAAATACGTGCAATCTACTTATAATGCATACGCTTGTGTTAAACTCATCTATATGAAAAACTGCTTATGTGACGAAGCTATAAATCATTTGGTAAGCAAAGAGCGCAACCTGTCTGTGTGAAGAGCGTAACCTGTTTATCGGATCAATTGATCTATGAGACGCCGATGTCTGACGTATAGCTACATTAGCAAAGAGAGTGGCTACTGTCAATCAGATTTCTTAACCTCTCTCACCTTAGCAATTTTTTCATCTTTCTTTGCTGTTCAAAAAGAAACGCGACATTAAAGCGGCGAAGAAGCAAATCAAAACAAACTCTGTTTATAAACAATAATAGAGCAGCTTCTTTGATTCACGTGCATACGTTCGCACAAACAAACATATATACATACGTTTGTATATTGCGCATGTACATTAGTACGTATTCTAGCGTACAAAACTAAGTTTGAGATATTTTCGTCCCTATAGGAACTTTAAAAAAATATATTCATACAAACTTCAAGTACATATTATTATTTTCTATTATATACATACATACATATACACCAGTAATTTACAAATAAACGTTTATTTCCACACGTATATATAAGTGAAAAGTGTTTGTGATTTTTTTAAATTTATTTGTTTTGTTTTTACAAAACATTATTCATACAATTAAATTCCGCATTTCGCGAATTTAAATCCTTTAAGGAACGTTCTGTTGTTCGTGCTTGACTCTATTTTTCAAAAAAAAAAAAAAAAAAACACAAATACAAACACCGCCACCACTTTAAATTCCCTATAAATTTCTATGGCACGAAATCGAAACTTACGAACGTTCCCTGAGCGTACAAATGATTTATTCGTTTTTTTTTGGTGAAAACCCAAAAGTTTGCTAAAATGCCTCTCAGTCCCCCAAAAACATCCGAAACCGGGACAAAACCAAAAGATGGCCAAAAAAGAAGAAACGGCAAAGGAAAGGGCTACATTAGCAAAGAGAGTGGCTACTCTCAATCAGATTTCTCAACCTCTCTCACCTTAGCAATTTTTTCATCTTTCTTTGCTGTTCAAAAAGAAACGCGACATTAAAGCGGCGAAGAAGCAAATCAAAACAAACTCTGTTTATAAACAAAAATAGAGCAGCTTCTTTGATTCACGTGCATACGTTCGCACAAACAAACATACATATGTATATACATACGTTTGTATATTGCGCATGTACATTAGTACGTATTCTAGCGTACAAAACTAAGTTTGAGATATTTTCTTCCCTATAGGAACTTTAAAAAAATATATTCATACAAACTTCAAGTACATATTATTATTTTCTATTGTATACATACATACATATACACCAGTAATTTACAAATAAACGCTTATTTCCCCACGTATATACAAGTGAAAAGTGTTTGTGATTTTTTTAAATTTATTTGTTTTGTTTTTACAAAACATTATTCATACAATTAAATTCCGCATTTCGCGAATTTAAATCCTTTAAGGAACGTTCTGTTGTTCGTGCTTGACTCTATTTTTCAAAAAAAAAAAACACAAATTCAAACACCGCCACCACTTTAAATTCCCTATAAATTTCTATGGCACGAAATCGAAACTTGCGAACGTTCCCTGAGCGTACAAATGATTTATTCGTTTTTTTTTGGTGAAAACCCAAAAGTTTGCTAAAATGCCTCTCAGTCCCCCAAAAACATCCGAAACCGGGACAAAACCAAAAGATGGCAAAAAAGAAGAAACGGCAAAGGAAAGGACAACCTTCACCCGCCCAAAATCCAAATCAGTTGACCCATCCGCGCAAAATTTCATCGCGGAAAGTGACAGTCTCATGAGATAATGTGCAAAATTTAACGAGGCACCGATTCAAGACCACACTGAGTCATATCTCACGATCAAAGACAAATCACTAAAATATCATTGGGCAAGGCCTCAATATGTTTACGATCTGGTATTTTCCAAACCAGACGAAAGTTTCCCTGAAGGCTCCAAGAGTTCAGTACAAGGCAAACAATGCGCTTGCCTTGATACGTATGAAATGACCAAAGCAAAGATTGCCGATCAACTTTCGTTGATCAAAATGATGGCAACACCGAGTCCACCACCCCGCGTGGAACAACCCTCGGCTGAGGCAAATATTAACCTCAAAGTCTCAGCATGCGACACGGAGACCTTTTATGGTGGCTACGAAGAATGGCCCGCTTTTCGTGATATGTTCATGGCGGTGTATATTAACCACCCAAGGTTCTCCCGTGGTCAGATATTGTACCATCTCCGGTACAAAACGCAAGGCAAAGCCGGCTCCATCGTTAAGCAATATCCGTTGAGCGATGATAACTTTAACCTTGCCTGGGAAGCTTTACGGTCACGATACGAACACAAACGCATCCTGGTTGACAACCAGACAAAGTCCTTACTGACTCTTGCCACTATTCCATCCGAAAACGGTGAGCAACTTCAGAGATTGCAAAATACAATCAACTACTGCCTATCAGTCCTTCACTCTCAAGGAGTTACGACAGACAGTTGGGATCCGATTCTGGTGTACATTTATTCATCAAAGCTCCCCGAAACAACCCTGTCAGTTTGGGAACAATCTCTCTCTTCTCGAAGAGATTTACCCTCATGGTCACAAATGAACGACTTTCTCACCTAGAGATATGAAGTCGTTGAAAGGGTCAATAGGCTTCAACCAACCAAACACAAACCAGTCGCTCATCAAAATTCTGTGCAAAACAGGTGCTTCAACAGGACGCAAACCCTTGTGGCAGAATCTAAAAAGGAAACTTGCCAATGTTGCAACTCCCCGCACTTTATTAGATTCTGACCACAATTCAAGCGAATGTCTGTGCAAAAGTGGACACAGTTCCTAAAGCAAACTAAGCTGTGTACAAACTGCTTCAGCAGCACTCATATCATCAATGAGTGCACGAGCAAGTGGTCATGTTCGACATGTCATCACGCTGTTGCAACAAACTCCACGTTCTACCCCGCGAACGAATGCACCAAACGTGCAGCACACAACTGCTGAGTCAACGTCTCCCGTTCGACAAACGCAGAATAGCTCCGATTCTAGCGAGCTACCGTATTGTTCAAAACACGCACCGGTTCAATCATTGTATGCAGCCAATGATAACCAAATTCTCCTTCTTACGTCGCAGTCGAAAACGAAGGGGAATTATTTCAACTGAGGGCCCTTATCGATCAGGGATCGGAAAGAACTTTCATTTCCTCGAAACTTCAACAACGGTTGAAACTACAATTCGAACATTCAAAGTTCGAAATATCTGGCATGGGGCAAGTCGTACAAAAGTCCTCCAATCTTTGTCCTATGACACTGGCTGCATCCAAGGCCATGAAAAAGATAAGGGCTCATGCCATTGTGTTGTCGCAACTCACGAAGAATCTGCCAACATCCACCATCAGTCGAAAAATCTGGGAGCAGTTCAAACTCCTTGAGCACTCAGTTCTTAACTGAGAATATTTTGGGAAGAGGAGGAAATTCCACAAACTCAACTCCACAGATATCCCCCGAGGATCAAGCGTGTCAGCAGATAAACGCAACAACCACGACGTGTGCACCAAACGGTCGATACATTGTGCGACTTCCATTCAAGGACGAGTTTCCTGAAAAACTCTCTCTCGGCAAATCCCGCCCGGCTGCCCTACAGCAGTTTTTCAGTATGGTGCGAGTGCTTCAGAAAAAGGGGGAGTTAGGTACAATGTACAGCAATGTGTTGCAAGAATAAATCGACCTTGATCGCATGGAATCTACCAACCCATGCGAAATAACTTCCAATGGCAAGGTCTTCTCATTTTACTTACCACATCATGCGGTAGTCAAACCAGATAAGGTCACCACCAAAGTTCGTGTGGTTTTCAACGCCTCAAACAAATCTGGGTCAGGCAAATCCCTGAATGACGTTTTATACACTAGTCCAACTCTCCAACCAGATCTCATGCTGCTAATTCTACAGGGCGCATGCATCGGTATGTGTTCAATGGAGACATTGAAAAAATATAACGTCAGATCCCCATACACGAGGACGAAAAAGATTTTCAGCGAATCCTATTTCGCAAATCGGCCAAATCCAATGTTAGCGATTTCAGTCTAAAAACAGTTACATTCGGCGCCAATTATGCACCATATCTCGCTATTCGTACATTGCGTCAACTATCCGATGACACGAAAGCGACATTTCCGATGCTGCAACAATTCTCAAGACGCAACGTATGTCGACGACATCCTATCAGGAAGTCATACCATCGATAACGCCACTGAATCACTCGTTCAAGTGATAAAAGCCTTTAAATCAACTGGTTGCATATTAAGGAAATTAACGGCTAAAATTGGCGGCCGCCGTGGTGTGATGGTAGCGTGCTCCGCCTACCACACCGAAGATCCTGTGTAGTGTGTTGTAAATAAAGTTAAACGAACATATAAGTTGAGTAGCACTTATGTTCAGCGCAGACGTCAGATTGATTATTTATTAAAAAATGCTTTCGCTTTTATAGGAATTTTACTTACAATACTATTACAATATTTTTGTACAAAACTTACACACTAAAAATAACTACATTCTATTTCTATATACCTATTCAGTAGAATATTCTTATTACCTAACTATGTAATAATGTTTGGTCAGTCGCACCGACAAACCGACGCTGTCGATCAGTCATGCTGATCAACACGTGAGCTATTTAGAGTGACGCTTATGGGTTAAGCAACTGTTAACGGATACCGCTCCCCGCTGGGTTCAATATAACTTATCTATGCCGCTATGAGTAATTTGTGTGTGGTCGAAAGTGAAATTCATTTGCTTGTGCCTTCCAAGCTAGACCTATTCTGGCATGTACGTAAATACAAATATCTTGTATTGTGGTAATGCCACGCCATCCAACTTTAAGGAGGATCACATACACTTGAGAAAAATTGTATGTGATTCTTAAAGTGACTTAATGACCCATTTAAAGTTTACAAAATTTTAATTGCTTTTTAGTTTGCTATTGTAACTTATTGTCTTGCGGTAATTTCATATTGAGCGTGAAGAGTTTGTTTACTTATTTTTATATCTGTTTACATTTGCTTGCCATGTGTGATTTTTTGTGCTGACAAATTTTTTTTGTTCTTTGTTTGTACATTTTTTTTATACTCAGCTCAGCAGAGCTCACAGAGTATATTAACTTTGTTTGCATAACGGTAATCCGCAAACTAGTCGATATAGATATAGACGTCTATATATCAAAATGATCTGGGCGAAAAAAGAAATTCATTTAGCTATGTCTGTCCGTTCGTCCGTAAACACGATAACTTGAGTAAATTTTGAGGTATCTTGATGAAATTTGGTATGTAGGTTCCTGGGCGCTCATCTCAGATCGCTATTTAAAATGAACGAAATCGGACTATAACCACGCCCACTTTTTCGATATCGAAAATTTCTAAAAACCGAAAAAGTGCGATAATTCATTACCAAAGACGGATAAAGCGATGAAGCTCGGTAGATGCATTGACCTTATGACGCAAAATAGAAAATTTGTAAAATTTTGGACAATGGGCGTGGCACCGCCCACTTTTAAAAGAAGGTAATTTAAAAGTTTTGCAAGCTGTAATTTGGCAGTCGTTGAAGATATCATGATGAAATTTGGCAGGCACGTTACTCCTATTACTATATGTGTGCTAAATAAAAATTTGCAAAATCGGATGACGAACACGTCCACTGTAAAAAAAAACATTTTTTCAAAGTCAAATTTTAACAAAAAATTTAATATCTTTACAGAATATAAGTAAATTATGTCAACATTCTACTCCAGTAATGATATGGTGCAACAAAATACAAAAATAAAAGAAAATTTTAAAATGGGCGTGGCTCCGCCCTTTTTCATTTAATTCGTCTAGAATACTTTTAAGGCCATAAGTCCAACAAAAATTTACCAATCCTAGTGAAATTTGGTAGGTGCATAGACGATAGCTGTTTTCTGTGAAAATGGATGAAATCGGTTGAAGCCACGCCCAGTTTTTATGCACAGTCGACCGTCTGTCCTTCCGCTCGGCCGTTAACACGATAACTTGAGCAAAAATCGATATATCTTTACTAAACTTAGTTCACGTACTTATCTGAACTCACTTTATCTTGGTATAAAAAATGGTCGAAATCCGACCACGCCCACTTTTTCGATATCCAAAATTACGAAAAATGAAAAAAATGCCATAATTCTGTACCAAATATGAAATAAAATAATAAAAAAAAAAATTTTAAGTTAAACGGTTTTATTGAAAACAATACTTACATGAAATAATAATAATACGAAAAGCCAGAAAATAATTAGGTAGGTCCTAGGTACTAGTCATCACACTCCTTATCAATCTAGGGCGTTGATCAGACAATTAAATAAAAGCGTTGGACGCGTCATATTTCTATTGATAGTCATAAGTAAAACCAACTGAACCTTAATCAGGTTATGCTACGCCTCACATTTTTAGAAATTTCACGCACCCAACGCTTTTATTTAATTGTCTGATCGACGCCCTAGATTGATAAGGAGTGTGATGACTAGTACCTAGGACCTACCTAATTATTTTCTAGCTTTTCGTATTATTATTATTTCATGTAAGTATTGTTTTCAATAAAACCGTTTAACTTAAAATTTTTTTTTTTATTATTTTATTTTCAAGTTTTTAGTCTTTATTTAATTGCCTGTTATTTCTCATTCTATTTAGTTCATTTAGTGACTCATTATTACAAGGACTCTTTCCTGACATTTTGTTACAACCTAAGTCCTCAATACATAATCCTTCCAAAGACTTTACTCGACTGCGCCACGTATGCTTGTCCCTCCTCCAACTCCAAAATATTTTGATGTCACTTCTACTGGACTGTATGCAATATTTGTTCCAAATATGAGCCAAATCGGGCATCATAGGTCGCTTTCTATTCATGTATGTATTATGTGTTCCAAATATAGACCAAATCAAATCGGACCACAAATACAATTTTTATGAATATCTCGATCCATGCGCCACCTAGCGGCGATTTTTTTTCACAGGTCGATTTCTATTCTTGCATGTATTATGTGTTCCAAATATGAGCCAAATCGGACCACAAATACGATTTTTGTGAATATCTCGATCCATGCGCCACCTAGTGGCGCTTTTTTTCACAGGTCGATTTCTATTCTTGCATGTATTATGTGTTCCAAATATGAGCCAAATCGGAACACAAATGCGAATTTTGTGAATATCTCGATCCATGCGCCACCTAGCGGCGATTTTTTTTCACATGTCGATTTCTATTCTTGCATGTATTATGTGTTCCAAATATGAGCCAAATCGGAACACAAATGCGAATTTTGCGAATATCTCGATCCATGCGCCACCTAGCGGCAATTTTTTTCACAGGTCGATTTCTATTCTTGCATGTATTATGTGTTCCAAATATGATCCAAATCGGACCACAAATGCGAATTTTGCGAATATCTCGATCCTTGCGCCACCTAGCGGCGATTTTTTTTCTTATTATTGCATTGTCATCGGGTTCTGAACTATATTCCAAGTTTCAAGCTTGTAGCTTATCGGGAAGTTACTTAAATTTCAATTACAAGATTCGTTCACAACGGCCGGCCTGTCAACTCAAGCTAAATAAAATCGTTTAAAAAGAGATGAAACATGATAATTGCATTGGTTTATTGACGCAAAATATAACTTTAGAAAAAACTTTGGAAAATGGGTGTGCACCTACCATATTAAGTAGAAGCAAGTGAAAAAGTTCTGCAGGGCGAAATCAAAAGCCCTTGGAATCTTGGCAGGAATACTGTTCGTGGTGTGACATATATTAATAAATTAGCGGTACCCGACAGATGATGTTCTGGGTCACCCTGGTCCACATTTTGGTCGATATCTCGAAAACGCCTTCACATATATAACCAAGGGCCACTCCCTTTAAAACCCTTATTAATACCTTCAATTTGATACCCATATCGTACAACTCACATTTTAGAGTCACCTCTGGTCCACCTTTATGGCGATATCCTGAAATTACGTCCACCTATAGAACTATGGCGCACTCCCTTTTAAAATACTCTTTAATACCTTCCATTTGAAACCCATGTCATACAAACACATTCCAGGGTTACCCTAGGTTCATTTTGCTAAATAGTGATTTCCCCTTATTTTGTCTCCAAAGCTCTCAGCTGAGTATGCAATGTTCGGTTACACCCGAACTTAGCATTCCTTGCTTGTTTTTTTTTTAATATGTTTTGAAGTATAATATATATATATTAGGCCGGGTCGATTTGTGGGGAGACAAAAAAATCACCCATTGCTCTGTGAAAATCATATTCTAGGGATCAAAATAAGAAATTTTGCCGAAGGAACCATACCTCTAAAACGAATTCTGGTGTCCCCCAATTTGGGTCGAACTTTTGGGTAGGGGCAAATTTTGAAAAATCTCACTTTGACCCATTTAGAGTGCTCCAATCGAGTCCAAATGTATGACCGACCCCCACTAACTTTGGAGTCCCGACCCACCGATGCCAGTGGCACACCCCCTGGAACCCCCTGGGGATTCACCATACAAACATTTCAAAAAATCGCCGGTTTTGCACTTTACATGAAAAAATCAGCTAAATGGCTATGTGGTATGGCCGTTGACCTTATGTCACCACACTATCACATTAATGCATTGTCATCGGTCCTTGATACGTATGCAAAGTTTCGAATTAATCAGACTTCTAGAAACCGGTGAAAATTAAGCTCAAAGATTCCGTTACATACAGGCCAAGCTAATAAAAGCGTGCTAAAAATGAATTTAACTTAGTAATAGAAAAGAAATTAAAACAAATTATTAGAAATTAGCGTTTTTACAACCCTTTTAAAACCAAGGCATCACTGTGATGCATTTGCATGTCGTAAACATGGTTTGTGAGCTTTTTATTCAACCGTTTTAAAAAATGAAGGTATCACTGTGACGTGTGTGGTCGAAAGTGAAATTCATTTGCTTGTGCCTTCCAAGCTAGACCTATTCTTGCATGTACGTAAATACAAATATCTTGTATTGTTGTAATGCCACGCCATCCACCTTTAAGGAGGATCACATACACTTGAGAAAAATTTTATGTGATTCTTAAAGTGACTTAATGACCCATTTAAAGTTTACAAAATTTTAATTGCCTTTTAATTTGCTATTTAACTTATTGTCTTGCGGTAATTTCATACTGAGCGTGAAGAGTTTGTTTACTTATTTTTATATCTGTTTACATTTGCTTGATTTTTTGTGCTGACACATTTTTTTTGTTCTTTATTTGTACATTTTTTTTATACTCAGCTCAGCAGAGCTCACAGAGTATATTAACTTTGTTCGCATAACGGTAATCCATAAACTAGTCGATATAGATATAGACTTCTATATATCAAAATGATCTGGGCGAAAAAGGAAATTCATTTAGCTATGTCTGTCCGTCCGTCCGTAAACACGATAACTTGAGTAAATTTTGAGGTATCTTGATGAAAAACTTTGGAAAATGGGTGTGCACCTACCATATTAAGTAGAAGCAAGTGAAAAAGTTCTGCAGGGCGAAATCAAAAGCCCTTGGAATCTTGGCAGGAATACTGTTCGTGGTGTGACATATATTAATAAATTAGCGGTACCCGACAGATGATGTTCTGGGTCACCCTGGTCCACATTTTGGTCGATATCTCGAAAACGCCTTCACATATATAACCAAGGGCCACTCCCTTTAAAACCCTTATTAATACCTTCAATTTGATACCCATATCGTACAACTCACATTTTAGAGTCACCTCTGGTCCACCTTTATGGCGATATCCTGAAATTACGTCCACCTATAGAACTATGGCGCACTCCCTTTTAAAATACTCTTTAATACCTTCCATTTGAAACCCATGTCATACAAACACATTCCAGGGTTACCCTAGGTTCATTTTGCTAAATGGTGATTTCCCCTTATTTTGTCTCCAAAGCTCTCAGCTGAGTATGCAATGTTCGGTTACACCCGAACTTAGCATTCCTTGCTTGTTTTTTTTTTTAATATGTTTTGAAGTATAATATATATATTAGGCCGGGTCGATTTGTGGGGAGACAATAAAATCGCCCATTGCTCTGTGAAAATCATATTCTAGGGATCAAAATAAGAAATTTTGCCGAAGGAACCATACCTCTAAAACGAATTCTGGTGTCCCCCAATTTGGGTCGAACTTTTGGGTAGGGGCAAATTTTGAAAAATCTCACTTTGACCCATTTAGAGTGCTCCAATCGAGTCCAAATGTATGACCGACCCCCACTAACTTTGGAGGCCCGACCCACCGATGCCAGTGGGACACCACCTGGAACCCCCTGGGGGTTCACCATACAAACATTTCAAAAAATCGCCGGTTTTGCACTTTACATGAAAAAATCAGCTAAATGGCTATGTGGTATGGCCGTTGACCTTATGTCACCACACTATCACATTAATGCATTGTCATCGGTCCTTGATACGTATGCAAAGTTTCGAATTAATCAGACTTCTAGAAACCGGTGAAAATTAAGCTCAAAAATTCCGTTACATACAGGCCAAGCTAATAAAAGCGTGCTAAAAATGAATTTAACTTAGTAATAGAAAAGAAATTAAAACAAAATATTAGAAATTAGCGTTTTTACAACCCTTTTAAAACCAAGACATCACTGTGATGCATTTGCATGTCGTAAACATGGTTTGTGAGCTTTTTATTCAACCGTTTTAAAAAATGAAGGTATCACTGTGACACAATTGCAGATCGTAAAATTGCTTGTGTCGTTTTTTTAAGCCACCACAAGACACAGCAGGTAGAATTGAAATTACCATTTCATTCTTATTACCTCGTCTCGTAGACCATATATAACGCAAAAGTTTTTGTGAATGCATTAAGTCGTTGTGAAGAACTCAAAGTGTGAAGTGCTACTTTCAGATAAAAAAATATTAAAAAAAAAAAATAATAGGTGAAGTGACCATTCCAATCAAAAAGTTTACAATGAATCCACCATCCTCTACACCGCAAGATGAAGCAACTAAATCAACAACTATCGAAAACCCAATGAGTCA
The DNA here is from genome assembly GCF_040869045.1 of Eurosta solidaginis. Lineage (NCBI taxonomy): Eukaryota > Metazoa > Arthropoda > Insecta > Diptera > Tephritidae > Eurosta > Eurosta solidaginis. Next base: position 105,502,876 of record NC_090323.1, on the reverse strand, counting down.
TATACCCAAGCATGATGTTCCAGTCTTACCTAACCAATCAATTCAGAATTGGGTTCTCTCAAAATAACAGGATGCGGTTCTTTTACCATCCTAGTATGATACCTCTCATCAATTTTATCTATCGTTTCTTCTCTTGATTTGCTCTTGATACTTGTCAAGCAATTTATTCAATTTATTAAATACACTTTTTTTCAGCATTATTTCCATACCAAGTTTTTCCCAAATTTCAATCAACTTATCTTGTACTTGAATAGTGAATGATTTATGGGAAAACTTTTTTGTTCTGTTTTAGCACGTTCGCTTAAGTAAAAATAATATCTCAAGATATCCAGATGGGTTGGTATATTAAGATCAGTTAAATCAGTAGACACACCAAAAACAGTAACATCATGCTTGGGTATATGACACATTGGGTTTTCGATAGTTGTTGATGTAGTTGATTCATCTTGCGGTGTAGAGGATTGTGGATTCATTGTAAACTTTTTGATTTGGAATGGTCACTTCACTTATTATTTTTTTTTGAAATATTTTTTATCTGAAATTAGCACTTCACACTTTGAGTGTCTTACAACGACTTAATGCATTCACAAAAACTGTTGCGTTATATATGGTCTACGAGACGAGGTAATAAGAATATTTCAATTAAAGTTTAACACTTTTGAGTTAAATAATAACATAGGTAAGTTTAATTTCAGTTTTTACTTTAGTTTAAATTACATTGTGTATTAAAGTAAAGTTCAGATTATTCACAGTAACATATGTAAGTAATTATATTAGTTATAAAAAAACACAGACACAGACAACCGGCGCGGTAGTGGAGCGTTGTACTTTTCGATGATAATGGTAGCGGATCTTGTAAAAAATAACTATTCAAATGTTCTGTTGGCTTTGCGGCGACGCGAAGGGGTTGCGCAAGTGGTCAACCAGTGCTGATATTATTGGCACGTATGCAAATGTTGCCAGATATTGATAGCAAAGCGCGACACAAAGATGTCGTCTACATATGACCATACAGTCGCTGCCGCTAATATTACCCTACATTAATGTGATGGTATGGTGACATAAGGTCAACGGCCATAAGGTCAATTGGCCTTGTCACCACTTTGAATGGCGATAAGTTTGATTGCAACTTTGCACACCTATCAAAGCTCGATGAGAATGCATTAATGTGATGGTGTGGTGACATAAGGTCAACTGCCATAAGGTCGATTGGCCTTATTAACACATAGCCATTTAGCTGATTTTTTCATGTAAAGTGCAAAACCGGCGATTTTTTGAAATTTTTGTATGTTGGACCCCTAGGGGGTTCCAGGGGGTGTGCCACTGGCATCGGTGGGTCGGGCCTCCAAAGTTAGTGGGGGTCGGTCATACATTTGGACTCGATTGGAGCACTCTAAATGTGTCAAAGTGGGATTTTTCAAAATTTGCCCCTACCCAAAAGTTCGATCCAAATTGGGGGACATCAGAATTCGTTTTAGAGGTATAGTTCCTTCGGCAAAGTTTCTTATTTTGATCCCTAGAATAGATTTTCACAGAGCAATAAGCGATTTTTAAATTGACCCGCCCTACTGTACAACCAACCGTTATCCAATCAAAGTTAATATACTCTGTGAGCTCTGCTCAACTGAGTATAAAAACAACTCACTGAAAGGAGATCCTACAAGTTTTAAAAGTTTTAGAAGTTAAAAACATTATCCTGCCACAAGGCAAAGGACATAAATTATGTCAACAGAATAAACTAGTTGTTATAAAGAAGCACATACAAAAGGACGAGACCAACGGGACATATGAAGTAAATACACCACATTGCACCCAATCGGACCATTAATGTATAAAATCAGAGTGGAATAAAACGCAAAAGGCAATTAACAACAGGCAGCATAAGAGATGAAAAAAAAAAAAAAAATTGGACTAACAGCACTATTAATACACGGCAAGGATTAGGTAAAGAAGTCAACTAAACATGCTCATTGGTAACCAATAATTCAAGTGGTATATAGAAGACAACACAAAGGAGAATTTAGAATGGCAATTAATAACGTTAAGTATGTTTAAAAATTTAGAATAAATTGAGCGGCCCTGTGAGGCTTCACCATTGGCAAAAATTCTATTTTTGCCTAGAATTTTTTTTATTACAATAGGAGATATTAGAAATAATGTAAGCAGAAGAAAAAATATATGTAAAAATTTAAAGAAAAGAAAATGAATTAATTAAACGTAAAATAAATAAAAATTCAATATTTAAATAAATTGGAATGTTTAGGACATTTCTTAGAATATTTATTTAACTTTCGACATATGTTAGTTTCAGTTATTCCTTAGTTATGAACGAAATAACAACAGAGGAGGAATTCCAAAGAATTTTTGTATTTTACAACAAATACAGCAGATAGGATTAAATTAAAAGAAAAAATCCAAGAATTAAGGAAAATAAACTAAAATAGAAAAAAATTGCCTTGGTGGACTAAAACAGCTCAAGGCATAATGATAGCAATAGCTGGATCTGGCTATGAATTTCGTAAGGAAAATAATGAGAAAAGTCCTGCAGATAAATTAATCAAATATGAACCAAAATTAAGTGTAGAAAATAAAGGAGAAAGCCCAGATAAATGGTTAACTATTTTTGCATGCGTAATTACATTCTTGATTGTCACACTTGCAATTTTAATAAAAAATTACATAAACAGTAAATTGAGACAATCAAATAATGTACAACAACGCATTTAAATAAAATGAGTAAATAGCAAGAAATTTACGACAAATTATCAGAAGAAAAAATTAAAGCGGAAAAAGCATACAAATGCATAAATAAAAATACCACGATAAAGCCAGAAACTATAGTTAAACATTTAAACACAATCGTAGAAGCCCTAAATAATATAGGACAGGTAATCAATAAGGTGAATAATATACTCACACCAAAATGAAGCTTACCAATTATTTTCACACGTACGTCACAAATTAGTATCCTCATTAGCAAGACACGGCATAGAAATACCCATACCAACTACGATAGAGGAAAATCTTCAAGTTGATTTTAGCTCAGTTCTAACCGAATCTTCACGAAACCGCACCCCTTCACCAGCATTGAGTCAAACTTCATCAGTGGAAGAACATAAACCACTACATGTCCCACTCATAAACGTCACAATGGCACAAACAGTAGTAGAATTTATCAAAACTGCCTCATCAGTGCCGCCAGAGTTTGATGGCAAGCCTCAAAATTTGCACAGTTTCTTAGATGCCCTTAATATTCTAGACCAAATCAAGGATAATCATGAAGATTTAGCTATAACCATGATAAAGACCAAGCTAAAAGGCACTGCAAAAAATTTTATTAGCAACGAAACTACTATAAAAAAATTAAAATTGAGAACGGCAATAAAAGGCGAATAGGTGGAGGTTTTGACAGCAAAGCTCCTTAATATCCAACAGCGCAGCAAAACTGCAAACCAGTACACTGCAGAAATAGAGAAAATTACAAAATCATTAGAAGGAGCTTATATCTCGGACGGACTTAACCCCGACTTAGCAACGAGATATTCGACACAAGCAGCAGTAAAGGCTATGTGTAAAAACTGCTCGAATGATAAAGTAAAAATGATAATGCAAGCAGGAACGTTCACAACAATGCACGATGCAATTTCGAAATTTACAAATAGCTGTACAGATATTATAGGCAGCTCAAATAACTTTTTAAACATTCGTCATCAAAATCAATACAGGAGTAATTTCCGTGGAAGTTACCAAAGTAACAACCATGGAGGTTACCGAGGTAGGAGATTTAGACCCCAGCCAAGATACAACAACAACTTTAGATTAAATAACAATAATAATAATTCCCAAGGAAGATCGCAAAACCAAAATAATAATAGACCCTACAATCAGACACGCAACCAGACACGTAATGTACGCAGTTGTAACCAGTAGGAAAACCAGGAAACTCCACTTCAAAATCAGTAGATAGAAAAATATGTGTACTAAATCTACACTTAAATAGCTATATATCTACAAAAACATCATTAAATAATTCAATTGCAAATTTTCTAGTAGACACAGGAGCTGATATCTCCATCATTAAAAAGAATCAAATAATTAATCATGCAAAAATAAATACAGAACAAATAACAGACTTAAAGGGCATTGGTAAGGGTATAACCAGTGCATTAGGCACAGTTAAAGCTGATTTAAAAGGTGATGACCTTATAATTTACCATAAATTTCACGTCGTAGAAGACGACTTTCCAATACCGTGCGATGGAATAATAGGTTTGGACTTTATAAAGAAATATAATTGTATTCTAGATTAGGGCAAAACCGAGAGTAAATTAATCCTAAGACCATATAATTTTCCCAAAACAATCACAATGTATCTAACAAATTACTTGTCTGCTAACACAATTGCGATCCCTGCCAGATCTGAAGTCATTAGACAAGTAACAGTAAATACTGATAGCAAAAACATCTTCATACCCCATAAACAATTATCTGAAGGCATTTTTGTAGCAAACGCAATCACAAATAAAGATCAAACTTTCGTTAGAATTATTAACACCACACATAAAAACACAACTATTCAAAATTACAAAATACATACTGAAAATTTAGATGACTACAATTTCATTAAAACAAACGCACACAATAAACAGAGTAATGACACAGAAAAATTAAAAAGATTAACTAAAAATTTCCCAAAATTTGTCAATTCAATATTAACTTCATTATGCACAGAATTCATAGACATATTTGTACTAGAAACAGAACCAATTTCCTCTAATAATTTTTACAAGTAAAAACTACACATGAAAGATGGCACACCAGTCTACATAAAAAACTATAGATTTCCCGAGATACAAAAAGGGGAAATAAGCAAACAGGTTAATAAATTGATCGAAGATGACATTATAGAACCCTCAATATCAGAGTGCAACAGTCCAATTTAATGGTACTAAAAAAATCACTACCAGAATACAGAAAAGAAATGGAGACTGGTAGTTGACTACAGACAAGTAAACAAAAAACTAGCAGCGGATAAATTTCCACTTCCAAGAATTGATGATATTTTAGACCAACTTGGAAGAGCAATATATTTTTCATGCCTAGACCTTATGTCAGGTTTTCATCAATTAGAATTACACCCAGATTCTAGAGATACAACCTCATTCACAGCAGAAAATTGTACATATAGATTCAAAAGACTACCCTATGGATTAAAAGTAGCACCAAACTCATTCCAAAGAATGATGACACTGGCATTTGCAGGCCTCAAACCATCCCAAGCATTTCTCTATATAGATGATTTAGTTGTACTAGGGTGTTCAGAAAAACACTTGTAGGAAGTACAACTTAAAAATACATCCAGATAAATGCCTATTTTTCAGTCAAGAGGTAACTTATTTAGGACATAAATGCACAAGCAACGGAATACTACCCGACCCAAGCAAATTTGAATCAGTTCAAAACTACCCAACACCAAAAACAGCAGATGAAGTTAAAAGATTCGTAGCGTTCTGCAATTATTACAGAAGATTTGTACCGAATTCCACAGAGTACTCAAGAAAATTAACTAGGCTTTGCAAAAAGAATGTTTCCTTCGACTGGACAGAAGAATGTCAAAAAGCTTTTGTCTACTTAAAGGAAGCATTAATCAGCCCAAAACTTTTGCAATACCCCGACTTCAATAAATAATTCTGCATAACAACAGACGCTAGTGGGTATGCTTGCAGAGCAGTCCTTAGCTAAGAACACGATGGCAAACAGTTACCAATTGCTTACGCTTCTAGATCATTCACAAAAGATGAAACAAACAAAGCTACATTAGAAAAAGAACTAGCAGCAATCCATTGGGCCATAACCTTCTTCAGACTATATGTTTATGGCAGGAAATTCCTAATTAAAACCGACCATCGCCCTTTAGCATACCTTTTCTCGATGAAGAGTCCTTCATCTAAGTTAACACGAATAAGACTCGATTTAGAAGAATATGATTTGGAAGTGGAGTACATTGCCGCTCGACACTTAAAATTCTGATGTGTAAAAACAAATGTCAATAACACTTGATGCAAAACATTATTCATAATCACAAGCAAATAACCATACAAATATATATATATATATATATATATTAGGGCGGGTCGATTTAAAAATCGCTCATTGCTCTGTGAAAATCGTAGCCTAGGGATCAAAATAAGAAACTTTGCCGAAGGAACTATACCTCTAAAACGAATTATGATGTCCCCCAATTTGGGTCGAACTTTTGGGTAGGGGCAAATTTTGAAAAATCCCACTTTGACCCATTTAGAGTGCTCCAATCGAGTCCGACCTATGTATGACCGACCTCCACTAACTTTGGAGGCCCGACCCACGGATGCCATTGGCGCACCCCCTGGAACCCCCTGGGGGTCCACCATACAAACATTTCAAAAAATCGCCGGTTTTGCACTTTACATGAAAAAATCAGCTAAATGGCTATGTGGTAATAAGGCCAATTGACCTTATGGCCGTTGACCTTATGTCACCACACCATCACATTAATGCATTGTCATCGAGCCTTGATAGGTGTGCAAAGTTGCAATCAAACTTATCGCCATTCAAAGTGGTGATAAGGCCAATTGACCTTATGGCCGTTGACCTTATGTCACCATACCATCACATTAATGCATTGTCATCGGTCCTTGATACGTATGCAAAGTTTCAAATTAATCAGACTTCTATAAACCAGTGAAAATTAAGCTCAAAGATTCCGTTACATACAGGCCAAGCTAATAAAAGCGTGCTAAAAATGAATTTAACTTAGTAATAGAAAAGAAATTTAAAAAAATTATTAGAAATTAGCGCTTTTACAACCCTTTTAAAACGAGGGCATCACTGTGATGCATTTGCATGTCGTAAACATAGTTGTGTGGGTTTTTTATTCAACCGTTTTAAAAAATGAAAGTATCACTGTGACACAATTGCAGATCGTAAAATTGCTTGTGTTGTTTTTTTCAAGCCACCACAAGACACCGCAGGTAGAATTGAAATTACCATTTCATTCTTATTACCTCGTCTCGTAGACCATATATAACGCAACAGTTTTTGTGAATGCATTAAGTCGTTGTGAAGAACTCAAAGTGTGAAGTGCTAATTTCAGATAAAAAAATATTTAAAAAAAATAATAAGTGAAGTGACCACTCCAAATCAAAAAGTTTACAATGAATCCATCATCCTCTACACCACAAGATGTAGTTCATCAACAACTATAGAAAACCAATGAGTCATATACCCAAGCATGATGTTACTGTTTTTGGTGTGTCTACTGATTTAACTGATCTTAATTTACCAACCTATCTGGATATCTTGAGATATTATTTTTACTTATCGAACGTGCTAAAACAGAACAAAAAAAGTTCTCCCATAAATCATTCACTATTCAAGTACAAGATAAGTTGATTGGAATTTTGGAAAAACTTGGTATGGAAATAATGCTGAAAAAAAGTGTATTTAATAAATTGAATAAATTGCTTGACAAGTATAAAGAGCAAATTAAGAGAAGAAACGATAGATAAAATTGATGAGAAGTATTATACTAGGATGGTAAAAGAACCTCATCCTGTATTTTTTGAGAGAACCCAATTCTGAACTGATTGGTCACGTAAGACTGGAACATCATGCTTGGGTATATGACTCATTGGGTTTTCGATAGTTGTCGATGTAGTTGCTTCATCTTGCGGTGTAGATGATTGTGGATTCATTGTAAACTTTTTGTTTTGTGGTCACTATAGTTTAGATAAAACTATTTATTTTCAATAATTTATTTAAACTTTATTTACTTCAAAAGATATATTTGATGACTGAAATATTTTCATTTTTTTGATAATAAAAAAATAACTAATATAATAAGAATAAATTTAAAATATAACAAGTATATTTGTTATAAGTAGATAACTCTACATATACTCCCCCTCCAGTGAAACGAAATTTTTTAAATGTTAATAATTTTGTGTTGATTGCGTAAAAAGTTTATGTTGGTATTGATGTAAGTACTCAATCTTTTGATGATTCGATGTACTTGATAGCTTATTTTATTTGTTATGTTTAGTTATTGTATTAATATTTTATGTATATTAATATTTGGTTGTGTTATTGTTATGTTGTTGAGGTTAAAAATAACTTAATAGCTGTTTGTTAAATATTGTCAATTATTATTATGTTTTTCATGAACCTAGAATGAGGTTGAATTATAGTAGATGGCTACTTTGTTTGCACAATTACTCAAAAATTAAAAACTTGTATTATGCAGAATGTATGTTCAATATATAATTGTACTCTGCATAATGTATGTCCAAGTTGTTGATAAGGAATGAAAAGTTGATTCCTTAATTCGTTTGAGGGTGATATGAAATTGTCATATGATTTTAATTTCAATATGAAAGAATTGATATATGTCAATAAAAATTATTTTAAGAAATCTTTTGTGATTTTTTAAAATAGATTATAGTAATTAGTTTGAGTTTAAAAATTTAAATTTATTTCTTTGCTCTTTTATTTTCATTTTTTTGAATCGAAAATGAGGTTTGTTAAATATGAATTTACTTGTATTGTGAAGTTTGTATGTCTGTTGCAAAATTTCTTAAATGTGTTAATGATATATATTTTTGATTACAAACTGGAGAAAGAGTGTACATAATTAATATAAATAATAAATTGACTATTGTTTTAAACCAATTAAAATACATTTTTAAGTAATGTAACATTAGTATTATAAATGGAATTATTTTGTTTAGATAAAATTTTTGTTTCATAATATAACAAAAGATTGAAGAAACAAACTTTTAAAAATAAAATATAAATATTAGTTGTCGAAAAATATAAAACTTTGAACAATATAGTTCACCAAATAGTCAGGTCATTCATTACACTGATACTATTAATTTTATGTGTTACATTTATTTTGATATTTTTTAAATTTTAATAAAGTTGAATTTTCAAAAACAAATTGCTGTATGTTATATGACTAGTTTAGTAGAATATTAGTGACAATTAAAAAATAAATGTGGTCGTAGACTAAAAGAAATGGTAAATTTGTAATGCCAAACATATATATATATATTTAATTTTTGATTTAAGTATCTATATGATTGATACGATTATCACTGGCTAATAGGATTTCAAGATTTTTTTTGTTTCATCGAGGCAGCTTTGTATGTGATCAAAACGATTATTGTATATTTTCAACTCCCGTAACATATTTAGACACCCAATTCTTTCGGCAGATCAGAAAGTTGATTGCATGACAAATTCAGCAAAGTAAGGAGTGTAAATAGAGACACAAATGCTGGTATTTTAGTTAGTTGATTCTTAGCAAACACCAAATCACTAGCACAGTCCTTTTGAATTTGAAGCGATTATTTTGCATATAAACTATTTTGTAAATAATAGTCTTTATTTTAGTCAAAATTCTTTTATATGTTTTTACAGTTAATTTAAGTCCAAATTCGTTCTACAAGTATGCACGTTCAAATAATTTTAGGTCCGTTGGTAGGATCGCCAATATAGTTTAGATAAAACTATTTATTTTCAATAATTTATTTAAACTTTATTTACTTCAAAAGATATATTTGATGACTGAAATATTTTCATTTTTTTGATAATAAAAAAATAACTAATATAATAAGAATAAATTTAAAATATAACAAGTATATTTGTTATAAGTAGATAACTCTACAGTCACTTCACTTATTATTTTTTTTGAAATATTTTTTTATCTGAAAGTAGCACTTCACACTTTGAGTTCTTCACAACGACTTAATGCATTCACAAAAACTGTTGCGTTATATATGGTCTACGAGACGAGGTAATAAGAATGAAATGGTAATTTCAATTCTACCTGCTGTGTCTTGTGGTGGCTTAAAAAAAACAACACAACCAATTTTACGATCTGCAATTGTGTCACAGTGATACCTTCATTTTTTAAAACGGTTGAATAAAAAACTCACACAACTATGTTTACGACATGCAAATGCATCACAGTGATGCCTTGGTTTTAAAAGGGTTGTAAAAACGCTAATTTCTAATAATTTTTTTAAATTTCTTTTCTATTACTAAGTTAAATTCATTTTTAGCACGCTTTTATTAGCTTGGCCTGTATGTAACGGAATCTTTGAGCTTAATTTTCACCGGTTTCTAGAAGTCTGATTAATTAGCAACTTTGCATACGTATCAAGGACCGATGACAAGGCATTAATGTGATGGTGTGGTGAAATAAGGTGAACGGCCATAAGGTCAATTGGCCTTATTACCACATAGCCATTTAGCTGATTTTTTCATGTAAAGTGCAAAACCGGCGATTTTTTGAAATGTTTGTATGGTGAACCCCCGGGGGGGTTCCAGGGGGTGTGCCACTGGCATCTGTGGATCGGGCCTCCAAAGTTAGTGGGGGTCGATCATACAGTTGGACTCGATTGGAGCACTCTAAGTGGGCCAAAGTGGGATTTTTCAAAATTTGCCCCTACCCAAAAGTTCGACCCAAATTGGGGGACATCAGAATTCGTTTTAGAGGTATGGTTCCTTCGGCAAAGTTTCTTATTTTGATCCCTAGAATATGATTTTCACAGAGCAATGGGCGATTTTTTTGCCTCCCCACAAATCGACCCGGCCTATTGTACAGGTATAAAGAAATCGAGATAGATTTGATTTGATTGAGCCATGTCCGTTCGTCCGTCCGTCCGTCTGTCCGTTAACACGATACCTTGAGTAAATTTCGAGGTATATTAATGAAATTTGGTATATAGGTTCCTGGGCACTCATCTCTATTTAAAATGAAGGATATCAGACTATAACCACGCCCACTTTTTCGATATCGAAAATTTCGAAAAACCGAAAAAGTGCGATAATTCATTACCAAAGACGGATAAAGCGATGAAACTTGGTAGGTGAGTTGAACTTATGACGCAGAATAGAAAATTAGTAAAATTTTGGACAATGGGCGTGGTACCGCCCACTTTTAAAAGAAGGTAATTTAAAAGTTTTGCAAGTACAGCAGTCGTTGAAGATATCATGATGAAATTTGACAGGAACGTTACTCCTATTACTATATGTATGCTTAATAAAAATTAGCAAAATCGGAGAACGACTACGCCCACTTAAAAAAAATTCTTTTGTAAAGCCAAATTTTAACAAAAACTTTAATATCTTTACAGTATATAAGTAAATTATATCAACATTCAACTCCAGTAATGATATGGTGCAATAAAACACAAAAATAAAAGAAAATTTCAAAATGGGCGTGGCTCCCTTTTTCATTTAATTTGTCTAGGATACTTTTAATGCCATAAGTCGAACAAAAATTTACCAATCCTTATGAAATTTGGTAGGGGCTTAGATTCTAGGACGACAACTGTTTTATGTAAAAAAGGGCGAAATCGGTTGAAGCCACGCCGAGTTTTTATACACAGTCGGCTGTCTGTCCTTCCGCTCGGCCGTTAACGCGATAACTTGAGCAAAAATCGATATATCTTTACTAAACTCAGTTCACGTACTTATCTGAACTCACTTTGTATTGGTATGAAAAATGGCCGAAATCCGACTATGACCACGCCCACTTTTTGGATATCGAAATTTACGAAAAATGAAAAAAAATGCCATAATTCTATACCAAATACGAAAAAAGGGGTGAAACATGGTAATTGGATTGGTTTATTGACGCAAAATATAAGTAACTTTAGAAAAAAAATTTGCAAAATGGGTGTGACACCTACCATAATAAGTAGAAGAAAATGAAAAAGAAGATATAAACAACATAAGTAATGTCTATACTGCGGTTGTGCAAAAAGAAAATAAAAGAAGTAAATGTCAACATTAAGATACCTATATATATGTAGTCTGTACACAGTGTTAAAAAAATGTGGTACTATTTATGTAAATTAATCAATGTAAGTAATAATTTCATGTTTGTTGTTAAAAAATTGTTGAACTATTAAAATGTTTCAATAAATAGCTTCCTGAGGATGACGCATGAAGCGTTGGAACGCGTTGAAGCAAATTAAACAAAAACAAATTTTGCTTATTTAGACGACCAATAAGCTCAACCCAGCAAACCATAAGATTTAAAATTGGTCCAAACAAACTCTTTAAAATACAACATCGCTGAGCAAATCGGAAAAACAAACACCATCCAAACTCGCAACAAACAACAAACATGAAACATTTTTTTCGTTATATAAAAATCAATCACAATGAGGAAACCCAGTCCATAATTAAACAGTTCAATAAAAATTCTAAAAAATTCGTGAGACTGAAGGGAAGACTAAAATTTCTACTTGGATGCAAAAGCTATGGAATTATACCAACACACCTTCGAGGTAGGACAAAGTCTTTGTTATATCCCAGCCAGCATTTTTTGAAAATTTTGATCAAAAAATATTTAAATATCATACCCCAAGATGATTAAAAACGTTCAAATTTAAAAGCATTTTCTGTTCTAAAATTAATGTATCGTCGGGAGAAAAATGTACCATAAATGTGATTATTCTTGAATAATCATTTATGATTCATATTTCGAAACGCTTTTCATTCATATTTGATATCATTTTAAAATTGAGCTTTAATTGTTTTAGAGTAATATTTGACTACTTTTCATAGTCATTTTCTGATCATATTCGTGAACATATTTCAATCGCTTTGGTTGAGATTTTCGAATCATTTTTGAATGCGATTATGATGGATTTATTCTTCATATCTCATTCAAAATAAGATACTGCATAATAATCTTATTTCATCAGGGGAAGAAAGCATGCGGAAGTGAGCTATTTGAACCATAGGTCACTCGCAAATAAACTTGACGGATATACGCCTGCGACTACAACATCCAACATCCGCTATGATCGTCAATATCTTAAAATATGATACGGTACGGGATGTTGAAGACATGTCCAGGTACATATGTCAAGAGAGTTTCACTTACCTGGTCAAATAGCTCACAACTTTTGTATTGTCCAACTATTGTGTATTTTCTGGGAAGCCGAAGTTTTGAAAAAATAGAGGAATGCTTCCTACGAAAAATTTTAAATTTGGAAATCAAAGAAACAAATATAACTATCAAAGTAATCGAAAAGGATCTAAAACGCACAAAAGACTCGCTGAAAACCATGCTCGGAGAAGCAGACTACAATAACATTGTAGAAAAACAAGATCAAATACATCGATACAAGCTACAAAAACAAATTTCTAAAAACATACAACAATTTGGGATTCGATTTAATGAAGACTGGTTTATAAACAAAACTAAAATTGAAATACCAGAAGAGTACCATTGATTACTTTCGTAAGTCACAAAATTTGCTCTACCAGTCACCAAAAATAGTTTTTCACCATTGCATATCATCGCAGAACTAGAGCAGGCGGTTCAGGAAATCGAAGATGACAGAACCAAAGATAGTACAAGAAGCAACATTGCAATGAAAATTAGCAACTACCAAAGAAGGCTCAGCAACAAAAAATTTATAATGAAAACATATGAAGACACGAAAAAATTCATATCAAAATATAAAGAGGAAATAGTTATAACTCAGGCTGACAAAGGAAACAAAACAGTCTTGATATACAGAAACGATTATGTAAAGAAAATGAATGAATTATTAAGTGACAGAAAAGTGTATAAAACGACAAAGAAAGACCCAACAGAACAACTTATGAGAAAAAATAACACTTGTCCAGAGTAGCATCCATCGCACCGAGACTATACGGTCTTCCCAGAATACACAAAGAAAACATGCCCCATAGACCAATCGCATCATCGACAAAAGTACCATGTTACAACTTATCCAAACATATCGGGGCTATACTCAAAAATATATTTCTGGCGAATATAATATTAAAAATTCATTCCAATTAAAAGAGAAACATAAAAATATCCGTATAGAAGATGCCGAAATCCTCATAACATTTGACGTAGTTTCACTGTTCACAAACATCCCGATACACTCTGCAATACAGACAATAATGAAAAAGTGGTCAGAGTTGGAAAAACGTACAAAAATTACAAAGAAACGATTTCAAAATATACTCGAATTTTGTCTGAGAGAAAACAATTACTTCATGTACAACTCAACAATATATCAACAAATATACGGCATGCCCATGGGTAATCCACTATCTCCCACCATAGCCGCCATAGTACTGGACAAAATACTTGATGGCAGCATAGCTGCACTTAACGCAAATGACATATATATCAATTACATAAATAAGTATGTAGATGATATATTCACTATCATAAAGAGAAAGACGTGGAAGAAATTTTAAGAGTATTGAACGCACAGCATAATAGTTTAAAATTCACAGTAGAAAAAAGCAAGAAAGTAAAATAGCCTTCCTAGACTTACAAATAATTAGAAATAATAAAAAACTAACGAATTGGTACGCAAAAGCCATTGCATCAGGAAGAATAATTAACTACCATTCGAACCATCCGTACAATTAAAAACTAAATACAGCGACAAACCTTATTAGAAAAGCCATAACGCTTACCGACATCGAGTTCATGGCAGAAACCCAAAACATTATAAAAAGTATTTTATTTAAAAGCAGCTATCCCCAGAAGCTCATTTACAGGCTTCTAGAAAATAGAAAGAAAAAAATACGCAAAGAGGAAAAGGAAACATCTAATTGTGAAAGGGAAAAAAACTAAAAATTTATCGGAGTAACATTTATACCAGGCTTAACGGATAGCAAATAACTCCAAAAAACCATAAAATCTCAAAACATAAATTACGCCCACAAACCTAACAACACTATACGACAAATTTTTATCAAAACAAAGGACAAAGTGGAAAAAGAGCAACAAAATAACGTAGTGTACCAAATAAAGTGCAACGGCAATGATGAGGAAAAATGCGACGCTTCCCAAGGCAGTCGGTTCTATGTACTGGAGCGATTCGGGATTTTTCCCGATCAAGGACTGTCATTTCAGTATAACCCCATTTAATTTGTTGCGTCCATCCCACAAATTGTCATCATCACAGCAGCTCCTTGCAGCGCGTCTGCTCCATATTCTCTTGCTCCGGGAAGGTATCGAATACAATCCGGGTCCGTCTCCTGACCCCGGTCCTGAGAAATGGTTTTGCTGCATCTGCCGGAAAAGAATCTTTTTAGGACGGTCATACTCTGTTCAGTGTGTCTCGTGTAAGGGATGGTTGCATCGGACAGGTTGTTCTGGGCGTGACCCCAAAACCCGACGTCCACGTAACTTTTATAAATCTTTTGTGGCTCCTTGCTGTTCACGCCCAAGGGCGTCCCGTAGTCTACGCCTAAGCGCCAATGCCCATCACGATCTATGGCATTCAAATTTGCGGGCGGACAGTGGGGGTGAGATGTTGGCGGATCAAATAGAAGAAACGACGTTCCGCACAATAAACGGAGACGCCCCCACACGTATGGTAGGAAGCTGTCACAGTTCGCCAGATATCTCAATCGTGAGCGCAGAACTCGTAAACTGCGTCAACTGGCAGCCGATGGTAACATTGGCATCCGACCACCTGCCTATACTTATTTCGCTTGAGCGTACCACCGACTTCATCGTCACAGAAAAACGCACTTTCATAAACTTCAAAAAAGGAAAGTGGGACGAATATAAATCTTTTTCAGACAACCTCTTTGCTGCTCTCCGTATCCCGACAGATGCCCGCCAAGGGGATCGTGCCTTCCGCAAGGTCATTGAATCCGCCTCTTCACGTTTCATTCCCGCCGGGAGAATTCCCGAAATTCGGCCCACTTCCCGGCGGAGGCCGCAAACTTAGCAAGAGAACGTGACCTTATAAGACAGCTTGATCCAGGCGACCCCCAAATAAGGGATATAAACCAACGCATCAGACTGCTTGTGGATGGACACAAGCGGGCGAAATGGGAGGAGCACCTAAGAGGTTGTAACCTCTTATCGGTGTGGGTAAACTTTGGTCCATCGTAAAGTCCCCATCGAATCCGTCTAAGCACAAAGACAAAGTTTCCATCGGCTTTGGCGATAAAGCGGTGCCGGATGAGAAAAAATGCGCGAGCGCTTTCTGCCGACAATATATAATGCATTCTACGGTCGACAAAGATAGACGGAGTGCCAACAGACACGCACATAAACACAAATTCAGCGCGTCACCAATCACCATCACCGGTAAAGAGGTTGAGGACGCCATTGGTCACGCTAAACTATCCAAAGCTGTGGGCCCAGACGGCATAGCCATGCCGATGCTTAAAAGCCTAGGGAAAGAGGGTTTCAAATATTTAGCGCATGTCTTCAACCTGTCTCTTTCCACCTTTGTCATACCCGAAAAATGGAAAAAGGCCAAGCTGGTCCCGCTACTTAAGCCTGGGAAACCAGCCAACTTAGGAGAGTCATATCGTCCGATATCTCCCCTATCGCCAGTAGCAAAGACGCTTGAAGCCATTTTGCTCCCCTATTTCCAAGCAAATTTGCAGCTAGCCTGTCATCAGCATGGCTTCAGAAAACTCCATAGCACTACCACCGCGCTAAATGCCATTAGCATTCAGATAAAATGCGGTTTAAATCAAAACCCGCACCATACAACAGTACTCGTGGCGCTAGACCTATCATAAGCTTTTGATGCGGTCAACCATGGCTCGTTACTGCAAGACCTGGAAGGGTCTACCCTTCCCCCATGTCTTAAAAGGTGGACTGCAAATTATCTGGGTGGTCGGCAGGCATCGGTGCAATTTAGAAACTAAACATCAGAACCAAGAAGAATTAAACAAGGGGTGCCACAGGGTGGCGTCCTGTCCCCACTTTTGTTTAATTTCAACATATCTTAGCCACCTTCACCACCGGAAGGAGTCACAATCGTTTCCTACGCCGATGACTGCACAATAATGGCCACAGGCCCAGGCCCACAGATCGATGAGCTATGCAATAGAATAAACGGCTACCTCCCTGATCTCTCCAGTTTTTTCGCCTCGCGAAATCTGGCATTATCACCGACTAAATCTTCCGCGACCGTATTTACAACATGGACGTCCCAAATGTCGACCATTTTGAACATCCACGTCGATGGCACTACGCTACCGACTGTCCTACACCCCAAAATCTTGGGTGTGACGTTTGATCAGGATCTAAATTTTGGTGAGCACGCAGCCGCAATTGTTCCCAGAATTCAGAGCCGTAACAAAATCCTCAAATCCCTCGCTGGCACTACTTGGAGAAAAGATAAAGAAACGCTCAAAACTACATACAAAGCAATCAGCCAGCTGATTACGTGCTACGCGTCACCCATATGGTCGCCAAACCTAAAAATTACCCACTGGAAGAAGCTACAGGCCTGCCAAAATACTGCTCTCAGAATCGCCATGGGCTATCTTCTTATGTCCTCAGAACACCATCTGCATAATGAGGCGAGAATACTCCCCATCAGGGAGGGAAATGAGATGCTGACCAAACAGTTCCTGTTGAATACCCAGAAACCTGAGCATCCCAACAGACATCTGATTGATGAGCCAGCACCACCTAGGGGCTTAAGGAGTCATCTCCGTAAGCATTTTGAGGAAATACGGCACCTGAGAACCCAGCCGTATGAAACGAAAAAACACAAGCAGGTCCTTGGTGAACTCCACAAACAGGTGTCAGACCTTTATGCCGGGAATTGCCAGGTGAATCCAGTACTCAAAGAAAAGTATCCAAAACTCGCGGAAGAGGAACGCATACTCCCCAGGGAAACGCGTGTCACTCTTGCTCAACTTCGTTCTGGATACTGTAACAGGTTAAACTCTTACCTATCCAGAATCAACCCCCACATACAAAATGTAAGCCTCGCTTGCAATGTGTCGCCACATGACACCAACCATCTCTTTAATTGTAATGTGGAACCAACGCCTCTAAACACCCTTTTCTTTATGGTCCACCCCTGTTGAAAC
Source organism: Eurosta solidaginis (assembly GCF_040869045.1). Classification (NCBI taxonomy): domain Eukaryota; kingdom Metazoa; phylum Arthropoda; class Insecta; order Diptera; family Tephritidae; genus Eurosta; species Eurosta solidaginis. Next base: position 105,484,984 of record NC_090323.1, on the reverse strand, counting down.
AGCAAGTTTCTTTGACTCCCGTTAGAGGATATTGATGACAATTTGTGATCGGTCGCGGCTGTTAGGTGGGGCGAAGCACTGCTACAACAACAAAAACAAGGGAAAATGCGATTAGTACTATGTGGGCACAACAAAGCGACAACTGGGTATACGGCTAAACGAACACAGAGCAGATGCAAAAAACAAGAAAATGACCACAGCTCTCCGCAAAGAAGAGAAAAGACAAGACTAATTTTACAGAGCTTAAGTATACAGCAAAAGTAAACAACAACATAAGTAATGTCTATACTGCTGTTGTGCAAAAAGAAAATAAAAGAAGTAAATGTCAACATTAAGATACCTATATATATGTAGTCTGTACACAGTGTTAAAAAAATGTGGTACTATTTATGTAAATTAATCAATGTAAGTAATAATTTCATGTTTGTTGTTAAAAAATTGTTGAACTATTAAAATGTTTCAATAAATAGCTTCCTGAGGATGACGCATGAAGCGTTGGAACGCGCTGAAGCAAATTAAACAAAAACAAATTTTGTTTATTTAGACAACCAATAAGCTCAACCCAGCAAACCACAAAATGAAAAAGTTCTGCAGGGCGAAATCAAAGCCTTTGGAATCTTGGCAGGAATACTGTTCGTAGTATTACATATATAAATAAATTAGCGGTACCCGACAGATGATGTTCTGGGTCACCCTGGTCCAAATTTTGGTCAATATCTCGAAAACGCCTTCACATATACAACTACCACCAGTCCCTTTTAAAATACTCATTAACACCTTTCATTTGATACCCATATCGTACAAACAAATTCTAGAGTCACGCTGGTCCACCTTTATGGCGATATCTCGAAAAGGCGTCCACCTATAGAACTAAGGCCCACTCCCTTTTAAAATACTCATTAGCACTTTTCATTTGATACCCATATCGTACAAACAAATTCTAGAGTCACCCCTGGTCCACCTTTATGGCGATATCTCCAAAAGGTGTCCACCTATAGAACTAAGGTCCACGCCCTTTTAAAATACTCATTAACATCTTTCATTTAATACCCATATTGTACAAACGCATTCTAGAGTCACCCCTGGTCCACCTTTATGGCGATATCTCGAAAAGGCGTGCACCTATATAACTAACTCCCTTTTAAAATACTCATTAACACCTTTCATTTGATACCCATATCGTACAAAGAAATTCTAGAGTCGCCCCTGGTCCACCTTTATGGCGATATCTCGAAAAGGCGTCCACCTATAGAACTAAGGCACACTCCCTTTTAAAATACTCATTACCACCTTTCATTTGATATAGAACCACACCCTTTTAAAATACTCATTACCACCTTTCATTTGATACCCATATCGTACAAACTAATTCTAGAGTCACCCCTGGCCCACCTTTATGGCGATATCTCCAAAAGGCGTCCACCTATAGAACTAAGCCCTTTTAAAATACCCATAAACACCCTTCATTTGGTACCCATATCGTACAAACAAATTCTAGAGTCTGCCCTGGTCCACTTTTATGGCGATATCCCTAAATGGCGTCCACCCGTGGAACTATGGCCTACTCCCTCTTGAAATACTCTTTAATACCTTCCATTTGATACACATGTCATACAAACACATTCCAGGGTTACCCTAGGTTCATTTTCCTACATGGTGATTTTCCCTTATTTTGTCTCCATAGCTCTGAGCTGAGTATGTAATGTTCGGTTACACCCGAACTTAGCCTTCCTTACTTGTTCAAATAATACTTTTACTGCTTAAATTTAAACAGGCAGGATTATTTATTGCAGTTTTTCAGATTTTAATCTAAGCTGGCAGGATCGACATGTAGTGTGTATTGATGATCTTAGCGACCTGTTTTTGCTCAAATATTGATTTTTTGCCGGCTGAAGGTCTAAAACCCCAATTGAAAAACAAAGTTTTTCGATTTTTTTAATGCCAATATATTTCGGCTACACTGCGGTAACCTTCCTCAGGGCCACTGAAGACAACATAAAAACATAGAAAACAAAAAATTAATATCACATATTTCAGTAATAAAAATTACAAATTAACAAAATATTTACAAACAAAAGTTTTAACAAAAATCCAAAATTACATCATTTGACATTAACATACATTGTTTGGTGTTTACGTCTGCACCGTCTAATCAGGTGTTTGCTACTGTCCTATTGTTGTTTAGTAGATGACGATACGCGTGAGCACATCCATCACAGTCCGTTTTATAGTTCATTCGTATTTTTGTGGGCGTGTTAATTATGTGTAGCATTTCCAATGTGTATCGTTTGTTGTAGTTTTGTTCCTGAGCGAGAATCTCTACTGCATCGAAGTTTGGTGAGTGTCCACTAGCTGCACATGCCGCTATGAGTAATTTGTGTGTGGTCGAAAGTGAAATTCATTTGCTTGTGCATTCCAAGCTAGACCTATTCTGGCATGTACATAAATACGAATATCTTGTATTGTGGTAATGCCACACCTGTGTTCACGCCCCGGGAAAAGCAAAATCAAAATTTTATGACAAGGTTTTTTCAGTTAGAAGAAAATTTGTCTAAGCGGGGTCGCCCCTTGCAAGAAGAATGCATGGCAGAAAGCACTCCGAGTGTAATTCTGCCATGAAAAGCTCTCAGTGAAAACTCATCTGCCTTGCAGATGCCGTTCGGTGTCGGCATAAAACAAGTAGGTCCCGTCCCGCCAATTTGTAGGAAAAATTAAGAAGGAGCACGACGCAAATTGGAAGAGAAGCTGGGCCTAAGATCTTCTCTTCGGAGCTTATCGCGCCTTACATTTATTTAAAAATTTAACAGCTAATCACCCGTCCATATTAAAACAGGTTCCGAAGGACGATCTTCTAGACTCCAACTTCTTGAAATGTGAAAGCACTCCCAATACCAAAACTCTTGGAATTCGATGGAACGTGCTCACGGACAAATTTCCATACACCATTCCGCCGGGACACACCCAAACCGCGGTCACAAAGCGACAAATTTTATCTTCGGTTGCGAAACTTTTTGACCCGGCAGGATGGCTGTCGCCCGTTATGATCCAAGCTAAGATGCTTCTCCAAGAAATCTGGCTGGACGGCAGCGATTGGGATGAAAGCGCCAAGCCCGCAACATTATCAAAATGGCAGCATTTCGCAGAAAATCTGCCAGCCATCTGCCACATCGAAATCGATGGTTAATGTCGTTCCATAAAAACTGTAATCTTACCCCACTTAGAGCTACGTGGTGCAGTCCTACTCGCCAAACTGGCTTCAACTGTTCGAAAACAGCTCGACTTACAAACATGCAACACATTCTTATGGTCAGATTCGGCGATTGTACTAGCTTGGCTAGAAAAATCTCCATCGACCTGGAGGTTTTATGTGGCCAACCGTACCTCTCAAATTCGAGAATATCTTCCTAGCGACACCTGGCGTCATGTATCTAGCTATGACAACCCTGCTGATTGATCTTGGCACACGTGGTTGCAAGCCGCAGGATTTGATAGGTTCCTCACTTTGATGGCACGGACCACAATGGCTTTCTTGCCACATTTCGACATGGTCAAAGCCGACAGCAGTTAGCGCTTCTCCACCCGAGAAACGCAAGGTTATCACCCACTCGAGGAAGAGGACGATATTCTTAAACGGTTCTCCTTATAGTCTCGAGCTCTCCGTGTGATTGCATACGTGTTCCGCTTTGCGAACAATGCCTGCAACAAATCCAAATCGGTGGCTACAACACATAATCCCCATCTGACCCACAAAAAGTTGCAACATGCGAAAACGCGGCTTGTGGCAATGGCACAATCTCGCCATTTCGGGGCTGAAAAGAGTGCCCTACAAAACAAAATACCAATTAGCAAAAAGAGTTCCCTTCTGGCTCTTAACCCTTTCTCGATGGAGACGGCCTCCTACGTATCGGTGGCAGAGTGGAACATTCTATATTACCATACAAAGAGAAGCATCCTTCCTCCGGATTCAAGGCTATGCCAGTTGTATCTAGAGTTTTTACACCGCCTGCTTTTTAATGCAAGAATACGGTTAATGCTCCAAATAGTGAGGCAAGAGTACTACGAACCAAAACTAAAGCCTCTTATTAAAAATGCATTTTCCAATGCAAATCGTACACGCTTTTCAAACAGAAAACGCGCACGCAAATAATGGAAGCGCTACCACCTGAGCGCTATAATTTCTCACTCCCATTTTCCACAACAGGAGTAGACTTTGCAGGTCCATTCCAAATAAAAGGATCGGTTCTGAGATCGACCACTATCATAAAAGGGTACGTGGCTGTATTCGTCTGTTTTTCTTCAAAGGCGGTACACATCGAGCTATGCTCGGATTCGTTGGCGGACGAGGTTATCCCTCAAAAATGATGAGCGACAATGTTAAAACGTTCATTGGCGCTCAACGTGCACTTGAACGCGGCTTCGTTAAATTTATTAACGAATGCTCCGCGGATATTGTGCAGAAATATGCAGGGAATAAACTGGCAGTATTTTCCACCCAGTGCCCCTCATATGGACGGATTGTGGGAATCCGCAGTAAGAAGTTTTAAAACCTACTTCAAAAAAACCGCTGCATCCCACAAGTTTACATTCGAAGGATTCACGAAAGTTGTAGCAGGGAGAATTGCAGCGTTGCACGTTAGCGGTAACAATTATACAGATTTTGCCAAAAAAGTTGAAGATTTAGCTGACTCACTTGAGCGGTCTCTTATTACTGAAGGGATCACTCAAGCGAAAGCTCACGAAATGGCAGTCGAACAAACTGTTAACGTGTGTCGTTTAAATGCAAAATCAAATTTAGTAAAAACCGAAAGACGTAGTAGCAAAATTAATTGTAGTACAAAACAACGAAGTAACTGAACGTCAGGTTTTAGCTTTTCGATCGCGTGGTAACAATACATTCAGAAATTCACGCGGTAGTTATCGAGGTTTTTACCCAAACCGCGGCTATACTGGCTATAGAAACAATAATTCATTTGCATACAACAGCAACTATAACGGCAATAATAATCAACGATATAGGAATTATAATGGAAATAGATACCAGAATAACAACAATAATAATACGCGTCCAATTACAAATTCCAATCCAAATACAAATAATAGTAACAATAGAAGTACCAATTCTAGATCATCCAACGGTAGAGGTAGAAACGCAAACGTTCGCGCTTTTAACGCCAGCGCCCCTCAGGAGCGAACACTGAGGGAGGACGAATTAAGCGAGTAAGCGAACTTCCCTCACCAATAGCCATCTATTGTTTAAATTTAAATTACTCTGATTTCATAGAATTACAACTTAATGAGTCACAAAGCTTTTGTTCTTTCCTAGTAGACACTCAAGCGGACATTTCTTTAATAAAGATATCATGTTTAGACAGAAATATTTCCTTAAATACGAACGACATTATTAACATTACCGATGTCACTTCTAATTCAGTTTCGACTTTAGGTAAAATTACCGTAAATTTAAATTTTTCTAACTTTTCTAATAAACATACTTTACATGTAGTAAATGATGACTTTAATATTCCATCCGATGGCATACTGGGTAAAGATTTTCTGAAAATTAACAAATGCATTATTAACTATGAAAGAAATAGTATTTCCTTTCGGGTAGGTAATGAAAAAGTTGCGATACCAATCCTACACGGAACAGAAAGCGACAGTTGTATCATTCCGCCAAGATGTCAAATATTCATACTTTTTGATTTAGGAGATTCACCCGAACCACTTTTCGTGGACTCGCAGGAAATTGAAAAAGGTGTTTTCACAGCTAGGTGCATTGTTAATTCCAGTAACCCTATAATTAAAGTCATAAATACCACGGATGATATAAAGTATGTGAAAAGTAACTGCATTCGAACAGAAAAACTTTCAAATTATAATGTTTATACAATTAACAAAACAGAAACAGAAGACAAACGTACGAAAAAACTGACTTCAATTTTAAAAAATCAAATACCTCAACATGCTCATAGTAAATTACTTGACCTTTGCATAGATTATGCCCACATTTTCGCTCTTGACACGGACAAAATGACTTTAAATAACTTTTACGAGCAAAAATTAAGACTGACAGACAACGAACCGGTATATGTTAAAAACTATAGATTGCCATACTCTCAACGCGAAGAAATAAATCGCCAAGTAAATAAATTGTTAGACAATGATTTGATTGAACCCAGTTATTCGAATTACAATAGTCCTTTGATTGTAGTCCCAAAGAAGGATACAATTGGTCAAAAAGCTTATCGTATGTGCGTAGATTTTCGCGCAGTAAACAAAAAACTCATTGCTGATAAATCCCCGCTAGCTAGAGTTCACGATATTTTAGATAATCTCGGTAGAGTAAAGTATTTTTCCACATTAGATCTTTTTTCAGGATTTCATCAAATCCCCTTGCATCCTGACTCTCGTAACATTACGTCTTTCAGCACTGACCGTGGCGCATTTAGATGGAAAGTGCTTCCATTCGGCTTAAATATAGTACCAAATTCATTCTCACGAATGATGACCATAGCTTTTTCGGGTATACCATCCAATGTCGCATTTTTATACGTCGACGATATTACCGTCATAGGTTGTAGCGAAGCACACCATATTAAAAATATTGCAAAAATTTTCGATACTTGTAGGTCTTTTAATCTCAAACTTAACCCAAATAAATGCAACTTTTTACGACCAGAAGTTACATTTTTAGGTCATAAATGTTCAGCCAAAGGTTTGTTGCCAGACGACTCTAAAATAAACGCACTTAAAAAGTATACAAAACCGACTGATAAAGACGCGGTACGACGATTCGCCGCGTTTGCAAACCATTACAGACGGTTTATACCCAATTTTGCATCTCTGGCAGCGCCTCTAAACCGATTAAGCAGAAAAAGAGTTGAATTTGTATGGGATGTTGGGTGCGAAAGAGCATTTTTATCTTTGAAAGCAGCGCTACTTTCACCAAAATTACTTCAATATCCAGATTTTACTAAACCATTCATTATTACAGTTGATGCTTCCACAACTGGGTGTGGCGCTATTTTGAGTCAAGAACAAAAAGGTAGTGATTTACCAATTTTTTTCGCTTCTAAAGCATTTACTAAAGCCGAACAGAAAAAACCCATTATAGAATTAGAGCTTTTAGCTATTTACTTTGCAATCAAGCAATTTCGACAATACGTTTATGGCACCCATTTCATTGTAAAATCAGACCATAGACCTCTAGTACACTTATTCAATATGAAAGACCCATCTTCAAAACTTTCAATAATAAGACTGGAACTGTCTGAATATAACTTTACTATTGTATATATAAAAGGTAAATCAAACGTTTGTGCTGATGCACTATCGCGTATAACAATCGACGAGATTAAAGAAACTAACAAACAAATTTTAGCAATACAGACAAGAGCCATGACAAAAAAGGCAAACGACAAAAATTTACATAGGAAAACAGACAACAACGACGAAAAACAAATTAATTTACATGTCTACGACAAATTTTGATTTAATTTTTCGAAAAAAGTCCCACGAATAAGATCCGCAATTACGTACGATAAAAATAATAAAACAACAAATTAAATTTAAGATTTTTTGCGCATATTAAACATAAGAAACTCGAGTTACTTAGTTTTGAGCTTGTTAACGAAATAATGACTTTAGAGAAATTACTTTCGAGGCTTGAATCAGAAGCCGGCAAACGCAAAATTAAGCAGATTGAACGGCCTAAAAACGATGTTATGTTCGAATATTTTACTATTACAAATTTCAAAAATATTGGAAATAAAATTTTAAAATTATTAGAAATTATATTAACAGATACAGTGGAGGCAGTAACAGATGAAGATACAAAATTAAAACTTATGAAAATTTACCATAAAGATCCCATTTCTGGTGGACATTGCGGAATGAAAAGACTTTACGCAAAACTACGAACAAAGTTTTATTGGAAAGATATGACTCGTGATATATCGAAATATATCAAAAATTGTAAAGATTGTCTTTTAAACAAGGTTAAACCTAAAGCAAAAGAAAAACTTGTTTTAACACCAACTCCCTGTAAACCATTCGATATACTAGTAATTGACACAATAGGACCCCTACCTGAGTCCAAATATGGTAACAAGTTCGCACTTACCATGATTTGCGACATCACTAAATACCTGGTAACAGTCGCTGTACCAGACAAATCGGCAAAAACAATCGCTTCAGCTATTTTTGAAGGATTCATATTAACTTACGGCACAATGAATGCCATAAAATCAGATTTAGGTACTGAATTTAAAAATGAATTATTCGAAGAATTAACAAAGCTTTTAAATATTCAACATAATTTTTCAACTACATACCATCATGAAACTGTTGGCACGATTGAACGTAATCATAGAGTTTTTAATGAATACTTACGTGCATATCTAAAAGACACTTTTCTGATTGGGATGTTTATTTAAAATACTTTACTTTCCTACACAATACTACGAGTAGCACAGTTTTCGACAACCAATTTTCGCCTTACGAGTTGGTCTTTGGGAAAAAGGCAACTTTGTCTAATGAATTAACAAAAGGAAAAATTGACCCGATCTATAATGTCGAAAACTATGCCAAAGAAGTTAAATTTAGGATGCAGAAAACGCACAAAATGGCACAAAATCTAATTAATAAAAATAAATTTCAAACTAAAAACCTGTATGATAAAACGGCACGTCCTTTAGTTGTAAAAATCGGAGATAAAGTACTTTTACAGAAAGAACCACATCATAAACACGAAAATATTTATCAAGGTCCGTTTACAATAACCAAAATTAAGGAACCCAATGTAACTATTTTCGATGAAGTTAAAAGCAAAGAAAAAGTGGTACATAAAAACCGCCTTAGTAAAGTAAATTAATATTACCGTAATACTTTAATTGAACAAAATCCAAAATTTTTAGAAGTAATTTCATACTCGTCATTTTTAAATAGCCACGAAGGCAACAAAAAAATATATATAAAAACAAAACAAGAATATATATATAGAACACAAAATTTTGTATATCAAAACGAAAAAATGTAATTCGAAATTATTCATAGTATAGTACAAGCGAAAAAAAAAACAAATTAATATTTTATAAACAACAAAAACAACCCTTAAGTTGAACATATAAAATGTAAATATTGTACAAACAAAAATTCAAAAATACCAAAATTTTAATTAACATATTCTAAATAGTCATAAAATTGCTCCGGATGAACGAATTTCAAAAAGGAAGGTACACCCTAATATTTTCGTTCATCCGAACCAATTAATAGAATACAAAAGAAGAATATGGCACACGTGTTTAATTTGCGAAATTCTTCTTTTGGAAAGGAAGGGCGATATAAGGAACATAAGCCTTACACCAAAATATAATAAGGTATGCTATGTGGTTGGCCCTTAAGTTGTATTTGACAGGCGCGTACAGGTGGCAACGCGCATGTCAAATGCAACTGCGGCCCACATCACTGCCATAAAAAATGATATACACACAATTATAAATGTTTAACTAAACCGAACAAGTGTGTGCGGACAAAAATATTAAATAAAATCAGCTAAAACTACAAACGCAGGATTACTAAATAAATTAATATATTAACTAAAATTTGATTGTAACGACCTTTTTACTTTGACTTTATCAAACTGTGATTTTTGCCGGCTCAAGGTCCAATGTAATAAAACACTTTTTTAAATATTTCCCAATATATTTCAATCTCCTTCGGAGATCGTCTTCAGGGGCTATAACAATAACAAACAAATATTCACATATAAAACTGAATACAATTGGGATACAATTTTTCCATACATACATACATTAATTATCTTGTCCGATACACGACACTTGTTGATTCGCCATGCAGTTCAGAACTAATTTTTTTTTTTTTTTTTTTTTTTTTTTTTTTTTTTTTTTTTTTTTTGTTCTTTTGTGAGTCAAGTAAGTGTCTATAAATATGTTATGTATATGTGTCCACAGGGACATAAAGTTTACGATGGAGCTGGAGTCGGCTAGTAGACTGCCGTTTCTAGACACATTAGTATGTAAAATAGGCAATAAAATAAAACTTGACTGGTATCAAAAGCCCACATCATCAGGAAGAATAATAAATTTTAAATCAAAACACCCAAGGGGTATGATTATAAACACGGCAAAAAACTTCATTAGACGAGTATTAGATACGAGTGACACGGTTTTTCACTCCGAGAATAAAAAACGTATAACACACATACTAAAGATGAATGACTTCCCTCCTAACGCAATACAGAGGTTAATAAAAGAATACCCGAAAGATAAATGCCGGAAGAACAGAGAGAACACGACTACAAAATATAGATCTGTAGTATATATACCAGGTTTTTCAGAAAGATTGCAGGGCTCAGACATCTATGACAAGGAGAATATAAGAATTGCACACAAACCATCGTACACAACAAACATATTTTTTAATAACATGAAAAGCAAAATAACAAATTCAGACAAACATAATGTAATATATAAGATTACATGTGCGGGAAATGAAAATAATAACTGTGAAAAAGAATATGTGGGTACAACAAAGAACAAATTAAAAACAAGAATAGCAGGACACAGATCGGATATTAAATGTAGATCATCTGGCAACATTCATAAAACAGCACTTGCGGCCCACTGTACAGAGAACGGACACCAACCAGATTTTAAAGCGGTGAGCATACTAGAGCAGGAGACAAATTATAGCAAAAGGTTTACGTTAGAAATGCTACACATAGCAAATACATCACCAAGCAAGAGACTAAATTACAAAACGGACACAGAAAATTGCTCACATATTTATAGACACTTACTTGACTCACAAAAGAACAAAAAAAAAAAAAAAATAAAAATTAGTTCTGAACTGCATGGCGAATCAACAAGTGTCGTGTATCGGACAAGATAATTAATGTATGTATGTATGGAAAAATTGTATCCCAATTGTATTCAGTTTTATATGTGAATATTTGTTTGTTATTGTTATAGCCCCTGAAGACGATCTCCGAAGGAGATTGAAATATATTGGGAAATATTTAAAAAAGTGTTTTATTACATTGGACCTTGAGCCGGCAAAAATCACAGTTTGATAAAGTTAATATATTAACTATACTACAAGAACTAAAACTAAAGAAATAAAGTTAACTTAAGACTAAAAGTTCGTGTTTTTTGGTTTTGGTGTGGAGTGTGCAGTAGGGTGTGCACATAAGTACAACTTTTCCGGAGGTTCCGAAATGGAAGCTTATATGGCGACCGTGAGGCTGGAGCCTCGTGGTGGTGGTACAGGTGAGTTGAGTGCGTGTGATCCGAACATAATAAAATTAACTTAACAAATGTAATAAAATTACAACAAAATGCGAAATAACAAAAATCTACAAAATACTATTTCCTAATTCAACAAATTATCTAAAAACTAAACACTACGGAAATAACATAAAGAACTAAATTCTACGAACTACAAATTTTTAAAGTAAAAAGATCAGAGATAACATAAATCATTTAATTATAATATACATAATAAAGGCATGCGAAAACCCCTCACTCAGTTAACGGATCCATAAACTGTATTGCGAAAATTGGTATTATTATTTTGCCTGTTTGTATTTCCATTGAATCTAAAATTATTATTATTATTATACCTGAAGTTGCTGTGACCTCTAAAGTTTCCTCTAATGTTTCCGTGGAAACTAGATCTTATTGGGTGTTACCGGAATGCTAACACTTGGCGCTCTTTTACATCTTGTTTGCGTTATTTGCTACAACGTCTTTAGAATCTTTGAAAGTAGTTGACGCAAGTATAGACTTCACCATGTCCGAGCGACTATTCAACCTACAAACGTTAATTGTTTGCTCAACCGTCATCTCATTAGCTTTTGCCTGCGTCATGCCCTCGATGATCAGAGAGCGCTCTAGCGAGTCTGAAAGATCTTCTACATGTTTTGAAAATTCTATAAAATTGTTGTTTACTCTCAAAGCCGCAATTTTTCCCGCGACAACTTTCGAGTTGTCTGGCCTAATCTTATTACATAACGCTTCTTTAATTTGGCTGACTAGATCTATCTGTGTTGGTAGGGCTTCGCGAGCTTTACCTTCGAGATTTGACTTTAGAAATGCAATAAATGTAGGAGTTAGAACTGTATCAGTTAGTGTTTCTATTAATTCGATTTTATCGATAAATGAGGCAAGTGATAATAGATTACCACTGTAGTTTTTTCTCATCATTGAGGCACAAGTAGTAATGAATGATTTCTTTTGATCCGTTGTTGCCATTATGGAATGTGTAAGATTTAAATTGGAAGTAGAAGTTGATTTAGAAGGTGAAGTTTGCGTTGAGTTATCAAAACCGAAAAAGTCTCCGGGTAAGGAGTCTCTTGCACCAACTGTGGTATTTGAAGATGTTGACAAATTGTCGGACTCTGACTTGTAAGGAAAATGCGAAAAAAAAAATTTAATTAAACAGCACAGGCTAATGCGTGAAGCAAAATATGGGTCGCTGAAAGCGAAAATATGAAATTGGATCTAAGCTTGAAAGAATTATAATGAAGTTAGCTTGAAAATTAAAGTTATGTTGTTTATTCGCTTTCAACGCGCACTTGAACGCGGCTTCGTTAAATTTATTAAGGAATGCTCCGCGGACATTGTGCAGAAATATGCCCCCCCCCCCTCCCCAGGGAATAAACTGGCAGTATATTCCACCCAGTGCCCCTCATATGGACGGCTTGTGGGAATCCGCAGTAAGAAGTTTTAAAAACCACTTCAAAAAAACCGCTGCATCTCACAAGTTTACATTCGAAGAATTCACGACGCTGTTGGCGCGTATTGAAGCAGTTCTTAATTCGAGGCCTCTAACCTCACTATCCCAGGACCCAGCTGATTCTATAAGGAACCTAAGCCTTACACCAAAATATAATAAGGTATTCTATGTGGTTGGTCCTTAAGTTGTATTTGACAGGCGCGTACAGGTGGCAACGCGTATGTCAAATGCAACTGCGGCCCACATCACTGACATAAAAAAATATGAGACACACAATTATAAATGTTGAAATAAACCGAACAAGTGTGTGAGGACAAAAATATCAAATTAAATCAAACTAAGACTGCAAACTAAGGATATTACTAAATGAATTAATATATTAACTATACTACAGCAACTAAAGCTAACCTAAATAAAGAAGTTAAGACTTAACATTAAAAGTACGTGTTTTGGGTCTGGAGTGTGTAGTAGGGTGTGCACGTAAGTACAACTTTTCCGGAGGTTCCGAAATGGAACCTTGCATGGCGACCGTGAGGGTCTTTGGTGGTGGTACAGGTGAGTTGAGTGCGTGTGATCCGAACATAACAAAATTAACTTTACAAATGTAATAAAATTACAACAAAATGCGAAATAACAAAAATTTACAAAATACTATTTCCTTATTCAACAAATTATCTAAAAACTAAACACTACGGAAATAACATAAAGAACTAAATTCTATGAACTACAAAGTTTTAAAGTAAAAAGATCAAAGATAACATAAATCATTTAATTATAATATACATAATAACGACATGCGAAACCCCACGCCACTCAGATAACGGATCCACAAACCGTACCAACGCCATCGCCAGCGGCAGCGAACACCAGCAGCGGCAAACGTCAACAGCAAAGCCCAGCAGCAGCAACCACCATCGGCAGCGAAGGCCAGCATTAACATCAGCGGCAGCCATCGTCATAGCAGGAGTGAAGCAGAAAAATAAGTATATGATATATGTATGTATGTATGTATTAATAAAATTTTTACTAAGGGTTTTTTTACATATATGTATACAAAAATTTACAATTTTTATTAAGTGCGGTGTGTTTTCACATTAAATATGATACATCTTTTCTTGGTTACGACGGTGCGTCCGTTTATGTAAAACATTTTGGATTTTTTGATAACAACGGTGCGTCCGTTTATATAAAACACCTGGATTTTTTTTTTTACTAAAACGGTGCGTGCGTCAAAATTTAACTACCTCAGTTTCAATAATTTTAAAATTTTTTCGAACCATTTTATAAATCTTAACATTTGCAAATCTACATTTTATATTTTTCTCAAGTTTGAATTCATTTTACAAATTTACATATTCTTCAAATTTTTCATATTTTCAAAATTCTAATTTAAAAACTTCTCAACTCATTTTACAAATTCTCATACTTTCAAGCTTCCATTTTTCAAATTTTCAAATCCTTTCACAAATCTTCAATTTAAAGTTTCACATGCCCGAATTTCCATTTTTCAAATTTTCATTCTACTTCAGTTTTTTAATACGTACATTTTCCAACAAAATATCACCATATAAGACTGAGTGAACTAGATAAGCAGTCTCCAGTTACGCTATAAATTTGATGAATTGGTGGCGAAAAACTAATTGAATTTTTTGATATAAGCGGTTGCGAAAAACTAGTTAAATTTTTTTGAAATATGCGGTGGTTCCGTTAAAAACCAATTAAAATTTTTTTTTATATAAACGGTGGTTCCGTGAAAAGCCAAGTGAGATTTTTTTTCATAAAGCGGTGCGCCCGTGAAAATATACGACTTTTTTTTAACAAAGCGTGAATATAAATGGATCTTTTGAACAAGTTACAACAATTTTGAGATTTTTACCAACTAATACCTATATACCTTTGTGCAAAGTTTAAATTCAATTACTTCTTAAAGATTTTTCTATACAAGTATAATGCAGTTTCCATTAATTCTTCAAATAAATTGTTAAATATTTCTTTAGCGACTATTCACCTGTAAATCATTACAAAAATTTTACAAATTTTTTTTTTCCCTCAATATTTCAGCTTAAATATAAATTCATACATTCAAATAAGTACTTCATTAATTTCATAGTTTGAACTGAATTATCTGTGTTATTCTGATAATTTCATATGTACAACCTTAGAAGTGGTAAGCAAGTGCAAAAAACTTCAGATTCAGAATCCGATTCCGATAAATCAACCTCAAGTTACGAAAGTTTAACTTCATCTTCGACCGATAAAGTCACCAAACAGGAAAATCGATATTCTTTGTCAACAGATTTTCCAGGCTTCGAAAATTCTTCCTTTAAAAATTTAACTCCTAATTTAGATTCAAATCTTAACGATTCAAATAGTGAAAAATTAACTTCAACTTCTTCTAATTTAGAATCAGATCTTAACGATACAATTAGTACAAACGTTGCCTCACCTTCTAATCCAGCTTCAGATCTTAACGATCAAATCATGGCAACACTTGAGGAAAAGAGAATTTTCATTAGCACATGTGCTATTTCTATTAGAGACAACTACAGTGGTAATCCTCTAGCACTTGATTCTTTTATAGACAAAATCGCATTACTTGAACAATTCGCTACTGTAGATTTAACCGATATTTTTTTTATAGCGTTCTTAAAATCAAAATTAGAGGGTAAAGCCCGTGAAGCAATACCCACACAAGTAACTTCAGTCAATGAAATTAAAACAGCTCTACGTAATAGGATCAAACCAGACAACTCGAAAGTTGTAGCAGGGAGAATTCCAGCGTTGCATGTTAACGGTAACAATTATACAGATTTTGCCAAAAAAGTTGAAGATTTAGCTGATTCACTTGAGCGGTCTTTATTATTGAAGGGACCACTAAAGCGAAAGCTCATGAAATGGCAGTCGAACAAACCGTTAACGTGTGTCGTTTAAATGCATAATCAAATTTAGTAAAAACCATTTTAGCCTCAACAGCATTTACTGATCCGAAAGACGTAGTAGCAAAATTAATTGTAGAACAAAACAACGAAGTAACTGAACGCCAGGTTCTAGCTTTTCGATCACGTGGTAACAGTACATTCAGAAATTCACGTGGTAGTTATCGAGGCTATACTGGTTATAGAAACAATAATTCATTTGCATACAACAGCAACTATAACGGCAATAATAATCAAAGATATAGGAATTATAACGGAAATAGATACCAGAATAACAACAGTAATAATACGCGTCCAAATACAAATTCCAATTCAAATACAAATAATAGTAACAATAGAGGTAACAATTCGAGATCAGCCAATGGTAAAGGTAGAAACGCAAATGTTCGCGCTTTAAACGCCAGCGCGCCTCAGAAGCGAACACGGGGGGAGGACGAACTAAGCCAGTAAGCGAACATCCCTCACCAATACGCATCTATTGTTTAAATTTAAATTACTCTGATTTCATAGAATTACAACTTAACGAGTCACAAAAATTTTGTTCTTTCCTAGTAGACACTCAAGCGGACATTTCTTTAATAAAGATATCACGTTTAGACAGAAATATTTCCTTAAATACGAACGACATTATTAACATTACCGGTGTCACTTCTAATTCAGTTTCTACTTTAGGTAAAATTACCGTAAATTTAAATTTTTCAAACTTTTCTATTAAACATACATTACATGTAGTAAATGAAGAATGCCATCCGTTGGCATATTAGGTAAAGATTTTCTGAAAATTAACAAATGCATTATTAATTATGAAAGAAACAGTATTTCCTTTTGGGTAGGTAATGAGAAAATCGCGATACAAATCCTTCATGGAACAGAAAGCGATAGTTGTATCATTCCACCAAGATGTGAAATATTCAGACTTTTTGATTTAGGAGATTCACCCGAGCCACTTTTCGTGGACTCGCAGAAAATTGAAAAAGGTGTTTTCACAGCTAGGTGCATTGTTAATTCAAGTAACCCAATACTTAAAGTCATAAATACCACGGATGATATAAAGTATGTGAAAAGAAAAAGTACTCGGACAGAAAAACTTTCAAATTATAATTTTTATACAATTAACAAGACAGAAACAGAAGACAAACGTACGAAAAAACTAATTTCGATTTTAAAAAATCAAATACCTCAACATGCTCCAAGTAAATTACTTGATCTTTGCATAGATTATGCCGACATTTTCACTCTTGATACGGACAAAATGACTTTAAATAAATTCTACGAGCAAAAATTAAGATTGACAGACAACGAACCGGTATATGTTAAAAACTATAGACTGCCATACTCTCAACGCGAAGAAATAAATCGCCAAGTAAATAAATTATTAGATAATGATTTGATTGAACCCAGTTATTCCAATTACAATAGTCCTTTGATTGTAGTCCCAAAGAAGGATACTAATGGTCAAAAAGCTTATCGTATGTGCGTAGATTTTCGCGCAGTAAACAAAGAACTCATTGCTGATAAATTCCCACTTGCTAGAGTTGACGATATTTTAGACAATCTCGGTAGAGCAAAGTATTTTTCCACATTAGATCTTTTTTCAGGATTTCATCAAATCCCCATGCATCCTGACTCTCGTGACATTACGTCTTTCAGCACTGACCGTGGCGCATTTAGATGGAAAGTGCTTCCATTTGGTTTAAATATAGCACCAAATTCATTCTCACGAATGATGACTATAGCATTTCGGGTATACCACCCAACGTCGCATTTTTATACGTCGACGATATTATCTTCATAGGTTGTAGCGAAACACACCATACTAAAAATCTTTCAAAGGTTTTCGATATTTGTAGGTCTTTTAATCTCAAACTTAACCCAAATAAATGCAACTTTTTATGACCGGAAGTTACATTTTTATGTCACAAATGTTCAGCCAAAGGTTTGTTGCCAGACGACTCTAAAATAAACGCAGTTAAAAAATATACAAAACCGACTGATAAAGACGCGGTACGACGATTCGTCGCGTTTGCAAACTATTACAGACGGTTTATACCTAATTTTGCGTCTCTGGCAGCGCCTCTAAATCGATTAAGCAGAAAACGAGTTGAATTTGTATGGGATGTTGAATGCGAAAGAGCATTTTTATCTTTGAAAGCAGCGTTACTTTCACCAAAATTACTCCAATATCCAGATTTTACTAAACAATTCATTATTACCGTTGATGCTTCCACAACTGAATGTGGCGCTATTTTGAGTCAAGAACAGCAAGGTAGTGATTTACCAATTTGTTTCGCTTCTAAAGCATTTAATAAAGCCGAACAGAAAAAACTCATTATAGAATTAGAGCTTTTAGCTATTTACTTTGCAATCAAGCAATTTCGACCATACGTTTATGGTACCCATTTCATTGTAAACTCAGACCATATACCTCTAGTATACTTATTCAACATGAAAGACCCATCTTCAAAACTTTCAAGGATAAGACTGGAACTATCTGAATATAGCTTTACTATTGTATATATATAAAAGGTAAATCAAACGTTTGTTCTGATGCACTATCGCGTATAACAATCGATGAGATTAAAGAATCTAACAAACAAATTTTGGCAGTACATACAAGAGCCATGACAAAAAAGGCAAACGACAAAAATTTACATAGGAAAACAGACAAAAACGACGAAAAACAAATTACTTTACATGTCTACGACAAATTTTCATTTAATTTTTCGAAAAAAGTTCCACGAATAAGATCTGAAATTACTTACGATAAAAATAATAAAACAACAAATTTAAGAATTTTTGCGCATATTAAACATAAGAAACTCGAGTTACTTAGTTTTGAGCTTGTTAACGAAATAATGACTTTAGAGAAATTACTTTCGAGGCTTGAATCAGAAGCCGGAAAACGCAAAATTAAGCAGATTGAATGGCCTAAAAACGATATTATGTTCGAACATTATACTATTACAAATTTCAAAAATATTGGAAATAAAATTTTAAAATCATTAGAAATTATTTTAACAGATCCAGTGGAGACAGTAACAGATGAAGATACAAAATTAAAACTAATGAAAATTTACCATAATGATCCCATTTCTGGTGGACATTGCGGAATGAAAAGACTTTACGCAAAACTCCGAACAAAATTTTATTGGAAGAACATGACTCGCGATATATCGAAATATATCAAACATTGCAATGATTGTCTCTTAGACAAGGTTAAACCTAAAACAAAAGAAAAACTTGTTTTAACACCAACTCTTTGCAAACCATTTGATATACTAGGAATTGACACAATGGGACCCATACCTGAGTCCAAATATGGTAACAAGTTCTCACTTACCATGATTTGCGACATGACTAAATACCTGGTAACAGTCGCTGTGCCAGACAAATCGGCAAAAACAATCGCTTCAGCAATTTTTGAAGGATTCATTTTAACATACGGCACAATTAATGCCATAAAATCAGATTTGGGTACTGAATTTAAAAATGAGTCATTCGAAGATTTAACTAAACTTCTAAATATTGAACATAATTTTTCAACTGCATACCATGTTTCCTCAGCGCTCACTCCGGGTCACTTCCTTCGAGGTGCACCGCTATTAGCCATTCCTGAGCCAAACGCGGAAAACCTCTCCTGGATAAAACGATGGGAAAAACTCAAATCGCTTCATCACCAATTCAGTCGACGCTGGAAAGACGATTATCTGAAGGACCTTCAGAAGCGCTATAAATGGCAAACGCCACAGCGAAATCCTCAACCAGGCGACCTCGTCGTAATTAAAGAACATTCGCTCCCACCCACCGACTGGCGTCTGGGACAAATCGAGAACGTTCGCCTCGGCCCTGACAACCATGTTCGGGTTGTAGAGGTTCGCACCCAAAATGGGCTTGTCATGCGGCTAAATTGTGCTTTCTTCAAATGGAGCACTCTTCGCGCACAGCGCTATAACTTATGTAGATTACCTTGTATAACTAACCTCCAGTATTAACTTTCCGTTTATCATCCGCTGTATCCATCTACTACTCATTTCTCTGTCTGCTCTTATACTTCCAGGACGACACCCATCTGGCTCCCACGGCAGAGACCGACAACTCCCTTCAGTGTAGGCTCTGCCACCGCTAACACGCGCTGCGGACCGAACAAGAGGAAACCCACCAGCGGCTGTAGGAACGGCCAAGCGCACCATCGCGCGCACCCCACAAGGCCAAATACCACTATCCGCGCCTTGCAGGAACTGCAGAAGGTGCTTACAAGCACCTCCCTGCAGGGCGGGCAGGATGTTTAAGCCGCCTCCTTCAGTATTTAGACGGCGGCTAAATCCTTATGCGCAGCCGTGCGCCGCGAGTGGAAAGGCGCCAACGCGCATACATTACCATCGTCATCAAGAATATATGGAAAACATCAGTCTTGAACTAACAACCGGCAATCGCGGACCCGATCCTTTTGGATATCAATACTTTTATTATACTTTGCGTTTGTAAAAAGTAAACATTTTAACATTTAAGAAATATTGATTGAAGTTAATTTCTATCTTGTGAAAGAAGAAACATCAGATTAAAAATTTAACATTTATAACGTTTTAGAAAAAACAAACATCTTTATTTAGTGAAGTGGAGTGTAGCGAAGAAGGACCAAGTGAGTATTCACTTTATTCACCTAAGAATATTTTGTTGACAATATCTTAGGTTAACTACTCCCCTCTTTAGTGAGGCTCGTCCCCGATCCTCTCTTTAATTGTCTGAACCACACCGTCAACTGCTCGGTCTAGAGAACGCATTTTGTACGTATAGAAAATCAATTTTGCAATTATAAGGACTGTGAGGGTGACCAGCACAATAATGAAAATTATGGATTTAAAATCAACTTCTTCTCGTAGTGTCTTTATATGGCTAACGGTTTCTCGATGACCTATAACATTTATCTCCTGTGTCAATGGTGTCTCTGGAGAACGTTTAAGGGTAGTTTTCTCATTTCGAAATGTGGTACCATTTATTGTAACTTGTGTCTCGAATGTTACTAAATAAGTACCTGTAACAAGTTTTCCATTACCACTTTCGGCCACTATTTAAACAATATCATTGTTGATAATAATGACGCCGTTATCGATTTTGTTTATGATTCGGACAAGCATTCAAGGTGGTTTAAGGTTGTCCTTGTGGACCCTCCTCCCCTCTATAAGAACGGTGGTGCCTAGGTCTTTTTCAATCTTTTTTCCATGTATAATTCAGAAAGTTTATTTCCTAGTCATCTATTAACCTTTACCAAGACCGTGTCACCAGCGTTATATGATTTACTTTGACGGTCTTTATTATGGTATTTGAGATTGGAAGCCTGTGTCTTCTCTATACTATCTCGGATTGATTCGGTTACTCTGACAGAATGATTATGAAGAATATTGGTTTTTTATTTGTTACCGAATGAATGGACTTCTTATACTCTATAGTAGCAAGCAAAATAAAATCAACAGTCTCACTTAGATTTCACTCCAATTTCAAGCACCTAGTTCAGCTAGTGTGTTGTGGAACCGTTCAACCTGACCATTAGAGGTACTATGTAGTGGAGATGCATTGACTATTGCACATCATTAAAGTCCATCAGCATAGATTTCACAGTGTGAGAATTAAGAGACTTTTCATTGTCGCAATATACCGTTTTCACATTTGGGAATACATTGAGCAGTTGCAAGATTGATGGCTTTACATCTACTATGGTTCTTGAGGCAATTTTTTGCACAATAGCTTTAGAAAACTTATCTATGCAAGTCAAGAAATACTTTTGGTTAGTCGAAAAGATATCAGTATGCAAAATTTCTCCGGTAAAAGATGGGATCGGTGTTGCTGCAACAACATGCTTTTTTGGTGTCGTTCGTATTTTGATTTTAAACATATGCTACAGTTGGACACAACCTCTCTCGCCCTTTTATCCATCTTTGGGAAAAAATAGTTGACCGATATTTGTTTAACATTTTCCTGGGCAGCTGTGTGAGCTGCTCTGTGGTTATTATTTCCTGCTGATCGTTCTGATCAAAAATATCTGTAACCATCCTTTCGGTATGGCGGAATTTAACATTGGGATAGAGCTCAACCAAGCGCTGTTGAATCTTTGCCAGAACATGAAGGCTACAATGTATCACATTTACCACGTCACTGTTAATAACCTCTGGCAATATCGCAAAAAGTGATTCCACATCATGAAACCAAATAACGTGTCTTATTTTTAACCTGAATATAATAGTTTGCTTTGAGGTACTTGTGCTTTCTTGAATAATGATCTGATTTCTGAAGCAGTTAACTGGCTTTTCCACCGTTTCAATGGTGTAAGTCAACGACTCTTCCCTATGAATGGTAGCACAGTCGGAGCTCACCCCTATGTCGTCCTGCAGCATGGCTATATCTTGTTTTGACAAGGCATCGGCCACATAATTTTCATTTCCGGGCTTATAATGAATTTTCGTGTTATAACTTTCTATCAGAGATTTCCAACGTTTAATTTTGGCATTTGGGTTCTTATCAGAAACTGCGAAAGACAATGGATAAAGGTCAGTAAAAATATTTATACGACCCACTCCATAAAGATAATTCATCAACGAATTCAGAGCCCAGACAATTGCCAGTAATTCCCTTTCGTTGGTTGCGAGGTGCTCCTCTCTATCCCTAAGTGTTCTTGAGATCATCGTCATTGACTTCTTTGATTGTGAGAGTACCACACCTGACCCTTATGACGATGCGTCTGTCGTTAAATTAAAAGGTTTGTAAAATCCGGAAACATTAACGCAACATCCTCTGATGCTAGGACTTCCTTTAAATTTGTGAATGCCTGTATGGCCTCGGAATTCAAGTTTATTAGCTTCATTTTTGATTTTGCTATTCTGGCAAAAGCCTTAATAAAACATTTGTAATAACTAGCTAGGCCCAAGAATGACCTAAGTCCTCGAATTGTAGTTGGTTGTTCGTAGTTCTTTATAGAACTTTCTTTATGAGGGCTGGTTTTCACGCCATTTCCTTCCACTTCAGTTTTAAAAAATTTTGGCTTTTCCACAGATACTCTCATATTTGCCTAATACAGACTTCGTAAAACCCATTCTATATCTCTAAGATGATCCTCTGCACTTTTTGAGAAAATTATTATATCATCAACATAGACGTGGCATGTCCTGCCGATTCGATCTCTGAGCACATCGTCGATTGCTCTTTGAAAAATACTCGGAGCATACTTTAAGCCAAATGGCAAACTTCCCGCTATGTACAGAGATTTAGTAAATCAACACCAATAATTCCGTCGAATCCCTCAATACCATGGAGCATACAAAAACTGTGTCAATTCCGAATAATTGAACTCTACATTTCTCAGTCACCACACTATTTCCGTGTACCGACTGCACTAAAAATATTTTTGACACCGGGACAATATTCCTCAGCTCGGGTAAAGGTTTAATATAGTTCTTTGATGCCCCAGTATCGATAAGAAGTTGTAACTTTCTTTTATTCCCTACTTATCGCTCGATCCGCGGAAGCAGTGACTTTCCCCTAAAAAATTTATCGACGAATCTTTGGATGCCCTAAAATCTTTACCGGAATTTAGCGGTAAACCAACCAAGTATGTTAGCTGGAGGGAGTCAGCTAACAATACAATGAGCTTGTACATTAGGGGTAGCCATAAGTATTTCGCTGCCTTGACAATACTGAGGAACAAGGTAACGAGTGAAGCAAATGATATACTTTCAAATTATGGGACAGTATTGAACTTTGACGGCATATTGGCCCGCCTTGATTTCGCGTATGCTGACAAGAGACCTGCTCATATTATTGAGCAGGAGATGAGTATATTGCGTCAGGGTAATAACACTATCATTGAATATTATAATAAAGTTAATGAAAAGTTAACCTTACTTATAAAAAAAACTACAATGACGTACGGATCAGATAATGCGGTGACCAAAGAATTAAATTCTAAAACTAGACGCGATGCGTTACGAATATTTATTACGGGATTAAATGGCAATTTGTCCCAAGTATTGCTTTCACTTTCGCCATGTGATTTGCCAAATGCTCTTGCGAAAGCTCTAGAGCTTGAATCAAATAATATGCCGGCGAATTTCGCTTACAGTTTGGAAAAGCACCAACTTTTTCGGACATAGTTAAGGGTAGGCAACAAAATAATTTTAATAACAATTTTAATAATAATTTACGATTTGCGCAAAGCCAACCTCAGAGAAATAACTTTGGCAATAATTTGCGGTTGTGGCGAAGCCAACCACAGATTGATTACAACCAAAGGACGGTTCAAGAGCATGATCAACCTCGACCGACACCTATGGATGTCGATCGGAGTATCCAGAATCAAAACCGACCACAACAAATGCCAAATAATATTCAAAGTAATTATCGAAATAATAACTTTACAAATAATCAGGCCGATAAAAGACCACATGCTAGTGCACAGTTAAGTGTTCAACCACCAAACAAAGCGCAACGCGTTAATAATATTGATGAAGACCATTTTTTAGATCAAAGCTAAGCTTGCCATATATCCTGCAATATGACAAAGCTATATGTAAAAATTTTAAAATTCTAATTGATACTGGAGCAACAAGTTGCTACATAAAAGCAGGAATTTATAAAAATAAAAATGAGTTTGCTATATATAAAAGAGTAAACACAATTAATGCTTTATACCATAATAAAATATTACCACCTAATATATTTGTTTGGTATAAAACAAATGTTTTATGAGATCGATTTTGAAAATAAAAAATTAATAATAAATAATAAATAATAATAGAGAAGAAACCATAATTATTTCGGATATTGAATCTGAAATGGCAGACAGTGAAAATGCTGGCAACAATAATGAAATTTTAAACCCCTTGGCACGCAGTAGTCCTAAGGCTCCCGCCGAAACTTTTACCGGCAAAACCGAAAAAATTAAAGCAAAAAAATTTTAAAATACAAAGAAAATTGTTAAGAGTAAACATTTAAACCCCTTGGGATATACAAGTCCTAAGGCGCCCGCCGATGTAACTACTGGCAACAAAAGAGAAAAATATGAAAATAAAAGTAAAAAATTTGAGAATTTAAACCCCTTGGGATGCAAAAATCCTAAGAATCCCGCCGAAGATTTTATCTGCAATATAGTATTAAAAAAATATTTTTCTTTTTTGCCGAAAGTGATACCGGCAATATAGGAAACAAATATTCGACAAAAAATATTTCAGAAGATATAATTTTGAAAGCACCAACCGAAATAATTCCAAATAAATCCAAAATAAAGAGTGTTGAATTAAAACACAAATAGGGAAAAATTGTGAAAATTTTTTTGAAATCCGGAAACATACTGAACAATCTGTATTTGGAGGCTTCGGGGTTGTCTATCGAAGAAAATAGAGACGAGATTGTTAAAGAAGAGGAAGCTTCAAAAAAAAAAATTTGCAGGAAAAAATAAGAAAAGAAATTAGCACAGCACATAGTGATTTGAATTTAAATTTACCCTTTCATACTGACATCAAAGCGGAAATACGAACAATTGAGGAAAGACCAGTTTGGTCAAAGCATCCTATGTCAGTGAACAGATTTATTAATGAAGGAATTCAAAATTTGTTGCAAAACGGCATAATTAGGGAAAGTAAAAGTCCATATAACTCTCCAGTGTGGGTTGTTCCAAAAAAGGGCATGAATGAAGACGGAAGTCCAACATTAAGACTGGTAATTGATTTTAAAAAAGTTAATGAAAAAACAGTATCAGATAGATATCCAATGCCTAATCCAGAAGTAATACTTGCAAATTTGGGAAGATCTAAATATTTTTCCACTGCTGTTGTAGCAATGCTCCTAATAGCCGCGACCGATCACAAATTGTCATCAATATCCTCTAACGGGAGTCCAAGGAAACTTGCCGTTTCAACAGGGGTGGACCATAAGGAAAGGGGTGTTAGAGGCGTTGGTTCCACATTACAATTAAAGATATGGTTGGTGTCATGTGGGGACACATTGCAAGCGGGGCATACATTTTGTATGTCGGGGTTGATTCTGGATAGGTAAGAGTTTAACCTGTTACAGTATCCAAAACGAAGTTGAGCAAGAGTGACACGCGTTTCCCTGGGGAGTATGCGTTCCTCTTACGCGACTTCTGGATATATTTCTTCAAGTACTGGATTCACCGGGCAATTCCCGACATAAAGGTCCGACGCCTGTCTATGGAGTTCACCAAGGACCTGCTTGTGTTTTTTCGCTTCATACGGCTGGGTTCTCAGGTGCCGTATTTCCTCAAAATGCTTACGGAGATGACTCCTTAGGCCCCCAGGCGGTGCTGGTTCGTCAATCAGATGTTTGTTGGGATGCCCAGGTTTCTGGGTATTCAACAGAAACTGTTTGGTCAGCATCTCATTTCTCTCCCTGATGGGGAGTATTCTCGCCACATTATGCAGATGGTGTTCTGGGGACATAAGAAGACAGCCCGTGGCGATTCTGAGAGCACTATTTTGGCAGGCCTGTAGTTTCTTCCAGTGGGTAGTTTTTAGGCTTGGCGACCATATGGGTGACGCGTAGCACGTAATCGGCTGGCTAATTGCTTTGTATGTGGTCATGAGCGTTTCTTTATCTTTTCCCCAGGTACTGCCAGCAAGGGATTTGGGGATTTTATTACGGCTCTGAATTCTCGGAACAATTGCGGTTGCGTGCGCACCAAAATGTAGATCCTGATCAAATGTCACACCCAAGATTTTGGGGTGTAGGACAGTCGGTAGCGTAGTGCCATCGACGTGGATGTTCAATATGGTCGACATTTGGGGCGTCCATGTTGTAAATAAGGTCGCGGAAGATTTAGTCGGTGACAATGCCAGGTTTCGCGAGGCGAAAAAACTGGAGAGCTCAGGGAGATAGCCGTTTATTTTATTGCATAGCTCATCGATCTCTGGGCCTGGGCCTGTGGCCATTATTGTGCAGTCATCGGCGTAGGAAACGATTGTGACTCCTTCCGGTGGTGAAGGTAGCTTGGATATGTAGAAATTAAACAAAAGTGGGGATAGGACGCCACCCTGTGGCACCCCTTGTTTAATTCTCCTTGGTTTTGATGTTTCGTTTCTGAATTGCACCGATGCCTGCCGACCACCCAGATAATTTGCGGTCCACCTTTTAAGACATGGCGGAAGGGTAGACCCTTCCAGGTCTTGCAGTAACGAGCCATGGTTGACCATATCAAAGGCTTTTGATAGGTCTAGCGCTACGAGTACTGTTCTATGGTGGGGGTATTGATTCAAACCGCAATTTATCTGGGTGCCAATGACATTTAGCGGTAGAGGTAGTGCTATGGAGTTTTCTGAAGCCATGCTGATGAGGGGCTAGCTGCAAATGTGCTTGGAAATAAGGGAGCAAAATGGCTTCAAGCGTCTTTGCCACTGGCGATAGGAGAGATATCGGACGATATGACTCACCTAGGTTAGCTGGTTTCCCAGGCTTAAGTAGCGGGACCACCTTCGCCATTTTCCATTTCTCGGGTATGACAAAGGTGGAAAGAGACAGGTTGAAGGCATGCGCTAAATATTTGAAACCCTCTTTCCCTAGGTTTTTAAGCATCGGCATGGGCCCACTGCTTTGGATGGTTTAGCGCGACCAATAGCGTCCTCAACCTCTCTAGCGGTGATGGTGATTGGTGACGCGCTGAATTTGTGTTTATGTGCGTGTCTATTGGCTCTCCGTCTATCTTTGTCAACCGTAGGATGCATTATATATTGTCGGCAGAAAGCGCTCGCGCATTTTTCCGCATCCGACAGCACCTTATCGCCAAAGGCGATGGAAACTTTGTCTTTGTGCTTAGTCGGATTCGATAGGGACTTTACGGTGGACCAAAGTTTACCTACACCGGTAGAGAGGTTACAACCTCTTAGGTGCTCTTCCCATTTCGCCCGCTTGTGTTCGTCCACAAGCAATCTGATGCGTTGGTTTATATCCCTTATTTGGGGGTCGCCTGGATCAAGCTGTCTAATAAGGTCGCGTTCCCTCGCTAAGCTCGCGGCCTCCGCCGGGATGTGGGCCGGATTTCGGGAATTCTCCCGGCGGGAATGAAATGTGCCGAGGCCGATTCAATGACCTTACGGAAGGCACGCTCCCCTTGGCGGGCATCAGTCGGGATAGGGAGGGCAGCAAAGCTGCTGTCTGTTGCAGATTTATATTCTTCCCACTTTCCTTTTTTGAAGTTTATGAACGTGCGTTTTTCGGTGACGATGAAGTCGGCGGTACGGTCGAACGAAATAAGTATAGGCAGGTAGTCGGATGCCAATGTTACCATCGGCTGCCAGTTGACGCAGTTTACGAGTTCTGCGCTCACGATTGAGATATCTGGCGAGCTATGACAGCTTCCTACCATACGTGTGGGGGCGTCTCCGTTTATTGTGCAGAACGTCGTTTCTTCTATTTGATCCGCCAACATCTCACCCCTACTGTCCGCCCGCAAGTTTGAATGCCATAGGTCGTGATGGGCATTGAAATCGCCTAAGATAATGTGATTGTTGCCAGTGAGTAAGGCCTCGATATTAGGGCGGTATCCACTGGGGCAACAGGTGACAGGAGGGATGTAGATGTTGATGATTTCTAGATTTGCATCGCCTGACCGAACAGATAGGCCTTGACGTTCTAAGACATTGTCCCTGCGGTCGATGCCAGGATCAAATATATAATATTGCACAGAGTGGTGTATAATAAACGCGAGGCCGCCTCCATTTCCGCTCTCGCGGTCTTTCCTGTGGACATTATACCCAGAGCAAGTCTGCAAAGCAGATCTTGCTGTGAGTTTAGTCTCTTGAATCGCAAAAATGCGGATGTTGTGCCGCTTCATGAAATCGACTATCTCCGTAATCTTCCCAGTTAGTCCATTACAGTTTAATTGCAGAAATCTGAAGTGCATGAGGGGTGACGCCGCCACTCTAGGGGTAAGTGACGGGTGACTATGCCTAGGTTGTGGAAGGCCAGGACGCAATTGCTGTTGTGGCCTTGGGACTTGGCGCCCTTGGGCAAGCACTGGGGTACCCGGATGATTTGGGTTTGTGACCTGGCAACATGGCGCGATGAAACCCGTCGAGGGGTTGCCGTCGCGGAGACCAGAACATCTAGGAAAGTGGCACCACCCAAGGCAGGAGCTGAATTGAGCGGATGTCGCAAACCTATATATTCTGTGCTGGCAGACGGTGCAAACGGAGGTAGGGACTAAGAGTCTGTTTCCCTGACCTGCACGATTGCTGCCAGAAAAGAGGGGGGGGGGGGGGGGGGGGGGGAGAAGAAGACGGGGGCAGGGGCTGATGCTCAGCATTGCTACCAGCTCTACTACAAAGGTAGTAGTTATGAGTGGTATCAGCTGTTTGAGTTGTTGGCGCCGTGGGGCGCGAGCAGCAGCGGGTACTTGTTGTGGCTTGCTGAGCAGCGAGGCTGCTGGAAGGTAGTGGGGGGGGGGGGCGCTTAGGCGTAGACTACGGGACGCCCTTGGGCGTGAGCAGCAAGGAGCCACAAAAGATTTATAAAAGTTACGTGGACGTCGGGTTTTGGGATCAAGCCCAGAACAACCTGTCCGATGCAACCATCCCTTGCACGAGACACACTGAACAGAGTATGACCGTCCTAAAAAGATTCTTTTCTGGCAAATGCAGCAAAACCATTTCTCAGGACCGGGGTCAGGAGACGGACCCGGATTGGGTTCGATACCTTCCCGGAGTAAGAGAATATGTAGCAGTCCTGCTGCAAGGAGCTGCTGGGAGGATGCCAATTTGTGGGAGGGACGAAACAAATTAAATGGGGTCACACTGAGATGACAGTCCTTGGTCGGGAAAAATCCCGAGTCGCTCCGGTACATAGAACCGACTGCCTTGGGAAGCGATATTTTTCCACTATTGATTTGCAGTCTAGATTTCACCAGATATTGGTGAATGAAGGTGGCATTCTCAGTGAATAACGGGAAATATGAATTTTTACGAATGCCGTTTGGGTTGAAAAATGCACCGAGTATTTTTCAGCGAGGTATGGATAATGTGTTGAGGGAATTTGTGGGAAAGTTGTGTCATGGCTATGTCGACGATGTCATAGTCTTTTCAAAGAATTTGGAGGATCACAAAAAACATTTGAAGTCGGTAATTGAAATATTTAAAAAAGCAAATATGAAAATATCTTCAGAAAAGTCAAAATTTTACCAAGCAGAGGTAGAATTTTTGGGTTATGTAGAGGCAGAAGATATCATTAAGACAGATCCAAGAAAAATTTAAACAATACAGAACTACCTAACACCAAAAACATTACGTCAGTTGAGAGGATTTTTGTGATTGACGGGTTATTATAGGAAGCTCGTGGAAGACTATGCAGTAATAGCAAAACCATTAACCAAACATTTACAGGGCGAAAATGCAAGAATTTCGCAGCATTTGTCAAAAAAGAAAATTATTAATCTTGATCAAGAGGGTATCGCTGCTTGCGAAAAATTAAAAGGATTATTTTCTTAACATATAGAATTGACACAGCCTGATTATAATAAAAAATTTGTGTTGACCACTGATGCTTCGAATGTGGCTTTATGTGCCGTATTGTCACAGGAAGGAAAGTCCATTGTGTTTATTTCAAAGACATTGAACCCTACAGAATTGAATTATGCTACTAATGAGAAGGAATTGCTTGCTATAGTATGGGCGTTAAAAGCTTTACGTAATTATCTTTATGGAGCGAATGATTTGGAAATTCATACCGATCATCAGCCATTGTCGTTTGCAATTTCCGAAAAAAATCCAAACATTAAAATCAAAAGATGGAGAGCGTTTATTGAGTAA
The DNA here is from genome assembly GCF_040869045.1 of Eurosta solidaginis. Classification (NCBI taxonomy): domain Eukaryota; kingdom Metazoa; phylum Arthropoda; class Insecta; order Diptera; family Tephritidae; genus Eurosta; species Eurosta solidaginis. Next base: position 105,454,491 of record NC_090323.1, on the reverse strand, counting down.
TATTCGCCAAAGATTGTTTATAAACCAGGGGCTACAAATGTCGTTGCAGACGCACTATCAAGACAGATTTTAAATAATTTATCTACTTCAGAAGAATCAAATAATTCGTGTGATTCATTAACGGGTACCCAACATTCCGCAGAGAGTAGTGGTGAATATCAAATTCATGCAACAAAAAAACATTAAACCATTTTAAACAGCAAATTTTAATTGATAAAGGGGCAAGAATTACAACGTTGGAAACCATCTTCTCATTTTTGGTCGAATACGACTTGCCGGAAAATATAACTCCAGTTTTGACTGAATATTTAAATCCAAAAATAGCAACAGGAATAGTTTGCACACCTGAGGTGCTTTATGAGATTAAACATGTTTTAAGGGAGGCATACCCTACGATGAAGTTTCTATATTCGAAGTCATTTCCGAATGATATAACCAATTGAGAGGATCAAGGAATAATTATTGAACAAACTCATAATAGGGCACATATAGGGCACATATATATAGAGAAAATGTAGCTCAAATTAGACAGCAAAACTATTGGCCATTAATGACAAAGCAATTTAAGCAATATGTAAAAAATTGTAATATATGTAATAATAATAAATATGAAAGACACCCAAAACTAATTCCTATAGGTGAGGCACCCATTCCAGAATAAGAAGGGGAACAACTCCATGTTGATATTTTTTTGCGCAGAAATTAAAATTTCTGGCATGTGTGGATTCTTATTCTAAGTATCTACTGGTGAAATACATTGAAGATAAGGTAAAATTAGATAAGGTTTTAGAACTTCTACAGACATTCCCAGATGTTAGAAGTATAGATTTAGATAATGAACCAGGTTTAAGTACGATACAATTCAAATCTCTAATGGAAAGGTTAAATATACAAATTTATTACTGTACGCCACGACACAGCACTAGCAATGGCCAAATAGAGAGAGTTCATTCAACACTCATAGAAATTTCCCGTTGTTTGAAACAGGAGCACAGTCTAATAAGTGATTTCGAATCAATTATGAGGGCGGTACAGCAGTATAATAAAACAATATATTCGGTAACAGGTAAACAACCTTGTAATATTTTATTCTATAAAGAAACTCACGCTAATATAAGAGATAGACTAAAATCGGCGCAGGAAAATATGCTAAAGCATCATAATAAAAATAGCTTCAGAAAAGTTATCACAGGGGTGAGGTTATATATGAAAAAACATATGGAGAAAGAAATAAATTAAAACCGAGGTATAAAAAGCAAGGAATAAAGTTAAAATACAGAATAGAAACAGAATAATTCATTAGGATAATATTAAAGTTTAAATACGTTATTTTATAGGGATGAAGAAACTCATACAAATCTCATTGATATTTTTGAATCTCATTTGTAACAGCAGCCTTAACAAATAATAAAAATGTCACCCTGTTTCCAAATTGCTGCAACACCCGTTGTCTACTGTGAACGAACAACAGGTGTTGGAACAACTTGGAAACAGAGCAATTCGGCTCGGCAGAAAAAGACCGGCCATTTTTAAAAATTTGGCCAGAGACAGCGAGTGGACATCTTGAAAAAGCAAGCATCATATCGAGCATCAGTAAACACATTTTTACAAATTGTCAAGTTACTTTTAGTTGTAGTGAACTTTAATAAATCTGCAAAAACGTATAACAAATTATAAATATTTATATATATGAAATGAAGGAAGTGACGTTTGCAACATTAATTATAATTCGAGATAGGAAATTTAATCGAGGGGTTTCATCGGCGTGCACCATTACTTACATGTCCATGGGCACATTTTTGGTTGCACCTCATGGCGCCGTGATGGCTGGAGCCCGGTCATTTTTTTATGTTTTGGGCGATATTGGTGGTCTAAAGTGGCAGTGACAGTAAAAATATATAATTGAAATAAAATAAAATGTTTAATACAACAAAACTAATACTACGACTAAATTTAATAGAGGTAACACAAAATCTTTAATATAATGAAATTAATTAAAAACTATACTAAATACAACGGAAGTAATTCGAAGAGAAAAATTGGAAATTATAGTATAATATAATATGCCATAACGGGATATAAACCCACGCCACTAGCCAACGGCATATCATCGCCATTTTTTTTAACCACCACCACCACCAGCATTAACATCGAAGACCAGCAGCGGCAGCGCCAGCGAAGACCACCAGAAACAACTCGGGCAGTAGCAGCATTGGCGACGACAGCGGCAGCGTTTACGGCAGCGGCAGCATTTACGGTTGGAGCAGCAGCAGTCATAAGTATAATATATATATGTATTTAACAAATTTTTGCCTACGTTTTTTTTTATATAACATATATGTATGTATAGAAAACAGAAAATTTATTTTATGCGGTGCGTTATAACATATATATACATTTTGGATTTTTTTTTAAAGTGGTGCGTTCTACATTTAACTACTTCGGTTTCAAGCATAATATTAATTTTCACCTTATAAGACTGTTGAACTTGATAAGCAGTTTGTAACGTGTAAATTTTGATATAAACGGTGTTTGAAACAAAAAAACCAATTAAAATTTTTTTTTGAAATATGCGGTGGTTCCGTTAAAAACCAATTAAAATTTTTGTTTGATACATGCGGTGGTTCCGTTAAAAACCAATTAAATATTTTTTTTGATATAAGCTGTGGTTCCGTGAAAAGCCAAGTGAGATTTTTTTTTATATAAAGCGGTGTGTCCGTGAAAATATACTAATTTTTTTTACAAAGCGGTGCGTCTGTGAATATAAATGGATTTTTTTGAACAAGCTACAACAATTTTGAAATTTTTACCAATTAATACCTATATACTTTTGTGCAAAGTTTAAATTCAATTACTTTTTATAGATTTTTCATACAAGTTTACTGCAGTTTTAATTAATTCTTCCGATACATGGTTAAATACCCCTTTAGTGACTATTCACCTGCAAATCAGTTCTTTTATACAAAATTTCCTTTTTCTTTTTCCTCAACATTTCAGCTTCAAAGAATTCAGACATTCAAACAAGTACTTCATTAATTTCGTAGTTTGAACTGAATTATTTTTGCTATTCTGATAACTACATATGTACCTAAGAAATGGTAAGCAAGTGCAAACAAAATTCAGACTCAGATTCCGATAATTCAGCCTCAAGCTACGAAAGTTTAGCTTCATCTTCGACCGAAGAAGTCACAAACCAGGAAAATAGATTTTCTTTGTTAACAGATTTTCCAGGCTTCGAAAATTCTTCCATTAAAAATTCAACTTTTAATTTAGATTCAAATCTTAACGATTCAAATAGTGCAAAACTAACTTCAACTTCTTTTACTTTAAAACCAAATCTTAACGATCCAAAAAGTACAAACGTGGCATCACCTTCTGCTAATTCAGCTCCAGATCTTAACGATCAAATCATGGAAACACCCGAGGAAAAAAGAATTTTCATTAACACATGTGCTAATTCTATTATAGAAAACTACAGTGGTGATCCTCTTGCACTTGATTCTTTTATAGACAAAATTGCATTACTTGAACAATTCGCTACTGCAGATTTAACTGATACTTTTATAGCGTTCTTAAAAGCAAAACTAGGGGGTAAAGCCCGCGAAGCAATAACAAGACAAGTAAATTCAGTTAATGAAATTAAAACAGCTCTACGTAGTAGGATCAAACCGGACAACTCGAAAGTTGTAGCAGGGTGAATTGCAGCGTTGCACGTTAGCAATAACAATTATACAGATTTTGCCAAAAAATTTGAAGATTTAGCTGACTCACTTGAGCGGTCTCTTATTATTGAAGGGATCACTCAAGCGAAAGCTCATGAAATGGCAGTCGAAAAAACTATTAACTTGTGTCGTTTAAACGCAAAATCCAATTTAGTAAAAACCATTTTAGCCTCAACGGCATTTACAGATCCGAAAGACGTGGTAGCAAAATTAATTGTGAAACAAAATAACGAAGTAACAGAGCGTCAGGTTTTAGCTTTTCGATCACGTGGTAACAACACATTCAGAAATTCACGTGGTAGTTATCGAGGCTTTTACCCAAACCGCGGCTATACTGGTTATAGAAATAATAATAGTTCATTTTCATACAATAGTAACTATAACGACAACAATAATCAAAGATATAGGAATTATAACGGAAATAGATACCATAATAATAACAATAATAATACGCGTTCAAATACAAATCCTAATTCAAACAATAGTAACAATAGAGGTAACAATTCGAGATCAGCCAATGGTAGAGGTAGAAACGCAAACGTTCGCGCTTTAAACGCGAGTGCCCCTCAGGAGCGAACACTGGGGGAGGACGAACTAACCGAGTAAGCGAATTTCCCTCACCAACGAGCATCTATTGTTTAATAGAATTACAACTTAACGAGTCACAAAAATTTTGTTCTTTCTTAGTAGACACTCAAGCAGACATTTCTTTAATAAAAATACAAACGACATTATTAACATTACCGTTGTCACATCTAATTCAGTTTTTACTTTAGGTAAAATTACAGCAAATTTAAATTTTTCAAACTTTTCTATTAAATATACTTTACCTGTAGTAAATGAAGACTTTAATATTCCATCCGATGGCATACTGGGTAAAGATTTTCTGAAAATTAACAAATGCATTATTAATTATGAAAGAAATAGTATTTCCTTTTGGGTAGGTAATGAAAAAGTCGCGATACCAATCCTACACGGAACAGAAAGCGACAGTTGTATCATTCCTCCGAGATGTGAAGTATTCAGACTTTTTGATTTAGGAGATTCACCCGAGCCAATGTTCGTGGACTCGCAGGAAATTGAAAAAGGCGTTTTCACAGCTAGGTGCATTTTTAATTCCAGTAACCCAATAATTAAAGTCATTAACACCACGGATGATGTAAAGTATGTGAAAAGAAAGAGTATTAGGACAGAAAAACTTTCAAACTACAATGTTTATACAATTAACAAGACAGAAACAGAAGAGAAACGCACGAAAAAAACTGACTTCAATTTAAAAAAATCAAATACCTCAACATGCTCATAGTAAATTAATTGACCTTTGCATAGATTATGCCGACATTTTCGCTCTTGACACGGACTAAATGACTTTAAACAACTTCTACGAGCAAAAATTAAGATTGACAGACAACGAGCCGGTATATGTTAAAAATTATCGATTGCCATACTCTCAACGCGAAGAAATAAATCGCCAAGTAAATAAATTGTTAGACAACGATTTGATTGCACCCAGTTATTCCAATTACAATAGTCCATTGATTGTAGTCCCAAAAAAGGATACTAATGGTCAAAAAGCTTATCATATGTGCGTAGATTTTCGTGCAGTAAACAAAAAACTCATTGCTGATAAATTTCCACTAGCTAGAGTTGACGATATTTTAGACAATCTCGGTAGAGCAAAATATTTTTCTACATTAGATCTTTTTTCTGAATTTCATCAAATCCCCTTGCATCCTGACTCACGTGACATTACGTCTTTCAGCACTAACCGAGGTGCATTTAGATGGAAAGTGCTTCCATTCGGTTTAAATATTGCACCAAATTCATTCTCACGAATGATGACAATAGCTTTTTCGGGTATACCACCCAACGTCGCATTTCTGTACGTCGACGATATTATCGTCATCGGCTGTAGTGAAGCACACCATATTAAAAATCTTTCAAAAGTTTTCAATACTTGTAGATCTTTCAATCTCAAACTTAACCCAAATAAATGAAACTTTTTACGACCAGAAGTTACATTTTTAGGTCATAAATGTTTGGCCAAAGGTTTGTTGCCAGACGGCTCTAAAATAAACGCAATTAAAAAGTATACAAAACCGACTGATAAAGACGCGGTACGACGATTCGTCGCGTTTGCAAACTATTACAGACGGTTTATACCTAATTTTGCATCTCTGGCAGCGCCTCTGAATCGATTAAGCAGAAAAAGAGTTGGATTTGTATGGGATGTTGGGTGCGAAAGGGCATTTTTATCTTTGAAAGCAGCGTTGCTTTCACCAAAATTACTTCAATATCCCGATTTTACTAAACCATTCATTATTACAGTTGATGCTTCCACAACTGGATGTGGCGCTATTTTAAGTCAAGAACAGCAAGGTAGTGATTTACCAATTTGTTTCGCTTCTAAAGCATTTAATAAAGCAGAGCAGAAAAAACCAATTATAAAGTTGGAACTCTTAGCTATTTATTTCGTAATAAAGCAATTTCGACCATATGTGTATGGTACCCATTTCATTGTAAGATCAGACCATAGACCTCTAGTATACTTATTCAACATGAAAGACCCAACTTCAAAACTTTCAAGAATAAGACTGGAACTATCTGAATATAACTTTACTATTGTATATATAAAGGGTAAATGAAACGTTTGTGCTGCTGCACTATCGTGCATCACTAACGATGAGATTAAAGAAGAGCTAACAAACAAATTTTGGCAGCACAGACAAGGGCAATGACGAAAAAGGCAAACGACAAAAATTTACATAGGAAAACAGACAAAAACGACGAAAAACAACTTACTTTACATGTCTATGACAAATTTTCATTTAATTTTTCAAAAAAGATTCCACGAATAAGATATGCAATTACGTACGATAAAAATAATAAAACAACTAATTTAAGAATTTTTGCGCATATTAAACATAAGAAACTCGAGTTACTTATTTTTGAGCTTGTTAACGAAATAATGACTTTAGAGAAATTACTTTCGAGGCTTGAATCAGAAGCCGGCAAACGCAAAATTAAGAAAATTGAATGGCATAAAAACGATATTTTGTTCGAACATTATACTATTACAAATTTCAAAAATATTGGAAATAAAATTTTAAAATCATTAGAAATTATATTAACAGATCCAGTGGAGACAGTAACAGACGAAGATACAAAATTAAAACTAATGAAAATTTACCATAATGATCCCATTTCTGGTGGATATTGCGGAATGAAAAGACTTTGCGCAAAACTCCGAACATAATTTTATTGGAAGAACATGACTCGTGATATATCGAAATATATCAAAAATTGTAAAGATTGTCTTTTATACAAGGTTAAACCTAAAACGAAAGAAAAACTTGTTTTAACACCAACTCCTTGTAAACCATTTGATATACTAGTAATTGACACAATACGACCCCTACCTGATTCCAAATATGGTAACAAGTTCGCACTTACCATGATTTACGACATGACTAAATACCTGGTAACAGTCGCTGTGCCAGACAATTCGGCAAAAACAATCGCTTCAGCAATCTTTGAAGGCTTTATTTTGACATACGGCACAATGAATGCCATAAAATCAGATTTAGGTACAGAATTTAAAAATGAATTATTTGAAGAATTAACTTAACTTCTAAATATTGAACATAATTTTTCAACTGCATACCATCACGAAACTGTTGGCACGATTGAACGTAATCATAGAGTTTTTAATGAATACTTACGTGCATATTTAAAAGATACTTTTTCTGATTGGGATGTTTATTTAAAATACTTTACTTTCCTACACAATACTACGAGTAGCACAGTTTTCGATAATCAGTTTTCTCCTTACGACTTAGTTTTTGGGAAAAAGGCAACTTTGCCTAATGAATTGACAAAAGAAACAATTGACCCAATTTATAATGTCGAAAACTATGCCAAAGAAGTTAAGTGTGGGATGCAGAAAGCACACATAATGGCACAAAACCTAATTAATAAAAATAAATTACAAAGTAAAAATCTGTACGATAAAACGGCACGAACTTTAGTTGTCAAAATCGGAGATAAAGTACTTTTACGGAAAGAACCACATCATAAACACGAAAATATTTATCAAGGTCCATTTATTATAACCAAAATTAACGAACCTAACGTAACTATTTTCGATGAAGTTAAAAATAAAGAACAAGTTGTACATAAAAATCGGCTAAGTAAAGTAAATTAACGTTACTTTTATATTTTGATTAAACTTTAAATTTGATTGAAAAAAATCCAAAAATAAAAATTTTTTTACTAGCATTTAAGCAGCCACGAAGGCTCAAAAACTGTTAAAACAAAAAAAGGAAAATAGCACAAAATTTCGTATATTTAAGAAAAAAAGGGTATTTCTTAATTGCTAAAACAACAACAAAAAAAACATATATAATATGTAATAAAAATGTAAAACCTTTAATTGAATATATCAAACATAAATACTTACAAAGAAACATTCAGCATATATTTTAGTAAATTAAAATGTTATTAATATTTATAGATTTTATTTAAGTTACAATAAACTACAAAAATGTAACTACAATTTGAGTATTATAAGTATAAAATCTTTTTCAATTAGTAATAAAAATGGTTCCGAACTAACGAATCCAAAAGGGAAGGAACACCCTAGTGTATGAAAAAACATATTCGTTTATTCGTTAGCTCGCAACAATTTTTATAAATTTATGGCCAAAGAAGAATGTGACAAAACTGATCACTTTGTAAATTCTTCTTTTCCCCAAAAAGTATGATGTAACAGCAGCCTTAACAAATAATGAAAATGTCATCCTGTTCCAAATTGCTGCAACACCCGTTGTCTACTGTGAACGAACAACAGGTGTTGGAACAACTTGGAAACAGAGCAAAAAGATCGGCCATTATTAAAATTTGGGAGACAGCGAGTGGACATCTTGATTGTGGAAAAAGCAAGCATCATATCGAGCATCAGTAAAAACATTTTTACAAATTGTCAAGTTAATTTTACTTGTAGTGAACTTTAATAAATCTATAAAAACGTATAACAAATAATAAATATTTATATATATGAAATGAACGAAGTGACGTTTGCAACATTAATTACAATTCGAGATTGGAAATTTAATCGAGGCGTTTCATCGGCGTGCACCATTAGGTACATGCCCTTGGGCACATTTTTGGTTGCACCTCACACTATTATCACGTCGGACATAATTGATTACACCAGAGAAAATTATATATTGGTGGAGGAGGAAGATGCAGCAATTTTTGGAAGTTATGGAACAATATATCACTTAACAAATTTATATTGTTTCATGACGTTGTGGAGAAATATGAATCTGACGAGAAATTAATTGATGATTTGGGAAGGGAATTTGAAATACAAATGATAAAAAATATTATTAAACCAATTAAAGATTAATAATAATAGACAAAAAAGGGGGATTAATGAGTTGGGAACAGTGTGGAAGTGGATTGCAGGTATACCTGACCATGACGATTTTATGCAAATAACAAATAAAATAAATGATTTAATAGATAATAATAATAAGCAATTTACAACCAATTCTCAAATATTTAAAACAATAACAGAATTAACACAAATGGTAAAACAACTACAAGGTAGCTCTAATGAAGTGACCTTTTTAAGACAAAGAAACAGACTTATAATCACTGAACTTCAAAGCACAATATAGACTATTACATTGTCAAAAGCAGGAATTTTAAAGCCTTTAATTTTAGATATGTCGGAAATTCAAGAAATAATGAGTAAAGAGCAGATTAATGTAACGATAACAGACGTCATAGATGTTTCAGAATTTAAGATCGCACAAAGTAATAATTTAATAATTGTTTATATTAAATATCCAAAAGTAAATAAGATGTGTAAATTATATAAAACAATAGCTATAGCACAAAATGATGGAAAATTGCTAATTGAAAATGAAATAATAAAATGTCACAATGAATTTTATTCCGTTTAATTTTGTAAAAGAGAATTATAAAAAAATAATGCTTTTTGTATGATAGGGAATAATGTCACATGTTTATCAAATTTGTTGAATAATAAACAGCCAAACTGTAAAAAACTAAATGAAGCGAATGAACCCATGAGAATAGTAGAAGATGGAGCTATAATAATTGCAGGAGAACATAAAGTTAATAATCATACGCTACAGGGCGTTTATTTGATAACCTTTCAAGATTTGGTAATGATAGATAACACTGGTCAACAACATTTTTGAACATGGGTCGTGCGTATATTTTTTTTTTATTGCTTTTGCACCCGGAAATAAGAATATGAACATACAAAATTTTTGATTTGGTTTTGTTCGAAAAAAATGAGAAAAACGATAAACATGAAAATTCATCAAAACTTGACATAGATTTGATTTATTCTAGTATAGTAAAAACCAATTTAACATTTATTCTTATAAATTTAGTTTTAGAATACAGTTCAAATGTTTAAAAATGCTTTTTCCTGCTTTTCCTGCCATATTCGGTAACATTTTCTCTTATTAAGGTCCAAATATAGTCCCCCATCATGCTTCCGTATACTGGCCTTGGTAGCGTTTCTCAAACTCCATTATATCTGGATGGAATCGCTCCCCGTGTTCTTCTGAATAAGCTGCCATATTATCTTTGAATTTATCCAGATGTGATTGTAACATGTGCATCTTTAGCAACATTCTACATCCGATGGCGGAAAAATTAATAATCATGCCAATTATCAGCTCATCATAATTTTCATCCCTATGATTTCCAAGAAAGCCATGAACTACTGCTTTAAAACTGTTCCACGCTGGTTTCTCCTTATTGCTAAGTAGATCCGGGAAAATATCGCAGTTCATATTTTTTTTTATTTGAGGGCCAACAAAGACTCCAGCTTTAATTTTCGCCTCTGACAGCTTTGGAGAAAAAATCTGCAAATATTTGAAAGCTTTAGACTCAATATTAAGAGCCTTCGCAAATTGTTTAATAAGGCCCAATTTAATATGCAATGGCGGCATCAATATATTTTTAGGATCGACAATTGCTTCATGTTTAATATTAAATCTTCCCACTCCATACTCAGTACGTTCAGCCCAATGTTTTTGGCGATAGTGGGCGGCATCATTTCTGCTATCCCATAGGCAAAGATAATTGGAGTGTTTGGTATATCCACCATGCATTCCAGTAAAAAAACAAACCATCTTGAAGCCTCCAATAACTTCCCAATTGCATTCTGTATATTTGATTCCAGTATATAGCATTTTAGTACTGTCATAATTTTCTTTGAGATGTATTTAATGTGCCAATGGAATAGACGGAAATTTATTCCCATTGTGTAGTAGAACTGCTTTTAGACTTTTTGTTGAGCTGTCGATAAAGATGCGCCATTCATTTGTATTACAAGGAATACCAATTGTTTCATATAAACTTTTCTCCTCATAGCAAAAACAGAATCCATCTTCCTTACTGTAGAAACAAGAAAATTCTTCATGACGGTTTATTTGCCGAGATATTCGAACATCCTTACTTCTGATGTTTAAATTTCGTTGTTTAAGCCGCGATGCTAATAAGTCTGCTTTGTCTTTTGATAGATTTAAGTCTCTTATTAAGTCATTGAGATCTTCAGAGTTGATGAGATGTGGTATTCCTTGTTCAAATTGAGGAACAAATTCGGAATATACGGATGCAGATGAACTCGGTGTTTAAAAGCTGCCTTGAGGGAATAGTTGCTTCTCCAACACAGGTGGATCAGGTACAGGATTTTGTTCCGAATGTGGTACTGGAGCGCATGTCGATGGTAGTTCCGCATATATTGTTTTCCTTAAACGTTTCCCTTTCAGTGGTTTCACTACACAAAAATAGAAATCAGTGTCATGATTACTCGGTTCCCTCCAAATCCTCGGCACTGCGAATTTCATGGCTCTTTTCTCACCCTGGTACCAAACTATAATAAAACGCAAAGCATTTCATAACAATTTCAGTTATTATGCAATTATATATATGTAGATATATGTATATATATATGAAACAGTTATTACAATAAAAAAGAGAAAATAAACTTACGCTCCAGAATGCTTCTGCAAGAGTTACATGAAATATGTGGAGCCCATTTTTTGTCCTGGTTTTTAACAGGTAGACCGAAGTAGGCTAGACAGGTCTCGCAAATCCTTGCGTTTTTAGTTAAATCAAACTTTTTTATCTTCTTTTAATTCATTCGCCACATATATAGCAACACGAATTAGCCGCTCGTTTACAACTTCTCGAAGACATCATTCCTCTCTGATATGAAAAAACATAGTGTCGCCCACAACGAGTGACCCAAGAAACTACAGCTTCTTAAAAAAAATTTTATTACAAAAACGCTACCAGGTAGCTGGCATGCTCTCTTGCTAGGCCTGCCAATCCGTCAGTAAAAGTTTCGATGAGTTTCTGAATATGTACTTAACGAATTGCCAAATCTACGTTAAATCATGTGTATCTGGGCCCTTTTATCTCCTTTTTACTGTTTCTCAGCCACATTTTAAGATGAGTATGTTGTTTTTTTTTTAAGATGAGTATGTTGTGCTTTAAGTAGATCTTTTATCTAATTTTGAAAGCACCAACCGAAATAATTCCAAATAAATCCAAAATAAAGAGTGTTGAATTAAAACACAAATAGGGAAGAATTGGGAAACATTTTTTGAAATCCGGAAACATACTGAATAATCTGTATTTGGAGGCTTCGGGTGGTCTATCGAAGAAAATAGAGACGAGATTGTTAAAGAAGAGGAAGCTTCAAAAAAATAAAAAAATGTGCAGGAAAAAATAAGAAAAGAAATTAGCACAGCACATAGTGATTTGAATTTAAATTTACCCTTTCGTACTGACATCAAAGGGGAAATACGAACAATTGAGGAAAGACCAGTATGGTCAAAGCATCCTATGTCAGTGAACAGATTTATTAATGAAGAAATTCAAAATTTGTTACAAAACGGCATAATAAGGGAAAGTAAAAGTCCATATAACTCTCCAGTGTGCGTTGTTCCAAAAAAGGGCATGAATGAAGACGGAAGTCCAAAATTAAGACTGGTAATTGACTTTAAAAAACTGAATGAAAAAACAGTATCAGATAGATATCCAATGCCTAATCCAGAAGTAATACTTGCAAATTTAGGAAGATCTATTTTTCCACTATTGATTTGCAGTCTGGATTTCACAAGATATTGGTGAATGAAAGTGGCATTCTCAGTGAATAACGGGAAATGTGAATTTTTACGAATGCCGTTTGGGTTGAAAAATGCACCGAGTATTTTTCAGCGAGCTATGGATAATGCGTTGAGGGAATTTGTGGGAAAGTTTTTTCATGTCTATGTCGACGATGTCATAGTCTTTTCAAAGAATTTGGAGGATCACAAAAAACATTTGAGGTCGGTAATTGAAATACTTAAAAAAGCAAATATGAAAATATCTTCAGAAAAGTCATAATTTTACCAAGAAGAGGTAGAATTTTTGGGTTATGTAGTGGCAAAAGATATCATTAAGACAGATCCAAGAAACATTTAAACAATACAGAACTACCTAACACCAAAAACATTACGTCAGTTGAGAGGATTTTTGTGATTGACGGGTTATTATAGGAAGCTCGTGGAAGACTATGCAGTAATAGCAAAACCATTAACCAAACATTTACAGGGCGAAAATGGAAGAAAAAAAAGAAAATTATTAACCTTGATCAAGAGGGTATCGCTGCTTGCGAAAAATTAAAAAGATTATTTTCTCAACATATAGAATTGACGCAGCCTGATTATAAATTTGTGTTGACCACTGATGCTTCGAATGTGGCTTTAGGTGCCGTATTGTCACAGGAAGGAAACTCCATTGTGTTATTTCAAAGACATTGAACTCTACAGAATTGAATTATGCTACTAAAGAGAAGGAATTGCTTGCTATGGTATGGGCGTTAAAAGCTTTACGTAATTATCTTTATGGAGTGAATGATTTGGAAATTCATACCGATCATCAGCCATTGTCGTTTGCAATTTCCGAAAAAAATCCAAACATTAAAATCAAAAGATGGAGAGCGTTTATTGAGCAATATTCGCCAAAGATTGTTTATAAACCAGGGGCTACAAATGTCGTTGCAGACGCACTATCAAGACAGATTTTAAATAATTTATCTACTTCAGAAGAATCAAGTAATTCGGGTGATTCATTAACGGGTACCCAACATTCCGCAGAGAGTAGTGGTGAATATCAAATTCATGCAACAAAAAAAAAATTTAACCATTTTAAACAGCAAATTTTAATTGATAAAGGGGCAAGAATTACAACGTTGGAAACCATCTTCTCATTTGGTTACAAGCGTTTTTGGTCGAATACGACTTGCCGGAAAATATAACTCCAGTTTTGACTGAATATATAAATCCAAAAATAGTAATAGGAATATTTTGCACACCTGGGGTGCTTTATGAGATTAAACACGTTTTAAGGGAGGCATACCCTATGATGAAATTTCTATATTCGAAGTCATTTCCGAATGATATAACCAATAGAGAGGATCAAGGAATAATTATTGAACAAACTTATAATAGGGCACATAGGAATTATAAGAAAATGTAGCTCAAACTAAACAGCAAAACTATTGGCCATTAATGATAAAGCAATTTAAGCAATATGTAAAAAATTGTAATATATGTAATAATAATAAATATGAAAGACACCCAAAACTTATTCCGATAGGTGAGGCACCCATTCCAGAATAAGAAGGGGAACAACTCCATGTTGATATTTTTTTGCGCAGAAATTAAAATTTCTGACATGTGTGGATTTTTATTCTAAGTATCTAGTGGTGAAATACATTGAAGATAAGGTAAAATTAGAAGATAAGGTTTTAGAACTTCTACAGACATTCCCAGATGTTAGAAGTATAGTTTTAGATAATGAACCAGGTTTAAGTACGATACAATTCAAATCTCTAATGGAAAGGTTAAATATACAAATTTATTACTGTACGCCACGCCACAGCACTAGCAATGGCCAAATAGAGAGAGTTCATTCAACACTCACAGAAATTTGAAACAGGAGCAAAGTCTAATAAGTGATTTCGAATCAATTATGAGGGCGGTACAGCAGTACAATAAAACAATACATTCGGTAACAGGTAAACAACCTTGCAATATTTTATTCAATAAATAAACTCACGCTAATATAAGGGATAGACTAAAATCGGCGCAGGAAAATATGCTAAAGCATTATAATAAAAATAGGCTTCAGAAAAGTTATCACAGGGGTGAGGTTATATATGAAAAAATATATGGAGAAAGAAATAAATTTGAACCGAGGTATAAAAAGCAAGTAGTAGTAGAAGATTTGGGGAATAAAGTTAAAATACAGAATAGAAACAGAATAATTCATAAGGATAATATTAAAGTTTAAATACGCTATTTTATAGGGATGAAGAAACTCATACAAATCTCATTGATATTTTTGAATATCACTATTATCACTTCGGACATAATTGATTATACCAGAGAAAATTATATATTGTAGGAGGAAGATGCAGCAATTTTTGGAAGTTATGGAACAATATATCACTTAACAAATTTATCATATGAATCTGGCGAGAAATTAATTGATGATTTGGGAATGGACTTTGAAATACAAATGATAAAAAACATTGTTAACCAATTAAAGATTAATAATAATAGACAAAAAAGGGGGATTAATGAGTTGGGAACAGTGTAGAAGTGGATTGCAGGTATACCTGACCATGACGATTTTATGCAAATAACAAATAAAATAAATGATTTAATAGATAATAATAATAAGCAATTTACAACCAGTTCTCAAATATTTAAAACAATAACAGAATTAACACAAATAGTAAAACAACTACAAGGTAGCTCTAATGAAGTGACCTTTTTAAGACAAAGAAACAGACTTATAATCACTGAACTTCAAAGCACAATACAGACTATTACATTGTCAAAAGCAGGAATTTTAAACCCTTTAATTTTAGATATGTCGGAAATTCAAGAAATAATGAGTAAAGAGCAAATTAATGTAACGCTAACAGACGTCATAGATGTTTCAGAATTTAAGATCGCACAAAGTAATAATTTAATAGTTGTTTATATTAAATATCCAAAAGTAAATAAGATGTGTAAATTATATAAAACCATAGCTATAGCACAAAATGATGGAAAATTGCTAATTGAAAATGAAATAATAAAATGTCACAATGAATTTTATTCCGTTTAATTTTGTAAAAGAGAATTATAAAAAAATTATGCTTTTTGTATGATAGGGAAAATGTCACATGTTTATCAAATTTGTTGAATAATAAACAAGCAAACTGTACAAAACTAAATGAAGCGAATGAACCCATGAGAATAGTAGAAGATGGAGCTATAATAATTGCAGGAGAACATAAAGTTAATAACCATACGCTACAGGGCGTTTATTTGATAACCTTTCAAGATTTGGTAATGATAGATAACACTGGTGAACAACATTTTTGAACATGGGTCGTGCGTATATTTTTTTATTGCTTTTGCACCCGGAAATAAGAATATGAACATAAAAAACGTTTGATTTGGTTTTGTTCGAAAAAAATGAGAAAAACGATAAACATGAAAATTCATCAAAATTTGACATAGATTTGATTTATTCTAGTATAGTAAAAATCAATTTAACGTTTATTCTTATAAATTTAGTTTTAGAATACAGCTTAAATGTTTAAAATGCTTTTTCCTGCTTTTCCTGCCATATTCGGTAACATTTTCTCTTATTAAGGTCCAAATATAGTCCCCCATCATGCTTTCCGTATACTGGCCTTGGTAGCATTTCTTAAACTCCATTATATCTTGATGGAATCGCTCCCCGTGGTCTTCTGAATAAGCTCCCATATTATTTTTGAATTTATCCAGATGTGAATGTAACATGTGCATCTTTAGCGACATTCTACATCCGATGGCGGAAAAGTTCGCAATCATGCCAATTATCAGGTCATCATAATTTTCATCCCTATGATTTCCAAGAAAGTCATGAACTATTGCCTTAAAACTGTTCCACGCTGGTTTCTCCTCATTGCCAAGTAGGTCCGGGAAAATATCGCAGTTCATAATTTTTTTTTTATTTGAGGGCCAACAAAGACTCCAGCTTTAATTTTCGCCTCTGACAGCTTTGGAAAAAAAGTCTGCAAATATTTGAAAGCTTTAGACTCAATATTAAGAGCCTTCACAAATTGTTTAATAAGGCCCAATTTAATATGCAATGGCGGCATCAATATATTTTTAGGATCGACAATTGCTTCATGTTTAATATTAAATCTTCCCATTCCATACTCAGTACCTCCAGGCCAATGTTTTTGGCGATAGCGGGCGGCATCATTTCTGCTATCCCATAGGCAAAGATAACAGGAGTGTTTGGTATATCCACCTTGCATTCCAGTAAAAAAAAACAAACCATCTTGAAGCCTCCAATAACTTCCCACTTGTATTCTGTATATTTGATTGCAGTTAATAGCATTTCAGTACTGTCTGAATTTTCTTTGAGATGTATGGAATGTGCCAGTGGAATAGATGCAAATTTGTTCCCATTGTGTAGTAGAACTGCTTTTAGACTTTTTGTTGAGCTGTCGATAAAGATGCGCCATTTATTTGTATTACAAGGAATACCAATTGTTTCAAATAAACATTTCCCGTCATAGCTAAAACAGAGTCCATCTTCCTTACTGTTGAAACAAGAAAATTCTTCATGACGGTTTCTTTGCCGAGATATTCGAACATCAGAAGTAAGTAAATTTCGTTGTTTAAGCTGCGATGCTAATAACTCTGCTTTGTCTTTTGATAGATTTAAGTCTCTTATTAAGTCATTGAGATCTTCAGAGTTGATGAGATGTGGTATTCCTTGTTCAAATTGAGGAACAAATTCAGAATATACGGATGCAGATGAACTCGGTGTTTGAAAGCTGCCTTGAGGGAATAGTTGCTTTTCCGGCACAGGTGGATCAGGTACAGGATTTTGTTCCGAATGTGGTACTGGAGCGGATGTCGATGGTAGTTCCGGATATATTGTTTTCCTTAAACGTTTCCCTTTCAGTGGTTTCACTACCCAAAAATAGCAATCAGTGTCATGATTACTCGGTTTCCTCCAAATCTTCGGCACTGCGAATTTCATGGCTCTTTTCTCACCCTGGTACCAAACTATAATAAAACGTAAAGCATTTCATAACAATTTCAGTTATTATGCAATTACATATATATATATAGATATGTGTATATATATATGAAACTGTTAGTACAATAAAAAAGAGAAAATAAACTTACGCTCCAGAATGCTTCTGCAAGAGTTACATGAAACATGTGGAGCCCATTTTTTGTCCTGGTTTTTAACAGGTAGACCGACGTAGGCAAGGTACGACTCGCAAATCCTAGTGTTTTTAATTAAATCAAACTTTTTTTATCTTCTTTTAATTCATTCGCCACTTATATAGCAAAACGAATTAGCCGCTCGTTTACAACTTCTCGAAGACATCATTCCTCTGTGATATGCAAGAACATAGTGTCGCCCACAATGAGTGCCCAAGAAACTACAGCTTCTTAAAAAAAATTTAATTACAAAAACGCTACCAGGTAGCTGGCATGCTCTATTGCTAGGCCTGCCAATCCGTCAGTAAAAGTTTCGATAAGTTTCTTAATATGTACTTAACGAATTGCCAAATCTACGTAAAATCATGTGTATCTGGGACCTTTTATCTCCTTTTTACTGTTTCTGAGCCACATTTTTTTGGTTTTTTTTTAAGATGAGTATGTTGTGCTTTAAGTAGATCTTTATCTAATTTTGAAAGCACCAACCGAAATAATTCCAAATAAAGCCAAAATAAAGAGTGTTGAATTAAAACACAAATAGGGAAGAATTGGGAAAAATTTTTTGAAATCCGGAAACATACTGAATAATCTGTATTTGGAGGCTTCGGGGTTGTCTATCGAAGAAAAAAGAGACGAGATTGTTAAAGAAGGGGAAGCTTCAAAAAAATAAAAAAATGTGCAGGAAAAAATAAGAAAAGAAATTAGCACAGCACATAGTGATTTGAATTTAAATTTACCCTTTCGTACTGACATCAAAGCGGAAATACGAACAATTGAGGAAAGACCAGTATGGAAATTCAAAATTTGTTGCAAAACGGCATAATTAGGGAAAGTAGAAGTCCATATAACTCCCCCGTGTGGGTTGTTCCAAAAAAGGGCATGAATGAAGACGGAAGTCCAAAATTAAGACTGGAATTGATTTTAAAAACCTCAATGACAAAACAGTATCAGATAGATATCCAGTGCCTAATCCAGAAGTAATACTTGCAAATTTGGGAAGATCTAAATATTTATCCACTATCGATTTGCAGTCGGGATTTCACCAGATATTGGTGAATGAAAGTGGCATTCTCAGTGAATAACGGGAAATATGAATTTTTACGAATGCCGTTTGGGTTGAAAAATGCACCGAGTTTTCAGCGAGCTATGGACAATGTGTTTAGGGAATTTGTGGGAAAGTTTTGTCGACGATGTCATAGTCTTTTCAAAGAATTTGGAGGATCACAAAAAACATTTGAGGACGGTAATTGAAATACTTATGTAACGTAGCAAATGCTACGCCACAATATCTATTTCCCATTTAGCGCCCACCTCTAACATTATATTTTCCATTTACTGCCCACACCTAGTATTGTATGTACCGACATACATATACACACTTACTGGCCCAAGAACCATCCCGCAAGCACAAGGCAAGCCAGCGATGGTGAACGCACAATGCTTGGGAATTGTCGTTCGTGGCGCGCTGTGCACGACAATGCGAGCATAATTCTCAATGTGTTCATAGTTACATATGAATATAATGATTGGCCGGAATACACCAGGCACACTTCGCCGTAGGTAAGTGGAGTGCGTGTCGGCCGCCATCGGCGGTCGACAAGGGGTGCCCTTTGGGTTAGAAGGGTGCGTTACAAGGTCGGTTCCACCGATGGTACGCCCCCCTGCTTATCGGGCGCCCTGCCGGTTTACCCACATTTCCGGTGAGTAAGACGGGATTTACACCCCTTATTACTCACTGGAAAGGTAATGCACGAGCAGCCTTCTCGGGTAGGAAGGAAACCCGTCCCAACGCCAATGGCGGGCGGATTTCCCCACTACCCTCGCAGACTGCCCGAGCCAATATAAATACATTCCAGGGACTCCCTTTGGGTCGACGGGGGGTAAAAGTTACAAGGTCGGTTCTGCCGATGGTACTCCCCTCCCCCCGGCCTATTGGGCAACCCTAATATATTGTAATCATCTCCTCTGAGTAAGACGGGGTTCACCCCCGCCCCCCTCTATTACTCAGAGGAAGGGTAATGCAAGAATATACGGCTCAGGTAAGAGGGGAACACGTCCCAACGCCTGCGGCGGGACAAACTCCCTTACTACCCTAGCCGAATACCCGAGCCAATGTATTGTAGTTAGTTAAACTAGCCTCGTACTAATAGGGAAACTTCGCCGTAGGTACAACATCATCACCATCCCGATCGTTGGACATACCACCCCAAGTCTAGCCACCACCGTCGTCATAGCTATTTGGTGAGAACTACCGTCATTCAATACTCTCTCTTCGGGCGTGACCATCACTACCGCCGTTGTCACCCCTTGGCGAGAGCCACCGTCATTCACCGTCGTCTTCACCATCTGAGCCACCGCTAGCTAGCACTATATCTCTCTCTGTGGAGAGCCGTCGTCCTTGGATTATAATATATTCTCAGCGGCACTACCTAGGGAATATCTCTCTCTCTCTCTCTCTCTCTCCTGTATTCAAGGTTGTGGATATTTTAGCCTGAGAGCCGCGTGTGTGTGTGTGTTCGAAATCAAAATACTAATTTACTGTGTATTTATTTAGGTGGGGGAAGTGGGACCTCTATCCGACTCTGGATTGACTTGAGCATACCTCAGCCTTTGACCAAACTCACCTCATACTTAAAAAAGCAAATATGAAAATATCTTCAGAAAAGTCAAAATTTTACCAAGAAGAGGTAGAATGTTTGAGTTATGTAGTTGCAAAAGATATCATTAAGACAGATCCAAGAAAAATTTAAACAATACAGAACTACCCAACACCAAAAATATTACGTCAGTTGAGAGGATTTTTGTGATTGACGGGCTATTATAGGAAGTTTGTAGAAAATTACGCAGTAATAGCAAAACCATTAACCAAACATTTACAGGGCGAAAATGGAAGAATTTCGCAGCATTTGTCAAAAAAAAAAGAAAATTATTAACCTTGATCAAGAGGGTATCGCTGCTTGCGAAAAATTAAAAAGATTATTTTCTCAACATATAGAATTGACACAGCCTGATTATAATAAAAAATTTGTGTTGACCACTGATGCTTCGAATGTGGCTTTAGGTGTCGTATTGTCACAGGAAGGAAACTCCATTGTGTTTATTTCAAAGACATTGAACTCTAGAGAATTGAATTATGCTACTAATGAGAAGGAATTGCTTGCTATAGTATGGGCGTTAAAAGCTTTACGTAATTATCTTTATGGAGTGAATGATTTGGAAATTCATACCGATCATCAGCCATTGTCGTTTGCAATTTCCGAAAAAAAATCCAAACACTAAAATCAAAAGATGGAGAGCGTTTATTGAGGAATATTCGCCAGAGATTTTTTATAAACCAGGGGCTACAAATGTCGTTGCAGACGCACTATCAAGACAGATTTTAAATAATTTATCTACTTCAGAAGAATCAAGTAATTCGGTTGATTCATTAACGGGTACCCAACATTCCGCAGAGAGTAGTGGTGAATATCAAATTGATGGAACAAAAAAAACATTAAACCATTTCAAACAGCAAATTTTAATTGATAAAGGGGCAAGAATTACAACGTTGGAAACCATCTTCTCATTTCGTAACAAGCGTTTTTTGGTCGAATACGACTTGCCGGAAAATATAACTCCAGTTTTACCTAAATATTTAAATCCAAAAATAGTAACAGGAATATTTTGCACACCTGAGGTGCTTTATGAGATTAAACATGTTTTAAGGGAGGCATACCCTACGATGAAATTTCTATATTCGAAGTCATTTCCGAATGATATAACCAATAGAGAGGATCAAGGAATAATTATTGAACAAACTTATAATAGGGCGCATAGGAATTATAGAGAAAATGTAGCTCAAATTAGACAGAAAAACTATTGGCCATTAATGATAAAGCAATTTAAGCAATATGTAAAAAATTTTAATATATATAATAATAACAAATATGAAAGACACCCAAAACTTATTCCGATAGGTGAGGCACCCATTCCAGAATAAGAAGGGGAGCAACTCCATATTGATATTTTTTTTGCGCAGAAATTAAAATTTCTGACATGTGTGAATTCTTATTCTAAGTATCTAGTGGTGAAATACATTGAAGATAAGGTAAAATTAGAAGATAAGGTTTTAGAACTTCTACAGACATTCCCAGATGTTAGAAGTATAGTTTTAGATAATGAACCAGGTTTAAGTACGATACAATTCAAATCTCTAATGGAAAGGTTAAATATACAAATTTATTACTGTACGCCACGCCACAGCACTAGCAATGGCCAAATAGTGAGAGTTCATTCAACACTCACAGAAATTTGAAACAGGAGCAAAGTCTAATAAGTGATTTCGAATCAATTATGAGGGCGGTACAGCAGTATGATAAAACAATACATTCGGTAACAGGTAACCAACCTTGTAATATTTTATTCAATAAAGAAACTCACGCTAATATAAGGGATAGACTAAAATCGGCGCAGGAAAATATGCTAAAGCATCATAATAAAAATAGGCTTCAGAAAAGTTATCACAGGGGTGAGGTTATATATGAAAAAATATATGGAGAATATATAAAATATATAAAAACCGAGGTATAAAAATCAAGTAGTCGTAGAAGATTTGGGGAATAAAGTTAAAATACAGAATAGAAACAGATTAATTCATAAGGATAATATTAAAGTTTAAATACGTTATTTTATAGGGATGAGGAAACTCATACAAATCTCATTGATATTTTTGAATCTCACTATTATCACGTCGGACATAATTGATTACACCAGAGAAAATTATATATTGGAGGATTTACCAATTTGTTTCGCTTCTAAAGCATTTAATAAAGCAGAGCAGAAAAAACCAATTATAAAGTTGGAACTCTTAGCTATTTATTTCGTAATAAAGCAATTTCGACCATATGTGTATGGTACCCATTTCATTGTAAGATCAGACCATAGACCTCTAGTATACTTATTCAACATGAAAGACCCAACTTCAAAACTTTCAAGAATAAGACTGGAACTATCTGAATATAACTTTACTATTGTATATATAAAGGGTAAATGAAACGTTTGTGCTGCTGCACTATCGTGCATCACTAACGATGAGATTAAAGAAGAGCTAACAAACAAATTTTGGCAGCACAGACAAGGGCAATGACGAAAAAGGCAAACGACAAAAATTTACATAGGAAAACAGACAAAAACGACGAAAAACAACTTACTTTACATGTCTATGACAAATTTTCATTTAATTTTTCAAAAAAGATTCCACGAATAAGATATGCAATTACGTACGATAAAAATAATAAAACAACTAATTTAAGAATTTTTGCGCATATTAAACATAAGAAACTCGAGTTACTTATTTTTGAGCTTGTTAACGAAATAATGACTTTAGAGAAATTACTTTCGAGGCTTGAATCAGAAGCCGGCAAACGCAAAATTAAGAAAATTGAATGGCATAAAAACGATATTTTGTTCGAACATTATACTATTACAAATTTCAAAAATATTGGAAATAAAATTTTAAAATAATTAGAAATTATATTAACAGATCCAGTGGAGACAGTAACAGACGAAGATACAAAATTAAAACTAATGAAAATTTACCATAATGATCCCATTTCTGGTGGATATTGCGGAATGAAAAGACTTTGCGCAAAACTCCGAACATAATTTTATTGGAAGAACATGACTCGTGATATATCGAAATATATCAAAAATTGTAAAGATTGTCTTTTATACAAGGTTAAACCTAAAACGAAAGAAAAACTTGTTTTAACACCAACTCCTTGTAAACCATTTGATATACTAGTAATTGACACAATACGACCCCTACCTGATTCCAAATATGGTAACAAGTTCGCACTTACCATGATTTACGACATGACTAAATACCTGGTAACAGTCGCTGTGCCAGACAATTCGGCAAAAACAATCGCTTCAGCAATCTTTGAAGGCTTTATTTTGACATACGGCACAATGAATGCCATAAAATCAGATTTAGGTACAGAATTTAAAAATGAATTATTTGAAGAATTAACTTAACTTCTAAATATTGAACATAATTTTTCAACTGCATACCATCACGAAACTGTTGGCACGATTGAACGTAATCATAGAGTTTTTAATGAATACTTACGTGCATATTTAAAAGATACTTTTTCTGATTGGGATGTTTATTTAAAATACTTTACTTTCCTACACAATACTACGAGTAGCACAGTTTTCGATAATCAGTTTTCTCCTTACGACTTAGTTTTTGGGAAAAAGGCAACTTTGCCTAATGAATTGACAAAAGAAACAATTGACCCAATTTATAATGTCGAAAACTATGCCAAAGAAGTTAAGTGTGGGATGCAGAAAGCACACATAATGGCACAAAACCTAATTAATAAAAATAAATTACAAAGTAAAAATCTGTACGATAAAACTGCACGAACTTTAGTTGTCAAAATCGGAGATAAAGTACTTTTACGGAAAGAACCACATCATAAACACGAAAATATTTATCAAGGTCCATTTATTATAACCAAAATTAACGAACCTAACGTAACTATTTTCGATGAAGTTAAAAATAAAGAACAAGTTATACATAAAAATCGGCTAAGTAAAGTAAATTAACGTTACTTTTATATTTTGATTAAACTTTAAATTTGATTGAAAAAAATCCAAAAATAAAAATTTTTTTACTAGCATTTAAGCAGCCACGAAGGCTCAAAAACTGTTAAAACAAAAAAAGGAAAATAGCTCAAAATTTCGTATATTTAAGAAAAAAAGGGTATTTCTTAATTGCTAAAACAACAACAAAAAAAACATATATAATATGTAATAAAAATGTAAAACCTTTAATTGAATATATCAAACATAAATACTTACAAAGAAACATTCAGCATATATTTTAGTAAATTAAAATGTTATTAATATTTATAGATTTTATTTAAGTTACAATAAACTACAAAAATGTAACTACAATTTGAGTATTATAAGTATAAAATCTTTTTCAATTAGTAATAAAAATGGTTCCGAACTAACGAATCCAAAAGGGAAGGAACACCCTAGTGTATGAAAAAACATATTCGTTTATTCGTTAGCTCGCAACAATTTTTATAAATTTATGGCCAAAGAAGAATGTGACAAAACTGATCACTTTGTAAATTCTTCTTTTCCCCAAAAAGTATGATGTAACAGCAGCCTTAACAAATAATGAAAATGTCACCCTGTTCCAAATTGCTGCAACACCCGTTGTCTACTGTGAACGAACAACAGGTGTTGGAACAACTTGGAAACAGAGCAAAAAGATCGGCCATTATTAAAATTTGGGAGACAGCGAGTGGACATCTTGATTGTGGAAAAAGCAAGCATCATATCGAGCATCAGTAAAAACATTTTTACAAATTGTCAAGTTAATTTTACTTGTAGTGAACTTTAATAAATCTATAAAAACGTATAACAAATAATAAATATTTATATATATGAAATGAACGAAGTGACGTTTGCAACATTAATTACAATTCGAGATTGGAAATTTAATCGAGGCGTTTCATCGGCGCGCACCATTAGGTACATGCCCTTGGGCACATTTTTGGTTGCACCTCACACTATTATCACGTCGGACATAATTGATTACACCAGAGAAAATTATATATTGGTGGAGGAGGAAGATGCAGCAATTTTTGGAAGTTATGGAACAATATATCACTTAACAAATTTATATTGTTTCATGACGTTGTGGAGAAATATGAATCTGACGAGAAATTAATTGATGATTTGGGAAGGGAATTTGAAATACAAATGATAAAAAATATTATTAAACCAATTAAAGATTAATAATAATAGACAAAAAAGGGGGATTAATGAGTTGGGAACAGTGTGGAAGTGGATTGCAGGTATACCTGACCATGACGATTTTATGCAAATAACAAATAAAATAAATGATTTAATAGATAATAATAATAAGCAATTTACAACCAATTCTCAAATATTTAAAACAATAACAGAATTAACACAAATGGTAAAACAACTACAAGGTAGCTCTAATGAAGTGACCTTTTTAAGACAAAGAAACAGACTTATAATCACTGAACTTCAAAGCACAATATAGACTATTACATTGTCAAAAGCAGGAATTTTAAAGCCTTTAATTTTAGATATGTCGGAAATTCAAGAAATAATGAGTAAAGAGCAGATTAATGTAACGATAACAGACGTCATAGATGTTTCAGAATTTAAGATCGCACAAAGTAATAATTTAATAGTTGTTTATATTAAATATCCAAAAGTAAATAAGATGTGTAAATTATATAAAACAATAGCTATAGCACAAAATGATGGAAAATTGCTAATTGAAAATGAAATAATAAAATGTCACAATGAATTTTATTCCGTTTAATTTTGTAAAAGAGAATTATAAAAAAATAATGCTTTTTGTATGATAGGGAAAAATGTCACATGTTTATCAAATTTGTTGAATAATAAACAACCAAACTGTAAAAAACTAAATGAAGCGAATGAACCCATGAGAATAGTAGAAGATGGAGCTATAATAATTGCAGGAGAACATAAAGTTAATAATCATACGCTACAGGGCGTTTATTTGATAACCTTTCAAGATTTGGTAATGATAGATAACACTGGTCAACAACATTTTTGAACATGGGTCGTGCGTATATTTTTTTTTTATTGCTTTTGCACCCGGAAATAAGAATATGAACAAACAAAATTTTTGATTTGGTTTTGTTCGAAAAAAATGAGAAAAACGATAAACATGAAAATTCATCAAAACTTGACATAGATTTGATTTATTCTAGTATAGTAAAAACCAATTTAACATTTATTCTTATAAATTTAGTTTTAGAATACAGTTCAAATGTTTAAAAATGCTTTTTCCTGCTTTTCCTGCGATATTCGGTAACATTTTCTCTTATTAAGGTCCAAATATAGTCCCCCATCATGCTTCCGTATACTGGCCTTGGTAGCGTTTCTCAAACTCCATTATATCTGGATGGAATCGCTCCCCGTGTTCTTCTGAATAAGCTCCCATATTATCTTTGAATTTATCCAGATGTGATTGTAACATGTGCATCTTTAGCAACATTCTACATCCGATGGCGGAAAAATTAATAATCATGCCAATTATCAGCTCATCATAATTTTCATCCCTATGATTTCCAAGAAAGCCATGAACTACTGCTTTAAAACTGTTCCACGCTGGTTTCTCCTTATTGCTAAGTAGGTCCGGGAAAATATCGCAGTTCATATTTTTTTTTATTTGAGGGCCAACAAAGACTCCAGCTTTAATTTTCGCCTCTGACAGCTTTGGAGAAAAAATCTGCAAATATTTGAAAGCTTTAGACTCAATATTAAGAGCCTTCGCAAATTGTTTAATAAGGCCCAATTTAATATGCAATGGCGGCATCAATATATTTTTAGGATCGACAATTGCTTCATGTTTAATATTAAATCTTCCCACTCCATACTCAGTACGTTCAGCCCAATGTTTTTGGCGATAGTGGGCGGCATCATTTCTGCTATCCCATAGGCAAAGATAACTGGAGTGTTTGGTATATCCACCTTGCATTCCAGTAAAAAAACAAACCATCTTGAAGCCTCCAATAACTTCCCAATTGCATTCTGTATATTTGATTCCAGTATATAGCATTTTAGTACTGTCATAATTTTCTTTGAGATGTATTTAATGTGCCAATGGAATAGACGGAAATTTATTCCCATTGTGTAGTAGAACTGCTTTTAGACTTTTTGTTGAGCTGTCGATAAAGATGCGCCATTCATTTGTATTACAAGGAATACCAATTGTTTCATATAAACTTTTCTCCTCATAGCAAAAACAGAATCCATCTTCCTTACTGTAGAAACAAGAAAATTCTTCATGACGGTTTATTTGCCGAGATATTCGAACATACTTACTTCTGATGTTTAAATTTCGTTGTTTAAGCCGCGATGCTAATAAGTCTGCTTTGTCTTTTGATAGATTTAAGTCTCTTATTAAGTCATTGAGATCTTCAGAGTTGATGAGATGTGGTATTCCTTGTTCAAATTGAGGAACAAATTCGGAATATACGGATGCAGATGAACTCGGTGTTTAAAAGCTGCCTTGAGGGAATAGTTGCTTCTCCAACACAGGTGGATCAGGTACAGGATTTTGTTCCGAATGTGGTACTGGAGCGCATGTCGATGGTAGTTCCGCATATATTGTTTTCCTTAAACGTTTCCCTTTCAGTGGTTTCACTACACAAAAATAGAAATCAGTGTCATGATTACTCGGTTCCCTCCAAATCCTCGGCACTGCGAATTTCATGGCTCTTTTCTCACCCTGGTACCAAACTATAATAAAACGCAAAGCATTTCATAACAATTTCAGTTATTATGCAATTATATATATGTAGATATATGTATATATATATGAAACAGTTATTACAATAAAAAAGAGAAAATAAACTTACGCTCCAGAATACTTCTGCAAGAGTTACATGAAATATGTGGAGCCCATTTTTTGTCCTGGTTTTTAACAGGTAGACCGAAGTAGGCTAGACAGGTCTCGCAAATCCTTGCGTTTTTAGTTAAATCAAACTTTTTTATCTTCTTTTAATTCATTCGCCACATATATAGCAACACGAATTAGCCGCTCGTTTACAACTTCTCGAAGACATCATTCCTCTCTGATATGCAAAAACATAGTGTCGCCCACAACGAGTGACCCAAGAAACTACAGCTTCTTAAAAAAATTTAATTACAAAAACGCTACCAGGTAGCTGGCATGCTCTCTTGCTAGGCCTGCCAATCCGTCAGTAAAAGTTTCGATGAGTTTCTGAATATGTACTTAACGAATTGCCAAATCTACGTTAAATCATGTGTATCTGGGACCTTTTATCTCCTTTTTACTGTTTCTCAGCCACATTTGTTTGGTTTTTTTTTAAGATGAGTATGTTGTGCTTTAAGTAGATCTTTTATCTAATTTTGAAAGCACCAACCGAAATAATTCCAAATAAATCCAAAATAAAGAGTGTTGAATTAAAACACAAATAGGGAAGAATTGGGAAACATTTTTTGAAATCCGGAAACATACTGAATAATCTGTATTTGGAGGCTTCGGGTGGTCTATCGAAGAAAATAGAGACGAGATTGTTAAAGAAGAGGAAGCTTCAAAAAAATAAAAAAATGTGCAGGAAAAAATAAGAAAAGAAATTAGCACAGCACATAGTGATTTGAATTTAAATTTACCCTTTCGTACTGACATCAAAGGGGAAATACGAACAATTGAGGAAAGACCAGTATGGTCAAAGCATCCTATGTCAGTGAACAGATTTATTAATGAAGAAATTCAAAATTTGTTACAAAACGGCATAATAAGGGAAAGTAAAAGTCCATATAACTCTCCAGTGTGCGTTGTTCCAAAAAAGGGCATGAATGAAGACGGAAGTCCAAAATTAAGACTGGTAATTGACTTTAAAAAACTGAATGAAAAAACAGTATCAGATAGATATCCAATGCCTAATCCAGAAGTAATACTTGCAAATTTAGGAAGATCTATTTTTCCACTATTGATTTGCAGTCTGGATTTCACAAGATATTGGTGAATGAAAGTGGCATTCTCAGTGAATAACGGGAAATGTGAATTTTTACGAATGCCGTTTGGGTTGAAAAATGCACCGAGTATTTTTCAGCGAGCTATGGATAATGCGTTGAGGGAATTTGTGGGAAAGTTTTTTCATGTCTATGTCGACGATGTCATAGTCTTTTCAAAGAATTTGGAGGATCACAAAAAACATTTGAGGTCGGTAATTGAAATACTTAAAAAAGCAAATATGAAAATATCTTCAGAAAAGTCATAATTTTACCAAGAAGAGGTAGAATTTTTGGGTTATGTAGTGGCAAAAGATATCATTAAGACAGATCCAAGAAACATTTAAACAATACAGAACTACCTAACACCAAAAACATTACGTCAGTTGAGAGGATTTTTGTGATTGACGGGTTATTATAGGAAGCTCGTGGAAGACTATGCAGTAATAGCAAAACCATTAACCAAACATTTACAGGGCGAAAATGGAAGAAAAAAAAGAAAATTATTAACCTTGATCAAGAGGGTATCGCTGCTTGCGAAAAATTAAAAAGATTATTTTCTCAACATATAGAATTGACGCAGCCTGATTATAAATTTGTGTTGACCACTGATGCTTCGAATGTGGCTTTAGGTGCCGTATTGTCACAGGAAGGAAACTCCATTGTGTTATTTCAAAGACATTGAACTCTACAGAATTGAATTATGCTACTAAAGAGAAGGAATTGCTTGCTATGGTATGGGCGTTAAAAGCTTTACGTAATTATCTTTATGGAGTGAATGATTTGGAAATTCATACCGATCATCAGCCATTGTCGTTTGCAATTTCCGAAAAAAATCCAAACATTAAAATCAAAAGATGGAGAGCGTTTATTGAGCAATATTCGCCAAAGATTGTTTATAAACCAGGGGCTACAAATGTCGTTGCAGACGCACTATCAAGACAGATTTTAAATAATTTATCTACTTCAGAAGAATCAAGTAATTCGGGTGATTCATTAACGGGTACCCAACATTCCGCAGAGAGTAGTGGTGAATATCAAATTCATGCAACAAAAAAAAAAATTTAACCATTTTAAACAGCAAATTTTAATTGATAAAGGGGCAAGAATTACAACGTTGGAAACCATCTTCTCATTTGGTTACAAGCGTTTTTGGTCGAATACGACTTGCCGGAAAATATAACTCCAGTTTTGACTGAATATATAAATCCAAAAATAGTAATAGGAATATTTTGCACACCTGGGGTGCTTTATGAGATTAAACACGTTTTAAGGGAGGCATACCCTATGATGAAATTTCTATATTCGAAGTCATTTCCGAATGATATAACCAATAGAGAGGATCAAGGAATAATTATTGAACAAACTTATAATAGGGCACATAGGAATTATAAGAAAATGTAGCTCAAACTAAACAGCAAAACTATTGGCCATTAATGATAAAGCAATTTAAGCAATATGTAAAAAATTGTAATATATGTAATAATAATAAATATGAAAGACACCCAAAACTTATTCCGATAGGTGAGGCACCCATTCCAGAATAAGAAGGGGAACAACTCCATGTTGATATTTTTTTGCGCAGAAATTAAAATTTCTGACATGTGTGGATTTTTATTTTAAGTATCTAGTGGTGAAATACATTGAAGATAAGGTAAAATTAGAAGATAAGGTTTTAGAACTTCTACAGACATTCCCAGATGTTAGAAGTATAGTTTTAGATAATGAACCAAGTTTAAGTACGATACAATTCAAATCTCTAATGGAAAGGTTAAATATACAAATTTATTACTGTACGCCACGCCACAGCACTAGCAATGGCCAAATAGAGAGAGTTCATTCAACACTCACAGAAATTTGAAACAGGAGCAAATTCTAATAAGTGATTTCGAATCAATTATGAGGGCGGTACAGCAGTACAATAAAACAATACATTCGGTAACAGGTAAACAACCTTGCAATATTTTATTCAATAAATAAACTCACGCTAATATAAGGGATAGACTAAAATCGGCGCAGGAAAATATGCTAAAGCATTATAATAAAAATAGGCTTCAGAAAAGTTATCACAGGGGTGAGGTTATATATGAAAAAATATATGGAGAAAGAAATAAATTTGAACCGAGGTATAAAAAGCAAGTAGTAGTAGAAGATTTGGGGAATAAAGTTAAAATACAGAATAGAAACAGAATAATTCATAAGGATAATATTAAAGTTTAAATACGCTATTTTATAGGGATGAAGAAACTCATACAAATCTCATTGATATTTTTGAATATCACTATTATCACTTCGGACATAATTGATTATACCAGAGAAAATTATATATTGTAGGAGGAAGATGCAGCAATTTTTGGAAGTTATGGAACAATATATCACTTAACAAATTTATCATATGAATCTGGCGAGAAATTAATTGATGATTTGGGAATGGACTTTGAAATACAAATGATAAAAAACATTGTTAACCAATTAAAGATTAATAATAATAGACAAAAAAGGGGGATTAATGAGTTGGGAACAGTGTAGAAGTGGATTGCAGGTATACCTGACCATGACGATTTTATGCAAATAACAAATAAAATAAATGATTTAATAGATAATAATAATAAGCAATTTACAACCAATTCTCAAATATTTAAAACAATAACAGAATTAACACAAATAGTAAAACAACTACAAGGTAGCTCTAATGAAGTGACCTTTTTAAGACAAAGAAACAGACTTATAATCACTGAACTTCGAAGCACAATACAGACTATTACATTGTCAAAAGCAGGAATTTTAAACCCTTTAATTTTAGATATGTCGGAAATTCAAGAAATAATGAGTAAAGAGCAAATTAATGTAACGCTAACAGACGTCATAGATGTTTCAGAATTTAAGATCGCACAAAGTAATAATTTAATAGTTGTTTATATTAAATATCCAAAAGTAAATAAGATGTGTAAATTATATAAAACAATAGCTATAGCACAAAATGATGGAAAATTGCTAATTGAAAATGAAATAATAAAATGTCACAATGAATTTTATTCCGTTTAATTTTGTAAAAGAGAATTATAAAAAAATTATGCTTTTTGTATGATAGGGAAAATGTCACATGTTTATCAAATTTGTTGAATAATAAACAAGCAAACTGTACAAAACTAAATGAAGCGAATGAACCCATGAGAATAGTAGAAGATGGAGCTATAATAATTGCAGGAGAACATAAAGTTAATAACCATACGCTACAGGGCGTTTATTTGATAACCTTTCAAGATTTGGTAATGATAGATAACACTGGTGAACAACATTTTTGAACATGGGTCGTGCGTATATTTTTTTATTGCTTTTGCACCCGGAAATAAGAATATGAACATAAAAAACGTTTGATTTGGTTTTGTTCGAAAAAAATGAGAAAAACGATAAACATGAAAATTCATCAAAATTTGACATAGATTTGATTTATTCTAGTATAGTAAAAATCAATTTAACATTTATTCTTATAAATTTAGTTTTAGAATACAGCTTAAATGTTTAAAATGCTTGACCATGACGATTTTATGCAAATAACAAATAAAATAAATGATTTAATAGATAATAATAATAAGCAATTTACAACCAATTCTCAAATATTTAAAACAATAACAGAATTAACACAAATAGTAAAACAACTACAAGGTAGCTCTAATGAAGTGACCTTTTTAAGACAAAGAAACAGACTTATAATCACTGAACTTCAAAGCACAATACAGACTATTACATTGTCAAAAGCAGGAATTTTAAACCCTTTAATTTTAGATATGTCGGAAATTCAAGAAATAATGAGTAAAGAGCAAATTAATGTAACGCTAACAGACGTCATAGATGTTTCAGAATTTAAGATCGCACAAAGTAATAATTTAATAGTTGTTTATATTAAATATCCAAAAGTAAATAAGATGTGTAAATTATATAAAACAATAGCTATAGCACAAAATGATGGAAAATTGCTAATTGAAAATGAAATAATAAAATGTCACAATGAATTTTATTCCGTTTAATTTTGTAAAAGAGAATTATAAAAAAATTATGCTTTTTGTATGATAGGGAAAATGTCACATGTTTATCAAATTTGTTGAATAATAAACAAGCAAACTGTACAAAACTAAATGAAGCGAATGAACCCATGAGAATAGTAGAAGATGGAGCTATAATAATTGCAGGAGAACATAAAGTTAATAACCATACGCTACAGGGCGTTTATTTGATAACCTTTCAAGATTTGGTAATGATAGATAACACTGGTGAACAACATTTTTGAACATGGGTCGTGCGTATATTTTTTTATTGCTTTTGCACCCGGAAATAAGAATATGAACATAAAAAACGTTTGATTTGGTTTTGTTCGAAAAAAATGAGAAAAACGATAAACATGAAAATTCATCAAAATTTGACATAGATTTGATTTATTCTAGTATAGTAAAAATCAATTTAACATTTATTCTTATAAATTTAGTTTTAGAATACAGCTTAAATGTTTAAAATGCTTTTTCCTGCTTTTCCTGCCATATTCGGTAACATTTTCTCTTATTAAGGTCCAAATATAGTCCCCCATCATGCTTTCCGTATACTGGCCTTGGTAGCGTTTCTTAAACTCCATTATATCTTGATGGAATCGCTCCCCGTGGTCTTCTGAATAAGCTCCCATATTATTTTTGAATTTATCCAGATGTGAATGTAACATGTGCATCTTTAGCGACATTCTACATCCGATGGCGGAAAAGTTCGCAATCATGCCAATTATCAGGTCATCATAATTTTCATCCCTATGATTTCCAAGAAAGTCATGAACTATTGCCTTAAAACTGTTCCACGCTGGTTTCTCCTCATTGCCAAGTAGGTCCGGGAAAATATCGCAGTTCATAATTTTTTTTTTATTTGAGGGCCAACAAAGACTCCAGCTTTAATTTTCGCCTCTGACAGCTTTGGAAAAAAAGTCTGCAAATATTTCAAAGCTTTAGACTCAATATTAAGAGCCTTCACAAATTGTTTAATAAGGCCCAATTTAATATGCAATGGCGGCATCAATATATTTTTAGGATCGACAATTGCTTCATGTTTAATATTAAATCTTCCCATTCCATACTCAGTACCTCCAGGCCAATGTTTTTGGCGATAGCGGGCGGCATCATTTCTGCTATCCCATAGGCAAAGATAACAGGAGTGTTTGGTATATCCACCTTGCATTCCAGTAAAAAAAAACAAACCATCTTGAAGCCTCCAATAACTTCCCACTTGTATTCTGTATATTTGATTGCAGTTAATAGCATTTCAGTACTGTCTGAATTTTCTTTGAGATGTATGGAATGTGCCAGTGGAATAGATGCAAATTTGTTCCCATTGTGTAGTAGAACTGCTTTTAGACTTTTTGTTGAGCTGTCGATAAAGATGCGCAATTTATTTGTATTACAAGGAATACCAATTGTTTCAAATAAACATTTCCCGTCATAGCTAAAACAGAGTCCATCTTCCTTACTGTTGAAACAAGAAAATTCTTCATGACGGTTTCTTTGCCGAGATATTCGAACATCAAAAGTAAGTAAATTTCGTTGTTTAAGCTGCGATGCTAATAACTCTGCTTTGTCTTTTGATAGATTTAAGTCTCTTATTAAGTCATTGAGATCTTCAGAGTTGATGAGATGTGGTATTCCTTGTTCAAATTGAGGAACAAATTCGGAATATACGGATGCAGATGAACTCGGTGTTTGAAAGCTGCCTTGAGGGAATAGTTGCTTTTCCGACACAGGTGGATCAGGTACAGGATTTTGTTCCGAATGTGGTACTGGAGCGGATGTCGATGGTAGTTCCGGATATATTGTTTTCCTTAAACGTTTCCCTTTCAGTGGTTTCACTACCCAAAAATAGCAATCAGTGTCATGATTACTCGGTTTCCTCCAAATCTTCGGCACTGCGAATTTCATGGCTCTTTTCTCACCCTGGTACCAAACTATAATAAAACGTAAAGCATTTCATAACAATTTCAGTTATTATGCAATTACATATATATATATAGATATGTGTATATATATATGAAACTGTTAGTAAAATAAAAAAGAGAAAATAAACTTACGCTACAGAATGCTTCTGCAAGAGTTACATGAAACATGTGGAGCCCATTTTTTGTCCTGGTTTTTAACAGGTAGACCGACGTAGGCAAGGTACGACTCGCAAATCCTAGTGTTTTTAATTAAATCAAACTTTTTTTATCTTCTTTTAATTCATTCGCCACTTATATAGCAAAACGAATTAGCCGCTCGTTTACAACTTCTCGAAGACATCATTCCTCTGTGATATGCAAGAACATAGTGTCGCCCACAATGAGTGCCCAAGAAACTACAGCTTCTTAAAAAAAATTTAATTACAAAAACGCTACCAGGTAGCTGGCATGCTCTATTGCTAGGCCTGCCAATCCGTCAGTAAAAGTTTCGATAAGTTTCTTAATATGTACTTAACGAATTGCCAAATCTACGTAAAATCATGTGTATCTGGGACCTTTTATCTCCTTTTTACTGTTTCTGAGCCACATTTTTTTGGTTTTTTTTTAAGATGAGTATGTTGTGCTTTAAGTAGATCTTTTATCTAATTTTGAAAGCACCAACCGAAATAATTCCAAATAAAGCCAAAATAAAGAGTGTTGGATTAAAGCACAAATAGGGAAGAATTGGGAAAAATTTTTTGAAATCCGGAAACATACTGAATAATCTGTATTTGGAGGCTTCGGGGTTGTCTATCGAAGAAAAAAGAGACGAGATTGTTAAAGAAGGGGAAGCTTCAAAAAAATAAAAAAATGTGCAGGAAAAAATAAGAAAAGAAATTAGCACAGCACATAGTGATTTGAATTTAAATTTACCCTTTCGTAATGACATCAAAGCGGAAATACGAACAATTGAGGAAAGACCAGTATGGAAATTCAAAATTTGTTGCAAAACGGCATAATTAGGGAAAGTAGAAGTCCATATAACTCCCCCGTGTGGGTTGTTCCAAAAAAGGGCATGAATGAAGACGGAAGTCCAAAATTAAGACTGGAATTGATTTTAAAAACCTCAATGACAAAACAGTATCAGATAGATATCCAGTGCCTAATCCAGAAGTAATACTTGCAAATTTGGGAAGATCTAAATATTTATCCACTATCGATTTGCAGTCGGGATTTCACCAGATATTGGTGAATGAAAGTGGCTTTCTCAGTGAATAACGGGAAATATGAATTTTTACGAATGCCGTTTGGGTTGAAAAATGCACCGAGTTTTCAGCGAGCTATGGACAATGTGTTTAGGGAATTTGTGGGAAAGTTTTGTCGACGATGTCATAGTCTTTTCAAAGAATTTGGAGGATCACAAAAAACATTTGAGGACGGTAATTGAAATACTTATGTAACGTAGCAAATGCTACGCCACAATATCTATTTCCCATTTAGCGCCCACCTCTAACATTATATTTTCCATTTACTGCCCACCCCTAGTATTGTATGTACCGACATACATATACACACATACTGGCCCAACAACCATCCCGCAAGCACAAGGCAAGCCAGCGATGGTGAACGCACAATGCTTGGGAATTGTCGTTCGTGGCGCGTTGTGCACGACAATGCGAGCATAATTCTCAATGTGTTCATAGTTACATATGAATATAATGATTGGCCGGAATACACCAGGCACACTTCGCCGTAGGTAAGTGGAGTGCGTGTCGGCCGCCATCGGCGGTCGACAAGGGGTGCCCTTTGGGTTAGAAGGGTGCGTTACAAGGTCGGTTCCACCGATGGTACGCCCCCCTGCTTATCGGGCGCCCTGCCGGTTTACCCACATTTCCGGTGAGTAAGACGGGATTTACACCCCTTATTACTCACTGGAAAGGTAATGCACGAGCAGCCTTCTCGGGTAGGAAGGAAATCCGTCCCAACGCCAGTGGCGGGCGGATTTCCCCACTACCCTGGCAGACTGCCCGAGCCAATATAAATACATTCCAGGGACTCCCTTTGGGTTGACGGACCCCCGGCCTATTGGGCAGCCCTAACACGTATTTCAGGGACTTCCTTTGGGTCGACGGGGGTAAAAGTTACAAGGTCGGTTCTGCCGATGATACTCCCCCCCCCCCCCCCCCCCCCCCCCCCGGCCTATTGGGCAACCCTAATATTTTGTAATCATCTCCTCTGAGTCGGGCTCTCTCTCTCTCTCTCATGGATTCAAGGTTTTGGATATTTTAGCCTGAGAGCCGCGTGTGTGTGTGTGTTCGAAATCAAAACACTAATTTACTGTTTATTTATTTAGGTGGGGAAGTGGGACCTCCATCCGACTCTGGATTTACTTGAGCATACCTCAGCTTTTGACCAAACCCACCTCATAAATGGCGCCCGAGCAGGGACGCGTCTCCTCAGGCGACTGTGCCAAAACCAACGAGAGCACCAACACTGCATGAATGGGTTCACCGAACACACAACCAACAATTGACACAAAGATAAGCGAAACCACCACCACCAGGCTCAACGTCGACTCTCTAGGCTGGATTTACCTGACGAAGAAGGAGAGGCTAATCGAAGAATGCAAACGCTACCGAATCTACACCGAAGGACATACCGTCGCCGAATTGCGCAGCACACTCAGCGCATACGTCCAAGACCAACGAAAGCGTAAGTCAACAGAAATTCTTTTGAGAGAGGTAGAGATGGAGATCGCCGCCGAAGAGGCCCGGCCAGTCACATTTACGCAAAACACCACGCCGGCCGTCATAATCAAAGCAATATCCCCCCAGCGCGAGTAGAGCGGCATAAGTAACACGGAGGTCATGAATACAGTCCGCCGCTGGGATGTACATTACGCTGGAGGCGACACATTATCCGACTTCCTAGAAAGGATTGAGGAACTGGCAGTATGCTATCTGATTAAGCCAGATCAAATCCTCCCAACCCTTCCAGAGATACTGCGTGGCAAAGCCCTTCAATGGTTCCGCCTGCGAAAACAACAACTACACACATGGGCTGACTTCCGCTCCGAAGCCGGAAAATTCTTTTTGCCGAAGCGACACATTAGCCAGCTAGAGGACGCTATCCGCCAAAGAAAACAGACGAGCAGAGAAAAGGCGAAGGACTATATCCTCGCCCTCCATACGATGATTCGCCGCCACCCGACTTTGTGCAAAGAAGATCATCTAGAACGCATATACGACGGAATACGGGTGGAGCATCGACTTTTTGTGAAGCAGGGCGAGTTCCAAACGATAGAGCAGCTTATGGAGCTCACCGACTAGTATGAACTACTGCGGAGAGAAGAAGCCAAACAGAGCCGACGGTTAGCGCATAGCTTAAGCACAGTAGTAATAGAGGAGCTGGAGGAGCGAGATGATCAGCTAACGCACTCACTATCCACACTCACTAACCGGTACGACGCAAGGAACACCTGCTGGCGATGCAAGAAACGCGGCCAGCGCCGCTTCCAGTGCACCAACAAGAAACGACTTTTTTGCTCCAGGTGCGGCCGAGACGGAACGCTCTCCAGCGATTGTGCTTGCCATGGAATGAACCAAGATGAACCGATAACCCCCCGCACCACCATCAATCGAAGCGAGAAAGAAGATAAACGATGGACGTTTTTACGCCCAGGTGTCCATCGAAGGATTAACATGCCGCGCCCTGATTGACACTGGGGCCACCCTGACGTATATCGATGATCAGGAGTCATTTGGAGCGACGAAAGATTCCACCGCTACCCAACTGTCGCAACGTGCAACTCGCCGATCAATCGTGCGTCTCGAGCACCCACTCCTACCCAGTCAAGATCAAGTACAATGGCCAAACCACCAGTACGCTAGTATCTGTTATTCCTTACTTGGCCGAGAGTGTTATCCTGGGTATGGACTTTTTAGCAAAGCGCAACGTTACCGTCTCACTGGATGGAAAGCCCATTACGTCAGCCGGTCCAAAGAAGGCAAACGTACACGCAACCCTGCATTACATAAGGGAAGCGGAACACCTCAACGAAGAGCGAAAGAGAGAACACCTAGAGCTCATAGAAACACATCAAAAGCACCCAGACGCCTAAAAGGGCCAAACACTGCCGCAGAACACAGACACAACACAACACTAAAACATCATTATTACCCGGCCATCCTCCTCAGCGATAATGGCAAGCAACTCGTCACTAACGCCCCGGCAACGATCCTGAGGGATCGTGACATCACCTACCGATTTACCGTAGCGTATACCTCCCACAAAAATCCTACCGAACGGGTTATCAAAACAAGGGTGGCACATCGTACGAAACAAGACCATCGGAACTGGCACCAAGAACTACCAGAATCAACACACACATCAACCGCTGAAATAAATTTTAACCGCAACGTCGTCGGGCCGAGAGAAGCACGAACAAAAGATGTCATGCCCGAAGAACCGCCTCCATTTGACGCAGTACCGTGGCCGCTAAATAAGCCACGAATACTGGACGTTAAGACATTCTGGGGCCCGCCATTAATAGCCGACCATCTAAACGCCATCGTATGCGACAAACCAACCACTGGTGACACTATACCGTATGCACCAATCCGAGAGCCACACGATACTACTAATGGAAACCACGCCCCAGACTTCTTCGCCCGGACTATGGCTAAATCGCAAAAGGGTGTAACACGGCGCGTAGGGTGGACGAAGATCACGCCATAATCAAGCTGAAAGAACACTCCAAGATGGTACGATTCGCTGGCTGAGGAGAAGCAAGATCCGACATAGTTTGATAAGTTTTCTATACGTGAAATGTAAATACCTTAATTTTGAAATTTAAATTTAAAATGTAATATAAAAATGTACACATTATTGATGAAAAAAAGAGAGGAAAAAAAATCAATCATAATAATAAAAACATCAACGAACACATATACACAAATGTCGGCCGAGCCATCGGATTCAACCGATGGTAAAACATACCTGGGTTCTGCCCATGGTAGTTCAGGCCTCCGCGCAAAAACCCTAGAATGCCACAACCTTT
The DNA here is from genome assembly GCF_040869045.1 of Eurosta solidaginis. Taxonomy (NCBI): domain Eukaryota; kingdom Metazoa; phylum Arthropoda; class Insecta; order Diptera; family Tephritidae; genus Eurosta; species Eurosta solidaginis. The sequence goes on along the minus strand of NC_090323.1, from coordinate 105,413,886 downwards.
CGTCCGTCGAAGTACGAGGGGGACTGTAACGTAGAAAATGCTACGCCACAATATCTATTTCCCATTTAGCGCCCACCCCTAACATTATATTTTCCATTTACTGCCCACCCCTAGTATTGCATGTACCGACATACATATATATACATACTGGCCCAACAACCATCGCGCAAGCACAAGGCAAGCCAGCGATGGTGAACGCACAATGCTTGGGAATTTTCGTTCGTGGCGCGCTGTGCGCAACAATGCGAGCATAATTCTCAATGTGTTCATAGTTACATATGAATATAATGATTGGTCGGAATACACCAGGAAAACTTCGCCGTAGGTAAGTGAAGTGCGTGTCGACCGCCGATGGCGGCCCCGGGGTGCCCTTTGGGTTAGGAGGTGCGTTACAAGGTCGGTTCCACCGATGGTATGCCCCCTGATTATCGGGCGCCCTGCCGGCTTACCCACATTTCCGGTGAGTAAGACGGGATTTACACCCCTTATTACTCACTGGAAAGGTAATGCACGAGCAGCCTTCTCGGGTAGGAAGGAAACCCGTCCCAACGCCAATGGCGGGCGGATTTCCCCACTACCCTCGCAGACTGCCCGAGCCAATATAAATACATTCCAGGGACTCCCTTTGGGTCGACGGGGGGTAAAAGTTACAAGGTCGGTTCTGCCGATGGTACTCCCCTCCCCCCGGCCTATTGGGCAACCCTAATATATTGTAATCATCTCCTCTGAGTAAGACGGGGCTCACCCCCCCCCCCCCCCCCCTCTATTACTCAGAGGAAGGGTAATGCAAGAATATACGGCTCAGGTAAGAGGGGAACACGTCCCAACGCCTGCGGCGGGACAAACTCCCTTACTACCCTAGCCGAATACCCGAGCCAATGTATTGTAGTTAGTTAAACTAGCCTCGTACTAATAGGGAAACTTCGCCGTAGGTACAACATCATCACCATCCCGATCGTTGGACATACCACCCCAAGTCTAGCCACCACCGTCGTCATAGCTATTTGGTGAGAACTACCGTCATTCAATACTCTCTCTTCGGGCGTGACCATCACTACCGCCGTTGTCACCCCTTGGCGAGAGCCACCGTCATTCACCGTCGTCTTCACCATCTGAGCCACCGCTAGCTAGCACTATATCTCTCTCTGTGGAGAGCCGTCGTCCTTGGATTATAATATATTCTCAGCGGCACTACCTAGGGAACATCTCTCTCTCTCTCTCTCTCTCCTGGATTCAAGGTTGTGGATATTTTAGCCTGAGAGCCGCGTGTGTGTGTGTGTTCGAAATCAAAACACTAATTTACTGTATATTTATTTAGGTGGGGGAAGTGGGACCTCCATCCGACTCTGGATTGACTTGAGCATACCTCAGCCTTTGACCAAACTCACCTCATACTTAAAAAAGCAAATATGAAAATATCTTCAGAAAAGTCAAAATTTTACCAAGAAGAGGTAGAATGTTTGAGTTATGTAGTTGCAAAAGATATCATTAAGACAGATCCAAGAAAAATTTAAACAATACAGAACTACCCAACACCAAAAATATTACGTCAGTTGAGAGGATTTTTGTGATTGACGGGCTATTATAGGAAGTTTATAGAAAATTACGCAGTAATAGCAAAACCATTAACCAAACATTTACAGGGCGAAAATGGAAGAATTTCGCAGCATTTGTCAAAAAAAAAGAAAATTATTAACCTTGATCAAGAGGGTATCGCTGCTTGCGAAAAATTAAAAAGATTATTTTCTCAACATATAGAATTGACACAGCCTGATTATAATAAAAAATTTGTGTTGACCACTGATGCTTCGAATGTGGCTTTAGGTGTCGTATTGTCACAGGAAGGAAACTCCATTGTGTTTATTTCAAAGACATTGAACTCTAGAGAATTGAATTATGCTACTAATGAGAAGGAATTGCTTGCTATAGTATGGGCGTTAAAAGCTTTACGTAATTATCTTTATGGAGTGAATGATTTGGAAATTCATACCGATCATCAGCCATTGTCGTTTGCAATTTCCGAAAAAAAATCGAAACACTAAAATCAAAAGATGGAGAGCGTTTATTGAGGAATATTCGCCAGAGATTTTTTATAAACCAGGGGCTACAAATGTCGTTGCAGACGCACTATCAAGACAGATTTTAAATAATTTATCTACTTCAGAAGAATCAAGTAATTCGGTTGATTCATTAACGGGTACCCAACATTCCGCAGAGAGTAGTGGTGAATATCAAATTGATGGAACAAAAAAAACATTAAACCATTTCAAACAGCAAATTTTAATTGATAAAGGGGCAAGAATTACAACGTTGGAAACCATCTTCTCATTTCGTAACAAGCGTTTTTTGGTCGAATACGACTTGCCGGAAAATATAACTCCAGTTTTACCTAAATATTTAAATCCAAAAATAGTAACAGGAATATTTTGCACACCTGAGGTGCTTTATGAGATTAAACATGTTTTAAGGGAGGCATACCCTACGATGAAATTTCTATATTCGAAGTCATTTCCGAATGATATAACCAATAGAGAGGATCAAGGAATAATTATTGAACAAACTTATAATAGGGCGCATAGGAATTATAGAGAAAATGTAGCTCAAATTAGACAGAAAAACTATTGGCCATTAATGATAAAGCAATTTAAGCAATATGTAAAAAATTTTAATATATATAATAATAACAAATATGAAAGACACCCAAAACTTATTCCGATAGGTGAGGCACCCATTCCAGAATAAGAAGGGGAGCAACTCCATACTGATATTTTTTTTGCGCAGAAATTAAAATTTCTGACATGTGTGAATTCTTATTCTAAGTATCTAGTGGTGAAATACATTGAAGATAAGGTAAAATTTGAAGATAAGGTTTTAGAACTTCTACAGACATTCCCAGATGTTAGAAGTATAGTTTTAGATAATGAACCAGGTTTAAGTACGATACAATTCAAATCTCTAATGGAAAGGTTAAATATACAAATTTATTACTGTACGCCACGCCACAGCACTAGCAATGGCCAAATAGTGAGAGTTCATTCAACACTCACAGAAATTTGAAACAGGAGCAAAGTCTAATAAGTGATTTCGAATCAATTATGAGGGCGGTACAGCAGTATGATAAAACAATACATTCGGTAACAGGTAACCAACCTTGTAATATTTTATTCAATAAAGAAACTCACGCTAATATAAGGGATAGACTAAAATCGGCGCAGGAAAATATGCTAAAGCATCATAATAAAAATAGGCTTCAGAAAAGTTATCACAGGGGTGAGGTTATATATGAAAAAATATATGGAGAATATATAAAATATATAAAAACCGAGGTATAAAAATCAAGTAGTCGTAGAAGATTTGGGGAATAAAGTTAAAATACAGAATAGAAACAGATTAATTCATAAGGATAATATTAAAGTTTAAATACGTTATTTTATAGGGATGAGGAAACTCATACAAATCTCATTGATATTTTTGAATCTCACTATTATCACGTCGGACATAATTGATTACACCAGAGAAAATTATATATTGGAGGAGGAGGAAGATGCAGCAATTTTTGGAAGTTATGAAGCAATATATCACTTAACAAATTTATAATTGTTTCATGACGTTGTGGAAAAATATGAATCTGACGAGAAATTAGTTGATGATTTGGGAATGGACTTTGAAATGCAAATGATAAAAAACATTATTAAACCAATTAAAGATTAATAATAATAGACAAAAAGGGGGATTAATGAGTTGGGAACAGTGTGGTATACCTAACCATGACGATTTTATGCAAATAACAAATAAAGTAAATGATTTAATAGATAATAATAATAAACAATTTACAACCAATTCTCAAATATTTAAAACAATAACAGAATTAACACAAATAGTAAAACAACTACAAGGTAGCTCTAATGAATTGACCTTTTTAAGACAAAGAAACAGACTTATAATCACTGAACTTCAAAGCACAATACAGACTATTACATTGTCAAAAGCAGGAATTTTAAACCCTTTAATTTTAGATATGTCGGAAATTCAAGAAATAATGAGTAAAGAGCAGATTAATGTAACGATAACAGACGTCATAGATGTTTCAGAATTTAAGATCGCACAAAGTAATAATTTAATAGTTGTTTATATTAAATATCCAAAAGTAAATAAGATGTGTAAATTATATAAAACAATAGCTATAGCACAAAATGATGGAAAATTGCTAATTGAAAATGAAATAATAAAATGTCACAATGAATTTTATTCCGTTAAATTTTGTAAAAGAGAATTATAAAAAAAATAATGCTTTTTGTATTATAGGGAAAAATGTCACATGTTTATCAAATTTGTTGAATAATAAACAAGCAAACTGTACAAAACTAAATGAAGCGAATGAACCCATGAGAATAGTAGAAGATGGAGCTATAATAATTGCAGGAGAACATAAAGTTAATAATCATACGCTACAGGGCGTTTATTTGATAACCTTTCAAGATTTGGTAATGATAGATAACACTGGTCAACAACATTTTTGTACATGGGTCGTGCGTATATTTTTTTTTATTGTTTTGCACCGAAATAAGAATATGAACATAAAAAAGTTTTTGATTTGGTTTTGTTCGAAAAAAAATGAGAAAAACGAAAAACATGAAAATTCGTCAAAATTTGACATAGATTTGATTTATTCTAGTATAGTAAAAATCAATTTAACATTTATTCTTATAAATTTAGTTTTATAATACAGCTTAAATGTTTAAAAATGCTTTTTCCTGCTTTTCCTATCATATTCGGTAACATTTTCTCTAATTAAGGTCCAAATATAGTCCCCCATCATGCTTTCCGTATACTGGCCTTGGTAGCGTTTCTCAAACTCCATTATATCTTGATGGAATCGCTCCCCGTGTTCTTCTGAATAAGCTCCCATATTATCTTTGAATTTATCCAGATGTGAATGTAACATGTCGCTAAAGATCGACATTCTACATCCGATGGCGGAAAAATTCGTAATCATGCCAATTATCAGCTCATCATAATTTTCATCCCTATGATTTCCAAGAAAGCCATGAACTACTGCCTTAAGGGCCAACAAAGAATCCAGCTTTAATTTTCGCCTCTGACAGCTTTGGATAAAAAGTCTGGAAATATTTGAAAGCTTTATACTCAATATTAAGAGCCTCCACAAATTGTTTAATAAGGCCCAATTTAATATGCAATGGCGGCATCAATATATTTCTAGGATCGACAATTGCTTCATGTTTAATATTAAATCTTCCCACTCAATACTCAGTGCGTCCAGGCCAATGTTTTTGGCGATAGTGGGCGGCATCATTTCTGCTATCCCATAGGCAAAGATAACTGGAGTGTTTGGTATATCCTCCTTGCATTCCAGTAAAAAAAACAAACCATCTTGAAGCCTCCAATAACTTCCCACTTGTATTCTGTATATTTGATTGCAGTTAATATCATTTTAGTACTGTCATAATTTTCTTTGAGAGGTATGGAATGTGCCAGTGGAATAGATTGAAATTTGTTCCCGTTGTGTAGTAGAACTGCTTTTAGACTTTTTGTAGAGCTGTCGATAAAGATGCGCCATTTATTTGTATTACAAGGAATACCAATTGTTTCAAATAAACATTTCCTGTCATAGCAAAAACAGAGTCCATCTTCCTTACTGTAGAAACAAGAAAATTCTTCATGACGGTTTCTTTGCCGAGATATTCGAACATCAGAAGTAAGTAAATTTCGTTGCTTAAGCCGCGATGCTAATAACTCTGCTTTGTCTTTTGATAGATTTAAGTCTCTTATTAAGTCATTGAGATCTTCAGAGTTGATGAGATGTGGTATTCCTTGTTCAAATTGAGGAACAAACTCGGAATGTACGGATGCAGATGAGCTCGGTGTTTGAAAGCTGCCTTGAGGGAATAGTTGCTTTTCCAACACAGGTGGATCAGGTACAGGATTTTGTTCCGAATGTGGTACTGGAGCGGATGTCGATGGTAGTTCCGGATATATTGTTTTCCTTAAACGTTTCCCTTTCAATGGTTTCACTACACAAAAATAGCAATCAGTGTCATGATTACTGGGTTCCCTCCAAATCCTCGGCACTGCGAATTTCAGGGCTCTTTTCTCACCCTGGTACCAAACTATAATAAAGCGTAAAGCATTTCATAACAATTTCAGTTATTATGCAATTATATATATGTATATATATATGAAACTGTTAGTACAATAAAAAAGAGAAAATAAACTTACGCTCCAGAATGCTTCTGCAAGAGTTACATGAAACATGTGGAGCCCATTTTTTGTCCTGGTTTTTAACAGGTAGACCGAAGTAGGATAGGTAGGTCTCGCAAATCTTTGTATTTTTAGTTAAATCAAACTTTTTTTAACTTATTTTAATTCATTCCCCACATATATAGCAAAACGAATTAGCCGCTCGTTTACAACTTCTCGAAGACATCATTCCTCTGGGATATGCAAAAACATAGTGCCGCCCACAACGAGTGACCCAAGAAACTACAGCTTCTTAAAAAAATTTTACTTACAAAAACGCTACCAGGTAGCTGGCATGCTCTATTGCTAGGGCTGCCAATCCGTCGGTAAAAGTTTCGATAAGTTTCTTGATATGTACTTAACGAATTGCCAAATCTACGTAAAATCATGTGTATCTGGGACCTTTTATCTCCTTTTTACTGTTTCTCAGCCACATTTTTTTGTTTTTTTTTTAAGATGAGTATGTTGTGCTTTAAGCAGATCTTTTATCTAATTTTGAAAGCACCAACTAAAATAACTCGAAATAAATCCAAAATAAAGAGTGTTGAATTAAAACACAAATAGGGAAGAATTGGGAAAATTTTTTTTGAAATCCGGAAACATACTGAATAATCTGTATTTGGAGGCTTCGGGGTTGTCTATCGAAGAAAATAGGGACGAGATTGTTAAAGAAGAGGAAGCTTCAAAAAAAAATTTGCAGGAAAAAATAAGAAAAGAAATTAGCACAGCACATAGTGATTTGAATTTAAATTTACCCTTTTGTACTGACATCAAAGCAGAAAATACGAACAATTGAGGAAAGACCAGTTTGGTCAAAGCAGCCTATGTCAGTGGACAGATTTATTAATGAAGAAATTCAAAATTTGTTGCAAAACGGCATAAGTAGGGAAAGTAAAAGTCCATATAACTCTCCAGTGTGGGTTGTTCCACAAAAGGGCATGAATGAAGACGGAAGTCCAAAATTAAGATTGGTAATTGATTTTAAAAAACTGAATGAAAAAACAGTATCAGATAGATATCCAATGCCTAACCCAGAAGTAATACTTGCAAATTTGGGAAGATCTAAATGGTACAGGTAGACCGAAGTAGGCTAGGTAGGTCTCGCAAATCCTTGTGTTTTTAGTTAAATCAAACTTTTTTTATCTTCTTTTAATTCATTCGCCACATATGTAGCAAAACGAATTAGCCGCTCGTTTACACTTTCTCGAAGACATCATTCCTCTGTGATATGCAAAAATATAGTGTCGCCCACAACGAGTGACACAAGAAACTACAGCTTCTTAAAAAAAATTTTACTTACAAAAACGCTATCAGGTAGCTGGCATGCTCTGTTGCTAGGCCTGCTAGTGAATGAAAAAACAGTATCAGATAGATATCCAATGCCTAACCCAGAAGTAATACTTGCAAATTTGGGAAGATCTAAATGGTACAGGTAGACCGAAGTAGGCTAGGTAGGTCTCGCAAATCCTTGTGTTTTTAGTTAAATCAAACTTTTTTTATCTTCTTTTAATTCATTCGCCACATATATAGCAAAACGAATTAGTCGCTCGTTTACAACTTCTCGAAGACATCATTCCTCTGTGATATGCAAAAATATAGTGTCGCCCACAACGAGTGACACAAGAAACTACAGCTTCTTAAAAAAAATTTTACTTACAAAAACGCTATCAGGTAGCTGGCATGCTCTGTTTCTAGGCCTGCTAGGCGTCAGTAAAAGTTTCGATGAGTTTCTTAATATGTACTTAACGAATTTCCAAATCTACGTAAAATCATGGATATCCGGGACCTTTTATCTACTTTTTACTGTTTCTCAGCCACATTTTTTTGTTTTTTTTTTTAAGATGAGTATGTTGTGCTTTATGTAGATCTTTTTTCGATGCATCGCTGCATCAGGTAGCTACCCGCCGCCCTCTATCGACCGAAATAGCGCGAAAAGACCTACTTTAGCCTGGTGCAAAAATGCAAAATTTTCAAATCGCTCGTAATTGCATTTTTTTTTAAAGAATTGAACATAGAATCCGAATATATAGGGCAAAACCCATGTACAAAAAAAAATTTTTTTTTGTTGACCTGTGTAATGTAAGATATGAAAAATTTTAAAATACCTAAAAGATGGACAATTAAAACCATATTTTGTGAAACAGTATTGTAACGAATTTACTGCACATCCTCTTATTTGCAACCTTCTGCTAAGTTCGAATCACTAAACTGTTGAATAAATAACTCCAATATTTAATAATGCAAAATGGCCTTTATTCAAGTACTTCACAATAAATAACTCTACTATTGCCCGACAGATAGCGTGCTTAGTCGAAACTGCTTGTAGCGCCTCTGTTGTCGTTGCCTTTTATACTTTCTGATTTCTTCGTTCTTCATCTTCCATTTCCAGAATCTACTAGTTGGCTATCAGCCATCAAATTTCTCAGCTGTAACTACAGACGCACGATTTTATAGCTTCTCTCATTGCGTACTTTCGGGAGTATCTCAGATATATGCATGTGGTTGTCCGCTGCGTGTACGTACATATGTGTAGACATAATGATTGATTCGTTTATGTAGATACAAGTGACTGTCGGCTTTATTGTTGTTGTGACTTCATTTACTTAGAATCAGAATAGGGATGTGAGTATCACTTAGTGTCACCCATATTCGTCACGCTGTCCTCCACCTAAGTCTGATCGTCCCGATCAGACAAATCTCTCGATCTAAACGCTGCCAGCCTTTCCAAATGAACCATCTTCGTTTTGGTTCGTGGTTTGCCAGTGGTTTTTATGCGGTACACTACATCGTTGATCCGTTTTACAACTTTGTATGGGCCTTCCCAATTACACTGCAGTTTCGGGGACAAACCTTTTTTTCGTTGTGGGTTGTATAACAGCACCAAATCTCTTTCCTGAAACCCTTCCGAATTAATTGCTTTATCGCACCTCGCTTTCATCTTGTCACTCATAGTATTTGATCGTTGCCTTACCAGATCGTGTATCTCTCTCAGCTCTTCTTTCAAGACACCATTGTGGATTTCTTGACATTTCTCTCCGCATCGGCATCTATCCCATACTTCAAATCAGGTGACAGTCGAAGGTCATTGCCAAAAATTACCTTTGCGGGAGTTTGGCCCGTTGTCTCATGTACTTCCGATCGGTATGTCATCAAGAATAATGATATGTGTATATCCCAGTCCTTATGATACTTGTCTACTACTTTCCTTAAATGCTTCTCCAATGTTCTATTGAAACGTTCCACCATACCATTGGACTGAGGATGCAATGCAGTTGTCCGTGTTTTCCAAATGCCCAACTTCCTGCACATTTCTTGGAACCCAGCTGATTCAAAATTCCTGCCTTGGTCAGAAGGTAACTCCATTGGTGCCCCATACCTTGCAACCCAATCGTTTGTAACCACTTCTGTTCACTGTTTCTGCTTCTTGGTTTGGGATTGGGTATACCTCTGGCCATTTACTGAAATAATTCATAACAACCAGTACGTATTTGTTTCCGCGGTTGCTAGTAGGGAATGGACCTGCGACATCCATGGCGATCCTTTCAAATGGTGCACCTGAAATATACTGCTTCATCTGGCCATGATTTCGTATTTTGGGCCCTTTTGCTCTGTTGCAAAACTCGCAGTTGGCAATCCACTCGGTAACCGACTGACGGCAACCAACCCAATAGAATTTCTGCTTAATTTTCTCCAGCGTCTTCGTGATTCCAAGATGACCTCCACTTCGACCATTATGCAGCTCGCTGATCACGTCAGGAATCCTCTTTCTGGGAACAACTATCAGTTTATTCTTCCACTGACCATCCTCACTCTCCCATACTCGATGAAGGCAACCGAATATCAATTCTAAACTGTTCCACTGTGCCCAATATGACTTCGCAATGGGACTCTCTGCTGACATCTCTTCTCTATTTAGTCTTTCATTTCGTTCGAGCCCTTGCATAACATGTGACAGATCTGTATCTTCTAGCTGAGACTTCCTTAGCTGTTCCTTGTCCGCTTCATCTGTACATGTTATAGTCATTAGTCGGACATCTATAATGTCTTCTTTAGCCTCGGCCTTTGAACAGTGCTTGCATTCCAAACTACATGGTTTTCGTAATATTGCATCAGCATTTCCATGGGTACTACCTTTTCGATGCTCAATGGAAAGGTCATAGCTTTTGTAGTCGCTCGATCCACCGTGCCAATTGTCCTTCCGGACTACGGAACTGCAGAAGCCATTTCAACGCTGCGTGATCTGTCCTGACACGGAATCGCTGGCCGCAGAGGTATTTGTGAAAATGTTTAATGCACTCTACCAATGCCAACAGCTCTCTCCGCGTAACGCAGTTGTTCCTCTCTGGTTTTCCAATCGAACGACTGTAATGTGCAACTACCTTCTCCTGTCCATCGACCAGTTGTGATAAAACGCCTCCTATAGCATATCCACTCGCATCTGTATCTAGAATAAATGATGCTACTGGAATCGGATATGCTAACATTGGGGCAGTGCACAACCGCCCCTTCAATGTTTGGAAAGCCACTTCTTGCTCCTTCTTCCATTCAAAAGCTTTAGTTTTTCTTGTAAGCTCATGGAGGCTATGGGCTACGCTGGAAAAATTTGGTACAAATCGGCGGTAATATGTGCACAGCCCAAGGAAACTTCTCAATTCATGTAGGTTCTGAGGTCTTGGCCAATCTTTTACAGCCACTATCTTTTCGTTCGCAGTGCATATGCCCTCTGTCGTTACCTTGTGACCCAAATAATTTGCTTCCTTTTTAAACAGCGCACACTTTTTGGGACTTAACTTCAGACCAGCGCCAGCTATTCTCTGGAAAACTTCCTCTAAGTTTTTAAGATGCTCATCAAAGTTCTTTCCCAATACGATGATGTCGTCCAGGTACACTAAGCATGTTTTCCAATGTAGTCCTTTCAATACCTGAGCCATGAGTCTCTCGAAAGTAGCTGGTGCATTACAAAGTTCAAAGGGCATTACTGTAAATTGCCAAAGACCATCTCCGACGCTAAAGGCTCTTTTCTCTTTGTCTTCCTCCTTCACCTCCACTTGCCAGTAGCCGCTTTTCAAGTCCAGTGTGGAAAACCATTTCGTACCAGAGAGCGAGTCCAGAGTGTCGTCAATTCTTGGCAATGGGTAGCTATCCTTTTTCGTAACGTCACTCAACTTCCGGCAGTCCACGCAAACCCTAATTTTTCCATCCTTCTTTACAAGTACTACCGGTGAGCTCCAGGGACTAGCTGATGGTTCGATGACGCCGCTGTCGCTCATTTCTTGTATAATTTGACTCACAACTTACCGCTTCGCCAGTGGAACACTACACTTGAAGTATCGGCCTTGCGTCTCCAGTGTCAATTTGATGTTTAACAACATTTCTGCGGCCTGGTTTGGAATCATCCTGGTCAAATATGCTTGCGTACTTTAGGAGCAGTTGCTTCGCCTTTCTCTGATAATCTTGATCTAGCTCCTCCCTCCATGCCGTGATGTCATTTGAAAGATTAGTCTTGCTAGTTGAAACGTGTTCCTGGAGCTGTTCACAGTTAATAACTACTTCAGCCTCTTGGCATCTTCCCAATATAGCTCCTTTTTTCAGTTTGAGTGGTGACTTCAACTCATTGAGTACTCTTACCGGAATACGTCCATCTTGATTTTTCATAGCCAGGGTTTTTCCTACAAGTATGTTCGGTGTTGGTTTGTTTGCTGCTTCGACAACCCACAATTTGTTTGTCCCACAATCCATCAACCTTTGCCCAGACGACTGCTTCTGATTTTGGTGGTATTTGCTGACTCTCCTCCACCAGCACTCGTTTACTGCTGTAGCCGAAATTAAGTGGCACATCTAAGTTCTTATATCTCATCGTCTTGCTTTGCATGTCGATCTTGATGCCTTGGCGATTAAGAAGTCCACTCCAATTATGATTTCATTAACAATCCCTGCCACTATAAAATTGTGTATTACCGTGACACTCCCAATTGCGACTCACATGATACTTCTCCTAGAACCGTGGTGTCTTCTCCAGTGGCTGTACGCAATCTTGCTCCATGCAATGGTCTTATTTCCTTGTTGACTAAATCCGCTCGAATGATGGAATGAGATGCACCCGTGTCTACAGTCAGTAAACGTTCCTTTCCATCCACATGTCCTCCGACAGTAAGACTGTTTGACCTTCTTCCAATTTGTGAGATAGAGATTATGGGGCATTCAACTGAGGGAGCCAGCTGTCGCCCCTTGCGGCTGACTCGTTTTAGTTTAACGATTGAGTGGACTTGGAGATTTGCTCATCTCCTTCAGCTCTGCGTTTACGGCCACCCACATTGTTGGAGCTATTGGGACCGGTGCTGCAATGTCGTGCAATATGACCTGGGTTGCCGCACTTGAAACATATAATAACTCCGGCATTTTTCTGTTGTGATCCCTTCAGTTCTTCCAAAATAGTGTCTACCCAATCTGGTCTTTCCACTTCCACATGATGAACTTTGTATACTAGTTTACTCAATAGTGAGCAAGTTTCCTGAGTCAATACATTACAATGATACCGTTTCTGCAAATGTTGGCTTTGGGTTTGCGTATGTGACTCGCTTCGTTTCGACGTCTCGTATGCCATTTATAAAGCTCTGAATTTTTACCCTTTCGGTGTATTCCACGGGTGCGTCAGCGTTCGCCAAATGTGCAAGCCTTTCGTCATCTGACGCAAACTCCTGCAAAGTCTCATTAGCTTTTTGGTAGCGTTTTTGCAACTCCATTTGGTGTATCTGCTTCCTGTGTTCGCTTCCGTATCGCCTCTCTAGAGCGCTCATCAACGTTTCGTAGTTGTTCCGATCTCCCTCAGGAATAGTCTGTAGGATTTCAGCAGCAGATCCTTTCAATGCCACGAATAGTGCAGCAACTTTATCTTCAGCACTCCAGTTGTTCACTGTTGCGGTCTTCTGAAACTGAATCTTAAACACCTGGAAAGGAACAGAACCGTCAAAGGATAGTGTTTTTACCTTTGGATTACTCTCTGAACCATCTGGGCGATTTAGTTTTAACTGCTCCATACGACCATTCAAATCATCGACTTCTGCCTGAAATTGAGCGATTTTTGCATCCTGCGCTTCCAGATTTGATGTTACCTTTGCTTCCTGTGCTTCTAACTGCGAAGACATTTGTGCCACCTGCAATGATAAGCGCTCCTCTTGTTCTTCCATCTTGGATGTTATGCGTGTCTCCTGCGATTCCATGCCATATATGTCTTCTGTTCTTTCAGTTGAGTTTCCATCTTGGATGTAATCTGTGTCGACATTTGTGAAATACGCGTTTCTTGTGCTTAAACTTTGACGTTATGCGGTTCTCCTGCGATTCCATATATGTCTTTTGTTCTGCCAGTTGAGATGACACTGTTGATGTTTGAGCAGATATTGCAGCTAAAATCATGTTCAAGTCTGTGCTCGTAACTGTCTGCGATGTTTCACTTTGCTCTTCAATTTTTGTTGTCTTCTCGCCATCAAGAGGAAAGGCATACTCTTCCACGTTAATTCCCTCTAGTTCCATTGCCTTTCGTAGTCGTGCCTGAAGTTAGAGCTTATTGCCGGTTGTATTCAATCCTCGGCTCTCCAACTCCTTCCTCAGTTGCTGGATCTTCAATTCACTCCACTTTGCCATGTCCAAGTTGTATTCGAAGTCTTCGGAATTTATTCAACAATTCCTCTTCTGACACCAATTGTACAGAATTTACTACAAATCCTCTTATTTGCAACCTTCTGCTAAGTTCGAATCACTAAACTGTTGAATAAATAACTCCAATATTTAATAATGCAAAATGGCCTTTATTCAAGTACTTCACAATAAATAACTCTACTATTGCCCGACAGATAGCGTGCTTAATCGAAACTGCTTGTAGCGTTTCTAATGTCGTTGCCTTTTATACTCTCTGATTTCCTCGTTCGCATCTTCTAGGCACTTCCATTTCCAGAATCTACTAGTTGGCCATCAGCTATCAAATTTCTCAGCTGTAACTACAGATGCACGATCTTATAGCTTCTTTAATTGCATACTTTCGGGAGTATCTCAGATATATGCATGTGGTTGTCCGCTGCGTGTACGTACATATGTGTAGACATAATGATTGATTCGTTTATGTAGATACAAGTGACTGTCGGCTTTATTGTTGTTGTGACTTCATTTACTTAGCATCAGAATAGGGATGTGAGTATCACTTAGTGTCACTCATATTCGTCACAGTATGTTGAAACAAAAAATATAGATCTAAGATTGAACAATTTTAATGTACTAACACCACTTAAGCAAGAAATAAAAAGGAATCCTGTTTGGTGGTCATTTACTACTCTTTTGTTCATTAGTGCAATAGTATATTTCATTTATAAATTAATCATATGTATTGATTTTAAAATTAAGTTGAAAAGTTCTAAAGAACAGGAAAAAATGTTGATGAAATTGTCAAATCAAATAAATCACCTTACAACTATATATTCGGAGACGGGACGCTTCGATTTAGAAGCGGGGGAGTTAACGCCACCATTCACCCATAGCTCTTACCTGCCAAGTAAACAAATGTAGCTTCATTGAACCACTTAGGCATTTAAAGGCTAAACTTATTTCATCGAATGATGAAATTGGTTTTAAGTAAACATTTAAGCTCCACATTACTTAGAACTTAAGCACAAAGCAATTGTATGTAGTGGTAAGTAAATAATAAGTTATAAATAAGAGAAGATGAATAAAGATAGTCAGATTTTGATTGAACCACCAAGCAAGAGGGTTTATTTTTTAAAAACCTTCCGCGATTCGTGCGAAAGTTAAGTTGCATGTATGGAGTACTCGCTATGGACCAAGCGAGTGCTCCAAAATTAACCACAATTCATACAAAAAAGATGGCCCAATTAACATTGCGATGTCCTAGGACTGGACCATATACTCCAGCTCAGCATTACATCAGAGCAATCCATGGAGTAGCCAGTATGACACCATTAACATTGCGATGTCCTAGGACTGGGCCATATACTCCAGTTCAGCATTACATCAGAGAAATCCATGGAGTACTCCAGTACGACACAAGTGGACCACATGATCCAACGATTTTTGCAGGGTAGTTAACCTGAACTGATTCTCTAAATCACTAATATCAATATTCATAAACTCAACTTTTTGAAAAAAAAAATTCTGCAAAATCGTTTCTTCTTTACAATTTCCACTTATCACTCTACTTACAAATAATTTATTATTAAAACCACTCCTTCGCTTGTGATGTGGTTGAGTTGGATGTGATGATTTCCTGTTGGGTTCTGGGTGTTGGTCTTTCTATTTGTTGGGCGCCAAATAAGGAATTTCATCGTTAATACTAAACTTTTTATTTCAATATTCTTTCCTGGAGGCCTTGCGCGCACGCCGGTATTTGCGGTTACATTACTATAACTACCTTCTAAATCTAATTGCTGGTTCTATAAATTCCTTAAAACTGGCGTACCACATCAATATTGTTGTAGCTGTCGATGTTGCTGTATTAGCCATTAATTGTCAGCCGCACTTGCCAGCTTAGAATCTATTTATCCAATTCCAATTTCACAACGGCCCATCATTGAAATGCCTTGTTCTTGGAACTATGATATTGATTTCATCCCAACTGAACGGATGCAGCCGAATAAATAAATAATAATTTTTGTTATTCTTAGATCGTAGCTTTAATTTGCGGTATGAAGTAAACAACTAATTTCAGCTTTGACTTGATGGGATCGAAATTGTTTACTTTGGCGAAATGCTATAGAGAGCTCGTTCAGCATTCTCAAGCACCCAATATGTTATTTACCTAAGAATATTTTGTTGACAATATCTTAGTTTAACTTATATAAGTTATCGTAACAATGAATTATTTAAATAATTACATATAAATTGGATTATTAATCATAAAAACATACATGTTAACGTATAAACATGTATGCAAATTGAATTTATAATAATTGCACTCAAATGAAATATTTTCATTATTATTATTTATCACTTAAAATATTAGTACCTGGGCGACCGAGCTTTGCTCGGCAATCTTCGAGTATGCCGCATAACATACTTTGTTCTACATGTCATCATTAATCAAATTCTAATTTTTTTATATGTACATATATTATAAATTTTTACTTACCAATATTTGATTTCCTTTAAAATAGAATTATTAATTTCAAACATTTTTTTAGTTATACACTATGAAAGTCTCACAATTTTATTACATTCCAAAAACTTGTAAATTTAAATTTCACGAATGAAAACTATCAGTTAGTTTAATTAAATGTCAACTTACTTCCCTAAGCGCCATCTGTTGGAAAGTAGTTAAATGGTTAGACGTCGTTTTCAAATTGAAAATATGCCTCTAGTGTTCAACGGTAGCAAATTACCCTGGTGCGATACCTTTTTGCTATGGTGAGAAATCTTTCTAATAGTAATCTGTGAGAAATTGCAATTATTCATTTCATATTTGCCAAAAATATGCATTTAAATATATTTTGCTAGAATTTGCCACGGTGCCTTGATATTGCACTTCAATTTTATTAGCGTGTGTGAAGTTAAGAAAATTAAGTCGAATCATGTGTAAGATTTTTTATGAAGATTTTTAACTTTAATGATCTCCTTTCAAGCTTTAATACAATATGAGTAAGTAGACTACTATTTCGTCTAACTACCCCAACTCTAAATGGCAACCCTACTCAAAAATGTCCCTACTGTTATGCGGAGTGAAATACCTTTCGTTTGATACCCATATCGGCATATCTCATGCAACTTTTTTTTCGAATAGGTGGCAACCCTGTGAAACATTCTTAGTGGCAACACCTAGGTAGAAAGTCTTAAGACCCCATTACTGATACTTAGCATAGACTTCACTTGACTTGAGAACTGTCACTTACAGTTCTGTTAAATGAACATTGCATGTTACTGATTACTCTAAACTTAGCAACACTTAACTTGACTTAGAAGTCTGTTGAATTTTGATTTTCTATGTAAGTTCTAAGTGACGTTTACATTTTGAGATGCCATTTGTTTGTTTCCATTTCATTTTGAGATTTTGTCATACAAATTGCCATTTATTGATTATGATGCCAGATTGTATGCGAAAAGTGGAGTATAATCGTGGCTAAGTTGCCAAGTTTACGCCAAGTCAAGTCAAGTCTATGCTAAGTATCAGTAATGGGGCATTTAGAAGGTGATACATTATCTCCGTGCCAAATTTCATTTAAATCGGTTGAGCCGTTCCCGCGATCGTTTGGCTATACAAACATACAAATATACAAGAATTGCTCGTTTAAAGTTATAAGATACATATGAAATCAGGTACACCCTTAAGTAGCATTGATTTAAGGACTAGCGGGATCATACATAAGTACACTGAAGTCACAGAACTTAAAAAGGGCCATCATACAAAGAATGCACTTTGTAAATTCTATTGGTACAACAACGACAACGATTGTATGCATGGAGATCAGCAAAGCAAGCGATCGCAAATTCGCGGCCAAACTGAAAGCATGCATGTTTACATACGTACAAACTAAAGGCATGACAATGGACAACAGGAACAACTGAAGGACAAAGCGCTGGTATGGTATAGAAAACCGCCATTGGCAAGTGTGGGACGGCTTTAAGGACTTCTTGAAGTTCTTCTTAAATTCCCGATATTTTGAGCAGCAGTGCTGTGTTGATTGGAGGGCATTCCAATAGCGTTAACAAGGCAGTCTTACAAGATGCTGACCGGAATCATATCTATGCATTCCCGAAACCCTGTGCTTAAAGACAGCATGTTGAGAGGAATCCCTTTCGTTCTGCCAATAAAAGATATTATTACACTTTTATCTTTAATTATATATTTGAGTCAGAATTATTCAAATCAGCATAAAATATTTTTTTGTCATATATTTTGATGACTTGCATCTCTATCGTTAGGTCTACGTGAAATAAATGAGTCCCGAAAATATTTTTGCAAAATTTAAATTTTTGAAAAAGTTATTCGCAAAATAAGTTTGTAATAATTACTAAAACTTCGTTTTTTAAAAAATCCTTATAATTCAACGGTTTAGCCAAATTGAATGCAATGGATGGCATATGAAAAGCAATTGTGTATATTTTGATATACTTTTGAAAAATTTTAATAAAGGCAATCTTTTACATTTTTTTGTGTATCCTTTTTAAGGATAATTGGGTTTTATCAATGTTCTCAGCCTAGGAAAAATTGGAAAAAAAACACAGTAAGTTCACTGGAATCTTGCAAACTGAATTCCGGCCAAAAAAAGATGGTGACTCTTTACGTTGAGCCATAAAAGCAAATAATTGCTCCACTCCCAACGTCACTATAATACATATTTCCACCTTTTAAAGTACTTTTATTCGATAATTGTTTTTCATTTATATTTCTCAAAGGCTTCAATGGTGATACCACAAAAAATGCGACTTGCATGTATTTATGTAAACGAGTTTTTTTTAACCATTGTACTAATTTTTCATTCAAATACTAACATAGTGTTTTATACCCAGCTGCACTAGTACACAGGAGGTTGGTAAGGGCAAAAAGTAATATATAGTGTAGTGTATACACACGATCAATGTGCTAGAGTAGCAATGTCACATATATATGTACATAAATATGTACACACAACCAATGAACATGAGTACTGACCTCCTGCAATGCCATTGCTTGCAACGGAATGCAGTTAGACAATGAACATTTATAAATGTAAATATTTCTGCTTACCTAACGGCATTTGGTTTGATGCAAATCTAAATTGGCGAGAACACATAAACAAGCTGAAAATGAAATTAATACCACTGAATTTCTCGATATATAGAAATCGGAAATTAATTCCAAAAACACAACTATGACTTCTATACAACTCTTTGTTCATGTCAAATATTAACTATTTGAATCCAATATGGAATGTTTGCTCAGAGCAACTTATAAATGAATTACAAAGAACACAAAATAAAGTAATTAAAAACATTTAAATTTACCGCGGAGAACATCAAGCGAGCTGTTATATTGTAATAGGCTAGATATTCGCAAATATTGCATCTCTAAGACGCTAATAGCGTTCTACAAAATAAAAAATAATTTAATTAAACATAATTTGAACATACAAGAAGAACAAACCCCAGAATATGCCCTTAGAACTCGAACAAATATCAAACCACGTCTTTTTCGAACAGAAATATGTGCAAAATCAATAAAACACTATGGTGTAAAATTATTCAACAAACCTCCAGATGATGTTAAAAATGCAAGAAACCTGCAAAGCTTTAAAACTGAAGTGAAACGCCTACTTCTTGCAAACTTTAATTTTAATATTCAGCTGTAAAATGTAATTGTTAATTTTCCTCTTACTTTTACTGATATACGGAAATGGTATTTAAATCATACATTACTTGTAATAAGTTATTTATTTATTTAAATCATACAAATTTAAATCAAACATTACTTATAATACGTTATTTCACAGCTAAACTAATTTCTTTCCTTTTAATTTATTTTATTTTTCTTACTGCTGCACTCTCTATGTATCCTCATTAATATTGATGGCAAATAGTTTTACATAAGAGATAAGCTATCTTCTCGCACAAAAACATTGTTTTTTTTTTTTGAGAAAATTGTTGTAAAGCAAATCAAATTTTTTTAATAATTTGGGAAAAATTTAAACAACGTGACATCAGTACGGACAAGGCGACAGCTGTTTCGATTATACCTTGTAAATCTCTTCAAAGCCTTTTCTCCCGGGAGTGGGAGTCGAACTCGCACCCCTACGATAGTTGAAATGGTTGTAAACGCATTCAGCTACGTCATGCCTGTTGTGAAGTCTTTCCCAATTGCCTTCTTTTTGCATATTTTAATCTTTTACACATTGCATACTTCGTATTCAATTATGTGTTAAAGCTATGCTTGGTACGGCGGTTTTCAAAGAAACTTTGGTTTTGTTGCTGCTTATTTCTATTTATAGAACTACAACGAATTAACCAATTTTGTCTGTTTGTATGATTTTTAATAATCGGGGATTGCCCATATTGCTTTTTTTTTTTTTAAATGTATGAAAACATTTATTTGAAGCAATTTTTTTAATTTTATAATTTATTTAATAATTTGGGAAAAATTTAAACAACGTGACATCAGGACGGACAAGGCGACAGCTGTTTCGATTATACCTTGTAAATCTCTTCAAAGCCTTTTCTCCCGGGAGTGGGAGTCGAACTCGCACCCCTACGATAGTTGAAATGGTTGTAAACGCATTCAGCTACGTCATGCCTGTTGTGAAGTCTTTCCCAATTGCCTTCTTTTTGCATATTTTAATCTTTTACACATTGCATACTTCGTATGCAATTATGTGTTAAAGCTATGCTTGGTACGGCGGTTTTCAAAGAAACTTTGGTTTTGTTGCTGCTTATTTCTATTTATAGAACTACAACGAATTAACCAATTTTGTCTGTTTGTATGATTTTTAATAATCGGGGATTGCCCATATTGCTTTTTTTTTTTTTTTTTTTTTTTTTTAAATGTATGAAAACATTTATTTGAAGCAATTTTTTTAATTTTATAATTTATTTAATAATTTGGGAAAAATTTAAACAACGTGACATCAGGACGGACAAGGCGACAGCTGTTTCGATTATACCTTGTAAATCTCTTCAAAGCCTTTTCTCCCGGGAGTGGGAGTCGAACTCGCACCCCTACGATAGTTGAAATGGTTGTAAACGCATTCAGCTACGTCATGCCTGTTGTGAAGTCTTTCCCAATTGCCTTCTTTTTGCATATTTTAATCTTTTACACATTGCATACTTCGTATGCAATTATGTGTTAAAGCTATGCTTGGTACGGCGGTTTTCAAAGAAACTTTGGTTTTGTTGCTGCTTATTTCTATTTATAGAACTACAACGAATTAACCAATTTTGTCTGTTTGTATGATTTTTAATAATCGGGGATTGCCCATATTGCTTTTTTTTTTTTAAATGTATGAAAACATTTATTTGAAGCAATTTTTTTAATTTTATAATTTATTTTATTTTATTAATTTATTTAATAAAAAAAAAATTTTTCCCAAATTATTAAATAAATTATAAAATTAAAAAAATTGCTTCAAATAAATGTTTTCATACATTTAAAAAAAAAAAAAGCAATATGGGCAATCCCCGATTATTAAAAATCATACAAATCAAATTTTGTTGTCAATAAAGAAAAAAAAAATAAATAAAAAAAAAAAATCTGATTGGTTGCCCTTCAAAGCATTTCTAAGCGTTGGAAGTCATAGGCGGAGTTAGAAACTAAATTTGTGTCACCAAAAATTGTATAAATAGATTAAGATTTTGAATAAAGATACAAGATTGAATATGAACATCAAACACATGATGACTTTTTCTTTCTCTTAAAAATATTCCGGCAACTTACATCTGTAGGTAGCCTAGATATCGGCTTTCGAGCCATATTCACCCTTTTCCGACGACCATCAGGTCACCACATTGTGATTCTGCGATCGTAAACGATCCTGAAGACCAAACGACGAAAACCTTAACTTTTTAAATTAGAAGAATATATTGTCTGAAGTGACAGACGAACTAAAAAGAGCGTTTGATAGGATATTCGAAAAATATGTCAAGGCATTAGCCAACGAAGAATATATCCCTAAAGGACGAGATAATACAAACGCCCCTAAATATACACCGATCCCCATATCAGCCGAACCTAACAGAATCACCATAGAACAATATAAAGCGGGGCAAAAGAAGCCGCAACAAACACCAGTAAAACCCAAATCAAAAAGAATAAGAATAAGACAATTTAATATTAGAAAAAATAAAGCTATTCTATTTAATAAATTTAACCTAGAAATTAGTACTGAAAAAAGAAAAGATATTATTCAACAAATAAAGAGCTTAAAATTTAAATAAAAAGTAAAAAATATTTTTAACAAATTAAACAAATTATGGGTTCAGAAAAATCCAAAATAGAAGACCCAAAGGCTAATGTAATAAATGAGGTAACCCTCGACAATAACAAAGACACAAATATTGATTGTATACAAATTTTGCTTTGTAAAATAACTGCAATCCTTATTATAGACTTTAAAATAAAACCAGGAACCAGTTAAAAAAGAGAATACAATGTAATATGAAAAATGACCAAATTTAAAAAAATGTCTATTTGGCCAAAGCTAGAAGAGAAAATAAAATTATCTGAAGAAAAATTCAATAAATCATATAAATGCCTAAACAAGTCACTTAGAGTAAGAGAAGATACATTTTTAAAACATATAGCCGTTCTATATACGGAATTAGAAACTATAAGAAGTATTACCAATACATACTTTGAAAAGCTTACGAAAGAACACAAGAAAATCCTTTTAAAGTTATTCTGGAAAAAAAGAGACAAACTTTTGAAAATTTTGTCTAAATACGAATACGAAGTCGAAATTCCTCACGATATAGACAAAAACATTGAGTTTCCTATAGAAATTTTTGGAAAAGACAATTCTCAAAGCGTAACAACAATTCCGGAATTTAATTTACAATTAGCCTCAAAAGCTATTCCGAGCTTTTCCGGAAATTACAAAGAGCTGGAAGCCTTTTTAAAGATCACATCATTTATAACGATTTAGCCGATGCAAGTAAACCAGCACTTATCGACTTTGTAATTTATGTAAAACTGAGTCAAACGGCGAAGACAAACGTGATTGCAATTCAAACCCCACCAACATTTGAAGAACTCGAACACAACAGCTACAAATTCAGTTCAAAGTACAAGAAATTATCGGCAACGACATTATTGAACCTTCCGTTGGCCCATACAATTCTCCTTTGGTTTTAGTACCACAGAAAAGTGACAGTGACGATAAGAAATTGGCGCTTAGTAGTAGACTATAGAAAACTAAATCACAAAATAGTAAGCGGCAAATTCCCATTGACAAGATTAGAAGACATACTTGATATTTTAGGACGAGCGAAATATTTCACAACCCTAGACATGACAAGCTCTTTTCACCAAATACCGCTACAAAATTACTCAAGACCTCCAACGGCATTTTCGACCCAAGACGGTTACTACCAATTCAAACGTCTACCATTTGGATTGAAAATATCCTCAAATAGTTTCCAAAGAATGTTAACAATAGCATTGAGCGGTCTAAAATCTGAAGCTTTTCTCTACGTAGACGACATAATTGTTTTCGGATGTTCCCTAAAACTCCACAACAGGAATTTGTTAAAAGTATTTGACAGATTAAGATACTACAATCTCAAACTAAACCCTAGCAAATGTCAATTCCTCAAGTCAGAAGTAATTAATTTAGGCCACTTAATTACGGACAAAGGTATAAAAACCGACCCAGCCAAATGCGAAGTAGTACGCAATTACCCCAAAGCGGCAAATCCAGACGAGATTAGAAGGTTCATTGCATTTTGCAAGTATTACAGACGTTTTATCCCGGTCTTCGCAAAAATCGTCAAATGCCTCAACTCATTATTGAAAAAAGGAAAACCCTTTATTTGGTCAGAAGAATGCGAAAAAGCGTTGAATAGCCTAAAAGAAAAACTAATTAACCCACCCATCTTACAGTACCCAGACTTTTACAAACACTTTCTACTTACAACAGATGCATCTGATTTCGCTTTAGGAGCCATATTATCACAAGGGGAAATAGGACATGATTTACCAATATCATATGCCAGCAAATCATTGCAAAAGCATGACATAAACAAACCCATTGTAGAAAAGGAGTTATTAGTCATTCACTGGGGAATTAATTACTTTAGGACATACCTTTATGGAAGAAAATTCATCATGGTAACAGACCACTAATATCACTATTTTGGCATAGGCATCCATCATCAAAAATAACTCGAATTAGAATAGCCCTCTCAGAAGAATATGATTTTGAAATCGTATACAAGCAAGGGAAAATCAATACCAATGCAGATGCACTATCACGCATCAAGATGGATAGTGACATACTCAAATCAATGATTCCAGTAAGAAAAAATGAGCAAGAAGATAGAAAAAGTATACACATTTTAACTAGGAGCAAGGATAATCGAGAAAAAGAAATAGCGCAAGAGAATAAGAATACCGGTAGACGCATTTAAGACAGCATGTCTCATAAGAAGCCTGATCAACTTCACATTTGGGAATGCATATCTTTTAATGACGTGAAGAAAATGAAGAAATTGAAATTTTATGTTGAAAAAGAAAGTAGTATTACAATTAAAATAATTAATAATGAAGTGCACGTAACTTGTAGCGATGACCCTTTGAATCAAGATTCAATGTTGGAGAAACTACATAGTTTACTGAGGAATTCACATATAAAGGAGCTAGCCTTTTGTGAAAAAGATTTTATATTTAAAAATATCGATATTAATGCATTCAAAAAGAAATATAATGAGTTAGAAATAAATAAACGCGCGCCAATAAAAATCTTAATATACAAAGCTCCAATAGAAATAGAAAGTATGATTATGAAATACAAACTGATAGACGAGTACCACTGCTCTAGATTTGCACGTCATTTAGGAATTCGAAAAACAATTTTAAAACTTAAACAAAAATACATCTGGAAAACCATGAGGCAGATGGTCAAAGAATTTATTAATAGCTGCAAAAAATGCACACAGAATAAAGTAGTAAGACTTACAAAGAACCACTTGTAGTGACGAACACACTAACGGTAACATTTGAGACCATAACGATTGACACTGTAGGCCCTTTGCGCATATCAAACGGCTACAGATACATATTAACAATGCAATGCGATTTGTCAAAATATGGAATAGCACACCCGATTGAAAATAAAGACGCCAAAACTATAGCAACCACTTTAGTCAAACAATTTATCTTAAAACACGGCTTCATTAAAACACTTAAGTCAGACAGAGGATCAGAATTCTTAAACGAACTGACGAATAACGTATGTAATCTAATTAACACTAGACAAATATTCTCAACCCCATACTACCACCAAACAATAGGAGCACTTGAAAAAAATCATAGAACTCTTAATGAATATTTACTTTCTTTTTTTTACAGGTTTTCCGGTCAATTTTATATTAATTAAAATTTTTTGGGTTAGGCTCTTTTGACCATTAACTGTGAAGTGCAAATAAAATAATTTATTCCACTTTTCCAACCCAACGTTTCGCTAGACTTCCTAGCATCATCAGGGGTGATCTATTTATTTAAAAGACAACAAAAAATAAACAACCGTGAAAAACAATAATAAGCCTTATATAAGACACTTATTAACAAATTTACGTGTAACAACATTAAAAACAAGAAGAAACAACACTTACACAATATGTTTAGTTATGGTTTTTTGTTTACCGTATTTTCTCTTTTTTCTAGTATTCGCAAACTCTCTAATGTGTATCGCGTTCTCCCATATTTGTTGCGGTCTATTATCTTTGTGTTTGCTAGATCAGCTGCGTGGCCATTTGCCGTGATGTGTTGTGATAAGGCCGTTGCACTTCTCTTTTTGTTTATATCGCTTTCGTGCTGTTTTAGTCTGACGCCGAGGGTTCGTTTCGAACATAGTTCTAGCATACAAATCCAACTCCACACTAGCGAATATATTTACGCGAACAAAAAGCCCGATCGACAAACTCGAACAACATAATATAATATATGAAGTAACATGTCAAGGTAAAGAAGATGAAAGCTGCAACAGGGTATACATTGGAACCACGAAACGAACCCTCGGCGTCAGACTAAAAGAGCATGAAAGCGATATAAACAAAAAGAGAAGTGCAACGGCCTTATCACAACACATCACGGCAAGTGGCCACGCAGCTGATCTAGCAAACACAAAGATAATAGACCGCAACAAATATGGGAGAACGCGATACACATTAGAGAGTTTACGAATACTAGAAAAAAGAGAAAATACGGTAAACAAAAAAGAAGACACACAAAACATTGCAGCAGCTTACCATTTATGTTTATAATTATAATTTAGTATGACGATGATACCAAACGATGATGGTACTATTTTTTTAATTTTTAGATCCTAACTAAACATATTGTGTAAGTGTTGTTTCTTCTTGTTTTTAATGTTGTTACACGTAAATTTGTTAATAAGTGTCTTATATAAGGCTTATTATTGTTTTTCACGGTTAATTATTTTATGTTGTCTTTTAAATAAATAGATCACCCCTGATGATGCTAGGAAGTCTGGCAAAACGTTGGGTTGGAAAAGTGGAATAAATTATTTTATTTGCACTTCACAGTTAATGGTCAAAAGAGCCTAACTGAAAAAATTTAAATTAATATTTACTTTCATTCGCCGACGATTATGAATGGGACAAGTGGATACCGTATTACACTTTCGCACACAATACCGCCCCATACGTAGATACCCAGTATTCACCATTTGAATTAGTGTTTGGAAAATTACCCACAATACCAAGCGATAACATAAACAATGTAAACAAAATTTACGACATTGAAAATTACGCTAATGAGTTGAAATTGAGACTCCAAACGTCCATAAACAACGCAAAAAAATTAATAAGCAATGTAAAACTAAACAGAAAAACCAAGTGTGACAAAAATATTAAGACACATAAATTTAAAATAGGAGATCTAGTGTATGTAAGAATAGAAAATAAAAATAAAAATCAAAGCCCATACCGTGGCCCGTATACAATTGTAAGCACAAATGGAGTAAACTCCACTTTAGAAATTAATGGTAAATATAAGGAACTACATAATAATAATTTAAAAAAGTATTTAGAAATAAGAACTACAAGAAATTAGTATAAACAAATAAAAAAAAAAACACAATTGTATTTTCAAACTAAGCAAACAAAAAAATTATTCATTATGCAAACGAAATAATTTTTCAATCTCAAGGGCGATGGTGTAGTGTATACACACGATCAATGTGCTAGAGTAGCAATGTCATATATATGTTTACATAAATATGTACACACAACCAATGAACATGAGTACTGACCTCCTGCAGTGACATTGCTTGCATCGGAATGCAGTTAGACAATGAACATTTATAAATGTAAATATTTCTGCTTACCTAACGGAAATCTGATTGGTTGCCCTTCAAAACATTTCCAAGCGTTGGAAGTCATGCACAGAGAAAAAAAGCTGGTAAAATTAACAAAAATATGGGTAGAATCAACCAAAATTACTGTCAATTCTTATCCATTACTCGAAGCTGTTAATTCAACAGCATCAAAATTGTTATTCCTAAAACAACAGTATTTGGCAGTTAAAACAATAATAATAATAATACCCAACGGATTAATACCCTCCAAAGCCCGCCCGACCGGCGCGAGGGGCGCATCCGCATGACGCACGGATTTGTTATGGCCGAGTCGTTGATAGGCGGAGGTTTGTTAAGCTTCGAGATCTAAAACTGCTCAGCTACAGAATAAAAATCATCAGCTGAGTACTATACATAACAGTTAGAAATTAAATAACAGTTAGAAATTATACATATACATACTACATTGTTAAATAAGTGAACATTTTTAATTTATTTTATTTTATTTATTTTTATTTTTTTTTCAGAGTTAAGATAGGATAAGTCAGTTTTCTTTATGGTAAAAAGTGAATCCGTTATATCAAATGAATTAGAATATGTGTTAAAATTATGACACAAACACCGAAAAGATTCATTTGATTCGAAATTAGTTCTACACTGCCTCAAAAGAAGAGGTTTGTAATGTCTTTACACCCGTGATGGGACGTTAAAATTTACTTCGTTCAAAAGAATTGGACTAGAAATCAGTCCATTCAGGAGTTTAGTCATAAATATAACGCCTAGCATTTCTCTACGACTTGCAAGAGTTGGAAGATTGATAAGCTTCAACCGACTAGTATAAGGTGGAAGATTATACGCAGAGTCGCACTGAAAATTCCCTAAAGAAAAAAGTAGAAATTGCTTTTGTATTGATTCAAGTCTATCTGCATGAACTCGATATTGTGGATTCCAGACTATTGATGCGTATTCTAGTATCGGTCTAACTAAAGTGATGAAAAGAGTTTTAGTTACATAAGGGTCACTAAATTCTTTGCACCACCGTTTCACGAATGAAGGAACACCTCTAGCCTTATTGACAGTAGCATTAATATGAAGGTTGAAAATAAGTTTAGCATCTATCGTGACTCCCAAGTCCTCAAAATAGTTTACTGATAGCAGACAAAAATTATTAATTACGTAAGAGGCTGCTGGCAAAGATCTTCGAGATAGGCACATGAATTTGCATTTATTGAGGTTCAGCGGCATTGAATTTACGTTGCACCAAGTAACTAGGCAGTTTAGATCCGCTTGGAGCAAGGGACGTTCTTCGATAGACGCATAAGACCTAAAAAGTTGTATATCATCAGCATACATTAAGATTTTGGAATATTTTATAGTGGTACAGATATCATTAATAAATAGCAAGAACAGAATTGGACCAAGGTGGCTGCCTTGTGGGACGCCAGAGGGAACATCGATGACATTTGAAAAAGTATTTTTAAAAATAACTTTTTGCGTTCGACCGCAGAAATACGACGAGATCCACTGGGTGAGACCAGGTTGGAAGCCAAGCCGATCCAGCTTGTAGTGTAGATCAGTATAAATAACATATGTGTGAAGATTTTCTCTAAATCCCTTAGAAACATGAGTTGTGAATTCAAGTAGATTAGTAATGGTAGATTTGCCTTTACAGAATCCGTGTTGCGGTTCTGCAATCAAAGTAGAAATGGAAAATGTTAACTGATTGGTAACGATAGCTTCAAACAACTTTGGGATGGCCGACAACTTTGCTATTCCTCGATAGTTCTCTACACACGACCTACTACCACTTTGTGAAGGGGTATGAGAAAAGATTCCTTCCAAGCAGAAGGAAAGACTTCACTTTTTAGGGACATATTGAATAAATCAGTTAGAGGCTGATAAACGTGTTCAGCGCATTTTTTAAGAAAACAAGTGGGAATTAAATCAGGACCGTACTTGTAAGATTCTTTCGAAGATTGTGTTAAGTGAGTTAAGCTGAAATGGATATTCATTTGAAAAAGTATTAAATTCAGTGGAATAGTTGGACTCGAAAAATTGTGCAAAGAAGTTAGCAATATCTTGATCGTCGCTAGACAAATCACCCTGGTATTTTAAAGCAGAGGGAAACCCTTTAACCCTACGTTTAGAGTTCACGAAGTCATAGAAAGCTTTCTTATTTCCTTTTCAAGTTATTTTCCTTTTCATCTTACAGATGTACGTATTATAGCACTTTTTGTTTAATTCAAAATATTTATGACGCAAAATAGAGTAATGCAAGTAATCGGAGTGAGAGCCCGACCTTTTTTATAATTTGAAGAAGCGCGATTTTCTGTTTTTTAAGGACTTCAGCTCTTTAGTTTTCGCTTAGGTACTTTTTTTTCCAAAATACCGTAAATGGTGGTATAAAAGTCAGAAAAATTTTTGCCAATATCTACACCATATTTGGGCCAAGCCACTGTAGATAAAGTTTGATTAAGTTTACTAAAATTAGCCTTCGCAAATTGAAATCTGAAACTAGAGTCGTATTTAGTAGCAATGCTACTGGGAGAATTTCTTTCGAATTCGTATGCTATTTCCAGTGAAGGATGGTAAGGGTCTTCAGGTACAGTGAGAGGTTCACCCCGGATTTGAGTACATTTTGATGTATCGTCAACAAATACCAAATCAAGGGTCCTCCCAAACATGTTAGGAATTATATTTATCTGTTTAAGGCAAAGTTCAGTTATTTCGGCTAAAAATTCGTTGCTGGACAGGTTTGAAGAAATAGGTACAATATCCTGGTCAGATATGGTCCATAATACATTCGGGAGATTAAAGTCACCCAGGACTATCATCGAATCAATGGGCTTCAACAATGAATTTACAATTTTGAGCAGGGAAATATGATCCATATACACCGAAGGATCATAAGATGGTGGGATATAGCAGACGGTGATAAAGACACAACCCATTCCGAGATTGATTCTAATGCATTTGAATTCTTTAGAATCAATAATGGGTAAATTAACCTCAGCTGAAGGTACAGAAGAGTGTACCGCAAGCAAAACTCCACCTCCAATTCTGTTCAAGCGGTCATTTCTGTATATTTGGTAATCATGGCAAAGAATCTCGGAGTTAAATATATGAGGTTTTAGCCAAGTTTCAGTTAAAGCGATAATGTTGTAATTGCAGCTAAACGATTTCAAATACAATTCAGTTAGTTTAGTGTTTAAACCTCTAACATTTTGATAAAACAAATTTAGGACCGATTTAACATTCAGTTTTTTGATGCAATATTGTTAAGTGGAAGTGTAGCAAGATTTGAAATATTAACATCTGTTTTCTTCATATTAACAGTGACCCTGTTAAATCAACATATTTTCGTCATTTTGAAATTGACAGCTTAAACAACAGTTATTTCTGTTGTCCTAAAAACAACAGTATTTGTGTTAAATTAAAAGAGATTCCTGTCGACTTAAAAATAACAGTTTTAACTGTTGAAATAACAGACACTCTGTTTGCTGTAAAACACCTGTGAATGCTGTTGAAATAACAGATATGCTGTTAGTTTTAAAACAACTATGAATACTGGTAATATAACAGCCATATCTTTTAATTTCTAATCTACCATAATACCCGCTGAAAGAACAAAATGCGGTTAAATACTTTTTTGAGTTTTATTTTATTTATAAAAAGTGTTTAATAGTAAAATACAAATATTTATTGTAATTTTAAAATAATGTTAAGGAATAATATTGTACATATTAAAAAAGTTACAATTGTTTTAGTCGTATATAATTAGTCCTGAAATAATGCCAAATGAGCAATGACGCTATGGGGTAAAATAGCAATTTTGTTTTATTGTATTTATTTTAATTTTGCTGCATTATATTTTATTTTGTTTCATATAATTTTATATTTAATTTTGTTTTAATTTAATGTTTTTTAGTTATTTTTTATTATTTTATTTATAAATCTATTATTTATTTTATTTTATGATCGCGGGTTCGAATCGAGCTCAAGGCCTAACAATAATTTTTTATCATTATTATTGTTATGATAAATTTTTTCTTAATTGAAAAAATTTTTAAATTAGAATAGAAGAAAGAAAAAATTTAGACAACTGCCAAAGCTCGTTGTATAGATCCATTTCGGGAACTGCTAAATTCCTTCATCGGCAACGTTTAGGCGCCGCTGCTATAACCATTCAGCCATCACAGCGGTTTTTTGTTTGTCTTCATTAATCCTACTTCTATTCTGGTTCGTGCCAATTGATATTCGCAACACTGCGACATCTGTTGCAGAATGGATGTGAAAATTGGACTTGTTTGATGGCAATGCCGCCATAGTGTCATATTTTATTGACACTTTTTCCCCGTGCTCTGGGATATATTAACAATTTTTGTTGTTATATCGGCCTACTGATTTTAAGATCGCGGGTTCGAATCGAGCTCAAGGCCTAACAATAATTTTTTATCATTATTATTGTTATGATAAATTTTTTCTTAATTGAAAAAATTTTTAAATTAGAATAGAAGAAAGAAAAAATTTAGACAACTGCCAAAGCTCGTTGTATAGATCCATTTCGGGAACTGCTAAATTCCTTCATCGGCAACGTTTAGGCGCCGCTGCTATAACCATTCAGCCATCACAGCGGTTTTTTGTTTGTCTTCATTAATCCTACTTCTATTCTGGTTCGTGCCAATTGATATTCACAACACTGCGACATCTGTTGCAGAATGGATGTGAAAATTGGACTTGTTTGATGGCAATGCCGCCATAGTGTCATATTTTATTGACACTTTTTCCCCGTGCTCTGGGATATATTAACAATTTTTGTTGTTATATCGGCCTACTGATTTTAAGATCGCGGGTTCGAATCGAGCTCAAGGCCTAACAATAATTTTTTATCATTATTATTGTTATGATAAATTTTTTCTTAATTCCCGAAATGGATCTATACAACGAGCTTTGGCAGTTGTCTAAATTTTTTCTTTCTTCTATTCTAATTTAAAAATTTTTTCAATTAAGAAAAAATTTATCATAACAATAATAATGATAAAAAATTATTGTTAGGCCTTGAGCTCTATTCGAACCCGCGATCTTAAAATCAGTAGGCCGATATAACAACAAAAATTGTTAATATATCCCAGAGCACGGGGAAAAAGTGTCAATAAAATATGACACTATGGCGGCATTGCCATCAAACAAGTCCAATTTTTACATCCATTCTGCAACAGATGTTGCAGTGTTGTGAATATCAATTGGCACGAACCAGAATAGAAGTAGGATTAATGAAGACAAACAAAAAACCGCTGTGATGGCTGAATGGTTATAGCAGCGGCGCCTAAACGTTGCCGATGAAGGAATTTAGCAGTTCCCGAAATGGATCTATACAACGAGCTTTGGCAGTTGTCTAAATTTTTTCTTTCTTCTATTCTAATTTAAAAATTTTTTCAATTAAGAAAAAATTTATCATAACAATAATAATGATAAAAAATTATTGTTAGGCCTTGAGCTCGATTCGAACCCGCGATCTTAAAATCAGTAGGCCGATATAACAACAAAAATTGTTATTTTATTTTATCTGATATTATTTTACTTTAGTTTATTATATTTTTATTTATTTTATTGTATTTCATTTTGTTTTATTTTATTTTGTTTTTGTTGTTCTTTTTTATTGTATTTTATTTAATATTATTACAAAGTACAAGTATTGTATTTTGTTTTGTTTTATTTTATTATTTTATTTTGTTAAAATTTTCTTTACTCTGTTTTTTATTTTATGTTACTTACTTTTTTATAATTTATTTTGTTTTATTTCAGTTTATTTTATTTTATCATATTTTATAGTAATTTATTTTGTTTTATTGCAGTTTATTTTATTTTATCACATTTTATTTAATTTATTCATTTTATTGATTATTTTAATGTTTATTTTATCTTATCTTATTTTAATTTATTTTATTGTTATTTATTTTGTTGCATTTCATTTCGTTTTTTTTTTTTTTGTTTTAATTGTATTTTATTTTATTAATTTCATTTTGTTTTATATTATTATGTTTTTAATTTAATTTAACTGTATTTTATTTTGTTTTATTTTTTTATAAAGTGCAAGTATTGTACTTCCCTTTGATTTATTTAATTATTTTATTTGTTTTTATACTATTTATTTTATTTTATGTTATAATTTTATTTATTACATTATTTATTTTATTTTCTTTTATTTATGTTATTGTAATGTATTCTATTGTATTTCAGTTTATTTTATTTTATCATATTTTAATTTACATACCTTTCCTTTTTTATTTTATTTTATATTTGAATTTACTATAACTTTGTTTTATTCGATTCTAATTATAAAATCTATAATGGTTTCAGTCGTATATAAGACGTATTAGACATTGTATGAATGTTAAGAGGAAAACTAATAAAATTTTCAATTTCATTTACAGCAAGTACTTTAGTATTTTTTCTGGTAAGGAAAGCTTGATAGTGTTCATCAAAACTGTGAACTTCTATTTCCGATGAAATAATATGTACATTTTTATTTAAATCAATAACTATGTATTCAGTTTTATGTACATACATCTTATCATTGAAAAACAAGCACAGATAGAAATTACTTTTATATGAAGTTCCCTTGTATACAATTTCTTTTAAAAATATAAGGGTTTTGACATCAAAATGCAGTTTTATGAAAATTTGTACACGTTTTGAAATTTCTTCATAACTTATAGATAAATTATACTTAAATTCAAGCGGAATTCTACACTTAAATATAAAATTAGAAAATTGAAAAGAAACTTTTTTGGCGAGTGAGTATGCGCCATTACGTCTTGAAGTAATATTACTCATATACTTTTTTAGAGATTTATGCTTTGCTTCGTATCGCATACACCACATTTTTTTTAATGGCCCTGCCATTTTAACAATACTTGCATAATGCACCATAAAATGATTTGGTTTTAGTTTTCCAAAACATTTGATATAATGTTTGTGATGTTTGAATATGGTTTGCTGTAAAGTTTCTAAATTTTCATCACTCAGAGAAGAAAGAAGGCACAAATCTGTTATCTTTATAAGAAGGGTTAATAGTTTCCATACTTTATCGTTTAGGGGAACTTTATCGGCAATAATTAAAGGAAAAATATGTAAAAATGTTTTTGCCTCCGATGCTGTCATTCTAATATATCCTTTTTTTCAGATTAATCAAAGTCAACGGGCACGAAATTTTAACTTCTAACTCCCCATACGGAAATACCCTTATTCGCATATTTGAAAAATCTAAAGTAAAGTATTTCTTCTCTAAAAAATATAAAACGCTTTTGCTAAGTTCGTAACGGCATACCCCTTCAAAAATGTCGTACATTATATCTGCACAGTAATTAGAAGTGACATGAAAAGTTTTGATCTCATTAAATATTGAGTTTTCAGAAATGCCGGTTTCCTTTGCATTATTAATTTCTAAGTCAGTTTTATAACTATCTTCATTTCTCAAAAATGATGGGTATTCTTTTGCATCGCTTTTGCTACATAAACGGCAGTATTTGTTGGAACTGAAAGATTTAGAAAATCCGAGAATCGTTTTAAGACCTAAGTTATCTCCTAATACTAAACCTAAAATGAAATAAACATGATAAGTACTTCCACTGCTATTAATTTTGATGCCTTCTTCTTCTAAGTGCCTTATTTCTTCTTTGAGTGTATACAACGTTCTGTTACTTTGCTTTGATCAATGCAGATTTGAATAGACTTGCTACAGATATAAAGTTAAGATTTGCAGTTAAATGATCAGGAATTGTAGGAAAAGATAAATATATTCCACATATGGAATCTTTAGAATTACGACTTCCTAGTGGATTGTTGATTTCAAGGTCATCTGCGTATAAAAAGTATGGTATTACTATTTTGTTAATACCTATTACAGCTTTTTTTCTTTATATAAGGAACCGTTACCAAAGCTTGAATAATTTTTACTTTTCCCTAAAACCTCTATGTTTTCTATTGTATACGTGAGAAGTGTGCCAACTTCAAATATTTTTCTTATGCAATATCTTAATTTAAATACATATGCTTTTGATTTTGACTCTTTTAAAACTGTCGGACCGGAAGCAATTTTTTCTGCTATTTCATTGTTTACAGTATGTGTGTAAAATTGCTCAAACATATCATTTTGACTTAAATATTGTGTAAATATATGCTCTGTTTGTATATTTTTAAACGGGTTTGACAGAATATTTAGAGTTTCTGTAATATGTGTAGGATTTGAAATACAAGATGTGACATTTGAAACACTTAATTGACAAAAATGTGTTATTTTGGATTGAATATATATAGCGTCCTCACGCGAGAAATTATCTTTTGCTTACAAATCACATGTTAAGCTTAAAGCAGAGTTATAAATTTCATCCGAAATGTTAAAGTTAATATTGCTCAGATTGTCCGTTACAGATTCGGAAGCATTTGGCAGCGATGCTAAGGCAGTTTTATTGTAAATTTTCGGCTCATTAGAAAAGTTCAAGTTATCGTCCTCCTCATCATGTAAATTTAAGTGTTTTGCAAATGAGTATTTACTGGAGAAATGCTGAAAAGAATTTCTTTGACAACATTTAAAAACTCCATAGTATTTTAATTTATGAAAGTCTTTAAATTGTTTCAAGATTTCCTTAACACTTTCAAACTTTTTACTGCACACGAAACATACAAACATTTTTAGTAAAATAATTAATTATCGGCTAATAGAGTGTTTAAGTGCGAAACTAGACCTGATACTTTTGGTGAGTTTTCGTAGTATGGAGTTTTAATCTTATAAAAAAAAGATCTATGAAGTTCCAAACGCCTTTGCAATATAACGGATATTGAAAATTTAAAACGTGAAAATTTTTGAAGCACATATCTAAGCACATAACATATCTAAGCACTAACACAGTATACAAAAAACTCTGTAAGTTTAATTGGACTTCCACCAACTACAATTATTATTGGCTGCAATGTACCGTTTTGGCGTTCAAAACATTGCCTGATATTTAAAACTTCTTCCTCTAAAGTTGACGTTGACGAAATGCGTAAAACAAAACAGTCCATGGCTTCACTTATGGTGACTTCCTTCAGCTTTCCATTACTTTTATATTTCGCTGTAGGAGTGATAACTGCATTAAGTAAGAGTGCTGTAATGCGTTTCTTGAATCTAGCTACAAGTAAAAAAATCATTAGTGTTTTTTTTCTAGAACCACTTTCAAAAAAATATACTCACGGTCGTCTATTGATTTTTAGTATAACTTCGAACATAGTTCCCTGGATGCTTTGTCCTTTATATCGTCACTAACTATTTTGGGACGTGGGGTAAAACTTTATCCCACATTGCAAAAAATGAAACCTCTGTATTTTTAAAAATCATGTTGAAATCGGATTCAATCTGAAATTAAAATTCAATTAACTGTATATTACTATAACATACATAATGTGTTATTCAAAATTTTTACCAGAATCGGTCCCAGGGTGGCATTCTTATTGAGTGGCCACTCGGAAACTACATCCACAATATCTAAATTTATTATAGACTTTCTTCTTGCCGTGAGGGTTCGTTTCCACCTTTCCTGAACTTCCTCTAGTGGCAAGTCGTTATATTTCAGCCAAGATTTAAATATTTCTAAAACGTTGCCATCCACTTCATCGGGGGTGCTTTCACTGTCTTCGTAAAACGACTCTGTGGCCGTTATGGTGCTAGGTGAACTTGTTAGTGATAGTCTACGCTTTTTACGGGCATTGAAATAGCGGTCGTAAAGCTTTCCCGAGGGTTTTTTTACCACGAAGACTAAAATATGTAGCCTACTAAACATTGAATAAAAAAAATATTACAAAAATAATTGAAAACTGACGAAGTCGAAGTTCGAATGAAATCGAACCTACATATATCCAGCTTTAGATTTTATCAACTCACCACATTTTCTCCTCGAAACTGTGAGCAGATACAATCTGCCAAAGCCTCCATATCTTTGATCAATAGCTTCTGCCCGCCAGCTAAGCAATTGTCTATAATGCAATTCACAACGTCTTGTTGATATTTTGGCGTTAGTGTTTTATTGTTGTCATAGTATTCCAAACCGTCTTGACCAGCAGGTGTTTTTATCAAAATAGCTCTCAAATCCTAATAAATGTATAAATAAATAAAGCTGTCCATTAAAAAAGGTCTACTTTGCCGGGCGGAATATAATGCAACGTAGCAGTTTTTTGACCAAAATGCATCATATTCAAGTGTACATAAGGAACGGCTAAATGAACAACTGTGTTCACAAAAATAGCAGTCATTTTTTTAACATTTTTCGGTTATTAATTGAATAAATTGTATACCGAAAACTGAATGAACTAATTTTTAAAAATAAATAAATACACCAAGTGACAAACGCATAAATTTCAAATCAGACACAGAACATTGCGCCTACGCCTATAGAGAACTTATCAACAACAACAAAAAAGGCTTATAATAAGAGTGTGACTTTGTTTGCACAATTGTTCACCTGCTGCTGATGTGAGCGTCGCTTACGGTTGGAGATTTAATGTATTGTTATTTGTATAAACATTTGTTTACGATTACTGTATTTTATTGTTTATATTTTTTAATGTTCTTCTTTTACCCTTGTTTGTTAAAATATAAAATATAAAGTTAGTCGACCAGGTGCAGTCATAAGTGTAAGTTGGCACTTGCGATAATTGTATAATTATGTATGTTTGTACCTATGTCCCAATAAATGTTTTTCGTTTTTTCGGTCCTGAAGATGACTTCAGATTGAAGACGAAATATTGGCAAGACAAACCATTCGACAAATATATTATATATATTATATATTATTATATATTACATTATTTATACACATTTGCTATATTTTAATAAACATATGTATATATTGGCCTAGAGCTCAAACATACCTTGAATATATTAACTAAAAGGCCGGAATACAAGAAATTAATTTGTAAAACGTGTTTGAAAAAAGTAGGAAATTTTGGACCTTTTTGACAATATTCATAAAAATTCAAAAAATTTTACTAGGAATTTTCAGAAAAATTTTGGGTACGCAGTTTTGTAGTTCGATCAATTTTAATGAAACAAAAATAAAGTTTGAAGTTTGCAAAAGTCAACATTGATTTTTAGATTTTTTTTTCAATAATTTTGACTGCTTTTTTTGTGATCACAGGTATACATACAGACACTGAAAATAATACCTGTGAATTAAGACCGCAATTTCGAAGAATTGGAGACTCCAACTTACAACCTAGCGAATTCTGAAAATTTATTTGCAATACATTTAATAAAAGATGAATTTTATATCAAAGCCGATATGCATTGAACCCGACCCCCTCAGATTTTGATGAAATTTTGCATAGAGGTACATTTTACCTATACAAACCCAACCTTAGTTTTAGAAATTGAGTTTTTTTTAAAATGATGGTAAAAGGTACTTTTGAGCTGTGATAGCTACGAAATGGCTGAACAGATTTAAAAGATCTTGGTAGCATTGGAAAGGTATTCCGAACGGCTTTCCAAAACATACACTGTAAAAATTTTTTATCACACTGAAAAAATTTTTAAATTAAATTTCATCAAAATCTGAGGTGTTCGGGTTCAAAATCTGCCTTTTTTTATAGGGTTTGATATGAAATTCATAAAAACTGTATCGATTTTCTAAAAGACACAATTTTTATTATTATTACTCACGTTTTCCAGTAGCCGCAATTTGGACCGAAGCCTAGCCTTTAGGCCCACAACCGTAATATTAGGGAAAATTTTGTCCAGATCACATTCGGTCAAAAGCCTAATTTCTTCCCGTTCCAATGCCGGCTTCTGTGTTATGGTAGGTACATTTATATGCAATTACAACATTAATAAAATTATTATAAAGTAACTTACCTTGTAGTTTAGAAAAGGTGTTTTCCAGCCCCCACACCTTCAGGAGATTTAAGAAATTGTCGGGTTCTGTCATTTCTGAAAAATTTTAAGTTTTTAAAATTATATATATGCATGCGATATTTGAATGTTTACTCCTATTTTCGTGCTCGGATGCGTGCATATAGTAATCGCGGTAATGTTCTAGGACCGCGCCCGAGCGCTAAAATTTAAACGTAGTACCCAGAGAAGCGTTTTGGCCCCAGGATCTCGAATCCGAGGACATAAATCTGATATCTGTGATACTTCTCGAGATATCCGCAAAAACCCGAAAAAGGACCCCGCGTCGATCCGAAACCGGTGGTCGGATGCAAAGTTTTCCTGCCCGGAACACCTGTCCGCGTAGGCGGCCTTTGGCCGCGCTTTAAAAAAATAACCCTTAGCCGATCCAACACCGACTACGGCATCCACAGTATTTCGGCGCAGAACACTTTCACCCACAAATTTGTTGCTATGTACAACAAAAATACAACAGCCGCGTGAAAACCTGTACTTTTTTTTGCAAATATCTCGAAAAGTATTATACATATCGGATTTATGCTTTCGGACTCGATATTCTGAGGCCAAAACGTGACTCTGGGTACCACTTTTGTATTTTTGGTAATTCTTTACGACAGCATGACACTGCTAATACGCGTCCAAAAATATCAAGAGAGGTATCAAACAAAACGGAAAATAAAAATTTTAACTCGTTCAAAAGATATTAACGAAAACCCGAAAATTGACCCTTGGGCCCTTCCGAAACTGAGGGTGGTATCCATAGTATTTTTGCGCAGAACACCTTCCTGGGTTGGCGGCCTTCGGCCGCGCTTATAAAAAATTACCCTGGGTGGGTCCAACACCGGTTTGGAGACCAAAATATATCCGCGGAAAACACTTATGTTCACAATTTTTTTGTGGGTATACCAACATTACAACAACCACATGAAAATCCCCAACTTTAACTGCAAATATCTCTGGACAGAGATACAATTTTTCTTTTCCGCCTTCGGATTATTATTGCCGAGGTCAATACGCGTCTTTTGACACCTCTCTCTATATTTTTTTTACGCGTATTAGCAGTCGACCACTCAACTAGACTTTTACCCATTTTATGCCGTAATGTACCGTTTGAAATATCTATGCACTGTCTAAACTGTTCTTGTTGCCAAGCCACATGGAAGTTTTTACTTAACGAAAATCGCAAACATGTGTACTCAATAAATTTAATTATGGGATTATTTTAGATTGCTGCGTTGAATTTGTGGATTTGTGGTTAATTTCATTGAATTTTGTGATTAATGCGCGCAATGCAAGTTTCAACAAATGCATCCAAGTATGCCCACATGAAAAAACAACAAATTGGAATGGCAATGACAAACTCATTTCCACCATTCCGAAATGCAACTGGTTTAAAATGTATAAAAAGTCATCAATAATTTATGAAATAGTACTTACACTGTTTCAAGATATTCATTAAACGTAATATTCGCGAATTATTCTTTTTACGCTGATTTAATTGGTTTTTATAGTTTTATTAAATTCTCTCTAACACAGACGACAAGCAACAGCAACCGCGACAATTCACAACTCGAAAGTACAGAGTTGATTTCATGTATTTGCTAGTGATGCACAAATCACACACACAAGATTGTGCATTGCGCATGTAAACAAAAGATCAGCTTTTTTTATGGGCATTTTTACGTCATTTTCCTTTAGCTTTCTCTCTTTCTTTGATTCGCTCAAGCAGTCAAGTGTGACGTAAATGCGCGGAACGAAGCAATTTTGAACTCGTGAATGCGCAATCTTCTGTGTGTGATTTGTGGCTCACAATTAATTTTGAAAATTCGACAATGCAATAATCTAAAATGGCAGTAGTCTTGTTGGATCAACCAAAACTTTGTCAACTTGACTGAATTTTGTCAATTAAGTATTAACAGTTTTACTACTGTTCATTCAACAGTGCAGTGCAATTGTTGTAACAGTAACTTCCATTGAAGTAACAAAAATTTGGTTGATTTGACAGAATTTGGTCAACTTGTAAGCAACAGTATGAAACTGTTGATTTTACTGTGATAATTTTTTTCTGTGTAGGAAAACGAAACAAGTAAGGCGGAGTTAGAAACTAAATTTGTGTCAACAAAAATTGTATAGATAGATTAAGATTTTGAATAAAGAGACAAGATTGAATATGAACATCAAACACATGATGACTTTTTCTTTCTCTTAAAAATATTCCGGCAACTTACATCTGTAGGTAGCCTAGAGATCGGCTTTCGAGCCTTATTCACCCTTTTGCAACGACCTTTAGGTCACCACAATAGGGTAAAAATTGGGATTTATATACATACATATAAAAAATTAGTTATTTTTGACAGAATTTGAAAAAAATACCTTTAAATACACCTCGCGAAAAATCTATGTTTTAGAGAATGTTACTTATGTATACGATATAATGTGTAAAGTGCGCAGATGGATATATAATGTTCGGCTTTATCCGAACTTATAATTCCCTACTTTCTTTCGATCATTTTATGGACATCATATACACAAGATACAGAAATTTCTCTACATTCTAAAGTGGTGGCATCGATTGGTACAAACGAATGGTATGATCGAGTACCAGTTATTTTAGTGGCTTGCTTAAAACGATTCATTAAGACGCCCTCTTCAGCTGTATGCTCTTCAACTGAGCAAAAATCAAATGCGATATTATCAAAAAATATGCGTGCCCATTCATATAACATGCGAGGAGTTGTTATCTGGTCATAATATGGGCGTTGGAAACTGGGTCGTGATGCTAAACGTTTCACCGTTCCTCTAACGCCATCACATGCACCTTTGTCATGTGACGTTGCGAAAAAATGCCACTCGCTCATTACGCCGAAGTCAGTCCTGTGATAAAGTAAGTTCATAAAATTGTTCTTGTTTTTGTACTGCGCCGCACACCCATCGGAAAACCATACAAGCTTTTTGACATTTTCGCAGCCGAATTGTTGCTTTAAGTGTGCGATAATTTTTTTGTTGAAAAGATGCACTGCAGTTGTGTCGTGTTTGTTGCACTCTGATATGCTGACATAACATTCATTCATAATTTCATCTCCAAGCTTACAGTAGATTTGAATAGTGGTATGACTGAACCGCATCCTGAACTACTAAACTATAATTCTCCGCGAAATCTAACATGACAAGGAACTTGCCACTCTTCAAATTTTCCTTTGTCTTCGAAAAAAACTCGCTCTGAGTTTTCGCAACGAATTCATGCTTTATATATGGACGCATACCCTTTTTAAGGTCATCTAAAAATGTCGTGATCGATTGTTCTTTTTCAATTAGTTCACATCTGAATAAAGGAAGATTTTTATATGCACATTTGATGTCAAAGCTCTGAGAGGTTATTTATACACATTTGCTATATTTTAATAAACATATGTATATATTGGCCTAGAGCTCAAACATACCTTGAATATATTAACTAAAAGGCCGGAATACAAGAAATTAATTTGTAAAACGTGTTTGAAAAAAGTAGGAAATTTTGGACCTTTTTGACAATATTCATAAAAATTCAAAAAATTTTACTAGGAATTTTCAGAAAAATTTTGGGTACGCAGTTTTGTAGTTCGATCAATTTTAATGAAACAAAAATAAAGTTTGAAGTTTGCAAAAGTCAACATTGATTTTTAGATTTTTTTTCAATAATTTTGACTGCTTTTTTTGTGATCACAGGTATACATACAGACACTGAAAATAATACCTGTGAATTAAGACCGCAATTTCGAAGAATTGGAGACTCCAACTTACAACCTAGCGAATTCTGAAAATTTATTTGCAATACATTTAATAAAAGATGAATTTTATATCAAAGCCGATATGCATTGAACCCGACCCCCTCAGATTTTGATGAAATTTTGCATAGAGGTACATTTTACCTATACAAACCCAACCTTAGTTTTAGAAATTGAGTTTTTTTTAAAATGATGGTAAAAGGTACTTTTGAGCTGTGATAGCTACGAAATGGCTGAACAGATTTAAAAGATCTTGGTAGCATTGGAAAGGTATTCCGAACGGCTTTCCAAAACATACACTGTAAAAATTGTTTATCACACTGAAAAAATTTTTAAATTAAATTTCATCAAAATCTGAGGTGTTCGGGTTCAAAATCTGCCTTTTTTTATAGAGTTTGATATGAAATTCATAAAAACTGTATCGATTTTCTAAAAGACACAATTTTTATTATTATTACTCACGTTTTCCAGTAGCCGCAATTTGGACCGAAGCCTAGCCTTTAGGCCCACAACCGTAATATTAGGGAAAATTTTGTCCAGATCACATTCGGTCAAAAGCCTAATTTCTTCCCGTTCCAATGCCGGCTTCTGTGTTATGGTAGGTACATTTATATGCAATTACAACATTAATAAAATTATTATAAAGTAACTTACCTTGTAGTTTAGAAAAGGTGTTTTCCAGCCCCCACACCTTCAGGAGATTTAAGAAATTGTCGGGTTCTGTCATTTCTGAAAAATCTTAAGTTTT
This sequence comes from Eurosta solidaginis, assembly GCF_040869045.1. NCBI lineage: Eukaryota > Metazoa > Arthropoda > Insecta > Diptera > Tephritidae > Eurosta > Eurosta solidaginis. The sequence goes on along the minus strand of NC_090323.1, from coordinate 105,370,194 downwards.
TAAAATTATATATATCCATGCGATATTTGAATGTTTACTCCTATTTTCGTGCTCGGATGCGTGCATATAGTAATCGCGGTAATGTTCTAGGACCGCGCCCGAGCGCTAAAATTTAAACGTAGTACCCAGAGAAGCGTTTTGGCCCCAGGATCTCGAATCCGAGGACATAAATCTGATATCTGTGATATTTCTCGAGATATCCGCAAAAACCCGAAAAAGGACCCCGCGTCGATCCGAAACCGGTGGTCGGATGCAAAGTTTTCCTGCCCGGAACACCTGTCCGCGTAGGCGGCCTTTGGCCGCGCTTTAAAAAAATAACCCTTAGCCGATCCAACACCGACTACGGCATCCACAGTATTTCGGCGCAGAACACTTTCACCCACAAATTTGTTGCTATGTACAACAAAAATACAACAGCCGCGTGAAAACCTGTACTTTTTTTTGCAAATATCTCGAAAAGTATTATACATATCGGATTTATGCTTTCGGACTCGATATTCTGAGGCCAAAACGTGACTCTGGGTACCACTTTTGTATTTTTGGTAATTCTTTACGACAGCATGACACTGCTAATACGCGTCCAAAAATATCAAGAGAGGTATCAAACAAAACGGAAAATAAAAATTTTAACTCGTTCAAAAGATATTAACGAAAACCCGAAAATTGACCCTTGGGCCCTTCCGAAACTGAGGGTGGTATCCATAGTATTTTTGCGCAGAACACCTTCCTGGGTTGGCGGCCTTCGGCCGCGCTTATAAAAAATTACCCTGGGTGGGTCCAACACCGGTTTGGAGACCAAAATATATCCGCGAAAAACACTTATGTTCACAATTTTTTTGTGGGTATACCAACATTACAACAACCACATGAAAATCCCCAACTTTAACTGCAAATATCTCTGGACAGAGATACAATTTTTCTTTTCCGCCTTCGGATTATTATTGCCGAGGTCAATACGCGTCTTTTGACACCTCTCTCTATATTTTTTTTACGCGTATTAGCAGTCGACCACTCAACTAGACTTTTACCCATTTTATGCCGTAATGTACCGTTTGAAATATCTATGCACTGTCTAAACTGTTCTTGTTGCCAAGCCACATGGAAGTTTTTACTTAACGAAAATCGCAAACATGTGTACTCAATAAATTTAATTATGGGATTATTTTAGATTGCTGCGTTGAATTTGTGGATTTGTGGTTAATTTCATTGAATTTTGTGATTAATGCGCGCAATGCAAGTTTCAACAAATGCATCCAAGTATGCCCACATGAAAAAACAACAAATTGGAATGGCAATGACAAACTCATTTCCACCATTCCGAAATGCAACTGGTTTAAAATGTATAAAAAGTCATCAATAATTTATGAAATAGTACTTACACTGTTTCAAGATATTCATTAAACGTAATATTCGCGAATTATTCTTTTTACGCTGATTTAATTGGTTTTTATAGTTTTATTAAATTCTCTCTAACACAGACGACAAGCAACAGCAACCGCGACAATTCACAACTCGAAAGTACAGAGTTGATTTCATGTATTTGCTAGTGATGCACAAATCACACACACAAGATTGTGCATTGCGCATGTAAACAAAAGATCAGCTTTTTTTATGGGCATTTTTACGTCATTTTCCTTTAGCTTTCTCTCTTTCTTTGATTCGCTCAAGCAGTCAAGTGTGACGTAGATGCGCGGAACGAAGCAATTTTGAACTCGTGAATGCGCAATCTTCTGTGTGTGATTTGTGGCTCACAATTAATTTTGAAAATTCGACAATGCAATAATCTAAAATGGCAGTAGTCTTGTTGGATCAACCAAAACTTTGTCAACTTGACTGAATTTTGTCAATTAAGTATTAACAGTTTTACTACTGTTCATTCAACAGTGCAGTGCAATTGTTGTAACAGTAACTTCCAATAACAAGTAACAAAAATTTGGTTGATTTGACAGAATTTGGTCAACTTGTAAGCAACAGTATGAAACTGTTGATTTTACTGTGATAATTTTTTTCTGTGTAGGAAAACGAAACAAGTAAGGCGGAGTTAGAAACTAAATTTGTGTCAACAAAAATTGTATAGATAGATTAAGATTTTGAATAAAGAGACAAGATTGAATATGAACATCAAACACATGATGACTTTTTCTTTCTCTTAAAAATATTCCGGCAACTTACATCTGTAGGTAGCCTAGAGATCGGCTTTCGAGCCTTATTCACCCTTTTGCAACGACCTTTAGGTCACCACAATAGGGTAAAAATTGGGATTTATATACATACATATAAAAAATTAGTTATTTTTGACAGAATTTGAAAAAAATACCTTTAAATACACCTCGCGAAAAATCTATGTTTTAGAGAATGTTACTTATGTATACGATATAATGTGTAAAGTGCGCAGATAGATATATAATGTTCGGCTTTATCCGAACTTATAATTCCCTACTTTCTTTCGATCATTTTATGGACATCATATACACAAGATACAGAAATTTCTCTACATTCTAAAGTGGTGGCATCGATTGGTACAAACGAATGGTATGATCGAGTACCAGTTATTTTAGTGGCTTGCTTAAAACGATTCATTAAGACGCCCTCTTCAGCTGTATGCTCTTCAACTGAGCAAAAATCAAATGCGATATTATCAAAAAATATGCGTGCCCATTCATATAACATGCGAGGAGTTGTTATCTGGTCATAATATGGGCGTTGGAAACTGGGTCGTGATGCTAAACGTTTCACCGTTCCACCGTTGCGAAAAAATGCCACTCGCTCATTACGCCGAAGTCAGTCCTGTGATAAAGTAAGTTCATAAAATTGTTCTTGTTTTTGTACTGCGCCGCACACCCATCGGAAAACCATACAAGCTTTTTGACATTTTCGCAGCCGAATTGTTGCTTTAAGTGTGCGATAATTTTTTTGTTGAAAAGATGCACTGCAGTTGTGTCGTGTTTGTTGCACTCTGATATGCTGACATAACATTCATTCATAATTTCATCTCCAAGCTTACAGTGAATAGTGGTATGACTGAACCGCATCCTGAACTACTAAACTATAATTCTCCGCGAAATCTAACATGACAAGGAACTTGCCACTCTTCAAATTTTCCTTTGTCTTCGAAAAAAACTCGCTCTGAGTTTTCGCAACGAATTCATGCTTTATATATGGACGCATACCCTTTTTAAGGTCATCTAAAAATGTCGTGATCGATTGTTCTTTTTCAATTAGTTCACATCTGAATAAAGGAAGATTTTTATATGCACATTTGATGTCAAAGCTCTGAGAGGTTATAAATGTTGCTTACCTGTCCGTGCAAGTCCATTGTTTGTACCGTATATTTGTGTTTTCAAGTTCATTTTCTAGCCCGTTTAAAATATAATCGTCAAGTCCTGGACAACGTCTGCAGCTTTGCAGGTTACATAGTTCACTTTCTGTAGAGCAAACTATCGTCTTCACCATATCACCGAGAGATAACCTTTCACCGCATCCTGCAACTTTAATTGCGTCGTTTAAACCTTGAATTTTAAGTTTCATGTTCTGGTGGATTTTGCACACGCATACATTATGGCTCCCACTACATGCCACAACAATGCAATACTGGGGCCGCAGCTTAGTGAAAGACGAGATGCTTATTTTTAAATTTGTGTTTTTCGTTAGAAATTTAGTGTGTAGCTCTTTTATATCACCAAATAAAAGTCATTTTTGTACCTGCTGCTTCAATCCATTTTGTTCTATGGTAATGCAGTCTTTTTTACTAGGCATTACCCTGCTACACTCGTCCAACAAATAAAACTGCGTTACTTTGTCCACCACACTCCTGGGTAAAGAATGACCCCCTTTTGCCATTGGAATGGAGCAAAATCGAACTGACTTTCGTGATTTTAAAGCAGTCTCTGCCATGTACCGCGTTACTCCCAGCTTACTACTTAATTGTGCTGCTGGCCACTCAGCCGAAGCACATGTAAGTAGACGCATTTTTTCTTGCCTATTAGTAAGCTTAGACAGAGCGACTTTCATTTCAGCGGTTACTTTTGCGTCTGAAAGAGTATCTTCTGGTCCTGACTCCTTGCTTTCCATACGAGATACGAAGAAGTATTCCTCTATTATATGAGAATTATACATATATGTAAATAGGTGTGTATAATGACCATGAACTGTTTGATAGTAAAATCAATACCTTCTGAGTCATCACTATATAAGTTAGGTACGTCATGTTCGGATTCTCTCGTTTCGCCGGTTTTTGGAAGTTCTGCTTTTCTTTTACTTATTTCTAACCGACACGTAGTACACAAATACTTCCCAATTATCGTTTTATAATTAATCCCCCCATTATCACTCACTAATCTTAATCCATGCCGAACATGGTTTTTTTTTTAATAAAGGATTACAACAGCAATTTGGTGCTGGCATGATTACGGAAATTTCCAATTATAATATATTTAGTGTTAATAAAAATAGCTTGTTGACTTACTGAAAATTGTCTGCTTACTTCCTGTTTCCAAAGAAATATAAATCAAAAACAATTATCGAATAAAAGTACTTTAAAAGGTGGAAATATGTATTGTAGTGACGTTGGGAGTGGGGCAATTATTTGCGTTTATGGCTCAACGTAAAGAGTCACCATCTTTTTTTCGCCGGAATTCAGTTTGCAAGGTTCCAGTGAACCTACTGTGTTCTGTTCCAATTTTTCCTAGGCTGAGAACATTGATAAAACCAATTATCCTTAAAAAGGATACACCAAAAAATTTAAAAAATCGCTTTTATTAAAATTTTTCAAAAGTATATCAAAATATACACAATTGCTTTTCATATGCCAACCATTGCATTCAATTTGGCTAAACCGTTGAATTATAACGATTTTTTAAAAAACGAAGTTTTAGTAATTATTACAAACTTATTTTGCGAATAACTTTTGCAAAAATTAAAATTTTACAAAAATATTTTCGGGACTAATTTATTTCACGTAGACCTAGCGATAGATGTGCAATTCATCAAAATATATGACAAAAAAATATTTTATGATGATTTGAAAAATTCTGTCCCATTTATGAAATTCAATTTATTGGTAGATATAATATCATTAATTGTTTCATTTGTATTTTCGATGTACTTATATTTTAACTTTTGAGTTGTATTCACTTTCATATCATTGTAGTCGTTCCATTTATGTTTGTTTTCGTCTTAAATGTCGCCGTTTACACACGAGTTTTGTTGCTGATTATCGGCAACTTCTCTTTTGGAGTTGCCTATCATATTTAAACCAGTTGCGTATCATATTTCCATCCAAGAATGTGGTTTTTCTTTAAATTTTGTCTTAACACTTTTTTTCTGTTTTGAAAATCCAAAATTTAATGGTGAAATATTGGAAATTTCAAATAAAATTGCAAACATCCGTGATCAAAATCAATAAAAAAATCCTACTAAAACATAATTAAAAAAAAAAAGAATTTGATAATAAAAGAAAGACAGCACAAAGCAAGTCGCTGAGCACAAGAAACTCGGTGCCAGTTAGCTTTCCTCGTGACCCCCTCCCAAGTTACGAGTTTCTGCGACAAAAGTGTTTGTGTCTAAACAGCGACAAATAAATAAATAACCAAGGATGCAGGGAAACTCCAACTTCTGTTATTTTCGTTTATAGCTCCCATATCAAACATCCTATCTTATTCTTGATATACCTGTTTTTGTATCGCCGGGTATTTTTGTCTCTGCTTTACTAGTAAGTTTTCATTTATGACCTCAATGATATGCTCCTCGTTGCAACCTAACCCAAACACAGCTAATGATCGAAACTTTGCCTTCACCTTTTACGATGTTGAATCGACTGTTAGATGTTGAATCAACTGCGCACAAATCGTGGATTCGTAATTGACCGTTTTAGTAGTCAAATGAACAAAAAAAGTTGTTGTGACAGCTTTGTACAAAAGTACCTATGTTGCCATATAAATAAATAAATGTAAGGCGCGATAACCTCCGAAGAAATTTTAGGCCGACCTTCTCTTCCAATTTGCGTCGTGCTCCTTTTTAATTTTTCCTACAAATTGGCCGGACGGGACCTACTTATTTTATGCCGACTTCGAACGGTATCTGCGAGGCAGATGATTTTTCACTGATAGCTTTTTCTTTGCAGAAATATACTCGGAGTGCTTGCCAAACACTGCCGAGGGGCGACCCCGCTTATAGAGATTTTCTTTTAATTGAAAAACCTTATTTGTAAAATTTTGATGTTGCTTTGCCCGGGGTGTGAACCTAGAGCATTCGGTGTGGTAGGCGGAGCACGCTACCATCACACCACGGTGGTACATACGTAAATATGTGAATTCATAAATACGCATGCTTGCTACATATACATACATATGTACGCACTTAGTTCGGTTAGAACTTCAATTCTGCGTACATTAAATATGATGGCACACATTAAACAGTATACACTTTATTATTTTGTTTTATTAAACGCACTTTCACCAAATTTTATATTTAATTTATAGTTTTGAACTTCGCTTTTCAAATAGAAATAAAAATTGTAGTCACAAAACTGATTCTCAATTCTTTCGTTGCTTCTCAGCTCATTCTCAATTTCTTCTCTCGCATGTAGTTGCCACACTTGATTGTTTCGAACAAAACTTGTAGTATAAATGTTTGACATAACATTTTAAATAGAAAACTTGTAAGTTATAGAAAACTAAAGAATCAAATCGCAGGAAGGAATTCACCACTGGAGTAACTTTACATGTAATTTCGCAAGTTTAATTTTCGTAGCACTTTAAGTTGAAATGATTCCAAAACAACTCAAACCTTTATATTGTCGGAAACATCAACATTAAAAAAGGATGTTTATTATTATCTAATTAGATTCGTTCGCGTGAGCGAAAATTCGTATAAACTTGAACAAAATGTTACTAACTTTGGAAAAATCCTGTTCGTTCAAACAAAACTTTTGCAAAAAGAGGGCGCAATTTTGCATTTCGCTTGGAGAAGTTGAAAAATTGTACCCGATAAATAGGTGTCTCGGTATCTCATAATTTTTTGCGCAGTAAATTAAAAAAAGGGTTTTTTCGTTTTGTATTGATAACTGAAAAACTAGTTTTTTGTTGTTTTCCCATTTGGTGTGTTTTTTCGATTTGGTGGTTTTCTAATTTTGGTGTTTTTTTTTAACAAGTGGCACTATCGTCATAAGTACAAATTAGACAGCGCAGTGAGCGAAAATTCTCTTTGAAATTTGCTCATGTATTCCCTCACTAGGGTAGGCACCTTGTGGTTGGTGTGAGGGCTTAGCCGAACTTCATAGCGCCCGACTATGAGGCGTAGCTGTTTAGGACTGACATCTACGCCGTTTCGCCTCATAGGAGGGCGGCGGGATGTCGGTGACCAAGAACTGCCAACCCCCTAATCCAGGGTGTTATGCGGACCGTGCCTATTGGACGATTTGCAGCCAGGGGATAAATTCGGCTGTATTCGAACGGAGCCTTCCCGATACCAGGCCATCTCGGGAAGTAGTTATGGCCTTACCGCAGTAAGGGGCGCTGCTGTGGCGGACGGTTCTTTCCCCGTATATAATACTGGACCGCTGAGCCCGCCTTGTCGGGCAGGTGGTCGTACGACCAAGATGAACAACTCATTACCTGAATGTAATAAGGAGGATGTAAAGAGGAGGACTGAGTCGCAATCCAAGGACGACAAATACGAATTAAGCGATGCTTCGGACTCGAGGAGCGAGAGTAGTGCTGATTCAATGAACTCCGTGTTGGAGAAGCACACAAATGAAAACGGAGTAGAAGAGTGGAGAAGGGTACGGAGCAGAGGAAGTAAAAGAGCTCTCTCGCAGTACCGTGCAGCACTAAGAATTGTACAACGCTTGGGAGCAGTGGTCGACCCAACAGAAGTGGAGATCGAGCGCTTGGAATGGGCCCATGAAGCGGTAGAAGTAGGTCGAAGGCAGTTCAAAAGGTTTGCTGCGAGAAACCCTCGGTTCTGCAACCGGTACGAGGAGGAAGAAGCGTCGAATGGCAGAATGAAGAGGCAACGTTCGGCAGAAGGCGACAAGCCTGCTTTCAAGAGGCAGAAAGGACCCAGTCCTAGAGCCGCGAAGCAGGGCAGTCGCATAGACAAGACAAGTAGGCCCAAAGCTGTAAGACAGATGGGTTCCAATAGCGAGGTAGCAACTACCTCGAAAGCTGCCAGTCAGAGGGAAGTTCCAACTACGGAAGTAGGAGATAAGCCAAAGGGAGATAACGCTACGACTCCGGCTTTCTCGGAGGCGCTAAAGGGAGTTAACGCGAAGACTCCGGTGTTCTCGGAGGTTCCAAAGGGAGATAACACTAAGACTCCTGCTTTTCCCGAGAAGATGAGTGATGTGGCAAAGCAGTCACTGACTGTGGCGCTGGTTGATCGTAGCAGTCCGTTCGGACAAATGACTACTGAAAGGTGGAGATCTGTGGAAAGGGAGCTTATTAGCTTAATGCTTAAGATGATGCGGGAACAACCAAGTAAGCCCCTTCCAACCTTTGATTCGGGGGGATGGTATAATGGTGTGAAGATGATAGCGTGCGACAACATCGCGAGCTTGCGGTGGCTGGAGGAAGTCGTTCCAAACCTCCAAAGGCAAGGCACGAATGCGCGGTTTGAGGTGGTGGATAAAGCGCAAATCCCCACGGTACCAAAAGTTAAGGTATGGATACCATGCGTGATGAAGTCGGAGGATACACTGCGACTTCTGCAGAATCAGAATCCGAACATACCGACACAGGATTGGAAGGTACTTACTGTATCTCGGCCTACCGAGGATGGTCAGTTCTACATCTTCCAAATAAACAAGCAGGCGGAGGATATACAGCTTGGCAAAATGTCATTTGGCACTGGCAAAATTTACATGCGACTCAGGAAAAGAAGTCCCGAGGATAAAAATCCTAACACGCTGGAAGTGGGCGAAGTCGAAAAGGACCTCAGAAGCCTAAGGGAAAGAAGACAGGTGGAGGTCCCCGACGTCACCACGAACGTGCTAGAAGAGGACCAACCGCTAAATGGTGCTGTGACTCGCACAGAGGAACACACGGCACAACATTCACGAGGGGCTGAAGGGGGCCTCGAATACTCTAAACCAAAATGGCAAGAGGAGGACGACGACGTCAAGACGAAGGCGCTGGAGGGGGACAAACAGCCCAATGGTGCTGCGAGTCCTACAGATAAACCTTCAACACAGTAAAGTGGCGTCGAGCGAACTCCTCCTAACCCTTGAAGAGGGTTCGTTTGACGTGGCGCTGATCCAGGAGCCGTGGCTCTCATCGGGAGGAAAGGTTTCTGGACTTAGCGCGCGCGGGTTTGGCGTTTACTACGCACAAACGGAAGGACGGGTGCGAGCTGTAGTAATGGTAAGGAAACAGCTGCATTCATATATGCTGCCTAATTACACCACCGAGGATCTCGTAGCGGTGGCCGTTGAGCAAAAGAATAAGCAGGCATTTATCCTGGCGTCCTGCTACATGGCCCATGCTGCGGAGGTTCCACCGATGGAGTGCAAAAGGCTAGTACAGGAGGAAGGGCGCAAAGGGCGGTTGGTCATAGGCGCAGATGCAAATGCGCACCACAATGCGTGGGGAGGAGCAGATACGAACGAGAGAGGCGAATCTCTATTTTGTTACATCCTGCAAACCAATTTGCAGATAGCCAACAGGGGAAATGTTCCTACATACATTGGTCCAACATCCAGCAATGTTCTGGATATTACATTGAGCTCCGAGCGTGATATATCAAGGTATGATTGGATGGTTCTCGATAGACCATCATTCTCCGACCATGCGTATATAAGCTTCAGCATCCCACTAAAGAGCGTAGAGAAGGGAGGAACCTTTAGAAACCCTAGGGCAACGAATTGGACTAAATTCCAGAAACATGTAGAAACGAAACTGGGACAACCCAAAGAGGTTGCTAATGTAGAGGAACTGGAGGAGTCGAATGAATTCCTAACAAGGACGGACGCTTATGACTGCGTATAACAAAGCTTGCCCTCTAAGAAGATTCAGAGGAAAAGCAAAGCCGCCATGGTGGAGCAATGAGCTGAGTCTTCTAAGAAGACAGGTAAAAGAAATGTTTAAACTCGCAAAGACCGCGGAAAGCGAAGCGTGTCGGGACGAGTACAGGGATCTACTGAGGATCTACAAGCGTGAAATTACCACGGCGAAGAGAAACTCATGGAAAAGTTTCTGTACGGACATAGAGTGCTCCAGTGAAACAGCACGGTTGAAAAAAGTCCTAGCAAAGGGAAACATAGTCCAGGGACTAATAAAGAAAGAGAACGGGGAATGGTCACGTGATAGTGAGGAATCCCTTGAGGTGCATCTTGATACACATTTCCCATCGGGAGACGGTTTAGAAGTACCAGCAGACATCACTCACACTTCGATCACGGAGCTAGTGGTGCCGGGCTTGGTGACCGATACCAAGATCGAGTGGGCAGTGAAGACGTTTTCTAAGTTTAAATCGCCGGGCCCAGATGGTATATTCCCGGCCATGCTACAAGTCTCAAGTAGGGCGGTCGTGGAATGGCTTAAAATAATATTCGATGGGTGCATAAGACTGAATCATGTACCGCACTCTTGGAGAACTGCTCGTGTAGCTTTTCTACCAAAGGCGGGGAAGATCGGTCACGTGTATCCCAAAGACTATAGACCCATTAGCTTAACATCATTTCTGCTCAAAACCTTTGAGAGGCTGATAGATGTGTACATAAAGTCCAACGTGGATGAAAAGCTGCTCTCCACAACACAGCATGCGTACACCAAAGGCAAGTCGGTAGACACCGCATTGCATAGGGTGGTAATAAGCATAGAGAAATCCCTGGAATATAAGGAGTATGCTCTAGGAGTCTTCTTGGACATTGCCGGGGCTTTCAATAATGTTGCAAAATGGGCGATTATGGATGGTCTTAATTACATTAAAGTACATCCTGCCTTAATCAGATGGATCGGCTGCATGTTAAATTGCAGAAAGATTACATCACAATGGGGATTGTACGAGGCCACGAAATCAGTGGACAGGGGCACGCCGCAGGGAGGGGTGCTATCACCTCTGCTGTGGACACTGGTCATCAACCAACTGCTCAGGCACGTTGCAATTGTCATAAGTGGAAAATGCCTTCCAACGATTAGTTCGTTGATGGATCGGGCGCTTCGGGATATTCATACCTGGGCATCTAATGTCGGGCTGAAAGTCAATGCGGAGAAGACGGATATGGTCTTGTTTACAAAGAGGTACAAGGTCCCAAATTGGACCAGGCCTAAGTTAGGAGCGGTGACCTTACAGGAGAAACCTTGCACAAAATATCTAGGAATCATCCTAGACAGTAAGCTGTCATGGAAGCTCAACTTGGAGCAGAGGGTCAAGAATGCCTCAACGGCACTCTATGCATGTAAAAGAATGCTGGGGTGTACGTGGGGCCTATCGCCCTCTCTTTCTCATTGGGTTTTTACAGCGATTGTAAGCCCTATTCTATACTATGCAGTTCTTGTTTGGTGGAAAGCCACACAAAAAACAACATACCTCAAAAAATTAGAGGGGGTATGCAGACTATAGATGCTTTGCATTACGGGAGCCCTGAAAACAACCCCGACGGCTGCACTGTATGCCATTCTGCACATTCCACCTGTAGACCTGGTAGCAAAGAACAAAGCGTTAACGACCGCAACCAGGCTCGATGCTTCGGGGCAGCTTGAGCGCCGACCATATGGCCATAGTAGTATAGCGTCCTCAGTCACAAGACGAACAGACTACATGATTCCCTACCTGCACTTTGAGGGAGTTCTTAAGGCCACAATAGAGGTGGACGGTTGGCGCAAGGGTGCGCAAATGGCGGACGAGGCGATACATGTGTACACCGATGGTTCCAAAATAGTGGAAGGAGTAGGGTCTGCGGTATACTGCGCTGATCCGGAATTAAGCAGATCCTACAGGCTGCCGGATTACTGTAGCGTTTTCCAAGCGGAAATATTAGCCGTAACCAAAGCAGTAGAAACCCTGGAAGAGAATAGCTTAAGCTGCAACCGTGTTAACTTTTATATTGCCAGTCAAGCAGCAATTAAGGCAATAATCTCGCATAGCACAGCATCTAAATGCGTGTTAGAGTGTAAGCAGTCTCTGGAGAGAATCGGGACAGGGAGAAGCATACATCTATATTAGGTCCCAGGGCATATGGGAATAGATGGGAATGAAAAAGCGGACGAATTAGCTAAAAAGGGCGCATCCCTTGAAGCTTGCTCCGTAGACGTCCCAATTAGATTGGGCGAGATTAAGCGAATACGAGAGGTGCACATGATCGACCAAGCAGAAAAGGCGTGGGTTCAAGCGCGGGGCTGTAAAGTGTCGAAGATTATGTGTAGGTCTTACAACCTTAGACTAACACAGTTGCTTCTATCATTAAAAAGAGAGGACTGTAGACTCATGACGGGTATTCTGACTGGACACTGCCTTCTGGCGTCGCATGCCTTTAAATTAGGCTTGGTCAGTGATAGCAGGTGTAGGAAGTGCGGGTTGGAGGAGGAAACGATCGAGCACGTTCTGTGCTCGTGCCCTGCACTTGCCAGGCTAAGACTCCAGCTATTAGGAGTGATACAGCTGTCAGATCTAGAAGCAGCAAGTGGCTTAAGTCCTAGGAAGCTTCTAGTATTTGCCAAGAGGACGGAGTTATTTTATAACATAGGTCCTGGTTTTTGATAGGGTTTTTCAGTTTGGTCGTTAAAACATACTTCTGGTAACACTACGGACTCAATCAGTCTATGTGAGGTCCTCATGGACCGGCCAGTTCAACCTACCTACCTTGCTCATGTATTGACTGTTTATCTCTGTTGAAACAACCAGTGAGATCTGTTCTCACGTTCGTCGTTACGTTTTCTTTCGAGTTTAAGGTATGCTGCAAAGCTTCAAAGGACAAGTCTCCCTTTGATGTCACAATTTTTGAGGGCTCCAGCACCTGAATCTAAACGGGTTAACGAGTCATGACCCCCAGTGTTATTTTTGAAATAATTATATTGAATATTTTTTTAACATTTTCAACATTTTTTTTTCCCTTTTTTCGCCAAAAATTATAATGCTGTGCTGTTTCATATTCAATTTTCGTTTTGTGTAAACTCTTTATCTCTCTTTTTGATATTACGCCTAAGGCTTCCAGTTGAGCCTGTTCCTGGCTGGAGGTCTCGGAAATTTCCGCCACAGAACGAAGTGGCGGTACCAAACGTAAAACAGATCAGATTATCGATACGGCTCACAACTATTTTCCTTTAAAGCTTCGGACGGCTCCACAGCAAAGTAGTTCACAGGGGCATATGCAACATATAACATTAAGTGGAAATAAGACGTGCAGAAGGAGTTAACAAGTGGCTAGGGTCAAGTTGTGAAAGTAGTGTAGTGTAGCCAAAATAAACACATTTATTCATACATGTACATATACTCACAAAACATTTAGCACGCGTGGCTTTTGATTTTGCTCACAAAACGCAACCAGCTAAAATTATGCTGAGCTTACGTATTCATATGCACCAGCAAGTTCTCACGCTTTGCAACTATATGCATGTGTATGTGAATGTGCATGAGTACGTTTCGCTGCATTCTGTTGTTAGGCTTAGAATCAGAAGTAAATATGTAACATAGTAAATAAATTATTCATAAGAATTTCTTTGTAATATTTTTGTATAAATAGACCGAAAATATTTGAAATAAAGGCAATTCATTTTCTTGATGCTGAATGTCGGCATCGATTATACAATAGCAGTGCCGATTAATTGGCACTTACCAAAAAACCAAATCTATTCATTTTCCCATCCTGAATGGCGATCCTGCCATACTGCTGAAAATAAACAGGCAGTCTCCTTATCATCCTTAAAAATGCTGAATTAAATAGGCAGCTTCCCTCGTCTGCTACTTGAAATATAGGCAGACTTCCTTTAAAAATCCTTAAAATTTTTTGAAAAGGATCCTGCAGAACCTGAAGCAGGACAAAATATAAAAATTAGTGCGGCTGTATAACTAAAGGATTTCGAGGAATTATCGACAAGGAAACAGTTAAACTGGATAACCATCTTGCCTATGCAATTAATTCTCTGTATTGGATGCATGTTAAGCTGCGAGGTGATGATCTCAACGAACATAATTTAAAATAAACTTCCACACGTGCAGCAGACTATTATTCGTGATAAGCAAATATATGAACACATGGAATTGAAGCGTAAGGCATAGAGAAGTGGAATAGAACTTGGGCTGCAGACACACATCAAGAATACAAAAGGATATAGCAGATTATATATCTAATTATTTAAGTAGTTTATTTTAAAAGAATTTGGCAACCTAACGGTTGCCAGTTGTAGATATTTGCTAATAAAGTTAAGAAAGTTGTTTTCCTCCCTCTAACCTTTTTCAAATGATTGACAAGGTTTAAAGAATGAAAAAGATTTAACATAAGAAAGGCTTTAGCCATATTGTATAAAGAAATTAATTTAACAACAAACACAGAGTAAAGGATTCGTCTAAAAAATAAAATTAGGGAATTAAAAGAAGTATAAAAGAATTTTTTTTTAAGTTTTAATTTATAATGCCGATCAAAAACCCAATCACTAGGCTTGAGAATAAAATAGAAATAATAGATTTAGAAAAGGAATTAAAATGGTTGAAAACATTTTGGAAACATATTGGTATGACTAGGGAACCAAATATGGAGGATGTTACTAATCCTACCACGAGAGTCGAAGAGACCAAACGCATGATGTCAATGTACAAATTATAAATAAAAATAAATAAAAGAAAAAAAATATATATAACAAAATGTTTGAATATATCAGTTTTATAACAATGGGAAGCAAAGAATCAAAACTAGAAGAGCCTAATGCGAATGTAATCAATTCCATTCAAGTAATTGACTATAGTGAGGCACTAGACATTATCAAGATCTTATTGATAATTTTGGCAGTCTGCACTTGCGTCAACTTATTTCTAAAATTATACTCAACTCATAATAAATTTGTAAAGAAAAATACATGAGCCGAGCAGATGGTCTAGACAAAGTCTAAACCCAAAAAAAAAAATTTACCTCGATGGGCAAATGGGAAACTATTCTCAACACACTTGTGGAAGAAAAAATTTTATCAGAAAAAGCTTATAAATGTATTAATACAAATATAAGCATACAAAGAATAACCATTTTCAAACACCTCACGACAATATTACAGTCATTGAATAATATAGGCAAAGCTATACAAGAAGTACATAGCAAATTAACTGCCAGCCATCAACTAGAAGCACAACAAATTTTTTCCGGTGTTAGAGATAAATTAGTATCCTCATTAGGTAGATATAACATTGAGGCATTAGTCCCAACGTCATTTGAAGGGGGGATAGAAATAAATTTTGCTAGCTTATTACCTGAAACTCAACCAAATTTAGGGGAAACCCCAAAAATTGAAATTTTTGATAAAAACTCACAAACTGAAAGCAACAAAATGGCACAAACAGAATTGTCCGAAATGTTACACAGCAGGAAAACCAGCAAACTCCACCTCAATAAATAACAAATTATATATTTTCAATCTACACCTTAACAGCTACATATCTTCCAGAACAACTCTGACTGATACCATATCAACCCTCCTAATCGATACGGGAGCAGATATTTCAATAATAAAAAAGGGTCAAATTGACAGTAATGTCACGATAAATAATTCTCAAAAAACACATGTAAGAGGAATTGGTCAAGGTATAACAAGCACTATTGGCACTGTTAAAGCTGATTTAAGGGATGATTGCCTATTAATTAGACACAAATTTCATGTAGTAGAAGAAAATTTCCCAATTCCATGCGATGGAATATTAGGATTAGGTCTCATTAAAAAATATAATTGCATTTTGGATTATAAAACAGAAGGTGACATTCAAATACTGAGACCATATGTTTATCCAGAAAACATAATAATTCAGATGACTAACAAACCAACAATCAATAGTATTTCGATTCCCGCAAGATCATAAGTAGTTAGACAAATTCAAATTAAAAATAACAATTCAGATTTACTAATTCCACAACAAGAATTGCCTGAAGGCATTTTTATTGCAAACACACTACCAAATTCACAACAAACATTTGTTAGAATTATAAATACAACAGATAAAAATGCAACACTTCCAGATTTTAATATTCGTACAGAAAATTTGAATGATTATAAAATAGTTAAAAATAAGAAACTCGAAAATGGGGCCAACAATAAAGAAAAATTAGAAAGATTAAATAAAAATTTTCCAAACTTTGCAATAAATCACTTAATACATTATGTACAGAATTGATTGACATTTTTTATTGGAAACAGAACCAATTACCACCAATAATTTTTACAAACAAAAACTTCATATGAAAGACAATAACCCAGTCTACGTAAAAAATTATAGAATACCAGAAGCTCATAAGAGTGAAATTAATAAACAAGTAAACAAATAAGTTAAAGATGACATAATAGAACCTTCAATTTCAGAATTCAATAGTCCAATTTTATTAGTACCGAAAAAAACACTCCCGAATAACTAAGAAAAAGATGGAGCATGGGTGTAGATTACAGACAAGTAAATAAAAAAGTAACCGCAGATAAATTCCCTTTACCAAGAATTGATGACATACTAGATCAATTAGGAAGACCTAAATACTTTTCATGCTTAGATTTAATGTCTGGATTTCACCAGATTGAACTCAGCGAGGAATTAAGAGATATCACATCATTTACAGCAGATAACGGTACTTATCGTTTTGAAAGACTACCGTATAGCCTTAAAGTAGCACCGAACTCATTCTAAAGAATGATGACATTAGCATTTTCAGGCTTAAAACCGATTTAGTCGTATTATGATGCTTCGAAAATCATATGATTAAAAATTTACAAGATGTTTTCGCAACTTGTGGAACATATAATTTAAAATTACATCCGGATAAATGTTTATTTTTCAACCAAGAAGTAACTTACCTTGGTCATAAATGCACAAGCAAAGGAATTTTGCCAGATCCCAGTAAATTCGAAACAGTTAATAATTACCTAACACCTAAAAACGCGGATGAGGCGAAAAGCATTTTGCAATTATTACAGAAGATTTATTCCAAATTTTGCAGAGTATTCTAGAATAATAACAAGACTTTGCAAGAAAAATTTAGTTTTCGACTGGACAGAGGATTGTAAAAAGTCCTTTGACTATTTGAAAGCTGCGTTAATAAGCCCTAACATCCTACAATATCCCGATTTCAATAAACAATTTTGTATAACAACTGATGCAAGTGGATATGCTTGCGGAGCAGTATTAAGCCAAGAGTATGAAGTAAAACAATTGCCAATTACCTGCGCATCACGATCATTTACTAAAGGAGAAATTAATAAAGCAACAATTGAGAAGGAATTAGCGGCTATTCATTGAGCCACAACATATTTTAGAATATACGTTTACGGTAGAAAATTTTTGGTCAAAACAGACCACAGACCCTTAACATTCCTATTTTCGATGAAAAATCCATCATCAAAGTTAACTCGAATCAGATTAGATCTGGAAGAATATGATTTCGAGGTGGAGTATATCGCAGGTAAAGAAAACTATGTAGCCGACGCATTATCACGCATAGATATTAAAGACCTAAAACAAATATCGGTAGAAGCGTGTAAAATACTAAAAGTTACGACTAGATCGGAAACTAATAAAAGTAATAACAATAAAGATTCCAGTAGTAAAAATGAAGAAATAAAAAGTCACAAAAAGAACCCAATAATATTT
Organism: Eurosta solidaginis; assembly: GCF_040869045.1. Taxonomy (NCBI): domain Eukaryota; kingdom Metazoa; phylum Arthropoda; class Insecta; order Diptera; family Tephritidae; genus Eurosta; species Eurosta solidaginis. The sequence goes on along the minus strand of NC_090323.1, from coordinate 105,352,425 downwards.
GAAGCGCTAAATAAATGTGAAGTAAAGAGACTAGTCCAGCTCGTTTTCGATCCTCCGAAATTACATTTCAAATAGGAAAGAAAATTTGTAGCGAAATTAAAATAAAAAATCTAGTTGTTGAGGCGAAGATTGACTTAGGTCAATTTTACCAGGCTTATGAAAGAAGCCGGCAATTTAGGAGTTAGAAAAATACAGTTGTTCTTAGAAGACAAATTGTTTAAGAATAATTATAATATAAAAAAAGCTTATTTGAGGAATTATGCAAACTTCTAAAAATACACCATATAACTTCAACACCTTACCACCATCAAACTTTAGGCACAGTTGAACGTAGTCATAGAACATTCAATGAATATGTACGTTCCTACGTATCCATTGACAAAAACGATTGGGATGAATACCTTAAATATTTTTCGTATTGTCACAATACTACCCCATCTACAGTACATAATTATTGCCCATACGAATTAGTATTTGTTAAAAAACCACAGATTTACGAATTTTTAGAAAAAAAACACGGTAAGCCCATTATACAATTATGAGGCTTACGAAAAAGAAATTAAATATAAATTACAAATAGCGCAAAATAGAGCTTATAAATTAGTAAAAGAGGCTAAGGAAAAACAAAAAATTAGTTATGATAGGAAAATGAAATATAAAGAAGTAAACTTAGGAGATATAGTATTAGTCAGAGATGAAACAGGTCATAAGTTAGATACTAAATATAAGTGGCCCTTTAGAGTAGTAATTATCGATAAAAACAATAATTTTACATTAAGTTCGTATAATGTAGAAAATAGCAACGTAGAAAACATAAATCAGAATAGTAATTATCCATTAAGCACTAAAAATAAGAAAATCATAATACATAAAAAGAGGCTTAAACACGTAGAATAAGAACACTTCAATTTTGTAAACACAAAGAAAATTCTTATTGTATGCAAAAGAAAAATACAATAAAAACAAACAAAAATTCTGAATGACATAAATCATATAATAGCCCAATTGAAAATATAGTAAACAAAACAAAAAATTTTTGTAACATAAGTAATTACCAAACAAAAGAAAAAAAATGTGTAAGTCATAAATTCAAAAGCAATTAAATGTATTAGAATCCCTAACGTGATTCTTGTTGAAAACGGTGATTTAGTGTAGCCAAAATAAACACATTCATACATTCATGTATACTTACAAAACACTTAGCACGCGTGGCTTTTGAGTAGCCCACTGATAGCGTAAACAAAACGCAACCAACTAAAATTATGCTGAGTTTGCGTGTTCATATGCACCAGCAAGTTCTCACGCTTTGCAACTATATGCATGTGTATGTGAATGTGCATGAGTACGTTCGGCTGCATTCTGTTGTTAGGCTTAGAATCAGAATTAAATATGCAACATTGTAAATAAATTATACATAAGAATTTGTTTGTAATATTTTTGTATAAATAGACCGAAAATATTTGAAATAAAGGCAATTCATTTTCTTGATGCTGAATGTCGGCATCGATTATACAAAAGCAGTGGCGGTTAATTGGCACTCACCAAAAAACCAAATCTATTCATTTTCCCATCCTACAGTAGCTCCTACAGACGTCCTAGAACTAGTGTCATTACTAAACTGCTTGCTAAAACCTGGGTTTGAGGGGCTTATCGCGCGCTTCGACAGGCTTCCCTCCAACCGCTTCGCCCCAAGGGAAATACCACATCGTTGACTGCCCTATTTAACCTACTCCACAACAGCTGACACCTCTATCTCTCACATTCCCACCTCCATGTTAGATTAAGTTAGCTTGAGCGTAGACCTTACGGCCATAGTAGTATAGCGTCGACAATTACAGAACGAACAGACTACCTGATACCCCTATCTGCGCTTCGAGGGGGCTCTTAAAGCCACAATAGAGATGGATGGTTGGCGCAAGGGTGCTCAAATGGCGGACGAGGCGATACATGTCTACCAGAGCTGGGTAGTAAAGATTACTTTAAGTATTCAATTACCGTCAATTCCCCATTACATGTACTTGAGGAAAGTAATCAATTCCTTTCCTCCACAGCAAAGGAATTGATTACATTTCAATTCCTCAAAAAACAAAAATACCAAAATCAATTTCGTTTTTTGAGGCTAGAGTACAAAATATATTTTCTTTATAATTGAAAACAAGTACTTTGCTCAAATGTAATTTCTGCCCCTATACTTTCCAAAGGAATTGCAAATGTAATTGAAAATTTTCCAATTACATTACAAAGAATACTTTGCTCAAATGTAATTTCTGCCCCAATACTTTCGAAAGGAATTGCAAATGTAATTGAAAATTTTCCAATTACATTACAAAGAATTCCAAAAGTAATTAAGAATTTCCCATTCCTCAAAGGAATTGCAACAGTAATTGAAAAATTCTTATTAAAAAAAATATTTTTGCGATTCAAGCGTTGATTTTATGTGGCCATAGTAGCTCCTTGGACTTCCTAAAACAGAATCACTGTCTTCTATGACTGCCAATTCATTTCTCCCCGCCATATATGAGGACGGGTATGGTAAGATTGTATCATTGTAGTTTAGATTTGCTGTTGAGCGGCCGGCCAATTGCTTTATATGTGGCTAGCAACGTTTCTTTATATTTTCCCCAAGTGCTACTGGCAAGCGACTTGAGGATTGTGTTGCGGCTTTGTACTTTAGATACAACTTCGATGGCATAGGCCTTGATGGTGTGAGTGTGACCGAATGTTACCCCTAAGATCTTTCGATGACTGAAAATCGGTAGCGCAACACCTTCGACGTGAACGTCCAATATTCTACGTCGCAAAACAGAGTGACCGTGAATTTGGTCGGCTAGGTTCAGATAATTTACAGTCCATCTTTTTATACAAAAGGGAAAGGGTGAACCTTCTATATCTTGGAGTAGATTGACGTGGCTGACTGTGTCAAAAGCTTTTGACAGCGCTAGTCGTGCTATGCATTTTGCGGAAACCATGCTGATGAGTGGCTATGCGAAGATTCGCAGTAAACTGACCCAGCAGGAAGGTTTCCAATGTCTACGCTACTGGCGAAAGGAGTGATACCGGTCGTTATGACTCACCTTCGTTCGCCGGTTTCCCAACCTTGAAAACGTGCGTCAGGTAGCTTACTCTATCAGCGCCAAGACGTTTTAGCATTGGCATGGTTACTCCATCTGGACCTATTGATTTAGAAGGTTTGGCTTTTTTCATGGCTTCTTCAACCTCTGTGCGGTGATGGTAACGGGCACACGTCGTGTTTGTGTTTATGTTCCCCTCTGTTTGCACGTCATCTGGCCTTGTACTCAAAGACGCATTACAAATTGCCGGCAAAAACCGCTCGCGCATGTCTTCGAGTCCGCAGAGTTTTATTGCCAAAGGCGATGGATATATTATGGGTATAAGTATACCGAAATGATCAGGATGACGAACTGTTGCCTATCTGTCTTTTTGTTTGGAAGCAAACTAGTGCCTAAATTTTTGAGATATCTTGAAATTGCGAGAGCGAGTATGTTTTAGTGTCCGATTAGACATTTGTCGGAACCGGCCGCATCGGACCTCCTTGACATATATCTCCCATTCAACCGATTTATCAGAAAAAGGATTTTCGCTAATTCTTGCTCGTTTTAACAATGTTGCAAGCATTGTTGTCTGAAAAAATCGTCAAAAAGGTCGGTCACTGGTCCGCTTTCCAGAAAGAAGAGTTTCTCAAATATTAACCTGGTCAAGGATATACCCGTAGCAAATTAGAATATGTCGGCCCCTGGTCAATTTCCCGGGAAAATAAGAAAGAAAACGGACCAAGCTGTGAATCTAAAGTACCCACAATTCTCCTTGAGCATATGCACAAATATTCATTAAAATGGGCCCAGTTTTTTAGGAGGAGTTCAGTCACAAATACATGTGCATATGATATACATATATATTTTAACGAAGGTATGATAGGAATAATGGCGATACCATTACCTAAAAACTCACAAATTTTGCGTAACGCCTTATTTCCAAAGGCGAGGGGGATGATAAACTGTCTAACATACTCCTTGGACTTGGTACAAAGACAAACTTCGTAATTTTAGGAGGTGAAAATGCAAATATCCCGACTAAAAAACAATGAGCCACAGAAGAACATCTGACCACTAAACTTTTCAAACAAGGAGGCTAAACGATGTATCGTTTTTACGCAACCTTTTAAATAAAAAGAAGCATTTGGCATTGACAAATATAGTTGCAACTGGTGCCGCTATATCTTAGTTACACTTCACTTCAAACGCGTCTGAGGACGACTCTTCGTCATTGTCTGCTCTAATATTATTTATTACAATATGGTTCAGAGGAAGCAACTATGGATGGATCAAAAGATCAAAAATACAAGAAAAAAGTGTCCCAGAACATTAATGGTGTTTACGTTATATCAGCTGAATGTATCAAAGAAAATTAAAAAGTATGCTGCTTTCCTATAGCCACCATCCTTTGATAGTGAAGGAAGGAAAGGAAATGCCCTTACTTAGCTGGAAACATTAAGAGGATAATGATTTGATATTCATTGGTGTTTCCAAATGCCTTTAGTTACCACTCACAAGAAAAATCTGATGAAATAATGAAAAGTGTGACACGAAAAGTCACCCACATCAACCGGAGTAAGTTCTTATACACAGACTAACTTGTAGTTTTTTTAATTACATTCATTCATGGGAAATTCGAAAGTAATTGAAGGATATTTCGATTACATTTCCCATCCCTTTCGAAAGTACTGGGAAAGAAATTACAATTGCGCAAAGTATTTTTTTTTCATTACAAACAAAAAATTGTTTGTTCTCGAGCCTCAAAAAAAAGAAATTACTTTTGGTATTTTTTTTTTTGTTTTTTTTTTTTTGTTTTTTTTTTTTTGAGGAATTGAAATGGAATGTAATGGGTAATGTAATGGAATTGAATTTACCCAGCTCTGATGTGTACATAGATGGTTCCAAACTAGTGGAAGGAGCAGGGTCTGTGGTATACCGTACTGATCCGGATATAAATAGATCCTACATGCTGCCAGATCACTGTATCGTTTTACAAGCGGAAGTATTAGCCGTAACCAAAGCAATAGAAACTCTGGAAGAAAATAACTTAACTGCAGCCGTGTTAACTTTTATATTGACAGCCAAGCAGCAATTAAGGCAATAATATCGCATAGTACAGCTTCTAAAAGTGTGTTAGAGTGTAAGCAATCCCTGGAAAAAGCATACATCTATATTGAGTCCCAGGTCATATGGATATATATGGAAAAGAAAAAAAACTAATGAGATAGCTAAAAAGGACGAATTCCTTGAAGCTTGCTCCGTAGACGTCCCAATTAGATTGGTCGAGAGGTGCACATGATCGACCAAGCGGGAAAGGCGTGGGTCCAAGTGCGGGGCTGTAAAATGTCGGAGATTATGTGTAGGTCTAAGAACTTTAAACTGACAAAATTGGTTCTATCTTATTTGTGTTGCCACTTCAATATATGTAACAATTTTTAATCTTCTTTCTTCCTTGCTTCGTCCACCGAATTTATTGGATGGCGGTGATGTCAGATTTTGCTTTGACGAGGACATCAACCAGCCGGGCATCTGCACCAATCCCATTCAGGAAGTGAACGTTCCAGGTGTATGCCCTCAAATCATTATCCTTCAAACGTTTGCCGTGGTCGTCATCAATAAAAGGTTGTCTTTTTATCCGAAGCTTAGTAGAGTTTTTCATTGGAGTGTGGCTTGACATGGCTGGTCCCAAGCTCAGTGCACAACCAGCTCAGCGGGGATGAAAATATTATTTGCACATTTATATAGCGATCCGCTTGATCCAAGACAGACGCCCACTTGCAGCCGCACCTCGTGGTGGACAGACGCTGCCGATGAAAGATCCCCCAGCTAGCCCTTAAACCGATTATGTCAGAGTGGCCTAGCCAGGTTGTCGCCTGCTCACATTAGCTCACCACTAAATGGATGTTTAGTGGCTACCCTGAGAATACTTGGCCGCAATCGACCGGAAGTAGTGAGCTGCTTGAACCGCAAAAGAATCGCTCTGGCCATTCCCATGTGAATGGCGGTCAGAAGCTTTCCCCACTTTCGTGGACTTCTACATATGGCTCCACCCTCCATCAACGTTTTTCAGGGAAGCAAAAAAGGACCTTTGTTATGGAATGGATAGACATTTTTATTTTATTTTTTGCAGCTTATGACAAACTTCGATATATGGCAGAAAATGTTGCATTAACCGAATTGATTTTGGAGCAATAAAAGGCGGCAATAATAACGGGATTACTCTTCACTTGGTTAGTTTCTTAAATAATATACTCGATTTCAAATTGGATTACAGAAGTTTGCAATTTTTGGTTGTTTTCGCCCTGAGTGAACTTGTTGGGTTGGATAAAATATGGCTTAGTATCTACATATGTCTGTTATTATTTATTTTCAGGTGTTTATATTTCATTTTATATAAGGTATGTTCTGACATAAACTGAAGCTAAAGGTCAATGTATGCGGGTTCAAATCCCACTCCCGGGAGAAAAGGCTTCGAAGAGATGTACAAGGGTACACTTTGTTTAAATTCTTCCTGAATTATTAAATTATAAAATTTAAAAAAATTGCTTCAAATAAATGTTTTCATATATTTAAAGCAATGAGGGCAATCCCCGCTACAAATAGACAACATTGGTTAATTCTTTGGAGTTCTATAAATAGAATAAAAGCAAAAAATACCAGTTTCTTTGAAACCACCACCACAAACAACAAGTATAACTTTAACACATTATTACATACAAAGTATGTACTGTGCAAAAGAATAAAATATGCAAGGACGGCAATTGGGATAAAGTTTACAACAACTAAGGCATTACGTGGCTGAATGCGTTTGTAACACTTCAACCATCGGAAGAGAGCGGGTTCAAATCCCACTCCCGGGAGGAAGGGCTTTGATTTGAGATTTACAAGGTATAATCGAAACAGCTGTCGGCTTGTCCGTCCTGATGTCACGTTGTTTAAAATTTTTCCCAAATTATTAAATAAATTATAAAATTAAAAAAAAAAAAAAAATTGTTTCAAATAAATGTTTTCATATATTTAAAGCAATGAGGCCAATTCCAGCTTAATTCATACGTATGAGAATTACGTTTAATGGCCAAATGTCGTACGACATTTTGGGACTTGAAACCAAATTTTTTTAAACTTTTAAAGTTTAAATTGTTATTTTTTTAAACACAAATAAAATTTCAGTGTTCATATAATTTTGTACATGTTTTGTGATTTGCACTTCAATACAAAAAATGTTGAGCAGCACTTGTATAATAAAAATAACTACTATAAAAATAAAAGAATTCAAAATCAAAAATTTCTAGTACAACAAAGAAGAAACAATTGGTACACTAAGTAAGCGTGTTGTAAAACTGTAAAACAGGTAAGTAAAAAAAATTGTTCTGTAACTCCTTGGTTCTTAGTCTAAAACGAGTTAAAGTTTCACATCAAACCTCGAAAGTTCAGAATTCAGAAAAGGGGAAAAATAAAATCATGTAACTTAAAAAACCGGAACATACGAATGAAATATAAATTGAAAATAAACAACGACTTAATTATTTTTTTTTTATTTATTATTTTTGATTTTTGATTTTATAAAACTTATTACTAACTGTACAAAGGTTTAGCAATTACACTGGATCATAAATTCCAATTTTTTTTCTGCACGAGAGATGGCATTATGAAATTCCTATGTAAAAGCACCCCCTGATTCCGAAAATTAAGGTTATTTTTAATTCTATGTTAACGTTTTTGAGATATTTACGAATTACCGTTTTTTTCAAAAAAAAAAAAATTGGGTCCACTTAATCATATATATCTCAAGAACGAATTGAGCAATTCCAAAACGGTTTGAAGCTTTTAAAAGATAATAAAATTTGCTACTGTGCATACAACACATTTGCTAGGCGCTGCAGATTCAAAGATAACGAACAATCATTACGACTTTTATACTCAGTTGAGCAGAGCTCACAGAGTATATTAACTTTGATTGGATAACAGTTGGTTGTACAGGTATAAAGGAATCAAGAGAGATATAGACTTCCATATATCAAAATCATCAGTATCGAAAAAAAAATTTGATTGAGCCATGTCCGTCATTCCGTCCGTCCGTCCGTCCTTTAACACGATAACTTGAGTAAATTTTAATGTATCTTGATGAAATTTGGTATTTAGGTTCCCGGGCACTCATCTCAAATCGCTATTTAAAATGAACGATATCGGACTATAACCACGCCCACTTTTACGATATCGAAAATTTCGAAAAACCGAAGAAGTGCGATAATTCATTACCAAAGATGGATAAAGCAATGAAACTTGGTAGGTAATTTGAACTTATGACGCGAAATAGAAAATTAGTAAAATTTTGGACAATGGACGTGGCACCGCCCACTTTTAAAAGAAGGTAATTTCAAAGTTTTGCAAGCTGTAATTTGGCAGTCGTTGAAGATATCATGATGAAATTTGGCAGGAACGTTACTCCTATTACTATATGTATGCTTAATATAAATTAGCAAAATCGGAGAACGACAAAAAAAAATGTTTAAGTGAATTTTAACAAAAAATTTAATATCTTTACAGTATATAAGTAAATTATGTCAACATTCAACTCTAGTAATGATATGGTGCAGTAAAATGCAAAAATAAAAGAAAATTATAAAATGGGCGTGGCTCCGCCCTTTTTAATTTAATTTGTCTAAGTTACTTTTAATGCCATAAGTCGAACAAAAATTTACCAATCCTTGTGAAATTTGGTAGGGGCTTAGATTCTAGGACGATAACTGTTTTCTGTGAAAAAGGGCGAAATGGGTTGAAGCCACGCCCAGTTTTTATACACGGTCGACCGTCTATCCTTCCGCTCGGCTGCTAACACGATAACTTGAGCAAAAATCGATATATCTTTACTAAACTTGGTTCACGTAGTTATCTGAACTCACTTTATCTTGGTATGAAAATTACAAAAAATGAAAAAAATGCGATAATTCTATACCAAACACGAAAAAAGGGATGAAACATGGTAATTGGATTGGTTTATTGACGCAAAATATAACTTTAGAAAAAAAATTTGTTAAATGGGTGTGACACCTACCATATTAAGTAGAAGAAAATGAAAAAGTTCTGCAGGGCGAAATCAAAAGCCCTTGGAATGTTGGCAGGAATACTGTTCGTGGTATTACATATATAAATAAATTAGTGGTACCCGACACATGATGTTCTGGGTCACCCTGGTCCACATTTTGGTCGATATCTCGAAAACGCCTTCACATATACAACTACCACCACTCCCTTATAAAACCCCCATTAATACCTTTAATTTGATACCCATATCGTATAAACACATTACAGAATCACCCCTGGTCCGACTTTATGGCGATATCTCGAAAAGGCGTCCACCTACAGAACTAAGGCCCACTCCTTTTTAAAATACTCATTATCACCTTTCGTTTGATACCCATATTGTACAAACGCATTCTAGAGTCAACCCTGGTCCACCTTTATAACGATATCTCGAAAAGGCGTTCACCTATAGAACTAAGGCCCACTCGCTTTAAAAATACTCATTAACACCTTTCATTCGATACCCATATCGTACAAACAAATTCTAGAGTCACCACTGGTCCACCTTTATGGCGATATCTCGAAAAGGCGCCCACCCATAGAACTAAGGCCCACTCCCTTTTAAAATACTCATTAATACCTTTCATTTGATACCCATACCGTACAAACAAATTCTATAGTCACCCCTGGTCCACCTTTATGGCGATATCTCAAAAAGGCGTCCACCTATAAAACTAAGCCCACGCCCTTTTAAAATACTCATTAACACTTTTCATTTGATACCCATATAGTACAAACAAATTCTAGAGTCAGCCCTGGTCCAACTTTATGGCGATAAATCTAAATGGCGTCCACCTATAGAACTATGGCCCACTCCCTCTTAAAATACTCTTTAATACCTTCCATTTGATACACATGTCATACAAACACATTGCAGGCTTACCCTAGGTTCATTTTCCTAAATGGTGATTTTCCCTTATTTTGTCTCCATAGCACTCAACTGAGTATGTAATGTTCGGTTACACCCTAACTTAGCCTTCCTTACTTGTTTCAATTTTTTTTTGTGTAAAAATATAAAAAAATTTGTACATTGCGCGGAAGGATCTCGAAAACTTTTTATTTTTTTTCAGATTTTTTTTCTCTCTAAGCTCTGTTTTATTCCAAAAAACAAAAATTAAGCTTTCATTCAACAAATTCGATAAACTATTACAACAATTATAAGCATTCAAATAAATATATCCATATAGTAAAACTTGAGTACCCTACAAGCATATGTACATATGATTCTGTCTTAACTCTATGATCTTATGAGAAACCAACAGTAGTCACCCATCATAGCGGCATCCCAGAATCCTTGATACCGAATTTCAATCATTTTCATTTGCTGTTGAAACCTTTCGCCATGCTCGTCACTTTTGTCGCCAAGATTTTGCGGGAAAAAATTTAAATGGGAGTGTAGAAAATGAATTTTTGAAGACAGATTTACTCCTGAAAGAAAATAAAAAAGTATATTAGATAAATACATAAGTGACACATCTATATATATAAAAAGAAGTGTACATTTTGATTGTCACTCCATAACTCGAGAACGGATAGAAAGATTGCCATGAAATTTTTAGGAAAGATACAGGAAGGAGAGATGATGGTTATTTGATTTTGAAATCCCAAATCGATTTGGCCATTCTTGAGTTATGATTTTTTTTTAGAAAAAATTCAAAATTTGAAAAAAAAAATAAAAAGAAGTGTACATTTTGATTGTCACTCCATAACTCGAGAACGGATAGAAAGATTGCCATGAAATTTTTAGGAAAGATACAGGAAGGAGAGATGATGGTTATTTGATTTTGAAATCCCAAATCGATTTGGCCATTCTTGAGTTATGATTTTTTTTTAGAAAAAATTCAAAATTTGAAAAAAAAAATAAAAAGAAGTGTACATTTTGATTGTCACTCCATAACTCGAGAACGGCTTGACAGATTGCCATGAAATTTTTAGGAAAGATACAGTAAGGAGAGATGGTGGTTAGTTGATTTTGAAATCCCAAATCGGTTTAGCCATTCTTGAGTTATGATTTTTTTTTAGAAAAAATTCTAAATTTGAAAAAAAGTGTACATTTCGGTCCGACCTAACGAAAAAATCGATCCAACCAATTACAAGTTAATTTAATTGACAGAATACAAATGTTAAACAGATGAACCTGTCCAAATGCAAATGTTTATCAGTCACTTTCTTCTGATGGTAACTATTGTTCACGCCCGCCTTTCCAACATATCTTCGTTAAGTTAATAATTTGCATACATACAAACACACACTCCCACTCATCGCACGCATTCATGCTTTTGTTGTACAACGTAACGTCACCGTCTTCGCTTTTTTTTTATCATTTTGCTATTATCGCATATTCCTCAATGCGCTGCACTCCCACTCCCACTGCACTTCCACTCCCACTGCAGCAATATAATGCACACTCACCTGCACTAATATTACTTTGCCTATATACTCTTCGCACTCATCGCTTATTTTGTCAACATTAAATAGCAGGACTTTTCCATGGAAAATTAAATTCTGCTGCCTAAATTGAATTTTTTCTTAGCATGTAAGATCATTGAATTTGTAATCGTCAAAGAGTTACGACAAAATAAAGCCATATAAAAACCAAATTTCGTTTGCCTATTGATTTGGCATATATGTACATAGATGTAGAAAACGCGCTACATTTCTCCAACTATTGTTAAAAAAGTGATTTTAAGTGTGTTCAGTGCAAGAAAACATAGTTAAAAAAGATTTTTTCCATAATTTCATCATATGCATCAAAATGCCACCAACAAGACAATCAACTATAGGTCGACGTACGCGTAATTCTACCTATACATTTAATCAAAGGAGAGCGCAAAGTGTAGAGGAACGCTCACAACAAAACCAAGTACAACAATTACGAAACGCACGTCGTTCATAGATCGACAGATCCAAATCCATTAAATCCAGCATCGAGACGAACGACATGACTTTCACGTCATGCTGTGCAAGAGATGGAATACGCTGCTTTCGCTTACAATAGCGAAAATGATTATAGTGAACATGCCAATATTGGTGGAATGACGGCGAGATGTCCACATTTTGATGCAGCCAAATTTCAGGGTGAAACGCCTGGCATGTGTTGTGCTAATGGAAAAGTGAGACTACCAGCATTTGAATCTCCCCCCGATCCACTTCATTCGTTCATTTTTGGAACGTCGCAAACGTCTAAGCATTTTTTGTCTCACATTCAAGAATACAATGCGGCATTTCAAATGACTTCTTTTAGTGCGACCAAAATTGTAAGAGACAATTTCATGCCGACATTTAAGGTAATTACTTCATGCGTAATATCATATGAAAATTGCGATCTGAGCAGCAATTTTTTTGATGTGTTCAAAAATTTGTATCCAGTATCTAATTACATTTCAAAAAAATATTACAGATTCAAGGTCAGATTTATAATCGAGCTGGATCCTTATTGCCGTATCCTGATGCTAATCATCAATTTTTGCAGATCTATTTTATCGGAGATGCAAATTGGATCGGCGTTGTACAATTGCTGCGCATGCATGGAGACAAATTGTTTCTGAACTTCAAACCTTCTTACATCAGTACAATGAATTAATTCGATTGTTTAAAACCGCTCTCGATCGTATGCCATTTGATGATCACAGAATCATTATAAAGGCTGACAAAACGCCCTTTGGAGAGCATGCGAGACGATTTAATGCAACAACAATTGATGAAGTGGCAATTGTGATTGTTGGAGACCAGTTTCAATCTCGCAATATTGTGCTACATCGAAGAAATGAAGAATTACGGCGTGTTTCAGAGCTTCACCGCAGCTATGATGCATTACAATATCCATTATTGCACTGGAAAGGTGACGACGGCTATCATATCAATATACGAATGATAGATCCACGAACCGGTAAAATTAAATGAATTCAATTTAATATGTATTGTATTTATTTCATAACAAGAAGACATGACTTAAATTTTCTGATAATGTATTCATCATAGGTCGTGACGTACAAAAAACAGTTAGTGCGATGAATTATTATTCGTATAGATTCATGATTCGCCCACAAGAAGACAACTTTATTATGCGATGTGGCAAACTTTTCCACCAATACGTTGTTGACATGTAGGCGTGTTGATGGTCAGAATCCAACAGATCGACACGATATAACAGCACGTATATTTCGACAAAAAGTAAGAGCACTGATGGATTTGATTATCAAGTTGCGAACTTTTGGGGAGGTGCGTTGCTGGATGTACTCGATTGAATGGCAAAAGAGAGGGCTGCCGCACGCGCATATCTTGATATGGCTGGTTCGTAAAATAACACCCGATCAAATTGATATCATTATATCAGCTGAAATTCCAGATTAAATCAGTGATCCAGAATTATTTGAAGTTGTCACGAAAAATATGATCCATGGCCCTTGCGGTCAGATAAATATGAATTCGCCACGCATGATCGATGGAAAATGTTCAAAACGGTATCCAAGAGCATTAACTTCGGATACTATTACAGGTGCCGATGGATACTCGTTGTACCGACGTCGGTCACTGGAGGATAATGGCCATACAACAACAATTAAAGTACGCAATCAAGACGATGAAGTTGATAATTGTTGGATTGTGCCTTTCTCCACTATTGTCAAAAGTATTTCAGGCTCACATAAATGTTGAGTACTGTAATTCTGTGAAATCGATTAAATGCATTTGCAAATATGTGAATAAAGGCAGTGATGTTGCTGTTTTTGGAGTAGCTGGTGACAATAGCATTGATGAAATCGCACAATATCAAATGGGGCGCTACATTAGGACTAATGAAGCTCTTTGGAGAACTTATTCATTTCCAATTCATGAGCGATATCCTGCAGTGTTTCATTTGGCTGTTCATCTTGAAAGTGGCCAGCGTGTGTCTTTTGCCGATGCAAATGTACAGCAGAGAGCAGCACAACCACCAGCAACAACATTAACTGCATTCTTTCAATTGTGCGAAAGCGATAACTTTGCCAGAACGTTGCTTCTTCTCCACATCAAATACGTATCTTATATGCCATAATCGTGCCAACATGTTTTCCATCAAATCCTCTTGAATTGTGGAATAAATACAAAAATTGTATGGCAGAAGAATATTTGATTCGAATGCATCATCACACAAGAAACACTGATTTGCTGATTTCATTGGAAATGTATAATGAGGCATTGATAGCGATTGAAGATATGTGCCTTACGATTGCAAATAAAGGATTAGAGCAATTAGGTTTGTCACCACCCAGTCGTCCAATGCATAATTTATTTGATCGAGAATTGCAACGTGAACAACAGTATGATCCCAATGAATTGCATACATTTGTGAATTTGAATGTTCCTAAATAAATGACCATCAAAAACATGCCTATGATACCATCATCCAAGCGGTACAAAATGAAGTCGGTGGATTATATTTTTTGGATGCACCTGGTGGTACTGGAAAAACATTCGTGATATCACTCATTTTGGCAGCCATTCGATCGCAACGAAAAATTGCATTGGCACTTGCTTCGTCGGGAATCGCTGCTACTCTGTTGGATGGTGGACGAACAGAGCACTCTGCATTAAAATTGCCGTTGTTGAATGTGCAGGTATGCTTATTTTTATTGATTGATCACTTTAAAATTTAATCGATATTAATTAAAATGTAATTATTTTCAAATTAACAGGTGATTGAACATCCCACGTGCAATATTTAAAGAAATTCTGCGATGGCAAAAGTTTTGCAACAAGCAGCAATTATTCTATTGGATGAATGTACAATGATGCATAAAAAATCGCTGGAAGCATTACAACGTACAACGCAATATCTACGTCAGAATCAAGAAATTTTTGGTGGTGCATTAATATTATTGTCAGGGGATTTTCGACAAATATTGCCCGTGGTTCCACGATCAACACCGGCGGATGAGATCAACGCATGTTTAAAGTCTTCTCTTCTGTGGCGACATGTGCAAAAATTGACATTAAACATAAATATGCGCGTTCAATTCCACAACGACCAATCTGCAGATCGGTTCTCGAAGCAATTGTTAGAGATCAGAAATGACAAAATTCCAATCGACAAAACAAATGGTTTGATTACATTGCCAAACAATTTTTGTACAATTATCCAATCAAAAGAAGAATTAATTGAATGAGTGTTTCCAAATATTTTTCAAAATTACATGAATCACAATTGGTTGAGGGAACACGCAATACTGGCACTAAAAATGTACATGTCAATGAAATCAATCATCACATTCTGAAAAAATTGTCAGGTGTGGTGACAACATACAAGTCAGTGGATAGCGCAATGAATTAAGATGACGCAGTGAATTATCCAATTGAATTTTTGAATTCATTGAAACCACCTGGTATGCCACCGCATTATTTGAATTTAAAGGTTGGCTCATCAATTATTTTACTGCGGAATTTAAATGCACCAAAACTGTGCAATGGCACAAGATTAGTAGTAAAAAAATTGATGCCGAATTTAATTGAAGCGACAATATTGACCGGAACAGCGAAAAATGAAATTGTACTCATACCACGTATTCCACAGATTCCAACAGACATGCCATTTGAATTTAAGCATTGGAAATGCTTCCAGTGCGTCTATCATTTGTCATTTCCATCAATGAGGCACAAGGACAAACGCTTCAAATATGCGGATTAAATTTGGAGGAGCCGTGTTTTTCACATGGACAGCTATACGTGGCCTGCTCAAGAGTTGGAACTCCAAATTGGTTGTTTGTGCTCGCTTCCAATGGGCAAACTAAAAATATTGTATATCCAAATGTTTTGGATTGACATTAATAAGTTTGAAATACAATGCATTCATTTCATTAAAAAAATTTATAATCTTTCATTTCTTTTTTTTGTTGGTTGCTACGAAGTGCAACGGGGTCCGCTAGTTAGTATATAATTTTCTTAGGCTGGATTTATCTTTCAATTCATAACAAGTTTTTTGTTTACATTTTTCTCGTTCTTGTTTGTTCGGAAATGGACGGTGAATTCAGATTTAGGGCTATATATTCTCAGGTAATTTTAAGAATTTTCATACAAATTTTTTGTTTATCAGGCAGATAGGTTTTGAAGTTAACTGAGAAAACGGTCTTAAATATGTTTTTTATTTACCCATTTCCGCATAGTTTTTGATTAAGTCGTTCACTATCATCTCGTAGTTAGGACTTTTGTGTTTGCCTAAAAAAGAAGTAACGACATTTTCAAAAGAATCACACGCTGCTGTCTCCACTGCTGACAATAGTTCTTTGAAATGGTTATTGGTCATCATTTTCCTTATTTGCGGTCCCACAAAATCCCTTCCTTTATTTTTGCTTCTGAAATCTCTGGAAAGATTGTCTTCAAATAATGAAAAACTTCGCCTTCTTTGTCCAATGCCTTGACAATGTTTTTGATAAGGCTGAGCTTGATTGGAGCGGAGGTAGAATTATTTTTTCCTTCTTTATAAGTAGGGAGTATTTTATGTTATCCACCCCGACTTGAAACTCGATTCGTTCTGGACAATCCTTTATGATGTAGTGGTCTTGACGAGCTCGGCTATAGCATTCCAACGACTTTAAGATCGGCACTTATTTTCAAATCATGTTCTTGGTATTTTATTAATTTGAGCAATTTTTGCATTATTTCATACGTTTCCTTCGTATTTACTGCATGCACGATCGGGATAAATGGCTTTTGGTTGCCAATATGCAATAATAGGCCTTTAAACTTAATTTATTGCCGTCTATGAACAATCGCCGCTCTTTTGAATCGCCTTCTTCTTTCCTTCCTTAACTCCTATTGGAGCATAGGGCCTCGACAACCGATTTGAATCTTATTATATTTGGTGCTATCCTCGAGACATCATTCCACGTGTAACCTGCATCTGGCAATTCTTTACAGTTCTACGCCAGGTTTTTGCTGGCGGACCGGGTCTTCTGCTTCCCTGCGGGTTCCACCGCAATTCTTGCCTTCCTATATTGTCTGGAGGCCTCCTAATCGAGTGTCCAATCCACGACCACTTGCGTTTTGCAATTTATGTGATTGCTTTGGTTTAGCTTGTCCTTCGCCATAATACGTCGTTTGTTATTGTTTCGGGCCATCGAATTTCCAGGATTCGGCGTAGGCATTAATTAATAAAAACTTGCAGGCGCTTCTCAATTAAGATTGAACTTTTCCCCGTCTCACAAGCATAAAAGAGCACTGATTTAACATTAGAATTAAAAATTCGCAGCTTAGTTTTCAATGACATATGACTGGACCTCCATACTTCTGTCAGTTGGCCGAAAGCCGCTCTAGCATTATTTATGCGGAATGTAACGTCCTCGTCCGCACCGCTTCTATTTGAGATAATACTGCCGAGGTAAACTGCGGACTCTACACATTCAGTTTCGTTTCCATCGACAGTGAATATTGTTGGTCTTGCTGAAACATTATAACCGCATTTTATGACTTTTGTTTTGTCGGTATTGATACTTAGCCCGACCCTTCCGGCGTATCTGTCCACGGCTTCTAAATTATATTGTAGGTCTGTGCCTCTGTCACTTAGCAGACAGACATCGTCTGCATATTCTAAGTCTTCTAACTGATCGAAAGTTATCCACTGTATTCCATGCCTGCCGTTTGTCGCACACCTCATAATTTCATCCAATGCCACGGTGAAAAAAAGCGGAGAGAGTACACAACCCTGCCGTACATCGCTTTTGACATCGAAGGGTTCCGAAAGACATCCGTCGTGACTCACACGGCTTTTAAACTCGACATACGTGGCCTTTATAATGTTGATTATTTTAGTGGGCATACCTCGGCTTCGTAAGTGGGGTTGGTTGCTGGAGTTGCCCGCGTCCTCGCTATGAGCACCTGAAGGATTATTCAAAACATTCTTAAAGTGCTCCACACATACCTTCATTTGTTGTTAACTGTTAGTGATAATGTTTCCATTTGTATCTTTAATTGGTTTTGGCACACTATAATGCTTCCCAGTGAGTTCTCTGCTAATACCATATAGTTCCTTCATATTATTTAGTCTAGCTGAATCATATGGTTCACCAAACTGTTTGAATAGACCAGCAATGTCTTTGCAGTAACAAACACTGTCCTCCTTCGTATAGTACTTGGAAAATTGTTCGTGACGAGTTCTATAATATGTTACCTTATCATCGGATGAAACAAGTTTTTTGTTGCATACTAGAGGCGTGAGTTCGACCTTTTCCTTTGACAATTCCAAATCCCGTATCCAATCATTGAGTTATGCTTGTGACAAAGAGTTTCTTTCGTTTTCCGTTTGAAATCCAGTACAACATGATGCCGCGTAATCAGATACTGCGGTTGACAATGAAACTGGAGCCGGAACTAAAGTTAAATTTAATTCTGGCAATGTAGCTTCCGTTGAATTTAGTTCTGGTAATGACCCTGTAGATATGCTCGCATAGGTTACTTTTCTTGACTTTCCAACCCCAAGTACTTTTGTAGTGCAAATATAGCAGTCCGTTGAATGACAAGTTGGTTCCATCCACTTCATTGGTGTAATAAATTTCATATGTTACCTAAATAGATAGTTTCAGAAATTAGTCAGCTATGCATTAAAAGGGAGCAAATTCCTAATTTTAACAACGCACCTTTTTGTTCCGGTTTCCAAAAAATCAATTCGACTCGACATGTGGTGCACACAATATTCGGTGTCCATGGTTTTTCATTGTTTTTAGGCTCAATTCCAAAATACTTATAGTATTTGAAAACACACGTCGCATCCTTTTAACGATAAATTGACCGCAGATGAAACAGAACATATCTGGATCATTTGTACACTCAAACTCTCGCGCCCTTTTATTCAAATTATATTTTTAAGTATATGACGGGTTATAAACTGCAACTATAAGCTGAACAATATCCGGCGTGCCTTGCAGATATTATGAAGGAACAGGGCGCATGTAATATTATTTATACTTAGATCAAGTAAAAATTCAAGCCTACCTAGGCAAAAAGGTTCCCTAGTTCTACAAAGAAAACACTACCTGTCTTAAAAATATGCTCTTGCTTGAAATGTACCTGGGTTTGAGAAAACGACACTAACAGTTTTTTGTATCTAATAACCCTTCGAAAATCAACCTGCTAACTAACTGATATACGAATACTAACACATATGTACCAGTAGGGTACTTAAGTATTAAATTGATATATTTACTTGAATGTGTATAACTTTTGTATTAGTCCATCGATTTCGTTGAATGAAAGCTTATTTTTTTACTGAAATATATATTTTTTTGAAATAAATATTTTTCCAAAAAAAATTGAAAAAATCCGTAATGATTGTTCGTTATCGTTGTGCTAAATATATACATAACTTCATACTAAATAATCTGTTCCCTTAAGATCCTCCTCGCACTGTCTTTCAACCTCTATAAAAATTAGTCAAATTAAATCAACCTTTAAATATTACCAAAGGTTGTTTTCCGACCTTCTCGCGAAACGAAGTCTTTCATGATTTGTTTCGAATCCAAAAATCCAGTTATTTTTTTATACACATTGAAGTAGCATTGTATGAGTGAGACGCTTTTGGGTCATTTGCGTACGGAGATAGTTCTTTAACCAGCGTGAAGCGCTGAAAGATCCTTCGCAAGATGCTGCTGAAGCTGGAACCGTCATTATTAGATTGAATAGTTTGTAAACTTCATCTATAAGGTTTCCTTTAATAGCAGAAGTTTTTCGGAGTTATTCAGAAATGAAGTTGAGGATGGCGGTCGGACAATTCGAAATCGTCTGCGAAAATTCCGAGCCTGTCTTTCAAAATTTCTTCAGTCGGAACAAATCCTTGGTAGGCTATACATTAAGTGTCCATTTGATTTTATTCGGAAATTAAAGAGGTTTTACCTTTGAAATTTTGCATATAGGTTCTCAAATACCGCAATTTTTTATTTCATAAAGAAAATGGAAAATTGTGAATAAAAAATCGCGCAATTAAAATACATTGAGTCGTTTCTTAATTATACCTATTTTGATGTCTGGTAGCACCATATTTTCTCAATTCAGTGTGATATTAAATTGTGATCAAACTATAAGACTCCTGTGGGTGGGGGTGATGTTTTTATGATCGGGGGATCATCCCATCCTCTCCCATTACCCTTAACCGCTGACCACTGGACCCTTAATATATAGTCTACCCCAATTCCTGTGTATGATTCAAGAAGTATATTTTCCAAAGCATCAAGATCTATGATTTTGCTCCTCAAAAATCAAGGATTTGGCCAACATTAGAACGCATTGTTTACATTCAGTGTAGTGTGTTTCTCACATTCATGAAAATCGTCGATATATGTACAAAATATCGATACCATCTTATTATCCACGATTATCGAACCTGAAATGAAATCTATAACTCTGTTTACACTTAGAAATATCAAGACTTGCCACATTGCGATAGTCTGGTGCAAGGCTCAATTATATGGTTCGCTCATCTCATCATCTGATTTTATTTATTTCATTGCATGGTCGATGAGATTGTCAAAAGGAGATCGCAAACTCAAAATGAAACCCACGCATTGGCAACATTTTCTTACAACATACAAAAACTGCTAAGTTTTATGTGTCATTCCATACCATTCGTACCAACACGCAGATTTTGACAATCTGAATTAACATATTTTGCTTTTGTACAGATGACCCAACCATATAGTTGAACCATGGTCTGGTGAATGAGAATAAGTAATTTATGAAAACAGTTGATGGATCAGTAAAATTAGATTGACATAAAGTGATCAAATATTGCCCCGCTGTTCTCCCAGTTGCGACGCCCGTGTTTATTGTAGTTTTCTTTATTTCTATAAATTATTTTGCTTATCTGAACAATTTGTACATATTTTTTACCTTTTAATTTTTCTAATAAAGGTGGATTATCACTTGCTAACAAAAAAATAGTAAGATGTAAGAACATTTTCTGTTTTTCAGCCAGGGTTTATTTTTTTCAATTGAATTTATTTATATATATATATTAAAATAAGTACACATTTTTGGTGTTACTTTATAACTTGAGACCGGCTCCACCAAATTCAACCAAATTTCTACGATACATTTGGGCTATCATGTAGATGGCTACGTTTCCTACCAATAAATGGTGCTTATTTGCATATTTGCGTTATTTCATGAAATGGAATAGCTGGTGCTTATTTCCATTTTGCATTATTCAATGGAATTGACGTTTCTAGAATTATAATTTGACGTTCGGCATTTCTCAAGTGAAAACCAAACGAAAAAAAAAGTCATTTGTTTTGTTTTTTTTTTTCTCATAAAAACTGCGAAAAAAAATAAATAAAACCTGGATATAAGTAAATTCTGTATATGCTGTGCTTCAATTTGGTGAGTAATGTCCCACTAAATTTATTAAGTGTGATTTTGTTGTGTCAAAGAAACAACATTGTAATAGAATTGCGTTGCTTTTCTTCAGAAACAACCATGAATACAGTTGAAATAATCTTGGAAATTGCTGACCGACTGCATTCTGATGAAGATGTCATACATTTCGCATCGGCAAATTCATTTTTGACTGGGATTTTGGCAACAAGAATTCAAGAGTATCGAGTTCATCGTATTTTTTACGTCGAAGCGCTGATGCATTATTTCTGTCAATATTTTAGATTTCTCGAATTCAAAACCCGACATTCCGCAAATTTCAACTGGTTCTTTTCAAATGGTCGCTTCCTTACTGAAAATTTACAATATCTCTTCATTACACAACTGTCCCAACAAACAACGATTCGGCGCAACGTGTTCTATCTTCTTTCACGACGAGAAATCACTTATTCGGAAAACGAATATACAGAATCGTTGACTGTTGCCAAAATTTACGACTACCAAATCTGATAGCCATAAGATTTACATACACAATGTTTCTTCGAAATACGGATCAAGTCAGCATTAGAAACATTCGCCCACCTGTTTTCGAATCAATATCGCTACAACTATTTGGTAACCTAACTCATGGATCCCTCGAGTTCAACGAATATATTCACCAGCGTCCCGAAAATTGTTGTTCCTACACACTTACTAACTTTTTTACTCTGATGCCTTAAGAATAAAAAAATTAAAAAAAAGGACGTGTGGTACTCGGGGACTGCCGCGGCAAAGCTATTGCATATTATCAACTTATGCAATTATAATATTTATGCAACATTTTGTTTTCTTTGATATTAATTCAAGTTTTGTCTTTGATATTAATTCAAGTTACACTTTTTAAGCGTGGTGACGGACAAGAACAATTTTTTAAATATTTAAATTTAACTTTAACTTTCACTTTAACTTTATTTTTAACTTTAACTTTGACTTTAACTTTAACTTTCACTTTAACTTTAACATTCACTTTAACTTTAACTTAACTTTAACTTTAACTCTAACTTTAACTTTAACTTTAACATTAACTTTAACTTTGACTTTAACTTTCACTTTAACTTTAACATTCACTTTAACTTTAACTTTAACTTAACCTTAACTTTAACTTTAACATTAACATTAACTTTAACTTTGACTTTAACTTTTACTTTAACTTTAACTTTAATTTTATCTTTAACTTTAACTTTAACTTTAACTTTAAATTTAACTTTATGATAGAGATCCAATTTTATGTATTTGGCCTGTTCCTAACACCGAGCTTTTTTCGAACCTTTTTTGACAAATACCTGTTACGGGTTTTTTTGATTTAGTCGCCAAGCCCGCGATAAAATCTATGCAATAGCTTAAAAAGTAATGAAGAAATCTATCTATGATGTGTTGTACTGATTCATCTGCATCTGATCGAGTTTTCTTAGACAAGAGTATGAACAATGAACATGGCTGCCATTTTGGCAATAGGGATTTTTCAGATACAATGGAAAGAGATACACCACAACACAACATATCTGTCACATCGTACTTGCGGTGTATATTGACATTAGGTCCTTTTGTTATGAACTATGGAGAATCAACACGTGTGTTCAATATTTATGTAGTTTTCGATTCATAATTGAGTATTTCTTCATTTTCAATTGAATTCATATCAATATTTATAATACATTGGGAATTCCTTCTGTAAGTATGTCGTATCGTTGAACAAAAATATAGCAGAAAATTGTGGCAATAATGTATCATGTTTTTATCTTCAAATTTATTTTTTCAAATGTTCTTTCTTCATTCATTTTACAGAATACTTTTAGTGACTTCAACTGTATCTAATCGTGCGCACGTGTTTTATTGTGTTTTTCATCGAATTTTTGCACGGTTGTATTTTTGTTTTATCTTTTGGACATATACGTATGGGTGTATTTCGACCGCGCATTTTTTGTTTGTACACGTGCTTTTCTTAAATTAAATTTCTTGCGTTGAGTATGGAGCTTTAGTGAATTTTTTCCTTTCTCTTGAAGAAAATTCCTCGAGCCAGACGTCAAAATATCGGTCGACGTACGTGTAGTGCTCACAGAATGTTACTTCAAAGAAGAGTGGAAAGTATTGATGACCTGTCACAACAAAATGCAATACGACTTGAACGATATGCACGAAATAGATCTGCAGAACCACAGCGGCAAAGAAATCCAGCACGACCAAGACAAATACGACGTCGTGTTCTAGGAAATATGTATCGTGCTGCTTTTAATTACGATCCACAAATTGATTACAGTATGCATGGATATATTGGATTAATGAGTGCAATATGTCCACATTGTTAAGCAGCTAAGTTTCTGGGTGAGACGGCTGGCATGTGTTGTGCTAATGGCAAAGTGAAATTGCCGGCATTTGAAACCCCACCTAATACATTGCACTCATTGATTTTTGGAGGATCACCAATATCGCAGTATTTTATGAATCATATACAAGTATAAAATTCATCATTTCAAATGACTTCTTTTGGTGCTACAAAAATTATAAGAGACAATTTTATGCCGACATTTAAGGTGATTACTTCATGTGGAATATCTAATTGTTCCGTAGATTTAAGAAACAGTTTCTACAATGTTTTTAAGGATTCTGATCCAACATCAAATTACATTGCATACATATTACAGAATCAAGGTCAGATTTATCATACAGCGGGTGCATTGTTACCATTTCCTGACGCTAACCATCAATTTTTGCAAATATATTTTATCGGATATGAAAATCGTGAGTTGGATGAACGTTGCACAATTGGCTCACATACAAAACGAGCGATTATTTGCAATCTCCAGAGATTTTTTCATTAGAACAATGAATTGGTGAAATTGTTCAAAACCGCTCTCGATCGTATGCCTTCTGATAATCACAAAATCATAATCAGAGCAGATAAAACGCCTTTTGATGAGCATGCCAGAAGATTTAATGTACGGACGATTGACGAAACGGCAATTGTAATTGTTGGCGATCAGTTTCAATCCCGCGATATTGTATTTCATCGTAGAAATGAACAATTACAGCGTGTTTCGGAGCTTCATCGCAGTTACGACGCATTACAATATCCAATTTTACATTGGAAAGGTGATGATGGTTATCACATTAATGTACCAATGATAGATCCAAGAACCGGTAAATAATATACTAATTATAGTAATCAGATATTAAATAAAAACTAAAATTTAAAATAGAATGAACATATTTTTTACAGGTCGAGATTGCAAAAGAAAGTTAGTGCGATGAATTATTATTATTATCGATTGATGATTCGTGCACAAGAACAAAATTACATTCTGAAATGTGGTAAATTTTTTCACCAATACATTGTAGACATGTATGCAAAACTTGAAACTGAACGTCTCAATTTCATCCGATTCAATCAAGCCAAATTGCGATCTGAAGAGTACATAAATTTGAAAGTTTCAATAGCGAATGATGCAAATGTGAATGATATCGGACGTCTGACGATATTACCAGCTTCTTATATTGGTAGTGGACGCCACATGTACGAATATGCACAAGATTCTATGTCATATGATTGAAAATACGGCCGACCAGATCTTTTCATCACAATTAAGTGTAATCCGATGTGGAACGATATAAAAAATAATTTTTTCGACGGTCAGTCACAAACAGATCGACACGATGTTACAGCACGTGTATTCCGGCAAAAGTTGAAGGCACTGATGGATTTAATTGTGAAATTAAGCGTTTTTGGAAAGATAAAATGTTGGATGTACTCGATTGAATGGCAAAAAAGGGGATTGCCACACGCACACATATTGATGTGGCTGGTAAGTAAAATAATACCGGACGAGATTGATAGCGTCATATCAGCCGAAATACCTGATCAAACCATCGATCCAGAATTATTTGAAGTGGTAACAAAAAACATGATTCACGGTCCATGCGGTGAAATAAATATGAAATCACCATGTATGGTCAATGGGAAATGTTCAAAGCGGTATCCGAGAGCATTAACTTCCGATACCATAACAGGCAATGACGGATATCCATTGTATCGACGTCGACCATTTGAAAATAATGGTAAAACGGCGATAATAAGAATGCACAATCAAGAAATCGAAGTTGGCAATCGTTGGGTCGTGCCATATTCACGGATACTGTCAAAAGTTTTTCAGGCTCACATAAATGTTGAGTGCTGTAACTCAGTAAAGTCTATCAAATACATTTGTAAATATATGAATAAAGGAAGTGATATGGCTCTTTTTAGAGTAGATGGTGAAAATAGAAATGATGAAATCACTCAATATCAAATGGGGCGATACATAAGCAGTAATGAAGCAGTTTGGCGTATCTTTTCGTTTCCTTTGCACGAAAGACATCCTATTGTTTTCTATTTGGCTGTTAATCTGGAGAATTTATTTCACTACTGGAAATGTACAGCAGAGAGCAACACAACCACCATCAACTACTTTAACTGCTTTTTTTCAATTGTGTGAAATCGACACATTTGCCAGAAATTTGATATATGTTGATATACCGCATGCAATACCTGGAATGCATCATCGAAAAAATTTCAACGGCGTAAACAAGGAACACCAGTTGATGGTCATCCGAATATTTTCCAAATAGATACCTTGGGCAGGATGTATACGGTACATCCCAACAATGCTGAATGTTTCTATTTGCGAATGTTGTTGGTAAACGTTCGAGGACCAAAATCATTTCAGGTTTTAGGAACCGTTCATGGTAATTTTTGTCAGACATATCGCAAAGCATGTCAGCTCTTGCATTTGTTAGAAGATGACACTCATTGGGAGGGAACACTTCATGATGCATCGATTTCATCTCATCCACAGCAAATACGAAAGCTATTTTCGATTATAATGTCAACATGCATGCCGTCGAATCCAATTGAATTGTGGAATAATATAAAAATTGCATGACTGAAGATATTTTAATTCGGATGCGTCGTAGAGCAATGGATCCTGATTTGCTGATTACGTTGGAAATGTACAATGAAGCTTTGATAATAATTGAAGATATGTGTCTTGCGATTGCCAATAAAGCATTGGGGCAGTTAGCTTTGATTTCACCAAATCGTCCAATGCACGATTTATTTGATCGAGAGTTGCAGCGTCAACAACAATTAAATTGTGACTGTTGGGTCACCGATTAAGAACCACTGCATTGCCAGTTAGCTAACACAATTTAAAACTCTATTTTCTTTAAGTTATAATTGAAGGCCACGGCTATGGCGGTCATTCGCCTGAATTACCGATATTTGCTGGCAATTATGCTAGTACATGTTATTGGTGTAGTCTAACGCCAGTCACTCAACTATTGTTAATTTCCCAATCTCTTTGTTAGCTCATTTGCATTGCTTAAAAATCATATGTACATACACATATACATACTTATTATATGCTGGAAAGTGCAATTATGAATGCAGCAACAACTGTATTGTTTTTTGTATATGAGAATTTGTGTGGGCTCACTATTGAAAATTATGTATTTAGGAAAGTGAATTTGTAAAATAAAAGTTAGTCTAACAGATGACCACAGTTCGTCATCTTTTCGGATCGTTTCACATAGTATACGTTTGTACATTTGTTACAAAAACGCTTTTAACCCTACAGTGACGATTTACGTACATTTGTTCAATCCAGTATCACAAAATTGAACAATCAACAAAAGCATATATATGACAAAATCATGCAAGCTGTTTCTGATAATACTGGTGGATTATATTTTTTGGATGAACCTGGCGGCGCCGGAAAAACATTTGTGATTTCATTGATTTTAGCAACTATTCGATCGCAACAGAAAATTGCTTTGGCACTCGCTTCTTCTGGAATTGCTGCAACTTTATTGGATGGAACAGGATGGAACAGCTCATTCAGCTTTAAAATTGCCATTCAATATACAGGTGGTTGAAACTCCAACCTATAACATATCCACAAATTTAGCGATGGCAAAAGTTTTGCAACAAGCAGCGGTCATTTTATGGGATGAGTGTACAATGGCAAACAAAAAATCATTGGAAGCATTAAATCGAACGATGCAAGATTTACGCGGAAACCGAAGGCTTTTTGGTGGCGCTTTAATTTTATTGTCATGTGACTTTCGGCAAACATTGCCCGTTATTCCACGATCAACACCGGCAGATGAGATCAATGCATGTTTGAAGTCTTCCCTTTTGTGGCGATGCGTGAAAAAATTAACATTACACATAAACATGCGTGTTCAGTGGCACAATGATCAGTCTGCAGATCAGTTCTCGAAGCAGCTGTTAGAGATCGGAAATGGCAAACTTCCAATCGACAAAACAAATGGCTTGATTACATTGCCAAACAATTTTTGTACAATTATCCAATCAAGAGAAGAATTAATTGAATGAGTGTTTCCAAATATTGTTCAAAATTACATGAATCCATTTGGCAGTTCATCTGGAGAGTTTATTTCACTACTGAGAATGTACAGCAGAGAGCAACACAACCACCAGCAACTACTTTAACTGCTTTTTTCAATTGTGTGAAATCGACACATTTGCCAGAAATTTGATATATGTTGATATACCGCATGCAACACCTGGAATGAGTCATCGAAAAAATTTCACCGGCGTAAACAAGGCACACCAGTTGATGGTCATCCAAATATGTTCCAAACAGATACCTTGGGCAGGATGTATACGGTACATCCCAACAATGCTGAATGTTTCTATTTGCAAATGTTGTCGGTAAACGTTCGAGGACCAAAATCATTTCAGGATTTAAGACCAGTTCACGGTAATTTTTGTCAGAAATATCGCGAAGCATATCAGCTCTTGCATTTGTTAGAAGATGACACTCATTGGGAGGGAACACTTAATGATGCATCGATTTCATCTCATTCACAGCAAATACGAATGCTATTTTCGATTATAATATCAACATGCATGCCATCGAATCCAACTAAATTGTGAAAAAAATATAAAGATTACATGACTGAAGATATTTTAATTCGGATTCGTCGTAGAGCAATGGATCCTGATTTGCTGATTACATTGGAAATGTACAATGAAGCTTTGATAATAATTGAAGATATGTGTCTTGCGATTGCCAATAAAGCATTGGGGCAGTTGGTAAACGTTCGAGGACCAAAATC
This sequence comes from Eurosta solidaginis, assembly GCF_040869045.1. NCBI lineage: Eukaryota > Metazoa > Arthropoda > Insecta > Diptera > Tephritidae > Eurosta > Eurosta solidaginis. The sequence continues at coordinate 105,323,797 of NC_090323.1, read as the reverse complement.
ATTTCAGGTTTTAGGAACCGTTCATGGTAATTTTTGTCAGACATATCGCAAAGCATGTCAGCTCTTGCATTTGTTAGAAGATGACACTCATTGGGAGGGAACACTTCATGATGCATCGATTTCATCTCATCCACAGCAAATACGAAAGCTATTTTCGATTATAATGTCAACATGCATGCCGTCGAATCCAATTGAATTGTGGAATAATATAAAAATTGCATGACTGAAGATATTTTAATTCGGATGCGTCGTAGAGCAATGGATCCTGATTTGCTGATTACGTTGGAAATGTACAATGAAGCTTTGATAATAATTGAAGATATGTGTCTTGCGATTGCCAATAAAGCATTGGGGCAGTTAGCTTTGATTTCAACAAATCGTCCAATGCACGATTTATTTGATCGAGAGTTGCAGCGTGAACAACAATTCGATTGTGACGATTTACGTACATTTGTTCAATCCAACATCACAAAATTGAACAATCAACAAAAGGATATATATGACAAAAGGGTTGGTGTCGAAATTCTGTAAGTACAAACTTCTGCTTTTTAAAATTCTACTTTTTTTAAATTCTGCTTTCTAAATTCTGTATTACAAAATTCTGTATTAAAATATAATGTTAACAATGTTAAAGAGGTCATGTAATTATTTTGAAAAAGTGTACCATGCACAGTAATTCTGCGTAGAACACCTTTCTGCATAGGCGGCCTTCGGCCGCGTTTATAAAAAATAACCCTGGGCTACGCCATGCCAAGTCCGGGTGTGTGGTATAACCCTGGCTACCGCAACGGTGATGTCCTTCTGCGCAGTATACCCTTCTACTTTAAAAAAATAACCCTTAGCCGATCCAACACCAGCTACGCCATGCCATGATTCCGGAATTTTGACTTCCAGAATTAAACATGCTGAATTTTGAAAAAGCAGAATTTTAGAAAGCAGAATTTAAAAAAAGCTGAATTTTGTTAAAGCAGAATTTTTTGCAATTTACAGAATTTTGTCACCCAGAATTTTGTAATATAGAATAATGACACGCTCCCTGACAAAATCATGCAAGCTGTTTCTGATAACACTGGTGGATTATATTTTTTGGATGAACCTGGCGGCGCCGGAAAAACAATTGTGATTTCGTTGATTTTAGCAACTATTCGATCGCAACAGAAAATTGCTTTGGCACTCGCTTCTTCTGGAATTGCTGCAACTTTATTGGATGGAGGACGAACAGCTCATTCAGCTTTAAAATTGCCATTGAAAATACAGGTGGTTGAAACTCCAACCTATAACATATCCAAAAATTCAGCGATGGCAAAAGTTTTGCAACAAGCAGCGGTCATTCTATGGGATGAGTGTACAATGGCAAACAAAAAATCATTGGAAGCATTAAATTGAACGATGCAAGATTTACGTGGAAACCGAAGGCTTTTTGGTGGCGCTTTAATTTTATTGTCAGGTGGCTTTCGACAAACATTGCCCGTTATTCCACGATCAACACCGGCAGATGAGATCAATGCATGTTTGAAGTCTTCCCTTTTGTGGCAATACGTGAAAAAATTAACATTACGCATAAACATGCGTGTTCAGTTGCACAATGATCAGTCTGCAGAGCAGTTCTCGAAGCAATTGTTAGAGATCGGAAATAACAAAATTCCAATCGACAAAACAAATGGCTTGATTACATTGCCAAACAATTTTTGTACAATTATCCAATCAAAGGAAGAATTAGTTGAATGAGTGTTTCCAAATATTGTTCAAAATTACATGAATCACAATTGTTTGAGAGAACGCGCAATACTGGCACTAAAAAATGTACATGTCAATGAAATCAATCATCACATTCTGAAAAAATTGTAAGGTGTGGTGACAACATACAAGTTAGTGGATAGCGCAATGAATCAAAATGACGCAGTGAATTATACAGTTGAATTTTTGAATTCATTGGAACCGTCTGGTATGCCACCGCATTGTTCAAATTTGAAGGTCGGCTCATCAGTTATTTTATTACGGAATTTAAATGCACCAAAATTGTGTAATGGAACAAGACTGAATGTAAAAAAGTTGATGTCGAATTTAATTGAAGCAACAATACTGACCATCAAAGCGAAAGGTGAAATTGTGCTTATACCGCGAATCCCACTGATACCAACAGACATGCCATTAGAATCCAAGCGTTTGCAATTTCTAGTGCGCCTATCATTTGCTATGTCAGTCAACAAGGCGCAAGGAGAAACACTTCGAGTATGCGGATTCAATTTGGAGGAACCGTGATTTTTGCACGGACAGTTATACATTGCCTGTTCCAGAGTAGGCATTCCAAATTGTTTGTTTATTCATAGATGGAAAAACGAAAAATGTAGTGTATCCAAATGTTTTGGATTAAGAATTGAAATAAAGATTAAAAAAATTATATGATATTTTATTATTTTTCCAATATTTCTATTGGTGTAGCGAAGCACACCGGGGTCCCGCTAGTTTTAGATAAAAAAGCGTTTATAACGTTTAGAAGAAAATTTCATTATGTCTCATTTCTGGGCAATCAGATGAGATATCTTTGTGGGAGGCAGACTCTTCCTTCCTTCCATTCTCATCTCTTTTCCTCTATATAATTCCAACTAAGTATAGGCATGACTTCATAAATATTTTGTTTACGGGTTCTGTTCGTGAGGACGGTGGAAAAGACCGATCCATCCGACTAGCGTGGGCCAATAGGCATGCCTGCTTGCCGCTGCTCCTCACCACGCAGGCAGTACCATAACAATGGCGCCCAACTAAGAGCCCAGAACTTTTCAACTTGTTTCATAAGTTGTTTAGACTTCTCTCACTTTTCTTTTTTTCTTGCAAGGGTTTCAACACTTTTGTGGGTGGAATCCTAAAGCCTGACTGATACAGAACGGGATAAAATCGATAACTATTGTGATTTTTGTTTAGTCGGCCACCGCTCAAGCTGATATATAGCAGACCATCAGTACGTGTATGTGAGGTTTTCGGTGTGTTCACCATATGGGTTTAATGGGTAATGAGAGAATGTGGGTGCCAAGATTGGGTTTAGGTGCTGAACTCTGTGGTGCCATATTCAACACTAAGGGAAAATTAGCTGACTGTGACTTTGAACAGGTGACGAAAATACGGACTAAACCCAATCACTGCGACCTTGTTAAGGTGCAGTAGAGTCAGTTGTTATTTTATTAGAAAAAAATTAAGTTTACACCAATTTCCACATAGCTTTTGTTTCGCCTTTACATATATAAAAAGCATTTTTTTTTTTTTGTTAAGCTTTAATTTTAGATAACACTTTATTGATTGAAAAGTGATTAACGACTGACTTGAGCGAAACTCAAGGCAGCGAGTCGAACCCTCTTAGTAGAGGAAGAGCAATATGTACCTCCTCTCTTTACAAGAAAGAGCAGTATCCTTATTGATATAAGTTCATTAATTTCAGTTAACATTTTAGATTAATTGGTCATGACTTACAATAAAGAAATAAGTATAACTAAAGACTTAAGCTACAAATTTAAATTCCTATATTTACTTTGCGGCTTCAAATTTCATTTGTGTCTCGAAAAACAAATACAAGGAAAGATGTGTTAGATTAAATTAATAATCAATTCAATTAAAAAATAGCAATAACAAAATTAACGTAGTATTTTAAACATACTGTAGAGTAATTTTTAATCTTCTCGAAATTGTTTCTTTCTTTTAAATTGATTTTTATATTTTCTTACATTACGGTTCTTAAATTTAACAATAAAATGTTCGTTGTCGTTTTCTGCTTTAACTAATGCTACTTTTCGGAATGGATTTTTTGTTTTGTCTAGGAGTTTTCTAGAATTTTCCGCATTGATTAATGAAGTGTCTATGATGTTTTCTCTACGAGTTTTATTCGCATTATTTATTCTCTTTTCTTTTATTAATTGCGCATTAAACTTAGGAGATAAGCGATTATAAAAAATGTTGTATGGAGTTTCACCGGTCGTAGAATGTATTACACTATGATTGTACGTAAAAAGCGTTTGTTCAAGCTGCATATATTTCAGCTCTTTATCGTCTGAGCTATTAATTATTCTAAGTTTTTCATTAAGGGTTTTGTGGAAACGTTCAATATCTGCAATACCCGTTTTTCCTGTGGGTACTTCGATCTTAGTATTGATCTGATCACACCAATGTTTAATACTTACGTTGTTTATGCCTTGGTCCTGATCGATTTTTAATACCTTCGGAGGTCCCATTGTATTAAACATTTTTGTGAGTGCTCTTTTGGTCTCTAACCAATTTAGTGCTTCTACTTTCTCAGCAGTTGCAAATTTTGAATATAAATCGATAGAAGTAAGGTAGTGTTTTTTCTCCCATTCGCAAAAATCTATTATAAATATCATATTTGCACTTATTACAAAGTTCACATTCATTTACAGTTTTAGTAATTTCTTTTAAGTAGTTTGGATAGTAAAATTTACTTTTGAAACGATAAGCAATTTTTTCAATGCTTTGGTGAAGACCTTCCAAATGGATTTCTAGAACCTTAGTTTTAAATTCGGGAAAATCTTTAATGTTTTGGAGCTCTTTAGTTGCGCGTAAAATTTTATGGCGCCTATTATTAATAAGAGTTTTAAATACATTTTGAAATTTTTCGAAATCGTCATCAATGGGCATGAAAATAGTCACGCTTTTACCTAGTAGAAACGTCTTTATTACATCTTTTATTTGATCAGTGGTTAGGTCAATTTACTTTATTGTTGTAACACTGTTTTTATATATTTCTTCTGTATGTGAACTATCTTCATTGCTTTTAATTAGTTTACCACAATTACCATAATTACCACATTACCACAATTATTAGAAGGATAATATTGTTGCAAATCTGCATAACTATTACTGTTAGAAGTATTTTGTTGTGTACTGAAATTATTTTTAGCTGGAGGTAAATACGTATTTGAATTTCTATTATTTAAATAATGCTGTTTTGTTTGTTTGCTTTTGATATTTTTTTCACTTACAATATTCTCATAAACATCATTTTCCTTTAAAACTCGAATAGCAGATTTTACATCCGTTACCATATTAGCATTAATTAAAGCTACCAAATGAAAGGGCAACTCTCTCTTGAGAGTCTTTAAACTTATTTGTTTTAATTCAGAGCTAAAAAATGTATGGTTAAGGCACTTGTCTCTTTCAATTTTATGCTATCTTTAATTCTACATACTTCCGCATTTATCTCTTCATATAGCTGTCTAACACTACCTCTAAATTTTATATTATTAACTAACAATATTGCAGTTGTAACTGGTGTGAGATCGGCAAACTCATCAATTAAAAGGGCTCTTAATACTTCCCATGTAGTGGGTTGCTCTCTTCTCACTACGTCTAATGCCGGGCAACGAAGAGTACTTACTATGCATTGAAAATAAAATGGTTTTTCATCTTCACTAAGAGACGCTGACGCTAGAATTAGTGCATTTATGCAATCAACAAACATCGCTAAATAATTTCTGTCCCCATTAAACGGAGCGACCAACTTGATGCTTTGCACTGCCCGTTATCTTCTTTGGTTCGCTTCGGCCATTGTTAGTGTTGTTGTGGTTGCCCGTAATTCAGCTATTGACGTTGCTGCTGTTGCACTCACCGGTATTACTTCTCTAAGATTTACGTTTGTTTGCAAGGTAGTTGTTGGTGTTGTTGCGACGCTCACACACAATAGCTGTTGGCAAAGCTCATTAACTTGGTTATCGTTCATACGTTTTTCGTTCACTTTTTGGAATTTCACCAAATGTTCGAAAGACACGCAGAGGCTGAATTCACTCTATTTAGAGGTCATTGAAGGTGAATAATTTTGGTATACATAAATTTTGTGAAAATTTTATTGATACGCAATGGTTGATCAGTTTATGTTTTAGTTTTCTTCTCATACAAATTTTTATTGTAGATTTATAATCCGTTATGGAATACAATTTTTTTTTCAAATAATTCTTTTATATAAATATCAAAGTTAATACACTAATGGCGAATACTCGGCCAAATAGAGCAAATTAATGCTTTTGTTTGCTTGTCCGCGAGGCACTAAAAATCTTCAATTGTATTTATGCTTTGAGCACGATTTCTTTTTGTTTGATTTAAATTATTTCGTTTAATTGTTCTTATGCTTTGAAAACATTTCTTTTTTTTGTTTTAAATTATTTCGTGGTTGACGTCGTGTGTAGGTTCTTACAGCCGACTGCGCCAAAAGCATTTTTTTTTGTTAAGCTTTAATTTTAGATAACACTTTATTGCAAAGCCGGCCAAAAGTTGCACATTGTGCAATTTGAGTTCGTATTTTCACACCGACACTAACGATGTGTGATCACGATCGTTTGCTTTCGCTTGTCACTCACTAAAATCAACAGTGAATGCAAAAGAAAAAGTCCATGCTACTTTTTGGGCACATAGTAAAACAATATGCTGCAATGTTAAAGTGAATTTTAATACGTTTTAGTTAGTATTATTAAGTTCCTTTGAACATACATATTAATATTGACAATTTAAATATTAATTATTAATAATTAATAAAAGTTAATTAATTTTTAATAACTATTGACAATTTAATATAAGTAACTTTTTATACGTTTTACTTAGTTTTATTAATTTTTATACATTTTTTTTATTGAATAACTTTATGGTTTGAAAGTATATATTTCTATCTTTACATTTACTTTGTTTTATAGTTCTTTCTTAATGAAAAAGTGATTTTTTTAAGTAAATTTTGCATTGAAGAAGCACCATACCTTCTTTTAAAAAAAGTTTTATCTGGCTAGTTCGACCTCCGCGTTCTTAGTTATATGAATATAAGTAAATATTGTTAGGATTAGCTTGAAATCAAATAACCAGAGTCCTTTTTAATTTCGAACTTTACAGTCCACATTTTCTTTTAGCACACTGTGGGGAGTTCTCACTCAATTTTTACACACACTTATGCAATTGTTTTAGTATTTGTGTGGCCGGCTTTGTTATATACTATCTCAACTCTGATTCGTACAATTTCAAAAACGAGCTACTTTAATTTTTAAGGCAGATCCGGCCACACAAATACTAAAACAATTGCACAAGTGTGTGTAAAAATTGAGTGACAACTCCCCACAGTGTGCTAAAAGAAAATGTGGACTGTGAAGTTAGAAATTAAAAAGGACTCTGGTTATTTGATGTCAAGCTAATCCTAACAATATTTATTTATATTCATATAACTAAGAACGCAGAGGCCGAGCTAGCCAGATAAAACTTTTTATAAAAGAAGGTATGGTGTTTCTTCAATGCGAAATTTACTTAAAAAAATCAATTTTTCAATAAGAAAGAACTATAAAACAAAGTAAATGTAAAGATAGAAATATATATTTTCAAACCATAAATTTATTCAATAAAAAAAATGTATAAAAATTAATAAAACTAAGTAGAACGTATAAAAAGTTACTTATATTAAATTTTCAATATTTATTAATAATTAATTAATTATTATTAATTATTAATATCTAAATTGTCAATATTAATATGTATGTTCAAAGGAACTCAATAATACTAACTAAAACGTATTAAAAGTCACTTTAACCTTGCAGCATATTGTTTTTATTATGTGCCCAAAAAGTAGCAAGGACTTTTCCTTTTGCATTCACTGTTGATTTTAGTGAGTGACAAGCGAAAGCAAGCGATCGTGATCGCACATCGTTAGTGTCTGTGTGAAAATACGAAGTCATATTGCACAATGTGCAACTTTTGGCCGGCTCTGGTTTAAGGTAAAAATAAAAATCCAAAACGAGTCCTTACAACATAAAAGTAATGAAAATAATGTAGAAACGTAATATCATTCAACTTGACTATATAAACTACAACTTAACTCATATTTTCAATTTAAACAAAAGAATTTTCAGTATTTTCAATGAATAGAAATACTTGTAGGGCAAAAGCAAACAAACAATTTTACAAGCGAGTGAAATTCTAAGCACCTATAATTTAAGGTGCTTAGCTAAGCGGCGTTTATCCTTTGAATTTCATGAAAAATTTCGTATTTTGACATGTTGTATTTTTTTGTCTTGACTGCATGAAGCTTCAGAATAAAAAAACCTATTATTTGAAATTTATACACTTTGCCCGAATTTCAAAATTTATTCAAAACTTTGCTTTGTAAAATTTATAAAACGAAAGACACATTTTTTTATTTTTTTTTTCAATAATATTTTCTTGTCAACGTTTGGTTTACTTTTTTGAAATAATAGGTGCTTTTTAGCTTCTTCCCTCGAATAATAACTACTTTCCAACGTCTATCTCAAACACCTGTTTACTGTTAAAACAAAAGAACAACAACGGAATAACTATTATGAAAAAAAAAAAAAAAAATTTATTTCAAAAATAACAAAACTTATAATTATTATGTTCCTGTTTTTTTCTGATAACGAAATATAATACGATTACTTGTAGGTACTTATTATGGTAGAAAATTAATAAATAAAATAATAAATAATAAAAAAGGCACCTCACTTAACCTTAATAAAATAATAAAAAATAAAAAAAGGCACTTCACTTAACCTCGTCTGAAGGTAGAAAAAAAAATTACTCATCATTATCGGAATTCTGTCCTGAATTTTCTTTGTCCATTGCATTAAGAGACTTATAGAACGCGTGTCGAGTAGTAGAAATTGCCCCAAAATTGCACAATGATAATAAATCTTTCAATTTCAAATGATCAATCGACAATGCAGTTTGGTAGGCACATTTGAAATTGTAGTTGAGAAAACTTAAAGGACGGCCTTTGCTTTTTTTTTTTGTTAATACATAATTCTTTGTACTCTGCGTCGAAGGTGTATCGAAAAGTGACTTTATTATCATCGTCTCCTTTGATACTGATTTTGCGAATTTTAGACAAATAAATTTTATTTCCTTCCACATCTTTCTCCCAATTTTGTTTATTTGCGTAAGGTTTTTTTTTACCAGTTTTTGCAGTTTTCACTATAGTGATCCAATCATCTGGAGTAAAAATGGTCACGCCCTTACTTTTTCTTTCTATTAATGCATGCATAGAGTCTCCTTCATTATGCGTGTGGCCTACTTCCAAAAAACGATGAACAATATCGACTTTATACTTAAGAGATGCGAGATGAAACATTGAAAAAACGAAACGGTTACGATTTTGTCCCGCACATTTGTCCGAGTAAAAAACGATTTTTTTCATACCTCCGTTGGCTTTTTCCGATAAAATCGAAAAGAAAGCTTGGGTTTTTATTGGCCCCCTTTTTACCAATCGTTTCATTCCACAAATAGCAGAGCATTTCTCGTACAGTCATAGACAGTAAAATTATAAATTGACAGATGCCGTTTGTAATAGAAAGCGGAAGATTCAGCACGAGGACATGGCAAAACTTTTTGAAGGTCAAAGCAAGCAACACATGCAGTTTCATCTCCCCGAGCAGTACTTTTCTCCTCATCTTTCATACTTCTGGCCAGATTTTTCGCATTGACGTGTTTATCATGGTCCTCTTGGGTTTTCGTTTTCTCTTCAGGAGTTGAATGATCCCAAGTGAAACAAACATCACATTGGTCTTTTTTCGGTTTGAAAAAGTGGAGATTGAAATAATTATTGAAAATATCCCTGTAATGTCGCTCGGAGGCAATCGTTGATTGAGTGGGATAATTTTCAGCCATCCAAGTCACGTAAAATCGGTACAATTTTCTTATATCAAGGTTTTCATCGAGATATTCACGATTGCTGTCCTTGCGACAGTAATGAGAGGGAACCTTTGGACAAGCTGAAGTATGCTCCTTAACGCTGGAAAGTAATTGTGGTTTCAATCTGGATTTTCCATTTTTCCACGTGAATCGGGCTGCAAGGCGCTGCTGCTTCTTTGCTTCTGTAATGATGTCCTAACCCAAGCATCGTTGATATCCAAGGTATTTAAGAACATTGTTTTGCAAACCTGAAATGGTTTTGCAAACCTGAAAAAATGGTCATATTAATGATGTACACATTTTTGTATACCTTTATGGTTTTTCCGTCGACACGAAAACCGTAATTTCGAGATTCTTTTCTTTTCGAATCCCAAATAGTGGTTTTTGTTTGGATAGGCTGAGATGAGACTCTTTTTGTGAGATATTCTCATTTTTTCTCATGCGAAGTTAGGCTCCAAAATTCGCTGAAGAGAGTTTTTCTAGTTTCTTCACTTAGAGGTGAAGGGAAAATCTCTAGTTCTGAACTAGCGTGCTTCTACACCTTTTTCAGTTTAAATTCAGAAAGTTACAGAAAATTACAATTTCAATGGTAATTTTCACAAAAAGTCGTTTGAAATTTTCACAAATAATCGTTTGAAAATAATGTACTCATTAAAATTGAATAACTGTCAAAAGCTGTCATAAGTTGATACACATACCGTCATATAATGGCAATACATGAACCAGTATTTAAGTTACAATGCGTTCGCAATGCAATTAATTTTACAAGCTTTTTTCGTGGTAGATTGGTGTTCGCGATGTATTGATGGAGCGAAATTATATTTAATTTCTTTTAAGCTGATACTTTTTCCGAGTCACATTTGGTCCATTTAGCGAGAATACATAAAAATTTAGAATATATTCGTTGCTGGATAACTCGCCACAACGTACCGCAAACATAAACGTCATTGATCATAGAGAACGCTTTATATAAAATGTATAAGAAAATAACCATATCGCGCACATAGAGCGTCTATGTTCGATATTTTATTATAATCCCCAGAGCTATTATTGAGCTTTCCTTACAAAAAAATATCATAAAATTTTTCGCCATACAAAATGTATAGGATAATAAATTTTTTTTTAGGAATTTTATTGGATATTCTCCTATTCTGGCCAGAGAACAATCTGAATTGGTGTCAGTGATCCAAATCGGTGCAGGCGTTCTTGAGTTATACGCGTGTGTACTAACGTCACTTTCTTTTATATACATATATAGATGTATAAGAAAATAACCATATCGCGCATATAGAGAGTCTATGTTTGATATTTTATTATAATCCACAAAGCTATTATTGAGCTTTTCTTACAAAAAAACATCATACAAATTCTCACCATACAAAATGTATAGGTAAATAAATTTTTTTTTGGGAGTTTTTTAGGAATTTTATTGGATATTCTCCTATTCTGGCCAGAGAACAATCTGAATTGGTGTCAATCATCCAAATCGGTGCAGGCGTTCTTGAGTTATACGCGTTTGTACTAACGCCCCTTTTATGTATATATAGATTCTTTTTTCAAAAGAAATACCAGAGCTAGAAAAAAGGGAAATGTTTTTTTCAAAAGATATACCAGAGCCAAAAAAATTAAAATTGTGATAAAAAGAGTTCAGTTCCATACTCGCAGCAATACGGACGTGTTTTGTAATTGCTTGCTTGCGCTTTTGTGTTTTAATTTTCTAATTTTCTAAGTATTTACATATATACTCCTAAAATGCCGTGTAGTTGTGGTCTTAGGGTTGATCGCACTCAACCAAAGGTTCAATGTGCTAAGTGCTGCAATTTTTTTCATCTGCCTTGTGTGGGTGTGTTGCAGTCCGATATCGACTTTTTAAACGAATCCAATAGTGCTTTTTATTGTAATGCTTGTGCGTGTGAGCGTCGCAGTTCTATTCGCTCACCGCCTCTCTCTCTAAACAATACTTTTTCGAACGAATCGGATAGTGATGCTGTAATCAAAAGCAATAATACTAATAATATGTTCAGTGTCGAATCAACACTTAAATGCTTAATGAGAGAAATTACTTCGCTAAAGTCTAATAATCTAGCGGCCACCGTGGTGTGATGGTAGCGTGCTCCGCCTATCACACCGTATGCCCTGGGTTCAACTCCCGGGCAAAGCAACATCAAAATTTTAGAAATAAGATTTTTCAATTAGAAGAAAATTTTTCTAAGCGGGGTCGCCCCTCGGCAGTGTCTGGCAAGCGCTCCGATTGTATTTCTGCCATGAAAAGCTCTCAGTGAAAACTCATCTGCCTTGCAGATGCCGTTCGGAGTCGGCATAAAACATGTAGGTCCCGTCCGGCCAATTTGTAGGGAAAAATCAAGAGGAGCACGACGCAAATTGGAAGAGAAGCTCGGCCTTAGATCTCTTCGGAGGTTATCGCGCCTTACATTTATTTATTTATTTAAAGTCTAATAATGCAAAGCTCTTGTGTTTGCTTGAATCATCGATAGCTGAAGGTACCCACCTACGTACTCAAGTTAGTGACTTGCAAATTGAGCTTCGCTCTATGTACCAGTCACTGTGTGACAATAACACAGTCGTTTCTAATGAGCTCAGGCACTTAAAAGCTGATATTGCTAAATTTAATGCAGAATTGCCGTTGAATACCTACGCTTTCTCGAATTCTGCTTTTGGCTCTGTTTCTAAACAAACTGTTGCGGAGTGTGCTCATACTGTTGACGGCAGTCCTGACTACATGGCTGGTGCTGATGAAAATATGAACGCTGCTGCTAACATGAATGAAGTAACATCTAATGTTGCTGGTACTGTTGTCAACATGAATGCTTCTACTGTTGATAATGTAAGCATTAATACGTTAGCAACATAAGGTGCTGACAACATAAATGCTCCATCTTCTAATCCGAACTTACAGTCAAATACTATTAATGCCTCTGCTAATAACATTAGCTTGTTTTCTTCGGTACTCAGATCTGATCCTACCATTTCCAATGATACTTGTGAAAGTGATGGAAATAATAATAAAATGCGTAATGCTGTAACTAAACGTCACAAGCAGTTGAAAACTGCTGCTTCGTGTTCGACTTCAATTTCAAATTCGTCTTCGAGTTTGGCATCAACTATAGCATCTGCATCTGCATCTTCTACTACTGTGAACGCTTTATTGAAATTTTCTGAACTTGAATTGTAATTTTCTGAACTTGAATTGTAATTTTCTGAATATGAATTGTAACTTTCTGAATTTAAACTGAAAAAGGTGTAGTGCATACGGAACCACTACTAGTTCGCCCTCAATCTATTTTGCATGCTTTCAACTGGGGAATTTAACATGGCGATATCAATTGTAGATTTTTAAACTAGAGAAAATCTAGTTACTGTCGGACTAGTTCTCTTGGCACTTAAGTTCTAGTTCTGAGCCAGAAATTTGTCTCACTAGTTGCTGATTCCCCTGACCAGATGCCATTTTTACGACTGCAAAAAGTAAAATAAATAAAATTATAGAAGTGTTTTTTTTATCGAAAAAAGCGGCGCAGGCGAAATTTATTATTCGAAATTTTCACTTAGCGCGATTTTTTATTACAATTTTAATTTTTTTTGGCTCTGGTATATCTTTTGAAAAAAACATTTCCCTTTTTTCAAGCTCTGGTATTTCTTTTCAAAAAAGAATCTATATATATATATGTATATATATATGTATATAAAAAAGGGGTGTTAGTACAAACGCGTATAACTCAAGAACGCCTGCACCGATTTGGATGATTGACACCAATTCAGATTGTTCTCTGACCAGAATAGGAGAATATCAAATAAAATTCCTAAAAAATTAGCAAACAAATTTATTTACCTATACATTTTGTATGGTGAGAATTTTTGTGTTATTTTTTTGTAAAAAAATCTCAATAATAGCTCTGTGGATTATAATAAAATATCAAACATAGACTCTCTATGTGCGCGATATGGTTATTTCCTTATACATCTATACATATAAAAGAAAGTGACGTTAGTACATACGCGTATAACTCAAAAACGCCTGCACCGATTTGGATCATTGACACCAATTCAGATTGTTCTCTGGCCAGAATAGGAGAATATCTAATAAAATTCCTAAAAAAAATTCCTAATTATCCTATACATTTTGTATGGCGAGAAATTTTATGATATTTTTTTGTGAGGAAACCTTAATAATAGCTCTGGGGATTATAATAAAATATCGAACATAGACGCTCTATGTGCGCGATATGGTTATTTTCTTATACATTTTATATAAAGCGTTCTCTATGATCAATGACATTTATGTTTGCGGTACGTTGTGGCTAGTTATCCAGCAACGAATCTATTCTAAATTTTTAAGTATTCTCGCTAAATGGACCAAATGTGACTCGCAAAAAGTATCAGCTTAAAAGAAATTAAATATAATTTCGCTCCATCAATACATCGCGAACGCCAATCTACCACGAAAAAAGTTTGTAAAAATCAATTGCATTGCGAACGCATTGTAACTTAAATACTGGTTCATGTATTGCCATTAGATGACGGTGTGTGTATCAACTTATGACAGCTTTTGACAGTTATTCAATTTTAATGTGTACATTATTTTCAAACGATTATTTGTGAAAATTTCAAACGACTTTTTGTGAAAATTACCATTGAAAAGTTATTTCACAAATTTTGGTTAAGTCTGGTGAAGTGGAAATTGTAAATAGTTACAGATGTTATATTTATGTGATTCCAAGTGTTAATTTCGAAGAGTGCAATTAATTTTTCTGCGAATCAAATTGAATTCTCTGTCCATTCTACTCTGTTAATTAATTTTGTTGTGGAATTATATTTTCAAACGATAAGTTGCCATCGAAGATGTTTATTTTGTGAGGATTTGACATTTGTTCATTTATCAGTGTCTTTCAAAATGCTGCGAGTTAGAAGATCAAATCTTTCGCGTCAAACCCGCAATGCAAGTAGACTTCGAAATATCGTCAACCAATTGAATACGAACGAACAACAAATCGTAATATAAGAGCGCCATGTTAATATAGCCCAACATCGTGCATAACAAACGCAAAGAGAAAGATATGCGGTAAGTGAGACGGCTCAGCTAACAATAAGAAATCTTCGAACATATCAACCAACGCAACAACGTGAAAATCGAAACCAGCGATTAAGAAAAAGTGCTTCAAGTGTTGATTTGGATAGAGTAGCATTTCATTACGATTGCACAATTGACGGCATCTCGCTTCTTTCCGTTCAAATTGGACCGATGGAGGTTTTTTGTAGTGCATTGAAGTTCGCTGGAGAAACACCTGGGTTATGCTGTCTCAGTGGCAAGGTTAAATTACCACTATTACCCTTGCCGCCAGAGACATTGCATTACCTGCTTCGTGGTGAAACACTGGAATCACGTCATTTTCTTTCAAAATTTCAGAAATATAACGGGCGCTTTCAAATGACTTCATTTGGAGCAAATATTATTGATGAACCTGGATTCAATCCGACTTTCAAGGTGATAAAAGATTCAAAATATTATTACAAAAATGTAGATTACATAAATAAAAGGATATATTTTGCTATAACTTCCTCATCGACTTCGCAGATCCAAGGCCAAATTCACCATCGAATTGTGGCATTACTCCCGCTTGAAGATGCACAACATAAATTCCTACAAATATATTTCATGGAAAATCAACTTGATCAGCGTCAAATAATCAATGCTGCAATGAGAAGAGGAATTCTTGGAGAACTGCAGCAGCTACTTCATGAACATCATGCATTGCTTCGGTTATTCGAAACTGCGATGGATCGAATCCCAACTGATGATTATAAAGTTGTGATTAGAGCTGATAAACGACCGACTGGAACACATGAGCGTCAATTGAACGCTCCAACAATAGATGAGGTTGCAATTTTGATAGTAGGTGAAAAGTGTGCTGACACGTCGCGACACTGGACAATTAAAACGAATAGCCGAAACACATCGCTCATACAATAGACTGCAATACCCACTAATGTTTTGGCAAGGAGACGATGGATATTATATAAACATCAAGATGATAAGTCCATTGACCAGTTAGTATCGATATCATAATAATTATAATATCAATCCGATACTAATATGACTAATATTATTTCAGGCGAGGAAACCACCAAGAATGTTAGCGCAATGAATTTTTACGCGTATCGTTTAATGATTCGCCAAAATGTCGTCAACTATTTCCGCCGATTGTTTCAGCAATTTGCGTCGATATGTATGCCAAAATAGAAGCGGAGCGCCTCCTTTTTATACGCTTAAACCAAAGCAGTACATTCATTTACGGGATGCAATTTGCACCGAAGAAAATGCAGCTAATATCGGTCGGTTGACCATTTTACCGGCGACGTTCGCAGGCCACGTCATATGCATGAATATGCGCAAGATGCAATGACATATGTACGTCATTATGGTCGTCCAGACCTGTTCATCACCTTCACGTGCAATCCAAAATGAACAGAAATTGTTCATCTGCTGCTTCCTGGTCAAACATCAAGTGATCGCCACGGTATCACCGCACGTGTATTCAGTATTCAGGCAAAAAATCCGGTCGCTGATGGACTCTATTGTTAAGCATCGTGTCTTTGTGCATATTCTATGTTGGATGTATTCGACTGAATGGCAGAAAAGAGGCGTGCCGCATGCGCACATTCTCATTTGGTTAGTCGAAAAATTGCAAGCTGACCAAATTGATGGCCTCATATGTGTCGAGATTCCTTATCCCGTAACCGATCCAGACCTGCATGATGTTGTAATAACGAACATAAGTCATGGGCCGTGTGGTGCCGTTAACCCACAATCATCGTGCATGGTCGACGGAAAGTGTTCAAAGCGTTATCCCCGAGATTTGACATATGAGATCATCGCTGGCGATGATGGTTATCCACTGTATCCACTGAAGCTCTTGACCGCACTTATATAGTGCATCCGAATAATGATGAGTGCTTTTACTTGCGACTATTGTTGGTGAATGCTCGTGGGCCGACGTCATCACTTGGAACTGTCAATGGTATAGTATTGCCAATATTTCGTGCTGCATGCCATAAGCTCAATTTGCTTGAAAACGATGCCCATTGGGACACGACTATCGCCGAAGCAACTGTATCCGCATCTCCAATACAGTTACGCACATAGTTTGCCATTATTATGTCTACGTGTTTTCCATCAAATCCACGTAAATTGTAGGACAAATACAAGGATGACATGTCAGAAGACATTTTGCATCGTGCTCGAGTACATTCAATGAATCCCAACCTTGAGATGAATGAAGATATGCACAACCAGGCTTTGGTTTTGGTAGAAGACATGTGTTACCTTATGTGCGGCAAACTATTAGTCAGGCTAGGAATGCCATCACCAAATCGTGGAATAAACGATGCCTTCGAACGAGAATTGCATCGTGAACGTGAATACGACACAAATGCATTAAGCCAGTTGGTGAAAACGAATGTACCTGTGTTGAATCCCCAAAAGAAAGAAGTGTACGATACGGTGATGAAGGCAATTGATAACGGAAATGATGGTATATTTTTCTTGATGCGCCTGATGGCACTGGCAAGACGTTCCTTCTATCACTTATTTTGGCTACAGTTCGTGCAAGATCAGAAATTGCGGTAGCAGTGGCTTCTTCTGGAATAGCCGCAACTCTGCTGGAAGGTTGCCGAACCGCTCATTCGGCATTAAAATTGCCATTAAACCTTCAAGCGGTTGCAGAACCAACCTGTAACATCGCGAAACAGTCAGCAATGGCCAAAGTTTTGGTAAAGAGCAAAATAATTATTTGGGACGAATTCACCATGACACATAAACATGCGTTAGAAGCCCTGAATCGCACCGTGAAGGATTTGCGTGATGACGCAAGACATTTTGGAGGTGCATTGATTTTGCTATCCGGCGATTTTCGACAAACACTACCGGTAATACCACGATAGACCGCTGCCGATGAAATCAATGCTTGCCTCAAATCTTCGACATTGTGGCCTTACGTGAAGAAACTGCAGCTGACAACCAACAAGCGAGTTGCATTACTAAGCGATCCATCTGCAGAAGCGTTCTCCAACCAATTGCTAACTATCGGCAATGGTCGTGTTCCAGTAGACACATCAAATGGATTGATTTCCTTTCCACCAAACTTTTGTGATTTCGTCTCAACGAAAGAGGAGCTGATAAGCAAAGTTTTTCCGAACATCATTGCCAACCATACCAATTACGATTGGTTGGGTGAAGGAGCAATTTTGGCAGCAAAAAACAAAGACGTGGATCATTTAAATTGCAAAATCTAAGAAAAAATCGTTGGTTCACTGCATTCCTTCAAATCTGTCGATTATGTAACCAATGAAGACGAAGCAACAAACTACCCAGCGGAGTTTTTAAATTCATTGGATGTGCCTGGATTGCCACCGCACAATTTACAAATAAAGTTTGGTTCAGTCGTCATCATGCTTCTCAATTTGAATCAGCCAAAACTATACAACGGTACCCGTTTATCAGTCACTAAACTCATGGGCAATGTGATTCATGCAAGGGTATTAAAAGGGAAATTCAGAGGTGAGGAAGTTCTCATTCCGTGAATTCCAATGATCCCAGCTGCCATTTGAATTTAAACGAATCCAGTTTCCGATTCGTCTCGCATTTGCCATGACGATAAATAAGTCACAAGGCCAATCATTCAGTGTTTGTGGCCTGAACCCGGAAAGTGAATGTTTTTCACACGGTCAGCTGTATGTCGCATGTTCCCGTGTAGGAAAACCATCCGATTTGATCATTCTCGTATTTTATGATTTATATGTATCTTCTATTTCTAACTACGTGAACTAAGCTACAAACATGTAAATATGTATACTGAAAAATTTATACACAAATATGTATAGCCGTTATGTTGTTGTTGTTGTAGCAATGTTTCGCTCCACCTAATAGCTGCGACGGACCACAAATTGTCATCAATGTCCTCTAGCGGAAGTCCAAGGAAACTTGCTGTTTCAACAGGGGTGGACCATAATGAAAGGGGTATTAGAGGCGTTGGTTCCACATTACAATTAAAGAGATGGTTGGTGTCATGTGGGGACACATTGCAAGCGGGGCATACATTATGTATGCCGGGGTTGATTCTGGATAGGTAAGAGTTTAACCTGTTACAGTATCCAGAACGAAGTTGAGCAAGAGTGACACGCGTTTCCCTGTGGAGTATGCGTTCCTCTTCCGCGAGTTCTGGATATTTTTCTTCAAGTACTGGATTCACCGGGCAATTCCCGACATAAAGGTCCGACGCCTGTTTATGGAGTTCACCAAGGACCTGCTTGTGTTTTTTCGCTTCATACGGCTGGGTTGTCAGGTGCCGTATTTCCTCAAAATGCTTACGGAGATGACTCCTTAGGCCCCTAGGCGGTGCTGGTTCGTCAATCAGATGTCTGTTGGGATGCCCAGGTTTCTGGGTATTCAACAGAAACTGTTTGGTCAGCATCTCATTTCTCTCCCTGATGGGGAGTATTCTCGCCTCATTATGCAGATGGTGTTCTGGGGACATAAGAAGACAGCCCGTAGCGATTCTGAGAGCAGTATTTTTGCAGGCCTGTAGTTTCTTCCAGTGGGTAGTTTTTAGGCTTGGCGACCATATGGGTGACGCGTAGCAGGTAATCGGCTGGCTAATTGCTTTGTATGTGGTCATGAGCGTTTCTTTATCTTTTCCCCAGGTACTTCCAGCAAGGGATTTGAGGATTTTATTACGGCTCTGAATTCTCGGAACAATTGCGGTTGCGTGCGCACCAAAATGTAGATCCTGATCAAACGTCACACCCAAGATCTCGGGGTGTAGGGCAGTCGGTAGCGTAGTGCCATCGACGTAGATGTTCAATATGGTCGACATTTGGGGCGTCCATGTTGTAAATAAGGTCGCGGAAGATTTAGTCGGTGACAATGCCAGGTTTCGCGAGGCGAAAAAAACTGGAGAGATCAGGGAGATAGCCGTTTATTTTATTGCATAGCTCATCGATCTCTGGGCCTGGGCCTGTGGCCGTTATTGTGCAGTCATCGGCGTAGGAAACGATTGTGACTCCTTCCGGTGGTGAAGGTAGCTTAGATATGTAGAAATTAAACAAAAGTGGGGATAGGACACCACCCTGTGGCACCCCTTGTTTAATTCTCCTTGGTTTTGATTGTTTCGTTTCTGAATTGCACCGATGCCTGCCGACCACCCAGATAATTTGCGGTCCACCTTTTAAGACATGGGGGAAGGATAGACCCTTTCAGGTCTTGCAGTAATGAGCCATGGTTGACCGTATCAAAGGCTTTTGATAGGTCTAGCACTACGAGTACTGTTCTATGGTGGGGGTATTAATTCAAACCGCAATTTATTTGGGTGCTAATGACATTTAGCGCGGAGGTAGTGCTATAAAGTTTTCTGAAGCCATGCTGATGAGGGGCTAGCTGCAAATGTGCTTGGAAATAAGGGAGCAAAATGGCTTCAAGCGTCTTTGTCACTGGCGATAGGAGAGATATCGGACGATATGACTCACCTACGTTAGCTGGTTTCCCAGGCTTTAGTAGCGGGACCACCTTGGCCATTTTCCATTTCTCTGGTATGGCAAAGGTGGAGAGAGACAGGTTGAAGACATGCGCTAAATATTTGAAACCCTCTTTCCCTAGGTTTTTAAGCATCGGCATGGCTATGCCGTCTGGGTCCACTGCTTTGGATGGTTTAGCGCGACCAATGGCGTCCTCAACCTCTCTAGCGGTGATGGTGATTGGTGACGCGCTGAATTTGTGTTTATGTGCGTGTCTATTGGCTCTCCGTCTATCTTTGTCGACCGTAGGATGCATTATATATTGTCGGCAGAAAGCGCTCGCGCATTTTTCCGCATCCGACAGCACCTTATCGCCAAAGGCGATGGAAGCTTTGTCTTTGTGCTTAGTCGGATTCGATAGGGACTTTACGGTGGACCAAAGTTTACCTACACCGGTAGAGAGGTTACAACCTCTTAGGTGCTCTTCCCATTTCGCCCGCTTGTGTTCGTCCACAAGCAATCTGATGCGTTGGTTTATATCCCTTATTTGGGGGTCGCCTGGATCAAGCTGTCTTATAAGGTCGCGTTCCCTCGCTAAGCTCGTGGCCTCCGCCGGGAAGTGGGGCCGGATTTCGGGAATTCTCCCGGCGGGAATGAAATGTGCCGAGGCGGATTCAATGACCTTACGGAAGGCACGCTCCCCTTGGCGGGCATCAGTCGGTATAGGGAGGGCAGCAAAGCTGCTGTCTGTTGCAGATTTATATTCTTCCCACTTTCCTTTTTTGAAGTTTATGAAAGTGCGTTTTTCGGTGACGATAAAGTCGGCGGTACGCTCGAACGAAATAAGTATGGGCAGCTGGTCGGATACCAATGTTACCATCGGCTGCCAGTTGACGCAGTTTACGAGTTCTGTGCTCACGATTGAGATATCTGGCGAGCTATGACAGCTTCCTACCATACGTGTTGGGGCGTCTCCGTTTATTGTGCAGAACGTCGTTTCTTCTATTTGATCCGCCAACATCTCACCCCTACTGTCCGCCCGCAAGTTTGAATGCCATAGGTCGTGATGGGCATTGAAATCGCCTAAGATAATGCGATTGTTGCCAGTGAGTAAGGCCTCGATTTTAGGGCGGTATCCACTGGGGCAACAGGTGACAGGAGGGATGTAGATGTTGATGATTTCTAGATTTGCATCGCCTGACCGGACAGATAGGCCTTGACGTTCTAAGACATTGCCCTGCGGTCGATGCCAGGATCAAATATATGATATTGCACAGAGTGGTGTATAATAAACGCGAGGCCGCCTTCATTTCCGCTCTCGCGGTCCTTCCTGTGGACATTATACCCAGAGCAGGTCTGCAATGCAGATCTTGCTGTGAGTTTAGTCTCTTGAATCGCAGCAATGCGGATGTTGTGCCGCTTCATGAAATCGACTATCTCCGTAATCTTCCCAGTTAGTCCATTACAGTTTAACTGCAGAATTCTGAAGTGCATGAGGGGTGACGCCGACACTCTAGAGGTAAGTGACGGGTGACTACGCCTAGGTTGTGGAAGGCCAGCACGCAATTGATGTTGTGGCCTTGGGACTGGGCGCCCTTGGGCAAGCATTGGGGTACCCGGATGATTTGGGTTTGCGACCTGGCAACATGGCGCGATGAAACCCGTCGAGGGGTTGCCGTTGCGGAGACCAGAACATCTAGGAAAGTGGCACCACCCAAGGCAGGAGCTGCATTGAGCGGATGTCGCAAACCTATATATTCTGTGCTGGCAGACGGTGCAAACGGAGGGAGGGACTAAGAGTCTGTTTCCCTGACCTGCACGATTGCTGCCAGAAAAGAGGGGGGGGGGGGGAGAAGAAGACGGGGGCAGGGGCTGATGCTCAGCATTGCTACCAGCTCTACTACGAAGGTAGTAGTTATGAGTGGTATCAGCTGTTTGAGTTGTTGGCGCCGTGGGGCGCTAGCAGCAGCGGGTACTTGTTGTGGCCTGCTGAGCAACGAGGCTGCTGGAAGGTAGTGGAGGGGCACTTAGGCGTAGACTACGGGATGCCCTTGGGCGTGAGCAGCAAGGAGCCACAAAAGATTTATAAAAGTTACGTGGACGTCGGGTTTTGGGATAAAGCCCAGAACAACCTGTCCGATGCAACCATCCCTTGCACGAGACACACTAAACAGAGTATGACCGTCGTAAAAATATTCTTTTCTGGCAAATGCAGCAAAACCATTTCTCAGGACCGGGGTCAGGAGACGGACCCGGATTGTGTTCGATACCTTCCCGGAGTAAGAGAATATGTAACAGTCCTGCTGCAAGGAGCTGCTGGGGGGATGACAATTTGTGGGAGGGACGAAACAAATTAAATGGGGTCACACTAAAATGACAGTCCTTGGTCGGGAAAAATCCCGAGTCGCTCCGGTACATAGAACCGACTGCATTGGGAAGCGTCTTACTATCTGTAGTACTGAGCGATTCACCCTCTCCGCTGCATTCCCTTGTGGAGAGTAGAATGCAGTCCGGATATGTCTTGTGCCATACTTTTCTAAAAATTGTGCAAAAACATAGGATACAAACTGTTTGCCATTATCTGAGTGGATGTATTCTGGGACTCCAAAGATGTGAAAAACCTCTTTCTCTAAAAAATTAATAACATCTACAGACGTGGCTTTACGCATAGGTTTCAAAAAGACAAACTTGGAAAAATGGTCAAGACAAACAAACACATACACATTACCATCACTCGTACGTGGATAAGGGCCCATAAAGTCTATAAACAATCGTTGGAAAGGTCTCTCAGTTACGTGTCGCTTTCCCATGAGTGGTTTGTGAAAAGAGTTTTGGGTTTTATTTCCCTTACAGACTTCGCATTCCCTAACATAATTTTGAACCTCTGTTACCATACCAGGCCAGTAGTATTTTTCGCGTATTCGGGCTAAGGTTTTATGGATGCCTCCGTGCCCAGCAGAAAGTGAGCCGTGGGAGGCTTCCACCAATCCTGCACGCAATTCCGACGGCACCCAGAGTTTCCAGGCTTGGTCCTGCTGAAGATCGTCCCCCCGGTTAAACTGCATCCGTCTATAGACATACCCGTCTGATACGCACAACTCTGGTAGTCTATCTTGATTCCCTGTCACAGTTTTCTTAAGTTCGTCATACTCTTCCGTTTTAAAGTATGGTGAGTCCAAGTCGATGTCCATTAGTCTGTCAGATAGCTTAATTTCGTCCATGTGTGCTCGCGACAGTGTATCTGGAACGACGTTAAGTGCTCCTTTCCTATGCTCTATTTCAAAATCGTATGCCTGCAATTTCAAACTCCATCGCGCGAGTCTCCCAGAAAGATCTTTCTGGTTCATCAAATATTTGAGACTCGCGTGATCGGTGATGATTGTGAACGACAACCCTTCGACGTACGGCCTAAATCTCTTCACGCTTATCACTGCCGCGTAGCATTCCAGCTCGGTTACGCTGTAGTTTCGCTGTGCTTTATTTAGTCCGGCGGAAACGTAAGCTATCGGTCGTTCGTTGTTCTCGTCGTCCAACTGGAAGAGTACCCCGCCCACACCGTCTGTCGAAGCATCGCACTGGATATAAAATCGTCTGTCAAAGTCGGGGTGTACCAGTACGGGAGCCGAAATTAGGCTTTGTTTTAGTCGCTCAAACGAATCTCTAGCCTCATCAGTCATCGTAAACCTTTTTATTTTGTCTTTAGTGAGACAGTCGTGCAGCGGAGCTGCAATGGTTGCGTAGTCTTGAATAAAACGACGGTACCAGCCTGATATCCCTAGGAACCGTCGGAGCTGTTTTGGTGTTTTCGGCTCGGGGAAATCCCTCACAGCAGCAACTTTGTTCGCATCGGTACGGATGCATCCATCGCCCACTACATAACCTAAGTACCTAACTTCTTTAAAACAAAATTTACACTTTTCCACGTTAATGGTAAGGTTAGCCTCACGTAAACATATAGCGACCTTTTCCAACAACCATAAATGAGACGAAAAATCTACGGAATATACCAACAAATCATCTAAATACACAAACACGGAATCACGTAAAGAAGCGGGTATAACCTTGTCCATAAGTCTACACATTCTTTGCGCTGCGTTACACAGTCCAAACGGCATGACTGTGTATTGGTATAGGGGACGCCCTGGCACTGTAAATGCTGTCTTTTCCCTAGATTTCTTTTCGAGCGGGATCTGCCAAAAGGCATCTTTCAAATCAACGGCCGAAATGAACCTAGTGTTCTGCAGTCGGCTAATTATCCCGTCGATATTTGGCAGTGGATATGCATCTTTGATGGTGCGTTCATTAATTTTTCGTGCGTCGAGGCACAGACGCTTCTTTTCTCCCTTTATCACCAGTGACACAGGGGAGATCCAGCTACTATTGCTCTCCTCTATCACGCCTAAACCAAGCATCCTATTGAGCTCTTCAAAAACTAGCTTTTGGATCGCTGGTGATATAGGGTAATGCCTTTGCTTGACTGGGAGGTTTTCATTTGTGATTTCTATCACGTGTTCCTCCACATTCGTTTTCCCTAAACCTAGGACCGCAAATGAGGGAAACTGCGCCTTGACCTTCTCCAACGCCACACTTTGCTCTCTTGTCAGAACATGCTGTACCGCTTCAAATGATAAGTCGCCCTCGGCGGGTACAAGTTCTGCAACGCCAGTGTGAGTTGGATGCGATAGAACCCTACGACTAACAACCTGCAGATCGAAAGCCTGCCAAAAGTCTACCCATAAATACACCTCTTGCTGGAGGCCTGGCACGATGAGAAACTCTAGGTCCTTATATATTCCATCCCAGAAGACAGACAGAGTGATAGCACCAACCACTGGCGTTTCGCCACCGTTCGCTGTGCGTATGTTTTGATTGGCCAGTGGGATGATGCTATCCTCCCTACCTTCTATCAGCTTCTCATAATTTTTACCTAGACAACTCGCGCCAGCACCTGAATCCAGCAAGGCTGCGACATCCCTATCCCCGATCTTTGTCTGCGCAAAGAAACGGTTGTCGCCTTTCATGGTGACAATTGTCGCTACTATTTTATTAATAAGTCTTCTCATATTTTTTTTCTTTGATCGCATCTTCATTATCTTTTTAACATTTCTATTTCTTTTCTTAGCAAGAAACTCTTCGCAAAAAATTCTTTGTCTAGCTGCTTCGTACTCCAGCTTCCTTTGATGTAGAGTTTTTGGCTCGGCTTTCCCTACACATAACTTGACGCTACACGCATTGTCGTCCGCCGTTTTTAAAATTCTGAAGCTCGGTTGGTCTCCGGGTAGTCTGTTCCCTGGCGAGATTTCCCGGCAATCTCCGCCAGTTGGGAGTTTCCCTTACCCGCTTTGTAAACACAAAAAGACATATCACCCCCACACGCAAAATATACCATAACATGAAAGGACGATTTACAACGATTATCTCTCTTCAATTCGGACGGATTCTTGACAAAAAAATCGACAGGCATTCCACACGAAAAACATAACATGAGGTGAAAGGGGGACGCACAAAACGAATTGGTGGTGGGTTTGGAGTTGCTCAAAGGTTTGTGTTGGTTCGTAGCTCCCGGTACTGGGCGATATGGTTGTTGGTTTGGCCCTCTCGGTTTGGCCGGATTCGTGATCGCCTCCACGGGTTGCCTATTGATCCCCTCATCCCCAGGCGTCACTTCGGGATATTCTAATTCGTTGACCGGTTTGGGACGGGTTCGGTTCTCCTTTATGAGCCGCTCTGCCCTCCTACACTCAGCCTTCAGCTCCGCCAACGTGTCAATCTTCGATGCAAAAGTTAAGTTCGCAAGGTAGGGTTTCAGGTTGCCCCTAATGATCCCCACTAGCTCCTTCTCCTGGATCTTTTTCCGCAGGCGAAATGCCAGGTTATGGACCTCAGCGTAGAAGTCGTCGAACCCTTATTGTGGCTGTTGTTTGCGTTCCATAATTTCTCTTATAATCTCGTAATCGGACTCTGCAGTCTTGAAGTGGGCTAGCAGTTCCGCTTTGAGCTCAAAATAACCGAACTCGGGTTCGTCGGCGTGATCTTCAAGAACTTGCCAGTACCACTTCAAGGCAGAGCCCGTTACGAGGCAATGGAAATTGGTGAAGAGCTGAAAGTGGGATATGTTGTGTTGTTGCCTCAACTTTTCAATCCTTAAAATGAAGCTCTCCACCGTAATTCCCTTAGTCGTCCCGTCAAACTTCACATGCCACTTATCCAGGTCCAACTTCTTCCATCTCGGTGGGTCCTGGGTGTTCCTCTCGCTACCTGAAACCCCCTGCTGCACCTGGACTGACACGCTGGTTGTCTGTGCCATTTCTCGCATCCCTAGGCTCGGGTGTAGACGCGCGCTCAGCCCGGTGCCCTAACGGTTGAGCCGAGTTCTCCATATCAGCGACGCGGTTGCTGAGGTTCGACACGTTATCCCTGATATGACGGACCTCGTTCATGTATTGTGCCATCACCTGGTTTTGCTGTGCCATCATCGCCATCATCTGGCTTAACTGTTCGATGCTGGCGGCTGTGGAACTAGGTCCGCTTCTCCGGGGTTCCGCTGCCCCAGCACCCGCGTTTGCGGGTGGCTCAATTCTCCTAGGGACTGCCCCCCAACAGCACCTGGCCCCTCCGTATCCGTCATTTCAAATAGTTGGTCTATTTTCCTGGAAAAACTCGAACTCTTTTCCTCCTCGCTGAAATAGAAACTGTCCGATCTCCTAATCGTAACCGGACGTATCACCTCCTCCCGACTAGTCGACCTAAAAACCCGCGAAGTGCACCTGTTAAAAAAGTCTGTTGGCAAAAAATCTACGGGATGGGGTACGCCCGTGTCGATCTGCGTAAAGATTGATCCGACCACCTGGTTCTGCAGCGCTCTGCTCACACTCCTTGTGACCCTCTGGTTCTTGTTGAACAACCCCAATCCACCAGCAACTCGTTCCGGTGCGTCTTCCTCCTCCATACACGACAACAATCGCTCAGGAAAGGAAAACTTTCTTGACCTACAGGGATGTGGTCGCCAAACAGAACTAAATCCCAAATACAGAGTTGGTAGAGCCTAACTATAAAAAGACTCCAACAGTCACCACTAGTGTGCGAGTTAAGGTTGGGGAAATAAGGGTGGTTAGCAAAAAAAAAATAATGTTCTTCCTTGAGGAAAGAAAAATCGAAGGAATTAAACAAAGAAATCCAAAAAGAAAACGGTTTAGAAACTAAAACTTTACACCAGCCCACGGGGGGTTAAAACCAAAGAAAGGACCCTAGATTTAAAATTCAAACAAAACTCAAAAAAAGAAATTTCAAAAAAATTTGTTGCTACGCAGTTAAGGGTTGATAAACTCAAGAGCAAAAAAATGTATCCAAAAAAGAAAGAAAGGGAATAAAGTAAAAAAACCCAAAAAAATAAAAATAAAAGTTTCTTAATATAAAACAGAAATATTTAGCAAAGAAAATAAGCTCAGTGGGTTAACCTAAAAATTAAACACCCAAGATATTCCCAATCTATGGTAATATAAAAAAAATACAACGGAATACGTAGAGATCGAACTCCGTATTTAGGTACGAAAATTCCAAAAACTCAAAAAGGTATAGAACTCAAACATACAATAAAATAAAATAATAAAAATTCAATTCCGACTTCAAAACTTCAAAAATAATTCGGAATAAAAAAAAATAGAAATTCACTAATAAAGTTGTTTAGTAGATAACACCAAAGAACAATTAATGATTAAAACCTTTTTAGAATCCTATTTCGAAGTAAGCCAAAGGTGATTTTCTCAATAAGGTAACTTAAGAACTAAGTAGAAAGATCCAAAAAGAATACAATTCAGAATTTCAAAGTTTGATATTACCGAAATACAAACATATGAATCTTGAAAGTAAATCCGAATTCAGAAATTTGTTAAACAACAAAAATAATAATAAAATGAAATTGCAAAAAAAAAGTTATATACGTATATATATATGTATGTGTATAGTAGTAATGTGTTGATATTTTGTGCTTATGTGTAATTCTCCCTTTTTTTTTTTTTTGATGTTGTTGCTATATTTATTTTTTTCTTTTATGTATCAATACGCTTGGTGTGTGTTGGTGTTGCACCTCGGAAAGGTCGTAATGAATGTGAGCTGTCAGTCCATACTTTGTCCAAGTCCAATTCAACTACGTCTCTTCTACAATTCAAGTCAGTCGATTATGGCACATCAAGTTGACAGGCCTTGGCCCTAAACTTGGCTGCCATAATCTCTTGAAATGTCCGTGGCGCAGGCGCACTGTAAACCTCACGTGCAAACCGTGCTGGACTATCTGCACGGTAGCTTGAACAGTGGCCTGCAACCGAAAACGTCTACCTCCTATCATACTAGCTTTACCGTAGGATCCCACTTACACAAGCGTTGCAGCTCCTATAAGGAACTCCCACGGTAAGCTGAATATACCCCCTCGTATTGGTTGTAGTGGCACAAATCGCATCGGACTTGTCCAAGCGATGCTGCTGCTACAACGGTCGCCTGTCCTGTCATAGAAATAAAGAAGGGTGTGAAAGAAATGATATAAGGAAGAATTACCAAAACGCTAAATGGAATAGAGAATTAAAGCATATGAAAGACGTAAAGAAACGGGAATGGCAAAAGCGTTAAAAACTGAAACTAAGATTTAAAATGGGAGAAATGAAACAAAGAAACGAACTGGGCTATTGCGTTGGGCGCCATTGTTGTATAACTGACTGTTGGGGTAAGACGGAGGTGGCACTTGGCATGCTGGAAAGCCCCTGCTAGCTCGTCGGGTGGGGTGAGTTTTTGCTCACCCGCCTTACCTACAGGTATACAAACAAGAGAGAGGTTCATGCCTGAAATCTATGTAAAGAAAAGGAAAGCTGGAAGAAAAGGTCTGTCCGTGTCAGGTGGAGTCATCCCTCCCCTTCTGCGTAAAACCTTGACGCAGCCTTGGGCGTTGCACTGACTCCGGAACTTTAGCAACGCCCCCTTAGCCTGACATTTGTCTGTACGTTAATGTCCCATGTCCCTAGTCTGTCTAGTCTGTTACCGTCGCCTCACATCCACGACCCCTATATGGCACTCGTGCAACACCCACACCAATTGAACGTTCTTTAGCCGATCATTATGAGATAGACTCAACCCATAAACCTAATAAAGATGCGAGTTTGAGTTTCAACAACAAAAACGTTATAAAAGGCGTTTTATTAATTACTTATCCTAGCGTAAAAGCAAAATTCAAAAAAAAACTTCAATGATATTGATTTTTCCTTGAGACTAAAACTAAAAGATACTTAACTAATGCTAATGTGTCGAACCCTACGTTGCGTTCATACAGAGCCAGATGTATAGAGGATACGGTAAAAAAACATAGGAAGGTTATAGAGAGCTTTTAATTTATTGACAAAAAAAGGTTTAACGCAAAAACTTTAAATCGAGGGTGAAATCGACAGTAATGGGAATAGAATAAAAATTTGATCAAATTTTACTCGAAATTTACTTTATGGAAACAAACTGGAGTATTAACCGAAACAAAAAAAAACCAATGAAAGGTTTAACTGAAAATTGCTAAATGTCGTCGTGTACCTGATTATCGGGCTGCCACTGTAGCCCGATCGATTATCACCCTCTCCTGGCTTCCAACAAGTTTGCCCTTTTTTTTCTTTTATGCAGATATATGTGTATGTTTATAAGTATGTCTACCTACGTTCTATCAATAGCTTAAACGTCTACCACTTACCGATCAATCCCGCGACGGAGGCGCCTGCGTCGAAGAGAGAGCGTGGCTGCAAAGTTGAGAAGGCGTGACCTACATACATAAACATACATATGCCCAAGGGAAAAATGCTATATTGGAAAATCGATCGGAGGAAGAGGTGATAAGGAAAGATTACAAAGTTATTCGGGCATGCGGTTGCGGCCCGGATCAAAGATTTTACGAGTGGTTAGCGCGACGCAAAAATCAATAATATAAAAAAAGATAAAAATTATATAAAAAAAGAATGATTACGGAGTTTTAATAACAAAAATTTAAAAATTGATTGGAAACTCAACTAATACCATGTAATTTTGATAGTTTCATGTAAAACAAATAAATGCGCAAATGAAAGAAGGAAGCAACAAACGAAGAAAAATATAAAAAAATAACAGAGAAGAATGCACTAGTTGAAAAAAAAGAAAAAGAAAACCACAAAACGTGATTAAAACGACAACAAGGCCAGAAGGCAAAAGATGTTAGAAGGTTAAAAAAACTAATGGCAATCTTTAAATGCAACGCAATAAAAAAAGCGTTGCAAAAAAAATAATGGGAAAAAGTGAAACAAAAAAATAAAAAAAGGTCATAAGCCAGAAAGCAAAATAAAAGAAATTAGGTATTGAGGTGAACAAAAAGACCAAGAAAAGGTTGAATGCGGAACGATAGGCAAGAAAGGTAAGGTAAGGAGTAATAGGTAAATAAGTAACAGGTGGACTGTTGAAAAGATAGCAAAGACGGTGCGCAGGAGTAGGGAAACGGAACGCAACAGGAGAAATATTAACAATTACACAGGTTTCAAGAACAAAATAAATTCATAAAAGTAAAAAAAACTCACAAGGAAATCGAAAAGATTTAGAATCCAGTTAAATTACCTTAACAAGCTAAATTTTAAAATTCGAACTAATCAACTCGACGTAATGAAATCGTGATTAAAACTAACTAAAAAAATCTCAACTAAGTTCAACAAAATTCAAATGCAATATATAAAAAAAACAATATAGATTCCAGCAGCGGCGCACGGATAACTCTACTCCCTTCTTGGCCTCTCTCCTCCAATTAGTGTTCCTCCAGGCTATGCCCAAGTTTAATGATTGCGGTGCCAGGACAGGAGCGCTCAGATGCCCCTTTACTCCCTTGACGTCTAGCCTGGCACCGTCTGTATGCTTCCCCTTCCTCTATATGAAATACTACTCCGCTTTGTATATTTAGGACTGTGTTGGTGGCTGGTGTCGCAAGTTTCTTTAATTTTAATACTACTCCGCCTTGTTTTAGCGTTTGTGGCTCGTGATGGTGGCAACTTCAAATTTTTACGCAGCAATCTGGGGCTGTTGTCAAGCAGGGTATGGGATCCCGGTTCTTCCTTGGGATTCCGCTAAATTACCGGTTAGCACGGTTTTATGAAGAAAAATCGCGAACCTTTTTTTTTCGCAAAAAATATATATATAATTAAAACTTGCTTCCGCACTCTTAAGTCAACTTTTCTTTTGAGACATTCTCTGCAATCGTTTGGCGGTCGTACCCCATAAATCGAAAGCCTTTCTTTCTCACCACTTTCACTCAAGAACGAAAGACACCAATACATATAATCCTATTTTGGCGGGACATAAACTTTCACGAACTAACTTCACGCATGCTAACAGATACATGTTCGAACATCTATCCAAGTGTTTGCTTTCTACCAGTTACTAACACATGTAAACGTAGCTATGCTGGTATACGCACACAGATACATACGTAAATGTTTGAACATCCTTACCATCGCATTAACCCACAGGCTGCCGCTACAGGCTCGCAACCGCCGATGTTGCATGAACATGGAGCGTGGGCGTAAAAAAAATTCAATGCGCAGTCTGTCCTAAAGCTACCTTCAAACGCCTAACGTGTGGCCTCGACCCACGACCTAAAGCCGGGCTATTGCCTATTCTTCCGATTATCTAGGGTTTATGTTAACTCGTATAAGTGCAGCACGCGGAATAAAAATAGTGTTTCTACTACTAACCTAATATCACAGATATCTGCTTATATTAATGACTAGAATGGCATGCGGGTTAAATCTAAAGTTATATCACTGGTAAGTATTTAAGCCTATATCACAGATATCTATCTACCTAAATCTATGTCACAGTTTTTAGTATGTTAGTAATAAAATATCACAGAATCTATAAAAATAATAATGAAAAAATAAAAAATAAATAAATAATAAAAAACAATAAATAAATGAATAAATGAGGTCAACTATAAACATGGTCAAAGAAATAAATAATTGCATAAATAATTACTCTAATGGTCAAGCTAAAACTAAAGCTAGAAAACGTTGCACACATCTACATTTAACATAGGTCACCAAGACTAACATTCAACATATGATTAAGCAACAAAAATATCCTTAGCGTGGTATACGCCGACTTTCTTGCCACTGGTATCGCCGAGTTCATACATCGAGTTGCCGATTGCTTTAAGAACGACACACTTTACTTGCTTTGGGGCAAGCTTAGCATTATAGTTGTTTATTTGTGAACTCTGTTTGAAATTTCGGCGATATACCACTTGTCCGATTTGGAATTTCACATCTTTGGATCTGGTGTTGTAAACCTTTTGGCTTCGCTCATGTGCTAACTTCAGCTCCTTCATTATCGAGTCTCTAATTCCTTGCAACCTATCTGCTCGCGCCTCTATCTGTAGATCAGTATCTTTCACGGTGCCTAATTTGCGGCATAATTCATAAGACGTGCCATGTTGCATCATCGGTAAGCCAAAAGTGGCATAATATGGCGAGCAGTTTATTGATGTGTGTATCGCGCTACGAAGGGCAAAGGCCGCATCACTGATGCACCTATCCCAACTCTTTTGATTCTCTTTAATGAAGGATCTTACTATCTGTTGTTGTTGTTGTTGTAGTAATGCTTGCCCCACCTAATAGCCGCGACCGATCACAAATTGTCATCAATATCCTCTAACGGGAGTCCAAGGAAACTTGCCGTTTCAACAGGGGTGGACCATAAGGAAAGGGGTGTTAGAGGCGTTGGTTCCACATTACAATTAAAGAGATGGTTGGTGTCATGTGGGGACACATTGCAAGCGGGGCATACATTTTGTATGTCGGGGTTGATTCTGGATAGGTAAGAGTTTAACCTGTTACAGTATCCAGAACGAAGTTGAGCAAGAGTGACACGCGTTTCCCTGTGGAGTATGCGTTCCTCTTCCGCGAGTTCTGGATATTTTTCTTCAAGTACTGGATTCACCGGGCAATTCCCGACATAAAGGTCCGACGCCTGTCTATGGAGTTCACCAAGGACCTGCTTGTGTTTTTTCGCTTCATACGGCTGGGTTCTCAGGTGCCGTATTTCCTCAAAATGCTTACGGAGATGACTCCTTAGGCCCCTAGGCGGTGCTGGTTCGTCAATCAGATGTCTGTTGGGATGCCCAGGTTTCTGGGTATTCAACAGAAACTGTTTGGTCAGCATCTCATTTCTCTCCCTGATGGGGAGTATTCTCGCCTCATTATGCAGATGGTGTTCTGGGGACATAAGAAGACAGCCCGTGGCGATTCTGAGAGCAGTATTTTGGCAGGCCTGTAGTTTCTTCCAGTGGGTAGTTTTTAGGCTTGGCGACCATATGGGTGACGCGTAGCAGGTAATCGGCTGGCTAATCGCGGAAGATTTAGTCGGTGACAATGCCAGGTTTCGCGAGGCGAAAAAACTGGAGAGATCAGGGAGATAGCTGTTTATTTTATTGCGTAGCTCATCGTTCTCTGGGCCTGGGCCTGTGGCCGTTATTGTGCAGTCATCGGCGTAGGAAACGATTGTGACTCCTTCCGGTGGTGAAGGTAGCTTAGATATGTAGAAATTAAACAAAAGTGGGGATAGGACACCACCCTGTGGCACCCCTTGTTTAATTCTCCTTGGTTTTGATGTTTCGTTTCTGAATTGCACCGATGCCTGCCGACCACCCAGATAATTTGCGGTCCACCTTTTAAGACATGGGGGAAGGATAGACCCTTTCAGGTCTTGCAGTAATGAGCCATGGTTGACCGTATCAAAGGCTTTTGATAGGTCTAGCACTACGAGTACTGTTCTATGGTGGGGGTATTGATTCAAACCGCAATTTATCTGGGTGCTAATGACATTTAGCGCGGAGTTAGTGCTATAAAGTTTTCTGAAGCCATGCTGATGAGGGGCTAGCTGCAAATGTGCTTGGAAATAAGGGAGCAAAATGGCTTCAAGCGTCTTTGCCACTGGCGATAGGAGAGATATCGGACGATATGACTCACCTACGTTAGCTGGTTTCCCAGGCTTTAGTAGCGGGACCACCTTGGCCATTTTCCATTTCTCGGGTATGGCAAAGGTGGAGAGAGACAGGTTGAAGACATGCGCTAAATATTTGAAACCCTCTTTCCCTAGGTTTTTAAGCATCGGCATGGCTATGCCGTCTGGGTCCACTGCTTTGGATGGTTTAGCGCGACCAATGGCGTCCTCAACCTCTCTAGCGGTGATGGTGATTGGTGACGCGCTGAATTTGTGTTTATGTGCGTGTCTATTGGCTCTCCGTCTATCTTTGTCGACCGTAGGATGCATTATATATTGTCGGCAGAAAGCGCTCGCGCATTTTTCCGCATCCGACAGCACCTTATCGCCAAAGGCGATGGAAGCTTTGTCTTTGTGCTTAGTCGGATTCGATAGGGACTTTACGGTGGACCAAAGTTTACCTACACCGGTAGAGAGGTTACAACCTCTTAGGTGCTCTTCCCATTTCGCCCGCTTGTGTTCGTCCACAAGCAATCTGATGCGTTGGTTTATATCCCTTATTTGGGGGTCGCCTGGATCAAGCTGTCTTATAAGGTCGCGTTCCCTCGCTAAGCTCGTGGCCTCCGCCGGGAAGTGGGGCCGGATTTCGGGAATTCTCCCGGCGGGAATGAAATGTGCCGAGGCGGATTCAATGACCTTACGGAAGGCACGCTCCCCTTGGCGGGCATCAGTCGGGATAGGGAGGGCAGCAAAGCTGCTGTCTGTTGCAGATTTATATTCTTCCCACTTTCCTTTTTTGAAGTTTATGAAAGTGCGTTTTTCGGTGACGATAAAGTCGGCGGTACGCTCGAACGAAATAAGTATGGGCAGCTGGTCGGATACCAATGTTACCATCGGCTGCCAGTTGACGCAGTTTACGAGTTCTGTGCTCACGATTGAGATATCTGGCGAGCTATGACAGCTTCCTACCATACGTGTGGGGGCGTCTCCGTTTATTGTGCAGAACGTCGTTTCTTCTATTTGATCCGCCAACATCTCACCCCTACTGTCCGCCCGCAAGTTTGAATGCCATAGGTCGTGATGGGCATTGAAATCGCCTAAGATAATGCGATTGTTGCCAGTGAGTAAGGCCTCGATTTTAGGGCGGTATCCACTGGGGCAACAGGTGACAGGAGGGATGTAGATGTTGATGATTTCTAGATTTGCATCGCCTGACCGGACAGATAGGCCTTGACGTTCTAAGACATTGCCCTGCGGTCGATGCCAGGATCAAATATATGATATTGCACAGAGTGGTGTATAATAAACGCGAGGCCGCCTCCATTTCCGCTCTCGCGGTCCTTCCTGTGGACATTATACCCAGAGCAGGTCTGCAATGCAGATCTTGCTGTGAGTTTAGTCTCTTGAATCGCAGCAATGCGGATGTTGTGCCGCTTCATGAAATCGACTATCTCCGTAATCTTCTCAGTTAGTCCATTACAGTTTAACTGCAGAATTCTGAAGTGCATGAGGAGTGACGCCGACACTCTAGGGGTAAGTGACGGGTGACTACGCCTAGGTTGTGGAAGGCCAGGACGCAATTGATGTTGTGGCTTTGGGACTGGGCGCCCTTGGGCAAGCATTGGGGTACCCGGATGATTTGGGTTTGCGACCTGGCAACATGGCGCGATGAAACCCGTCGAGGGGTTGCCGTTGCGGAGACCAGAACATCTAGGAAAGTGGCACCACCCAAGGCAGGAGCTGCATTGAGCGGATGTCGCAAACCTATATATTCTGTGCTGGCAGACGGTGCAAACGGAGGGAGGGACTAAGAGTCTGTTTCCCTGATCTGCACGATTGCTGCCAGAAAAGAGGGTGGGGGGGGGGGGGGGGGGGAGAAGAAGACGGGGGCAGGGGCTGATGCTCAGCATTGCTACCAGTTCTACTACGAAGGTAGTAGTTATGAGTGGTATCAGCTGTTTGAGTTGTTGGCGCCGTGGGGCGCTAGCAGCAGCGGGTACTTGTTGTGGCTTGCTGAGCAACGAGGCTGCTGGAAGGTAGTGGAGGGGCACTTAGGCGTAGACTACGGGACGCCCTTGGGCGTGAGCAGCAAGGAGCCACAAAAGATTTATAAAAGTTACGTGGACGTCGGGTTTTGGGATCAAGCCCAGAACAACCTATCCGATGCAACCATCCCTTGCACGAGACACACTGAACAGAGTATGACCGTCGTAAAAATATTCTTTTCTGGCAAATGCAGCAAAACCATTTCTCAGGACCGGGGTCAGGAGACGGACCCGGATTGTGTTCGATACCTTCCCGGAGTAAGAGAATATGTAACAGTCCTGCTGCAAGGAGCTGCTGGGGGGATGACAATTTGTGGGAGGGACGAAACAAATTAAATGGGGTCACACTAAAATGACAGTCCTTGGTCGGGAAAAATCCCGAGTCGCTCCGGTACATAGAACCGACTGCCTTGGGAAGCGTCTTACTATCTGTAGTACTGAGCGATTCACCCTCTCCGCTGCATTCCCTTGTGGAGAGTAGAATGCAGTCCGGATATGTCTTGTGCCATACTTTTCTAAAAATTGTGCAAAAACATCGGATACAAACTGTTTGCCATTATCTGAGTGGATGTATTCTGGGACTCCAAAGATGTGAAAAACCTCTTTCTCTAAAAACTTAATAACATCTACAGACGTGGCTTTACGCATAGGTTTCAAAAAGACAAACTTGGAAAAATGGTCAAGACAAACAAACACATACACATTACCATCACTCGTACGTGGATAAGGGCCCATAAAGTCTATAAACAATCGTTGGAAAGGTCTCTCAGTTACGTGTCGCTTTCCCATGAGTGGTTTGTGAAAAGAGTTTTGGGTTTTATTTCCCTTACAGACTTCGCATTCCCTAACATAATTTTGAACCTCTGTTACCATACCAGGCCAGTAGTATTTTTCGCGTATTCGGGCTAACGTTTTATGGATGCCTCCGTGCCCAGCAGAAAGTGAGCCGTGGGAGGCTTCCACCAATCCTGCACGCAATTCCGACGGCACCCATAGTTTCCAGGCTTGGTCCTGCTGAAGATCGTCCCCCCGGTTAAACTGCATCCGTCTATAGACATACCCGTCTGATACGCACAACTCTGGTAGTCTATCTTGATTCCCTGTCACAGTTTTCTTAAGTTCGTCATACTCTTCCGTTTTAAAGTATGGTGAGTCCAAGTCGATGTCCATTAGTCTGTCAGATAGCTTAATTTCGTCCATGTGTGCTCGCGACAGTGTATTTGGAACGACGTTAAGTGCTCCTTTCCTATGCTCTATTTCAAAATCGTATGCCTGCAATTTCAAACTCCATCGCGCGAGTCTCCCAGAAAGATCTTTCTGGTTCATCAACCATTTGAGACTCGCGTGATCGGTGATGATTGTGAACGGCAACCCTTCGACGTACGGCCTAAATCTCTTCACGCTTATCACTGCCGCGTAGCATTCCAGCTCGGTTATGCTGTAGTTTCGCTGTGCTTTATTTAGTCTGGCGGAAACGTAAGCTATCGGTCGTTCGTTGTTCTCGTCGTCCAACTGGAAGGGTACCCCGCCCACACCGTCTGTCGAATCATCGCACTGGATATAAAATCGTCTGTCAAAGTCGGGGTGTACCAGTACGGGAGCCGAAATTAGGCTTTGTTTTAGTCGCTCAAACGAATCTCTAGCCTCATCAGTCATCGTAAACCTTTTTATTTTGTCTTTAGTGAGACAGTCGTGCAGCGGAGCTGCAATGGTTGCGTAGTCTTGAATAAAACGACGGTACCAGCCTGACATCCCTAGGAACCGTCGGAGCTGTTTTGGTGTTTTCGGCTCGGGGAAATCCCTCACAGCAGCAACTTTGTTCGCATCGGTACGGATGCATCCATCGCCCACTACATAACCTAAGTACCTAACTTCTTTAAAACAAAATTTACTATTTTCCACGTTAATGGTAAGGTTAGCCTCACGTAAACATATAGCGACCTTTTCCAACAACCATAAATGAGACGAAAAATCTACGGAATATACCAACAAATCATCTAAATACACAAACACGGAATCACGTAAAGAAGCGGGTATAACCTTGTCCATAAGTCTACACATTCTTTGCGCTGCGTTACACAGTCCAAACGGCATGACTGTGTATTGGTATAGGGGACGCCCTGGCACTGTAAATGCTGTCTTTTCCCTAGATTTCTTTTCGAGCGGGATCTGCCAAAAGGCATCTTTCAAATCAACGGCCGAAATGAACCTAGTGTTCTGCAGTCGGCTAATTATCCCGTCGATATTTGGCAGTGGATATGCATCTTTGATGGTGCGTTCATTAATTTTTCGTGCGTCGAGGCACAGACGCTTCTTTTCTCCCTTTATCACCAGTGACACAGGGGAGCTCCAGCTACTATTGCTCTCCTCAATCACGCCTAAACCAAGCATCCTATTGAGCTCTTCAAAAACTAGCTTTTGGATCGCTGGTGATATAGGGTAATGCCTTTGCTTGACTGGGAGGTTTTCATTTGTGATTTCTATCACGTGTTCCTCCACATTCGTTTTCCCTAAACCTAGGACCGCAAATGAGGGAAACTGCGCCTTGACCTTCTCCAACGCCACACTTTGCTCTCTTGTCAGAACATGCTGTACCGCTTCAAATGATAAGTCGCCCTCGGCGGGTACAAGTTCTGCAACGCCAGTGTGAGTTGGATGCGATAGAACCCTACGACTAACAACCTGCAGATCGAAAGCCTGCCAAAAGTCTACCCATAAATACACCTCTTGCTGGAGGCCTGGCACGATGAGAAACTCTAGGTCCTTATATATTCCATCCCAGAAGACAGACAGAGTGATAGCACCAACCACTGGCGTTTCGCCACCGTTCGCTGTGCGTATGTTTTGATTGGCCAGTGGGATGATGCTATCCTCCCTGCCTTCTATCAGCTTCTCATAATTTTTACCTAGACAACTCGCGCCAGCACCTGAATCCAGCAAGGCTCCGACATCCCTATCCCCGATCTTTGTGTGCGCAAAGAAACGGTTGTCGCCTTTCATGGTGACAATTGTCGCTACTATTTTATTAATAAGTCTTCTCATATTTTTTTTCTTTGATCGCATCTTCATTATCTTTTTAAAATTTCTATTTCTTTTCTTAGCAAGAAACTCTTCGCAAAAAATTCTTTGTCTAGCTGCTTCGTACTCCAGCTTCCTTTGATGTAGACTTTTTGGCTCGGCTTTCCCTACACATAACTTGACGCTACACGCATTGTCGTCCGCCCTTTCTAAAATTCTGAAGCTGGGTTGGTCTCCGGGTAGTCTGTTCCCTGGCGAGATTTCCCGGCAATCTCCGCCAGTTGGGAGTTTCCCTTACCCGCTTTGTAAACACAAAAAGACATATCACCCCCACACGCAAAACATACCATATCATGAAAGGACGATTTACAACGATTATCTCTCTTCAATTCGGACGGATTCTTGACAAAAAAATCGACAGGCATTCCACACGAAAAACATAACATGAGGTGAAAGGGGGACGCACAAAACGAATTGGTGGTGGGTTTGGAGTTGCTCAAAGGTTTGTGTTGGTTCGTAGCTCCCGGTACTGGGCGATATGGTTGTTGGTTTGGCCCTCACGGTTTGGCCGGATTCGTGATCGCCTCCACGGGTTGCCTATTGATCCCCTCATCCCCAGGTGTCACTTCGGGATATTCTAATTCGTTGACCGGTTTGGGACGGGTTCGGTTCTCCTTTATGAGCCGCTCTGCCCTCCTACACTCAGCCTTCAGCTCCGCCAACGTGTCAATCTTCGATGCAAAAGTTAAGTTCGCAAGGTAGGGTTTCAGGTTGCCCCTAATGATCCCCACTAGCTCCTTCTCCTGGATCTTTTTCCGCAGGCGGAATGTCAGGTTATGGACCTCAGCGTAGAAGTCGTCGAACCCTTCTTGTGGCTGTTGTTTGCGTTCCATAATTTCTCTTATAATCTCGTAATCGGACTCTGCAGTCTTGAAGTGGGCTAGCAGTTCCGCTTTGAGCTCAAAATACCCGAACTCGGGTTCGTCGGCATGATCTTCAAGAACTTGCCAGTACCACTTCAAGGCAGAGCCCGTTACGAGGCAATGGAAATCGGTGAAGAGCTGAAAGTGGGATATGTTGTGTTGTTTCCTCAACTTTTCAATCCTTAAAATGAAGCTCTCCACCGTAATTCCCTTAGTCGTCCCGTCAAACTTCACATGCCACTTATCCAGGTCCAACTTCTTCCATCTCGGTGGGTCCTGGGTGTTCCTCTCGCTACCTGAAACCCCCCTGCTGCACCTGGACTGACACGCTGGTTGTCTGTGCCATTTCTCGCATCCCTAGGCTCGGGTGTAGACGCGCGCTCAGCCCGGTGCCCTAACGGTTGTGCCGAGTTCTCCATATCAGCGACGCGGTTGCTGAGGTTCGACACGTTATCCCGGATATGACGGACCTCGTTCATGTATTGTGCCATCACCTGGTTTTGCTGTGCCATCATCGCCATCATCTGGCTTAACTGTTCGATGCTGGCGGCTGTGGAACTAGGTCCGCTTCTCCGGGGTTCCGCTGCCCCAGCACCCGCGTTTGCGGGTGGCTCAATTCTCCTAGGGACTGCCCCCCCCCCCCCAACAGCACCTGGCTCCTCCGTATCCGTCATCTCAAATAGTTGGTCTATTTTCCTGGAAAAACTCGAACTCTTTTCCTCCTCGCTGA
Source organism: Eurosta solidaginis (assembly GCF_040869045.1). Lineage (NCBI taxonomy): Eukaryota > Metazoa > Arthropoda > Insecta > Diptera > Tephritidae > Eurosta > Eurosta solidaginis. Next base: position 105,282,908 of record NC_090323.1, on the reverse strand, counting down.
AATAGAAACTGTCCGATCTCCTAATCGTAACCGGACGTATCACCTCCTCCCGACTAGTCGACCTAAAAACCCGCGAAGTGCACCTGTTAAAAAAGTCTGTTGGCAAAAAATCTACGGGATGGGGTACGCCCGTGTCGATCTGCGTAAAGATTGATCCGACCACCTGGTTCTGCAGCGCTCTGCTCACACTCCTTGTGACCCTCTGGTTCTTGTTGAACAACCCCAATCCACCAGCAACTCGTTCCGGTGCGTCTTCCTCCTCCATACACGACAACAATCGCTCAGGAAAGGAAAACTTTCTTGACCTACAGGGATGTGGTCGCCAAACAGAACTAAATCCCAAATACAGAGTTGGTAGAGCCTAACTATAAAAAGACTCCAACAATCACCACTAGTGTGCGAGTTAAGGTTGGGGAAATAAGGGTGGTTAGCAAAAAAAAATTATGTTCTTCCTTGAGGAAAGAAAAATCGAAGGAATTAAACAAAGAAATCCAAAAAGAAAACGGTTTAGAAACTAAAACTTTACACCAGCCCACGGGGGGTTAAAACCGAAGAAAGGACCCTAGATTTAAAATTCAAACAAAACTCAAAAAAGGAAATTTCAAAAAAATTTGTTGCTACGCAGTTAAGGGTTGATAAACTCAAGAGTAAAAAAATGTATCCAAAAAAGAAAGAAAGGGAATAAGTAAAAAAACCCAAAAAAATAAAAATAAAAGTTTCTTAATATAAAACAGAAATATTTAGCAAAGAAAATAAGCTCAGTGGGTTAACCTAAAAATTAAACACCCAAGATATTCCCAATCTATGGTAATATAAAAAAAAATACAACGGAATACGTAGAGATCGAACTCCGTATTTAGGTACGAAAATTCCAAAAACTCAAAAAGGTATAGAACTCAAACATACAATAAAATAAAATAATAAAAATTCAATTCCGACTTCAAAACTTCAAAAATAATTCGGAATAAAAAAAAAATAGAAATTCACTAATAAAGTTGTTTAGTAGATAACACCAAAGAACAATTAATGATTAAAACCTTTTTAGAATCCTATTTCGAAGTAAGCCAAAGGTGATTTTCTCAATAAGGTAACTTAAGAACTAAGTAGAAAGATCCAAAAAGAATACAATTCAGAATTTCAAAGTTTGATATTACCGAAATACAAACATATGAATCTTGAAAGTAAATCCGAATTCAGAAATTTGTTAAACAACAAAAATAATAATAAAAAAAAATTGCAAAAAAAAGTTATATACGTATATATATATGTATGTGTATAGTAGTAATGTGTTGATATTTTGTGCTTATGTGTAATTCTCCCTTTTTTTTTTTTGATGTTGTTGTTATATATATTTTTTTCTTTTATGTATCAATACGCTTGGTGTGTGTTGGTGTTGCACCTCGGCGAGGTCGTAATGAATGTGAGCTGTCCGTCCATACTTTGTCCAAGTCCAATTCAACTACGTCTCTTCTACAATTAAAGTCAGTCGAGTATGGCACATCAAGTTGACAGGCCTTGGCCCTAAACTTGGCTGCCATAATCTCTTGAAATGTCCGTGGCGCAGGCGCACTGTAAACCTCACGTGCAAACCGTGCTGGACTATCTGCACGGTAGCTTGAACAGTGGCCTGCAACCGAAAACGTCTACCTCCTATCATACTAGCTTTACCGTAGGATCCCACTTACACAAGCGTTGCAGCTCCTATAAGGAACTCCCACGGTAAGCTGAATATACCCCCTCGTATTGGTTGTAGTGGCACAAATCGCATCGGACTTGTCCAAGCGATGCTGCTGCTACAACGGTCGCCTGTCCTGTCATAGAAATAAAGAAGGGTGTGAAAGAAATGATATAAGGAAGAATTACCAAAACGCTAAATGGAATAGAGAATTAAAGCATATGAAAGACGTAAAGAAACGGGAATGGCAAAAGCGTTAAAAACTGAAACTAAGATTTAAAATGGGAGAAATGAAACAAAGAAACGAACTGGGCTATTGCGTTGGGCGCCATTGTTGTATAACTGACTGTTGGGGTAAGACGGAGGTGGCACTTGGCATGCTGGAAAGCCCCTGCTAGCTCGTCGGGTGGGGTGAGTTTTTGCTCACCCGCCTTACCTACAGGTATACAAACAAGAGAGAGGTTCATGCCTGAAATCTATGTAAAGAAAAGGAAAGCTGGAAGAAAAGGTCTGTCCGTGTCAGGTGGAGTCATCCCTCCCCTTCTGCGTAAAACCTTGACGCAGCCTTGGGCGTTGCACTGACTCCGGAACTTTAGCAACGCCCCCTTAGCCTGACATTTGTCTGTACGTTAATGTCCCATGTCCCTAGTCTGTCTAGTCTGTTACCGTCGCCTCACATCCACGACCCCTATATGGCACTCGTGCAACACCCACACCAATTGAACGTTCTTTAGCCGATCATTATGAGATAGACTCAACCCATAAACCTAATAAAGATGCGAGTTTGAGTTTCAACAACAAAAACGTTATAAAAGGCGTTTTATTAATTACTTATCCTAGCATAAAAGCAAAATTCAAAAAAAAACTTCAATGATATTGATTTTTCCTTGAGACTAAAACTAAAAGATACTTAACTAATGCTAATGTGTCGAACCCTACGTTGCGTTCATACAGAGCCAGATGTATAGAGGATACGGTAAAAAAACATAGGAAGGTTATAGAGAGCTTTTAATTTATTGACAAAAAAAGGTTTAACGCAAAAGCTTTAAATCGAGGGTGAAATCGACAGTAATGGGAATAGAATAAAAATTTGATCAAATTTTACTCGAAATTTACTTTATGGAAACAAACTTGAGTATTAACCGAAACAAAAAAAAACCAATGAAAGGTTTAACTGAAAATTGCTAAATGTCGTCGTGTACCTGATTATCGGGCTGCCACTGTAGCCCGATCGATTATCACCCTCTCCTGGCTTCCAACAAGTTTGCCCTTTTTTTTCTTTTATGCAGATATATGTGTATGTTTATAAGTATGTCTACCTACGTTCTATCAATAGCTTAAACGTCTACCACTTACCGATCAATCCCGCGACGGAGGCGCCTGCGTCGAAGAGAGAGCGTGGCTGCAAAGTTGAGAAGGCGTGACCTACATACATAAACATACATATGCCGAAGGGAAAAATGCTATATTGGAAAATCGATCGGAGGAAGAGGTGATAAGGAAAGATTACAAAGTTATTCGGGCATGCGGTTGCGGCCCGGATCAAAGATTTTACGAGTGGTTAGCGCGACGCAAAAATCAATAATATAAAAAAAGATAAAAATTATATAAAAAAAGAATGATTACGGAGTTTTAATAACAAAAATTTAAAAATTGATTGGAAACTCAACTAATACCATGTAATTTTGATAGTTTCATGTAAAACAAATAAATGCGCAAATGAAAGAAGGAAGCAACAAACGAAGAAAAATATAAAAAAATAACAGAGAAGAATGCACTAGTTGAAAAAAAAGAAAAAGAAAACCACAAAACGTGATTAAAACGACAACAAGGCCAGAAGGCAAAAGATGTTAGAAAGTTAAAAAAACTAATGGCAATCTTTAAATGCAACGCAATAAAAAAAAGCGTTGCAAAAAAAATAATGGGAAAAAGTGAAACAAAAAAATAAAAAAAGGTCATAAGCCAGAAAGCAAAATAAAAGAAATTAGGTATTGAGGTGAACAAAAAGACCAAGAAAAGGTTGAATGCGGAACGATAGGCAAGAAAGGTAAGGTAAGGAGTAATAGGTAAATAAGTAACAGGTGGACTGTTGAAAAGATAGCAAAGACGGTGCGCAGGAGTAGGGAAACGGAACGCAACAGGAGAAATATTAACAATTACACAGGTTTCAAGAACAAAATAAATTCATAAAAGTAAAAAAAACTCACAAGGAAATCGAAAAGATTTAGAATCCAGTTAAATTACCTTAACAAGCTAAATTTTAAAATTCGAACTAATCAACTCGACGTAATGAAATCGTGATTAAAACTAACTAAAAAAATCTCAACTAAGTTCAACAAAATTCAAATGCAATATATAAAAAAAACAATATAGATTCCAGCAGCGGCGCACGGATAACTCTGCTCCCTTCTTGGCCTCTCTCCTCCAATTAGTGTTCCTCCAGGCTATGCCCAAGTTTAATGATTGCGGTGCCAGGACAGGAGCGCTCAGATGCCCCTTTACTCCCTTGACGTCTAGCCTGGCACCGTCTGTATGCTTCCCCTTCCTCTATATGAAATACTACTCCGCTTTGTATATTTAGGACTGTGTTGGTGGCTGGTGTCGCAAGTTTCTTTAATTTTAATACTACTCCGCCTTGTTTTAGCGTTTGTGGCTCGTGATGGTGGCAACTTCAAATTTTTACGCAGCAATCTGGAGCTGTTGTCAAGCAGGGTATGGGATCCCGGTTCTTCCTTGGGATTCCGCTAAATTACCCGTTAGCACGGTTTTATGAAGAAAAATCGCGAACCTTTTTTTTTCGCAAAAAATATATATATAATTAAAACTTGCTTCCGCACTCTTAAGTCAACTTTTCTTTTGAGACATTCTCTGCAATCGTTTGGCGGTCGTACCCCATAAATCGAAAGCCTTTCTTTCTCACCACTTTCACTCAAGAACGAAAGACACCAATACATATAATCCTATTTTGGCGGGACATAAACTTTCACGAACTAACTTCACGCATGCTAACAGATACATGTTCGAACATCTATCCAAGTGTTTGCTTTCTACCAGTTACTAACACATGTAAACGTAGCTTTGCTGGTATACGCACACAGATACATACGTAAATGTTTGAACATCCTTACCATCGCATTAACCCACAGGCTGCCGCTACAGGCTCGCAACCGCCGATGTTGCATGAACATGGAGCGTGGGCGTAAAAAAAATTCAATGCGCAGTCTGTCCTAAAGCTACCTTCAAACGCCTAACGTGTGGCCTCGACCCACGACCTAAAGCCGGGCTATTGCCTATTCTTCCGATTATCTAGGGTTTATGTTAACTCGTATAAGTGCAGCACGCGGAATAAAAATAGTGTTTCTACTACTAACCTAATATCACAGATATCTGCTTATATTAATGACTAGAATGGCATGCGGGTTAAATCTAAAGTTATATCACTGGTAAGTATTTAAGCCTATATCACAGATATCTATCTACCTAAATCTATGTCACAGTTTTTAGTATGTTAGTAATAAAATATCACAGAATCTATAAAAATAATAATAAAAAAATAAAAAATAAATAAATAATAAAAAACAATAAATAAATGAATAAATGAGGTCAACTATAAACATGGTCAAAGAAATAAATAATTGCATAAATAATTACTCTAATGGTCAAGCTAAAACTAAAGCTAGAAAACGTTGCACACATCTACATTTAACATAGGTCACCAAGACTAACATTCAACATATGATTAAGCAACAAAAATATCCTTAGCGTGGTATACGCCGACTTTCTTGCCACTGGTATCGCCGAGTTCATACATCGAGTTGCCGATTGCTTTAAGAACGACACACTTTACTTGCTTTGGGGCAAGCTTAGCATTATAGTTGTTTATTTGTGAACTCTGTTTGAAATTTCGGCGATATACCACTTGTCCGATTTGGAATTTCACATCTTTGGATCTGGTGTTGTAAACCTTTTGGCTTCGCTCATGTGCTAACTTCAGCTCCTTCATTATCGAGTCTCTAATTCCTTGCAACCTATCTGCTCGCGCCTCTATCTGTAGATCAGTATCTTTCACGGTGCCTAATTTGCGGCATACTTCATAAGACGTGCCATGTTGCATCATCGGTAAGCCAAAAGTGGCATAATATGGCGAGCAGTTTATTGATGTGTGTATCGCGCTACGAAGGGCAAAGGCCGCATCACTGATGCACCTATCCCAACTCTTTTGATTCTCTTTAATGAAGGATCTTACTATCTGTTGTTGTTGTAGTAATGCTCGCCCCACCTAATAGCCGCGACCGATCACAAATTGTCATCAATATCCTCTAACGGGAGTCCAAGGAAACTTGCCGTTTCAACAGGGGTGGACCATAAGGAAAGGGGTGTTAGAGGCGTTGGTTCCACATTACAATTAAAGAGATGGTTGGTGTCATGTGGGGACACATTGCAAGCGGGGCATACATTTTGTATGTCGGGGTTGATTCTGGATAGGTAAGAGTTTAACCTGTTACAGTATCCAGAACGAAGTTGAGCAAGAGTGACACGCGTTTCCCTGTGGAGTATGCGTTCCTCTTCCGCGAGTTCTGGATATTTTTCTTCAAGTACTGGATTCACCGGGCAATTCCCGACATAAAGGTCCGACGCCTGTCTATGGAGTTCACCAAGGACCTGCTTGTGTTTTTTCGCTTCATACGGCTGGGTTCTCAGGTGCCGTATTTCCTCAAAATGCTTACGGAGATGACTCCTTAGGCCCCTAGGCGGTGCTGGTTCGTCAATCAGATGTCTGTTGGGATGCCCAGGTTTCTGGGTATTCAACAGAAACTGTTTGGTCAGCATCTCATTTCTCTCCCTGATGGGGAGTATTCTCGCCTCATTATGCAGATGGTGTTCTGGGGACATAAGAAGACAGCCCGTGGCGATTCTGAGAGCAGTATTTTGGCAGGCCTGTAGTTTCTTCCAGTGGGTAGTTTTTAGGCTTGGCGACCATATGGGTGACGCGTAGCAGGTAATCGGCTGGCTAATTGCTTTGTATGTGGTCATGAGCGTTTCTTTATCTTTTCCCCAGGTACTTCCAGCAAGGGATTTGAGGATTTTATTACGGCTCTGAATTCTCGGAACAATTGCGGTTGCGTGCGCACCAAAATGTAGATCCTGATCAAACGTCACACCCAAGATCTTGGGGTGTAGGGCAGTCGGTAGCGTAGTGCCATCGACGTAGATGTTCAATATGGTCGACATTTGGGGCGTCCATGTTGTAAATAAGGTCGCGGAAGATTTAGTCGGTGACAATGCCAGGTTTCGCGAGGCGAAAAAACTGGAGAGATCAGGGAGATAGCCGTTTATTTTATTGCATAGCTCATCGTTCTCTGGGCCTGGGCCTGTGGCCGTTATTGTGCAGTCATCGGCGTAGGGAACGATTGTGACTCCTTCCGGTGGTGAAGGTAGCTTAGATATGTAGAAATTAAACAAAAGTGGGGATAGGACACCACCCTGTGGCACCCCTTGTTTAATTCTCCTTGGTTTTGATGTTTCGTTTCTGAATTGCACCGATGCCTGCCGACCACCCAGATAATTTGCGGTCCACCTTTTAAGACATGGGGGAAGGATAGACCCTTTCAGGTCTTGCAGTAATGAGCCATGGTTGACCGTATCAAAGGCTTTTGATAGGTCTAGCACTACGAGTACTGTTCTATGGTGGGGGTATTGATTCAAACCGCAATTTATCTGGGTGCTAATGACATTTAGCGCGGAGGTAGTGCTATAAAGTTTTCTGAAGCCATGCTGATGAGGGGCTAGCTGCAAATGTGCTTGGAAATAAGGGAGCAAAATGGCTTCAAGCGTCTTTGCCACTGGCGATAGGAGAGATATCGGACGATATGACTCACCTACGTTAGCTGGTTTCCCAGGCTTTAGTAGCGGGACCACCTTGGCCATTTTCCATTTCTCGGGTATGGCAAAGGTGGAGAGAGACAGGTTGAAGACATGCGCTAAATATTTGAAACCCTCTTTCCCTAGGTTTTTAAGCATCGGCATGGCTATGCCGTCTGGGTCCACTGCTTTGGATGGTTTAGCGCGACCAATGGCGTCCTCAACCTCTCTAGCGGTGATGGTGATTGGTGACGCGCTGAATTTGTGTTTATGTGCGTGTCTATTGGCTCTCCGTCTATCTTTGTCGACCGTAGGATGCATTATATATTGTCGGCAGAAAGCGCTCGCGCATTTTTCCGCATCCGACAGCACCTTATCGCCAAAGGCGATGGAAGCTTTGTCTTTGTGCTTAGTCGGATTCGATAGGGACTTTACGGTGGACCAAAGTTTACCTACACCGGTAGAGAGGTTACAACCTCTTAGGTGCTCTTCCCATTTCGCCCGCTTGTGTTCGTCCACAAGCAATCTGATGCGTTGGTTTATATCCCTTATTTGGGGGTCGCCTGGATCAAGCTGTCTTATAAGGTCGCGTTCCCTCGCTAAGCTCGTGGCCTCCGCCGGGAAGTGGGGCCGGATTTCGGGAATTCTCCCGGCGGGAATGAAATGTGCCGAGGCGGATTCAATGACCTTACGGAAGGCACGCTCCCCTTGGCGGGCATCAGTCGGGATAGGGAGGGCAGCAAAGCTGCTGTCTGTTGCAGATTTATATTCTTCCCACTTTCCTTTTTTGAAGTTTATGAAAGTGCGTTTTTCGGTGACGATAAAGTCGGCGGTACGCTCGAACGAAATAAGTATGGGCAGCTGGTCGGATACCAATGTTACCATCGGCTGCCAGTTGACGCAGTTTACGAGTTCTGTGCTCACGATTGAGATATCTGGCGAGCTATGACAGCTTCCTACCATACGTGTGGGGGCGTCTCCGTTTATTGTGCAGAACGTCGTTTCTTCTATTTGATCCGCCAACATCTCACCCCTACTGTCCGCCCGCAAGTTTGAATGCCATAGGTCGTGATGGGCATTGAAATCGCCTAAGATAATGCGATTGTTGCCAGTGAGTAAGGCCTCGATTTTAGGGCGGTATCCACTGGGGCAACAGGTGACAGGAGGGATGTAGATGTTGATGATTTCTAGATTTGCATTGCCTGACCGGACAGATAGGCCTTGACGTTCTAAGACATTGCCCTGCGGTCGATGCCAGGATCAAATATATGATATTGCACAGAGTGGTGTATAATAAACGCGAGGCCGCCTCCATTTCCGCTCTCGCGGTCCTTCCTGTGGACATTATACCCAGAGCAGGTCTGCAATGCAGATCTTGCTGTGAGTTTAGTCTCTTGAATCGCAGCAATGCGGATGTTGTGCCGCTTCATGAAATCGACTATCTCCGTAATCTTCTCAGTTAGTCCATTACAGTTTAACTGCAGAATTCTGAAGTGCATGAGGAGTGACGCCGACACTCTAGGGGTAAGTGACGGGTGACTACGCCTAGGTTGTGGAAGGCCAGGACGCAATTGATGTTGTGGCCTTGGGACTGGGCGCCCTTGGGCAAGCATTGGGGTACCCGGATGATTTGGGTTTGCGACCTGGCAACATGGCGCGATGAAACCCGTCGAGGGGTTGCCGTTGCGGAGACCAGAACATCTAGGAAAGTGGCACCACCCAAGGCAAGAGCTGCATTGAGCGGATGTCGCAAACCTATATATTCTGTGCTGGCAGACGGTGCAAACGGAGGGAGGGACTAAGAGTCTGTTTCCCTGACCTGCACGATTGCTGCCAGAAAAGAGGGGGGGGGGGAGAAGAAGACGGGGGCAGGGGCTGATGCTCAGCATTGCTACCAGCTCTACTACGAAGGTAGTAGTTATGAGTGGTATCAGCTGTTTGAGTTGTTGGCGCCGTGGGGCGCTAGCAGCAGCGGGTACTTGTTGTGGCTTGCTGAGCAACGAGGCTGCTGGAAGGTAGTGGAGGGGCACTTAGGCGTAGACTACGGGACGCCCTTGGGCGTGAGCAGCAAGGAGCCACAAAAGATTTATAAAAGTTACGTGGACGTCGGGTTTTGGGATCAAGCCCAGAACAACCTATCCGATGCAACCATCCCTTGCACGAGACACACTGAACAGAGTATGACCGTCGTAAAAATATTCTTTTCTGGCAAATGCAGCAAAACCATTTCTCAGGACCGGGGTCAGGAGACGGACCCGGATTGTGTTCGATACCTTCCCGGAGTAAGAGAATATGTAACAGTCCTGCTGCAAGGAGCTGCTGGGGGGGTGACAATTTGTGGGAGGGACGAAACAAATTAAATGGGGTCACACTAAAATGACAGTCCTTGGTCGGGAAAAATCCCGAGTCGCTCCGGTACATAGAACCGACTGCCTTGGGAAGCGTCTTACTATCTGTAGTACTGAGCGATTCACCCTCTCCGCTGCATTCCCTTGTGGAGAGTAGAATGCAGTCCGGATATGTCTTGTGCCATACTTTTCTAAAAATTGTGCAAAAACATCGGATACAAACTGTTTGCCATTATCTGAGTGGATGTATTCTGGGACTCCAAAGATGTGAAAAACCTCTTTCTCTAAAAACTTAATAACATCTACAGACGTGGCTTTACGCATAGGTTTCAAAAAGACAAACTTGGAAAAATGGTCAAGACAAACAAACACATACACATTACCATCACTCGTACGTGGATAAGGGCCCATAAAGTCTATAAACAATCGTTGGAAAGGTCTCTCAGTTACGTGTCGCTTTCCCATGAGTGGTTTGTGAAAAGAGTTTTGGGTTTTATTTCCCTTACAGACTTCGCATTCCCTAACATAATTTTGAACCTCTGTTACCATACCAGGCCAGTAGTATTTTTCGCGTATTCGGGCTAACGTTTTATGGATGCCTCCGTGCCCAGCAGAAAGTGAGCCGTGGGAGGCTTCCACCAATCCTGCACGCAATTCCGACGGCACCCAGAGTTTCCAGGCTTGGTCCTGCTGAAAATCGTCCACCCGGTTAAACTGCATCCGTCTATAGACATACCCGTCTGATACGCACAACTCTGGTAGTCTATCTTGATTCCCTGTCACAGTTTTCTTAAGTTCGTCATACTCTTCCGTTTTAAAGTATGGTGAGTCCAAGTCGATGTCCATTAGTCTGTCAGATAGCTTAATTTCGTCCATGTGTGCTCGCGACAGTGTATCTGGAACGACGTTAAGTGCTCCTTTCCTATGCTCTATTTCAAAATCGTATGCCTGCAATTTCAAACTCCATCGCGCGAGTCTCCCAGAAAGATCTTTCTGGTTCATCAACCATTTGAGACTCGCGTGATCGGTGATGATTGTGAACGGCAACCCTTCGACGTACGGCCTAAATCTCTTCACGCTTATCACTGCCGCGTAGCATTCCAGCTCGGTTATGCTGTAGTTTCGCTGTGCTTTATTTAGTCTGGCGGAAACGTAAGCTATCGGTCGTTCGTTGTTCTCGTCGTCCAACTGGAAGAGTACCCCGCCCACACCGTCTGTCGAATCATCGCACTGGATATAAAATCGTCTGTCAAAGTCGGGGTGTACCAGTACGGCAGCCGAAATTAGGCTTTGTTTTAGTCGCTCAAACGAATCTCTAGCCTCATCAGTCATCGTAAACCTTTTTATTTTGTCTTTAGTGAGACAGTCGTGCAGCGGAGCTGCAATGGTTGCGTAGTCTTGAATAAAACGACGGTACCAGCCTGACATCCCTAGGAACCGTCGGAGCTGTTTTGGTGTTTTCGGCTCGGGGAAATCCCTCACAGCAGCAACTTTGTTCGCATCGGTACGGATGCATCCATCGCCCACTACATAACCTAAGTACCTAACTTCTTTAAAACAAAATTTACTCTTTTCCACGTTAATGGTAAGGTTAGCCTCACGTAAACATATAGCGACCTTTTCCAACAACCATAAATGAGACGAAAAATCTACGGAATATACCAACAAATCATCTAAATACACAAACACGGAATCACGTAAAGAAGCGGGTATAACCTTGTCCATAAGTCTACACATTCTTTGCGCTGCGTTACACAGTCCAAACGGCATGACTGTGTATTGGTATAGGGGACGCCCTGGCACTGTAAATGCTGTCTTTTCCCTAGATTTCTTTTCGAGCGGGATCTGCCAAAAGGCATCTTTCAAATCAACGGCCGAAATGAACCTAGTGTTCTGCAGTCGGCTAATTATCCCGTCGATATTTGGCAGTGGATATGCATCTTTGATGGTGCGTTCATTAATTTTTCGTGCGTCGAGGCACAGACGCTTCTTTTCTCCCTTTATCACCAGTGACACAGGGGAGCTCCAGCTACTATTGCTCTCCTCTATCACGCCTAAACCAAGCATCCTATTGAGCTCTTCAAAAACTAGCTTTTGGATCGCTGGTGATATAGGGTAATGCCTTTGCTTGACTGGGAGGTTTTCATTTGTGATTTCTATCACGTGTTCCTCCACATTCGTTTTCCCTAAACCTAGGACCGCAAATGAGGGAAACTGCGCCTTGACCTTCTCCAACGCCACACTTTGCTCTCTTGTCAGAACATGCTGTACCGCTTCAAATGATAAGTCGCCCTCGGCGGGTACAAGTTCTGCAACGCCAGTGTGAGTTGGATGCGATAGAACCCTACGACTAACAACCTGCAGATCGAAAGCCTGCCAAAAGTCTACCCATAAATACACCTCTTGCTGGAGGCCTGGCACGATGAGAAACTCTAGGTCCTTATATATTCCATCCCAGAAGACAGACAGAGTGATAGCACCAACCACTGGCGTTTCGCCACCGTTCGCTGTGCGTATGTTTTGATTGGCCAGTGGGATGATGCTATCCTCCCTGCCTTCTATCAGCTTCTCATAATTTTTACCTAGACAACTCGCGCCAGCACCTGAATCCAGCAAGGCTACGACATCCCTATCCCCGATCTTTGTCTGCGCAAAGAAACGGTTGTCGCCTTTCATGGTGACAATTGTCGCTACTATTTTATTAATAAGTCTTCTCATATTTTTTTTCTTTGATCGCGTCTTCATTATCTTTTTAAAATTTCTATTTCTTTTCTTAGCAAGAAACTCTTCGCAAAAAATTCTTTGTCTAGCTGCTTCGTACTCCAGCTTCCTTTGATGTAGACTTTTTGGCTCGGCTTTCCCTACACATAACTTGACGCTACACGCATTGTCGTCCCCCCTTTCTAAAATTCTGAAGCTGGGTTGGTCTCCGGGTAGTCTGTTCCCTGGCGAGATTTCCCGGCAATCTCCGCCAGTTGGGAGTTTCCCTTACCCGCTTTGTAAACACAAAAAGACATATCACCCCCACACGCAAAACATACCATATCATGAAAGGACGATTTACAACGATTATCTCTCTTCAATTCGGACGGATTCTTGACAAAAAACTCGACAGGCATTCCACACGAAAAACATAACATGAGGTGAAAGGGGGACGCACAAAACGAATTGGTGGTGGGTTTGGAGTTGCTCAAAGGTTTGTGTTGGTTCGTAGCTCCCGGTACTGGGCGATATGGTTGTTGGTTTGGCCCTCACGGTTTGGCCGGATTCGTGATCGCCTCCACGGGTTGCCTATTGATCCCCTCATCCCCAGGTGTCACTTCGGGATATTCTAATTCGTTGACCGGTTTGGGACGGGTTCGGTTCTCCTTTATGAGCCGCTCTGCCCTCCTACACTCAGCCTTCAGCTCCGCCAACGTGTCAATCTTCGATGCAAAAGTTAAGTTCGCAAGGTAGGGTTTCAGGTTGCCCCTAATGATCCCCACTAGCTCCTTCTCCTGGATCTTTTTCCGCAGGCGGAATGTCAGGTTATGGACCTCAGCGTAGAAGTCGTCGAACCCTTCTTGTGGCTGTTGTTTGCGTTCCATAATTTCTCTTATAATCTCGTAATCGGACTCTGCAGTCTTGAAGTGGGCTAGCAGTTCCGCTTTGAGCTCAAAATACCCGAACTCGGGTTCGTCGGCATGATCTTCAAGAACTTGCCAGTACCACTTCAAGGCAGAGCCCGTTACGAGGCAATGGAAATCGGTGAAGAGCTGAAAGTGGGATATGTTGTGTTGTTTCCTCAACTTTTCAATCCTTAAAATGAAGCTCTCCACCGTAATTCCCTTAGTCGTCCCGTCAAACTTCACATGCCACTTATCCAGGTCCAACTTCTTCCATCTCGGTGGGTCCTGGGTGTTCCTCTCGCTACCTGAAACCCCCCTGCTGCACCTGGACTGACACGCTGGTTGTCTGTGCCATTTCTCGCATCCCTAGGCTCGGGTGTAGACGCGCGCTCAGCCCGGTGCCCTAACGGTTGTGCCGAGTTCTCCATATCAGCGACGCGGTTGCTGAGGTTCGACACTTTATCCCGGATATGACGGACCTCGTTCATGTATTGTGCCATCACCTGGTTTTGCTGTGCCATCATCGCCATCATCTGGCTTAACTGTTCGATGCTGGCGGCTGTGGAACTAGGTCCGCTTCTCCGGGGTTCCGCTGCCCCAGCACCCGCGTTTGCGGGTGGCTCAATTCTCCTAGGGACTGCCCCCCCCACCCAACAGCACCTGGCTCCTCCGTATCCGTCATCTCAAATAGTTGGTCTATTTTCCTGGAAAAACTCGAACTCTTTTCCTCCTCGCTGAAATAGAAACTGTCCGATCTCCTAATCGTAACCGGACGTATCACCTCCTCCCGACTAGTCGACCTAAAAACCCGCGAAGTGCACCTGTTAAAAAAGTCTGTTGGCAAAAAATCTACGGGATGGGGTACGCCCGTGTCGATCTGCGTAAAGATTGATCCGACCACCTGGTTCTGCAGCGCTCTGCTCACACTCCTTGTGACCCTCTGGTTCTTGTTGAACAACCCCAATCCACCAGCAACTCGTTCCGGTGCGTCTTCCTCCTCCATACACGACAACAATCGCTCAGGAAAGGAAAACTTTCTTGACCTACAGGGATGTGGTCGCCAAACAGAACTAAATCCCAAATACAGAGTTGGTAGAGCCTAACTATAAAAAGACTCCAACAATCACCACTAGTGTGCGAGTTAAGGTTGGGGAAATAAGGGTGGTTAGCAAAAAAAAATTATGTTCTTCCTTGAGGAAAGAAAAATCGAAGGAATTAAACAAAGAAATCCAAAAAGAAAACGGTTTAGAAACTAAAACTTTACACCAGCCCACGGGGGGTTAAAACCGAAGAAAGGACCCTAGATTTAAAATTCAAACAAAACTCAAAAAAGGAAATTTCAAAAAAATTTGTTGCTACGCAGTTAAGGGTTGATAAACTCAAGAGTAAAAAAATTTATCCAAAAAAGAAAGAAAGGGAATAAGTAAAAAAACCCAAAAAAATAAAAATAAAAGTTTCTTAATATAAAACAGAAATATTTAGCAAAGAAAATAAGCTCAGTGGGTTAACCTAAAAATTAAACACCCAAGATATTCCCAATCTATGGTAATATAAAAAAAAATACAACGGAATACGTAGAGATCGAACTCCGTATTTAGGTACGAAAATTCCAAAAACTCAAAAAGGTATAGAACTCAAACATACAATAAAATAAAATAATAAAAATTCAATTCCGACTTCAAAACTTCAAAAATAATTCGGAATAAAAAAAAAATAGAAATTCACTAATAAAGTTGTTTAGTAGATAACACCAAAGAACAATTAATGATTAAAACCTTTTTAGAATCCTATTTCGAAGTAAGCCAAAGGTGATTTTCTCAATAAGGTAACTTAAGAACTAAGTAGAAAGATCCAAAAAGAATACAATTCAGAATTTCAAAGTTTGATATTACCGAAATACAAACATATGAATCTTGAAAGTAAATCCGAATTCAGAAATTTGTTAAACAACAAAAATAATAATAAAATAAAATTGAAAAAAAAAAGTTATATACGTATATATATATGTATGTGTATAGTAGTAATGTGTTGATATTTTGTGCTTATGTGTAATTCTCCCTTTTTTTTTTTTGATGTTGTTGTTATATATATTTTTTTCTTTTATGTATCAATACGCTTGGTGTGTGTTGGTGTTGCACCTCGGCAAGGTCGTAATGAATGTGAGCTGTCCGTCCATACTTTGTCCAAGTCCAATTCAACTACGTCTCTTCTACAATTAAAGTCAGTCGAGTATGGCACATCAAGTTGACAGGCCTTGGCCCTAAACTTGGCTGCCATAATCTCTTGAGATGTCCGTGGCGCAGGCGCACTGTAAACCTCACGTGCAAACCGTGCTGGACTATCTGCACGGTAGCTTGAACAGTGGCCTGCAACCGAAAACGTCTACCTCCTATCATACTAGCTTTACCGTAGGATCCCACTTACACAAGCGTTGCAGCTCCTATAAGGAACTCCCACGGTAAGCTGAATATACCCCCTCGTATTGGTTGTAGTGGCACAAATCGCATCGGACTTGTCCAAGCGATGCTGCTGCTACAACGGTCGCCTGTCCTGTCATAGAAATAAAGAAGGGTGTGAAAGAAATGATATAAGGAAGAATTACCAAAACGCTAAATGGAATAGAGAATTAAAGCATATGAAAGACGTAAAGAAACGGGAATGGCAAAAGCGTTAAAAACTGAAACTAAGATTTAAAATGGGAGAAATGAAACAAAGAAACGAACTGGGCTATTGCGTTGGGCGCCATTGTTGTATAACTGACTGTTGGGGTAAGACGGAGGTGGCACTTGGCATGCTGGAAAGCCCCTGCTAGCTCGTCGGGTGGGGTGAGTTTTTGCTCACCCGCCTTACCTACAGGTATACAAACAAGAGAGAGGTTCATGCCTGAAATCTATGTAAAGAAAAGGAAAGCTGGAAGAAAAGGTCTGTCCGTGTCAGGTGGAGTCATCCCTCCCCTTCTGCGTAAAACCTTGACGCAGCCTTGGGCGTTGCACTGACTCCGGAACTTTAGCAACGCCCCCTTAGCCTGACATTTGTCTGTACGTTAATGTCCCATGTCCCTAGTCTGTCTAGTCTGTTACCGTCGCCTCACATCCACGACTCCTATATGGCACTCGTGCAACACCCACACCAATTGAACGTTCTTTAGCCGATCATTATGAGATAGACTGAACCCATAAACCTAATAAAGATGCGAGTTTGAGTTTCAACAACAAAAACGTTATAAAAGGCGTTTTATTAATTACTTATCCTAGCGTAAAAGCAAAATTCAACAAAAAAACTTCAATGATATTGATTTTTCCTTGAGACTAAAACTAAAAGATACTTAACTAATGCTAATGTGTCGAACCCTACGTTGCGTTCATACAGAGCCAGATGTATAGAGGATACGGTAAAAAAACATAGGAAGGTTATAGAGAGCTTTTAATTTATTGACAAAAAAAGGTTTAACGCAAAAACTTTAAATCGAGGGTGAAATCGACAGTAATGGGAATAGAATAAAAATTTGATCAAATTTTACTCGAAATTTACTTTATGGAAACAAACTTGAGTATTAACCGAAACAAAAAAAAACCAATGAAAGGTTTAACTGAAAATTGCTAAATGTCGTCGTGTACCTGATTATCGGGCTGCCACTGTAGCCCGATCGATTATCACCCTCTCCTGGCTTCCAACAAGTTTGCCCGTTTTTTCTTTTATGCAGATATATGTGTATGTTTATAAGTATGTCTACCTACGTTCTATCAATAGCTTAAACGTCTACCACTTACCGATCAATCCCGCGACGGAGGCGCCTGCGTCGAAGAGAGAGCGTGGTTGCAAAGTTGAGAAGGCGTGACCTACATACATAAACATACATATGCCCAAGGGAAAAATGCTATATTGGAAAATCGATCGGAGGAAGAGGTGATAAGGAAAGATTACAAAGTTATTCGGGCATGCGGTTGCGGCCCGGATCAAAGATTTTACGAGTGGTTAGCGCGACGCAAAAATCAATAATATAAAAAAAGATAAAAATTATATAAAAAAAGAATGATTACGGAGTTTTAATAACAAAAATTTAAAAATTGATTGGAAACTCAACTAATACCATGTAATTTTGATAGTTTCATGTAAAACAAATAAATGCGCAAATGAAAGAAGGAAGCAACAAACGAAGAAAAATATAAAAAAATAACAGGGAAGAATGCACTAGTTGAAAAAAAAGAAAAAGAAAACCACAAAACGTGATTAAAACGACAACAAGGCCAGAAGGCAAAAGATGTTAGAAAGTTAAAAAAACTAATGGCAATCTTTAAATGCAACGCAATAAAAAAAGCGTTGCAAAAAAAATAATGGGAAAAAGTGAAACAAAAAAATAAAAAAGGTCATAAGCCAGAAAGCAAAATAAAAGAAATTAGGTATTGAGGTGAACAAAAAGACCAAGAAAAGGTTGAATGCGGAACGATAGGCAAGAAAGGTAAGGTAAGGAGTAATAGGTAAATAAGTAACAGGTGGCCTGTTGAAAAGATAGCAAAGACGGTGCGCAGGAGTAGGGAAACGGAACGCAACAGGAGAAATATTAACAATTACAGAGGTTTCAAGAACAAAATAAATTCATAAAAGTAAAAAAAAACTCACAAGGAAATTGAAAAGATTTAGAATCCAGTTAAATTACCTTAACAAGTTAAATTTTAAAATTCGAACTAATCAACTCGACGTAATGAAATCGTGATTAAAACTAACTAAAAAAATCTCAACTAAGTTCAACAAAATTCAAATGCAATATATAAAAAAAACAATATAGATTCCAGCAGCGGCGCACGGATAACTCTGCTCCCTTCTTGGCCTCTCTCCTCCAATTAGTGTTCCTCCAGGCTATGCCCAAGTTTAATCATTGCGGTGCCAGGACAGGAGCGCTCAGATGCCCCTTTACTCCCTTGACGTCTAGCCTGGCACCGTCTGTATGCTTCCCCTTCCTCTATATGAAATACTACCCCGCTTTGTATATTTAGGACTGTGTTGGTGGCTGGTGTCGCAAGTTTATTTAATTTTAATACTACCCCGCCTTGTTTTAGCGTTTGTGGCTCGTGATGGTGGCAACTTCAAATTTTTACGCAGCAATCTGGGGCCGTTGTCAAGCAGGGTATGGGATCCCGGTTCTTCCTTGGGATTCCGCTAAATTACCCGTTAGCACGGTTTTATGAAGAAAAATCGCGAACTTTTTTTTCGCAAAAAATATATATATAATTAAAACTTGCTTCCGCACTCACTTAAGTCAACTTTTCTTTTGAGACATTCTCTGCAATCGTTTGGCGGTCGTACCCCATAAATCGAAAGCCTTTCTTTCTCACCACTTTCACTCAAGAACGAAAGACACCAATACATATAATCCTATTTTGGCGGGACATAAACTCTCACGAACTAACTTCGCGCATACTAACAGATACATGTTCGAACATCTATCCAAGTGTTTGCTTTCTACCAGTTACTAACACATGTAAACGTAGCTATGCTGGTATACGCACACAGAAACATACGTAAATGTTTGAACATCCTTACCATCGCATTAACCCACAGGCTGCCGCTACAGAAGTAAAAGAGTTCTCTCGCAGTACCGTGCAGCACTAGGAATTGTCCAGTGCCTGGGAGCAGTGGTAGATCCAACAGAATGGAATGGGCCCATGAGGCGGTAGAAGTAGGTCGAAAGCAGTTCAAAAGGTTTGCTGCTAGAAACCCTCGGTTCTGCAACCAGTACGACGGGGAAGAAGCTTCGAATGGCAGAATGAAGAGGCAACGTTCGGCGGAAGGCGACAAGCCTGCTTTCAAGAGGCAGAAAGGGCCCAATGCCAGAGCCGTGAGGCAGGACAGTCCCATAAACAAGACAAGTAGGACCAAAGCTGTAAGACAGATGGACCCCAATAGCGAGGTAGCAACTACCTCGAAAGCTGCGAGTAAGAGCGTCATTCCAACTACGAAAATAGGAGATAAGCCAAGGGGAAATAACGCTAAGACTCCGGCTTTCTCGGAGGGGCCAAAGGGAGTTAACACTAAGACGCCGGCTTTCCCCGAGAAGGTGAGTGATGTAGCAAAGCAGTCACTGACTGTGGTGCTGGTTGATCGTAGCAGTCCTTTAGGACAGATGACTAGTGAAAGGTGGAGATCTGTAGAAAGGGAGCTTATTAGCTTAATGCTTAAGATGATGCGGGAACAACCAAATAAGCCCCTTCTAACCTTTGATTGGGGGGATGGTGTAATGGTGTGAAGAGAACATCGTGCCGCAACATGGCGAGCTTGCGGTGGCTGGAGGAAGTGGTTCCAACCTGCAAAGGCAAGACACGAACGCGTGGGTTGAGGTGGTGGATAAAGCGCAAATCCCCACGGTACCAAAAGTTAAGGTATGGATACCATGCGTGGTGAAGTCGGAGGATACACTGCGATTTCTGCAGAATCAGAATCCGAACATGCCGACACACGATTGGAAGGTACTTACTGTATCTCGGCCTATGGAGGAAGGTCAGTTCAACATCTTCCAAATAAAAAAGTAGGCGGAGGATATATTTTACACGCAGCTTGGAAAAATGTCCTTTGGTACAGGCAAAATTTATATGCGACTCAGGAAAAGAAGTCCCGAGGATAAAAACCCTAACACACTGGAAGTGGGCGAAGTCGAAAAGGACCCGAAAAGGCTAAGAGAAAAAAACCCAGGTGGAGGTAGCCGACGTCACCGCGAAGCTGTTAGAAGAGGACCAACAGCCAGGTGGTGCTGTGAGTCGCACAGAGGAACACCCGGCACAACAGTTACAAGAGGCTGAAGGGGGCTTCGAACCCTCCAAACCAAAAGGGCAAGGGGAGGACGGCGAAGGTGCTGGAGGGGGACAAACAGTCCAGTGGTGCTGCGAGTCCTACAGATAAACCTCCAACACAGTAAAGTGGCGTCGGATGAACTCCTAACCCTTGAGGAGCGTTCGTTTGACGTGGCGCTGATCCAGGAGCCGTGGCTCTCATCGGCAGGAAAGGTTTCTGGACGTAGAGCGCGTGGATTTGGCGTTTGTTATGCGCAAACGGAAGTACGGGTGCGAGCTGTAGTAATGGTAAGGAAACAGCTTCACTCATATATGGGGAAATCCGCCAAACTTTGGTTTTTTTTTTTTGAAACATGGTATCACGCAAATATCTTTTTGTTAGGAACATTGAGTGGTAAATTGGAGCTATAATGCATCGCCGTTACTCGTCTTACATAATGCCTCAAAAAGATATAGTCAAAAGAGCGAGCAAAATATATATAAATTGAGGTCGCAATGTTAAATATACATTTATTTCAAAACTTCTGTACCGATTACATCGAAATTTTAACAAAATATGGAGATATATGCAGCGGCTAGCTATGTAAAATTTTCTTGATACACGAGACCCGGTTTTGTAGATATCGGTAAAAATATAGAACCGAATAACCGCCAAATATTTTTTACAAAGTTTGCAACACATTTATTTTAACACCTTTCTACCGATTCTTTTGAAACTTTAAAAACACATAGATATGTGAACGAAGTACGTTTCGGTAAAAAAGTTTTAATACCCGGGATCCGGTTTTGGAGATATTGATAAAAATATAAACCCGGAAAACCTTAATTTTTTTTACTTATTTAAACACTTCTTAACCGATTGTGTTGAAATTTTATCAGGATGTACATATCTATGTGGGGTATATTTAGGTAAAATTTTTTTGATACCCGAAACCCGGTTTTAGAGATATCGGCAAAAATATGAAACCGGGTAACCGTCAAATATTTCATACTCATTTGTTAATTTTTTCTCTATACCACAGTAGTATACCATCAATTGCCTCATCTTGGAATATTCACGCAAGGAAAGTTATTGAGCTCTGTACATGGGGCAAATATACGAAATTTTCGCCAAAAATTGGCAATCGTCAAAAAGTGTAGTAATTTTTTTTTTCAATTTCTGTACCAAATTCGTGTTTCTTTCATTTACTTTTAAATAAAACCTGGTTTAAAAAAACAAAAAAAAAATTTTACACTTTTTGACGATTGCCAATTTTTGTCAGAAATTTCGTATATTTGCCCCATGTACAAACATCAATAACCTTGCGTGAATATTCCAAGATGAGGCAATTGATGGTATTCTACTGTGGTGTAGAGAAAAAATTAACAAACGGGTATGAAGTGATAAAAGTAAAATTGTAGCTGTGCCCACAAAATAACATGCTCTTGTAAAAAATTTACGCAACCAAGTGCTTCCACTTTTCTGTCCCTACCTTCAAAACTGAAAGGGGCACATCGAATTTGAAGCCCCAGGAATTTTTAGTCCCTGATAGGCTATTATCTTGCATAATCCAAATTTCAATACTCAGTTGCCTCAAAAAGCTATAAGCAAAAAACTGTCAATATTGAAAATGACAAAAAAAAAGTATCGCTATTTTGATTGATGATAGTTTTGAGTACTTTTAGAATCTCCGTCTCAAAAGTGACATTCAGTTTAAATTCCATAGCGTTTGAGCGATGCCTCAAAATTTTATCGAAAAAAAAAAAAAAATAAATAAAGGGTATCGCTTGAAAAAGTGTAAAAATCGACGTTTTTTACGTTTCGAAGTTCTGCAAAAACTTACTATCAACTTTCTTGATTTTTAAAATCATCAGCTCGGATATTCAAAAGGTCAAACTTAATGTCCTTGTACTTTTTTCTGGCCTTAAGTTTTTTGCCCGTGTGTAAAACCCGAGTATCCAAAAAAGTAAAAGTTTTTGGTATTTGCCCATATGCTGCCTAATTACACTACTGAGGACCTCGCAGTGGTGGCCGTTGAGCAAAAGAATAAACAGGCAATTATCTTGGCATCCTGCTACATGGCCCATGCTGCGGAGATTCCACCGATGGAGTGCAAGAGGCTAGTACAGGACGAAGGGGGCAAAGGGCGGTTGGTAATAGGAGCGGATGCAAACGGGCACCACAATGCGTGGGGAGGAGCAGATATTAACGAGAGAGGCGAATCTCTATTTTGTTACATCCTGCAAACCATTTTGCAGATAGCCAACAGGGGAAATGTCCCTACATACATTGGTCCAACATCCAGCAATGGTTTGGATATTACACTGAGCTCCGAACGTGATATATCAAGATATGATTGGATGGTTCTTGATAGACCATCCTTCTCCGACCATGCGTATATCAGCTTCAGCATCCCCCTAAAGAGGGTAGAGAAGGGAGGAACCTTTAGAAACCCTAGGTCAATGAACTAGACTAAATTCAAGAAACAGGTAGAAACAAAACTGGGACAACCCAAAGAGGTTGCCAATGTGGAGGAACTGGAGGAGTCTAATGAATTCCTAACAAGGACGCTTATTACTGCGTATAACAAAGCGTGCCCTCTAAGAAGATTCAGAGGAAAAGCAAAGCCGCCATGGTGGAGCAATGAGCTGATTCTTCTAAGAAGACAGGTAAAATAAATGTTTAAGCTAGCAAAGATAGCGGAAAGCGAAGCGTGTCGGGACGAGTACAAGGATCTACTGAAGATCTACAAGCGTGAAATTTCCAGGGCGAAGAGAATCTCATGGAAAAGGTTCTGTACGGATATAGAGTGCTCCAGCGAAACAGCACGGTTGAGAAAAGTTCTAGCAAGGCGAAACATAGTCCAGGGACCAATAATAAAGAAAGAGAACGGGGAATGGTCACGTAATAGTGAGGAATCCCTTGAGGTGCTCCTCGATATCCATTTCCCATCGGTAGATGGTTTAGAAGAGCCGGCAGACAGCACTCGCACTTCGATTACGGAGCGGGTAGTGCCGGGCTTGATGACCGATACCAAGATCGAGTGGGCAGTGAAGCCGTTTTCTACGTTTAAATCGCCGGGTCCAGATGGTATATTTCCGGCCATGCTACAAGTTTCAAGTAGAGCGGTCGTGGAATGGCTTAAAGTAATATTATTCGATGGGTGCGTAAGACTGATTCATGTACCGCACTCTTGGAAAAGAAAGTCGGTAGACACCGCATTGCATAGGGTGGCAATAAGCATAGAGAAAGCCCTGGAATATAAGGAATATGCTCTAGGGGTCTTCTTAGACATTACCGGGGCTTTCAATAATGTTTCTAAATGGGCGATTATCGATGGTCTTAATTACATTAAAGTACATCCAGCCTTAACGAGATGGATCGGATGCATGTTAAATTGCAGGAATATTACATCACAATGGGGATTGTACGAGGCCACGAAACCAGTTTACAGGGGAACGCCCTAGGGAGCGATGCTATCACCTCTGCTGTGGACGCTGTTTATCAACCAACTGCTCATGTGATTCGATGAGGGACCCGTAAATCTTACGGCTTACGCAGATGACGCTGCAATTGTCAAAAGTGGAAAGCGCCTTCCAACGATTAGCTCTTTGATGGATCGGGTGCTTCGGGCTATTCATACCTGGGCATCAAATGTCGGGTGCAAATTCAGCGCGGATAAGACGGATATGGTCTTGTTTACAAAGAGGTCCAAAGTCCCAAATTGGATCAGGCCTAAGTTAGGAAGGGTGACCCTACAGGAGAAACCTTGCACAAAATATTTAGGAATCAGCCTAGACAGTAAGTTGTCATGGAAGCTCAACGTAGAGGAGAGGGTGAAGAAGGCTTCAACGGCACTTTATGCATATAAAAGAATGCTGGGGTGTACGTGGGGCTTATCGCCCTCTCTTTCTGATTGGGTTTTTACAGCGATTGTAATCCCTATTCTGTACTATGGAGTTCTTGTTTGGTGGAAAGCACACAAAAAACAATCTACCTCAAAAAATTAGACTGTCAATGCTTAGCATTACGGGAGCCCTGAAAACAACCCCGACAGCTGCACTATATGCCACTCTGCACATTACACATGTAGACCTGGTAGCAAATAACATAGCGTTAACTACTGCAACCAGGCTCGGTGCCTCGGGCAGCTGATTCGGAAATAAACAGATCCTAGAGGCTGCCGGATTACTGTAGAGTTTTCCTAGCGGAAATAGTAGCCGTAACCAAAGTACTAGAAACCCTGGAGGAAAATAGCCCAAGCTGCAATCTCGTTAACTTTTATATTGACAGTCAAGCAGCAATTAAGGCAATAATCTCGCATAGCACAGCATCTAAATGCATGTTAGAGTGTAAGCAGTCCCTGGAGAGAACCGGGACAGGAACAGCATACATCTATATTGAGTCCCAGGGCATATGGGAATAGATGGGAATGAAAAACCGGATGAACTAGCTAAAAAGGGCGCATCCCTTGAAGCTTGCTCCGTAGACGTCCCAATTAGACTGGGCGGGAGTAAGCGAAGGCGAGAGGTGCACACGATCGACCAAGAAGGAAAGGTGTGAGTTCAAGCGCGGTGCTTTAAAATGTCGAAGATTATGTGTAGATCTTACAACCTTAGACTAACGAAGTTGCTTCTATTATTAAAAAGAGAGGACTGTAGACTCATGACGGGTATTCTGACTGGACACTGGCTTCTGGCGTCACATGCCTTTAAATTAGGCTTGGTCAGTGATAGCAGATTTAGGAAGTGCGAGCTGGAGGAGGAAACGATCGAGCACGTTCTGTGCTCATGCCCTGCGCTTGCCAGGCTAAGACTCCAGCTATTAGAAGTAATACAGCTGTCAGATCTAGAAGCAGCAAGTTGCTTAAGTCCTAGGAACCTTCTAGTATTGCCAAGAGGACGGAGTTATTTTATAACATAGGTCCTAGTTTTTGATAGGGTTTTTCAGTTTGGTCGTTTAAACAAACTTCTGGTAACACTACTGACTTATTCAGTCTATATGAGGTCCTCATGGACCGGCCAGTTCAACCTAACCTAAGACTCACTCTTATAAATGATGCGCAATTTCTAAATTTTTTTTTACCTCGTTATTTACGGTGAGTATATCGAGGTATTTACATGTCGGACGCCTTTTTTGTTTTTTAATAGACGTTACGCCTTCACGTGGCAGCGGTTTTTTAAGCATCTAGATACAAAACTGCTCAGCTACAGAATAGATATCATAAACTGAGTGTAATATAATAAATGTAAAAGAAATATTAGAAAGATAAAAACACTACATTAATTATTAAGTGGCTCTTGGCCATTGTGTGCGATGTTGGCGCTTTGTGGCTGCGTTGACTCTCGTGATTGACGCTTTGTGGATTGTCGTGGTTAGGGCTCTATCGTTGTATGAGCTGTGGTGGTTTGCGCTCTGTTGCTGTTGATCCTCCAGGTTGGCGCTCTGTTGATTGTCGTAGAAGCGCTCTATCGTTTTATGAACTGTGGTGGTTTGCGCTTCGTATTTGTTGGCATTTTGACGCTATGCTGGCTGTCGAGGTTGATGTTTTGCCGTGGTTGACGCCTCGTTGCTGTTGGCGCTCTGTTGTGGTGCGAGGTGCCGCTGTACGGCTCAGCTCACGTCTAGCCTGAGTTATGATGTTGCGTTGGTCGCATTGGTTTAAACTTATTTATGAGCTACCAATCTTCAGCTTAGATTCGTTTGCTACCACAGCTGACTTACCCCTGTCCTGCTGTATTCCTCATTTTGTAGCTGAAGTGTGTTATGCTGTTGGTTCGTACGACTACATATTGCGACCATGTTGCTACGATAGGTCGTGTGCATATATATGCTGGGGTTGATGTTGTGTGATAGTTTGGTTGTTTCACTTGTTTGATGTTGCTGGTGTGTTGAATATCTTGAGGTGGGATGTTGTGTGGCGGTGTTTTTTGCCTGCATAGCTTGATGTTCTGTATGTTACTATGGCTTGTTTTGTCGATGTCCAATGTAATAGGAGTTGGCTGTTGTGTGCCTATGTGGTTTGTGTTTGTGTGCTTAGCATGATGAAAAATTCCAAAGTGAAATTTTTCGGATCACCTTCCGTAAGTGTTCAAAGCTTACAACAAAACGGCGCCTTCTGAAAACGGTGTGTGTTCCGACTGCTCTTTAGCTTACTTACTTAATTGGCGCTTAGCCGTTTAAACGGTTATGGCCGTCAAACAAGGCGCGCCAGTCGCTCCTTCTTTCTGCCAACCGGCGCCAATTGGTCACACCAAGGGAGTTAAAATCGTTTTCCCCCTGGTCCTTCCAGCGGAGTGGGGGTCGCTGTCTACTTCTGCTTCCATAGGCGGGTTCCGATAGAAACACTTTATTGGCCGGAGCATCATCTTTCATTCGCATAACATGGCCTAGCCAGCGCAGCCGCTGTAATTTGCCTATAGTTCTGCTTTCACTATATTCAGGTGTTCGTTACATATTTATACACATGCAGTCCTCACACGTCAAGAACTATTAATATCATATTGCTAAATATGCACTTATATCAACATGGTTGTTTATATCGGTCAATTGGTACACACATATGTACCCATGTACCTAAATAGGTCATTCCAATATGCTGACTTTACATACAGAAAATATGTACATTTAAGTTCATAAGTATTAGTGTAAGTTATGCTGACTCCGAACGGCATCTGCATGGCAGATGAGTTTTCACTGAGAGCTTTTCATTGCAGAAATACACTCGGAGCGCTTGTCAAACACTGCCGAGGGGCGAACCCGCTTAGAACAATTTTCTTCTAATTGAAAAACCTTATTTCTAAAATTTTGATGTTGCTTTGCCCGGGGTATGAACCCAGGCCATACGGTGTGGTAGGCGAAGCACGCTACCATCACACCACGGTGGCCGCCAAATTGTTAATTAATTAATATAAAATCCTGAACCGAACAGGATAGAAAAGAAGGTGTTAGAATTTTGCAGACTAGAGTAGATTTGATGGGTCCATTAGTACACCCACAAATAACTTATCATACCCCGGCAAAGATCGGATGTTCAAAATATTTGTAATTACTAATTTTTTTTTTTGCTCTACAAGGATAAAATGGACGTATGACTGGCCGCATAAAAGCACAAGGGAGGTGGAATAAGGAGATCTTGATTGGCAGCGAAAATCAGCAGCAAAACAATATTCAGGAGGTCTGCACGACTGGCAGCGTGACTGGCAGCAATTAGTTTTAAGTAAATAAGTACGTATGTTTAGAAAAATTTTGGCAGTCCCACGGACGCCTAACTAACAAAATTTTCAATTTCTGCTTAGGAATATGACGAAAAAAAATGTTTCAGATAGGATAAATAAAAAATAATAAACAAAAATTAAAATAAAAAAACAAAACAAAATACAATTTTTCATATTTAGAAAAATTACAAAATAACAATAATTATCATTAAAAAAAATTATTGTTCTGGCCTTGAGCTCGAATCGAACTTTGAATAATTTATTAATGGGCCGATAAAAACAAAAACAATTGTTAATAAACCATGAGCACTTGGGAATGTCAAACAAAGTAATTGACAATAAACAAAAATCCAGCATTATCAGTGATTTGCACCAGATGGCGCAACACTGAATAAATATAGTTGGTAAAAAGAATAGAAGTAGCAAATTTGCCAGTCAAACAAACCACCGCTGTATAGCTAAATGGTTAGCGCAGCATGCCTAAAGCGTACTGATGCTGAAGGCTTAGCACTCTTCGAAATGGATCTATCTGCGCAGCTATGGCAGGTTGTCTGAAAAATTTTCTACTTACTATTCCAAAAACAAAATACAATTTTTCAAATTTAGAAAAATTAGAAAATAACATTAATTATAATTAGAAAAAAATTATTGTTCTGGCCTTGAGCTCGAATCGAACCTTGTAAAATTAAAATAATTAGTAAAACACTATAAGTCACAGCTATCTGTCAGTTGTGTCAGAAATAACTGAAGAGGAATTTCACGCGACATTTAAAAAGTATGAAGACTATTAAAATATCAGATAAAAGCCATTGAAGAGGTTCCTCTAACCTCTACAGTTGCGAAGCAAGGTCCAAAACCGATAACCATAGAAGAGGCGGAACAAGCTGAACAAGAAAGAAGAGCCTGGAATACCTGCCCCGGTTAAAAGACAACGACAAAAACGGGGAGGCAAACAGTTCCAAAAAAGAAAAAAGATAGGTGAAGCTTACAGATTATTAAATTTTGCCATTACTATGGAAGAAAAATTGCAATTAAGAAGTGAAATTAAAGAGTTAAGGAATACTAAATAAATATACAAAATAAAAATTCGAAAAGTAAAACAAAAAATGTTTTGAATAAAATATGAGAAAAAAATTCTTTTAAATATGGTAATAAAATTTTAAGTAAAATGAAATGTTTAATGTTTAAAGTAAAATAAAGAATAAAATCAAAGGAATTTTATTGAAGGGACTAAATCCTTTTTCACAGAAACAAGAAAATAATTAATGGAAATTTCAAAATGTCTTGGCTGACAAAGATAGCACACGGCATCATGATAGCGATAGCCGGATATGAAGTAAGGAAAGGAAACTCTGAAACACCACAGAACAGGGTAGTCAAATATGAGCCACCAGTAGAAGTAGATACGAAAAATGTTCCAAACATTCCGGATGTTTGGCTAGCAGTCCTAATTTGCGTATTCATGCTATTGATCATTATAGCATGATAGACAAAACACTAAAAACTAAAACCCCAGCCAATAATAACAACAAAAATGAAGAAAAATCACAAAGAGAACCTTAATATATATGTGAAGCGCTATATAAATTTGCAATAATAAGACTAGTCGTGCTCGTTTTCATCCCAAAGGATAGAATAATGGTAGCATAAAAAATACAAGCAACATTGTTGTTAGGATAAGATTGACTTAGGACAATTTCTTATAAGGCTGTACACATGCTGTACAAATGCCGGAAATATGGACTTGTAAAGAAATAAAAAGACAGTTGTCCCTTAGCAGACAAATTGGTCAGGAATAATATATACTGCAGTAGGCAAATTTAAAAATAAAATTGGTACCCAAGTTCTCAAAGATCAAATAATTGCGTTAACTCTAGAAGTTATGCAGGTGACAAATAGCGATAAAATTATAGTAATTCTTCATAAAAATCATGACGATTCTGTTTTGGTGGCCGCCGCAGAATTCGCATGACACACGTAAAAAAAATATTGCTGGAACATATGAAATATAAAGATATGAAATTTTGTGTATCTACTGTACTGCGTTCGACCCATTGGTTCAGCTGCTACTACTACCACTATAAATTACCTTGCTCTTCCATCAACTACAGCTTCTCAGGTTCCTGTATAACTAGTTACAGATTTCTTATTTTATATGTTTCAAAACCCGAATGGAGTGAAAAAACAAATCAAATAAATCTTTGTTTAATAGAAATAACAAAGAAAATGAAAGGATATAAAAATGAAAAGCGGTGTTTAATAAAATAGTTAAGGAAATCTATATCATTTATCTTTATTGTTTGGTGGAAATAACACATTAAAGAAATAAATATAATTATTTATTGCCCGGGGTCGTTTAGGAAAACCGCGCCCTTTAGAGAGGTCATAATTTTAGATAATAGGATAATTTATACCTAGTTAAATTAGATAGTAGATATACGGCCCGGTAGAAAAGGAAATATCAATGCGAAAAATATTTTTAATTTAATTCCCTTAAAAAAATATCGATAGGAAAATAATTTTACATTTAATCCCTTTAAAATAGAAATATCGTTTAGGAAAATAATTTCAATATAGATCTTATAGAGTAAAAAATATTGATAAAAATAACAATTTTACATTAATACCGCATAGAATGGGAAATAGCGATAGGGCAAGTAAAGATAAGGAAATAATAATTCACAAAAATAGGCTTAAACCAATATAAAACATTTATTAACAACCAAAATAATTTAACTACGCAAAAAAAAAACAACAATCTCAATATAAGCATTCCACTTTACTCATAATTATCACTAAGCACACAAAAAAAAGAGGAAAACAAATGTCAACTCAATATGTACACTAGAGCTTTGCGGGCCGGCTCGCCGGCATGCACCGGCATACGTCGGGTTTCTTATTTTACAAAGCATGATTTTTCTATTAAAAAAATTAAATTTGGGAAAGGTTTTGCCTATATGTATTTAAGGAAATCAAGGTTTTCTCCAATTCGGAAAGATCCGGGGTTTTTGCCTCAAAGTCTCGCGGATCGTTCAAAAAGTTTCAGGAGTAGCTCCTTGCGGAGGGACCGTCCTTCGTTCACTTACTCCAGAGAGGCTTCGAAGCTAACCCCAGTGTAAGGGACCCTTACTGCTGCGTATGCCGGAAAAAAATTAAGTACTTAAAATGGTCACACTTTTGTCTGTATGTCTCGTGCAAAGCCTAGTTTCACCGAAGGATATGTTCTGGGCTAACTCCTAATACTCGTTGTCGACATGATTTTTTTAAATCTTTTGTGGGTCCTTGCTGGCCACGTACAAAGGCGACTTACGGTTGCTATTAATGGTATTTTAATACTCATGACTCTCTTGGTACAATTTAACGATTAGCACCAATGATGGCCTATTGTTGATTGCGCTAAAGGGCGCCTCCAGTTTCTTCGGCTGTTATAGGAGCTATAATATCCGATTTGCGAACAGTAACAATCCTGACGACCATTTGTTATCACGCCTACTGAAACCCTCACACCACATGCCAGCACAGAAGCTGTAGGACTGCGACTTCGAACTCATACCTTCGTCGAAGTCACCTTCACAGCAGCTCTAGGTGTAGCTCCGAAGAATTTCTAACGGATTTTTTTTCGCGCTATGCTGCCGACCACTACCACACCTTTAAAGTGTAGGGAGTAACTATTCGGCCAAGGATGCCGCCCTCGAAATCGTAGGCAGTCCAAGTATTAACTCATGGGTGAAAATAGTATAATCCTCGGCGCATCTACATAATTTTAATTTACAAGGACCCTGGATAAAGTTTTTTTAAACGTAGACCAAAATTTACGAACGTTTGTGTTCGAAACATTGATTTCAATAGTCTTCGTTAAACCATACCGAATTATGGAATGTGGGTCGACCGGTTTTAAGTTGAAAGATGTTAAGGTTATATGCTTAGCCCAAACTGCTGTTTTCCGGCCTTTTGATGCAAGAGTTCATTATGAATAACCGCGTAGCTTCACTTTTCAGACTAGTTCGACTGTCCACTACGTTAGTGTAGTACCCTACCCGTCATTTGTTCGATTGTCTTAGGAAAGCTTTTACTTCATTATTTTGAGTGTTCCTACGTACTCACATATGTAGCAGAAGCCGTAACGTGTATGTGATATTTAAATTTGGTTGATAGGTTATAATCAATGTGATTCACTCCAAGGGACTAGTTGGGATAGGGCCCTCAACTTTAGGAAATGTCAAACCAGGAGACTTGGGTGTTGAAAGATGATAGGTAAACATCAAAATTAAAATTTCAGACGCTATTTTTAAGTTGCGCAAATAAACAACAGATGTTTGAATATAAGGCTAAGTGATTTTTCAAACGAATCATTTCAAAAGAGTGTTTGAACCCCTGGAACCTACTGAAGGATTTAGCATCACTGATTTCGCTCATCCTTTTAGTCAATCGGGATATACAATTTTTGAAAAAATCGGCACCTTTTTCGGTTACTTGCTTTTTTTAATAACTTGATGACGCTTTAAAGACATGTTCGACTTGGGTCATATAAATTTTTTATTTAACTTTTCGTTTAGTGTTTTGTACTAATAACTTGGTGAATTGGGTGATGCCAAATCCGTGTTAAGCTAGCATTGAATGCGCCTGTTTTTTAAATAACTTTTAAACGGTTAGAAAGAGTTAAATTTCGCTGCCCCAGCGGGTTATGGGGCTTAGAATATACCCGCGGTAGGTATGCCTGTTTTAAGACGCGACTAAAATACCAAATTGATTCAAGGGGTTGTGTGGCGGAACCCTCTCAAGGGGTTGCAAGCTTCTCTAACCCAATTGTCAACCTCACCTACCCGTGACGAATCCTGTTTCTTTAGCAGCCGATGCTCTAGCGACCTCAAGCTCCTCATGCGTGTAGGGGTAGGAGGGCGGGATGGCTTAGAATGTTTCATGTGGTCATACCAAATCGTTCCCGAAATGATCGGGCTAGTAACTTAATGGTGCTTGTTACCGGAACGTACCGGATCTGCATCCGGCGAAGGACCATCAACATCGATAACACTCCCCACGGCCTTCGGGGAGTGTTATTATCGCTACAACAACAGTTAAATTTCGCAATTGGATTATTATAACTGGCAGTGATGCGCATCCGTTGATACCCCTTTTGACCATATCGGATCAATTTTCGAAATGTACAATAAATGGCCTAGACAGTAATAAATGAGTAGAAAATATAGTACAGCGCCGAACTCCGCGGACCAATTTTCAAAATGTACAATAAATGGCCTAGACAGTCATAAAGGAGTAGAAAATATACTTCAGCGCCGAACGCCGCCGCCGCCGCGTCGCTAATTTTGACATTCGGTGGCGGCGTGCGATCAACAGCTAAAATCGGCGCCGGCGGCGGCTGTTATCGGCGGCGCATATCTCTAATGTACACATGCAAAGAAAAAAAAAAATAAATACAAACCAGCATGAGATGTTCAAATATCAAGAATGAAATACGAAAGTCAGCATAATAGGTACACATGTAAAAAAATGTAAACAACTAAAAACAAAAAAAAAAAGCCATAAACAAACAAACTCATTACTTTTGGCATCAAGTTACCATTATGTCATAATTTACGACCACACATCAATTGAATATGAAAGACAATTGAAATTTGGTAACCCAAAGCAAGTTAAGTGGGTATTTATATTTATACACATGCAGACCTCACACGTCAAGAACTATTAATATCATATTGCTAAGGATGCAATTGTGCATTATATGCACATGGTTGTTTATATAGTCATGCTGACTAATATCCTTCGGCCATATACACACATATATACCCATGTACCTCTAAATAGGTCATTCCAATAAGCTGACTTTACATACAGGAAATATGTACATTTAGTTCATAAGTATTAGTGTAAATAGGTATCAGTAGAATAAGAATATATTGTATAAAAGGAGAAGCATTTCCAAAATAAACCCAATCACTTTTAATGATCGAACCAATAAACATCATTTTTGCATTATTTTTTTTTATTTTATATTTTATATTTTTAATTCGCTGGACTATGTTGATGTCTGCGTATAGCTCATCGTTAAATCTTCTTCGATACTCGCCATCGCCAACGCATAGAGGTCCATAAATCTTTCGAAGAACTTTGCTCTCGAACACTCCCAGAGCCGTTTCATCTGCTGTTGTTATGGTCCATGTTTCTGCACCATATAGTAGGACGGGAACGATAAGTGACTTGTAGAGTATTATTTTCGTTTGCCGAGAGAGGACTTTATTTTTCAATTGCCAGCCTAGTCAAACTAGCATTTATTGGCACCAGTGGTTCTTCACTGGATTTCATAGCTCATGTTGTTGTTTGTGTTAATGTAAGTAGTACTTTTTATGCGCCTTAAAGAGGAGTCCTCAAGAGAATAACTCCAATACGCTTACAGCAGGGGAGGTACAAAAAGACCTCGGGAACCTGTATGTAGCGGCAAATGACGAGGACATAAGCGCAGTGGAAGAAGTGCACAAACATATCAATGGTGCTGAGAGTTTCATAAATTGTTTTTTTTTTTTTTTTGAGTCTATGGTTACATCGCCCTAGATAACAATATTGAATTAGTACTAAAGACTAACTATCTTAAAATGCATTTAAAAACTAATGGTAATTTGATATAAGCTTTGACAAAAATAAGGTTCTAGGCATCGCAAAGTCTAAATCAAGATTATTGAAGATTTTATTATACTCACTTAAGGCCCTCATTATGGGCGCAAAATTATAATAATTGTGTTCAGTGATTTTGATATGGAAGGGTATATTGGATCTTCACATCCTACTAGGTACATTGAAGTCTAGAAAGCCGAGAAGATCCGGAGAATCAATGAAGCCACTATGAATATCAAGCATGAACATAAGAGAACAAATAGTCTTTAGCTTGCGACTTAACATCAATAAGCATACACCGGCCTGGGTAAGATGGGATAGTCTCACTAAAATGAAGCGGCTGCAAAGCAAACCTATTGAAACACCTCTGTACTCTTTCCACTCTGAGGGAGTATGTAGAGGGAAATCGAATTATCGACTTCGAATTTCAAGAATATCCACAATACGCTAAAAGCAGGAGAGGTAGAAATGGACCTCGAGGACCTGGAAGTAGCAGGAAAAGGCAAATGTATAGGCGGAGGTGTTGGAAGGGAGCAAATATCTCAATGATGCTGCGAGTCTAACGAAGACGTTTCGAGATGGGGAGATAAAAACGGGCCGTTTAAACCGCCTCCATCACCATTGGACGGCGGAAATTCCTATGCGCAGCCATGCGCGGTGAATAGAAAGGCGCCAACGAACACCGAACTGCCATCGGCACCAACATGATCGCATTCAACTAGTCTTGAACTATTAGCCGGCAACCGCGGACGCGCTCTTATATACATTAGGGTGGCCCTTATTTTCCGATTATCGATCTCACCACCTAGAAATATGCGAATAGCTTAAAAACTAGAATATACAAAGTTTTAGGTCAATCGAAAAAGAGTTAGAGGTGGCCCAAAGAGCTTGAAATCTTGAAAAATTACGAATTTTTACAATTTCTTAAATTTGTTCAACCCTACTTTATTTGTTATGGCCGACACATAATTTGTCGTGTTATTAGTAAGTTCTACAGATATTTGACTTTCAAATAAATCTAAAACAACAATAATTGGTCAAATAATAATAAACTTATAAAATAAAATATGCCTTAAACACGGCGTCATTACTTCAAGAATGTGTATATAATGAGTATACGTAAACGAGTTTGTTTCAGATTTTTTTTATTATGACCTTTTTTGAAAATACAGTTTTAAAACATATACATACATATATCTATGATATTACTTCCTAGGATCTAATTAATGATGATTGTGATTCAAATTGTTTTTTGTAATCAGTTACAACTTGTAATAAATATTGTTTTCCTTGTTCGTCATTTGTAAGTATTCTACCATATTCTTCCATAAGTTTTACTCCCCGTTCTGCTGTGTAGTTGACTACTTCTATATTTATAACAGTATCCTACCCAGTATCTACCCCCGGAAATTGAGATGATATCCCAAACCGACCAAAAAAATAACTTGTGTTTCCTGTTACAAAATCGTGTAGTTCTTTTTCTATGAATTTATTGATTTCATTGGGCCTTAAGTGTAACCTCTTCAAATTTTCTGTTTCCTCGTCGCAGTTGTCTATGCTTTTTTCCACAATATTTTTCTTCATGGTACAGGAGACGTCATCATCGAACAATGCCAATGCAATACATTCTTCAGACAGGTACCATAGGTGATTACAAAACTTTTTTATTGCAATTAACATTTCTGTATTTATAAATTTCTTTAATAAAAGATAAGTCTTGAAGAGGTGCTCAATGAGGATTGGTATAGTTAAACCAAAGCTTAACATAGAATTGCATAATAAACGCGCATATACTTGCTCTCGAATTCTCTTCATACTCCGTTGGCTTAAACTGTTCACGAAATAAATAGATTTTTAAGCAATGCAATGCCTTAGATATCCACCGAGGATGATGAGTGGGCCCTGGTACACGAAGCTTTATGCAATCACTTGCTCCTAGACATATAGACGTTAATTCCAATAATTCTCTATAGTCATCTCTTACTATTTTCTTTTTCAACTCTTCCTTAGAGAAATTTTGAATAGTATCTTTGCTATCGCTTAAAAGAAATTTTAATTCGTTACTTTGTAGCAAATCTTTAAAACTATTTTCGTCGATTTAATTATTTGTTGCCGATCAGTTTAATTCATATCATTTTGTCGATGTTTTTCCAATTTTCTTGAAATCGCCGAAATAACTGGATGGCCTTATATTATTTACTGGAAAATAACATTGGAAAATCCCTCTCAGTAAAACATCAAAAATATGATGACAAGGTAGATACAAAAGTTTTCGCTGAAGTTTATTTTCTAATAACGTTGCAGCTCCTTTTATAACACCTGTGTTAACCGATGTCGTATCAAAACAACAGGCCACAA
Source organism: Eurosta solidaginis (assembly GCF_040869045.1). Taxonomy (NCBI): domain Eukaryota; kingdom Metazoa; phylum Arthropoda; class Insecta; order Diptera; family Tephritidae; genus Eurosta; species Eurosta solidaginis. The sequence continues at coordinate 105,246,448 of NC_090323.1, read as the reverse complement.
TATCATCCTTCAGATCCCAATCAAATAACAGTTCATGCAACGTATCAGCTATTTCGGAGCCTGTTGCAGCATATAATATTGGAGCTCGTATTAACTGTTCGCCATTCCTGTAAATAACAGCAACTGGAAGTCGTTCCACCTTTTCACGACCTGTTATTTCTGGAAGTAGTTTTCCATCCCAATGCAAAGTGACGCAATTTATCTATTTAATAAAACCAACTATTAAACATTTGTTCATTCAAGAGAAGTATAGTTTTAAATAGAAAACGTCGAAAGCAATATATATTTTGCCCTAACAGAGTTTTATTGATCGACCGATTTTGAAGATTGTGGCCATTTTAGAAAATTAGGAAAATACAAATCTTACTACTGTATGGAAAAGCAGTAAATTTTCGTAGGGTTTAGAAATATGGAAGCCTGAAACACGAAATTGTATAAATTCTTAATTTTTCAGGATTTCAAGCCCTTTTCACCACCTCTAAATCTTTTTTGATTGGCCTACAACTTTGTATATATTCGTTTTTGAGCTATTCGCTTATTTTTAGGGGGTTAGATCAAGAATCCAAACACTTTTTTCCCTCCATACAACGAAGGGCCACCCTAATATGCATATGTATATTGTCACGGATATTAGCACCACTAAGCTATACCATCACTAAGGCGATGCTAAGGCCATGCTAAGTTGTATTTACGTCAATAATCAAATCATGTATACACATATATAAGGCAGCCGAGAGATGTCACACACAGATGCATTTACTAGATACGTTCACGGGTTTTAGAGGGGGTGCACGCGAACGAATCAATAAATAGAAAAGATTTAAGGTTTTGTTATATTTCTTATATAACTTTTTATTATTTAACTTTTATTTAAACTTATATTTTTCTTTTCACATTTGAACATTAACACAACAATGACCATGAGACGATGGTATAGCAGGATGAATACTGACTATGAATATTAACTAACTTCGAGTTTTACTTATGATCTCTTTATAGCCTCTTTAATGAGACCGCTAAGCATTCGGTCAATTAGATAAGATTAAGAGTGTAACTCGAAAATGACTGAAAAGTATATTAAGAGGATTATTTCATTATTTTGTAAAAAAAGTAGAAGTTTCAGTAATTTTCGAATTGCGTATTTTATGCAAATTGTAAAACTTTTGGCTTTTTTTTTTCTCTTCGACGAATTGTATTTCGAAATTACTATGATATTAAAATAATGTTTTGCGATAATGTAAAACATAGTAAATTAAATTTTCCAATTTTGATGCGTATATATTCAAAGTGTAATTTTTCCTTTTTAAAACTTTCTTTTTAAATTAAAAATACATATTTACGACTTTTTTTTGAAATTTTGGGTTTAAGTTTTGACAATGTATACATACGTTTAAATATTTGCATATTCATGTTTCGCTTTTTAATTTTTTAATTTTGTTATAAAAATACAGTCATTATTGTTATTAAAATAAATATGTACATAGATACATAAAAATATAAACATAAATATATACAAAGTTTTGTGAGGCCTTTTGATCTGAGCTATGTCAATTTTATTTGGGTAACTAGCACGTAATTTTATAAATCTTTTGGCAGTTTTTTTCCTATTAGCAAGAGGGTTTTTCATATAAACTTTTTGGTTGTTAAAACTCGGTACTTTTTCTCTTTTTGAGTTAATTTTTTCTATAGTTTGTTTTTTCTTTTCATAGGTATAACTTTTTATTTTCTCAAAGTCAATATCATTTCTGTTAATAAAATCTATAGGTTTTACATTAGTTGAACTGTGTACCGAATTATTATAGAAGCCAATAGCTTTAATCACAACTTCTTCTACTTCCAATGTGTTTTGCGTATTTTTTAAAATGCGTATATTTTCTAGTAGTGTGGAATGCAATCTTTCAACATCTGCATTGCCAGTGTGACTATTTGGCGTAGTAAAATGAGGAATAATATCATTTTCCCTGCAAAATAATCGTATAGACGCGTTGTTAAACTCATTATCCATTATTAGTTTTTTCGGTTTTCCTAACCATGCAAACCTTTCTTGTAGTTTGATTTTTATGGTGACCGTGTTTCTGTCTGGTAATTTATGTACAGATGCTAACTTGGTGAATCTGTCAATCGTGGTCAAAAAGCATGAACGAAAACAATAAAATATGTCGGTGTGCACTATTTCATTGGGACTGCCAGGAGTCTCTGTATGATTAAATAGTTTTTTCAATGGTTTTCTAGCATATTTGCTCTCATTGCATATATCGCAACTGTTAATAAATCTGTTTATTATCTTTTTTAAATTTGGGTAAAAATATTTCAACTTCATTTGCTCATAATTTTCCAAGATACCTCTATGGTTACTTTCAATGTGAACTTTATCTATTATTTCTAACATTTCTTCATCACTCCTGACGTCTAAAGCTTTATAACTGCATTTAGTAAATTTAATATTACCGTCATTTGAAAATAAAGTTATTAATTTTTCTTCAACTACGTTGTAAAAGTTATCGGGTAATTCTGAATGAATTCCTATTGTTCCTTTCTCTATGTGCCTTCTGAGTAAATCACGTAAATAAGTGTTATTATTTACATCGCATTCTTCTATATATATTATAAGGTATTTATTATATAAAACTTCACTCGCTATGTTCTTGTTATGAACTAGTCGAATTTGGGTAGTATATTTGATGACAATTGAATCTGAAATAAGGAAATGGTTATTTTGATTTTCGAGTACTGAATGCACCGTATCTATAGAGTTCTCAAACAAAGACTTTATATCTAGGTTTTCCTCGTTATGTATTTGTTGTCGACTACGAAAGTCGGCTACATTATTTTCCTTGCCTCTGAGATATTCAAATTCAAACTCGTATTCGCTGAGCAAAGTTGTCCAACGTAGAATGCATGCGCTTGAATCTTTCATAGAGTACAACCATTTTAAAGGCTTATGATCCGTTTGTACCAGGAATGGCCGCCCGAACAAATATGATCTGAAATGTTTCACCGCCCACACTATCGCTAATAAATCTTTCTCCAGAGTATGGTAGCGTTTTTCGAAGCCGTTTAATGTGCGACTAGCAAAAGATATTGGTTTGTTATTTTGACTAAGAACCGCGCCTATCGCAACATTGCTGGCATCAATTGTTACCACACATTTTTTTGAAAAGTCGGGAAATGCTAAGAGTGGGGGTGAGGTCATTATAAGCTTCCATTTATCAAAAGCTTCAATATATTTAATATCTTTCATATTAATCTTTTCGTTCTTTTTCAGATATTTTATTATATGGGCAGCGATCATAGAGTAATTATTGATGAATTTGCGATAATACCCAGTCAGACCTAAAAAGGACTGAATTTCTTTGACAGATCGTGGTAGCTTTATACTTTGTATAGCCTCTATTTTTTCGGTATTCGGCTTAATACCGTCCGGAGTAATGATATGCCCTAGAAATTCTATGTATCTTGAGAGAAAGTTACATTTTTCATATTGAATTTTCAGTTGTTTTCTGCCAACCTATTGAATATTTTTTTGTCAAACTCTCAAAATGCTCTTTTATGGAGGTGGAGAATATCAGTATGTCATCCATATAAATTATGCATATTTTATTGATATAATCGCATAGAACTGTATTCATCATACGCTGGAATGTGGCGGGTGCGTTTTTCAGGCCAAATGGCATACGAGTAAATTCATAATGCCCGTTTGGACCTGAAAAAGCAGTTTTTTCGATATCGTTTTCGCTCATCAGAATTTGGTGGAATCCCTTAGCCAAGTCGATTGTGGAAAAATATTGTGCTCGCCCTAGCTTTTCAAACAGTGATTCTACGTTTGGTATAGGGAACTTATCATCGATTGTAAGACTATTTAGCTTCCGAAAATCTATTACCAAACGCCATTTCTTTTTACTACCAGGGTTCGATTTTTTCTCCACAATCCATAATGGCACGTTATATGGAGATCTACTTGGCCTAATGATTCCGTTTTTTAGCATAGATTCTAATTGACTATTTATTTCCTCTTCCAGCGCATTGTGATACCTATAATGTTTTACGTAAATAGGGGCATGGGGTTTTGTTATAATCTGTTGTCTGACTGTTTCTACGGCTGGTAGATATTGCCCATCTTGGAAAAATATGTTTTTATATTTCAATATAAATTGCTTTAAGAGCAGCTGATCTTCAACGTTCAAATCTTTTTTAATTAAAGCATCTGTATTAAAGCTAATATCGTCAAATGCAAAATTATCCGGGTAAGTGTATGTCTGAGAGCAATAAGCGTAGAAATCCTTATCATTGGCTAAGTATGTGTTAGTGCAATTATCAACGAAATGTATTATTTTATTGTTGACGTTAATGACTTTTAATGAAAAATCAATTTTGATTTTTAAAGGGATAAGAATATTTAAGCCAAGTATGCATTGGAAAGGTTTATTAGTAAATTTTAATAATTTAATGGACATTGTCTCTCCTTTATGAATGGCAAACTCCAAAGGTATATTGACGATGACTTCTTCTAATATTATATCAGACGCAAAAAGTGTTTTTACTAGGATAGGTTTTTCTAAATTTCTGCGATGACGAAAATTTTTAAATATCTCAAAATCTCCCAATGTGGTTGCTGATCCGGTATCTACCAAAACACCTAACCACAGTATTATTAATTTTTAAATATATTAGGGGTAAGTTGGTTGAAGAGGAGAAAGCTGAAAATTTTCGTATTTTTCAATATTGTCCACTTCCATTGGCACAACAGGTGATTGTTGGTTATATCTCGCATTGTTATTAAACCTACCGGAATTATTTACATTTCTATAGTTTCTTTGGTCATTAAATTTGCGGGTATTTCCACTAGCGTTACCTCTACCATAACCGTTACTATTAAAATGAGGATTAGTTTGGACATACTTACCATAACCATTACTAAAGTTGCCAGAAGAATTATTACGGTAATTATTAACATTTTCATAATTTTGATTAGCACCAGGGTGTGTGTTATAGTTACCAGAGCTATTTGAGTTGCCTCTATTAAAATGTATATTATTCCGATTGCCGCTATTTGCAATTATATTTTGGTCAAACACATTGGAATTATTAGAAAAATTGTGTGAAAAACTATACGGATATTTATTATTCTTTGTATGGGAAGCCATGTTATTTACACTGTTATTTATTTTAAAATCTTTTAACATATTATTTTCTATATAATACGTAAATGCTTTTTCCATATTAGTAATCTGATTTTGCAACAACAGAGTTTTTACGTTGAAGGGCAAAAATTGTAGATAAATGTCAAATATTAATTTTGAATTATTATATGGTGTATACAAAATGTCATTTTCTCCTCCCAAATAATGTTTAGTGTTCATTGACAACAAAATAGATCCGAGCTTACTATGTAAATATTTAACATCTATGGCCCTAATACTCATCGCCTCATTTCTTAAATTTAAAAAGGTTGTTTTTATACCAAATTCTTCCTTCAATTCATCAAAACTCGGCTCATAAAGTTGCTGGATTACGTGCAATGCTCGGCCTTTCAGTTTGTTGCACATAACTTTGGATATAATGTATTTTTCTCCGTCATTCGTAAGCGACAGTATTGTTGCAACATCTCTCAAATAGTGAGTTAGTGTATACTCGCTTTTTCCGTCAAAAAATGGTACACTTCTGGCCTCTCTTAATGCTTCTGCTAAACTTAATGCCATTTTATGGTTTTTGCTTGGTTTGTCTATTTATTTGCTTGATTTTATTTAAGTATTTAATTTTTTAGATATTTTCTAATATCTTCCTTTTTGCTCAGTTGGTTGTGTTTTTTAAATTTATGTTGATCAAATGTCTCAATTGATTATGTTTTTTTTTTTTTTTTGCTTATTTAAAATGTTCGATGGTGGTTACAACATGTATATAATGTAGGACAGTATAGCAACATACAAAGTGTATGCGAAAATTATATTTAACACTGGTTGCCTCGGTTACAGTTTCTGTAATGTTAACAGCTTATGTCCATCAGCACATAGGGACAACAGATATTTCTTACAGCTCGTTTCAGTTAAAGCTTTTTTATTATGTTAGCGGCTCAAGTTTAGTGGCAACAATGTTTAGGTACATTTGTGTATTTTTTCTGTGAGAATATAATACGATATTCGTGCTTTGGGTATGTATACTACCTAACTGTTACGATTTCTCATAGTGGGGACGAAATGCACTTTTTAAGCAATTTTTTTTTTTTTTTTTGAATTTTAAATGTTATTGCGGTATTTTATTTTATATGATTTCCGCCGCAATATATGTATGTATATATGTACAGTCACAATACTTCAAGTTTAGATCTTTACTGCATTTTTTAAAATTTTCTGTACTTTTATTTAGTAGTTTGAATAAAGTTATTTTAATTTTAAATAGATGCCTCGATGATAAATTTTAAGCTTGAATTTTTCTCACTTACACCACTTAAATTGTCACACCACTTATGTATGTACGTACGTCTTTAACAAGTACGATTTTGGTTTCTTTGTATAATTTTTATACAATGGTTTTTTGTTTGGCACATAACTTTTCAAAAGTGTTTTATTTAAAAGTTCGGAGTTTTTAATTATTTAAAATATTTTATCTTTTATTTCACTCCGTTTTTTACCTCGTCGCCAGATACGTTCACGGGTTTTAGAGGGGGTGCACGCGAACGGATCAATAAATAGAAAAGATTTAAGGTTTTGTTATATATTTCTTATATAACTTTTTAATTATTTAACTTTTATTTAAACTTATATTTTTCTTTTCACATTTGAACATTGACACAACAATGACCATGAGACGATGGTATAGCACGATGAATACTGACTATGAATATTAACTAACTTCGAGTTTTACTTATGATCTCTTTATAGCCTCTTTAATGAGACCGCTAAGCATTCGGTCAAATAGATAAAATGTTTTGGAAGTAAATCGAGAGTACTTATGAGTACATATTGAGTGCATAATGAGAGCATAATGAGGAGCTTGAGTTAGGTAATTAGTTTATGGTGAGAGTGAGAATGAACATACATAACTTACTTATACGCCTATGTGTGTGCGAGAGACTGTAAACTACAAACTCACATACATCTGAGAGACGCTGAAAAGTAGACAATTGTAAACAAGTAGAAACTATGTGAGAACTATAAACACACGAAATAGTTGGTAAGTTCTGGAAATAGAAGAGCCTGGATGTATGCAGCGTAAAATATAAAAGCGGCGCAAGCGAGTAAAAAGTAATTCAGTTTGATTTGAGTTTCGATTAAGACGATATCTAGCAAGCAATAGCAGTATTATTTTGGATAGTAGAGTTTCATTTGAGCTATCAATCAGTTTGGTTATTAAGCAAGCTATTCGTTGCACAGTTTGAGTATTATTGTGAAGTACTTTAATAAAGGCCATTTTGCATTATTACAAATTGGAGTTATTTATTCAACAGTTTAGTGATTCGAACTTAGCAGAGGATTGCAAATAAGAGTATTTGCAAGTAGATTCGTTACAATTGGTGTCAGAAGAGGAATTGTTGAATAAATTCCAGAGGTCAACAAGGACATGGCAAAGTTCAGTGAATTGAAGATCCAGCAACTAAAGAAGGAGTTGGAGAGCCGTGGATTGAATACAAGCGGCGTTAAACTCGAACTTCAGGCAGGGCTACGAGAGGAAATGGAAGCAGAAAGAATTGATGTGGAAGAGCATGTCTTTCATCTTGATGGCGAGGAGAAAACAAAAATTGAAGAGAAAAACGAAACATCGCAAACATTTACCAGCACAGACTTGAACATGATATTGGCTGCAATAACTGCTCAAACACCGACAGTGGCATCCAAGATGGAAGAACAGAAGACACATATTGCAGAAATGTCGTCAGAAATAACATCGAAGATAGAAGCACAAGAAACGCGTATATCCGAAATGTCGTCGCAAATGTCATCTCAGCTGGAATCGCAGGAGAATCGTATAACAGCGAAGATTGAAGCACAAGAGGCACGGATATCCGAAATGTCGGTGCAGATTTCAGCACAGATATCAACGCAGATCTCTGCTCAACTGGAAGAGCAAGAAGGACGTATTTCCTCGAAGTTGGAGGCGCAAGATACAAAAATTTTACAGTTTGAAGAAAAAATCAAGGCCGAGGTGGATGCTTTGACAGAACGTATCGAGCAGTTGCAACTAAATCGCCCAGCAGTTTCAACGAGTTATCCAAAGGTAAAAACACCATCCTTTGACGGTTCTGTTCCTTTCCAGGTCTTTAAGCTACAATTTGAGAGGACCGCAACAGTGAACAACTGGAATGCTGAAGATAAAGTTGCTGCATTGTTCGTAGCTTTAAAAGGACCAGCTGCGGAAGTCTTACAGACCATACCAGAGTACGAGCGGAACAACTACGAAACATTGATGAGCGCTTTAGACAGACGTTACGGAAGCGAGCATAGGAAACAAATATTCCAAATTGAGTTGCCAAACCGCTACCACAAAGCAAATGAGACATTGCAGGAGTTTGCTTCAGATATTGAAAGATTGGCTCATCTTGCAAATGCGGACGCACCCGTGGAATACACTGAAAGGGTAAAAATCCAGAGCTTCATAAATGGCATACGAGATGTGGAAACGAAGCGAGCGACATATGCAAACCCAAAACCCACATTCGCAGAAACGGTGTCACAAGCTCTGATTCAGGAAACAGCGTCGCTTCTGTGTAAGCCAGTTTTCATAGCACGCCGTGTGGAAGCAGAAAGGCCAGGGTGGGTAGACGCAATATTGGAAGCACTGAAGGGATCTCAACATAAGAATGCCGGAGTTATTAAATGTTTCAAGTGCGGCAACCCAAGTCACATTGCACGTCATTGCAGCACCGGTCATGGTAGTTCCAACTTGGCTGGTCGTAAACGCAAAGCTGGAGGAGATAAACAAGGGCGAGTCAAATGTAAAGATCGAGAACTTGCCCCAGCTATTGAATGTCGTGTGATACCTATCTCGCAAACTGGAAGGAAATCGAGCAGTCTTACCGTCAAAGGAAATGTGGATGGCAAGGAGCGTGTACTGACTGTAGATACTGGCGCATCTCATTCCTTGATCCGATCTGATTTGGTCAAAAGGAAAGTAAAGTCATTACCTGGAGCAAGATTGCGTACGATTACTGGCGAGTATAACCAAGTCCAGGGAGAAGTGGTATGTGAAGTCTTAATTGGGGAGGTCATGGTTCTACACAAATTCGTTGTGGCAGAGATCGTTGATGAAGTCATATTGGGAGTGGACTTCTTGGTTGACCATGACATCAAGATCGATATGCAGAGAAGGTTGATGCGTTATAAGAACCAAGATATACCACTTAACTTCAGTTTGGAGAAAGGGTTCAGCAGTAATAGGGTACTGGTGGAAAAGACTCGACAAAGGTCACGAAAGTCAAAGGCAAAAGTTGATAAATCGAATGGGCCAAATAAATCAAAATCAAAAGTACCTGCGAGAAAAACACTGACATTGACAAACCCTAATGGACGCACTAGAACGACTGAAGGAATTTTCCAGAAAGAATGCAAGGGTGGTTTCAAGCCAGCGCGTACTACTGTTGTGAAACGTCAAGACGATACTGATGATGCAAAGTCAATCCGTCAAGATCAAGTTCTGCGATGTAGTTCTTCATTGGCCAAACAAGAGAGTGCGAGGGAACGATCCAGGATAATGAGTAGTAAGATGAAATACAGGTACGACAACAAGAATAATTCGGAGGGTTTCTTGGATGGAGATTTGGTACTTTTGTACAACCTTCGCCGGCGCAAAGGTGTTCCTTCCAAATTTTGGTGCAGTTGGGAAGGCCCGTACAAAGTTGTAAAAAGGATCAGTGATGCCATCTACCGCATACAAACAATTGGAAACCCACGAGATAGAAAGGTGGTTCATTTGGAGGGGCTAGTAGTGGTTAGATCGAGAGATTCGTCTGATCGGGACGATCAGACTTAGGTGGAGGGCAGTGTCACGGATATTAGCATCACTAAGCTATACCATCACTAAGGCGATGCTAAGGCCATGCTAAGCGGTATTTACGTCAATAATCAAATCATGTATACACATATATAAGGCAGCCGAGAGATGTCACACACAGATGCATTTACTTATTTACAAACTCACATACATCTGAGAGACGCTGAAAAGTAGACAATTGTAAACAAGTAGAAACTATATGAGAACTATAAACACACGAAATAGTTGGTAAGTTCTGGAAATAGAAGAGACTGGATGTATGCAGCGTAAACTATAAAAGCGGCGCAAGCGAGTAGGAAGTAATTCAGTTTGATTTGAGTTTCGACTAAGACGATATCTAGCGAGCAATAGCAGTATTATTTTGGATATAGAGTTTCATTTGAGCTATCAATCAGTTTGGTTATTAAGCAAGCTATTCGTTGCACAGGTTGAGTGTTATTGTGAAAAAAAAAAAAAATAAATGTAAGGCGCGATAACCTCCGAAGAGATCTAAGGCCAAGCTTCTCTTCCAATTTGCGTCGTGCTCCTCTTGATTTTCCCTACAAATTGACCGGACGGGACCTACATGTTTTATGCCGACTCCGAACGGCATCTGCAAGGCAGATGAGTTTTCACTGAGAGCTTTTCATGGCAGAAATACACCCGGAGCGCTTGCCAAACACTGCCGAGGGGCGACCCCGCTTAGACAAATTTTCTTCTAATTGAAAAACCTTATTTCTAAAATTTTGATGTTGCTTTGCCCGGGAGTTGAACCCAGGGCATACGGTATGATAGGCGGAGCACGCTACCATCACACCACGGTGGCCATTTTGCATTATTACAAATTGGAGTTATTTATTCAACAGTTTAGTGATTCGAACTTAGCAGAGGATTGCAAATAAGAGGATTTGCAAGTAAATTCGTTACAATATATATTTACATTCTGAATATCAAAGTCTTTTTTAAATAAAGTGATATTAACTTTGTAAAAAGAAAAAGTGTAAAAAGTTATAAAAGGTGAACTGCTAAAGCACAAACGAAATTGAAAATTTAAATTTATAACGTGTTGAAAGGATAAAAACCCAAAAGGCTTTTTATTTCCTTTTATTAGAGTGTAGCGAAGAGAGACCCGAGTTATTTATGGTCATTCGCAGCCATCCTTGGCCCAAGCCCAAAAATTAAAAACAAAAAATAATTAAATTAAAATCGAATCTTCGTTCGTAAATCAAAAAAAAAAAAATGCAAAACAGTGTGTGCTCAAAAATATATTTATCTATACCTACGGAAAAAAGCATATAAATATAAAACAAAAGAAAACTGAGAAGTGAATTGCTTATACACTTACATAAAAATTGCTAAAAAACTTAAAATTTTTTAAAAAGGAGGAAAATTTTTTGAATAATTGAATTGGGAAGCACTTATTCAAGTGCCTGTTTGGAAAATCATCAGTCGAAAAAGTGACAAAATAAATACAAATTTCAAAGTGCTTGGAAAAACCAAATAAAGAAAGATACATATACACACATATATCTTTTTTAAAAGTTGCTTATACTCGTATACTTACATATATACAAAAATACAAAAAATAAAATTGCAAATAAAATTCTTTTTTGGTGCAAACATTTTGTTAAAGAGAAAAACCATTTTTGGAAGCACTTTAGAATAAGTGCCTGTCTCGAATAAAACAAAAAAAAAAAAAAAATTATTATTGGCAACTAAATCAGCTTTAAAGGCAGCAGCAACATCAACCAGATTATCATCAACAACAAACGACCAGGCAACAACAATATAAGGAGCAACATAATACAGGAATCGGTGAGTAGGCAGTTTTTTATTTTTCATAAAAAATATAGAAAATAATAAAATTTTTTGCTACAAGGGTTATATTAATTTGGAAACTTCAAAACATCTATATATATATCCACATATATATGTGAATATTGCGGAAATTTTCTTACCGTTGGTTTCACTGCAACTTTTTTGCAAGAAAAAATTGATAGAAAGCATTCCGCTATACCAATAGGCAAAATCCGCCAATTATATATATACTAGCCTTTAACCGCGGCCCCGTCCGCAAGAGAAAATGAAATATATGGGCTATTCACGTTAGCCTGCTTATCAAGTTATCTGTTTAAAAAATTTTTTCTGTCTAATGCATTTTATTTTTGTAATTGAATAAAAAAAAGAAGTAAATGAGCTGATAACAAATTTCCCGGAATAGTCCCAAAAAAACCGAAATGACAACGGCACGATTCTAGACTTATCCAGAGAACCACGCATAAATGATCCCTGAAGGGTACCAAAATGATCCCGAAATAGTCCCGAAAAAGTTCCGAAATGACCCTGACGGGCTCCCGGACGGATCTCAAAAACCATCCAGAAAACATCTAGGAAGGGTCCCTAAATTATCCAGGCATAGTCCGGAAAAAGTTCCGAAATTACCCCGAGGGGATCCGCGGCGGATCGTGAAAACCATACAGAAATGACTCCGGAAGGGTCCCAAAATGATAGCGAAATAATCCGGAAATGACCCCGATGGGATCCCGCACGGATCCAGAAAGGGTCCCAAAACTATCCCGAAAAAGTAACAAAAAAATCATGAAATGACTCCTACGGCATCCAAGACTAATCCAGAAATTATCTCGGAAGGGTCCCCAAATGATTCCAAAATGGTCCCGAAATGAGCCTGATGGATCCGGCAAACCATCAAGAAATGGTGCCGGAAGGGTCCCCAAATGATCCCGAAATAATACAGAAAAAGTCCCGAAATTACCTTGGTGAGTTCCCGTACAGATCCCGAAATCCATCTAGAAATGATGCCGGAAGGGACCCCAAATGATCCTGAAAAATTTCCGAAATGACCCCGACGGGATCTCCGACGGATACCGAAAACCATCCAGAAATGATGCCGGTGGGTACCCCAAAAGATCCTGAAATGACCCTGACGGGATCCCGGGGGGATCCCGAAAGCCATCCAGAAATGATGGCGAAAGGGTCCCCAAAATAATCCATATTAGTCGTGAAAAAGTCCCGAAATGACCCCGGCGGGCTTCCCGGACGGATACCGAAAACCATCCAAAAATGATTCCGAAAGGGACCCCAAAGGATACCGAAAAGTCCTGAAATACCACGACGGGATCCCGGACGGATCCCGAAAACCATCCAGAAATGATCCCGTAATAGTCGAGAAAAAGTCCCGAAATGACCCTGACGGGATCACGGACGGATCCCGTAAACCATCCAGAAATGATTACGGAAGGGACCCCAAATGATCCCGTATTAGTTGAGAAAAAGTCCCGAAATGACACCGACGGGATCCCGGACGGATCCCGACAACCACCCAGAAATGCTGCGGAAGGGACCCCAAATGATTCCGAAAAATTCCCGAAATGACTCCGACGGGATCCCGGGAGTATACCGAAAACCATCCAGAAATGATGCCAGAAGGGACCCCCAATTGATCCCGAAAAAGTTCGAAATGACCCCGACGGGATCCCGGACGGATCCCGAAAACCATCCAGAAACGATGCCGGAGGGGACCCCAACTTATCCCGAAAAAGTCCCGAAATGACCCCGACGGGATCCCGGGCGGATCCCGAAAATCACACAGAAATGATGCCGGAAGGTACCCCTAATGATCCCGAAATAGTCCCGAAATGACCCTGACGGGATCACGGACGGCTCCAGAAAACCATCCGGAAATGATTACGGAAGGGACCCCGTATTATTTGAGAAAAAATCCCGAAGTGACCCCGACGGGATCCAGGACGGATCACGTAAACCACCCAGAAATGATGCGAAGGGGATCCCAAATGATCCCGAAAAATTCCCGGAGGGGCCCCCAAATGGTCCCGAAAAATTCCCGAAATTACCCGACGGGATCCCGGACGGATACTGAAAACCATCCAGAAATGATGCCGGAAGGGACCCCAAATGATCCCGAAAAAATTCCCGAAATGAACCAATGGGATACCGGACGGATATCGAAAAGCATCCAGAAATGATGCCGGTAGGAACCCCAAATGATACCGAAATAGTCCCGAAATGACCCGACATGATCCCGGACGGATACCGAAAACCATCCAGAAATGATACCGGAAGGGACCCCAAATTATCCCGAAAAAATTCCCGATATGACCCGACGGTATCCCGGACGGATACCGTAAACCATCCAGAAATGATGCCGGAAGGAACCCCAAATAGTCCCGAAAAACATCCAGAAATGATGTCGGTAGGTACCCCAAATGATCCCGAAATAGTCCCGAAATGACCCGACAGGATCCCTGACGGATACCGAAAACCATCCAGAAATGATGCCGGAAGGGACCCCAAATGATCCCGAAAAAATTCCCGAAATGGCCCGACGGGATCCCGGACGGATACCGAAAACCATATAGAAATGATGCCGGTAGGTACCCCAAATAATCCTGAAATGACCCGACGGGATCCCGGACGGATACCGAAAACCATTCAGAAATGATATCGGAAGGGACCCCAAATGACAACCCCGAAATAGCCCCGACGGGATCCGGGACGGCTCCCGAAAACCAGCCAGATATGAGTACGGAAGGGACACAAAATGACCCCGAAAAAGTCCCGTAGTGATCCCGGAAACCATCAAGAATTTATCTCTCAAAGGTACGCAAATGATTCAGAAAATACCCCGACATGATGCCGGACGGATCTCGAAACCCATCCAGAAATGATGCCGGAAGGTTCCCCAAATGATCGTGAAATAGTCCCAAAATGATCCCGGAATAGTCCCAAAAATGTCCCAGAATAACCCCGTCGTGATCCCGGACGGATCCCGAAAACTATACAGAAATGATCTCGGAAGGGTCACAAAATGATCCCGAAATATTCCCGAAAAAGTCCCGAAATGGCCCTGACGGGTACCCGGACAGACCCCTAACATCGTCCAGAAATTATACAGGAAGAGTCCCCAAATGATCCCGACATAGTGCCGGAATTATCCAGAAATGGTGCCGGAAAGGTCCCCAAATTATCCAAATGACCCTGACGGGATACAGAAATGCTGCCGGAAGGGCGCCCCAAAATCATCCCGAAATAGTCCCGAAGCTACCCTAACGGGATTCTGAAAACCATCCAGAAATGATCCCGGAAGGATCCGCAAATGGGACGGATTGCGAAAATCATCCAGAAATGATGTCGGAAGGGTCCCAAAATCATCCCGAAAAAGTCCCGAAGCTACCCTAACGGGATTCTGAAAACCATCCAGAAATGATCCCGGAAGGATCCCCAAATGATACCGAAATAGTTCCGAAAAACTCCCGAAATGAACCTGACGGGATCCGAAAGTATCCCGAAAATCATTCAGAAATTATCCCGGAAGGGTCCCAAAATGATCCCGAAATATTCCCGTAAAGGTTCCGAAATAATCCCGACGGGACGCCGGACGGATCCCGAAAACCATCGAGAAATGATCCCGTAATAGTCCCGAAATGGCCCTGAAATAGCCCAGAAAAAGTCCCGAAATTACCCCGACGGGATGCTGGAAGGATCCCCAAAACTACCCAGAAATGATCCCGGAAGGGTCCCAAAAAGATACCGAAATAGTCCCGAAAAGGTCCCGATATGAGCCGGACGGGATCCCGGACGGATCCCGAAACCAGAAAATGATGCCGGAAGGGTCTCCAAATGATACCGAAATAGTCCCGAAATTATCCCGGAAGAATCCCCAAATAATCTCGGAATAGTCCCAAAATAACCCCGACGGGATCCCAGACGGATCCCGAAAAATTTACGTAAATGATCCCGGAAGAGTCCCAAAATGATCCCGAAAAAGTCCCGAAATGACCCCGACAAGATCCCGGACGGATACCGAAAACCATCCAGAAATGATCGGGATTACAAATAAGGTGAAGCTAATTAATAACACAGGTCAAAAAAATAAGAGTTTTGCTTTGGTGCAGCTCTACTTGTAACCAAATTTGGTAGTCCTCGGTACCCTGATAAAAACTGTATACTTACTTTTTTAATGCTACGTACAGTTTTCTAGATAGGGTCAAGAACCCCTTTTTAAGAGGTTAAGGCATATATGGCCCCATAACTGTGTTTCTGTTTATTCTATCAACACAGTTTTGATGTCGTTGAAAGAGTACATTTCGCCGCTTCTATTAGTATACAAGTTGTTAATATGTCTACACAAACGTCAGAGAAATTGCCAAAATAATGTGAAAAATTAAATTTTTTGTTAAATTTTTTCATTTTTAATCACGGGTTTCTCGAATAATTTGTCAACCAGTGTATATGTAAATTATTTTAAAACAATCTATTAATTCTGTTTTCAAAGACATTTAACTTTTTTATATCCGCGTAGATCTTCCTGGGATTTTCTACTTTAGTACATTTCTACTGTGAAAAAAAAAATTATATTTTATAAAAAATTTTTCCTTCCCCTTTATTTTTTAAATTTTCTGTAATTAGTACTTTCGGGAGCGCAGTTTCAAGTGTTAGTGCCTTTCTATAAATAAATAAAAAAAATTCAATATCGTGTCTTCATCACGAGGTAGTTGTGTCAATGACCCAAATGTGTTTTGCTACATTTGTGGGGAATACACAGGCCAAAAATTCAGGAAAAGTATAACAGATTTTATAAAAAGTGCTTATTTTTTGTACTTTTAATTGCAAGTTGTATACAAAAACAAGCCGTGGATACTTCGAATAGTTTGCAAAATGTGCTGTGAACACTTGAGACAGTGGGTCAATGGTAAAAGAAGCCATTTGAGATTCGGGGTGACTATGCAACAAACAAATCACTTCGATGACTGTTACTTCTGCTGTGTCGATTTGCGTGGTGTTAATGTTAAAAAAAATATATATCCAAACGTTCAATATGCTAAGAGACCTTTACCACATTCAGAGGAAGCACCTGTTCCAACATTTTTTTCTACCCGTGGATCATCGAATAGTGAAGTGTCTACCGATAGTGATATCGAAGAAATAGCGTCTACTGAGCCAACAACTTTTACCCAAGTAGAATTAAACGCAGAGGTGTTGGTTTCTAGATTAAAAGAAAAAACTTCAAGTATAACGAACATAATTGGACGGTTTGTGTAGATCTAAAGATGGTTAACTTTTTTTTAGGACAACAAAGTGGATACACCAAATACCCATGTTTTTATTGCCTGTGGGATAGTCGTGCGAAGCACCAACACTGGACAGAAAGGGACTGGCCTGTACGTGAGATGTTGGAAATGGGAAAGCAGAATGTGATAAACCCACCTTTAGTTACGAGATTCAATTATTTTGCAACCCTTACACATTAAACTGGGCCTAATGAAACAATTTGTGAAGGCGTTAGATAAAAATGGACAAAGTTTTATTTACATAACGAGAAAATTTCCTAGGCTAAGCATATAAAAAATAAAAGCGGGTATTTTTAATGGCCCACAGATAAGAATGTTGATAAAAGATAGTGATTTTTCCAATTCAATGACCAGTTTGAAATCACAAGTCAAGTAACTACTCTGATATTGTTAACAACATGCTAGAGAATTACAAAAACTTAGGATGTAACATGCCCATCAAAGTCCATTATCTCCACAGCTACCTTGACCAGTTTCCGGAGGGTCTTGGTTCCTATAGCGAAGAACATGGCGAACGGTTTCACCAGGACCTAAGAACTATGGAATAGAGGTACCAAGGCCGATGGGATCAGCATATGATTGCTGACTACTGCTGGGGAATGCAACGTGATTCTCTTGCCATACCTTATTCACGAAAATCACGTAAACGAAAGTTTTTATGTAAATAAAAAGTTAATAATAAAATAAGTAACAAAAAACTTTTTTTTTCACTGTACAAATTTACTAAAATAGAATATATTAGGAAAATCTTCGCGGATATAAAAAAGTTATATATCTTTGAAAACAGAATTAATAGGAGATTGTTTTAAAATAATTTACATATGCACTGGTTGACAAATTATTCGAGAAAACGGTGATTAAAAATGAAAAAAATTTAACAAAAAATTTTATTTTTCACATCATTTTTGCAATTTCTCTGACGTTTATGAACATTATATTAACAACTTGTACACTGATAGAAGCGGCGAAATGTACTCTTTTCAACGACAACTGTGGTGATAGAATAAACAGAAACAAAGTTATGGGGCCATACATGCCTTAACCTCTTAAAAAGGGGTTCTTGACCCTATCTAGAAAACTGTAAGTAGCATTAAAAAAGTAAGTATACAGTTTTTATCAGCGTACCGAGTACTACCAAATTTGATTACAAGTAGAGCTGCACCAAAATCACTGTTGACCAGTGTAATAAAAGCATGTTAATAAGGCAGCAGGTGCGTTGAAGCGAATGAAGAGTTACCGACAAACATACAGGTGGAGCTAATAAAAGCGTGCTAATAAAAACAATTGAAGGGCAGAGAATGGCGGGAGGAGACGGAGAGCACCACCGTTTTTCCAAAATTGTTTAGATCTCGATATGTATGAGCCAGATACCAAAAATTATTGATTTGGGAAAACATTTATATTGAGTTATAACAATTCATAGATTTTGCACCAGACGTGGTGAAGGGGCGTGAGGAGATGCAGGTTGTCACTGCTCACTTTGAAGGCCCTCGACTTATTTGACCTATTGAGTTTGTAATATTGGTGAAGGTCAGTAAACGTAAAGTTATAATGTGTAAAAATTATTGAAAAGTAATTGGTTGAAGGGTCGTCAGGGTCAGGCACAAAGACGAAAAATACCATAATTAAATTATAACTGTTCCTAGCCTTTACCCGCGGCCCCGTCAGCAAGGAGAAAATGAAATATATGAGGTGTTGACGTTAGCCTGCTTATCAAGTTATCTCTTTAATTTTTTTTCTGTCTAATGTGTTTTATTTTTGTAATAGAGTAAAAAAAAGAACTAAATGAGATGATATCCTGATAGGGTCCCAAATCCCGAAATTATCTAGAAAAAGCCACGGAATAACCCCGACGGTATCGGATACGGATCCCGAAAACCTTCCAGAAATGCTCCCCGAAGGGTCTCCAAAAGGTTCCGGAATATCCCCAAAAATTCCCGAAATGACGACACGATTCTAGACTGATCCAGAGAACCACACAGAATGGTACCCAAATTATCCCGAAGTAGTCCCGAAAAAGTTCCAATTGCGGGATCCGAAAGAACCGAAAGCCATCCAGAAATTATCTTCAAAGGGTCCCAAAATGATCCGGAAATAGTCCCCAAAAAGTCCAGCAATTACCCCGATGGGATCCCGCTCAGATCCAGAAATGAATCTCGGAAGGTTCCCAAAATGATCCCGAAAGAGTCCCGAAAAAAATTCGAAATGATCCCGATGGGATCCCGGCCGGCTCCCAAAACCATCTAAAATTGATCTCTGAAGGATCCACAAATGACCCCGAAATAGTAGAGAAAAAGTCCCGAAATTACCCCAATGGGATCCCGGATGGATCCCGTAAACCATACAGAATTGATCTCTGAAGGACCCGCAAATGACCCCGCAATTGTAGAGAAAAATAACCGAAATTACCCCGATGGGATCCCGGACGGATTCCGTAAAACATCCAGAAATGATGCCGGAAGGACCCTCAAATGACCCCGAAATAATACAGAAAAAGTCACGAAATTACCTCGGCGGAATCCCGCAGACCATCAAGAAATGATGCCTGAAGGGTTCCCAAATGACCCCGAAATAGTCCATCTCCCAGGCAAGCCCAAATCAAAATTGCAAGCATATAAATGAACTTACTTACAAATATATGTATGTAAGGTGAGTATATAAGCATGCAAACAAGAAATGTATGCATGAATATGGTTGATGAATTTTTAAAGCTTGACATATGTTCTACTTAGTAAAGTTTTGGTTTTTTATTCTTTTCTCATAATTCTAGGTCACCCTCCTAGTTGGTAGGACCCACTGGGCACAGCCATTGCCGGCAGATCGCCCGCGCAACAACAACTACAAACCATACCATTTGGCGGCTCCCAGCCTGAACAACCAATAACAGCACAACAACATTTTTTTTATATTATTCAGCGTACCACAGCAACAACCACGACATCACTTTGATTTGCCAGCGTACATAATTTTATACTGACGCAAACCGCCCCAATAACACTCCTTATTGCCAACAAAATGGCCTCAACAACAACAACAATTACAACGAATTTTGGTCCCAGCAGCAACAACACTCATAAAATCTGCCAGCAACACAATCAAAAGGAACCCAGTTAATCCATCGTTATACTATATCCACTCGGTCTAAAATCACAGCAACAACCACTACAACAGTTCCAGCAACATTTTTTGCGACGGCAGCGCAACGCCAATAACAATAAAATTTTTTTATTTGCCGGCGCACTCCACAACAACGAACACCACTATTTGCGTTCACCACCAACTACACCATTTTCGACAACAATTACGACGCATACTCACTGCCAGCAAAAATTACCACATCAACTACAATATTTCGTTATAACGCTCGAAAAAAGGTGCCTGCGACATTGAAACAACTACAACATCACCACTGGATCAGCTACCAGATTGGAGGAACAACACAGTCCACGAGATACATTTATGTCCTTTACCTTTGTATTAATTAATTATTGTACATACCCATACTAGCGGGGTAGATATTTGGGAAAAAGGGCATAAGTAGGTATAAACGCTACGAAGTTAGCCAGGGGAGTTCATATTTTTAATAAAGTAGGTATTTTTTTGATTACGGGGCAGGCATACAGGAGATATAACCAAAGACATTTTTTTCTTTTAACCTTTTTTATTTTTTTCACAAATTTTCGTTTCTTTTCCATTGGGAAGGATTCTTGCACATTTAGTGCCTTTTGCCTCTTTTTCTTCTTCTTTCGTTTTTATTTTATTTTATATTTTTCACCATACTCCCCCACACATTCGCATAAGAACCCATGTGGTTCCTTTAACTTTTTTTGGCACTTACTGCTTTTTTCCTTTTTTTCATTCCCTTGCGGTCTCTGGGGTCCCGATGCACACTCATCCCGGAAAGAAACAATGAAACTAGTCCTTTCTTCAGACTAGGGACGTACATAACAGCAGGCATTCTGATCTTGTTATCAACACTTTGTTAAACTAACTAACTCAATGTCCAAGATCACAAGCGAGTGATCTGGCTGAGTATTGAGAAAAAAATAGTGTGCCGGATAAATGTATGTGCATTGAACATACATGCTTTGAGTGTTTTTCTCTTTACAGCTCGCGGACTCAACTTCATGCAGGCGCCTCCAACGGAGTGAGTAACACGGTGAGTGACAATATTGTACATTTGGAAAAGTATATATGCACGAATGAATGTATGTATGTACACATATTGCCAGTCAATTCCTAGTCTTGCAAAATTAGAAGAAGAATTGGCGATGACAAAAATAATGAAAATGTCTCAAACATACATTTGCACCTACATACTTTTTCGATGACTTTTATGACCTACTTCTGCTTTGTACAAAATTGATTTCGGATTTGTTTTGATTGTTGAGCTAGGTCAGGGAATAGGGCTTAACTTTTTTGTTTCATTTTATTTTTTTTTTGCTTTTGCTGGCCGACTTTATGAGCGTTTGAATGTCGGTATCTATAGGATTTTGAAGTTAACACCTAGCATCATTTGTATATGAGGCTGGGTCAGAAACCAATTGAAAAGGTTTGGGGACTTGTACTTTTGGTCAATGGTAGGATATAACTCCCGCGTATATATCTAAATTTCTATCTTAATTGGAACTTGAATTATTCATTATAGTTATAAGTTAACTTAGACTCAGTTTTTTTGGATTCTTTGTAAATTTTTTTTTTTTTATTTAAGGCAACTGATATTAAACATAGGGGCATTAGTAATAGGGTGAATTACTGAAAAATTAAACCTAGGTTATTTAAATTTTCTTGGAGTCATAGTTTATCTATATATTTTTCTTTTAGTTATCTGTACTGATCGTCTTAAACATAGCTGAGAAGAGGTTCGGAAATATCTGAATTGTTAAAAAATTATAAGGAATATATGGAGGAATTCGTGAAATTTTAATAATGCAGGGCTAAGTTCGTATATTGGTGTTGGTGCTGCGCTTGTGCGTGCTAAGGTTAGGTGAAGGTGAGTGGTAGGGAATTATGGCCGAGTGACAAACGGACAGACCGATGTCAGGTTTGGGGGCACTGTAAGGTTACCAGGAGTCAGCACAGTGCCCAGGGTGTGGTGCATGTTGCACTGCAGAGGGATGGTAGAATCCACCTGACAGGACATGTCTTCATCTTTTGCTCCCATTATACTCTCCCCCCTCTTAACTTTGCCCCTCACGTATGTTTCCATCTTTTTCAGCTTTCCCTTCTTTCCCACACAATGCAGGTATGAACCCTGTTTTTGTTCATGTGGCTGCGGGTGAGGTCGGTGGTGCAATACCCCGCCCAAGACGACGAGCTAGCCTGGGCCCGCAAGCATACCTGCTTGCCGCCGCTCCTCACCTCCCAAACAGTCAGCCACGTAACAGCATGTACGTTTGTACTTATTCTAGCGTATAAAACTAAGTTTGAGATATTTTCGTCCCTATAGGAACTTTCCAAAAAATATTCATACAGATTTAAAAGTATTATCTTCTAATATTAACATACATATATATATAGAAATCATTTAAAATATACGTTATTTACACGCGTATATATAAGTGAAGGGTGTTTGTGATTTTTGTTATTTATTCTTTTGTTTTTGTCAAACATTATAAAATTAAATTCCGTATTTCGCGGATTTAAATCATTTAAGGAACGTCCCGTTGTCCGTGCTTGGCTCTATTTTTCAAACAAAAAAAAAACGCTAACACCGCCACCCCCTTTTAAAATTTCTGTGACACGAAGAGCAATTCCATAATCGAATTAAGCGAACGTTTCCTGAGCGAACAAACATTTTATTCGGTTTTTTTTGAAAACCCAAAAATTTGCGTAAAATGCCTCTCAGTCCCCCAAAACATCCGAAACCGGGACAAACCCAAAAGATGGCCAAAAAGAAGAAACGGTCAAGGAAAGGGTAACATCCCTCCGCCCAAAAACCAAATCAGTTCACCCATCCGCGCAAAAGTTCATCGCGGAAAGTGACAGTCTTATGAGATACTGTGCAAAATTTAACGAGGCACCGATTTAAGATCACACTGAATCGTATCTCATGATAAAGGACAAATTACTAAATGATAATTGGGCACGGCTTCAATCGGTATACGATCTGGTATTTTCGAAACCAGACGAAAGTTTCCCTGAAGGCTTCAAGAGTTCCGTACAAGGATAACAATGCACTTGCTTTGATACGTATGAAGTGACCCAAGCAAAGATTGCCGATCAACTTTCATTGATCAAAATTATGACAACACCGAAATATTTACCTGAAAGTCCCAGCATGCGATACGGAGAGCTTTTATGGTGGCTATGAAGAATGGCCCATTTTTCGTGATATATTCACAGCGGTGTACAATAACCACCCAAGGCTCCCCTGTGCTCAGAAATTGTACCATCTCCGGTACAAAACGCTAGCCAAAGCCGGCTCATCATCAAACAATATCCGTTGAGCGATGATAATTTTGACCTTGCCTGGGAAGCTTTACGGTCACGATACGAAAACAAGCGTATCCTGGTTGACAACCAGTTCAAATCCTTACTGACTCTTGCCACTATTCCAACCGAAAACAGTGAGCAACTTCAGGGATTGCAAAATACCATTAACAACTGCCCATCAGTCCTTCACTCACAAGGAGTTACGACAGAAAGTTGGGATCCGATTCTGGTGTACATTTGTTTATCACAACTCCCTCTCTTCGCAAAGAGATTTACCCTCATGGTCACAAATGAACGTCTTTCTCACCTCGAGATAAATAAAACCAGTCGCTCATCAGAATTCTGCGCAAAACAGGTCCTTCAACAGGAAGCAAACCCTTATCGATCAAGGCTCGGAAAGAACTTCCATTTCCTCGAAAGTTCAGCAACGGTTGAAACTTCCATTCGAACATTTAAAGTTCGAAATCTCTGGCATGGGTGGACAAGTCGTACAAAAGTCCTCCAAGCTTTGTCCTTTGACACTGGTTGCATCCAAGCCCATGAAAAGGATAAAGGCTTATCATACCATTGTGTTGCCGCACCTGACAAAGAATCTGCCAACATCCACCATTAGTCGCAAAATCTGGCAGCAGTTCAAACTCCTTGAGCTCGCTGATCCCAGTTGCCACATACCAGGTCAGACTGACATGGTCATTGGCAGCGACATACTTCCACAAATTCTGCTGGAAGGTATAAAGAAGATGTGCTGCAGCATACTTGCGCAACATACCATTTTTGGTTGGATTCTCAGTGGTCCAGTAACTGAAAATATTGTGGGATTCTCGACACAAGTCGAAAAAGTATCAAACGTGACACTCAGTTATAAGTTGAGAAAATTTGGGAAAAGGAGGAAATTCCACAACCTCACAGATATCCCCCGAGGATCAAGCGTGTGAGCAGATATATGCAACAACCACGACACGTGCACCAAACGGTCGATACATTGTTCGACTTCCATTCAAGGAAGAGTTTCCTGAAAAACTCTCTCTCAGCAAATCCCGCCCGGCTGCCCTACAGCAGTTTTTCAGCATGGAGCGAACGCTTCAGAAAAAGGGGGAGTTAGGTACAATGTACAACAATGTGTTGCAAGAATATCTCGACCTTGATCACATGGAATCTACCGACCCATGCGAAATAACTTCGAATGGCAAGGTTTTCTCGTTCTACTTACCACATCATGCGGTATTCAAACCAGATAACGTCAACACCAAAGTTCGCCTGTTTTTCAACGCCTCTAAAAAATCTGGGTCAGGAAAATCCCTGAATGACGTATTATACACTGGCCTCCAACCAGATCTCATGCTACTAATTCTACAGTGGCGCAAGCATAAGTATGTGAGATAATGAAAAAATGTACCGTCAGATCCTTATACACGAGGACGATAAAGATTTTCAGCGAATCCTATTTCGCAAATCGGCCAACTCCATTGTTAGCGATTTCAATCTATATAAGGTTACATTCGGCGTCAATTGTGCACCATATCTCGCTATTCGTACGTTGCATCAACTATCAGATGACACGAAAGCGACATTGCCCTTGGCTGCAACAATCCTCAAGACGCAAACGTATGTCCACGACATCCTATCAGGAAGTCATACCATCGATAACGCCACTGAATCATTCGTTTAAGTGATAAAAGCCCTAAAATCAGCTGGTTTCATACTAAAGAAATTAAAGGCCAATCACCCGGCCATATTAGAACAGTTTCCGAAGGAGGATCTTCTAGACTCCAACTTCTTGAAATTTGAGAGCACTTCCAATACCAAAACTCTTGGCACTCGATGAAACGCGCTCACGGACAAATTTTCATACACCATCCTACCGGAACACACCCAAAATGCGGTCACGAAGCGACAAATTTTATCCTCTGTTGCAAAAATTTTTGACCCGGCAGGATGGCTGTCGCCAGTTATGATCCAGACCAAGATGCTTCTCCAAGAAATCTGCCTGGATGACAGCGATTGCGATGAAAGCGCCAAGCCCGCAACATTATCAAAATGGCAACATTTCTCAGAAAATCTGCCAGCCATTTGCCACATCGAAATCGCTCGATGGGTTAATGTCGTTCCAGGGCAAGACACCCAAATCCACGGGTTCTGTAATACCTCGGAAAAAGCATATTGCGCAGCGATTTACATCCGCACACATGTGGGCAACCAAATAAAATCTTCACTTTTGGTTGCGAAAGGCAAAGTTGCCCCCATAAAAACTGTAAGCTTACCCCGCTTAGAGCTATGTGGTGCAGTCCTACTCGCCAAACTGGCTACAACTGTTGGAAAACAGCTCGACTTACAAGCATGCAACACATTCTTATGATCAGATTCTGAGATTGTACTAGCCTGGCTAGACAAATCTCCATCGACCTGGAAGACTTATGTGGCCAACCGTACCTCTCAAATTCGAGAATATCTTCGCAGCGACACCTGGCGCCATGTATCTAGCCAAGGCCACCCTGCTGATCTTGGCACACGTGGTTGCAAGCCGCATGATTTGATAGGCTCTTCACTTTGGTGGCACGGACCACAATGGCTTTCTTGCCACATTTCGGCATGGCCAAAGCCGAAAGCAGGTAGCGCTTCTCCACCCGAGAAACGCAAGGTCGAAGCATATCACGCACTCGAGGAAGAGGACGATATTCTTCAACGTTTCTCCTCATACTCTCGAGCTCTCCGTGTGATTTCATATGTGTTCCGCTTTGCGAACAATGCCTGCAACAAATCCAAATCGGTGGTAACAACACATAATCCCCATCTGACGTACAAAGAGTTGCAACATGTGAAAACGCGGCTTGTGGCAATGGCACAATCTCGCCATTTCGGGGTGGAAAAGAGCGCCTTACAAAACAGTATGCCAATAAACAAAAAGAGTTCCCTTCTGGCTCTTGACCTATTTCTGAAAGAAGGCTCTGCCAGTTGTATCTAGAGTTTTTACACCGCCTGCTTCTTCATGCAGAAATGCGGGTAATGCTCCAAATGGTGAGGCAAGAGTACTACGTACCAAAACTAAAGCCTCTTATAAAGAAATGCATTTTTCAATGCAAATCTTGCACGCTTTTCAAACAGAAAACGCGCACGCAAATAATGGCAGCTCTACCACCTGAGCGCTGCAATTTCTCACTCCCCTTTTCCACAACAGGAGTAGACTTTGCAGGTTCCGAGGTCGACCACTATCATAAAAGGGTACGTGGCTGTATTAGTCTGTTTTTCCACAAAGGCAGTACACCTCGAGCTATGCTCCGACTTTACCACCGAAGCCTTTCGCGAAGCATTCGCCCGATTCGTTGGCAGACGAGGTTATCCCTCAAAAATGATGGGCGACAATGGTAAAACGTTCATTGGCGCTCAGCGCGCACTCGAACGCGACTTCGTTAAATTTCTTAACGAATGCTCCGCGGACATTGTGAAGAAATATGCCCCCCAGGGAATAAACTGGCTGTATATTCTACCCAGTGCCCCTCATATGGGCGGCTTGTGGGAATCCGCAGTAAAAAGTTTTAAAACCCACTTCAAAAAAACCGCTGCATCCCACAAGTTTACATTCGAAGAATTCACGACGCTGTTGGTGCCTATTGAAGCAGTTCTCAATTCGAGGCCTCTAACCTCACTATCCCAGCGCTCACTTCGGGTCACTTCTTTCGAGGTGCACCGCTATTAGCCATTCCTGAGCCAAACGCGGAAGACCTCTCCTGGATAAATCGATGGGAAAAACTTAAACCGCTTCATCACCAATTCAGTCGACGCTGGAAAGAGGATTATCTGAAGCACCTTCAGAAGCGCTATAAATGGCAAACGCCACATCGAAATCCTCAACCAGGCGACCTCGTCGTAATTAAAGAAGATTCGCTCCCACCCACCGAGTGGCGTCTGGGACGAATCGAGAACGTTCGCCTCGGCCCTGACAACCATGCTCGGGTTGTAGAGGTTCGCACCCAAAATGGGCTTGTCATGCGCCCCTTAGTAAAATTGTGCTTTCTTCCAATGGAGCACTCTTCGCGCCCGGCGCTATAACTTATATACGCTTTCCTTGTATATCAAAATTTCCGTATTAAATGTCCGCTTATCATCCGCTGTATCAAACTACTTCTCGTTTCTCTGTCTGCTGTTGTACTTTCAGAACGACACCATCATGGCATCTCGACTAGCATGCCCACTGGCTCCCACGGCAGAGACCTATAACTGCCTCCAGTGTCGGCTCTGCCATCGCTACCTCGCGCTGCGGACCTGCCCGACCTTTAAGGCGATGCGGCCACCGCAGCGTGCTACAGTGGCCAGGGCACAGGGCTACTGTTTCAATTGGCTGGCACTCACGCACACCACGGGGGAATGCGACTCCCGAGGGTCGTGCGAAAGGCCAAAAGGTCGACGTGGGCAGCGCAAAGCCACTCCACGGAAAACCCCCCAAGCATCCCGCGAGCCGAAACCCAAGCCGAAGAAGGAAAAAGAGAAGACACCGACTTGCGCCTGCAGCGCCCAGAAGGCGCATCCTGCAGTTAAAACAGCGGCAACCCCCAAACTCGCGAAGACGGCCAAGCACACAATCGCGCGCACCCCTCAAGGCCTGTAAACGGCGCAACGCCAACGGCGCAATACGAGTCGCCCCTTAGATACTACCATCCGCAGGGCGGACAAGATGTTTAAGCCGCCTACATTACCAAATTAAACAGCGGCACGCGTCACCCTCACGCGCAGCCGTACGCGGCGAACTGGAAGGCGCCAACACCGACGAGGGCCATCACCATCAACCAATGCACGAATCGGCTAGTCAAGAACTATTAGCCGGCAATCGCGGACGCGCTCCTTTTATATAAATTTAATTGAGTGTGAACACTTGTAAATATATCTCTTTTAGAGAGGTTTAGTTATGAACATTGAAAGTCAAAGTAAAAGTTTTGGAATTAAGAATTAGCACGATTAAAGTGAAATATTTATAACGTTTTAGAAAAAAAACATTATTCTTTTATTTTCGGATTTGAGTGTAGCGAAGAGAGACCCAAGTTTTATTCACGTAGGAAAAAACTTAGAATTATTTCAGATAAGTCATCATAAATATTCAAAATACTTTTTTGTTATACATTGCAATTATATTGCTTTAAAAATCTTTGCAAACTTTGTGCGATTGTTGAATATTATTTTAATTAGAGCATAAAAAGCTTAGATTAGTAATGTAGTAAAAAACTTAGAATTGTTTCAGTTAAGTTCATCACAAAAATTTATATTCAAAATACTTTTTTGTTATACATTGCATTTAAATTGCTTTAAACATCTTTGCAAACTTTGTGCGATTGTTGAATATTATTTTAATTAGGCATAAAAAGCTTAGAATAAGAACGTAGGAAAAAACTTAGAATTATTAGGTTCTTATATAGTTTTTAATCAAGATTATTTCAGTGTGTTCGTTTGTTGTATGTAGGTTTATGCTGTTGCAGAGCTGGATTTATTGGTCAGATACCGCCTTTGTTTATGCCGGTTGTGGCTCAGCGTTAAACACCGTCTCATGTTGTCTTCGAAGTCGATCCTGCCTTGCAGTTTGAAAACGTCTAAATTAATGGGAATGGGCAATGTAAGTAATGATATTTTAAAACATTTTAAATTACACTACCAAAAAGTACGCTGTTGACGAGTTTCAGTTTAGATAAAGATCGTTTGCCATGTACTCCGTCCCAGTTAAAATTGAAAAGAACGTTGTCAGAGAAAAGTTTTCTCATTACTCCAATAATGTCTGATGATGCACCTTTCAGCATAAAGATATATGATATGTAAATGAAAACCACCAATTTAAGTTATGAAACACAATTAAAAATATTCAAAAATACCATTGATTCTTGATAATCATCTGAGTCCAACTTTTTTTGAATTTCATAAACTGAATCCAAAAGTACGCTGTTGACGAGTTTCAGTTTAGATAAAGATCGTTTGCCATGTACTCCGTCCCAGTTAAAATTGAAAAGAACGTTGTCAGAGAAAAGTTTTCTCATTACTCCAATAATGTCTGATGATGCACCTTTCAGCATAAAGATATATGATATGTAAATGAAAACCACCAATTTAAGTTATGAAACACAATTAAAAATATTCAAAAATACCATTGATTCTTGATAATCATCTGAGTCCAACTTTTTTTGAATTTCATAAACTGAATCCAGCGATATTAGTGGCATAACGATATAGAGCTCGGTGTAAGTATCATTTTCCGTTTCTCCGCTGATACGGTATACTATTTTGTGCGTTTTCTTAATCAGAACTATTGAGGCACGCATGACTTTATGTGGAGCCATGACTTCTGCCTATTCTGGAAGCTGAAATGATAGCATAAATAATAATTAAAGAGAATCAAGGTATTGCGGCTACAATTACTAGGGTTTCACAAATAACAGTTCAATATTTCTCTATGCACCTTTTCTTCAATCTTAGTCAATCTAAATTCCAGGTCGATATGCTTCTTTAATATTGTTTGTAGTATCGCCATTATATTTTCGTTTGTTGTAGGGAATATTCCTTCGCTTCGTTGGTTAAGGAAGTAGCTGGAAGTTGGTTGGTACTAGAGCTGGATTAATTATTGAAATTGTTGTTTATTGCTTTTGAGCTAGATGGAAACGGTTCGCTGTGTAGTGCTACATCGACCAAATGGGCATTTGTTGCATTGAAGCCCTTTGACAAGAAAAACTTTCGGAATTTTGGCGTGTATGGTTCGCTGGTTGTGGCGCTAGACGAATTACGGAGATTGGCATTCTTTGCGTATGATCTGGATGGAATTGGCTCACTCATGTGTGCTACTTCGACGAAATGGGGGTTTGTTACATTAGAATTGGAAGGAAATGAATCGACCAAATTGGCATTTTCTTTGCCCTTTACCAGCTTAAGCTTTTTAATTCATAGTTGGTTGTCTGTAGAGCCAGACGAATTATGCAAATTGGTGTTATTTGCATATAATTTAGATGGAAATGGTTCGCTGTGTTGTGCTACATCCACGAAATGGGGGTCGTTGCATTGGAAGCGGAGGGAAGTACATCTACCATATCCTTGGATGTTTGATTGGTAGTAGAGCTGGAGATATTTAAAAAGGCGTTGCTTTTCCTACTCGGAGTAGAGGTATACATATCTATGTCTTCTTCAAATATATCCTGGCTCTCCATTCTTTCTGATCATATGTTCTCCATGCAAAATAAGAAATACAATTACGAGTAGCATTTATAGTAATTTGTTTGAAAATATATGAGGAGGACATTTACTTTGCTCTTCATCAGCTTTACCTTTTTAATTCTTAATTGGTTGGCGCCAGATTGGTGTTATTTGCATATAATCTAGATGGAATCGGTTCGCTGTGTTGTGCTACATCCACGAAATAGGGGTCGTTGCATTGGAAGCGGAGGGAAGTACATCTACCATATCCTTGGATGGTTGATTGGTAGTAGAGCTGGAGATATTTAAAAAGGCGTTGCTTTTCCTATTCGGAGTAGAGGTATACATATCTATGTCTTCTTCAAATATATCCTGGCTCTCCATTCTTTCTGATCATATGTTCTCCATGCAAAATAAGAAATACAATTACGAGTAGCATTTATAGTAATTTGTTTGAAAATATATGAGGAGGTCCTCACTGTAGGGTTCTTATTATTTTTATTTAACTTTGTGTTTAAGTTACTTTGGACTTTGTAGTTTTAATATGTTTTATCAATATTTTAATTTTCAATATTGATTTTTTAATTTTCAAAAATTTTCATTATGATTAAATTTTTACATCAAGAACATATTATCTATGTGAATATTCATATTAATAAAAAATAATAAGGCAAACTACACTCACCAAAACGTAACATTTCATTCATATGTGAATTCGAGTAAATTGATAAAAATAACTTTACCATTGATGCCTTATGAAAGCTTCTTACGAATATAATATATTTTCCAAAATAAACATTTTGGAAATGTTACGTTTTGGTGTGGACCTCCGCATGTCATCAAATTAGAGCAACCGATAATATAAGAATATTAGTTTGAAAATTTGTGAAAAAGGTTATGAAGTAAGGGTATGAGAAGGTATTTATTTTCAGAAGGAATACAAAAATACTTATGTTCAATATCTTCCCAGGAAATTTCAAATCTCATTTCATCCAACCTACTTCCCACCAATATACCAAGGGCTGAAAGTGACTCAAGTGGTGCTTCGTAAAAATTATCGACTTTTAGAAATGCGTTCGCTACTACCACGTCCTTTCTCGATTCGTTTATTGTTTCTATTATTTTTATTGGACCTGTCCCCTTACTAATGAAATATGAGTCCTTCTCATTTTTTGGATCAATAATAAGAGAACCATATTTTGAGGTTTTTTTATTTCTAGGCATTTTCTCTCCTGAAGGCGAAAATAAAGTTGCTGCAAAATTTGATTGGCCTTTTTTATCAACTTTTTTAGGAATTGCATAAAATTTTCAAATTTGTATGCAGAGAATTGGTCCAAAGTCCCATTATCCCTGGCACACGCAGGCAAATGCAACAAACAGTGGATGTTAAAGCTAATTAAATCCTGACCGTAAATTTCACCAAAGAGGTTGACCAACTCGTCTAACATTTCTTGTACAACATTGGTTTCGGTTTCGCAAAATGTTCCCCAAGAAAGTATTCGTATGCTGGCATGTCAAAGAAGGAAATAATAATACAAATTATCATCAACGAAACCTTTTAAAACAAATATCTCAGAATAAAGTAAAAACTGTCTGTACTCTGTTGATTTCCAGTTTTTATTTTCTTCTAAATTTCCAAAAACTCTTCCGAATTCTGAGGGGACGTAGGAAGATATATAGTCAAACCTTGTATTCATTTCAGCAATGTTTCCTTTGTTAACCAATTGCTGAAGCAGTTTTTTTGTCACGCCTAGATCAACAAGATGCATTGGATCTAGCGGGAATTGGGATACCATACCAAAGTTTGCTGCCTCGAGCACACTTTGTTGTTCTAAGTTATGGTGTTCCTTGTCAAGTCTGTTCTTAAAAGACAAGTCGGTTCGCCACTCACATACCTGTTTTGAGAATGACAATCTTTTTCCTATAAGTTCTCCCGCCTGGCAACACTTAGGACAACTGTGTTTTCCGCTATGTCCTTGTACTCTAGAAATAAAAGCTCGTGCGGGTGCATCGCATATAAATAGATGAACATCAAACCGTTTCAAATCGGGGAAGGAGCCTACTTTCAAGCCATTTATCCTTAATTGACTAACTTCCTCCGCGAAGTTTTTCGAAAAGCCGTCTGTGTTTGTGGGTTTTTGTTTTCCTGAAAAACACGCAATCAAAAAAGGACGCTCAATTGATCACCGACAATTGATCCCAGAATCGGCCATAGCACTCTCTTCGAACTTTGAAATGGTTTGAGATCATCAACTCCAACATCTATTAATACTTGTGTAGTGTTTTTTAGACTAGGAAACAACCTTGACTCGAATTAAGACTGAATGCCATAGTATGCAAACTCACCACCGAGAATATTCTGTACTTCCACACTATTTTTGGGTGTTTCAAGAATTGTCTGTGCCGACAGCGGCAGATCTGTCACCCCAATAATTAATAAGGTCCGAACGAGATCATTTAATGCTTCTTGGGTAATATTATGTCGCATGGCCCATGACTTTATATAATACAATTTTTCTGCAGTTGAAAGTTCAGAAGGGAAGCTGTCGATCGTACTCTCAGCATCTGTTGCACATTCAGAAGATTCCTCACGATAGAAAGAGCTTTCGGAGGTGGTTCCCACACATCTGTCGCAACTCCATTAAAATCTGCATCTGCCCGAGCAAATTTTGAAATATTGGCGTAGTCGTCTTCACTGCGCTTAAATTCTTGATTTTCTTGACTGCAAAGCTTATAAAAGGTTCCTATCTTCATATTTCTTACATGATACAGGACACGTTCAGAAACACCAAAATAGCGCGGACCCAGACACGCGAGCGTAAAAATTCTGTTTCCACTGCTGATATACTTAACCTTTTCCAAAGTATATGCTTGCCTAAATATTGAATAGAAAATGTAAATGTTATCCAAATCACTGTCTAGGGGCGACCTTGCTTAGAAAAACTTGTGAAACTAATTGAAAAAACATGTTTCTAAATTTTTGATTTTTTCAGATACAAAAAATTTAATATACAAAAATTGAATTGAGGGTGGCATGCTTAAGAAAGTGGTCGGTAAGAAAGTGGTCGGTAAAATATGAAGGTGGACGGGACCCGTTAGCGTTCATCGAACGGCTGAAGGAGTTAGCCGAAGTAAACGTAGATCTCCTACCAAAAACCATTCCCGAGCTACTAGGGGGCCCCGCGCTGCAGTGTTATCGCAATAACAATGCACACTGCGAAAGGTGGACAAGTTTAAAAAAGGATTTTTTACGGTTCTTCCTACCAGTCAGGTATTTCGAGCGTCTCGAGGACGACATACGCCAACCGAGGCAGCAAAACAAGGAGAAGTATAAGGACTATGTGCTAGCGATAAACAGCTTGATGAAGCACGCAGGATACACCAGCGAACAGCGGTTGGAACGAATCTTCCGTAACAGCCACCTCGATTACCAACTTTACATCCGTCGGAGGGACTTCACCAATCTCGCAGAACTCTTAACCCTTGCCGAGGAATACGAGAGCATACGGGAGGACTATCGAATGCCATCAGGCGGGCATCACCGCGAAATTACGCAACACATCGCAAGTAACCCGACCCTGGTATCACCACCGAAACCTGGACCACCACCACCACCACCGAACATACCGCACCACATGCCTCCCGGCAATCAGAGATTCGACTCCAACAACGTATGCAGGATGTGCGGCGAAAAAGGCCAATAGATGCCGAAACCCACACAACAATTTTTTGCTGGGAGTGGGGCCGCAGTGATATACGCACAATCGAATGCTGCTGTCGACGACAGGGAAACGACAGAGGGCTTCACGAAGAACAAGGCGCAGTGAGCCCAAAGAACCCAGCGCCGAATAGGCAGTGGTAATGTACCAAGAGCGCCAGAGCAAGAAATTATGCTTTAGGGAACTGGTGGATAATGTCGACCTAGATCCTTGAGGATCAGCCTACAGAACTGTGATGGCCAAAGTTAAAGGACCAATATCACAGCAACCTACGTGCCCAATACTGATGAATATTATTGTTGAAACAATTTTCCCGGCGCAAGATCGCTGGACTTATCCAAGCGAGGATATAGAAAGCACGGAAATTCCGCAAATTACAGAGCAAGAGGTGCTGGACGCTGCAAAAAGAGTTGCTGATAACAAATCCCCAGGACCCGACGAAGTACCAAACATAGCCCTTAAAGCCACGATCACAACTAGGGCTACATTATTTACTGATCTTTTTAATGCCTGTATGCAAGAAGTCGTGTTCCCTCGCCCGTGGAAACGACAAAGATTTGTCCTATTGCTGAAACGTGGTAAACAGCCGGACCAACCATCCTCATATAGGCCACTTTGTATGCTGGATTCCCTAGGGAAGATTTTCGAGCGTATAATTAGTGAGCGCCTACAGCTGACTCTAGAAAGACCAGGTGGCTTATCGAATGGTCAATATGGATTTCGCAAATCAAGATCCACCGTAGATGCAATACAAACAGTCGTCAATATAGCTAGAGAAGCTATCTCTGGAGGCCAAAATAAAAGGAAGCTCTGTTCACTGATTATGTTGGACATCAAGAATGCTTTTAACACTACGAACTGGATGTAGATAATGGAAGCGCTGCAAAGCTTCGGCACTCCAGCTTACTTACGCAGAATTATAGGTAGCTATCTTAAAGACAGAGTACTTCTTTTTGACACGGATCAAGGAGCAAAGCAGTACGAAATCACAGGAGGCGTCCCACAGGGATCTGTTCTCGGTCCAACGCTTTGGAATGTAATGTATGACGGGGTGCTAAAGATTGATCTACCATAAAACACGCAAATTGTGGGATATGCTGATGATATTGCAGTGGTAGTAGTGGCCAAGAAACTGTACCTGCTTCAAGCATTATGTAATGACGCCGTAGCAAGAATAAAGGAATGGCTGACTAATACGGGACTGGAGTTGGCTAGCAAAAAGACGGAAGTGGTATTAGTAAGCTCCAAACGGTCGGCGAACGAGTTAGTCTTAACTGTCGGGGATCACCAAATCACCTCAAAGGATTCCTTAAAATACTCAGGAGTGCACATTGACTCTAAGTTAACTTTCAAAGAGCACTTCAAAGCGGTGAAGGAGAAAATTACCAAAGTTAATGGATCACTTATGCGAATAAGGCCTAACATTGGTGGCCCGAGCGAAGCTACACGTCAGCTATTGTCCACAGTAACCAGCTCAATAATACTATACGCAGCACCAGTGTGTTATGGATCTAAACAGACCCATCAAAAATATATATTAGCAGCGTACCGACTTGCTTCTTTAAGAATAGCAAGTGCTTATCGGACGGTGTCCGACGACGCGATCCTGGTTCTAACCCGGAAAATCCCAGTGGACTTACTGGCAAGCGAAATGGCCGATCTGTATAACACTAATATCGAGCGACCATCTGAAGAAGACAAGAAAAGAGCAAGGACACAAACAATAGCTAAGTGGCAAGAACGGTGGGAGGCCTCGAGTAAAGGGCGTTGGACTTTCACACTAGTCTGGAACGTAGCCCAATGGAAGGAGCGGAAGCACGGCGAACTGAACTACCATCTCACGCAGATAATGAGTGGACATGGCGGTTTCAAAGAGTATTTATGGAAGCGTAGGATAGAGGAAGATCCTCATTGCCCAATGTGTACCACAGAGTTAGAAAACGCAGAACACGTCATGTTCCACTGCCCCCGTTTCCACGAAGAAAGACTCACCTTGCATGGAGTCTTTGGGGAGGAACCTACCACGAGAAATTTAGTATCACATATGTGCAACAGGAAAGAGTGCTGGACTGCAGTGAGCAAAATGGCATTTATAGTAATGACACGCCTGATGGATGCTGAGAGGGAGCGCAGAGAAATGCGCATGCGAAGCAGTGGCGATTAAATGGACACTCAGAGCAAATAGCGGGAACCTGGACGCAGGGACAACAGTAGGCTCTTAAAAAATGAGAAATATGGAACGCCACCCTGAAGTAATGCGAAAGTGGTGCCGGGGTGGGCGAAGGTTCCAGAACGGGGCTGTTTTTTAGTCTACGGACACACGGTTGCTGCGACGGCAGCAATTATGGTGCATTAGGCATTTTTCAGCCTCCCCGCAAAAAAAAAAAAAAAAATGTACCAAGAGCATGGGCGCCTTTATGCCGTAGCCAAGCTCGGTGCGGTGCAGAACGTGTAGTAAACTCCGGAAAAGGAGAAACGGTGAGAGTGGCCATCAAAATAACGATGGCAAACGGGACTAGCACCGCAATCTTCGACGCCATAAGGACTGAGGTATGCCTCTGAGAAGCGTCACTCCACACAGTTTTACACGTCATGCCCAGGGCGAACGACGACATCATACTTGGCCTGGATACGCTAGGAAGCATGGGAGCCACCATATCATATGGAGAAGGCCACCTCGTGCTAACCAGACCCCTTGCTCAGCACACACCGCATCCTGGAGCCACGTCAAAAACTATTCAGATTATAACACCAGCGAGAACGAGTAACGCCAGGTACGACACCCCTGGAACTATTCAGAGTATAACACCAGCGAGAACGAGTACGAGGATCGCCAGGTACGACACCCCTGGAACTATTCAAAGTATAACACCAACGAGAACGAGTACGAGGAACGCCAGGTACGACACCCCTGGGACTATTCAGAGTATAACACCAGCGAGAACGAGTAACGCCAGGTACGACACCCCTGGAATTATTCAGAGTATAACACCAGCGAAAACGAGTACGGGGAACGCCAGGTACGACACAACTGGGACTATTCAGAGTATAGCACCAGCGATAAGGAGTAACGCCACGTACGACACCCCTGGAGCCACGTCAGGAACCATTCAGAGGGTAACACCACCGAGCAGTAGTAACCACAAGCACAACAACGTTGATGATAGGATCAACAGGATCAACGGGGCCTACGATGAGGACGAGGCGGAACGAGTGCGCGGTTTTCTGGCAAAAGAGCTCCAGAAATTCGAGAGCATGAGTGGGGTGACGACAATAGCCGAGCACAAGATTATCCTATCAAGCAACGTTACTTCCCACGCAACCCAGCGATGCAGACCATCATCAACAACGAAGTCGACGAGTTACTCCAGAAAGGAAGCATCGAGCCGTCCCGTAGCCCACACAGCGCACCGGCCATGCTAGCCAAGAAGAAAAACGGGAAGTGGAGGTTATGCGTGGACTATCGGCAGCTCAACGCCCGATCCGTAGCCGATGCGTACCCCCTACCCAGAATACAACATATACTGGACAAGCGAGGTACATCAGCAGCTTGGACTCGAAAAATGGCTACTGGCGAATACCCCTGAAGCCGCAGAGCCGTCCCTACACAGCTTTCACGGTACCGGGATGTGGGTTATTCCAGTGGTGGGTTATGCCGTTCGGCCTACACTCCGCACCTGCAACATTTCAAAGAGCACTAGATCAGGTTATTGGACCGGAGATGGAACTCCACGCTTTCGCATACCTCGATGACATAATCGTCATAGGATCCACCTTGGAGGAGCACATTCGCAACTTGAAAGAAGTAATGCTACGACTGCAGCGCGCCAATCTCAGAATAAATCCGGAGAAATGCGAATTTTTCAAGAAGGAAATCCGATACCTAGGACACGTAGTAAGCGACAGGGGAATTTACACCGACCCCGAGAAATTTGCAGCCAGCAAAGACCTGAAACCACCAAGGAACGCGAAAGAGGTGCGTCAATACCCGACTTCGCCACGATCAGCCAGCCACTCACAACCCTGCTGAAAAAGGGCAAACACTGGAAGTGGGGGGCCGAACAACAGGAGGCCTTCGAGGCCTTAAAGCAAAAGCTCACGGAAGCACCAATACTTGCCTGCCCGGACTTTACCAAGACCTTCACCTTACAAAGGGCGCAAGCAATTTCGGGCTGGGCGCCGTATTGACACATGACAGGAGAGTGGAGGACGTGTGATCGCCTACGCCAGCAGGAAACTCAACAAGGTGGAAACCAACTACTCGCCCACCGAGAAGTAATGCCTCGCGATAGTCTGGGGAATACGCAAGATGAGGCCCTACTTGGAAAGATACCGATTCAAGGTAATCACGGACCACATGTCTCTAAAGTGGTTAGACTCCATCGAAAGCCCCTCAGACCGTATAGCACGATGGCCCTTGGAACTTCAGCACCACACTTTCTACATCGAGTACAGGAAAGGGAAGCTGAACCTGGTAGCGGACGCACTATCACGACAGCCACTGGAGACCCTACTACTGGCAGCGACAACCGAGCCACAATGCAAGTGGTGGCACAAGCGCGTCGGCCAAGTCGCACCAACCCGGAAAAATACGCCGACTACATAATACAAGATGGACAACTGTACCGCCATATTCCCTGCCGGTCACGCGATGAAGAAGCGGTCCCTTGGAAATTTTGTGTACCCACATCACTGCGACAACGACTATTAGCAGAAAACCACGACATCCCAAGCGCTGGACATATGGGCATCCGCCGGACAGTAGCGCGGATTTCCTACCGGTATTACTGGCCCGGCATGTTTCGGGACATCAGTCGATATGTACGACAGTGCGAGTCTTGTAAGAAATACAAGGAAGCACAGCAAACGCCAGTTGGAAAGATACTCACACAGGTGGCGCAAGAACAATTCGCCACGGTATGCGTCGATTTCGTCGGACCAATCCCACGATCAACACAGGGGAACACGATGCTATTAGTATTTTTCGACCGCTTCAGCAAATGGGTGGAATTGGTCCCCATGAGGCGTGCTACAGCAGAGGCCCTTCGCCGCGCGTTCAGAGAACACATCCTCGCAAGGTTTGGTGCTCCCAAGATACTGATATCGGACAACGGCGTTCAGTTCACCAGCACAATATGGCAGCGTTACCACTTTTATCAACAGTACGTCGCCGTGAACGGTTGTGTTTTTTCCGTGCTCTAAGTTTTTCTTCTATTTTTAATTTAATTTTTGAGTTTTTAACTTTTTTATTTAATGCCGCTTAACAATCAATAATTGTTAGAGACATTGACTCTTGTTTGCCTTTTTTTCTGTGCATATCATATTTTAACATTTGATTTAATATGCCTTGTTTCTGTGGCCACAGAGTTGAGCGCGCTCAAACTTCAGTGCAGTGTGAAAATTGCAGAGAAATTTATCACATGAATTGTGTTGTTGGTAACATGCCTGCCGAGTTCAATCATCTTAATAATGCTGATAATATATACATCTGTGGTTTGTGTGCTCC
Source organism: Eurosta solidaginis (assembly GCF_040869045.1). NCBI lineage: Eukaryota > Metazoa > Arthropoda > Insecta > Diptera > Tephritidae > Eurosta > Eurosta solidaginis. The sequence continues at coordinate 105,206,558 of NC_090323.1, read as the reverse complement.
CGCTCAGCAAGACGAGTCGTCGTTACAACAACAACAAGCCACACAAGTGCAAATGCCAATTCCGCGCTCTGATATTGTTAATAATTTTGCTGAGTTAAAAATTGTCAATACTCAACTTCTTTCTGCTGTGACTGCTTTGCGTGAAGATAATGAGTGCTTACGTCATAAAACCGATTCTCTTCAAGCTGAAGTTAGTGACTTGCACTGTAAGCTCAACGAAAATAATTCTTTATTATCTCAATTGCTCACGCAATTTGAAAGTTTTTGTAGTGTAAACAAAAAAAACTTTGCTACATCAATGCAGCCAGCCTCTGCGTGCGCCCCAACGGTTGCTACTGGCTCTGTCGACGTCGCTTCTATTGCCGACGTATTATCAGCTGGTATTTGTACTGCTGCTCAACCATCGTTGTTGTTGTTGCCTAATGATGCTGCTGTTGTTAACAATGTTTCAACTGTGACGCCAATTTCTAACGCCGTTGCTTTGCAATCTTCTTCGCCTACTTCGTCTCCTGCAGTTGTTGGTAATCAAAACGAATGGAAGACAGTGCAAAATAAAAAAAAATTCAAACGAAGAAATAAAACTCAACATAACAAAGAAAGCGCTTCTAACAATGATAATGCTGATGCAGGTACCACAGGTACTAGTTCAATTCCGAATAATGCTGTAAGCAACAATAACGCTGCCAATGCTAATGATAACATTAGACCCTCCCCCAATTATGGTAATAAAATTAATTCGCGCTTGCTAGCGCCACCTTTAGTTGTTGGGTCGGGCATTAATAGTGACTTAAGTGCTGCTTCTAAAAGGAAGTGGCTGCATATTTCGCCTTTCTCTGCCTCGGTCACATCCGATAAAATAAAACTTCATATTTCTCAACATACTGGCATTGATGTTAACTCCATTGTTTGTTTTCCGTTGGTGAAGATTGGCGTGGATTCCAATTCTCTGCGTTATATTAATTTTAAATTGGGTGTTGAGGAAAGTGTACTACCTAAGCTTTTGGTGCCTGACTTATGGCCTTCAAACATTGCCGTGCGTCCTTTTAATTTTCGTTCAAAAAACGACAAGGTCCAACCGATGTCCAATGGCAATCGGTTGGGTCAGATGGTACAAGGAACCGTTTAAACATTTCTATACAAACCTCGACGCGGGATGTAGCTAATATTCATTCTTACAAGGATCTTAAAATTTATTTTCAAAACGTATCTGGCCTAAGAAACAAGTCTGACTCACTATATACGATGAGTTCAAACTTGGATTTTGACATCTTTGTTATTGTCGAGACCTGGCTAAATGACACTTTTATGGATGGTGAATTTTTCGATGAAAATTTATTCTGCGTTTTTCGAAAAGATCGCGATGCATTAAAAACTGGTCTGTCTAGAGGAGGAGGCGTTTTAATTGCGATTCGGCGAAAATATCGAGCGACTCTGGTGCCATTGCCGAATGCTGATTCTCTTTTAGATATGCTTTGCGTTTCTGTACATGGAGTTTCTAAACTTTTAATTTGTGTTTCTTATGTACCGCCTACTAGTAGCGATTTACTTTATAAAGAGCATGTTGATAATATTTTAGCCTTAGCACCTAGTCATGAAAATGTTTGCGTGTTTGGCGACTTCAACCTCAGTAATAATTTGATATCTGGGGTGGTGGACTGCCCCTTTTTACTTGAACGTATTTTCTTTGTTATTCCTAATATTTGTTTAAGGAATCATGCCACATTTTATGTGGGGCTGGCGAGGACTAATTATGCTGCCAATGCTCCTGTTGTCAGAGCTCTTAAAGAGTTTAATTTGCTTCCGAAATCTTCAGTTTTGGATTTCTCCTTTTGTGAAAATAGGTTTAAAATGCTACTTAATGACCAGTTAAGTTAGTTGGTATTTGCCTACATTTGTAATTAGTCTGTAAGAAATGTAACAATTTCAAGATTAAATAAATAAATAGATAGAAATAGATAAATAGATAGAAATAGAATTGGGGATACGACAACAATTCACGGCGCCCTACACACCGCAAGAAAATCCAACGGAACGGGCGAACAGAATAGTCAAGAGCAACTCACCAGATCACAGCACAACAGATGGGACGACTTTCTCCCAGAGATCGAGCTGGCCATCAACACCAGTGTGACCGCGCCCACCGGATAAAGTCCAGCTTTCCTCGTACAAGGGCGGGAGCCGCGACTACCAGGGGCATTGTTTGACGAAGTCAACCTTGGGACGGGACCCACCGCGGCAGAAGAAAAATCCGACAGAATGCAAGAGGCATTCATAATAGCGGCGGCAGACGAAGCACGGCATTACAATCTACGACGGAAAAAATAGACCCCCGTAGTCGGCTAACTAGTGCTCGCAAAGGAACACCATCTCTCCAAGGCAGGGGAAAATTTCGCGGCAAAGTTGGCCCCCAAATATGACGGACCCTACCAAATCCTAGGATATGCGTCTCCGGTGATACTTAAAATACGAAAGCCCAACGGAGGAAAGGAGAAAACGGTCAACATCTCGCAGAGTTAATGGCATATCATGCAGCAGAGATCATCGCGGGAAATTAAAATAAATTCGGGGAGAACAATTTTTAAATAATTAATTAATATCAAGGATAAGCAAGCACCGATCATTCTATCGCAAACCACCGAGGTGACAACAACGTTTTCTTTTGCTACGAATTTTTTTTCATAAACCAACAATCTACAATGCAGAGCTATAACGCTAACCTGACCAACAGCGTTAAGCGTATGCGCCAGCGATACGAGGAAGGAGGAAGCAAAACGCCCTAGGGCCGTGCTGCTGGAAGGAGCTACTGGCGCCCCGACGTCAGCAACATGCGTGCAACTACACGCGCAAACACGTACGCTGACGTCGCATGCATCATTAAACCATCACAAATTACGGGAAATGGAACCGACGCCAACACCACGAACACTAAATCAGCCGCGGCCAAGGCCCAAAATGAGACCGAAACATCACCGCTAACAGTCACACTTGGTAGGATAGACGTGTAGGCAGGGCAGTTGCCGGCAGTCATCGAGCTCTCCTCGAGTGAGGGCACAGCTCCACCGAAAAAGCCACAGTCGCCGAAAATCATCGAGCTCTCCTCGGATGAGGACACAGCCGCACCGGCGAGAGAAACGCCTAAGACAATATTCCCGGCAGGACCAGGCGGCATACCCCTCTATACGACTGACCTCGACACCCTCAAAGGATCTAAATGGTTAACCGAGACCATCATTGACGCTTGGGCAAAGGGACTGTGATGGACACCATTAATTTGGCCCACACAAAACGACCCCACAACATATTCAACACAGCTTTAACACAACAGCCAGTCACAAAAGGCACAAGCAACACGACAAACCAACAAGTCTCAGCAACACGACCAGCAATCACAACGCTTAATAGCAACACAACAAACTAACAAGTCTCAGCAACACAACGAGCGTTCGCAACATTTAATAGCAATACGGTAACCATGGCAACGCAAACGTTTGAACTAGCAACACCAAACACAACAGCTCCCCAGTGGGTTAGTGGGTCAGAATATACCCGCGGTAGGTATGCCTGTCGTAAGAGGCGACTAGAATACCAGATTCAAGGGGTTGTGTAGCGCAACCCTTCAGGTTGCCAGCGCAATATATAGCTTCTCCAAACCACATTGTCAACCTCACCTATCCGCGGCGAATCCTGTTTCACTAAAAGACGAGGCTCTGGCGACCCCAAGCTCCTCATGGAAGTTGGGGGTGGGGAGGGAAGGATGGCTTGAAAGTTTAACGTGGTCATATAAATCATTCCCGAGATGGTCGGGCTAGCACCTTAATGGTGCTGTGCTACCGGAGCGTACCGGATCTGTATCCGGCAAATGACCATCACATCGATAACACTACCCAAATCCTTCCGGTAGCAACCTTATCGCTACAACAACAACAACAACAGCTATAAAAGGAGCGTTACAGCAGTTAGTTAGCACGGAGCTGTGGTCGTGACCGGAGCTACCAGTGGAGCGTCCCTCGAATGTGTCTGTTATACCACCAGGAGAGGTCGTTTCATAGAAGTGAGTCGTGGCCTCAAGTGGTGAATGTGTCGGTTATACCACCAAATACCGCTTGAGACTTCGTAAGCAACGGCCCTACCACAGTAACGCGCACCCGCGAACAGGCGACATCCGCCCGCCTGCGACGACGCTGGCCGCAACAGCGAACACACTACGTTGGCCCAGTACTACGCCAACCTACGACGCGGGCCATAACAGCGCTACGTAAACACACTACGCTGGCCGCAACAACACTACACAAACGTACTACGTTGGCCACAGCAGAGTCACGATAACCTACGACGCTGGCCGCAACAGTGCTGCGCAACCTCACTACGCTAAAATACGACGCTGGCCACAACAGCGCTACGCAAACATACTACGTTGGCCACAGCAGAGTTACGATAACCTACGACGTTGGCCGCAACAGCGCTACGCAACCGCACTACGATAACATACGACGCGGGCCGCAACAACGCTAAGCAAACACACCACGCTGGCTGCAACGGCACTACGCAAACATACCACGTGGGCCACAGCATAGCCACGCTAACCTACGACGCTGGCCGCAACAGCGCTACGCGAACATACTACGTTGACCGCAGCAGAGTTACGCAATTACACGACGTCAACCATACTAGTGTTACACACACTCATGCAGACGGACCAACATAAGCCGCAGCAGATACAACGCAGTCGCTAGCCGTACGAGAGACACGCCGACGCAGGGCGTCACAGAAATACATTTACACACACCCAGGCAACGACCAGCAAGGCATCCTAACGGGACGATCCTAACGGGACACGAGGACCGTTAGCCCACCACTAACCATAGAGCAAGCACAAAGCGAAGTGAAGAATTCAAATACATCTTTCTTTTATTACATTATTTTCATTATAGTTATAAAATATATAGAGTTAAAGAAATGAAGTGAATTTTATATTAAAACGATTTGCAAAGTGTCTCGAATTACAAATTTATTGTAAGTGAACCTTGGACACGGCGAGTATACCCCAAGCACTTATTGAAGAAGCACCGAGGCAGGGAAAAAAGCTTCGTTACAAGATCACGGAGATAGTCGACTTTATGAAGTGACACAACATCCGCATTGCTGCGATTCAAGAGACTAAACTCACAGCAAGATCTGCATTGCAGACCTGTTCTTGGTATTATGTCCACAGAAAAGATCGCGAGAGCGGAAATGGAGGCGGCTTCGCGTTTATCATACACCACACTGTGCAATATCATATATTTGATCCCGACATCGACCGCAGGGACAGTGTCTTAGAACGTCAAGGATTATCTGTCCGGTCGGTCGGCGAAGTACGCACCAACCCGGAAAAATACGCCGACTACATAATACAAGATGGACAACTGTACCGCCATATTCCCTGCCCGTCACACGATGAAGAAGCGGTCCCTTGGAAATTGTGTGTACCCACACCACTGCGACAACGAGTATTAGAAGTATGCCACGAAATTCCAAGCGCTGGACACATGGGCATCCGCCGGACGGTAGCGCGGATTGCCATCCAGTATTACTGGCCCGGCATGTTTCGGGACATCAGTCGCTATGTACGACAGTGCCAGTCTTGCAAGAAATACAAGGAAGCACAGCAAAAGCCAGTTGGAAGTTGGAAAAGCAAGCACCGATCATTCTATCACAAACCACCGAGGTGACAACAACGTTTTCTTTTCCTACCATTTTTTTTCATAAACCGTCAACCTACAATGCAGAGCTATAACGCTAACCTGACCAACAGCGCCAACCGTATGCGCCAGTGCTACGAGGAAGGAGGAAGCAAAACGCCCTAGGGCCGTATTGCTGGAAGGAGCTACTGGCGCCGACGTCAGCAACATGCGTGCAACTATACGCGCAAACACGTATGCTGACGTCGCACGCATCATTACACCATTAAACACTACAGGCGGCGCCGTCAACAACATGCGTGCAACTACACGTGCAAACACGTAGGCTGACGTCGCACGTATCATTAAACCACCACAAGTTACGGGCACCGACGCCAACACTACGAACACCGAATCACCCGCGGCCAAGGCCCATAATGGGATCGGAACATCACCGCTAACAGTCACACTTGGTAGGATAGACGTGGAGGCAGGGCAGTTGCCGGCAGCCATCGAGCTCTCCCCGAGTGAGGGCACAGCTCCACCGGAAAAGCCACAGTCGCCGAAAATCATTGAGCTCTCCTCGGATGAGGACACAGCCCCACCGGCGAGAAAAATGCCTTAGACAATATTCCCGACAGGACCAGGCGGCATACCCCTCTATACGACTGACTTCGACACCCTCAAAGGATCGAAATGGTTAACCGACACCATCATTGACGCTTGGGCAAAGGGACTGTGATGGACACCATTAATTTGGCCAACACAAAACGACCCCACAACATATGCAACACAGCTTTAACACAACAGCCAGTCACAAAAGGCACAAGCAACACGACAAACCCACAAGTCTCAGCAACACGACTAGCAATCACAACACCTATTAGCAACACAACAAACTAACAAGTCTCAGCAACACAAGGAGCGTTCGCAACATTTAATAGCAACCCGGTAACCATGGCAATGCAACCATTTGAGCTAGCAACACCAAACACAACAGCTATAAAAGGAGCAACACAGCAGTACAGCAGTTATTTAGCACGGAGCAGTGGTCGTGACCGGAGCTACCAGTGGAGCGTCCCTCGAATGTGTCGGTTATACCACCAGGAGAGGTCGTTTCATAGAAGTGAGTCGTGGCCTCAAGTGGTGAATGTATCGGTTATACCACCAAACACCGCTTGAGACTTCGTAAGCAACGGCCCTAACACAGTAACGCGCGCCTGCGACGACGCTGGCCGCAACAGCGAACAGACTACGTTGGCCCCAGCACTACGCCAACCTACGACACGGGCCACAACAGCCCTACGTAAACACACTACGCTGGCCGCAACAACACTACGCAAACGTACTACGTTGGCCACAGCAGAGTCACGATAATCTACGACGCTGGCCGCAACAGTGCTATGCAACCGCAATACGCTAACATACGACGCTGGCCACAACAGCGGTACGCAAACATATTATGTTGGCCACAGCAGAGTTACGATAACCTACGACGTTGGCCGCAACCGCGCTACGCAACCGCACTACGCTAACATGCGACGCGTGCCGCAACAGCGCTACGCAAACACACCACGCTGGCTGCAACGGCACTACGCAAACATACCACGTGGGCCACAGCATTGTCACGCTAACCTACGACGCTGGCCCCAACAGCGCTACGCGAACATACTACGTTGACCGCAGCAGAGTTAGGCAATTACACGACGTTAACCATACAAGTGTTACACACACGCACGCAGACGCACTGACATAAGCCGCAACAACGCCATCGCTAGCCGTACGAGAGACAAGCCGATGCAGGGCGTCACAGAAATATATTTAAACACACCCAGGCAACGACCAGCAAGGCGTCCTAACGGGACGATCCTAACGGGACACGAGGACCGTTAGCCCACCACTAACCATAGAGCAAGCACAAAGCGAAGTGAAGAATTCAAATACATCTTTCTTTTATTACATTATTTTCATTATAGTTATAAAATATATAGAGTTAAAGAAATAAAGTGAATTTTATATGAAAACGATTTGCAAGGTGTCCCGAATTACAAATTTATTGTAAGTGAACCTTGGACACGGCGATTATACCCCAAGCACTTATTGAAGAAGCACCGGGGCAGTGAAAAAAACTTCGTTACAAGATCACGGAGATAGTCGACTTTATGAAGCGGCACAACATCCGCATTGCTGCGATTCAAGAGACTAAACTCACAGCAAGATCTGCATTGCAGACCTGTTCTTGGTATAATGTCCACAGAAAAGATCGCGAGAGCGGAAATGGAGGCGGCCTCGCGTTTATCATACACCACACTCTGCAATATCATATATTTGACCCCGACATCGACCGCAGGTACAGTGTCTTAGAACGTCAAGGATTATCTGTCCGGTCGGGCGATGCAAATCTAGAAATCATCAACATCTACATCCCTCCTGTCACCTGTTTCCCTAGTGGATACCGCCCTGATATCAGCGGCGTACTCACTGGAAACAATCGCATTATCTTAGGCGATTTCAATGCCCATATCTATGGCATTAACTTGCGGGTGAACAGTAGGGGTGAGATGTTAGCGGATCAAATAGAAGAAACGACGTTCTGCACTATAAACCGAGACGCACCCACACGTATGTAAGGAAGCTGTCACAGTTCGCCGGATATTTCAATCGTGAGCGCAGAACTCGTAAACTGCGTCAACTGGCCGCCGATGGTAACATTGGCATCCGACCACCTGCCTATACTTATTTCGTTCGAGCGTCCCGCCGACTTCAGCGTCGCAGAAAAACACAATTTCATTAACTTTAAAAAAGGAAAGTGGGACGAATAAAAATCTTATACAGACAACCGCTTTGCTGCCCTCCCTATCCCAACTGATGCCCGCCAAGGGGTGCGCGCTTTCCGCAAGGTCATTGAATCCGCCTCGGCTCGTTTCATTCCCGCCGGTAGAATTCCCGAAATAGAATTTGGCCCACTTCCCGGCAGAGGCCGCAAGTTTAGCGAGAAAACGTGACCTTATAAGACAGCTCGATCCCGGCGACCCCCAAATAAGGGACATACACCAACGCATCAGATTACTTGTGGATGAACACAAGCGGGCAAAATGGAGGGAGCACCTAAGCGGTTGTAACCTCTCTGCCGGTGTAGGTAAACTTTGGTCCACTGTAAAGTCCCTATCGAATCCGTCTAGGCACAATGACAAAGTTTCCATCGCCTTTGGCGACAAAGTGCTGTCGGATGCGAAAAAAGCGAGCGCTTTCTGCCGACAATACATAATGCATTCTACGGTCGACAAAAATAGACGGAGGGCCAAAAGACGCGCACGTAAACATAATGTAACGAAGCTTTTTTCATGCCCCGGTGCTTCTTCCATAAGTGTTTGGGGTATACTCGCCCTGTCCAAGGTTCACTTACAATCAATTTTGTAATTCGGGACACCTTGCAAATCGTTTTCACATATAATTCACTTTAATTCTTTAACTCTATATATTTTATAACTATAATGAAAAGATTGTAACAAAAGAAAGGTATGCATATGTTGTTCACTTCGCGTTATGCTTGCTCTATGATTAGTGCTGGGCTAACGGTCCTCGTGTCCCGTTATGATCGTCCCGTTAGGACGCCTTGCTGGTCTTTGTCTGGGTGTGTGTAAATGTGTTTCTGTGACGCCCTGCGTCGGCAGGTGTCTCGTACGGCTAGCGACTGCGCTGTCTCGGCAGCGGCTTATGTCGGTGCGTCTGTGTGCGTGTGTGTAACTCTAGTATGGTTGGAGTCGTGTATTTGCGTAACTCTGCTGCGGTCAACGTTATTTGCTTGCGTAGCGGTGTTGCGGCCAGCGTCGTAGGTTATCGTGAATCTGCTGTGGCCAACGTATTATGTTTGCGTAGTGCTGTTGCGGCCAGCGTAGTGTGTTTACGTAGCGCTCTTGTGGCCCGCGTCGTATGTTGGCGTGACTTTTCTGTGGCCAACGTCGTATGCTTGCGTATGGATTCGGTGGCGTGGTCACCGTCGGCGTAGGCGGGCGGACGCCGCCTTTTCGCGGGTGCACGTTACTGTGGTAGGGCCGTTGCTTACGAAGTCTCAAGCGGTGTTTGGTGGTATAACCGACACATTCACCACTTGAGGCCACGACTTACTCCTATGAAACGATCTCTCCGGATGGTATAACCGATACCTTCGAGGGACGCTCGCTGTGTCGCTCCTTTTATAGCTGTTGTGTTTGGTGTTGCTAGCTCAAATGGTTGCGTTGCCATGCTTACCGTGTTGATATAAAATGTTGCGAACGCTCGTTGTGTTGCTGAGACTTGTTAGTTTGTTGTGTTGCTATTAAATGTTGTGATTGCTAGTCGTGTTGCTGAGATTTGTTGGTTTGTCGTATTGCTAGGGCCTTTTGTGACTGGCTGTTGTGTTAAAGCTGTGTTGAGTATGTTTTGGGGTCGTTTTGTGTGGGCCAAATTAATGGTGTTTTATTTGGTCCTCACACTCCCCCCCCCCCCCCCCCCCCACTTCGGAAAGTCGGCCCTCGGTATCCAGTAATCGTATGCGCGCTTTGCTTTTCACTATGGTGACCTGGTACTTCTCTGTAACGAATCGTATTCGGGAGTGGGCTTTGCCTCCGGCGATGCGTTGGAGTGTGTTCCGTACTTTGTGGTGGTTTAATGATGCGTGCGACGTCAGCGTACGTGTTTGCCGTGTACTTGCACGCATTTTGTTGACGTCGCCGTTTATAGTGTTTAATGGTGTAACGATGCGTGCGACGTCAGCGTACTTGTTTGCGCGTATAGTTGCACGCATGTTGCTGACGTCGGCGCCAGTAGCTCCTTCCAGCAGTACGGCCCTAGGGCGTTTTATCTTCCTCCTTCTCGTAGCGCTGGCGCATACGCTTGACGCTGTTGGTCAGTTTAGCGTTATAGCTCTGCATTGTAGATTGTTGGTTTATGAATAAAAATTCGTAGGAAAAGAAAACGTTGTTGTCACCTCGGTGGTTTGCGATAGAATGACCGGTGCTTGCTTATCCTTCATCTTAATTAATAATTTAAAAATTGTTCTCCCTGAATTTATTTTAATTTCCCGCGATGATCTCTGCTGCATGATATGCCTTTAACTCTGCGATGTTGACCGTTTTCTCCTTTCCTCCATTGAGTTTTCGTATTTTAAGTATCACTGGGACACATATCCTAGGATTTGGTAGGGTCCGTCATATTTGGGGGCCAACTTTGCCGCAAAATTTTCCCCGGCCATGGAGAGATGGTGTTCCTTTGCGAGCACTAGTTCGCCGTCTACGGGGGTCCATTATCTCCGTCGTAGATTGTAATGCCGTGCTTGGTCTGCCGCCGCTCGTTCCATGTTCTGCCTCACTATTCTTAATGCCTCTTGCATTCTGTCGGATTTTTCTTCTGCCGTGTTGGGGGCTGTGCCCGTCCCCAGGTTGACTTCGTCAAACAATGCCCTTGGTAGTCGCGGCTTCCGTCCTTGTACGAGGAAAGCTGGACTGTATCGGGTGGGCGCGGTCACACTGGTGTTGATGGCCAGCTCCATCTCTGGGCGAAAGTCGTCCCATCTGTTGTGCTGTGATCTGGTGAGTTGCGCTATGATTCTCTTGACTATTCTGTTCGCCCGTTCCGTTGGGTTTTCTTGCGGTGTGTAGGGCGCCGTGAATTGTTGTCGTATCCCTATTTCCCTGAGGTAACGCTGCCACATTGTGCTGGTGAACTGAACGCCGTTGTCCGATATCAGTATCTTGGGAGCACCAAACCGTGCGAGGATGCGTTCTCTGAGCGCGCGGCGAAGGCCCTCTGCTGTAGCAGGCCTCATGGGGACCAATTCCACCCATTTTCTGAAACGGTCGAAAAGTACTAATAGCATTGTGTTCCCGTGTGTGGATCGTGGGAGTGGTCCGACGAAATGGACGCATACCGTGGCGAATGGTTCTTGGGCCACGTGTGTAAGCATCTTTCCAGCCGGCTTTTGCTGTGCTTCCTTGTATTTCTGGCAAGACTCGCACTGTCGTACATATCAACTGATGTCCCGAAACATACCGGGCCAGTAATACCGGTTGGTATTTCGCGCTTCCGTCCGGCGGATGCCCATGTGTCCAGCGCTTGGGATGTCGTGGTTTTCTTCTAATACTCGTTCTCGCAGTGGTGTGGGTACACAAAATTTCCAAGGGACCGCATCTTCATCGTGTTACCGGCAAGGAATATGGCGGTACAGTTGTCCATCTTTTATTATGTAGTCGGCGTATTTTTCCGGGTTGGTGCGTACTTCGCCGACGCGCCTGTGCCACCACTTGCATTGTGGCTCTCTTGCCGTTGCCAGTCGTAGGGTCTCCAGTGGCTGTCGTGATAGTGCGTCCGCTACCAGGTTCACCTTCTCTTTCGTGTACTCGATGTCGAAAGTGTGTTGCTGAAGTTCCAAGGCCCATCGTGCTATACGGCCTGAGGGGCTTTCGATGGAGTTTAGCCACTTTAGAGACATATGGTCCGTGATTACCTTGAATCGGTATCCTTCCAAGTAGGGCTTCATCTTGCGTATACCCCAGACTATCGCGAGGAATTCCTTCTCGGTGGGCGAGTTGTTGGTTCCGCCTTGTTGAGTTTCCTGCCGGCGTAGGCGATCACGCGTTCTCACCCTCCAAGTCCTGTGTCAATAAGGCTCCCAGCCCGAAATTGCTTGCGTCCTTTTGTAAGGTAAAGGTCTTGGTGAAATCCGGGCAGGCATGTATTGGTGCTTCCGTGAGCTTTTGCTTTAAGGCCTCGAAGGCCTCCTGTTGTTCGGCCCCCCACTTCCAGTGTTTGCCCTTTTTCAGCAGGGCTGGCTGATCGTGGCGAAGTCGGGTACGAACCGTCGGTACCAAGATGCTATACCGAGGTATTGACGCACCTCTTTCGCGTTCCTTGGTTGTTTCGGGTCTTTGATGGCTGCAACATTTTCGGCGTCGGTGTAAATTCCCCTGTCGCTTACTACGTGTCCTAGGTATCGGATTTCTTTCTTGAAAAATTAATTTTTCTCCGGATTTATTCTGAGGTTGGCGCGCTGCGACTGCGATTCATTACTTCTTTCAAGTTGCGAATGTGTTCCTCCAAGGTGGATCCTATGACGATTATGCCATCGAGGAATGCGAAAGCGTAGGGTTCCATCTCCTGTCCAATAACCTGATCTAGTGCTCTTTGAAATGTTGCATGTGCGCAGTGTGGGCCGAACGGTATAACGCGCCACTGAAATAACCCGCGTCCCGGTACCGTGAAAGCTGTGTAGAGACGGCTGTGGGGCTCCATGGGTATTTGCCAGTAGCCATTTTTCGAGGCCAAGCTGCTGATGTACTTCGCTTGTCGTAGCTTGTCCAGTATATGTTGTGTTCTGGGTAGGAGGTATGCATCGGGTACAGATCGGGCGTTGAGCTCCCGATAGTCCACGCATAACTTCAACTTCCCGTTTTTCTTCTTGGCTAGCATGATCGGTGCGCTCTGTTGGCTACGGGACGGCTCGATACATCCTTTCTCGAGTAACTCGTCGACTTCGTTGTTGATGATGGTCTGCATAGCTGGGTTGCGTGAGAAGTAACGTTGCTTGATAGGGCGGTCGTCCGTCAGGATAATCTTGTGCTCGGCTATTGTCGTCACCCCACTCATGTTCTCGAATTTCCGGAGCTCTTTTGCCAGAAAACCGCGCACTCGCTCCGCCTCGTCCTCATCGTAGGCCCCGTTGATCCTGTTGATCCTATCATCAATGTTGTTGTGCTTGTGGTTACTACTGTTCGGTGGTATTACCCTCTGAATGGTTCCTGACGTGGCTTTAGGGGTGTCGTACTCGCTGGGGTTATACTCTGAATAGTCCCAGGGGTGTCGTACCTGGCGTTACTCGTTCTCGCTGGTGTTATACTCTGAATAGTCCCAGGGGTGTCGAACCTGGCGTTCCTCGTACTCATTCTCGTTGGTGTTATACTCTGAATAGTTCCAGGGGTGTCGTACCTGGCGTTCCTCGTACTCGTTCTCGCTGGTGTTATACTCTCAATAGTTCCATGGGTATCGTACCTGGCGTTACTTGTTCTCGCTGGTGTTATACTCTGAATAGTTTCTGACATGGCTCCAGGATTCGGTGTGTGCTGAGCAAGGGGTCTGGTTAGCACGAGGTGGCCTTCTCCACATGATATGTTGGCTCCCATGCTTCCTAGCGTATCCAGGCCCAGTATGATGTCGTCGATCGCCCTGGGCATGACGTGTAAAACTTTGTGGAGTAACGCTTCTCCGAGGCGCACCTCAGTTCTTATGGCACCGAAGATTGTGGTGCTAGTCCTGTTTGCCATCGTTATTTTGAGGGCCACTCTCGCCATTTCTCCGTTTCCGGAGTTTACTACACGTTCTACTAGGCTGCTCGAAACGAAGCTTCTTGATGTCCCTGTGTCGATAACCGCCTCGGCTGATTCCCCGCCGAGCCTGGCTACGGCGTAAAGGCGCCCATGCTCTTGGCACATTACCACTGGCGATTCGGCGCTGGGTTCTTTGGGCTCACTGCGTCTTGTTCTTCGTGAAGCCCTCTGTCGTTTCCCTTTCGTCGACGGCAGCATTCAATTGTGCGTATATCACTGCGGCCACACTCCCAGCAAAAAATTTTCCGTGGGTTTCGGCATCTTGGCGTAGTGCCCTTGTTCGCCGCACATCCTGCATACGTTGTTGGGGTCGAATCTCTGATTTCCGGGAGGCGTGTGGTGCGGTATGTTCGGTGGTGGTGGTGGTACCAGGGTCGGGTCACTTGCGATGTGTTGCGTAACTTCGCGGTGATGCCCGCCTGATGGTCTTCGATAAGCCTCCTGTATGCTCTCGTATTCCTCGGCAAGGGTTAAGAGTTCTGCGAGATTGGTGAAGTCACTCCGACGGATGTAAAGTTGGTAATCGAGGTGGCTGTTACGGAAGACTCGTTCCAACCGCTATTCGCTGGTGTATCCTGCGTGTCTCATCAAGCTCTGTATCGCTAGCACGTAGTCCTTATACTTCTCCTTGTTATGCTGCCTCCGTTGGCGTATGTCGTCTTCGAGACGCTCGAAATACCTAACCGGTAGGAAGAACTGTAAAAAATCCTTTTTGAAGCTTGTCCACCTTTCCCAGCGTGCATTGTTATTGCGATACCACTGCAGCGGGGGGCCCCTAATAGCTCGGGCCTGGCCTTTGGTAGGAGATCTACGTTTAGCGCGTACACTTCGGCTAACTCCTCCAGCCGTTCGATGAACGCTAAGGGGCCCGTCCACCTTCATATTTTACCGACCGCTTTCTTACCTGGTCGATGATGGGTGCGAATATAATGGTCGGTGCCTGAGATGTACCGTTTGGTGGTACCGCTTTTCCTGACAATAAATACTGTTGTGGGGGTGCTGTACTCCTGGGAGGGAACGCGAACTGGTCTTGCTCTCCTGGTCTATCGGCGATGTTCATGGTGCCCCTCGGTTCGATGGAATCGGTGTCTTAACCTCATTTAAATCACTCGTGTCTGTAGAGTCCTTATAAGCGGCTTCTAGGGATAGACATTTTTCGCCTACTTCCAAGTCCACATTTGCTCTCGAAGCCAGTGCTGCTATGTGCTTTCAGATTTCTCGTCTGCTAAATACCCAATTCCTGTGTGATGGATATCAGCTGCTCTTTTGAAATGTTGTCTAACCACGTGGTATCAATCTGGTCGGCCATTTTATGGTTAGGTTTCTAGTCAGGAATGCTCCTTCTGACGTTGGACGATTTGTGGGGTCCCTGCTCGGGCGCCAATTGTAACGAAACTTTTTTCCTCCCCCGGTGCTTATTCAATAAGTGCTTGGGCTATACTCGCCGTGTCCAAGGTTCATTACAATAAATTAGTAATTCTGGACAACTTACAGATCGTTTTAACATATAATTGACTTTATTTCTTTAACTCTATATATTTTAAAACTATAATGAAAAGAATGTAATAAAAGAAAGGTATGCATATGTTCTTCACTTGGCGTTATGCTTACTCTATGATTAGTGGTGGGTTAGGACGCCTTGCTGGTAGTTGCCTGGGTGTGTGCAAATGTGTTTCTGTGACGCCCATCGTCGGCGTGTCTTTCGTACGGCTAGCGACTGCGCTGTCTCGGCTGCGGCTTATGTCGGTGCGTTTGCGTGCGTGTGTGTAACTCGAGTATGGTTGACGTCGTGTATTTGCGTAACTCTGCTGCGGTCAACGTAGTATGCTTGCGTAGTGCTGTTGCGGCCAGCGTCGTATGTTAGCGTAGTGCGGTTGCGTAGCGCTGTTGCGGCCAGCGTCGTAGGTTATCGTGACTCTGCTGTGGCCAACGTAGTATGTTTGCGTAGTGCTGTTCCGGCCAGCGTAGTGTGTTTACGTAGCGCTGTTGTGGCCCGCGTCGTATGTTGGCATGACTCTGCTGTGGCCAACGTCGTATGCTTGCGTATGGCTGCAGTGGCGCGGTGACCGCCGGCGCAGGCAGGCGGACGTCGCCTGTTCGCGGGTGCGCGTTACTGTGGTAGGGCCGTTGCTTACGAAGTCTCAAGCGATGTTTGGTGGTATAACCGACACATTCAACACTTGAGGTCACGACTCACTCCTATGAAACGATATTTCTGGATGGTATAACCGATACCTTCGAGGGTCGCTCCACTGGTAGCTCCGGTCACGACCACAGCTCCGTCCTAAACAACTGCTGTACTGCTGTGTCACTCCTTTTATAGCTGTTGTGTTTGGTGTTGCTAGCTCAAATGGTTGCGTTGCCATGATTACCGTGTTGCTATTAAATGTTGCGAACGCTCGTTGTGTTGCTGAGACTTGTTAGTTTGTTGCGTTGCTATTAAGTGTTGTGATTGCTAGTCGTTTTACTGAGACTTGTTGGTTTGTCGTGTTGCTAGGGCCTTTTGTGACTTGCTGTTGTGTTAAAGCTGTGTTGAATATGTTGTGGGGTCGTTTTGTGTGGGCCAAATTAATGGTGTTTTATTTGGTCCTCACAATAAGTTCAGCGCGTCACCAATTACCATCACCGCCAAAGAGGTTGTGGATGCCATCGGTCATGCTAAACATCCAATGCAGTGGGCCCAGTCGGCATGGCCATGCCGATGCTTAAAAGCCTAGGGAAAGAGGGTTTCAAATATTTAGCACATGTATTCAACCTGTCTCTTTTTACCTTTGACATACCAGAAAAATGGAAAATGGCAAAGGTGGTCCCGCTACTAAAGCCTGGAAAACCAGCTAACATAGGAGAGTCATATCGCCCGATATCTCTCCTATCGCCAGTAGCCAAGACGCTTGAAGCCATTTTGCTCCCCCACTGCAAAGCAAATTTGCAGCTAGCCTATCATCAGCATGGCTTTAGAAAACTCCATAGCACCACCACCGCGCTAAATGCCATTAGCACCCAGATAAATTGTGGTCTAAATCAGAAGCCCCACCATAGAACAGTACTCGTACCGCTAGACATATCAAAAGCTTTTGATACGGTCAACCATGGCACGTTACTCCAAGACTTGGAAGGGTTTACCCTTCCCCCATGTCTTAAAAGGTGGACCGCAAATTATCTGTGTGGTCAGCAGGCATCGGTGCAATTCAGAAACGAAATATCAAAGCCAAGAAGAATTAAACAAGGGGTGCCTCAGGGTGGTGTCCCATCCCCACTTTTGTTTAATTTTTACATATCAAAACTACCTTCGCCACCAGAAGGAATTAATATCGTTTATTACGCCGATGACTGCACAATAATGGCCACAGGCCCGGGCCCAAAGATCGATTAGCTTTGCAACAGAATAAACGGCTACCTCCCTGACCTCTCCAGTTTTTTCGCCTCGCGAAACCTGGCATTATCACCGACTAAATCATCCGCGACCCTATTTACAACTTGGACGTCCCAAATGTCGACCATTTTGAACATCCACGTCGATGGCACTACGCTACGGACTGTCCTACACTCCAAAATCTTGGGTGTGACGTTTGATCAGGATCTATATTTTGGTGAGCACGTAGCCGCAATTGTTCCGAAAATCCAGAGCCGTAATAAAATCCTCAAATCCCTTGCTGGCAGTACTTGGGGAAAAGACAAAGAAACGCTCATTACTACATACAAAGCAATTGGCCCGCCGTTTGCGTGCTACGCGTCCCCTATATGGTCGCCAAGCCTAAAAACTACCCACTGGAAGAAGCTACAGGCCTGCCAAAATACTGCGCTCAGAACCGCCACGGGCTGTCTTCTTATGTCCCCAGAACACAATTTACATAATGAGGAGAGAATACTCCCCATCAGGGAGAGAAATGAGATGCTAACCAAACAGTTCCTGTTGAATACCCAGAAACCTGTGCATCCCCCTTTCATTATGGTCCACCCCTGTCGAAACAGCAAGTTTCGTTAGAGGATATTGATGACAATTTGTGATCGGTCGCAGCTATTAGGTGGGGCGAAACATTGCTATAACAACAACAACAACCTATGCTTCGCTATTTTGGTGGCAGAAGGCCACGCTAAGAAAGGCAACGGCTAAACTAAGCAAACTGCATCGATTAGTTTGCGTTGGCATAACGGGTGCGATGAGAACCGCCCCTGCTGACGCACTTAGTGCTTTAGTGGGAATACCTCCCTTCCCTATTCTGATAGAGAAAGAAACAACAGTAGGTGCACTAAGACTTCCAAATATTTCTGAGTTAAGGGAAGGAAATATGATAGGGCATATGAAAGTAATAAGAAAATTCATAGGAAATCCCTTATTACAACTGCGTGAAGTAATGTCCCCTAAGCTCAGAATTTCACGGAACTTTGAAGTGTCCATTGTGGACAGGACCCACTGGGAAATAGGGAATCCTTATAACGACACTGACTCAGAGGTCTGGTACACGGATGGATCGAAATTCGATGACGGAAGAACGGGAGCTGGCATTTATGGGACAAACTTCAAAAAATCGACACCAATGGGATGTTACCCCACCATATTTCAGGCAGAAATTCATGCAATAGAGGTATGTGGTAGAAAATGAATGCACTGAAATCCTTAATACCCTGGGAGCCAAAAACAGTTCCTGTTGAATACCCAGAAACCTGTGCATCCCCCTTTCATTATGGTCCACCCCTGTCGAAACAGCAAGTTTCGTTGGACTCCCGTTAGAGGATATTGATGACAATTTGTGATCGGTCGCAGCTATTAGGTGGGGCGAAACATTGCTATAACAACAACAACAACCTATGCTTCGCTATTTTGGTGGCAGAAGGCCACGCTAAGAAAGGCAACGGCTAAACTAAGCAAACTGCATCCATTAGTTTGCGTTGGCATAACGGGTGCGATGAGAACCGCCCCTGCTGACGCACTTAGTGCTTTAGTGGGAATACCTCCCTTCCCTATTCTGATAGAGAAAGAAACAACAGTAGGTGCACTAAGACTTCCAAATATTTCTGAGTTAAGGGAAGGAAATATGATAGGGCATATGAAAGTAATAAGAAAATTCATAGGAAATCCCTTATTACAACTGCGTGAAGTAATGTCCCCTAAGCTCAGAATTTCACGGAACTTTGAAGTGTCCATTGTGGACAGGATCCACTGGGAAATAGGGAATCCTTATAACGACACTGACTCAGAGGTCTGGTACACGGATGGATCGAAATTCGATGACGGAAGAACGGGAGCTGGCATTTATGGGACAAACTTCAAAAAATCGGCACCAATGGGATGTTACCCCACCATATTTCAGGCAGAAATTCATGCAATAGAGGTATGTGGTAGAGAATGAATGCACTGAAATCCTTAATACCCTGGGAGCCAAAAACAAGGTTTTGTTGGGATGGGTTCCCGGACATCAGGGACATGAAGGTAATGAACATGCAGATTTCCTAGCAAAGCAGGGTGCTACATCAGCATTCTATGGTCCAGAGCCCTTTTGTGGACTCACAAAGGACACACCAGGGAAACTATAAGTAACTGGGAAACGAAACAATTCAGACGTCACTGGATTGATTTCCCAGGGCAAAGGCAGGCCAAACTGTTTATACTTCCGGCAACGAAAGTATCAGCCAAACTCATTAACCTAAGCAGGGAGGACCTAAGAACTCTTACTGGGTACTACACGGGACAATGCGGTCTACGATATCACCTTAGTAAATTGAATTTATCAGATACTCAAATTTGTCGTTTCTGTGAGCTGGATGATGAAACGCCGGTTCACATTCTCTTCGAATGCGTCGCTCTAGCTAGGCGGAGATTATCCCATCTAGGTGGAGGAACTCTTAGTCCCTATGTGATATGGAGTAAAAAGCCTGAAGAGGTACTTAGATACATCAAGAGCCTCCAGATAAAAAATGAGGCTGAAAGGTCTTGCAAAATAGATCTGCACAAAGGTTGCAGTGCTTCCAGACCAATTAATAATAATAATAATACGGTGGACCAAAGTTTACCTACACCGGTAGCGAGGTTACAACCTCTTAGGTGCTCCTCCCATTTCGCCCAGTGTGTTCATCTACAAGCAATCTGATGCGTTGGTTTATATCCCTTATTTGGGGGTCGCCTGGATCGAGCTGTTTTATAAGGTCACATTCTCTCGCTAAACTTGCAGCCTCCGCCGGTAAGTGTGCCGAACTTCAGGAATTCTACCGGCGGGAATGTAACGAGCCGAGGCGGATTCAATGACCCTGCGGAAGGCACGCTCCCCTTTGGCGGGAATCAGTTGGGATAGGGAGGGCAGCAAAGCGGTTGTCTGTAAAGGATTTGTATTCGTCCCACTTTCCTATTTTAAAGTTAATGAAAGAGCGTTTTTCTGCGACGATGAAGTCGGCGGAACGCTCGAGCGAAATAAGTATAGACAGGTGGTCGGACGGTCGTGGTCGTTTAGATGGTTAAGCGCCAATTAAGTAAGTAAGTAAGGTGGTCGGATGACAATGTTACCATCGGATGCCAGTTGAGGCAGTTTACGAGTTCTGCGCTCACGATTGAAATATTCGGCGAACTGTGACAGCTTCCTACCATACGTGTGGGGGCGTCCCCGTTTATTGTGCAGAACGTCGTTTCTTCTAGTCGATCCGCCAACATCTCACCCCTACTGTCCACCCGCAAGTTTGAGTGCCATAGATCGTGATGGGCATTGAAATCGCCTAAGATAATGCGATTGTTGCCAGTGAGTACGGCGCTGATATTAGGGCGGTATCCACTGGGGCAACAGGTGGCAGGAGGGATGTAGATGATGATGATTTCTAGATTTCCATCGCCCGACCGGACAGATAATCCTTGACGTTCTAAGACACTGTCCCTGCGGTCGATGTCGGGATCAAATATATGATATTGCACACAGTTGTGTATGAAAAACGCGAGGCCGCCTCCATTTCCGCTCTCGCGATCTTTTCTGTGGACATTATACCCAGAACAGGTCTTCAATGCAGATCTTACTGTGAGTTTAGTCTCTTGAATCGCAGCAATGCGGATGTTGTGCCGCTTCACGCAATCGACTATCTCTGTGGTCTTCCCAGTTAATCAATTACAGTTTAACTGCAAAATTCTGAAGTGCATAGGGGGAAAAGTCGTCACTCTGGGAGTAAGTTACGGGTGACTACGCCTGGGTTGTGGAAGGCCAGGACGCGACTGCTGTTGTGACCCTGGGACTGGACGTCCTTGGGTAAGCATTAGGGTACCCCGTGTATTTGGGTATGCGGCCTGGCAACATGGCGCAATGAAACCAGTCGGGGGTTTGCCGTCGCGGAGACCAGAACATCTAGGAAAGTGGCACCGTCCATGGCAGGAGCTGCATTGGGCGGATGTCGCAAACGTATATATTCTGTGCTGGCAAACGGTGCAAAGGGAGGTAGGGATTAAGAGTTTGTTTCCCTGACACAATTTCTGTCGGAAAAGAGGGGGGGGGGGGGGGAGAAGACGGGGGCAAGGGCTGATGCTCGGCATTGCTCCCGACTCTACTACGGAGATTGTAGGTATGAGTGGGAGCAGCCGTGTGAGTTGTTGGCGCCGTGGGGCACGAGCAACAGAGGGTACTCGTTTTGGCTTGCTGAGCAGCGGGGCTGCTGGAAGGTGGGGGGGGGGGGGGGGGGGGGCTAAGGCGCAGACTACGGGATGCCCTAGGGCGTGAACAGCAAGGAGCCACACAAGATTTATAGAAGTTACGTGGACGTCTGGTTTTGCACGAGACATACTGACAAGAGTATGACCGTCCTAAAAAGATTCTTCTCCGGCAGATGCAGCAAAACCATTTCTCAGGACCGGGGTCAGGAGACGGACCTGGATTGGGTTCGATACCTTCCCGGAGCAAGAGAATATGGAGCAGTCCCGCTGAGCTGCTGGGAGGATGACAATTTGTGTGGGGTTACACTGAAATGGCAGTCCTTGGTCGGGAAAAATCCCGAGTCGCTCCGATACATACAACCGATGGCCTTGGGAAGCGTAATGCAACAGAACCCTAATGCAGACCCTCGGTCTGCCACAGAAAACGAAGGCACTCGGCCCATTATCATTTTAAATTTTCCAAATTTCAAAACCCAGCTCTCGTTCACCCGGAACGAGGCCAACCAACAACCCTAATGCAGATCCCCCATCTGCCACAAAACACTTATTTTTTAATTTTTACAAAATAGACTTTTGGGCAATACCAATAATTGGAGGAATTGAATGTAAGTTTTCGGAAAACAGTAAAACTAAGCAAAACTATCGTAGAGTTACTCCTGCACTGCATATGACCGCCAAACATAAAGGCAACAAAGCGTAATAGGCCCGGATGACTTGCCTATTTCACATTTAGGATACCTGCGAGAAAAGCAGAAAGGACATTACACATAGTTTAGAAGAGAAAAATATTGGTATAGTTAAACCTCAATAACAGCTCCTTTTAGATTCTCTAATTGTTGGTTTTCCCAATCCGTACTGCCGTGGTCAGGGAAGCAGAATAGAATATACATATTTTTGTATACGCCGGGGAGTGCAATTATCTCGAAATGCTAAGCTGCGCTTTTGTGCGAAAAGTTCTTCACATAGAATCTAGCCAATTTGTGAATTCTAATGCACGCTCTGTTGTTATCCACTTTGTTGTTATCCACCTCTGTTGGGTTGCTTTTTCTTGTGGTTGTTTTTTCAAAAATTTGCCTTTGCGACACATAGATTTCGATATCTTCGCCTCTTTAGCGCCACCAATCAATAAATTTGAGGCTGCCCTTTCTGTAAAATATCACTTCTGGCCGATTGCTTTTTAGTTTTGCTGTAAATGCTTTTTTATTATACCTTTATAGTAGGTCACTTTCATGTTTATCCCCTCATTTCCATACGAATCTTTGACCCACGGAAAAGTATTTTTCGATAACTTCCCGTTGAGCTAGACACTTGATACTTAGAGAATAGTTCAGATCTGAGAGACGTTACAATGCAAGTGAAAAAATCCGCTAGGTGGCGCACGGATCGAGATATACAGAAAATTTCTTTTAAAATGGAAATTTTGCGATCGACTTTTAACTAACTTCTCGGTGATCCAGAGACTTGAAACTTAGCACATAGTTTGCGAGTCGATGGCACTACAATTCGTGAAAATCAAAATGCTGCCAGGTGGCAGACGAATCGAGATAAACGCAAATCCCTAAAAATCCATGAAACAACGCAGGGAATCTTGCGATTGATTTTTAAGTAGCTTCCCGGTGAGCTAATGACCTGAAACTTGGGCCGTGAGTTAGAACGCGGTGATCGAGATATTAAGAAAATTAATTTTGATTTTGGAATCTTTCAATACATTTTTACCTAACTTGCCGGTGACCTAGAGACTTGAAACTTGGCACACAGTTCGAGGCTTGGCGAAAATACAATATACAGAAAACAAAATTCCGCCAGGTGGCGTTCTAATTGAGATAACTACAAATCCCTGAAAAGAGAAGTCTTGCGATCGATTTTTGAGTAACTTGCCGGTGAACTAGAGACTTGGAACTTGTGTCGTGGGTCAGAACCCGGTGACAACGCAACACTTGATCAAAAAAATTTCGCTAGGTTGCGCACGCTGATCGAGATGGTAAGAAAACACATTTTAATTTGGGAATCTTTCAATCCATATTTAACTAACTTCCCGATTACTTAGAGACTTGAAACTTGGCACTTAGTTAGAGGCCTGGTGACAATACAACTTATAGAAAACAAATTTCCTCTAGGTAACGCGCTAGTCAAGATAACTGCAAATCCTTTAAAAACGTGGTGAATCTTGCGATTGATTCTTAAGTAGCTTCCCGGTGAACTACAGACCTGAAACTTGGACCGTGAGTCAGAATCCAAATTCCAAATACCTTTTTGTAGGCAGCAATAAAAAAGTGAAAATAAAAAGATGATAAAAAAATTTTAAGGACTACCTTTATATAAATGGACCAAAAAATAGAAGGCAATTTTTCCTTTAATACAGACATAATCTTGTTGAATTTTGACTAAAAACTTTAACAATAGCTCTTGTAAAAGAATTTTGTGATCTAAAATTATAAAGGTAGAGCGCGTGCTTAAATTTTAAATAATCAATTAGTTAGTCCCAAGTACACGGTTTGCCTTAAATTGAAATATTGCGCCCCACCTTTATAGTTTTATATCCCAAAATTCTTTTACAAGAGCTATTGGTAAAGTTTTTTAGTCAAAATTCAACAAGATTATGTCTGTATTAAAGGAAAAATTGCCTTCTATTTTTTGGTCCATTTAAATAAAAGTAGTCCTTAAAATTTTTTTATCATATTTTTATTTTAATTCAAGTCATTCTTAGTTTTACGTTTTCATTTAAGTATATAAACATTTCGAGAACATAAAACAATAGTATGCTCCAGATAAAGGTATTGACGCCTTTTCGATCCATCTATCATTCTGTTCATCGTAAACTGAAACATGATCTTTATTGACGTCATTCGTATATATGCCTTCGGTAGCCTATAATTGATTATCCATAGAAATGCAACGACTCGTCCAACGTCCAGCATTAAAAGAACAAATCTTAGTACATTCATGTCTTTGTGGAGCGTAACGTACCACTGTTTCATGGTCTGCTTCACTAGGACCTCCGACAATAAATATATGTCCATTGAGCACAAGCGCACCATGAAACAACGTGACATCATAATTTTTCCCAAATTATTAAATAAATTATAAAATTAAAAAATTGCTTCAAATAAATGTTTTCATACATTTAAAAAAGCAATATGGGCAATCCCCGATGATTAAAATCATACAAACAGACAAAATTGGTTAATTCGTTGTAGTTCTATAAATAGAACGAAAACAGCAACAAAACCAAAGTTTCTTTGAAAACCGCCGTACCAAGCATAGCTTTAACACATAATTGCATACGAAGTATGCAATGTGTAAAAGATTAAAATATGCAAAAAGAAGGCAATTGGGACAAACTTTACAACAGGCATGACGTAGCTGAATGCGTTTATAACCATTTCAACTATCGTAGGAGTGCGAGTTCGACTCCCACTCCGGGGAGAAAAGGCTTTGAAGAGATTTACAAGGTATAATCGAAACAGCTGTCGCCTTGTCCGTCCTGATGTCACGTTGTTTAAATTTTTCCCAAATTATTAAATAAATTATAAAATTAAAAAATTGCTTCAAATAAATGTTTTCATACATTTAAAAAAGCAATATGGGCAATCCCCGATTATTAAAATCATACAAACAGACAAAATTGGTTAATTCGTTGTAGTTCTATAAATAGAACGAAAACAGCAACAAAACCAAAGTTTCTTTGAAAACCGCCGTACCAAGCATAGCTTTAACACATAATTGCATACGAAGTATGCAATGGGTAAAAGATTAAAATATGCAAAAAGAAGGCAATTGGGGAAAAACTTTACAACAGGCATGACGCAGCTGTATGCGTTTATAACCATTTCAACTATCGTAGGAGTGCGAGTTCGACTCCCACTCCCGGGAGAAAAGGCTTTGAAGAGATTTACAAGGTATAATAGAAACAGCTGTCGCCTTGTCCGTCCTGATGTCACGTTGTTTAAATTTTTCCCAAATTATTAAATAAATTATAAAATTAAAAAATTGCTTCAAATAAATGTTTTCATACATTTAAAAAAGCAATATGGGCAATCCCCGATTATTAAAATCATACAAACAGACAAAATTGGTTAATTCGTTGTAGTTCTATAAATAGAACGAAAACAGCAACAAAACCAAAGTTTCTTTGAAAACCGCCGTACCAAGCATAGCTTTAACACATAATTGCATACGAAGTATGCAATGTGTAAAAGATTAAAATATGCAAAAAGAAGGCAATTGGGAAAAACTTTACAACAGGCATGACGTAGCTAAATGCGTTTATAACCATTTAAACTATCGTAGGAGTGCGAGTTCGACTCCCACTCCCGGGAGAAAAGGCTTTGAAGAGATTTACAAGGTATAATAGAAACAGCTGTCGCCTTGTCCGTCCTGATGTCACGTTGTTTAAATTTTTCCCAAATTATTAAATAAATTATAAAATTAAAAAATGGCTTCAAATAAATGTTTTCATACAGTTAAAAAAGCAATATGGGCAATCCCCGATTATTAAAATCATACAAACAGACAAAATTGGTTAATTCGTTCTAGTTCTATAAATAGAACGAAAACAGCAACAAAACCAAAGTTTCTTTGAAAACCGCCGTACCAAGCATAGCTTTAACACATAATTGCATACGAAGTATGCAATGTGTAAAAGATTAAAATATGCAAAAAGAAGGCAATTGGGAAAAACGTTACAACAGGCATGACGTAGCTGAATGCGTTTATAACCATTTCAACTATCGTAGGAGTGCGAGTTCGACTCCCACTCCCGGGAGAAAAGGCTTTGAAGAGATTTACAAGGTATAATCGAAACAGCTGTCGCCTTGTCCGTCCTGATGTCACGTTGTTTAAATTGTTCCCAAATTATTAAGTAACACTATCAATTTCGCCGATTTCAATTTGATGATAAATTCCTTTGTCAGTCTTGAATAACTCTTTAAAACAAGGGCATGCCGACGACAGAATCGAACGGTGAGCTGGTACTAAAACACATAGATGAATGTGCTCTGAGACTCCAGCTCCGATTCCATGTTTAAATCATTATTTTGTAACAGCTGGTGTAGTTTGTTGGGAGCAAAATTCAAAGTTGTGCATTTTGCATTACGTTCATGAAGTTTTTCAATTCATTTTCGAAAATTTTCCGATTTAACAGCTCACAATGAGCTTCACTCTGTAAGACGTATGCTCGCTGCAAAGTGTATACGGATATATGTTCTATAATGAAATGAGCACAACATGACACAGTAGACTCCAATAGTAACTCCATAGCTGCTTTCAAAATTTTGTCCACATTGTCGATGGTTATGAGTGGTTTTCCGGTCTAGCAGAAAATGATTAAGCGTTCAAATGTAACACTATCAATTTCGCCGATTTCAATTTGAGGACAAATTCCTTTGTCAGTCTTGAATAACTCCTTAAAATAAGGACATGCCGACGACACGGTGAGCTGGTACTAAAGCACATAGATGAATGGATTAGCAACTCTTTGTTTCGAGAGAGCGCTGTCAAAATGCAAATTTTTTATAACATTTGTCAATGATGCCACTCCAAACAAAAATGAGTAGATCTGAATATGGGGATTTTCGACATACATTTCGGCGATTATAGTTTCAATCATTTAATAAAATGATAGTCGTAAAATATTATTATCTTTATACTTATTTTACAATAATACGACTAATTAGAGTCAAATATAAACAAATCTAAGTAAAATTTATATTTTGATTAAATTTATTAGTCAAATATTGTAACGCATTTAACTCACAGTGAAAACCATATATTCTTTTGAAATTTCAGTAAATCGGACATATGATATAATTGTTAACATCATTTAATGGTAGGGCTTATCCTACATGTGTGACGTTCCAGGTTCTGTGATCAAAATGGACTGGTTGCATCGGGACTTCATTATTACAAAACCTGTTTTTAGTGATAACTTTTGAATGGGAAATAATATTTACCCTCCGCCTTCGAACTAATAATATTTACATTAAACAAATATTTTTAGCCTTTTCCCATAATTTTTGAACGTATTTCCACAGTTGTAGGTCAAACTAAAGTTTACCGAAATTTTTGGACCGTTTTTCATTTTAGCTGGCAAATTTTTTGTTCTGGCAGCCGCTTCTTTGCTAAAGCATTTGGGCTTGATAACTTAAACGTTACATCGATTAAGTTTTGTCCATCAAAATGGTAATAGATTTGAAAAATAAAATTTTCCGTGCAGCATTTAGCTGCATCGCTATTGGCCTCAACTGTTTCTGAATGTGAAATAACTCCCATAGCCGTTGGAAATTAGTTTGAGTACCTCGATTTAATGATTAAAGCCTGCTTTGTTGTTTTTAAAAACACAATCAACATTTTTTATGACGGCTTCCTAAATGAGAATTGAAATATCTATATCTTCAGATTCATCTTCTGTAGGGGTAGTGCCTAAATTTGAAACTTCATTTCGCCTTACGTTACCAGACCCAGTTCTGATATTTGAAACAGATTCGTTCTTAATATTGCGACCACTAGATGTATTATGGTCTTCATCCATAGTTAGTCAATAGTTTGCTTTCTGTTTAGCCTATCAGTTTTTTTTTATTCAAAAATTTTCTTATTTTATATTTGTTTGTATTGGAAATAATTCGAAATACTGGGATTTCAAGCCAATGGCTGACGGCATGATTCAATCACAAGAGGTTTGCTCGAAAGACACATTTTTTGACAATTGCAGCCATTTTGCTCCCAAATCGAATTGACATCCGTTAACTGTGTTGTTTCTTTGCAATTTTTGGAAAAATTTTAGAAGTAGAAATAGGAAGCAATCAGTTTACAAATACCCGATAAGTACTAAACTGCATAATTCCTTAGAACATTTATTTTAATTTTATGATGAATTTATTAACTATGCCATGAACTATTAGTGTGGCTGAACATAGGTTTTATGAAAAGTACGGACACCAAGGAATCGTGCACTTTCGTAAACATATGAACATACGAACCCTAAACCACTTCAAAATTCATCGATCAGCGTCAGAGAGTCGACTAGTAAATTGATTCAGGTAAAAATGTCATTAGTAAATAATGGAGATGCCATAACGAAATATTGGTACATTGAGCATGTTAACTTATTCATTCCGTATGTTCGGAACATTCGTTTCCATTTAAGAATTTGGAGAATCGGTTTATATTTTCAATATTATATATATTTGGACCTCGTGTGGTAGTAACAAACGAACGTGTTCCGAATATTCTAAATTAACGTTTTATCCGCAACACTTCTATGAATACTTAACGTAAAGGAGCTTTCCGAAATTTCAGAATAAAAAGGTAAATACTCCCTGTGTAGCAGGACCGCATAAAAGCTGAACTCTTCTGTCAAAGTCTAGACCGGAATATAAAGTTCTAAGACAACAAGTAATTTTTTTTTTGTCAGACCATGTCTGCTGCGTTTTCAATATCGTTGTAGGGAGTTTTTGAAACAAATTTGGATATAGTGTATTTTTGAATAAAACTCTAAACCAACATAGCTCTTTATCAATTCACGAAATATTTAGTAGAAAATGAATTATTTCCTCCAAAACCTGTTGACATTTACAAATTTATTATCACTACTAATATACTACTAAGGTACTTTTCTACTAAAATTTTCGCTAAAGGGGATTGAATTATTACCCGTTTTCCTTACTTTGTAAAATCAACCCGTCCAGATTTCTCAGTTCGGGAGTGTCAAAGCTCTACCGTCATTGAAGAACAAACCTCTAGTTGAAGCAAATGCTTACAAAGCAACTGTGGTTTCTGGGGCCGTGCCCCCTTTGCACATTCTAGCACTTTAGCACCCTCACTCAGTACCAAGTTTCGCTGTTCTTATTGAACAACGCTAAACGAAAGGATTTCGAATGCAACTTTCCTCGGCCACACAAATCACGTACCGAAGTTATCAATGCGTTTTTCCAATCCAACGACCGAATGGAATACACCGATTTTCTTCTGAGATCAAAGAACAGTTTGTGAATATTGTAGCGCATTCCTAAAAAAGTATCCATGAAAGATCCTGCAAAGAAAAAGAGAAAAGGAACAAGATATTAGATCAAGCGTCAATGGGCATTGCAAAGGTGTGACAACTGACAGCGCGGCCGACGCCGCAGTTGGAGCACCCCTTTTCGATGCCGGTACCAAAGAGTATATATTTGTTAAGAGGCGTCACTCGATACTTTGTTGTTGCCAAAGCAACCCTGTCATGTCGAATGTGATTCTCAAGGAAGTTTTGTTTATTTTTTTTTAATTGAATCCTATATAGTTATGCGGTAAAGTGACTTTGCATAATTACGATTTTTGGAAAGAGAATTAATTAATTAATTTAATACAATCAGTAAAATAAACACAAATACCCCACGAAAATGTATAGAAAGCGTTTTTATAAATACATCTGATAAAAAAAAAAACAACGACTACCTTGAGAAAACATCGAGTAATTTGCTTTGGCAACAACAAAAGTATCGAGTGACGCCTCTTCACAATATATACTCTTTGCCGGTACACACGATAAAAAAAAATTGATACTCCATCCATATATGTATTTACATAGCTGCAACTCCGGGATATCCATACCATCCACCTGAAAATAAAAAGAAAATTAATTAATAATAACAAATAAGGGAATATTAAATTACCAATTACTAACTTTAAATTTTACTTACCATTCATGATCACCAAACCAAAAGACCAACCGTAATCCAGCCACGCGCCGTAGTCAAAGAATATGACAACGGGAAAAATCTTTAGATTTTAGTCCCGTTTGTTTCAATTCATGATAATTTACATTCTATATACGAGTGTGTATGGATGTTTGTTTTTTCTTCGTTTTTGCCTTTGCTGCCGGTACACTTGTACCAGTGCACGGACTTTTAAAGGAAAAATGTTGGTAGACAAAAAATGAAAATAGTAGTAGTTGGCAGATTTTCATTCAACAAAACGAAAACAATAGCTACAGTTTTATATTTGTATAAAACAATTATTATTTATTGTAAAACAAAGATGCACATTTCCCGTATTCCCATGTACCAAAAATACTGCCACAGATAACCGAATTCGGCAGTTATCGTTTTACTTACAGCTTTTATTTTCGTTCAAATTATGTAAAAAAAATGATGAAAATAGCGCCGCAATATATTTATTTCATAAACAAATTTATTTCTTGTTTTAATCTGTTCACAAATTTTTCAAAATGGATTGGTTTGGCCAGTATCACCTCTTAATGTTAGTTGGGGGTACTCGGCAATTAAATATATTGAAATGTTGGTAGAATTTTGGGATTTGGTGATAGAAGTAGTCGAAGAAAGGAAAATGGGTCAACAAGTTGGTAAATCTACCAATGCGGTAAAGTCCGTGCATTGGCTATTTGTATACTTATACCAACGTATGTATTTGCCTATTTTTTAGTATTGCGTCAAATAACGCACGCTGGTACCGAAAAGCCGCAAGAGAAACAAAATCGGGATGGGCCTTTTTGACCCATACTGACGCCTCGGGCAGTCCCAAAACATACTTATGCTCAAAGATAAAGGCAAAAACCTCCTTAAGAATTAATTGTGTTCTCATTTACAAAAAGAAACAAAAAACAACAAAAATTTTTTTTTGATTTTTCGATTTTTTTTGCCGTCGGTACTGCTTGTTTTTTTGGCTGGGGCAGGAATTGTTGTTTTTCAACAACAAACATCATGAGCACTCCTGATTTAAGGCTTCGGTACAAAAAACAAGAACCGGACTCCCGAAATGGACAAGTCTCGAAATGAGAAAAAATCAACTTTTTCTACGGCACTAGTGAGCCAATTCGAATGACAAAATACATATATGTATATATAAATTCGCACTCCACAAACCCACCATACCAGCTATCAGCTGATCAAAAAACACACGACAGGGTTGCACTTCACATAATGGTACATGCAGATAGAACCCGTCGTGAAAAGCGTCGCAATTCTGTAAATTCATTTCAGGGGATGGTTATGAGCTTTCGCACAATGTTAAGTGCATCATTTCGTTTTCTCATTTACGCTCGGCTTAACTCGCTTTCGTTTGCACTTGAATTTATTTATTTTAACATACGTTTTTTTTTAATAAAATAACAGTTTTTCACAACTCGCAACTTCGTTTCGCTGAAAAGAAAAACCTCGCTCCACGCAATAATAAAATATCTACTGACTTACTTAAATACACACGCAATGGTTTGAGTGGGTGGCTTGGAATCACGTCTGTTCCAACCTCCCACACACCGCAATCCTACAAGTTGTGTTAAGTATGCATCAGCTGCTCGAAACGACGTCCATTCCGACAGCACTAACTAATAATATAATACATAATTTATAAAATATATGCACTGTAGCGAAACCGCGCCGCACCCAACCAACCGCACGGCCACTCGCCCCGGAACACCTCCAAGATGCCCCGCCTCGTCGAACAAAATGCAGTCGCCCCGAGAGCGTACGATGCGTAAGACGCTGGAGCGGAGACCTTGGCGTCTTCGTCCAGAGCTGGAAAACCCCAAAAACTGCGAGTCTGGAACGGAGACCTCAGCCTCTTCGTCCAGCACAACGACCACTGTTTTTCTTTTTGCACCTTTACGGAATTTATATATTTAAGAATTGTTTATAATCAAAGGCAAGAAATATTTACTTACCTCATTTTTTTAATACTCATTTCATCCCAGCTTGGGTGGCATGCTACGGTTGGGAAGGGCTCCCAACCACCCGCGACGGTGGCGAAAGGCTCCATCTAGGTTAAGTTTAGTTATAAGCCTTATATTCATTTCCCTCGTTTCAGCGGAGATCGTTTTTGGAAAGCGATGTTGCAATATATAGAGATCGCAAGGGGGAGGGGCATGTTTGGGCAGGATGCCTAACTCTTCCGCATCTGATTTCGACCACTCTAATGGAACTCGATACTCGATTTATTTTCCAGCCACCCACACCATCACCGCCACATGCATGTGCATGCATGTACATGCACGTGTATGTGTGCTTTTTGTTAGCACTCATTCATATGCATGTCGGGGTATATGTGTGGGTGCCTTTCCCCTCCAAAACGGAGGATTTTGCGGGTCAACGGTTGTCGTTTTCGATACAACCGGCCTCTTGGATTTTAGCAGCCAACCATCATTCATTCATTTAATAAAAAGAATAATTTTCTATCGCTGAACTTTCTTTTTATACAGAAATTTGTTAACTTACACATACACGATTTTACTAATACAATTAAACTAAAAGTGTTTACATTACAAATATGGATATGTAAAGTCAGCAATTATTTATTTATTCATATTATAATCTAGAATAATCAGAACCTCCTTACAGACTATTTACAAATGTATCTTAATTAATAAATATTAAATATTCAAATTATTTCATTCAATAGCAGTTTAAACCTAAATTTATTTAATGCAAAATCAATATCTATAGAATACAGCAAATTAAACTCCCTCATTACCCTAGCAATTGGAGAATTGGAAGCATAACTCGTTCTAAATTTATCTAACCAGAAAAAATCGTGACATCGAAGGGTTCGCGATGGTACATTGAACCGTATACGTTCAAAAAGATAGGGCGAGTCAACCGTCCCATTGATGACATTATATAAAAATGTCAATGAAAACTTTGATCTTCTACTCACTAAAGATTTCAGGTTAATTAAAAGACACCTAGAACTGTATGTTGGAACAGGATCGTGAAAACGCAAAGACCGGAGGGCAAATCGCAGAAAAATTTTTTTCAAATACGCTCAAGTCGGTCTATATGGCAGGCATGGTACGGCCTCCAAATGAAAACTGCATATTCTAGTTTAGACCGCACTAGGGTTGTAAATAAAAGTTTTAAAGTATAAGGATCACTAAAATCCATACTGAAACGGCGAATGAACGCGAGTGTGGAATAAGACTTAGCAATGACATAATTAATCTGACTGTGAAATAGAAACTTCGCATCAAAGACTATACCAAGATCTGATATTTCATCAACAACCCTCAGCGTAGAGTTCCCAATATGATAAGAACCAGGAAGAACATTTCGAGTTTTAGCAAAGGTAATACTAAAACATTTACTTATATTTAAAACAGACGATTCCATCTACACCAGCCCATTACGTTATCAAGATCAGCTTGGAGCATAGTGGACTCAGATTGAGTCGTGATTGATGCAAAAATCATCAAGTCATCAGCATAGAATAAGAATTCAGCATAACTGAAACAATGACGTATGTCATTAATAAAGATAAGAAATAATAAGGGACCCAACACACTCCCTTGGGGTACACTAGAAGTGGCAGTAAACGACCGCTAACAAATACCATCTACCACAACAACACACCCTGCAAAAATCACACGAAATTTTGACAGGGGTGACGATTTGGAATGAAAAATTCTCCAAATGAAATAGCATGTTGACAAATTTAGCTTTCCCACAATGTATCGTGCTCTCTCGCACCTATTATTTTTATAGGGATAGCAAAATACGTAATTTTTGCGTTCAAAAAAATCCGCCATTTCTAATTCAGCAGAGACAGCAAAACATTTGGTGGTCGAAAATTTTTTCAATTTTGAGAGTTTTAAATGGAATATCTCCGGAAAGATGTAAAATTAAGAGGGAGTTCTCCAGATCACATATATATATATTTTAAAGTGCGCAAACTTATAATTTAAAAGTTATTTGGTGTTAAAGTTTGCAAATTTCTATACAAATTTTATATGTGTATACGTATATACATGTGGCAGCACAGATTGTAATGTCATCAATAAAATATATGTATATATATATATATATGTGCATGTTGCTACAAAAGCGCGATTTATTTAATAAAAACATTTATAATAAGTGAAAACAATGCAAAAATGAAATGTGAAATATACAAAAATGCAATTTAAGTTTATCGTTGCCAATTTATATAGATGTGTATGTGGATTAAGGTTTTGAAAGATGTGTGAATTGTAATTTAAAGTGCTATAGAAATTTGCTAAATTTGCAAACTTTAACAACAAATAACTTTTAAATTATAAGTTTGCACACTTTAAAATATATATATTTGTGATCGGGAGAACTCCCTCTTTCATTTGATACCAAGTTTTACCCCTAACTCGGGGGGTGCTATTCTAAAATTTTCCCAAAGTCTCTAATATACAATGATTTTTGCTGTTTATTTCGACAACAATTTTTTATTTGTTTTTTGTGCTCATCGAAAGACATCACAATTATGTAGCACCATGCCGCGAATTATGATAAAAGATGGTGTGTGGAGAAACGCTGAGGTAAGCATTTGACGCGACTGGTTACTCTTGGCCGTTTATTAACTAAATTCATAACTTTCAGGATGAAATCCTCAGCAGCTGTAATGAAATATGGTAAAAACCAGTGGTCACGTATTGCATAACTGCTGCACCGCAAATCTGCCAAGCAATGTAAGGCACGCTGGTACGAATGGCTTGATCCTAGCATAAAGAAGACAGAATGGTCATGGGAGAAGGATGAAAAGCTTTTGCATTTTGCCAAATTAATGCCAACACAATGGCGTACAATTGCGCCGATTATTTCAGAGGGTTAACTGGCACCAATTGTTCACACCAAATTGTTAGGTACAGGATTCGCCACGGGTAGGTGAGGTTGGCAATCACAACCCCTTGAATCATTTTGGTTGGCAGGTATGCCGCGGATATGTTCTTGGCACTTGTTATGATGCCACCAACACAACCTGGACAGACGCCAATGCTCAGTCAACCACCCAAGCCGGGTCAACCTCCAATACCCGGACACAATACAACTAATAATTTACAAATTTGCTGATGATTATTTTTGTGTTATTTTCTTTAGCAACCACCTGCACCTGTTACTGGTAAATATCAACAGCCGCAACAGTATGATCAAGCCCAACGCCGTTTAGATCCCGATCAGATGCCAAATCCGATAAGCGTTATCATTGAAAATCAAAATAGCGCTGGTGGTGCTTTTATTACTAATGAACAGGGTTTATTACCACCATTTGTGACCACAAAATATGTGGTAGAAGATCAGGGTAACTCCTCGCCACGTTACGTTAGGTATCGGTAATCGAAATTAATGTTTTCCTTGGCAATTACCTTGATCTTTCTTCTTTGCAGGTCGTCTTTGTATTGCATACCTGCAATAGCTGATTTATTAAAAACAACAGCTTTGTCCATTACACTTACCGTCTCACCAATGGCACGCACGGTTGAGGGTGAATATGAGCCACCCATTGTAAATTTTGGTGAATTGGGTGCAATTAGATGCAATCGTTGCAAGGCTCAATAGCAACTTGTAGATGCTGGTCGTCGTTTCCAATGTCTAATGTGTAAAGTAACAAGAGATGGTAAAAAAAATCTTTCACTTTTACTTGTGTTCATTGATCCATATTTTTTCTCAACAGTGCCAACTGCATATTTCCAACATTTGGGCCATACCGAACAGCGTGTCGATAAATATGAATGTCTTGAACTTATATTGGGTACATGAGTATTTGTGTAAAAAATGCTTGGGTACCGATAGCTCTCACGGTAAACCTCAACTCATATCCAACATCAATGCCTCGCATTCAATTGTGGCACTGTACGCACTACATTGGGTTCACGTAGTATTGACAAGCATATTGTTGATTCCAGTGGTAAGGCCACAATTTCAAATGATGGGGAAACTATTATGAAACCATTGGATATTGTGAATCCAGCCGTAAAACTCTAGTAGACATCGCCAAATCTCAAAATGCTGAGGTAAGTTTTTTGTTATATTAGAATGTGTAGAATAAAAATGTTTCTCTTATCAGGTCGGCGATGGCACCACTTCAGTAGTATTTTAAGCATGTGAAATCTTAAAACAAGTTAAGCCAGATGTTGAGGAAGGCGTGCATGCACGTATCATCATTAAAGATATACGTAAAGCATTACAATTATGCATGCTAAAATATGACATGGCTGTACATGTCGAAGCGCCAATCAAAGGAGCAACAAAGTGTTATTGGAAAAATGATCTGCCACAGCAATGTCCTCTAATGTCCAAGAGTATCAGAAAATTGTTGATGCTGAATGGCGTATTCTGTAGAATAAACTAGCTAAGTAAGGCGCCAATGTTGTGTTTTCTAAATTGCCAATTGGTGATGTTGATACACAGTATTTTGCCGATCGTGATATATTCTGTGCTGTTCATGTACCAGAAGAAGATTGGAAACGTAGAATGAAAGCCTGAAGGTTTAATGTGGCCACATAAATCGTTCCCGAGATGGTCGGGCTAGCACTTTAATGGTGCTGTGTTACTGGAGCGTACCGGATCTGTATCCGGCTAAAGGACCATCACATCGATAACACTCCCCAAAGCCTTCGGGGAGCAACCTTATCGCTACAAAAACAACAACAACATTGTGTCCAAATCCCGAAAAAAAAACTATAAAATTTGTGTCAGTGAAATGATAATTATTGCTTTTGGTTGTTAGTTTTGAGGCATCGTCATCGAGTTCCTTCTGATCGTATATGCCGGTTCTTTTGCATTCTTTTACATGCATAAAGTGCCGTTGAAGCCTTCCTCACCCTCTCCTCCACGTTGAGCTTCCATGAAAGCTTACTGTCTAGGATCATTCCTAGATAATTTGTGCAAGGTTTCTCCCGTAGGGTCGCCCCTCCTAACTTAGGCCTGGTCCTATTAGGGACCTGGTACCTCTTTGTAAACAAGACCATATGCAACGTCATCTGCGTAAACCGTAAGTTTTTCTGGTCCCTCGTAGAATCCCCTAAGCAGCTGGTTAATGACCAGCGTCCACAGCAGAGCTGATAGCACCCCTCCCTGCGGAGTGCCCCTGTCCACTAATTTCGTGGCCGCGTACAATCCCCATTGCGATGTAATCTTACTGCAGTTTAACATGTAGTCGATCCATCTGGGTAAGGCTGGATGTACTTTAACGTAATTAAGACCATCAATAATCGCTCATTTAGAAAGCCCCGGCAATGCTTAAGAAGACTTCTAGAGCATATTCCTTATATTCCAGGGCTTTTTCTATGCCTATTACCACCCTATGCAATGCGGAGTCTACTGACTTGCCTTTGGTGTACGCCTGTTGTGTTGTGGAGAGCAGCTTTTCATCCACTTTGGACTTTATGTACACATCTAGCAGCCTCTCAAAGGTTTTGAGCAGAAATGATGGTAAGCTATTGGGTCTATAATCTTTGGGATACACGTGACCGATCTTCCCCGCCTTTGGTAGTAAAGCTACACGAGCAGTTCTCCAAGAGTGCGGTACATGATTCAGTTTATGCACCCATCGAATATTATTTTAAGCCATCCCACGACTGCCCTACTTGAAACTTGTAGCATGGCCGGACATGTACCATCTGAGCCCGGCGATTTCACCACCACTACGAGGTCCTCAGTAGTGTAATTAGGCAGCATATATGAATGCAGCTGTTTCCTTACACAAATGACATCTTCAATTTACTTCATTGACCTACTTATAACTACAATGAAATTGGATATATTTATGAATGTTTTGACAGTGCACATTGACAAGCCGACGCTGTCGATTAGTCATGCTGTGACTCATTGAGTAAGGTTTAGCAACTGTTAACAGATACGACTCCCCGCCGAGTTTAACATAACTTATCTATGCCGCTATGACTTGCCAGTGTGTGGTTAATGTTTGGTTTTGCATAAAAAGTGCATAGAAAGTGAAAAGCATTCTGGTATATACATAAATACAAATACCTTGTATGTAAGGCTTATTCTGGTAATTCCACACCATCCACCTTAGGAAGAGTCATGTATAATTGAAAACAATTGTATATGACTGTTAAAGAGTCTTAATGGCCCACTTAAGGTTGGTTTGAGTTTACAAAATTTAATTGCCTTTAGTATTCTGTTGTAATTTATTGCATGGCGGTAACTTGATATGGACAATACAGAGTCTGTTTACATTTGTTTCACATGTGTTATTGTTTTTCCGATTTTGGTTTTTTTTTTTCATTTTACATTTAATGGCACATTCAATTGTAGTTTATGACATATTGGTGACTTGTATCCTTTGCTTTTATTTGCTTACATTTGTTTTACATAGGAAGTGTTATGCTGACTTTTATTTCATATATATATATATATTTTTTTTTTTCAGATTTTACATTTATGGCACATTCAATTGCTATTGTGTGCAAAAACAAGTAGGCATACATACATACATACGTTGGTTACAAATATGCCAACGGCAAAAGACAAAAGGACAGCGAAAAATCATACACACATGTGCCATGAATGGGAAAATCCTATGAATTGGAACAACGAGATGATATCGTACGATTTTTTTCCCGTTCTCTCCTTTACTACAGCGCGAGGCATGCGTACGCATATAAAAAAAAAGGTAAGTAATGGTAAAATTTCTTCAACTACTTTGGTTACTATTAAATGTATTTTCTTTTCTTTATTTCATCTTAGATTCGTGTTGATAGAAAAAATATCCAATTTGGGGGCATTTGCAAATTTTGGCGTTCGAAGTTTTATGCGCATCGGATTATAAAGAAAAATCACAAGTAAGTGACTTTGGGTAACTGGCAGATTAGCGCATATGTACACATGGTGAGCTTTGATTTATCTATTCTTTTTAAGTTTTTCTTAAATAAAATTGGATCAATGTTAAAGAATATAGTTCTTTAACGAATATGCATGTCGGTTACATGAATTACGCGAATTTCGAAGCCAATATCAGCAGCGCGTTTGGAGTAATATTACTAGAATATTTGATCACGAGGTTATGCTGTTGTTGTTGTAGCAATGCTTCGCCCCACCTAGCTGCGACCGATCACAAATTGTCATCAATATCCTCTAACGGGAGTCCCAGGAAACTTGCTGTTTCAACAGGGGTGGACCATAATGAAAGGGGTATTAGAGGCGTTGGTTCCACATTACAATTAAAGAGATGGTTGGTGTCTTGTGGGGACACATTGCAAGCGGGGCATACATTTTGTATGCCGGGGTTGATTCTGGATATGTAAGAGTTTAACCTTTTACAGTATCCAGAACGAAGTTGAGCCAGAGTGACTCGCGTTTCCCTGGAGAGTATGCGTTCCTCTTCCGCAAGCTTTGTTACTGTTTTTTGAGTACTGGATTCACCGGGATTTTCCCGGCATAAAGGTCCGACGCCTGTTTGCGGAGTTCACCAAGGACCTGCTTGTGTTTTTTTGCTTCATACGGCTGAGTCCTCAGGTGCCGTATTTCCTCAAAATGCTTACGGAGATGACTCCTTAAGTCCCTAGGCGGTGTTGGCTTATCAATCAGATGCCTGTTGGGATGCCCAGGTTTCTGGGTATTCAACAGAAACTGTTTGGTTAGCATCTCATTTCTCTCCCTGGTGAGAAGTATTCTCGCCTCATTATGTAGTTGGTGTTCTGGGGACATAAGAAGACAGCCCGTGGCGGTTCTGAGCGCAGTATTTTGGCAGGCCTGTAGCTTATTCCAGTGGGTAATTTTTAGGGTTGGCGACCATTTAGGGGACGCGTAGCATGCAATCGGCTGGCTAATTGCTTTGTAAGTGGTAATGAGCGTTTCTTTGTATTTTCCCCAAGTACTGCCAGCAAGGGATTTGAGGATTTGATTACGGCCCACGAGGTTATCAAGAGTGCCAGCACTATATTTTCTGCTTAATTTTATCTGTTGTTGAACGTGGATGTCGGAGTCCGAATAATTCTGTACAAACAGAAATATTTGCACCGTACGTGGTAGCAGTGAGGTATCATATTGAGTGGTATTTGATAGCGTGTCTGAGGGAGCAATTACAACAGATTAGATTAAAAAACACCATTGAAAGTTGTGGCAGCAATTATGTCTACAGAAGGTAACGAATTACTGCAGCAACCTTTTCGATAGTGGGCATTAGAAACGTGCCGAGATTGCCAATAATCTCTTCCAATGTAACAGCGAAATATTAGTGTTAGTGTATTTCCCAAAATTTGGACCACGCTGATAGTAATTAATGATATGTCTTCATGGTTTGACTGCTTTCTTCAATGGTCAATGAAATTTACTTGTAAAAACAGCCGACCGGTTTCGGTAGTAACTGACGCGATTGCAACGAAAGGTCTGAATTATTCACGTTCAATTTCAGATTTTAGATAACTATGCAAAGATCTTATAAATTATTATGGCGGTTACCTATTTCATCTGACATGTTAATTAATATGAGACCTAGCCCATTCGACC
Source organism: Eurosta solidaginis (assembly GCF_040869045.1). Taxonomy (NCBI): domain Eukaryota; kingdom Metazoa; phylum Arthropoda; class Insecta; order Diptera; family Tephritidae; genus Eurosta; species Eurosta solidaginis. Next base: position 105,165,715 of record NC_090323.1, on the reverse strand, counting down.
ATTCGGTAGAAGAATTTACCGATGTACTTGTATCCTGGAGGTTATAGCCTTTGCTTACGCCATGGATTTTTACAGAACTTCGTATCACTGCCACGTTCGATGATCATTTCTACTCGGTGTCGCACAATTTGTTGCCACTTATTGAGAACACTGGTAGAAGATCATAACCAAAGTGACTTATAGACATTTCTATAGAGCTCCTTTTAAAAAATTAATTTGATGGACTTTTAGTTATTAAATGTAAGATGCGTTGGGATTATTGTATGCAATGAATTCGTCGGCCAGCTTATATCAGACAAAAGGGGTAATAAACAACCGAAAACACACAATTCACCCATCGTTGTGAAATTGTTTTTTCACCTGACCGTAATCAACTACTTAAATCTATCGCTGTGTTCTGCAAGTCAAAAAGAGATCGCTTGCGCTCTCTGATGTCGATTTGCCGGGTTATGGATTAGTGTTTTTGCATTAAAGTTTAGCAAAAAAACTGCGAGCGGTGATAACACATGCCTCTGTGCTTAGGCAGCAGAAACAGTTAGCGTCAGCATTCTCTATTCGAGGCAAAGTTTTTGTTCGGTATAAAGCAGGTCAAGAGGCGAAATTGGTAAGCAGAATAGGTGATATTAATGCTGTTATTGGGACATGAGTGCGTAAATAATAAGGTACATAGTATAATTTGCGAATGAACGTTTTGGTTTATTTAAGATATGTTTTTTACCTTTTCTTTTTCTATCTTACTCTCTTAAGTCTAATTTTTTCTATCTCTTTGATTCTGTGCTGCAATCTACATTATTCAAATGTTTACTACTATTGTTTCCTCTTAGTCTTCACTCTTCCCTTGCATAATTCTATTTGTTGTGATCTCTTGCATTTGTTTCTGTGCTGTTGTTTTTATGTATTTAGCACCGCTTGTATTTGTTCCGTCTCCGTCCGATGGACGTAAACCCCTGTAGGAAATCTGCCTTCAGCTTAAACGAATATCACAATATAGTAATTGCCATTTTATGCAAGCAATGTAGCGGATTTAACATTGTGCATTTCAACGCTCATAGCTAAACAACTTCCCTGTCCAATGAGTTATATGTGACTCACAAGAGCGTATTGAAATAAGTTCATGAGTAACATGTGACTCATTTCTTTATACAACTTAAAGACGCTTTCTTGGTATGAACATGTCGTTATATATTTGTGAATTCTATGTGAGCGTATATCAAAAGACCTAAACTTTAGGAAAATTAAAGAAAATTTTGAAATTTTTTTTCTGATGCCTTTTTCTCATTTTCTTAAATTGTTGTATATATTTCTAACTCCAATTAAAAAAAAAGCACACTATGAGGTGGGTTTTATCTAAGGCTGGGGTAACGCTCAATCAATCCAGAGTCGAGTAAAGGTCCCACAAACCCCTACTGAATAAATACACGATATTTATGTGTTACGAATACACGCACACACGGCTGGAGATATTAGGCGGGCAGCAGCAAGGTGGAATGGGCACGGCGGTAGTATAGCGGACGGCCAACGGTCGGCGTAGCACCGGCGGGATGGAAGCAGCGGCTTAACGGCGGTAGGGTGGCGAACGGCCAACGGTCGTCGTAGCAGCGGAGGCACCGTTAAGGCGGAATGGCACGGCGGTAGTATGGCGGACGGCCAACGGTCGGCGTAGCACCGGGGGGATGGAAGCAGCGGCGGTACCAGAGGGGCGGCGATGCGACGGCAGCGGCGCTGGGCTATGGACCGCGTACCAGGGCCGTGGTGAGGGGGGGAAGTAGGCTGGCGATGGGGTTTACCTGGACAGTGGCGGCTTGTTCCGGGCGGGGTCGGTTGACGGTATCGGTGGGATCGGATTGAACGGCAGTCTTCGGCAGAATCGATAGTAGGCCGGTCGGTCACCTGGGCAAGAGACTGCGAGGACTCGTTAGTGCTGGTTTCACCGCTGGACACCCCCGCCTCCCTACTTGCACACTAGTAGAAGGTGCGTAAGGGGGCGGAGTTATACCAGCCGGGGCACCGTGGTTCGACCCGTGGGCGGAGGGTGAGTGCACCTTAACGGCACAGCGGTAGCCCCTGTGCGCACGCATCGGCTCACGGCTGCAACCAGAGCTATGGAGAGGGGTCGTGCGTTCGTTCGGGCAGCGGGTCATTCCTTACCGGACTAGGGCGACGGAGGGAATAGTAGCCCGAAAACACCACTCTCGTCGTCCTGGTGCAGCAAGGGGTGACTTGCGCCACGGCCGCACCCTCTTCTTCCTAGCTAACTAGTGGGAGTGGTCCCACCGCTCCGGCCAGCCTATTAAACCAGAGCTGAGGGGGAGGGGTGCTTTGGGTCATTGAGGCGGCGGGCCGCTCAAGCACCAAGGTGGGCGACGGAGGGAAAAGTAGTCCGAAGACACCACTCGCGTCGTCCAGCCCTGGTGGAGGGTGACCCGCGCCATAACGGCGCCCCTGCCACACAGCCCGAGCTGAGGGGGGAAAGGTGTATTTGGTCATTGAGGCAGCGGGCCGCTCCAGCACCAAGGTGGGCGACGGAGGGAAAAGTAGTCCGAAGACACCACTCGCGTCGTTCAGCCCTGGTGGAGGGTGACCCACGCCATGACAGCGCCCCTTCCACTCAGCTAGCTAGCCAAAGTTGTTATTTTGTCTTTAAAAAGGCAACCACTCCCACTGGCTCACCTGCGAGGACTGAATTGCAAAAATGCAAATTCGATGTTTATATGTTTATATGCCGTAAACTGGTTGAGAAGTCAACACAGAATTATTGTGATTTTCATTGGTTTGCTGTCAGTGGTTGTTGACTATGCTATAAAAGAATAAGTGCAAGTGGTTGTTGGCTATGCTATAGAAAAATAAGTACAAGGGGTTACGTTATTGTAACGCTACGGTACAACACTAATACACGCGTTTGTCATTTATATATCAATTTACCGTTATTGTGATTCGAAAACTTAAATTATTTCTTATGGTCCTATATGTTCACATGTGACTCATTGAACGTGGTAAACAAATTTATTTTTGCTACGTTCAGGAGTCACATTTAACTCCCAAAATAAAATAGGCAAAATAAGGTAAATATCTGTGAAATTATTTATAAAAATGATATTTTATAATATATATTCAAATTATTCAATTAGACAATACAAAAAAATAATGTGCGTGGGGCATTCTCAAAGCGCTTTGTATAGGGACAGGGAAGTTGTTAAATAGAGAGAAATTGATTATGTTAGGAATGTTTTTGCTAAGTCGAATGTGGACGTCTTTTGTGTTTCCGAAACCTGGCTTTTTAATGACATATCCGATTTCTTCTACAATATCCCTAACTATAGACTTACGCCCGTTAGATTAGGTTAGACTGATTGAGTCCGTAGTGTTACCAGAAGTTTGTTTTAACGACCAAACTGAAAAACCCTATCAAAAACCAGGACCTATGTTGTAAAATAACATCGTCCTCTTGGCAAATACTAGAAGCTTCCTAGGACTTAAGCCGCTTTCTGCTTCTAGATCTGACAGCTGTATTACTCCTAATAGCTGGAGTCTTAGCCCGATCGTTTCCTCCTCCAACCCGCACTTCCTACATCTGCTATCACTGACCAAGCCCAACTTAAAGGCATGTGACGCCAGAAGGCAGTGTCCAGTCAGAATACCCGTCATGAGTCTACAGTCCTCTCTTTTTAATGATAGAAGCAACTTTGTTAGTCTAAGGTTGTAGGACCTACACATAATCTTCGACACTTTGCAGCCCCGCGCTTGAACCCACGCCTTTCCGCTTGGTCGATCATGTGCACCCCTCGCCTTCGCTTAATCTCGCCCAGCCTAATTGGGGCGTCTACGGAGCAAGCTTCAAGGGATGCCCCCTTTTTAGCTAGCTCGTCCGCTGTTTCATTCCCATCTCCCCATATGCCCTGGGACCCAATATAGATGTATGCTTCTCCCTGTCCCGATTCTCTCCAGAGACTGCTTACACTCTAACACGCATTTAGGTGCTGTGCTATGCGAGATTATTGCCTTAATTGTTGCTTGACTGTGAATATAAAAGTTAACACGGTTGCAGCTTAAGCCATTATCTTCCAGGGTTTCTACTGCTTTGGTTACGGCTAATATTTCCGCTTCGAAAACGCTACAGTAATCCGGTAGCCTATAGGACCTGCTTATTTCCGGATCAGGACAGCATACCGCAGACCCCACTCCTACCACTACTTTGGAACCATCTGTGTACAGATGTATCACCTCGTCCGCCATTTGCGCACCCTTGTGCCAACCGTCCATCTCTCTTTTGGCCTTAAGATCTCCCTCGAAGCGCAGATAGGGAATCAGGTAGTCTGTTCGTCTTGTGATTGATGACGCATACCACTATGGCCATATGGTCGGCGCTCAAGCTGCCCGAGGCACCGAACCTGGTTGCGTTGTTAATGCTATGTTTTTTGCTACCAGGTCTACAGGTGGAATGTGCAGAATGGCATACAGTGCAGCCGTCGGGGTTGTTTTCAGGGCTCCCGTAATGCTAAGCATCGATAGTCTGCATACTCCCTCTAATTTTTTGAGGTGTTGCTTTCCACCAAACAAGAACTCCATAGTATAGAATAGGGCTTACAATCGCTATAAAAACCCAATGAGAAAGAGAGGGCTGTAGGCACCACGTACACCCCAGCATTCTTTTACATGCATAGAGTGCCGTTGAGGTCTTCTTGACCCTCTCCCCCACGTTGAGCTTCCATGACAGCTTACTGTCTAGGATGATTCCTAGATATTTTGTGCAAGGTTTCTCCTGTAAGGTCACCCCTCCTAACTTAGGCCTGGCCCAATTTGGGACTTGTACCTCTTTGTAAACAAGACCATGACCGTCTTCTCCGCATTGACTTTCAACCCGACATTAGATGCCCAGGTATGAATATCCCGAAGCGCCCGACCCATCAAAGAACTATTCGTTGGAAAGCACATTCCACATATGACAATTGCAACGTCATCTGCGTAAGCCATAAATTTCACAAATTTCAAATTGTGGAGAGTAGCTTTTCATCCACGTTGGACTTTATGTACACATCTATCAGCCTCTCAAAGGTTTTGAGCAGAAATGATGTTAAGCTAATGTGTCTATAGTCTTTGGGATACACGTGACCGATCTTCCCCGCTTTGGTAGGAAAGTTGCACGAGCAGTTCTCCAAGAGTGCGGTACATGATTCAGCCTTATGCAACCATCGAATATTATTTCAAGCCATTCCATGACCGCCATACTTGAAATTTGTAGCATGGCCGGGAATATACCGTCTGGGCCCGGCGATTTAAACTTAGAAAACGTTTTCACTGCCCATTCTATCTTGGTATCGGTCACCAAGCCCGGCACTACTAGCTCCGTGATGTGAGTGATGTCTGCTGGCTCTTCTAAACCGTTTCCCGATGAGAAATGCGTGTCGAGAAGCACTTCAAGGGATTACTCACTATTACGTGACCATTTCCCGTTCTCTTTTTTATTAGTCCCTAAACTATGTTTCCCCTTGCTAGGACTTTTTTCAACAGTGCTGTTTCGCTGCAGCACTCTATGTCCGTACAGAAACTTTTCCATGAGTTTCTCTTCGCCCTGGTAATTTCACACTTGTAGATCCTCAGTAGATCCCGGTCTTTGCGAGCTTAAACATTTCTTTTACCTGTCTTCTTAGAAGACCCAAGACCTAGCTCATTGCTCCACCATGGCGGCTTTGCTTTTCCTCTGAATCTTCTTAGAGGGCAAGCTTTGTTGTATGCAGTCATAAGCGTCCTTGTTAGAAATTTATTCGACTCCTCCAGTTCCTCCACATTGGCAACCTCTTTGGGTTGTCCCAGTTTTGTTTCTACATGTTTCTGGAATTTAGTCCCGTTCGTTGACCTAGGGTTTCTAAAGGTTCCTCCCTTCTCTACCCTCTTTAGGCGGCTGCTGAAGCTGATATACGCTAGAGATATGCGCCGCCGATTAGGGTCGTTTTTCGCACGCCGCCGCCGAAAGTTAAAAATATCGGCGCGGCGGCGTCCGGCGCGTTACTATATTTTCTACTCGTTTAAGACTGTTTATGCCATTTATTGTTCATGTCGAAAATTGGTCGGATATGGTCGAAAGTGGTATCAACGGATGCGCATAACTGCCAGTTATAAGAAACTAATTGCGAAATTTAACTCGTTCTAAATGTTCAAAAGTTATTTACAAAGGCGTTTTCGATGTCTGCTTAACACGGACTTTCCATCACCCAATTCACCAAGTTATTAAAACAAAACACTGAAAGAAAAGTTATATAATAAATTTATATGCTCACTTTGCATATTTCTTTCAAAAAATTAATAATCAACAATGAATTGAAATAAAATGACCTAAGGCGTTTCAAATTGTTTTCAAATTGTCCTCAAGTTGTAAACAAAACCAAAATACCCAAAAAAGGTGCCGATTTTTTTTTAAATTTTATATTGCGATTGGCTGAAAGAATAATCGAAATCAGTCATGCAAAATCCTTTAGCAGGTTCTAGGGGCATAAACGGTCCATTGAAATGATTCTTACCTCATACTTAAGTAGAGGATATATGTATGCATGAGAAGGGTTTGAAAAATCGCTTGGGCTAACATTCAAACATCTGTTGTTTATTTGCGAAATTATACAATAGCGTCTGAAATTTTAATTTTGATTTTCACACTTCATCCTTCAACACCCAAATCTCCCGGTTTGACATTTCCTAAAGTTGGCGGTTCTATACAAAACTAGTACTTTGGAGTGAATTACATTGATTATAGCCTATCAACCAAAATTAAATATCAACTACACGTTACGGCTCCTTTTACAAATGTGAACACGTAAGCACATATATTTACCAGGTGATGCTTTGTCCTTCGCAAGAACACTCAAAGTGGTGAAGCAAAATCTTTCCGAAGACAGTCGAACTAATGACCGTGTGTGCTACTACCCTTACGTAGTGGACATTCGAACTAGTCTGAAAACTGAAGCTACGCGGTCATCCATAATGAGCTGTTATATCATAAGGCCGTAAAACAGCAGTAAACATTTTCAACTTAAATCGGGCGACTCTTCTAAAATATCGTTTTGATTTAAGGAAGACTATTGGAATCAATGTTGTGAACACAAACGTCTGCAAACTTTGGTCTACATTTTAAAAATTTTATCCATGGTCCTTGTAAAATTTTAATCATGCAGATGTGCCGAGGGTTATACGATTTTTACCCATTACGCAATGACTTCCACTTAGATTGCTTATGATTTCGAAGGCGGCATCCTTGGCCGAATAGTCACTCCCTAACGTTTCATGGCGTTTCTCTGGTGTAGCTCGGCAACATAGCGCGACAAAAGCATCCGTTGGAAAGTCTTCGGGGATACACCTAGAGCTTCTAGGAAAGTGAAGTCGACGAAGGTATGAGTTCGAAGTCGCAGTCCTATAGCTACTGTATTGGCATATGGTGTGAGGGTCAGGAGGCGTGGTAGCGACTGGTTGTAGAGATTGCTACTGTTCGCACATCGGGAATTGTAGCTCTTAAAAACAGCCGAAAACACTGGAGGCGCCCTGTGCTACGAGAGTCATGAGTATTAATAGACCATTAATAGCAACCGTAAGTCGCCTTTGTGCGTGACCGCCAAGGAGCCACAAATGATTTAAACAAATTATGTTCGCGACGATTATTAGGAGTTAACCCTAGGTGAAACTACGCTTTGCACGAGATATGCAGACAAAAGTGTTACTATTTTATGCATCTCTGTTTCTTTTCAGCAGACGCAGGAGTACCAATTCCAAAGACCGGGGTTAGGTTCGAAGCCTCTTTGGAGTAAGTGAACGAGGGACAATCCCTCCGCAAGGAGCTACTCCTGAAAAATTTTGAACGGTCAGCGAGATCTTGAGGAAAAAACCCCGGATCTTTCCGAAATGGCCAACACGTTGATTTCCTTAAATACATACAAACAAAACCTTTCCTAAATATTATTTTTTTAAATGGAAAAATCAAGCTTTTTAAAGTAAGAACACCTCCGATAAAGCGATCGGCGTAAACCTCTAATATACGCTTGGTCGGAGAAGGATGATCTATCAAGAACCATCCAATCCTACCTTGATATATCACGTTCGGAGCTCAGTGTAATATACAAAACATTGCTGGATGTTGGACCAATGTATCTAGGGACATTTCCCCTGTTGGCTATCTGCAAATTGGTTTGCAGGATGTAACAAAATAGAGATTCGCCTCTCTCGTTCGTATCTGCTCCTCCCCACGCATTGTGGTGCGCATTTGCATCTGCGCCTATGACTTACGCGCGTTGATCGAACATCAAAAAGGGAGGAGGCGTTGCTATCTATTGCAAGACTTCCCTTAAAATAAGATTCCTTGTGGAATCAAAAAGCAATGATACGGGGTTTATTATTGTTGAAATCTCAGATAACTCGAATAAAGTATTAGTATCCTGTGTATACAACCCCCATAAGTGTTTCTTGTTAGACTCGTTTTTTGCCGAGTTATCCCCGTTTTTGATTGATTGTGAGCGTTACGTTATATGTGGTGACTTTAATGTTAATATTCTTGTAGATGACTCATATACCAATAAATTGCTTGATCATGTCTCAGCTGAAGGTCTGACCATCGTAAACACACATTTACCAACAAGATATTCGAAAAATACGACTCCGAACTTGTTAGATCTGTTTAGCACGTCAAGTCCGGACCATATTCTTAAGTTTGACCAAATTAGCTTTATTTCGGACAATGACTTAGTTTTTGTACACTAGATGTTACCGTTAATTGCTCTGTTGATATTCTTACTACTGTATATTGTGATTTAAGTCTATAAATGTAAGCTCGTTGTTTTTGGATTTGTCTAATGTCGACTGGACTGCGTGTTTGAGTATCGCTACGGTGGATGCGAAGCTGAAGTTTTTGAATAAAACTCTTGGTAAACTTTATGATACACATTTCCCTCTAAAAAGGGTGAGTGTTAAAGGTAACTCTGTTCCTTGGTATAACGGCAAAGTGAGATATGTCATTAAAAATTATAACAAGCTTTATTCCAAGTGGAAGAGGATCAAAACCGAGTTTGGTCGCAGTACAAAACCGCCCGGAATGAATCCACAGTTATTAAGAGAAAAGCGAAACTGATGTACTACGATTATAAGCTAAACCCGTCACTACCCTCCAAAGAATTATGGCGCAATTTGAAAAATCTAAATATACACGGTAAGCAACAATCTGAGTGTCAGGTTGACCCAGATACCTTTAAAGACTAGTTTGTTAGTTCAGGCAACTGCCGGGTCAGTCCTGTACCTCATTGTATAACTAAAAACTTTTCCCCGGAGAATAACTTTGAGTTTAGGGCAGTGTCGGAGGTATAGGTTCTAAAATCACTTATGGCCATTAAGTCCAATGCATTTGGTGAATTCGTGAAACTAGTGCTGCCATATGTTTTAGGAACTCTCACACATAGAATAAACCACTGCTTCACAACGTCATGTTTTGCAATGGAATGGAAAAAGGCGTTGATTATTCCCGTCGCCAAAATAAATAATGCAGTCGAGCTTAGTAATGTAGGCCTATTAGTATCTTATCTGCTTTTGCAAAAGTGTGTGAGTCCTTGATGGCAGCTCAAATTTCAAAATATGTCCTAGATCACCATCTTTTAAGCCCAGTCCAATCAGGGTTTAGATCCAAGCATAGTTGCTCTACTGCAATATTAAAAATACTTGACGATATAAGAATAAATTTTGATAATAGTGGCCTCAGTCTGTTGTGTCTCCTTGATTTCTCTAAGGCATTTGACTCAGTCAGTCATAGTCTTCTATGCAAAAAGCTTGAGTCCTATTTTGGATACTCTGACAGTTCTGTAAAGCTTATGGCCAGTTATTTGTCGAGAAGGAACAAGAAAGTGTTATGCAAAGGCTCTGCATCAAAACAATGTACTGTTTACTCGGGTGTACCACAAGGCTCTGTCCTAGGCCCTCTCCTGTTTAGTCTTTTTGTCAATGATGTGTTCTCTGTTTGCCAGTATATAAATGTCCATGCTTATGCCGATGACATTCTATTATATTTGTCTAGCCGTGTTGGTCTCGTAGAGGATTTGCGTCTGTCTGAAAACTGTCTCTGTCTAAATGCTCAAAAGTCCTATGTGTTGCCCATTAGTAACAGTGTTGTGCACGTTGAAGATATTCCTATATTGTTAGTTGGCAATAGTGTCCTTTCGTTTACTGACAAAATTAGGAATTTGGGTTTTGTGATAAATTCTAAGTTGAACTGTGTTGACCACGTTAATAAAATCGTGGGTAATGTTTATTCGGTTTTACGTAGATTGAGGATGTCTGCCTCGTTTACTCCCTGAGAGACAAGAAAGAAGCTAGCTATTCAGCTGATAGTCCCACACATAACCTACTCAGAGCTAGTTTATAGCCAGTTTGATTCTGCTTCGTACCACAAAATTGATGTTGCTTTCAACAATATCACGCGTTATGTCTACGGCCTAAAAAAATGTGATCACAATTCTCTATTTAAGCGCGAAATTCTAGGATGCAGTATTTTTGATTACATTGAGGCGCGAAACTGTATTTATAAGTTCAAGCTCATCGAGTTCAAAACCCCTAAATATCTTTATGAAAAGCTTAAATTCCCAAAGTCTAGTAGGCACCGCAATCTGATAATCCCCAAAGATTACTATCTGGCCTCATCGATGCTATTTTTTGTAAATGCTGTAAGGCTTTGGAAATCTATACCTGATTTTCTCAAGGGTGCTTTGAGTAGGAGCAATTGCAAAAAGGTGATCCATGATTACTTCAGTTCAGTGTGAATATTGTGATTTCAACATAACTGCATGACTATATCTCTTTCGTTTGCTCCCTCTGTTTTTTCTTTCTTACCATATTTAAATGTCTCTATTCTTTATTCTTAAGTGTGGTTTTAAGGTTTAACATTAAATTTAGTTTTAACATTAATCTAAATTATAAGAAAATCGTTTTATTTTTAATTTTAAACTCGAATTTAATTTTATGGTAATTATATTGTCTTTATAAAACAGATGAGATACCGACGGATAAGACTCCGTCTTACTGTCACAACAACTTTGTTCAACTCATAAATAAATAAATAAATGCTTGATTACGACATACTGCTCAAGGTTAGGGAACTTGTTCCCATTTCCAATTTCTACGCGGAAGCCTTCTGCATACGATTATGTTCATTGCCCAGATATATATCAGTTAAAAAAATGTTATTTGACATATGTAATTTTGGATAATTCGAATAAGGAGGAAGGTAGAGTGTTGGAAATGGTTACCTCTCATAGAGTGTTAGAAATGGAGACCGCGGACCTTTCGCACTCCGCCTCCTCAACCAGGAGGAGGACCAATTTCACCACCGGCCGTCTGACCTGACCCCTTTCAGTAATTAGGTCAACCACACGCACGCGGTTACCTTCTTCGGGGTGTACATTGACGACCCTGCCTAAACTCAATTAATTCGGGGATAAGTTGTCTTCTCGGAGGATAGCGAGGTCTCCCACTTGGATGTTGTGCTTCGGATGTTTCCATTTCACCCGTCGTTGAAGATCAGAGAGGTATTCCACCTTCCAACGCCTACAGAAGGTATGATGAAGGGCCTTGAGTTCCTGCCATCGATTCAGCATGGATGCAGTACTCTCGCTCACATCAGGCTCTGGTGGAGCCATGAGATGGCCACCAGTGATGAAGTGACCGGGAGTGAGCGGCTCAAGGTCCGTTGCCTAATATGACGCCGGGCTGAGTGGGCGCGAGTTCAGACAGGCTTCAATCTGGCACAACAGCTTGTGGAATTCTTCAAATGTGAACTTGTGGGAAGAGGCAATCTTTTTGAAGTGGCTTTTGAAACTCTTTACTCCAGCCTCCCAGAGCCCTCCCATGTGTGGAGCTCCCGCAGGGATGAAATGCCACGTTAGTAACTGATGGCTGTACTTCGAGACAGTTATGTGTCGGGTTTCTGAGATGAACGTCTTAAACTCCGATCGTAAAGAGCGTGAAGCTCCGAAAAAATTGGTGCCGTTGTTGGAGTACATATTTTTTGGACATCCGCGTCTAGAAATAAACCGTGCAAATGTCGCTACGAATGAGAGGGTACTGAGGTCACTAGTGGCCTCCAGATGAATTGTTCGTGTGGAAAAACACACAAAAAGGCAAACATAGCCTTTGGATAGTCGACACCTCCTGCCGTGGTAACTTTTGATGTCGAAAGGTCCGGCAAATTCGAATCCAGTATTCGTGAATGCACGACTGAATGTCGTGCGTTCGCGAGGGAGAATACCCATAAGATGGGTCTGAGCCCATTTTCGGTGTATGGTGCAAACCTTACAATTGTGAATTGTCCCCTAATCATGGTTTTGACATTAGGTATCCAGTATTGGGTGCGTATCAGACGTAGCATGAGTTATTTGCCCCGTGCAGACTTTGTTTATGAAACATTAGAACCGTGAGACGAGATAACCTGCAGTTGTATGGGAGAAGGATTGGGTGGCGTTCCTTATAAGCTAAGTCTTGTGAAGCTCCGAGACGTCCTCCTACCCGAATGATGCCATCTTTGTCTAAGAAGGGGCTAAGTGAGAGTATTGCACTTTTCCCTTCAATTGGTTTTCCTGCTTTCACATCCCTATATTCTGAACGATAATGTTGTCCGATAGATTCTAATCAACACTCGTGTCGGGGCCTTAACTTCATCGGGGAGATTAAGAGCGACTGGATCGGCAATGATTTTTTTGTTTTTGGGCGAGTTCTTCGGTAGAATCTCATCACATAGGATGATCTTGGTGATCCAATATACGACGAAAGTGGACCAGGAACAGGGCGGTTTCCTTATCCATGCTAGGACGTCTGAATCCGTCCAAAGGTGGACTTTCACTGGTACCAATTTGAGGTTCCTCAAAATGGATTCGGTGATTTCCGCCAACAGCACGGCTCCGCAAAGAGAAAGAGTTTTCACTGGGGCTACACGGGTTTTGGCCAGAAGCAGGTTTATGCAGATGTCATCATCCGTTCTCACTAGCATTTAAACGGCTGCTGCATAAGCCTTTCCGGATGCGTCAAAAAATCCATGGATCTCGATGTCAGTTCCTGGTGAAATGTTGACGCATCTAGGTATCCTTATTTAATCAATCTCATGGTATTGATCGGTGAAGGTTTTCCATTGTTCCAACGTACTGGTCGATACTGGTTCGTCCCAAGCGGTGGCTTCTAGCCATACACTCTGCATGAGTATTTTTGCCACAATGACCATTGGGGCCAGCCATCCTAAGGGATCGAAAAGTTTGGCTATTGCATATAATATTGCTCTCTTCGTAATGTTTTCGGGATTGTCCAGCGTCCCTGCTTTAAAATAGAAGAGATCTGAGTGGGCATTCCATCGAATGCCTTGACTGAACTGGTATCTTCGAATGCCAGGAAGTCTTCGCTGAGCAGATATGGTTTGGGATGTCCCTTAGAATGTCCCCTGAATTTTAAGTCCATTTGCGCAGTGGAAAGCCCACCGAGTGTAAGACTTCGCGAATTTCATCTCTGGCTTTAATGGTCGATGTGATTGTATGTCCACCAGCTAACACGTCATCTACATAAATTCATTCTGGCAGTATGCTAGCCGCTGTAGGGTTTGAATTTGCTACGTCGTCCGCTAGTTGCAGGAGCGTTCAGTCTTTAATTCGGGGAAGTGCGATACACAATGCGTGGAAATTTGTGTTGGCAACTCATGTATTTGATATTGACTTTTGAAGATACATGGCAAGCATACATGTGAAGCTATGTTAGTTAACACAGATAATATTCAAGAATGTTCTACATTGCATGACAAAAGCAAATTGCAATATTCATTATAGCAATGTTAAGTTTATATGCTATGTAACACTTAACATTGAAAGATTGATTCAGTTTTGTAACGCCGGTGTGACAAGTTTTCTGAAAGAATTAAATAAGAAAAGATAAAAGAAATTTAAGTGGAATCAATAAATTTTGATAAATAGCTAATGTGTTGTGATTTTTTAAAGTTTGATTATTATAAAGGAAATCTTGGTTACTGTTGTTGTCTTTGTTGCATAGGAGTTGCTGGCTGTGGTGGTCTGGTTGCTGTGGAGGATTGGTCTGTTTGGATTGCGGTGTCCTGGTTTGGTGTTATATAATATAAATTTAATAGGTTATGGGCCCAGTCCATGCCTAGGAACTGCAGATAAGTATCAATACAATTTATAAATAGAAATGGAGAAAGGTAAGCGCAATATTAAACCATTTGAAGGGGAAAAATATTCCATATGGAAATTTCGTGTTAGAGCACTTTTAAGTGAAAATGACGCGCTTCAAGTTGTTGATCAAGATGGTGACAAAACGGATGAGTGGGAGAAACTAAATAGATGCGCTAAAAGTTTGATTATAGAGTATCTAAGTGATTCCTTTCTTGGTTTTGCTAAAAGCGAAAGCAGTGCTAGAGAAATTTTCAAAAATCTGGATGCAATATATGAAAGGAAAAGCTTAGATTCACAGCTCTCTATACGCAAACAATTATTATCATTAAAACTAAAGGGTGAAACAACATTGCTAAATCATTTTAATACATTTGATGATTTAGTAACAGAATTGCTGGCATCCGGAGCTCAAGTGGATGAAATGGATAAAATATCCCATTTGCTTTTAACCCTACCTTCCCCATATGATGGGATTATTACAGCGATTGAAACTTTGTCTGAAAGCAATTTGACTTTAGCCTTCGTGAAGAATAGATTATTAGATCAGGAAATTAAATTAAAGCAATCTTGTAAGGACACTAGTCTTAAAGTTTTGCAAGCGACTAGAAACGAAAATAAACACGCAATAACAAAACACAGAAATCAAAATTTTCAAAAGAACAAATACAAGTTTAATAAAACTAAATTTAATAGTAAACTAAAATGTTTTCATTGCGGCAAAGCAGGACATTTAAAAAGGAATTGCTTTATATATAAAAAAGAAAAAGGTGGAGAAGATAGTCAGGCAAGCCACAAACAAGTGCAAATGGTGTCTATTCAACCAGAGTCAGGCCAGTCAGGCCAGGCAGGCCAGTCAGGCCAGTCAGGCTTTGCATTTATGCTAAAACGTGTGTGTTATGCAAATGACAATATTTCTTTTCTCTTGGACTCCGGAGCGTCAGATCATATAATTAATGACGAAAATCTTTTTACCATTTTTACGTATTTGGATTCACCTATCAAAATCTCTGTGGCAAAATGTGGTGAATTTATATATGCATCAAAGAAAGGAGAAATTGAGCTATGTAGTAGTACTCAAGCTAAAATTTCTTTAAAGGAGGTATTATTCTGCCCTGAGGTTCCTCACAATCTAATATCTGTTAAAAAGATGCAGGATGCTGGTTTCACAGTTATGTTTCATCCAGGAGGTGTAATGATCAATAAAGGTCATACAACTATTATGGAGGGTAAATATAGTAACAATGTTCCTATTGTTAATATTAATTTACCAAATAGGGCATACGTATCGACTGCAAATAAAAATAATTATAGTTTGTGGCATGAGAGGTTAGGTCATATGAGTAAAGGAAAATTTGTAGAAATGAAATCAAAGAAAATGGTTGATAACATTGAGTTAATTTAAAATATACAACCTAATGATGATTTATGTGAGGTATGTATAAAAGGAAGACAGGCTAGGCTAAGTTTTGAAAAATACAAGAATAAAGACCACATAAATAGACCGTTGTTCGTAGTTCATTCGGATGTATGTGGACCGATATCACCTTCAACTATGAATAAAAGAAATTACTATGTAATTTTTGTTGACGAATATACCCATTACTGTGTTACATATTTACTAACTTATAAGTCTGATGTTTTTGCTATATTTAAAGACTTCCTTGCGAAAAGTGAAGTACATTTTAACCTTAAAGTTGTAAATCT
Source organism: Eurosta solidaginis (assembly GCF_040869045.1). Lineage (NCBI taxonomy): Eukaryota > Metazoa > Arthropoda > Insecta > Diptera > Tephritidae > Eurosta > Eurosta solidaginis. The sequence continues at coordinate 105,149,831 of NC_090323.1, read as the reverse complement.
ATATATTGATAATGGAGGGGAATATTTGTCGAATGAAATGAGGGAGTTCTGTGTTCAAAAAGGCATTAGTTACCATTTAACAGTTCCGCATACCCCGCAATTGAATGGTGTATCCGAAAGGATGATTAGATCTATAACCGAAAAAGCTCGTTCTTTGGTTATAGGAGCGAAATTACCAAAATATTTCTGGGGCGAAGCTGTATTGACAGCTACATATTTAATTAATAGAAGCCCAAGTAATGCATTGAGAGAATGCAATAAAACACCATATGAAATGTGGCATAATAAAAAGCCAAGTCTCAAATATTTAAAAGTGTTTGGTTCAACAGTATACGTTCATAAAAAAAAAAGAAAAGGAAAGTTTGATGAAAAATCATGGAAAGGTATACTGGTAGGATATGAACCAAATGGTTATAAGGTGTGGGATGCGGAAACTGGAAAATTTGAGATTGCTAGAGATGTCATTGTAGATGAAGCAAATATGATTAATTCTAGAGCTGTGTTTGACCATAAGAATGCTGAATTAAATAATGAAGAAAGCATGGTTGATATTGGAAACGAGAATACACTCTCAGATATGGGTACTTCCTCAGGTATCTGTGAGAATAAAACTGTAAATAAGAAAAATAATAAACAGTTAGATGAACAGCCTAGAAATATGGTAACAGAAGAATTAAATGCCGATCCAGTTTCGACTGGTGATACTATATGTGAAGATATAGGTGAACCAGGTAATAATAAACTGTTGACAAATATAAGAAAAAGTGATAGGTTAAAAGATAAACCACAAATTTCATATAAAGGTCTTTTGGAAAATTGTATTATGAATGCTCAGTCTTCTATAGAGAATACCCCTCTTTCTTTTGATGAGATAAAATATAGAAGTGATAAGAAAAGTTGCGAAGAAGCAATTAGGGATGATCTAGACTCCCATTTGATTAACGAAACGTGGTCATTGGTTAAGATACCAGATAACAAAAATATAGTAGATTGCAGATGGGTATTTACAATTAAGCAAAATGAAGTTGGCGAACCAATTAAGTATAAAGCAAGGCTTGTTGCGCGTGGATTTACGCAAGAATACTTGATTGATTATGATGAAACATTTGCGCCAGTTGCTCGAATTTCGAGTTTTAGGCTTATGATGTCTTTTTCAAATCAATATGGATTGAAAGTACATCATATGGATGTAAAAACTGCATTTTTGAATGGTGTTTTAAAAGAAGAAATATACATGACAGTTCCCCAAGGAGTAGATTGTGAAAAAGATCAAGTATGTAAGTTGAATAAAGCTATTTATGGGCTAAAGCAAGCTGCTAGATGTTGGTTCGAGGTATTTGAACAAGCTTTAAAAGAAATTGGTTTCATAAATTCGCCTGTGGATCGATGTATATATATATTAGTAAAAGGGAATATTAAAAAGAATATATATGTTTTATTGTATGTTGATGAATTAGTTATATCAACAGAAAATATTCATACAATGAACAATTTTAAATATTATTTGAAGAATAAATTTCGGATGACTGATCTTTTAGAAATTAAATATTTTGTCGGAATAAAAATTGATAGAGATGATAATCAAATAAGATTGAGTCAATCAGCTTATATTAATAAGGTTTTAAATAAATTTGGAATGGTTGAATGTAATCCAGTAAATTCTCCACTTCCAAGCAAACTAAATCAGGAAGCATTGAATTCTGATAATAAGTATGATGCACCGTGTCGTAGTTTGATAGGATGCTTAATGTATGTTATGATATGTACAAGACCGGACTTAAGTACATCTGTTAACTTGTTAAGTCGATATTGTCAGAAAAATAACCAAGAACTATGGCAATGTTTGGAAAGAGTTTTAAGATATTTAAAAGGAACAATAGATTCAAAATTAGTATATAGAAAGAATATTAACTATGAAAATCTCTTAATTGGATACGTAGACTCAGATTGGGGTGGTAGTGAGAGTGATAGAAAGAGCACAACAGGGTACTTATTCAAAATGTTTGAATCGAATGTGATCTGTTGGAATACACGAAAACAAAATTCTGTAGCTGCTTCATCTACTGAAGCAGAGTATATGGCTTTATTCGAGGCAGTTAGGGAAGCACTGTGGCTTAAATCATTATTAGAAAGTTTGAAAATAGAATTTACAAAATCAATTAAATTGTTTGAAGATAACCAGGGTTGTATAAGTATTGCAAATAACCCCTCTAGTCACAAACGATCTAAACATATAGATATAAAATATCATTTTACTAGAGAACAAATTGAAAATAAACTAATAAAAGTTGTTTATATTTCCACAGAGAAACAGATTGCAGATATATTAACTAAACCACTTCCAGCTCCACGTTTCAATGAACTAAGAAGCCAAATGGGTTTAACTGAATAATGGATATTACTGAAGAAAACTATGAGACTGAACTTGGCATATACAGTATTCAATTAATGTTTTATATAATATATGTAATTTTTTTATTTTGGTCTGATTAGGTTTTTCTGGGTTTTTCTTAATCCTTGCAACAAATGTTGGACTATTATTATTACTCCCAGATAATATCAGGCTTGTCACATCTATATTTTAATTATAAGATTAAAAACAATGAATTTGGACTGATAGTATATGTAATTTAACTCATAGATATATATATTTATCTAAACTTTAATATATCTAAACTTTAATATGATTATTGCAATTTGAGGAGGTGTGTTGGCAACTCATGTATTTGATATTGACTTTTGAAGATACATGGCAAGCATACATGTGAAGCTATGTTAGTTAACACAGATAATATTCAAGAATGTTCTACATTGCATGACAAACGCAAATTGCAATATTCATTATAGCAATGCTAAGTTTATATGCTATGTAAAACTTAACATTGAAAGATTGATTCAGTTTTGTAACGCCGGTGTGACAAGTTTTCTGAAAGAATTAAATAAGAAAAGATAAAAGAAATTTAAGTGGAATCAATAAATTTTGATAAATAGCTAATGTGTTGCGATTTTTATTGTCTCTGTACGATGGTGTACAAAGTGTTCCTTAAAGTTTGATTATTATAAAGGAAATCTTGGTTGCTGTTGTTGTCTTTGTTGCATAGGAGTTGCTGGCTGTGGTGGTCTGGTTGCTGTGGAGGATTGGTCTGTTTGGATTGCGGTGTCCTGGTTTGGTGTTATATAATATAAATTTAATAATTTGGTGTGATTTTCGTTCACCCAAATTTGTCGATACATCTTTTCGATGTCGGTATTGAAGACGAAACGGTATAGTCTCCATCGTAAGATAAGAATGGGTAGGTCCGCTTGTAGAACTGGGCCTGAGAGTAGTATGTCAATTAAACTAAAGGCATTCGCTGTAGGGCTTGAGGCATTAAATACTACGCGTACCTTGATAGTGGTACTTTCTGCTTTGACAACGGCGCGGTGGGGCAGGAAATAATTATCCGAATCGTCGGATTGAATATTCTTTTAAATTTTTCCCATATGTCCGGGTGTTTCATATTCTGACAACACTCGAACATACTCTTTACCTAAATCCGGGTTTTTTATTAGCCGCCCCCCATTCCGGAAGAATTGAGAGCATCCGCGCTTCAGCGACGATCCTAAATTAATATTATTAGGGTAATCCTCCCTGAATGGTAGCGACACTGTATACCTCCCATTTTCATCACGTTTTGTTGTTTCTTTAAATAATTGTTCACAATACCTTTCTTCTTCATTAAACATTTTATTTTTTGGCACATTTTCTACCTCCCAGAAAGCCATTAGTTGGTTGTCTAACGCAACCTCGTTGTAAAATGACATGATGCTCTTCGTTGTTGTTCGGTTAGTATCCAACCGAACACTGTCTCTTGAGCCAAAAGTGTATTTATTTAGTACATTCTTTTTCAGACCGCTCAGTATAATTTGGGCATATATGTCTCCACCAAGTATGAGGCCTACGTCTTCGTTGACGTAGAAACTCTTGTCTGCCAAAACCAAGTCTGGGAATGCCTGCATAGTCATGGCGTTGATATGGCAGGATGGAAGATTCCCAGTGAGTTTAGCTAGGACTAGAACGGGTGTAGTTAGGCTGAAGCAAGGATCCACTGGTGAACGTAATTTAATGTGGGATGCTTCTTTCATCTGAGCTGACACCGCATTTGTGATGCCTGAAACCTGGGCATGCATTTTCCTCGCTGGAAAATTGATTCTACGTTTCAGTCTTTCAGTTATAAAGGAACATTCAGACCTATAATCAATTAATGCCAGCGCGGAAAAGTCGGTAACATTATGGTGAATGTGTACGCGAGCAGTTCCTAATAGCACATCTATGCTGGAATTGGCATGGCAGGATTTGCCATTCTGGTTCGCAGAGGATGGTGGTTGTCCCGATTCCTGTCTTTTCCACGCCTGTGTCGAAGTTGACGGGATATTATCCGCATCTTTAAAGGGATTGCGCATCGCAGTTTGCTCAAGCGTACCCGCATGCAGGAACGTGTGGTGACGAGAGTGGCATTTAGAACAGTTGTAAGAACTAGTGCACCTCGTCACTGTATATCCTGGGGATAAACGGTTCAGGCAGCAATTTGTAGATTTAATGAATTTGATTCTATTCACTGGCGTTAACTCGCCAAAACGTGTAAAATTTCGTAATCTGTGCTCGGCGCAGTTGCACATTTTACAACATGACTTTGGCGTCGGTCTGGATACCCTTGTTTGAAAGGCACCAACTCTTTTTGAAGGGGATTCTGTTATCTGCCGCGTTGCGTTTGGTTTTTGCACTTTCTAAGTGGCATGCACTGTAAAACCAGACACTGTTTCAAGTGTCTGAAAATGATTAGACAGGAATTTGTCCATATCCTCCCACTTGGATATGTCCATTTTATGTTCTATACTTTGCTCCCATAGTGCCAACGTGCTCTCTGGTAACTTGGTTGAGCAGAGATAAGTCAGGATTGCATCCCAGTTTGAAGTGTCAATTTTGTGGCATATGAGGGACGAAATACAATTGTTGATATCATTTCGTGACTTTTTATTGAACCGCCGAACTCGCTTTCTACCTTTTTTAAGTTGAATAGAATTTGTAGCTGTGTGTTAACTAAGATACGTTTGTTCTCGTATCTTTCACACAAGTTTTCCAGGCCATTTCGAAACCTACATTTGTGAGAGGGCATTTCTTAACGATGTCCTTTGCTTCGCCTTGTCTTTTGTTATTAAGATGAAATAACTTGTCCACCCCTTTCAAGCTAGAATTATTTATATAAATGGCCGTGAACAGGTCCCGAAATGTTGTCCAAGACAAATAATCCCCTTTGAAGACTTGTATCGCAAACAGGGAGGCGAATCTTGTGTCCATGGGGTTCTCGCTCAGGGTAGACCTTATTTTCCTCTTTCTTGTATTTTTCTGCCTCAGCAAAGATAGAAGCTAAGAATCGCATGTAGTTGCGTATGCTCCTTTTTTCTTCTTTCTGATGGCCATAACTTCATCCGCTGACACATCATCAGATCCCAGTAGCGAATCAAACGCAGACTTTACCTTCTGCCACAAGGACCGCAACTCTTCCTACTGTATCGCAAGGGTGTGTTTGCTTTGGTCACTTTCCGGAATAAGGCTGTGAACTCTATTAAATTCTGCGATTGATTCTGCTAAACGGATGTAGGTTCACATGGTGTTGGAGTTTATCAACGAGATAATTGCCGATTAGAAATAATGAGAATCTTCAGAATTAAGATACCTGGCCCCGCAGTCAATACAAAACTCTTCGATTTCGGCGTCTTTCATTTATTATTTTATATTTTAGGTTTTTTGTCAGAGCAGCGACAACAAAAAAGGTTTATTTTTCAGGCTTTTTGTCACCGCAGCGACAACAACAAAGAGTTTATTTTGGACTTTTCGTCTCAGTAGCGACAACAAAAAAGGGACCACTCGCCACCTCCACACTTAATGGGTGTATTGTAAAAAAATGAAAAGTGCGTGCGATATTGCTGTTGAAATGAAAATAAGCGGAAAAAAGTGTGAAAAATTGTTTTAAGTGAAGTGAGCGCCTGATTAACTAAATTTAACTTAATTTCGTGTTTGCGATGTGCAAAAAAACAACAACAAAAACTTATTCCATATAGTGAGGAAAGTGAGGTTAGGTTCTTAGTGTTATGTCTGGAAAACTTTACCGCAGGTGGGGGGTAGACCAGATAATCACAAGGACCGAAATAAGTTTAAAAATAAGTGAATTAAATTCGGAAAACAGGTTAAGGAAAAAAAAAACTTGTTCTCAATAAAATAAAGCTTCACTATTTTCACTTTTGTCCGATTTCAATTTTTCGCGCACAATACGGGTACCTATCTCTATTTGTCACTAATAAACTCTCAAAAAAAAGTGGCAAGAAATATAACTGACTTCTTATTTTTGCTGGAGGAATTGTTTGTGGTACTGGTATGTGGCTCCGGTGGCTGCTGGTATTATATAGTAAAAGGTGCCGAATTTTCGGTGGTTTTAATGGTTCACTGTGAAATGTCCCGTTCTTGGTGAATGTGCTGTGTTTTTTTTTTTTTTTTTAATGGACGTTGTGGCAGCCCTCAAGTGGCCCACTGAAACCAGGCTAATCCTGTTCACGCGATCGATTTATATATATATACAATAACCGAATGTTTTTAGCGACCTTTTTATATGTAAATATGTTGAACTTTAGCTGGCTGGAGGTCAATAAAACTACGTTGAATAAAACCACAGGTGTTTTTGACTAATTTATTCCAATATATTTCGGTTATTCCGCGATAACCGTTCTGAAGGATCTGTGTATAAATGTGATATAAACAATTTTCTTAATACCAAAAACAAAGTCAAAACAATAACAATATACATACATTTCTTTGCACGTCTTTATAACTTGACGCGGAGCTTAACACTGTCTATTTGATCGTTAGTAAATGACGAAACAAGTGAGCAACGCCATCGGTATCCGTTTTGTAGTTTAGCCGAATGTCTGGTGGTGTGTTAATTATATGTAACATTTCTAGTGTGAATCGTTTGTTGTAGTGTTGTTCTTGTTGTAATAGTGTTACTTTTTCGAAGTTGGGGGAGTGGCCGCTACTTGTACAGTGTGCCATAAGTGCAGTTTTTTGTGTATTTGAATGATGGCACTGTTTAACGTCGCATTTGTGTTGTGCTAGTCTGGTTTTTAACTTGGATTTCGTTGTGCCAATATACATACTTTTGCAAGGTTCTTGGTTATTGCCGTTACATGGAATTTTATAAATTACATTACTTTTTTCTAATTGAGGTATTTTTGACTTAGTTTTGTTGAACATGGTTTTCAGAGTGTTGGTATGCTTACGGGCTATTCTAACTTTTTCTTTATCATAACAATCTGACTTCGCTAGTCGTTCTGATAAATGAGGTACATAAGTGACGGATTTGAAAATTTTTTTAGGGTTTTCACGGTCTTGTTGATTTTTTGTAAATTTGGCTCTTTTTAATATTGTTTTTATCATATCTTCCGGAAATTCGTTGTCTTTTAACAGTAGTTTTGCTTCCCTTTTAATCTCATTGTTGTAAACTTCGTCTGTTATCTGTAACATACGTCGTATACAGCCCATTGCTGTATTTATTATCATCGTTTTGGGATGTTTCGAATGAAAGTTGATGATTCGTCTGGATGCTGTTGCTTTTCTATACCACTTTAGTTTTAGCTGATTTCCTCTGCGGATTAAAATAGAGTCAAGGTACGGCAATGAGTTTTCTTCTTCAAGTTCTATCGTGAATTTAATATTTCTGTCAAACGAATTTAATATGTTTAGCGTATTTTGTACTTCCTCCTCCCGTATGATCGCAAATAAATCATCAACATATTTGGTTGATATTCTTGGTTTACGGCTAAGCTTTTCCATAATTTTGTTGAGCAATTCTTCCATTATTATATCCGCTATGACTGGGGATGCAGGAGATCCCATTGGCATTCCTTTCAATTGTGCATATACCGTATCATTAAATTTGAAGTATCTAGTTTCTTCAATGCAAAATTTTAGTATTTCCATGAAAATTTGTTTGGGTATATTAGTGTGTTCTTTTATAACCGTCCATTTTTCTCGAATTATGTCTAATGCTAAATTTGTTGGTATGCTGGGGAACAATGACACCACGTCAAATGAGATGAGTTTTTCATCATCATAAATAAATATGTTATTAATTCTTTCTTTAAATTCGTATGTGTTCTTTATGTTGTAAGTGGAGTTCGCCGTTACATTTTTTAAAATATTCACGATATATTTGCACAAACCGTATGATGGTGAACCAGTGGCAGAACAAATAGGTCGGAGTGGCGTTCCTTCTTTTTGTATCTTGAGAAGTCCATAAATCCTGGGTGCTAGCGCGGTGGTCGTGGTTAATTTGTACTTTTCAGCTTTTGAAATACATCCGATTTTAAAAAGTTTCTCTACGATACTGTTATTTTTATTTTGCAACCTTGATGTAGGATCCTGTCTTTGAATACAATAAGTAGTCAAGTCATTTAAAATATCACCCATTTTGCTGTTATAGTAATTTATGTCCATAGCTACGGGTTTGTTTCCCTTGTGCGATGTTAAAATTCTAATGTTATCATTTTTGCTTAGAAATTTCTGCGTCTGTTCCACTGTGTCTAATATTGCACGGTCTATTGCACTTTCCTTATTAGTTGTTGTATGATTTTTTATTAAAAGCGTGACTTTAGTGCGGGCTTCTACTTGTGTCTCTTTTTCTTTATTACTCTGTATAAGTTCCTCTCCAATCGCTTATTTTGTCTCTTTATTATGTTGTGTTTGTGTTTAAGAAGTAGGTTTAATACTTTTGTATGATAGTGGTGTGTATATTTGTCTAACGTTGTGTCTATGTTTTGATGTATGTCTCGTTCATATACAAATAGTTTATAAGGTTTTGTACAATTTTTAATAAAATTAGGTATAAGTTTAGATTTGTGGTTTTATTCAACGTAGTTTTATTGACCTCGAGCCAGCTATAGTTCAACATATTTATATATATAATAACTTTTTTTTGTTTTTGTTTTTGTTTTTGCCGAGTCTTTGATGGGCAGCGGTTTGTCAAGCGTCGCGATCTGAGATTGCTCAGCTACAGAAGAGATTTCATCAGCCAAGCGTAAAGAGAACAGAAGAAAACGTATTATAGATTAAAGGGTGAATTAATGGTGACTTATAACCATAAAGCCATAACCATATAAAACAGCTGATCACATCTATCTTATGGAAATCAATGTAATCGAGTTAGCGTTATGGTATGGCACCATTAATCGATTACATTGATTTCCATACGGTAGGTTCGATCAGCTGTTTTATCTGGTTATGGCTTTATGGTTATAAGTCACCATTAATTCGCCCTTAATTATTAAGAGAGGTAAGAACAATCTTTTTTATAGAAAAAAGGGAGTCCGAGCTATCAAATGTGTTTGAGTGAGAGTTATAATCTTGGCTTAAACGCCGAAAAGGTTCATTTTGTTCGAAATTTGTTCTACATTGTTAAAGCAGAAGAGGTTTGAAGTGTCTCGATGTCCGAGAGGGAATGCAAAATGCATTTAACAGTTTTGTCATAAATATTACACCAAACATTTCCCTTCGACTAGCAAGAGTTGAAAGATTGATAAGCTTTAATCGATTAGTATAAGGTGGAAGATTTGTTAAAGAGTTCCATTGAAAATTTCTAAGGCAAATAGTAATAGTCTCAAATAAGTTTGGGAGAGCGCATAACTTTGCTATGCCCCGGTAGTTTTCTATTGAAGACTTACTTCCATTTTTATTTAGCGGGATAAGAAAAGGTTTCTTCCACATTGTTGGGAAAACGTCATATATTAAACATAAATTAAATAAATCTGTTAGCGGCTGATAGATGTTTGCAGCACATTTTTAAGAAAGTGTGTCGGGATCCTATCAGGGCCGTATGTATATGATACTTTTAAAGTTTATAAATAAGATATTACATCTTCTGAAGATATAAATGGAGCTCTGATTGAATAACACGAATCAATATGGTATGGGCATTCATTAGGCGATACGTCGGTCTCAATAGAGTAATTTGATTTGAAAAATCCCGCAAAGAAGCCGGCGATCTGTTGGTCATCGCTGGAAATATTATCTTAGAATTTCATGGATGATGGAAACCCTTTCACCCTGCGTTTAGAGTTTACGAATTCGTAAAATGCCTTCGGGTTGCAAGTTATATTTCTTTTCATTTTATAAAGATAAGCTTTGTAACACTTTTTGTTCAATTGAAAATACTTGCAGCGTAGAATCGAGTACTATAAGTAATGGTTATATAAACCCGTCTTTTTGAACAACTTTATTTATTTATTTTATTTATTTATTATTTAAAGTCGACGACAAACTATGGTCGACTGCATAATATAAAAGATATATAAATATACAACTCAAAAGATAAAATTTAAGATATATCGAGATTTCAACAATATTATATTACAAACAAAGAAATATTAATGAACATTACTATTTAATTTCAAAATATAATAATAATAAGAAATATGAGTAGAAATAAGATCTTATGCCGAAATCTTATACTGGCGGAATGCATCAGATTCCGCTCAGCATGATATCGGAATGCAGTGGATTCCAATCTCCCTGTTGGAATGCAACAAGATTCCAATCAGCATGTCATGGGAATCCGGCAGTGCTAAGAGTTGTGTAATGAGGATACGCCATCACAAGGCATAAAAAAGTAACATGACCTGTGTTGTTGGAATGCACCGGATTCCAATCAGCTCGATGCCTGACCCATAAGATTATACTGCCGGAATGCATACGATTCCGGTCAGTGACTCATGAAAAAGCATGTTTTTTACGTTGTTGGAATGCACCAAATTCCAATCAACACAGTACTGTCTTGTTCCTTTTTAATGATACATGTTGATAAATGTTCCTCCATCCTTAAGCGAGATAGTTCCTGTTTTTTATCGAAGGAATAAAATGCCGGCAAATTTAATTAGCTTGTATCTCTTAAATTAGATAGGCAAGTATTGCATTACGTATAGTGGCAAAAGTACATTCAAGACTGATGCAGCTATACAAGTCATTGTAGTGCGCGCACCAGATAAGAAGAGGATTATTTTTAGCAAAGTTTCGTCGACAAAGGGGTAAATAGAAAGGAACGTAGTGTCTGGATACTCTAGGAGGAACCGCAAAAAACAAGCGGCTGAGGAGGTCCGCGGAATCAATTTCTCCAATAATGAGCTTATGGATGAACAATACCCCCAGTAATATTCTCCGATTTTCCAGAGTGGGTAAGTTAATAAGAAGAAGTCTACTTCTGTATGGAGGAAGGTGGAGACTTGAGTCCCAATTAAGGCCGCGCAATGCAAATATCAAAAATTGCTTTTGAACTGACTCAAGACGCTTTATATGCTTTTGAGAAACAGGGGACCAACGCATGAGCAATACTCGAGTATTGGACGAACCAGCGATGTGTAAAGAACCTTAGTGAGGTACGGATCATCGAACTCTTTAGCCCATCTTTTAACAAATCCAAGTAAACCCAACGCTTTGTTGGCTATAGATGAAATATGCATGTTAAAATTCAATTTCGGATCAAAAAGGACACCTAGATCATTTGCAATAGATATACGCTCCAAAGGCGTACCATCTATTACATAAGATTTCAATGCTGGCTTCACTCGGTGAAATGTCATATGCTTACATTTAGAGCAATTTAAAGCTAGTAAATTTATTGTGCCCCAACATTGGAACGAGTCCAAGTCGGCCTGAAGAAGATCCAATGAACTCATATCGGTAGGACAGTAAGTGTAGCAAAGTTTTACATCATCCGCATACATTATAGTATGGGAATATAATATTGTCTGTGGCAAGTCATTAATGAAAAGGGCAAAGAGCAAAGGGCCTAGATGACTTCCCTGGGGTACGCCGGAGGAAACTCCGAACGATTCCGACAGATTGCACTTGAACAGGACTTTTTGGGTCCGGTTAGAAAGATAGCTTTTCAGCCACATTAATAGGTGAAACGGAAAGCCCAGTAAATCAAGCTTATGAATAAGCAACTCATGGTTGACGGTATCAAATGCTTTGCTGAAGTCCGTGTAGATGACATCCGTTTGCTTGTTCGCTAAAAATCCTTCCATAACTATAGAGGTGAATACAAGCAAATTTGTAGTGGTTGACCTTTGACGAATAAAACCGTGTTGGCATGCAGATAAAAGACTAGAACACTGATATTGCAGTTGACTGGTGACAATCTGTTCAAAGACTTTAGGAATGACTGAAAGTTTAGCAATACCCCTGTAGTTTTCAACTTTTGACCTACTACCTTTTTTATGCAGGGGTATAATAAAAGACTGTTTCCAAAGTGCCGGGAATGACGCAGATCCCAGAGATAGCTCAAATAATTTTAAAATAGGCTCATACATGTTTTCGGCGCAGTACCTAAGCACGCAACTAGGAACACCGTCCGGTCCCGGAGAAAAGGTGGGCTTCAAAGATTGAAGACTCTGAAGAACAATATTACCATCAATAGCAGGATTCCTAATGTAATTTGAGCTATCTAAGTGATAGGGATATTGACCGGAATGAAAACCACTGGATGAATACGTGGACTTAAAGAACTCAGAAAATAGTTCAGAAACGTCGTCATCAGTGCAAGCTTTTTTACCTCCAAAGGTTAATGAGGAAGGATACCCAGAAGTTTTCCGCTTTGAATTTACGAAACCGTAAAACTTTTTTGGATTTCTAAAAAATTGGGCTTTACAACAACTCAAGTAATTTTTATAACAAAGCTGATTAAGACGGTGAAATTTAGAACGAGCTATTAGATATTTAGAGAGGTCTGCAGATGCTCCAGATTTCTTGAACCTCTTATAAAGCCTAGATTTAATGTTATTAAGTCTGATAAGTTGCCTTGAAACACAAGGGGGATTATTCGAACTTAGGGTATAGCGAGTAGGAATGCAGGTATCAAAGAAGGCATCAAGCGTACTGTAAAATATAGAGATAGCCGAATCGACATCAGTGCAAGCATAGAGATCCGACCAATCATGGGAAGCCAACAGATCATTGAGCATAATGAAATTCGCTTTGTAGAAGCATCTAGATCGGGGACGAGACTGTACTTGAATCCTACGGGGTAGGCTGATATCAAGTGATATCTCTAGCGTAGGGTGAAGAGGGTCTTCTGGAAGGGATAAAGGTGGTATTCGCGTAAGGGCAGTACCCACCGAGCCATCCACAAATACTAAATCCAGCATTTTATTTCCACTATTTGGAACATTGTTAATCTGTAAAAGAGATGAGTCTAACAAGCAATTGAGAAACTCATGTTGAGCAGTGGGAGTTAAAAAGTTTGAATCACTTATATTAACCCAACTAACTGTTGGCAAGTTAAAGTCACCAACAACAACAAGTCGATCGTTATCTCCCAACTGCTAATGCAAATCACAGATGGCCGAGCTATGACTAGCATAAACATCCATATCCGAACGAGGTGGTATATACGAACAGCAAACAATTACGCTATAGCTACCGAATGAAAGCCTAACTGCTATGAATTCGATATGAGAGATATTGTCCAGCGAAATAAACTCAGACGATAGGTTAGATTCAACAGCAATAAGGACACCTCCCGCTCTAGAGATGCGATCACGCCGATAAACAGCATATTTATTTGAAAAAACCTCAGAATTGTAATTATCAGGCTTTAGCCAGGTCTCCGTAAAAGCTACAACTTGTGCAGAAAAGTCGAAAGAATTAAGGAAGAATGGAACAAGTTTTGATCGTAAACCACGAACATTTTGGTAATTAATGAGAAGACGGGACAGATCAGCAATTACCTTTGTGTTGTTATTATTGTGTTCGTCATACCGTTTTTTGGCTGTAATAAAACAGGCTCGGCCCTCGCCTTTCTTGTGAACAAGTGAACCACAGTATGCTTAGGCCAAAAAGAGGAATCAAGTACCTTATCGAAATATTCATCTGAAAGGGATATTTTAAATGAGGAGATGTCTCTCTCATATTTAAAGTTATATTTATACACATTGATGTTACTAGTGGGTGCACACCAAGTTTAGAGCAAACATAATGAGCAATGTCATTTTCGGTAAGCGAGGCGTGTAATCGGGACACAAATACAGCCCTACGAGGTGGCACGGCAGTCACCTGCAAAGGAGTAGCGGATAGTGCACCAGAGAGCTGGGAAGGTGCGGCCGTTATAGAACAGTTGACAGAAAACGCATTGCTTGACCTAGCGTTGGTTATTGAGCCCGTCAAAGAAGTACTATTTTTTCCAGGTACACTTGTATCGCCAGCAACAACCCCAGTATCGGTAACTGTTATTGTTGGAGCTAAAGATACCGGTGGAGGTGTAGGATGAATTGGGGAGTCCAGCGAAATCAACATTGGTGACGTAGAACAAACAGCCGCAAAGGTACCACTATTAGTTTGTGTATCGTTTAATTTGCCAGAGATCGTCTCACTGGAAGTCTCGACACAACCTTGTGGATATTCTTGTGGAGATTCCTGAGTTGCATTGTTCATAACGTCTTTGGTAAGCCTGTTCGTACCAGTCAACGCGGTTGAAGGGACATTCCTAGGAGGACAGCTTTGCCCCTGACTCGAAGACAAGTTGGAGTTATTGTTGGGCATACATTTCTTACGTTTTGGGAATTCAGATATCACTTTCAATTTTTTAAAGTGAGCCTCCATCGTTTTGAATCTTTCGTTAAGGTCACGAAACCCAATAAAAATGTTGTTGAACTCTTTCTGAGTTTGCCTCATAAAAGCTCGCATGTCATTTTCTACGGAACGACAATCATGACATGTCCAGTTCAGTCCAATTTTGCTGGATATTAGGTCAACCACCCGACCACCTATGTGAGAGAAACCGGCACAGATAACATGAGCCATATTATCACAGAGCCAACAACAGACATAAGTATCACCACGGGAAATTTTCTTTTGATTGGTGCACTTCTTGACACAGCAATCCAACATAATTGCAAAGTTAAACAAACCCAAAAGAAAAATAGGCAAAAGAAACTATGAGTATAGGATAAATTGAACAGCTGTTCAAAAATTATGGGCGAGAGTTATTTTGGAGCACTGGATGCAAATCGCAAGACAGCGTATAGCTAGCAGCGAACACAACACAAAGCAAAAAGGGCACACAATGACTTGCTAATAGCAGCTACCAACAAAAAGGTATGCAGTTATCACAAATTTTTGTGAAAATCTATGATATATGAACACACAGACTGAATGTTTAAATTGCACAAAAAGCCACTATGTATATTGCACTGTGTAAAGATTTAATACCAAATTAAACTTATAAACTGTTTTCCATTATATGAATAAATATTTATAAATGATAAAACTTGTTTACAAAGTAAAAAGAATAACAATTCGAAGAGCGATCAAAAACACGTCCGCGCGCGGCAAGGTTACCGAGACTTTTTATTCTTTAAAATTTCCAGCTCTTTAGTGAACCATACTTGGCTTGTATCGGAATGTACACAAGCCCGCTTAGGTACGTATTTTTCAAAAAGACAGTAAATGGTATTGTAAAAGTGAGAAACGCTTTGCTCCACATCAGCATTAAATACTGGCCACACTATTCGAGATAAATCACGATTAAATTTTTTTTAAATTGGCCTTCGCAAAGTCAAAGCGATAACAGGAGTTGTATCTTTTATTGTCCCTGTTACGAGCATTATTACCACTTCGTAAACTATTTTGAGGGAAGGGTGGTAAGCATCTTCAGGTTCAATAATCGGTTCGCATCGACTAATGGAATATTTAGGGTCATCATTCACAAAGGCGAATTTATTCGATTGGATGTTGATTTATTAAAGGCACAGTTTAGCCATTTCGTCTAGAAATTCATTGTTAGAAGACTTTGAAGAAACTGGTACGATATTATAAATGTGGATATTTGCTAGTTGAGTGCGTATGCACAAGAACTCAGTTGTATCGATGGCGGGTGCGCTAACTCTTCAGATGGTATTGAAGAGTGTGCAGCAAGTAGAAGTCCACGTTCAACTCTGTTCACGCGGTCATTTCTATATATTTGGTAGTCATTACCGAGGATATCTGAATTAAAGAGATGAGGTTTCAGTAAAAGCAATTATATCGTAACTTAAGTTAAATGATTTTATAAACAGTTCAGTTAATTTGGTGTTTAAGCCTCTAAGATTTTGGTAAAATATACCTAAAGCAGATTTTACGTTCATTTTTTTGACTCAGTGTTATTAAGAAGGATCTTTGCTAAGTTTGGAACACTCTTATTCCGCCTATATTCAAATTCCCGCACAAGTGCCCCAGAGGGCCAAAAATGGTTACTTAAGATAGTGTCAAAATCTTCAATAGGTAACATCTAACCTAAAGGCAGATACATTTCTTTCATAACTAAAATTAAATTTCCGAATTGTTACGTGATCGGTTTTCCTTTTTGAGGAGATATAAGATTTCAGATCCTTCTCAGTAGTACCCTCTCCAATTTTAACACGAATATGGATTTTTTAGGAGGGACTACAACCAACTTCCTAGTTCCAGGCTCAGTCGCCTCGGAACGGTTTGCAGGTTCAATATTTTTATATCTGCTGGTTTTGTTGGAGGTGCCTTTGATGTTGAAGGCTCTACTGTAAGTGGACCTGGAGATGCTAAGTTATTAATTCCAGGGTGCTGGGTGCGGGAACGATTGGGTTCGGGATATTTTCAACGGGATCGAGGGTCAGTACGCCAGCCGATAAATCAGTCCGTTTTCGTTTGCTATCACGCCTTCGCTATTATAATTCGAAACTGAATCGATAATACGTTTAAAATTTTTAGACAAATTTTCATAATACTTGAATTTATCCCCCAATGTAGAGAGTTCCTAACCGATTTCGGAGGATGCGTTTCGGGTATGTTTGAAAAGCTTATATAGATCCAACGCATGCCCTTGTTATCGCTGATCGCGTCACACACCGTTGCTGTCAAACTAGCGCACTTCATATGAGCAAGGTCATCACAAAGCAAGCACGACACGAAACGCTCGGTATGACCTTTCACTTGGCAGTTAACAAAACTGCTAGATATATAGGTAAAAGAAAAATTTGTTAAACAGACGGAGGAAATAATAATAGTTTGGAGATCACAGTTAGAAAATCGCTGTATGAGCAGTTTGAAGATAATTGTATGAGCAGTTTAAGATCGCTATTAAATGACGCTTAACAACACACATTGCAAACAGCTGTGACAGTGAGAAGAAAACGAAATAAATCTGCACGAGCAAATAACAATTGAAAACTGTGTTGAAGACATGATCGAGTTTTTGGACTAAGTCCGCCCCCTCCGTCTGGCAACACCCGGTCAGTGCGGCCAAGCGCAAGCAGTGCAGCTCAGCTGTGGCTTGTCAACCACCACCGCGCTCACTCTAAATTGTTTAGTTTAGTTAAAACTGCCCGCCATCACGCACCGCGCAAGTCCGACCGTTCGCTCGACAATTGGAGTTTTTCCCGCCCGCCATCGCGCAATTAATTAAGTTTTATATCCCTTATGAAAAAGGTTTATAGTGTGAATTATATGTAAATTTACTTACATACATAAATAATAAAGGCCATAGTTTTGAATTGTGTACTAGAAACATACAAGTTTCATTTGCATAAATTGCTTAGTGCTAAAAAATTATACATGGTCCTTTCGCGGCCAAAGTACACCAGCGACCAAAAAATTTAATTAAAAATTTAAAACAAACAAACACAAATTTGTACATAAAAACGAAAAAAACGCGATCGGCAATAAAAACAAAGTAAGAACAAGTGTTACAAACAAAAATTATTTAAAATAAATTAAACAAAACATTCGTACATATATGTGCATGCAGAAATAACATTAAGGTGTGTGAAGAGAGAAAAATTTTTAGAAATCAAAAAATTTAATCAAAAATTACGGAAAAAAGAAAATATAATTTCCTGACAAAAAAAAAAAGAAGGAAAAAATTTTGAGAAAAAGAAATAAAATTCCTTTGAAGGAAAAAGTTAGCGTAACACAAAAAAAAAAAAAAAAAAAAGAATTTGTTGAAAGAACCAATTGAACGAAATCTGTTTTAAAAAAAAAAAAAAAACAAAAATCATAACAAAATTTATTTACAAAAAATCAAACAAAATTAAGTTTTGTAAAAAGAAGTGGGTGGAGGTGAAAATTAAAAGAAAAGTTTAAAGAAAATAAAAATTTATTAAAAAAAAATACATACATACATATCTTGAATGCTATTGCGTTAACATTAAAAATTAAATAACGTTTTTCAAAAAAAAAAATTTTTGAGAAAAAAGGAAAAAATAGATTTGAAGAAAGGAAAAAAATTGGAAACAATAATTTTATAATTTTAATAAAACAAAAGACATACATATATTAAAAACAACATCACCATTACAAAAAGACGAAGAACAACATAAACATTACAACATCAGCAAGGAGGTCCAATACAAACAACTCACAAGTAACACATATAAAAACCAAAAATGTCAGAGTGAGTACGGTACATATATATACATACATATATATCCCTCCGATCTTAGAATCCGGACCCCTTCATTATAAACTTAGCCAATATATACCCCCATATATATTCCCTCCGTCTAAAGTACGGACCCAAATTCTGTAAATCCCCCAATTTTTTATACCCCTCCGATATGAAGATCCGGACCCTGGTTATATAACCCACATCAAAAAGTCTAAACGGCAAAATATTTCATTTGCTTACTCACTGTTACCAACAGGTACAGTCCCTTCAAAACACACATATCAATTTTTCAACATATAAATTTGGCATTCCCGTACCAACGGAAAATCCATTGCCGGTTCTATATACCCAAAAAGTTCGTTGCGCTAAATATCGACTTAATTATAAAAATATATACGTATATATGTAATATATGTATATACCCACTTAGTTCGGTAATATCACCCGAGCTACATAAATTATATTACATAAAATATATATTATAAAAAAACCCATAGCAACGAACTTTGCCAAATTTTGTCACTTTTCCTAAAGTTTATTTTACCGGTGCACCCAAGATTAATTTTGCATACAAATCTACAAGCATATGCACCCATAATACCCACACGCACTTGTATGTCTTTTTGCATAAGCCAAAAACCTACCCTCAACAAAGTAATTGCATGACATATGTAACTACATAACAGAAGGAAGCAACAAAGAAGATCATCGATCACATATTGGCATACATTTACTTTGTTAATACAGATCAAGTGCATTGGCACAGCAAACAAAAGGTTGTTGGTACACCACAGTTTGTCGGCAAATATATTTCACCCACTTATATATATACATACATACGTACTATATACCCATATTACTTGTGCTCAGACGCGCTGAGACAAGTACATATAACAAAGCAAAAAGCCGGTACACATTAGGCCGGTCTCAAAAAATAAAAAATAAAATCCCAGTGAACACAAATATTATAATATTTATATTATTATATACCCACAATACTTGTACTCAGAAGCGCTGAGACAAGCCCGTATAAAGAACCAAGCGTACATTAGGCTGGTTTCAAAAAAAAAAAGGATTCTTTTACGAATTTTTATTTTCACAGCTTAATAAAAGCTCCCATTTCTTAATAAACCAAACTAATTTATAATGCCGAAATCGTCGGACGAAACCCAAAAATTGACCCCTGCAGATAAATGCCTGCAGAAATTTATATATGTTACCGTCAAGTAGAGGTTTACTGCTCAAGATGGTCACCCTCCCAAGCTACCGAGTTATCAGAGTGTATGCTTAAGGTCAAATTAGAAGACCTAGATAAAATATGGGCAAAGGTGCTAGAGTCCCATCGAGATGTAAGTTTCTCTGATAATTATACAGATGTCAGCGGCTCGGTTGAGCAAAAATTTGCTAAGTGCATGGAAACGTACCAAACATGCAAATCAGAAATTTTAGAAGCCTTACAGCTTTTTAATACTGCTAGCACCAACCAACAACAAATACCCGCCCACCCAATGAACAATTCAAACGCAAACGGTTTTTATTTAAAAGTACCACCATGCGACACCGAAGTATTTCATGGTGGATACGAAGACTGGCCATCCTTTAGAGATATGTTCACGGCAGTCTATAAAAACCACCCTAAACTATCACCCGCTCAAAAACTATACCACCTACGCCTGAAAACAAAAGGACAAGCTGGGCTTATTGTAAAACAATACCCACTGAGCTATAATAATTTCGAGCTTGCCTGGGAAGCGCTCAGATCTAGGTACGATAACAAAAGGATACTCGTCGATAACCAATTGAAGACGCTGTTCAACCTACCCACAATATTCGCAGAAAACGGAGAACAAATACAGAAGATGCAGACAACAACCAACAAACTGCATGTCAACCCTTAACACTCAAGGAATCCCGACAACGGACTGGGACCCAATCCTCGTTTATCTGTGCTTATGAAAGCTGCCCAGTGAAAGCCTTTCACTATGGGAAAATCCCTCAGCTCCCGGAAGGAGCTGCCCCTTTGGGAGGACATGAATAAATTCCTCACCAGCAGATACGAAGTAGTAGAAAGACTAAGTACCTATAGACCAGGCAAGGCGAAACCCCAATTTTCGAGTTTTACGCCACGAACGGTGAATCAAAACTCGACCCAATCTAACAATAATAGAACCCATGCATATCACACGGAGTTCAATAAAACGGCTTCGTGTAGATTATGCAATCAATACCACGCAGTCAAATCTTGCGTTAGGTTTAGAAATTTATCGGTATCAGACCGAATCAAATTTGTGAGAGCAAATAGTTATTGCGAAAACTGTTTGTCTACGTCACACCCCAAGAACGAATGTAAAAGTAGTTTCACGTGCCTTTATTGCCAAAAGCGTCATCATTCGCTACTGCATTTGCAGCCCAAACCCCAACAATCACAACCAAACCCCAGAGCTCAAAATGCCCAAGCTGGCACCCCTAGGAGAACGGACGACGAGCGAGCCTCAACATCGAAAGCCGCCGCAAGACCCACCTCCTCCCTACAGTCTGAAGACAAAAAACCGGTTTCTTCACCCTTCTCGAGTAATCATGGAACCACCCTACTACCCACGGCAATAGTCTCAGTATACTTTGCTGGCGAATTTCATAAAATTCGTGCCCTAATAGACCAAGGTTCACAAAAAACCTTTGTATCATCCCGTATACAAAAGGTTCTTGGTCTACCCACAAAAGAGTCTCTCCACAAGATATCTGGAATGGGTGGAACGGTTGTGAAAAATGCCAATAAAGTCTGCCAGATAACATTCTGTTCAGCAGACTTAACCCAAATGATAGACGCACAAGCAATAATTTTGCCGAAACTAACTAAGTTCTTGCCCACAGTCAAAGTTTCAAGCATCGATCTCGAAGAACTGTCCCATTTACCCTTAGCGGATCCACAGTATTCGATACCATCTAAAATCGATGTGGTAATTGGCAGCGATATCACCCCGCAAATCCTCACCGAAGGGCTCCTACGAAATGTGAGTGGAACATTACTTGCCCAAAACACAATATTCGGATGGATATTAAGCGGCCCTGTAGCGGAAAAGGTACCAACCTTCAGCACTCATGTCACGGAATGCACCGATGACCCCATCAATCAACTTTTGAGACAATTTTGGGAACAGGAAGAAGTTCACCAAACCCAACAACGATCAGCAGATGATGAATACTGCGAAGCACTCTACCGGACAACCACAATTCGTGAGGAAGATGGACGCTACAGAGTAAAACTACCCTTCAAATCGGAATTTCCAGCCAATCTGGCACTCGGTCATTCACGACCCGCAGCACAACAGCAGTATATCAGCATCGAACGAACCATCGAAAGAAAACCCGAACTAAGAGACAAATATTTTGAAGTCCTTAATGAATATTTAACCATGGATCACATGGAACCCGCCTCCCAACAAGAGATAATTAGAGATGGTAAATATCTATCGTTTTATCTACCCCATCATGCTGTCATAAAACCCGACAGCAAAACCACAAAAGTGCGAGTCGTCTTCAACACATCAAAAATGTCGCATTCTGGCAACTCGTTGAACGACGTGCTTCATACAGGCCCCATTCTACAAAATGACTTAATGCTCGTCATACTTAAATGGCGACTTTATAAGTTTGTTTTCAACGGCGATATTGAGAAAATGTATCGCCAAATACTCATCCATGAAGAAGATAAAGATTTTCATCCAATCGTTTTTCGAAAACACCCAACTCTGCCGATACAAGATTTTCGACTAAAAACAGTTACCTTTGGTGTAAATTGCGCACCATATTTGGCGATTCGAACCCTACACCAACTCGCCCACGACTGTCAAGACGAATATCCGCTCGCTAAAAATATTTTATTAAATGAAACTTATGTTGACGATATTTTGTCAGGCGGTCATAATATACAGTCCACCTTGAACTCCATGACTCAAGTTATCGAAGCTTTAAAATCGGCAGGATTCCCTTTGAGGAAGATGTCGGCAAATCACCCTGAAATTTTAAAATCCGTTCCCGACCCTGATTTGCTAGACGTCGACTTCCTTAAATTCCATGATTCGAGTTCCACAAAAACCCTTGGAATTCAGTGGAACGCGCTAACCGACAACTTCACCTACACGTATGATCCACCATCAGCAGAAAACACGACTGCAAAAAGGCAGATTTTATCAGCAGTTGCAAAACTGTTTGACCCCGCAGGATGGCTTTCGCCAATAATGATTCTTGCAAAAATGTTGCTGCAACAACTTTGGATGGAAGGAACGGATTGGGACGAAGACGTCAAGCCCGGAGCTCTCCAAAAATGGACCTCAATTTATGAAAATTTACCTCATATCAGAGACATTAAAATCCCTAGGTGGGTACAGTATTCCCCCGATAAACTAATCCAGCTGCATGGATTCTCAGATGCTTCAGAAAAAGCATTTTGTGCCTGTATATATTTACGAGTACAAACCCATGAAAATAGTTTTTCATCCCATTTTCTAGCTGCTAAAAGCAAAGTAGCACCCCTCCAAACCGTGAGTCTTCCACGGTTGGAACTCTGCGGAGCAGTTTTACTCTCCAAGTTAGTGAAACAGCTGCGAAGTAAGCTGAATATACCCCAACACGAACTAATTCTCTGGTGCGATTCTGTCATCGTACTGGCATGGTTAGAAAAACCACCCCATACCTGGAAAACGTATGTCGCCAACAGAACCTCTGAGATTCTCAAGAACGTCGACAACGCCACTTGGAGGCATGTTTCCAGTAAGGATAACCCAGCGGATTTGGGCACTCGAGGTTGCAAGCCTCAAGATTTAGTCCAATGTCCGCTATGGTGGGAAGGACCTAATTGGCTAATCAATCCATCAACTTCGTGGCCAAAGGATACACCTCACCACCCAACTCCGCCCGAACAACGACATGTGGACGTATTCCACACCCTGCAGGAAGAAAATATAGACATACTCGACCGGTTTTCGTCGTTTTCTCGAGCGCTTAGAGTCGTGGCCTATATGTTGCGGTTTATCCGAAAAGCAAGAAAACTAGAAGGCCCAGCCACGCTCAACCTCACCCACGCCGAAGTGAATGATGCCAAAATCAAAATCATCACTCAAACTCAACGAAATTATTACGGAGATACGATAGAGCTGCTTCAAACGTCAGGACCCTTACCCAAAAAGAACACCCTTCTGACATTAAACCCCATGCTAGATGACTCAGGAATCATGCGAGTTTCTGGAAGATTAGCATATGCCACTTATAGCTTTAACGTGCAGCACCCAATTATCATACCCGAAAACTCTCGATTTTGTTCTCTTCTGTTGGACTTCCTCCATTCGAACCTGCTGCACGCCGACAAACAGCTGATGATCCGAATGGTACAGCAACAGTACTATATTCCACGTTTGAAGCAAAAGGTCAAAAAGCGCATCTTCCACTGCAAAACCTGCACCATCTACAAACAGCAGATGAAAACGCAGATAATGGCAGCTTTGCCACCCGAGAGGTCAACATATTCCCTACCCTTTCATACAACAGGAGTCGACTTTGCTGGACCATTTATGGTAAAAACTTCTCCCCTTCGCCGAGCTTCGTATGCCAAAGCTTACGTTTGTGTGTTCGTCTGTTTTTCCACAAAGGCTGTTCATTTAGAAGTTTGCTCTGATCTCAACACGAATGCCTTCAACGCAGCCTTTGCCCGATTCACTGGCCGCCGTGGCCTACCCCACCAGATATATTCTGACAACGGAAAGACGTTCGTCGGCGCACAACGCGGATTACAAAGAGAATTCACCACATTCCTCAAGGAAGTCGCTACAGACGTCGCCGAAAAGTATGCAACTCACGGATTCTCATGGAAATTCATCCCACCATACGCTCCCCACATGGGTGGTCTATGGGAAGCCGCCGTGAAAAGCTTCAAGATACACTTTACGAAAGTAGCAGGAAACCAGAAGTTCTCCTTCGAAGAGCTCACTACCCTCTTAGTACGAAGATCCAATGGATCCCCTAGTCCTAACCCCAGGGCATTTCCTACGTGGCGCGCCGCTCTTGTCGTTACCGGAGCCAACTGCAGAGCATCTCACCTTGGTCAACAAATGGCAGAAACTGAAAGTGCTTCACCACCAGTTCAGCACACGATGGAAGAACGAGTACCTCAAGGAGCTGCATAAGCGGCACAAATGGAAATGCCCTCAAGAGGAGGAGCATGTTGAAGACATGATCGAGTTTTCGGACTAAGTCCGCCCCCTCCGTCTGGCAACACCCGGCCAGTGCGGCCAAGCGCAAGCAGTGCAGCTCAGCTGTGGCTTAGCAACCACCACCGCGCTCACTCTCAATTGTTTAGTTTAGTTAAAACTGCCCGCCATCACGCACCGCGCAAGTCCGACCGTTCGCTCGACAATAGGAGTTTTTCCCCCCGCCATCGCGCAATTAATTAAGTTTTATATCCCTTATAAAAAAGGTTTATAGTGTGAATTATATGTAAATTTACTTACATACATAAATAATAAAGGCCATAGTTTTGAATTGTGTACTAGAAACATACGAGTTTCATTTGCATAAAGTGCTTAGTGCTAAAAAATTATACAACTGAAAATAAATAAAAACCAATCAATTGCAACAACAAATGTGCAAGGTGACTCGGCAAATGTGAATGTATATATACAATTTATCAATTATTTTTAAGATAACATTTATTTTAGTAAAGAAAAGCAGAAGTTTAATTGCTGAATGCAGTACGCAACGTGTTTACACTTATAAACAGTAAAAATCAAAACACAACTTCACAGCTTGAAGTTTGCACTTGTGATGTCTGAACACCATATAAATAGCGAGGCGTAAGTATATTATGACGAACAGCGTAATGAGATGCTTTTCCTTGGCGAAGCAATCGAGCATGACTGCGTGATGCAACTGCGCCTCCAAATTAGATATAGGGGCATCTCCATGGTCTTACATCCCTTAATTGGAGGAGGTGAATCAGTCGCCTGTTAGAACATGCCGCATCTCAGTTGACGATGGCAAGTACTTGCTTCAGGTTCTATGTACCGGAGCGACCCGGGATTTTTCCCGACCAAGGGCTGCCATTTAAGTGTAACCCCATTTAATTTGTTGCGTCTTTCCCACAATCGTCATCGTCCGAGCAGATCCTTGCAGTGGGACTGCGCCTTACTCTCCTGCTCCGGGAAGGTATCGAGCCCAATCCGGGTCCTTCACCTGACCCCGGTCCTGAGAAATGGGTTTCTGCGTTTTCCGGAAAAGAATCTTTCTTGGTGCCCTACGGCGCCACCAGCTCATACGGCCGCTCCTACTCATAAATAAAAATTTACGTAGTAGAGTCGTCTTCTTCTCTCCCTCTTTCCGGCAGCAATGGCGTAGGTCAGGGAAATAGACTCTTAGTCCCTACCACCTTTTGCACCGTTTGACAGCACAGAATATATATGTTTGCGTCACCGCCTAATGCAGCTTCTTTCTGAGACGGTGCCACTTTCCTAAATGTTCTAGTCTCCATGACGGCAATACCGCGACAGGTTTCATTGTGCCATGCTGCCAGGCCGCAAACCCAATTACACCGGGTACCCAAATACTTACCCAGGGACTTTCCAGGGCCACAACAGCAATTGCGTCCTGGCGTCCCTCAACTCTGGCGCATTCACCAGTCACTTACCCCTATAGTGATGACGTCTCCCCCGTTACACTTCAGAATTCTGCAGATAAACTGTAATAGATTAACTGGGAAGATCACGGAGATAGTCGGTTTTATGAAACGGTATAACATCCACATTGCTGCGATTCAAGAGACCAAACTCAAACACTGCTCTGCAGACCTTCACTGGGTATAACGCCGCGAGAGCGGAAATGGAGGCGGTCTCGCGTTTATCATATACCACTCAGTGCTATAAAATATATTTAATCCTGCCGCAGGGACAGTGTCCTAGAACGTCACGGCATATCTGTCCGGTCAGGCGATGTATACCTAGAAATCATCAACATCTAAATTCCTCCTGTCACCTGTTGCCCGAGTGGATATCGCCCTGATATCAGAGCACTACTCACTGGCGGTAATCGCATTATCCTGGCAATTTCAATGCCCATCACGATCTATAGAATTATAACCTACAGGCGGACAGCAGGGGTGAAATGTTGGCGGGCCAAATAGAAGAAACGACGCTCTGCACAATAAACGGAGAGGCCGCCACTCGTATGGTAGCAAGCTGTCACAGCTCGCCAGATCTATCCATAGTTATCGCAGGTATAATAAACTGCGTCAACTGTCAGCCGTTACAATGTTACCAACATTGGCATCTATACATATGTATATGCCTATACTCCTTTCGCTCGAGCGAACCGCCGTCTTAATTATTACCGAGAACCGCACTTTCATCAACTTTAAGAAAGGAAAGTGGGAGAAACCTGGGCACCCAAACATCTGATTGATGAGGCTACACCGCCCAGGGGCTTTAGGGGTCATCTCCGTAAGCATTATGAGGAAATACGGCACCTGAGAACACAGCCGTATGAAGCTAAAGAGCACAAGCAGGTCCTCAGTGAAATCCACAAACAAGCGTCGGACCCTATGCCAGGAATTGCACGGTGAACCCAGTACTTAAAAAACAATACCCAAAACTAGCAGAGGAGGAACGCGCTCTCCATAGGGAACGCGCGTCACTCTAGCTCAGATTCGATGTGGGTACGGTAACAGGTTAAACTCTTACCTATCCAGAATCAACCCCGAAATACAAAATGTATGTTCTGCTTGCAATGAGTCCCCACATGACTCCAACCATCTCTGCAACTGTATTGTGGAACCAACGCCTCTAACACCCCTCTCATTATGGTCCACCCCTGTTGAAACAGTAAATTTCCTACGACTCCCGTCAGAGGACATTGATGACAATTTGTGATTGGTCGCACCTATTGGATGAGGCGAAGCAACATGGCAAGTACGCTTCTTTCTGATGTGGACATGTCATGACCAACCAGCAATCCCCGTGCCACACGATGGAACCAAAAACCAGAACACTAGTGCCGTTAAAATTATACAATGTTGGGCTGGTAGCGTTGATGAAGGTTTCAACCGACAACACATCCTTAACCACTCTAGGGCTAACCACATGAAAGGAAGGCATTAATTGCCAACTTCGCCAGGAAAGTGAATAAAATCATTAATTGTTCTTCAAAAAACAAAAAAAAAAACAAAAAAATATTGATTTTTTTTATTTTGTTGGGTATTTGAAAAAAGTCAAACACACAACAAATTTTTGCTTGTTTCCTTTGGTATGGCATTTTCTTAAAGTTAAGGAGAGTGATTTAAGCGCTTTTAAAAATCAAAAAATAGTGTAGCATTCATTCATTCACCCATTCATTCAGTCATTCATTCATTTGCACAAACATATATTCTGACTCGTTTTGGTATGTCTTGAGATTGAGATGATTGAGACTCTTACATACATATTCAGTGAATTGCACATACATATATTCCGACACGCGTTACTACAGTCTACTGTCTCGTAACTCGGGAAGTATTCTGTTACAGGTTAAAGCTGGCAACTTGCTCACCACCAGCCTTTGCCTGCACACAATTTATTACCACGACGCGTTGACACTTAACTTATTCTATTCTGTTTTTGCTTACTAAACATTTCCCACAACTAAATGTTATTTGCTTACTAAGCGTTTCCCACAACTAATGTTATTTGCGCTGAGCTTGCGTTTCCCACCTGCATATATGTATCTACACAGTTCATATTTTGTACATTTAGTATGTAATAATGTAAATATGCATGTAGGTAGCTCATAAGAATTAATTTTGTATAAATATTAAGGTAATTTCGTCAATAAAGACAATGATCGTTAGGACATCAAACGAGTAACCAAGTTTAACTTTTTTTATTACTACATGGCGATCTTGCCAAACTTGCTCATTAATAAGCAGACTACTATTCAAAAAGTAACCTGCTAAAAACAAGCAGGACTAGTTTAACCATCATTCAAGTATTGTTAGCAGACTGCTGCTCTGAAGCAGACTGCTAAACTCTTGAAATGATCCTTCTTAAGTATTCACAAGGATCTTGCCTCAAGGCAGCAACCTCCTGGAACTTCGAGGAATATAGAAAATCTATTAAATGTACTTCCACAATATCAAGAAATGTGCTTGTAGAAAAACCCGTTTCTTAAAATATACTACTGAAGCAAAAAAACCCCACCTTCAAAGGCAAAAAAGTGTGATGGACAAACGAAGGAGTTATTGAGGGGTGCTCGAATGAACAAATATGACAATTGCAGGGAATACCGGAAGCATACAGAAGTGTAATATTAATCGGCAATAAGGCAATTTCAGAAAACTGGGACTCATAGTAACGACTGGCAGCACAAGGCATAAAGAAGGGTGGAATAATGAGCGATTTGGACTGACAGCATAAAGCATAAGAAAGAAGGAATATGGACATTTTGACTGGCGACGGTACAGCAACATGACCGGCAGCAAGTGGGTAAATAAGTATAAAATCAGATTAATTTTGGCAACTTCACGGTTGCTTAACAAGTAGCAGGAATTTTTTTTTTTTTTTTTGGAAACATTTTGTCTAGGATAAAACGCAGATTTCTGAAAAAAATTACAAAAATAACACATTTTTGAATTTTGTAAGACACCAGAGTAAATTGGAATACCCAATAAACATTTGAAAAAGAAAAGAAATAAGTTATTTTTTTAAAATGGTATACAAAACTATTTTTGTAGAAAAACTATAATATGGCTATATAATGGCAAGTAACCATCAAACGGAAATGAGCAAATGGGAAACCATTTATAATGAATTAACGGAAGAAAAAATAAAGACAGAAAAATCATATAAATTTACAAACAAAAATACCTCAATAAAGCCTGAAACAATAGCTAAACACTTAACAATTATTTTAGAATCGCTAAATAATTTGGGAGAATCAATAAGTAAATTAGATCCCATACTCACAAAAAACCACCAGACAGGGGCACACCAAATTTTTTCGAGTGTAAGAGACAAATTAGTATCTTCACTTGCACGGTACAACATAGAAATAACAGTACCAACTACAGTTGAAGAAAACCTTCAAATTGATTTCAATACCCTCTTCTCAGAGTCCTCCTCAAGTCAGACTCCATTAACTGAAGATACTAAAACAACAGAAGATCCAAATACGACCACCAAAATGGCACAAACAGTAGTAGATTTTATCAAAACAGCCTCATCAGTTCTACATGAGTTTGGTGGTAGGTCAGAGAATTTGAACAGTTTCCTAGATGCTCTTGATATTCTTGAACAGATAAAAGGTAATCAGGAAGCTCTGGCTATAACATTGATTAAAACTAAACTAAAAGGCTCGGCAGGAAACCTTATTAGCAATAAAAACACAATTCAGAAAATAAACATTTGAAAAAGAAAACAAATAAGTTATTTTTTTTAAATGGTATACAAAACCATTTTTGTAGAAAAACTATAATATGGCTATATAATGGCAAGTAACCATCAAACGGAAATGAACAAATGGGAAACAATGTATAATGAATTAACGGAAGAAAAAATAAAGGCAGAAAAATCATATAAATGTATAAACAAAAATACCTCAATAAAGCCTGAAACAAAAGCTAAACATTTAACCATTATTTTAGAATCGCTAAATAATTTGGGAGAATCAATAAGTAAATTAGATCCCATACTCACAAAAAACCACCAGACAGAGGCACACCAAATTTTTTCGAGTGTAAGAGACAAATTAGTATCTTCACTCGCACGGTACAACACAGAAATAACAGTACCAACTACAGTTGAAGAAAACCTCCAAATTGATTTCAATACCCTCTTGTCAGAGTCCTCCTCAAGTCAGACTCCATTAACTGAAGATACTAAAACAACAGGGTGAATTAGTAGAAGTTTTGACAACAAAACTTACGAACATTCAACAATGCAGCAAAACTGCAAACAGTATACTGAGGAAATAGAGCAAATTACAAGGCACTGGAGGAGCTTACATATCTGATGGATTAAACCCAGACTTAGTAAAGAGATATTCTACACAAACAGCAGTGAAAGCTATGTGCAAGAACTGCTCCAACGATAAAGTCAAGACGATAATGCAAGCCGGAATGTTCACATCAATGAACGATGCGATTGCCAAATTCACCCATAGTTGCACAGAAATAACTGGCAGCTCAAATACAATTATGAGCATAAGGCAGCAAAACCAACATTGCGGTGGCTTCCGTGGAGGTTACAGAAATATCAACTACAGAAATTATTGGAATAGAAGATTTAGACCACAAAACCGACTCAACAACTTTAGACAAAATAATAATTCTGGAAGTGGACAAACCGGTAGTCATCAAAACAGAAATAGAAATTTCAACCAAACACGAAATAATACTGGCAATGTACGTAATTGCACCCGGCAGGAAAACCAGAACACTCCATCTCAACTGTAGATAACAACAAAGTGCGTATACTTAGTCTACACTTAAACAGCTGCATATCCTCCAACTAGTCCAAATAATTCACTCTCAACTCTCCTAGTGATACAGGAGCAGATGTATCAATTATAAAAAAGGGTCAAATTGATAATAATGTCGCAATAAATAATTTATAAATAACAGATCTAAAGGGCATTGGATAGGGAGTAGCGGACACACTAGGTACAGTTAAAGCAGACTTAATAGGAGATGATTTTTTAATAGCACACAAATTCCACATATTAAATAATAATTTTCCAATTCCATGCGATGGAATCCTAGGACTGGACTTTTTTAAAAAATATAATTGCATTTTAGATTATCGGAATAATGAAGACAGATTCATTCTAAGACCCCGTGATTTTCCACAAAATATAATAATTCAAATGACAAATACACCCACTATCAATACAATCTCAAAACCCCCTAGATCAAAAGTAATTCCATAAACTAATATAAAATCCGACAACTCGCAACTTTTTATTCGACATCAACAATCACTAGGGTAGGCACCTTGTCGTTGGTGTGAGGGCTTAGCCGAACTCCATAGCGCCCGACTATGAGGCGGAGCTGTTTAGGACTGACATCTACGCCGCTTCGCCTCATAGGATGTCGGTGACCAAGAACTGCCAAC
Source organism: Eurosta solidaginis (assembly GCF_040869045.1). Classification (NCBI taxonomy): domain Eukaryota; kingdom Metazoa; phylum Arthropoda; class Insecta; order Diptera; family Tephritidae; genus Eurosta; species Eurosta solidaginis. The sequence continues at coordinate 105,118,228 of NC_090323.1, read as the reverse complement.
CCCCTAATCTAGGGTGTTATGCGGACCGTGCCTATTGGACGATTTGCAGCATATAGAAGAGCCAATGGCTATAACGAAGACACCTCCGAAAGCATTTGAATAGTACCAATTGATACCGGTGGACCACTACCAAAGTCAATTCATGGAAACGAATATGCAGTTACTATCGTTTGTGATTTAACTAAATACTTTGTCGCAATTCCCGTCCAAAGTAAACACGCTGTGACGGTTGCTAAAGCGGTATTCGAGCATTTCATTCTAATTTATGGTTGTATGAAAACAATCATGACGGACTTGAGAACAAAACACAAAAATAACTTATTTGAGGAATTGTGTAAACTTCTCAAGATTGAGCACAAAACTTTAACACCTTACCACCATCAAACTTTAGGAACTATTGAACGCAGTCACAGAACATTTAATGAATATGTAGTTCTTACATATCTAGTGACAAAGACGACTGCGATGAGTATCTCAGGTATTTCACATATTGTTACAATACAACACCATCTACTGTACATAAGTATTGTCCTTTCGAGCTCGTATTCAAAAAACCCCCAAACTTACGAATTCCTAAAAGAATATACAATAAACTCAATCTATAACATGAGGCTTACAACAAAGAAATTAAATACAGACTACAAATAGCACAACAAAGAGCTAAAAAGTTAGTTCAGGAAGCTAAAAAGACAAAAATCAAAATACGATAGAAGTAGCCATAGTATAAACATAAATATAGGAAGCTTATTATTGGTTAAAGACGAAAGACGTCATAAACTAGATAGTATATATAAAGGAACATATAAAGTAGAAAATATAGATATAAAAATAATTACACTCTAATCCCCTATAATGTAGAAAATGTGAATGGAAATAAGAAAATAATAATTCATAAAAATAGGCCTAAACTTCTATAATAACATAATTTAAATAGAAATACTGATTACAATAGCACACATTTAAGTGAATAGAAGCATTCCTCATAACATAATATAAAAAAGAAAAATTTTTAACCAAATCAAAAAGGAAGATAAAGAGTACATAAACAGATAAAGTTACGTCATAAATAAACAAGATAACAAAGTAAGCACAAACTGATTCAAAAGTTAATTGTGCCACTCGAGTAGCCATCCATAATTGGTGCACAAATTAGTATGACTACTCTTTCAAAGGCGGCTGCTGCAGCATTCATTCATTCACCCATTCATTCAGTCATTTTAGTATGCCTTGCGATTGAGATGATTGAGACTCTAACATACATATTCAGTCAATTGCACATACATATATTCCGACACGCGTCACGACAGTCTACTGTCTCGTAACTCGAGACGAATTATGTTACAGGTTAAAGCTGACGATTTGCTCACCACCAGCCTTTGCCTGCACACAATTTATTCCCACGACGTGTTGACACTTAACTTATGCTATTCTGGTTTTGCTTACTTAGCATTTCGCACAACTAAATGTTATTTGCTTACTAAGCGTTTCCCACAACTAATGTTATTTGCGCTGAGCTTGCGTTTCCCACCGAGCTGCATATATGTATCTACGCAGTTCATATTTTGTACCCTTAGTGTGTAAGTATGTAATAATGTAAATATGTATGTAGATAGCTGATAAGGATTAATTAGAATAATTTTGTATAAATATTAAGGTAATTTTGTCAATAAAGACAATGATCGTTTGGACATCAAACGAGTAACCAAGTTTTACTTTTTTTATTACTACAACAGCTATGGCCGCCAATACCTTCTATTAGTTTTATAATGATATATACTAATTAATAAATGTCATACTTCAGTCAGTCGTACTTCAAGACTGTCAACGAAGGTTTACGTGTTCTAATAAATAGGTTATGGGCCTCGCGTTTTAACTTAAATAGTTTACAGAAAAATTAGTTAAACTTTAAATAAGCTTTACCAAATAAGGGCTGTGCATTATATACCCAGTGTGCCGACATCGAAAAGCAGAGAAAACTATGATGAATAGTGTTTTGCTGCTGAAAATATAATGGTATTGGAAGGAATGGTTCACTACATGAAATCTGATTCCGCAAAAGTTGAGGAGGATGCAAAAACTAAGGCAAAGCTAGTACTGACGATATGCCGAAGATTTTAAGTGCATATTACGGCAACTAACACCTTGGAATAGTAATGGGCAAAGCTTAAAGCAATGTTTGATGAGGAAAATAACATTGTAATTGACAAAAAACCCAAGTAGTTAAACAGCACAGAGGTTGAATGGTACAGGTTTTCAGATTACCGACGAATGAGTAGGCAAACGGATGGACGGGTGCGAGCTGTAGTAATGGTAAGGAAACAGCTGCATTCATATATGCTGCCTAATTACAATACTGAGGACCTCGTATTGGTGGCCGTTGAGCAAAGGAATAAACAGGCTTTTATCCTGGCATCCTACTACATGGCCCATGCTGCGGAGGTTCCACCGATAGAGTGCAAGAGGCTAGTACAGGGCGAAGGGCGCAATGGGCGTTTGGTCATTGGCGCGGATTCAAATGCGCACCACAATGAGTGGGGAGGAGCAGATACGAATGAGAGAGGCGAATCTCTATTTTGTTACATCCAGCAAACCAATTTGCAGATAGCCAGCAGGGGAAATGTTCCTACATACATTAGTCCAACATCCAGCAATGTTTTGGATATCACATTGAGCTCCGAACGTGATATATCAAGGTATGATTGGATGGTTCTTGATAGACCATCCTTCTCTGACCATGCGTATATCAGCTTCAGCATCCCCCTAAATAGGGTAGAGAAGGGAGGAACCTTTCGAAACCCTAGGTCAACGAACTGGACCAAATTCCAGAAAAAGGTAGAAACAAAACTGGGACAACCCAAAGAGGTTGCCTATGTGGAGGAACTGGGGGAGTCTAATGAATTCCTAACAAGGACGCTTATGACTGCGTATAACAAAGCTTGCCCTCTAATAAGATCCAGAGGAAAAGCTAAGCCGCCATAGTGGAGCAAAGAGCTGAGTCTTCTAAGAAGACAGGTAAAAGAAATGTATAAGTTAGCAAAGGCCCGGCAAGAGAAGCGTGTCGGGACGAGTACAGCGATAACTGAGGTTCTACAAGCGTGAAATTTCCAGGGCGAAGAGAACCTCATGGAAAAGTTTCTGTACGGATATAGAGTGCTCCAGCGAAACAGCACGGTTGAGAAAAGTCCTAGCAAGGGGAAACATAGTCCAGTGACTAAGAAAGAAAGAGAACGGGGAATGGTCACGTAATAGTGAAGAATGAGGTGCTTCTCGATACAGATTTGACATCGGGAGATGGTTCGGAAGAGCCAGCAGACAGCACTCACACTTCGATTACGGAGCTGGTAGTACCGGGCTTGGTGACCGATACCAAGATGGAATGGGCAGTGAAGACATTTTCTAAGTTTAAATCGCCGGGCCCAGATGGTATATTCCCGGCCATGCTACAAATTTCAGGTACAGCGGTCGTGGAATGGCTTAAAATAATATTCGATGGGTGCATAAGACTGAATCATGTACCGCACTCTTGGAGAACTGCTTGTGTAGCTTTCCTACCAAAGGCAGCGAAGATCGGTCACGTGTATCTCAAAGGCTATAGACCTATTAGCTTAAAATCATTTCTGCTCAAAACCTTTGAGAGGCTGATAGATGTGTACATAAAGTCCAACGTGGATGAAAAGCTGCTCTCCACAACACAACATGCGTACACCAAAGGCAAGTCGGTAGACACCGCATTGCATAGGGTGGTAATAAGCATAGAGAAAGCCCTGGAATATAAGGAATACGCTCTAGGAGTCTTCATAGACATTGCCGAGGATTTCAATAATGTTTCTAAATGGGCGATTATGGATGGTCTTAACTGCATTAAAGTAAATCCAGCCTTAACCAGATGGATCGGTTGCTTGTTAAATTAAGGAAGATTACATCACAATGGGGATTGTGCGAGGCCACGAAATCAGTGGACAGGAGCACGCCGAAGGCAGGGGTGCTATCACCTCAGGCCTAAGTTAGGAGGGGTGACCCTACGGGAGAAACCTTGCACAAAATATCAAGGAATCATCCTAGACAGTAGGTTGTCATGGAAGCTCAACGTGGAGGAGTGGGTGAAGAAGGCTTCAACGGCATTTTATGCATGTCAAAGAATGCTGGGGTGTACGTGGGGCTTATCGCCCTCTCTTTCTCATTGGGTTTTAACAGCGATTATAAGCCCTATTCTATACTATGGAGTTCTTGTTTGGTGGAAAGCCACACAAAAAACAACCTACCTCAAAAAATTAGAGGGGGTATGCAAATTATCAAATCTTAGCATTATGGAATCCCTGAAAACAACTCCGACGGCTGCACTGTATGCCATTCTGCACAATCCAACTGTAGACCCGGTAGCAAAGAACATAGCGTTAACAACTGCAACCAGGCTCGGTGCCTCGGGGCAGCTTGAGCGCCGACCATATGGCCATAGCAGTATAGGGTCATCAATCAAGACGAACAGACTATCTGATTCCCTATCTGCACTTCGAGGGAGATCTTAAAAAAAAGGGCGCATCCCTTGAGGCTTGAGTCGTAAACGTCCCAATTAGACTGGACGAGATTAAGCGAAGGCGAGATGTGCACATGATCGACCAAGCAGGAAAGGCTTGGGTTCAATCGCGGGTCTGTAAAGTGTCTAAGATTATGTGTAGGTCTTACAACCTTATACTACCAAAGTTGCTTCTATCATTAAAAAGAGAGGACTGTAGACTCATGACGGGTATTCTGACTGGACACTGCCTTCTGGCGTCACATGCCTTTAATTTAGGCTTGGTCAGTGATAGCAGATGTAGGAAGTGCGGGCTGGAGGAGGAAACGATCGAGCACGTTCTATGCTCGTGCTCTGCGCTTGCCAGGCTTAGACTCCAGCTTTTAGGGGTGATACAGCTGTCAAGTATAATCGAAACAGCTGTCGCCGTGTCCGTCCTGATGTCACGTTGTTTAAATTTTTCTCAAATTATTAAAAAAATTATATTTGTTTGTTTGTTTAATAGTATGTTCCATTTGTACTTATTATTAAGAATTCATGAGCTTAACACCGGCTTATAATAATTAAATATTCAATTATTATGTTTTTCTAAGAGAAACTGAAAAGAAAGTAAGAAACATTTACTGGTATATTGCGATGGTACCATTTCGAAAACCGCCAACTTAATCATCATCAGGCAATTTCGTAATGTTTTCAAACGTTTCACCGAGATTCGAAGCGCGAATCACACGGTGAAACTGCAGTTGCCTTAACCACTAGGCTATCCTGCTGGTATTTGTTTGCATGCTTATTTCAGTTTTTCTCATTTCTACACAAACAACACAATTGAGACATTCTAGCTTTATTTATTTGTGTGTTGTGTAGATTTGTTTTTGTGAAGTTTCTTTTTCGTTGAGAATGAGAAGCTTTGTAAACTCGTGCTCAGTTTTACATATTTATGTTTGTTTGTTTAATGGTGTGTTCAATTTGTACTTATTATTAAGAATTCATGAGCTTAACACCGGCTTATAATAATTGAATATTCAATTATTATGTTTTTCTAAGAGAAACTGAAAAGAAAGGAAGAAACATTTACTGGCATATTTATTTATTTATTTATTTGCGATGGTACCATTTCAAAAACCGCCAACGTAATCATCATCAGGCAATTTCGTAATGTTTTCAAAGGTTTCACCGTGATTCGAACTGCGAATCACACGGTGAAACTGCAGTTGCCTTAAACACTAGACTATCCTGCTTGTATTTGTTTCCTTGCAACATTTGTATGCGACTCAAGAAAAGAAGTCCCGAGGATAAAAATCCTAACACGCTAGAAGTGGACGAAGTCGAAAAGGACCTCAAAATCCTAAGGGGAAAAAGACAGGTGGAGGTAGCCGATGTCACCGCGAAGGTATCAGCAGAGGAGGAACACCCAAATGGTGCTGCGAGTCGCACATAGGTACACCCGGCACAACAGTTGCGACAGGCTAAAGGGGGCCTCGACTACTCTAAATCAAAAGGGGCAAAGGGGGACGACGACGTCACGACGAAGGTGCTGGAGGGGGAAAAACAGCCCAATGGTGCTGCGAGTCCTACATATGAACCTCCAACACAGTAAAGTGGCGTCGGGCGAACTCCTCCTAACCCTTGAGGAGGGTTCGTTTGACGTGTGCGCTGATCCAGAAATCGTGGCTCTCATCGGGAGGAAAGGTTTCTGGACTTAGGGCGCGCGGATTTGGGGTTTACTACGCGCAAACGGATGGACGGATGCGAGCTTAGTAATGGTAAGGAAACAGCTGCATTCATATATGCTGCCTAATTACAATACTGAGGACCTCGTATTGGTGGCCGTTGAGCAAAGGAATAACCAGGCTTTTATCCTGGCATCCTGCTACATGGCCCATGCTGCGGAGGTTCCACCGATGGAGTGCAAGAGGCTAGTACAGGACGAAGGGCGCAATGGGCGATTGGTCATTGGCGCGGATTCAAATGCGCACCACAATGCGTGGGGAGGAGCAGATACGAATGAGAGAGGCGAATCTCTATTTTGTTACATCCAGCAAACCAATTTGCAGATAGCCAGCAGGGGAAATGCCCCTACATACATTGGTCCAACATCCAGCAATGTTTTGGATATCATATTGAGCTCCGAACGTGATATATCAAGGTATGATTGGATGGTTCTTGATAGAACATCCTTCTCCGACCATGCGTATATCATCTTAAGCATCCCCTTAACTAGGGTAAAGAAGGGAGGAAGCTTTAGAAACCATAGGTCAACGAACTGGAATAAATTCCAGAAAAAGGTAGAAACAAAACTGGGACAACCCAAAGAGGTTGCCAATGTGGAGGAACTGGGGGAGTCTAATGAATTCCTAACAAGGAGGCTTATGACTACGTATAACAAAGCTTGCCCTCTAAGAAGATCCAGAGGAAAAGCTAAGCCGCCATGGTGGAGCAAAGAGCTGAGTCTTCTAAGAAGACAGGTAAAATAAATGTTTAAGTTAGCAAAGACCCGGCAAGCGAAGCGTGTCGGTACGAGTACAGCGATTAACTGAGGATCTACAAGCGTGAAATTTCCAGTGCGAAGAGATCCTCATGGAAAAGTTTCTGTACGGATATAGAGTGCTCCAGCGAAACAGCACGGTTGAGAAAAGTCCTAGCAAGGGGAAACATAGTCCAGTGACTAAGAAAGAAAGAGAACGGGGAATGGTCACATAATAGTGAAGAATCCCTTGAGGTGCTTCTCGATACAGATTTGACATCGGGAGATGGTTCAGAAGAGCCAGCAGACAGCACTCACACTTCGATTAGTACCGGGCTTGGTGACCGATACCAAGATGGAATGGGCAGTGAAGACGTTTTCTAAGTTTAAATCGCCGGGCCCAGATGGTATATTGCCGGCCATGCTACAAGTTTCAGGTAGAGCGGTCGTGGAATGGCTTAAAATAATATTCGATGGGTGCATAAGACGGAATCATGTACCGCACTCTTGGAGAACTGCTTGTGTAGCTTTCCTACCAAAGGCAGCGAAGATCGGTCACGTGTAACCCAAAGGCTATAGACCTATTAGCTTAACATCATTTCTGCTCAAAACCTTTGAGAGGCTGATAGATGTGTACATAAAGTCCAACGTGGATGAAAAGCTGCTCTCCACAACACAACATGCGTACACCAAAGGCAAGTCGGTAGACACCGCATTGCATAGTGTAAGGTAACCCTTACGGCAAGTTTTGCGTGACCATAAAGTCAAGCAATGCTTATTAAACATAACCATAATTCACAATAAGGGTTACCTGTCAAAACAACACATTCACGATAAGGGGTATCTTTCAAATGAATAGAGGCGAATTAATTCTGCGAATTTAACTTGTACAGACGTAAAATTCAGTAGCTCGTAATTTCAACATCATTTTTAGATATATATATATATCTCACTATATCAGAGCCTTTTAATTTCGGTTTAATAAAAAAGGACTATACAGTGTAATTATAAAGTGTAGCACTTTGTTTTTATTGAAAACGGAATTCTTTCGTGAGTATAAAACAGTATCGTGAGTTCTTGTACAAGCGGCTATCGTGCCTCATATGAAAGGAAGCGTTTCAACAAATTCATGGCGACCATCTCGGCCAAGTCGAAAATGGTTGAACCACATGGCGACCGTGACTTCGCTTGCGGAAAAATGGCTCCGGGGAAGTGGAAAAATCCCCCGCAACATAAACTCAAAAGACATTAATCTAAAAATATGTGCGTGGTGGTAGTGCAAAAATAGCGCGTGGTGATTGTGCGAAGACAGAAAATTTCCAAAATTACACGAGGTAATACCTAAATTCAACATATATTTCACTATAAATTATAAAATTTCAAAATAAAAAATCTAAATACAAAATTATAAAATTTGAAAAACAAACCACAAAAAAAATAAAATTTACATAAAATCTCAAAAACACAAAAAAATATATAAAATTTCAAAAAATACAAAATGAAAAAATATAAAATTATAAAAAGACTACAAAAAAAAAATTTTTTACAAATTACAAAAAACTACAAAAAATTAATTACAAAATTTCAAAAAGACTAAAAACAATTTTTAATAAAATTTCAAAAATACGAGAATCATAAAATTTCAAAAACTACAAAAAAAAATATAAAATTTCAAAAACTACAAAAAAGTATAAAATTTCAAAATCTACAAAAAAAAATCATAAAATGTTCAAAACCTACAAAAAAAAAGTTATAAACTACGAAAACTAATACAATTTCAAAAAATTTTAAATGGTATATAAGAACCAAATTTAAACAAAGAAAATTGGACTTTTGCATAAAATTTCTTTTGAAACAAAATCCAAAATATACATGCATTTTATATACTATAAAGAAAGCAAAGTTATTGGCAAATTGTGGCTTTACATATATACATACATATGTACGAAAAATTATTATTTTTTGAACTGGCTGTACTATGCCATAACGGTGATGATAAGCACAACCACCAGTGACGCGCTTACCAAGCACCGTTAAGTGCGGTAAATTATCCACGCCATTTACTCCACCAACGCCATCAACTCAACCAGAAAAGCATACATAACAAAAGTGAGAGAGGAAGGAAAAAAAACCAGTCGGCAACAGTATCACCTTGGACGGCAACAGCTACATCGGCAAGAAGCGGAAAAATACCAACAACACATACACCAGCAAGCAGAAAACACAAATAGCGGTACAGTAGAGTAGATTAGAACATACGTATATATCTAATATTTCATTTCTGTGTATAAGTAGACACTTTGCTTCTGTATGTAATCTTCTTCAATACCAGTATACTATGCATGTAGCAAATCAATTTGACAATTTTGCCTTTGTACATATGTACTTTTTCTATAAACATTTGTATACTATGCATGTAGCAACAAAAATTGAAACTTTTTTTCTAAACATTTGTATACTGCGCATTTAACAACACATTTTTTCTTCTCACAATTTAACCAAATATTTAATATAAACATTTAAATATCGAAAACTTTTTGAATGTACATTAAAAATAATTTTAAATATACGGCCACCACATGCATATTATCACGCATATATTGCTATATTCTTTCTTTTTCGAATATTAATATGGAACTTGATTTTTTTAATTTTAAATGCGAACATTGCTTCGTAATAAATACAATCGGATAAATATTTTTTTTTTTAATTTACAAATTTCTTTTTTTTTAAACCTTTTTGAAACGCAAATTATACATCAATTTTATATGTATAATACCAGAAATATCAAATCTTTTCGCCAAAATTTTGCGATAATTATTCAAAGCTAATCAATTTTGAAAATTCTCATTGACTTTAGATATCAATATAGACAAGTTACAGTCACATAATGGTTATGGTGAAAATTTATTTTTATCGGTAAAAACTTACTTTTTCTCTTTTTCGAATTACTTCTTCGGAAATTAAAAATCTTAGATAATGCAAATATTTACATATTTTTCTCAACAAATACAGTGCCATCCAAATAGTTTAACAATTCCTTCGAAGTATCACACGAATACAGTGTATTTCAAATATTTCAACATATTTTACATTTGCGACTCTTTTCAAACTGAGCATCATATACAGTGGCTTTCAAATACTCCAACAGTTTTTTTTCTTTCAATTATTAAATGAATACAGTACGGTTTAAATATTTCAACATTCACTTACAAATTCCTTCAAAGTAAGTCACGAATACGGTGCCTTTCGAATATGCGAATCTTCTTTACGATTTACCGATTAACTCATTGATTCTGAATATTTCGAATCTTCTCTGATTTTACAAAAAAAATTTTTTTTAAATTGCATATCACAATTACTGAGTGAATGAATAGTTTCAAATTCATTTTTGTATAAACAGTACCTACAGTGTTAATCTTAACATTTTTCCGAATTTTTTTTTTTTCATAAAACAACTTTTACTGCTACGGAGATAAACATTTTCAATAAATGTAATAAAGTTTTCAGATGTCAGTTGTCAAATGTCAGATTTTGATTCCAATTTCAAAAATTTACGCTATAATGTCACTAAAGTTACTAAACGAGTTTTAAATAACCGATCTATCTCAGCGAAAAAGTCAATAGAATATGAAGATGCTTTAATTAAAAGCTATAACGAAATTATAAAACAAGTAAATTCATATTTTGAAAATCGAGATAAGCCTAGTTCAATAATCGAAAGTTTGTCAAATGCAGAAAACAACTCGCTAAATGTTTTTCTAAAATTAACTGCAATATAAAAATACCCAAAGATCTTTCTGAATTAATACAATAAAGCGAATCAAGTTCTGATTTTGACACTGAGGAAGAAATCTCTGACGCACTGACAACTTCAGCATACAAAGCTAGTATTATTAAAAAAAGTACCGTATCTTTTCTTGAGGATTTTCCTGATTTTCCAATTCACTTCACAATAATAATTTAGATACAATTAGCGAAGAACAACCGACAATTGCGACTCCAGAGCAAAAGAAAACTTTTATTACTATGTGTGCATCCATAATTAGAGAAAACTACAGCGGCGATCCGCTTTCACTTGCATCATTTATAGATAAAATAGTTTTGATAGAAGATTTCGTGGAAGAAAATTTGACAAATACTTTCATTTCGTTTATAAAATCCAAGTTAGAAGGAAAAGCGCGTGAGGCAATTCCAAATGAAGTAACAAGAATTCAACAAATAAAAGATGCGTTAAAAGGTAGAATAAAACCTGACAACTCGAAAGTTGTTGCAGGAAAAATTGCATCTTTAAAAGTTTTTAATAATAATCATACTGAATTCGCCAAGCGTGTAGAGGAACTTTCCGATGATTTAGAACGATCATTATTTATAGAAGGAATGACTCAGGAAAAAGCGCACCAGATGGCAGTCGAACAAACCGTCAACGTTTGTCGGCTTAACACTCGCTCAGACCTAGTAAAATCAATTTTAGCGTCAACTACGTTCACTGATTCTAAGGATGTAGTCGCGAAAATGATCGTAAAACAAAATAACCAAGCGAGTGAAAGGCAGGTATTAGCGTTTAGATCGCGTTATAACAGGCAAAATAGTAGTTTTCGAGGTAACTTCAGGTCAAATCAATATAATAGGAACAACTTTTCGAGGTACAACAACAATTTTAGCAGAAACAACAATAACAATTATAGGCATAATAACAACAATAATTATGGCTCGCGAAGTAATGGTAATTTTCGTAATAACAATAGCAGGCCCGTAAACAGAAACAACAGCAATAACAACAGTAACAACAACAATCGACGCTCAAATACAACAAATAACGCTAGTGTTCGCAATTTAAACACCAACGGTCCTCAGGAGCGAACACTGGGGACCAGAATATAAATTAAATAACGTTTTTCAAAATAAATCAATTTTTTGTCTAAACCTGAACTACTCAGATTTTATCGAATTGAATTACAATGTCTCTTTTAAAACATGCACTTTCTTAGTAGATAAACAGGCTGATATATCAATTATAAAACTTTCAAGTTTAAAACAAAATACTTCCATAAATAACAACAATATCATAAATATAACGGGTGTTACGACAAATACAGTTTCAACATTGGGTACCATTAAAACAGAACTTTTTTATTCAAATTTTTCAAGTCCACATACATTAAATGTAGTAGATGACAAATTCAACATACCGTCAGATGGTATTTTGGACAAAGACTTTTTGAAAAAATACAATTGCATAATAGACTATGCGAACGAGAGCATAACAATTGGCATTGGCAAAAATATTCATAAAACTTCAATTTTACATAATACAACCGATAATACATTGGTAATTCCTCCTAGATGCGAAGTTTATCGCTTATTTAAGCTGAAAAAATCTAAACATCCAGTTTTTATAGATGCACAGGAAATTTGTAGTAGTGCGTTCACCGCAAATTGTATTTTTGACACTAACAATCCGATAATAAAAGTTTTAAACGTCACCGACGAGGTAAAATACGTAAGAAATTGTAACATAGTTACGGATGAAATCACCAACTATAACGTGTATAAAATCAATGATATTTCAAAAGATTCGAAAAGGTCAGAGGAATTAAAATCAATTTTAGAAAAACAAATGCCAAATTATGCCAAACCAAAACTTCTCGATTTATGTCTAAAATATGATGATATTTTTGCACTAAAGACCGATCGTATGACGCTTAACAACTTTTATGAACAAAAACTACGATTGACAGATAAAAATCCTGTTTACATAAAAAATTACCGCTTAACATATTGTCAGAGAGAGGAAATTAATAGACAAGTTGATAACTTATTACAAAATGATCTTATAGAACACAGTTATTCCAATTATAATAGCCCATTGATACTTGTGCCAAAGAAAAATCCAAATGGACAGAAATCCTACAGGATGTGTGTCGACTTTAGAGCCGTAAACAAAAAATTGATAGCAGACAAATTCCGACTTGCACGAATAGACGATATTCTTGATAATCTAGGCAGAGCCAAATATTTTTCTACATTGGATTTGTATTCAGGTTTCCACCAAATCCCATTAAATAAATATTCTAGAGACATCACTTCATTTAGCACTGATCGTGGTGCTTTTCGATGGAAAGTTTTACCATTTCGTTTAAACGTAGCTCCGAATTCATTCTCAAGAATGATGTCAATTGCCTTTTCAGGAATTTCTCCAAACCAAGCCTTTTTATATGTCGATGATCTTATAGTCATTGGGTGTAGCGAAGCTCACCATCTTAAAAATTTAGAACAAGTCTTTCAAACATGCAAAAAATTTAATTTGCGTCTAAATCCCGAAAAATGCAACTTCATGCGTTCAGAAGTCACTTTCCTAGGAAACATTGTTCGTCAAAAGGTCTACTTCCAGACGATTCCAAAATAATTGCAATAAAGAAATATCAGAAACCTTGTGATAAAGATGCAATAAGACGATTCGTGGCATTCGCCAATTACTACCGAAGGTTTATACCAAATTTTGCTTCAATAACAGCACATTTAAATAAACTTAGCAGGAAAAGAGTAGAATTTAAATGGGATGAGTCATGTGATACAGCATTTGAAAAACTTCGAAAATCTTTAATTTCTCCTCAAATTCTCCAATACCCAGACTTCAAAAAGGAATTTATAATTACTGTCGACGCTTCAATAATTGGTTGTGGTGCCATTTTAAGTCAAAATAACGATGGCATTGACTTACCAATTTGTTTCGCGTCCAAATCATTTAATAATTCAGAAGAAAAGAAATCAATAATTGAGTTAGAGCTTTTAGCTATATTTTTTGCAATAAATCAGTTCAGACCATACGTATATGGCACACACTTTACCGTCAAGTCCGATCATCGTCCATTAGTTTATTTGTTTAATATGAAAGACCCCTCTTCAAACTTTCACGTATCAGACTTGAACTGGCAGAATACAACTTCACTATTGAATACATAAAAGGTAAAACGAACGTAGGAGCAGATGCACTCTCTCACATCACAATAGAAGAAATTAAAAATTCAGGCAAATCAATTTTAGCGGTACAGACAAGATCACAGACAAAACAAGAACAATTAACGCAACAACAAATAGTCAAAGAAGAAAAAGTAAAACGAAACACAAAATTACAAGTTTATGATAATTTTTCAAAAAAATTTTCAAAGAAAATACCCAGAGTAAAATCCCAAATAAGTTATAATAAAAGTGGTAAAATTACGAATTTTGAGATAAATGCGCATTTAAAACACAAAAAAATTGAGTTAATTAAGGTTGCGTGTGCTAACAAAATAATACATTTAGATGAATTACTTTTGAAGCTCCAAAAAGAAGCTGGCAAACGCAATATTAATATAATCGAATTGCAAAAAAATTATAATCTTTTTAAATATTTTTCGATATCAGATCTGAAAACCACTGGGAATAAAATTTTAAAACGTTTAGAAATCATCCTAACTGAACCCGTAGAAACTGTGACAGACGAAGACAAAAAACCACAATTAATAACAATTTACCATACCGACCCAATTTTAGGAGGACATTTCGGTAGCAAAAAAGTTTATGCAAAACTCAGAACCAAATATTATTGGAAAGGCATGACGCGCGATATAGCGAAATTTGTTAAAAACTACGAAAAATGTCTTTTGAATAAGGTTAAGCCAAAAACAAAAGAAAATTTAGTCCTAACCGAAACACCTTGTAAGCCATTCGACATTGTTGTTATTGACACTATAGGACCTCTACCTCAATCCGATAATGGTAACAAGTTCCCTGTAACCATTATATGCGATCTTAGCAAATACTTAGTAACGGTTGCAATACCTGATAAAAGCGCCAAAACGGTTGCATCAGCTATTTTTGAAAATTTCATACAATTAAAACTGATTTAGGTACCGAATACAAAAATGAAATTTTTTCAGAGTTAACAAAATTATTAAAAATAGAACATAAATTTTCCACAGTGTATCATCATGAAACTCTTGGCACAGTAGAACCAAACCACAGAGTTTTCAATGAATATTTAAGATCTTTTCTAAATCCCAATTTTTCCGACTGGGATGTTTACTTGAAATATTTCACTTTTCCTCATAACACAACAACAAACACAGTATTCGATAATAGATTCTCACCATATGAATTAGTCTTTGGCAAAGCAGCTAATTTACCAAAGGAACTGCAAACCGATAAAATAGACCCGATTTATAACATAGAAAACTATTCGAAAGAAGTTAAATTTCGCTTTGAAAAACTCACGAATTAGCAAAAAAAAAAGCCGTTACAGAGCACAAATTAAAAAATCAAACCGGATACAATAAAAGTTCACAACCAATATCTGTCAAGGTATTGCTTGAAAAAGAACCCCGCGACAAGCATAGTAATATCTATATTGGTCCTTATACCGTAATAGGTATTGACGGTGTAAACGTCACGTTAATTGATGACGAAACGAAAAAGGAAAAAATGTTACATAAAAATAGGATAAGAAAAATTCATTAAATTAAATTTCTAAATTAAAGATTATTTAAAGTTAATCTCTATTGTTAAATTAGAAATAATTTTTTTTTCTTACAAATTTGGAAAAAAGATAATGAAATCAAATAAATTTAAACGATCATTAAAAATTAAGAACTGAATTCATACAGTAGAATTAAAACACAAAAAAAATGTTTCTAGTTATAAAAATTAAATTTAAGTCATACTTTAGAACTAGACTTTAGAATTTAATTCTTAATTTAGATCTAAACATAGATGTAGATTTAAATTTGAAAAGACTGTTCAATTTTTTTAAGATAAATTACACTGCTTTTGGGACAGAAGAATTTGGCCAATTCTTCTTTTCCAAAGGGGGATGATGTAAGGTAACCCTTACGGCAAGTGTTGCGTGACCATAAAGTCAAGCAATGCTTATTAAACATAACCATAATTCACAATAAGGGTTACCTGTCAAAACAACACATTCACGATAAGGGCTATCTGTCAAATGAATAGAGGCGAATTAATTCCGCGAATTTAACTTGTACAGACGTAAAATTCAATAGCTCGTAATTTCAACATCATTTTAAGATATATATATATCTCACTATATCATAGCCTTTTAATTTCGGTTTAATAAAAAAGGACTATACAGTGTAATTATAAAGTGTAGCACTTTGTTTTTATTGAAAACGGAATTCTTTCGTGAGTATAAAACAGTATCGTGAGTTCTTGTACAAGCGGCTATCGTGCCTCATATGAAAGGAAGCGTTTCAACAAATTCATGGCGACCATCTCGGCCAAGTAGAAAATGGTTGCACCACAATAGGGTGGTAATAAGCATAGAGAAAGAGGTACAAGGTCCCAAATTGGGTCAGGCCTAAGTTAGGAGAGGTGACCCTACGGGAGAAACCTTGCACAAAATATCTAGGAATCATCCTAGACAGTAAGTTGTCATGGAAGCTCAACGTGGAGGAGTGGGTGAAGAAGGCTTCAACGGCATTTTATGCATGTAAAAGAATGCTGGGGTGTACGTGGGGCTTATCGCCCTCTCTTTCTCATTGGGTTTAAAAAAAAAAATAATCATTGGGTTTTAACGGCGATTATAAGCCCTATTCTATACTATGGAGTCCTTGTTTGGTGGAAAGCCACACAAAAAACAACCTACCTCAAAAAATTAGAGGGGGTATGCAGATTATCAATGCTTAGCATTATGGAATCCCTGAAAACAACCCCGACGGCTGCACTGTATGCCATTCTGCACAATCCAACTGTAGACCCGGTAGCAAAGAACATAGCGTTAACAACTGCAAACAGGCTCGGTGCCTCGGGGCAGCTTGAGCGCCGACCATATGGCCATAGTAGTATAGGGTCATCAATCAAGACGAACAGGCTATCTGTTTCCCTATCTGCGCTTCGAGGGAGATCTTAATCTCACAATACAGGTGGAAGGTTGGCGCAAGGGTGCGCAAATGGCGGACGTGGCGATACATGTGTAAACAGATGGTTCAAACGTAGTGGAAGGAGTAGGGTCTGCGGTATACTGTGCTGATCAGGAAATAAACAGATCTTACAGGCTGCCGGATTACTGTAGCGTTTTCCAAGCGGAAGTAGTAGCCGTAACCAAAGCAGTAGAAACCCTGTAAGATAATGGCTTAAGCTTCAGCCGTGTTAACTTTTATATCGACAGTCAAGCAGCAATTAAGGCAATAATCTCGCATAGCACAGCATCTAAATCCGTAAACGTCCCAATTAGACTGGGCGAGATTAAGCGAGAGCGAGATGTGCACATGATCGACCAAGCCGGAAAATCTTGGGTTCAATCGCGGGTCTGTAAAGTGTCTAAGATTATGTGTAGGTCTTACAACCTTATACTAACAAAGTTGCTTCTATCATTAAAAAGAGAGGACTGTAGACTCATGACGGGTATTCTGACTGGACACTGCCTTCTGGCGTCACATGCTTTTAATTTAGGCTTGGTCAGTGATAGCAGATGTAGGAAGTGCGGGCTGGAGGAGGAAACGATCGAGCACGTTCAGTGCTCGTGCTCTGCGCTTGCCAGGCTAAGAATCCAGCTTTTAGGGGTGATACAGCTGTCAGGTATAATCGAAACAGCTGTCGCCTTGTCCGTCCTGATGTCACGTTGTTTAAATTTTTCCCAAATTATTAAAAAAATTATATTTGTTTAATGGTATGTTCAATTTGTGCTTATTATTAAGAATTCATGAGCTTAACACCGGCTTATAATAATTAAATATTCAATTATTATGTTTTTCTAAGAGAAACTGAAGACGACGTCACGACGAAGGTGCTGGAGGGGGAAAACAGCCCAATGGGGCTGCGAGGTCTACATATGAACCTCCAACACAGTAAAGTGGTGTCGAGCGAACTCCTCCTAACCCTTGAGGAGGGTTCGTTTGACGTGGCGCTGATCCAGGAGCCGTGGCTTTCAACGGGAGGAAAGGGTTCTGGACTTAGCGCGCGCGGGTTTGGCGTTTACTACGCGCAAACGGAAGGACGGGTGCAATCTGTAGTAATGGCAAGGAAACAGCTGCATTCATATGCTGCCTAATTACACCACTGAGGACCTCGTAGTGGTAGCTGTTGAGCAAACGAATAAGCAGGCTTTTATCCTGGCATCCTGCTACATGGCCCATGCTGCGGAGGTTCCACAGATGGAGTGCAAGAGGCTAGTACAGGACGAAGGGCGCAATGGGCGATTGGTCATTGGCGCGGATTCAAATGCGCACCACAATGCGTGGGGAGGAGCAGATACGAATGAGAGAGGCGAATCTCTATTTTGTTACATCCGGCAAACCAATTTGCAGATAGCCAGTAGGGGAAATGTCCCTATATACATTCCTATTGTGAAACAAGCAGTGAGTCGCAATTGCTTTAAAAAAATTAAACAGTTCTTTCCTCTCGCTGATAACAACAATTTAAATGCAACAGGCCGATTTGCCAAGGTTCACCCTCTTAGACGCTCTCAACAAAAGGTTTATGCAATTCGGAGTCTTTAGCCATATTCTCTCTATAGACGAACAGATGATCCCGTACTTTGGCCGTCACTCATGCAAAATTTTCATCAAAGGGAAACCGATTTATTTTGGATTCAACTCATGGTGCTTATGTTCTGAAAGTGGATACTTATTTCCTAGTTCATTGTACGGTGTTGCAGCAACCCCTCACAATCAGAATATCGGCCTATGCGCACAAATTGTCTTAGACTTGCTTTCAAATGTATCTGACCCTGAGTGCTACATTATTTACTTTGTTAATTTTTTTCTCTTGTTGTTGTTGTTGTTGTAGCAATGCTCGCCCCACCTAATAGTCGCGATCAACCACAAATTGTCATCAATATCCTCTAACGGGAGTCCAAGGAAACTTGCCGTTTCAACAGGGGTGGACCATAATGAAAGGGGTGTTAGAGGCGTTGGTTCCATATTACAATTGAAGAAATGGTTGGTGTCATGTGGGGACACATTGCAGGCGGAGCATACATTTTGTATGTCGGGGTTGATTCTGGATAGGTAAGAGTTTAACCTGTTACAGTATCCAGAACGAAGTCGAGCAAGAGTGACACGCGTTTCCCTGGGGAGTATGCGTTCCTCTTCCGGAGTTTTGGATAATTTTCGTTAAGTACTAGATTCACCGGGCAATTCCCGGCATAAAGGTCCGACGCCTGTTTATGGAGTTCACCAAGGACCTGCTTGTGTTTTTCCACTTCATACGGCTGGGTTCTCAGGTGCCGTATTTCCTCAAAATGCTTACGGAGATGACTCCTTAAGCCCCTAGGCGGTGCTGGTTCATCAATCAGATGTCTGTTGGGATGCCCAGGTTTCTGGGTATTCAACAGGAACTGTTTGGTCAGCATGTAATTTCTCTCCCTGATGGGGAGTATTCTCGCCTCATTATGCAGATGGTGTTCTGGGGACATAAGAAGACAGCCCGTGGCGATTCTGAGAGCAGTATTTTGGCAGGCCTGTAGTTTCTTCCAGTGGGTGATTTTTAGGCTTGGCGACCATATGGGTGACGCGTAGCACGTAATCGGCTGGCTAATTGCTTTGTATGTAGTCATGAGCGTTTCTTTATCTTTTCCCCAAGTACTGCCAGCGAGGGATTTGAGGATTTTGTTACGGCTCTGCATTCTCGGAACAATTGCGGCTGCGTGCTCACCAAAATGTAGATCCTGATCAAACGTCACACCCAAGATTTTGGGGTGTAGGACAGTCGGTAGCGTAGTGCCATCGACGTGGATGCTCAAAATGGTCGACATTTGGGACGTCCATGTTGTAAATAAGGTCACGGAAGATTTAGTCGGTGATAATGCCAGGTTTCGCGAGGCGAAAAAACTGGAGAGATCAGGGAGGTAGCCGTTTATTTTATTGCATAGCGCATCGATCTTTGGGCCTGGGCCTGTGGCCATTATTGTGCAGTCATCGGCGTAGAAAACAATAGCGAGCCCTTCCGGTGGTGAAGGTAGCTTAGATATGTAGAAATTAAACAAAAGTGGGGATGGGACACCACCCTGTGGCACCCCTTGTTTAATGCTCCTTGGTTTTGATGTTTCGTTTCTAAATTGCACCGATGCCTGCCGACCACCCAGATAATTTGCGGTCCACCTTTTAAGACATGGGGGAAGGGTCGACCCTTCCAGGTCTTGCAGTAACGAGCCTTGGTTGACCGTATCAAAAGCTTTTGATAGGTCTAGCGCTACGAGTACTGTTCTAGGGGGTATTGATTTAAACCGCAATTTATCTGGGTGCTAATGGCATTTAGCGCGGTGGTAGTGCTATGGAGTTTTCTGAAGCCATGCTGATGAGGGTCTAGCTGCAATTTTGCTTGGAAATAAGGGAGCAAAATGGCTTCAAGCGTCTTTTCCACTGGCGATAGGAGAGATATCGGACGATACGACTCACCTATGTTAGCTGGTTACTCAGGCTTTAGTAGCGGGACCACCTTGACCATTTTCCATTTTTCAGGTATGACAAAGGTGGAAAGAGACAGGTTGAAGACATGCGCTAAATATTTGAAACCCTCTTTCTCTAGGCTTTTAAGCATCGGCATGGCTATGCCGTCTGGGCCCACTGCTTTGGATGGTTTAGCACGACCGATGGCGTCCTCAACCTCTTTGGCGGTGATGGTGATTGGTGACGCGCTGAATTTGTGTTTATGTGCGCGTCTACTGGCTCTCCGTCTATCTTTGTCGACCGTATGATGCATTATATATTGTCGGCAGAAAGCGCTCGCGCATTTTTTCGCGTCCCACAGCACTTTGTCGCCAAAGGCGATGGAAACTTTTCTTTGAGCTTAGTCGGATTCGATAGGCACTTTCCGGTGGACCAAAGTTTACCCACACCGGTAGAGAGGTTACAACCTCTTAGGTGCTCCTCCCATTTCGCCCGCTTGTGTTCATCCACAAGCAATCTGATGCGTTGGTTTATATCCCTTATTTGGGGTCGCCTGGATCAAGCTGTCTTATAAGGTCACGTTCTCTCGCTAAGTTTGCAGCCTCCGCCGGGAAGTGGGGCCGGATTTCGGGAATTCTCCCGGCGGGAATGAAATGTGCCGAGGCGGATTTAATGACTTTACGGAAGGCACGCTCCCCTTGGCGGGCATCAGTCGGGATAGGGAGGGCAGCAAAGCGGCTGTCTGTAAAGGATTTATATTCTTCCCACTTTCCTTTTTTGAAGTTTATGAAAGTGCGTTTTTCAGTGACGATGAAGTCGGCGGTACGCTCAAGCGAAATAAGTATGGGCAGGTGGTCGGATGCCAATGTTACCATCGGCTGCCAGTTGACGCAGTTTACGAGTTCTGCGCTCACGATTGAGATATCTGGCGAGCTGTGACAGCTTCCTACCGTACGTGTGGGGGCGTCTCCGTTTATTGTGCAGAACGTCGTTTCTTTTATTTGATCCGCCAACATCTCACCCCTACTGTCCGCCCGCAAGTTTGAATGCCATAGATCATGATGGGCATTGAAATCGCCTAAGATAATGCGATTGTTGCCAGTGAGTAAGGTCCTGATATTAGGGCGGTATCCACTGGGGCAACAGGTGGCAGGAGGGATGTAGATGTTGATGATTTCTAGGTTTGCATCGCCTGACCGGACAGATAGGCCTTGACGTTCTAAGACATTGTCCCTGCGGTCGATGCCAGGATCAAATATATAATATTGCACAGAGTGGTGTATGATAAACGCGAGACCGCCTCCATATCCGCTCTCGCGGTCTTTCCTGTGGACATTATACCCAGAGCAGGTCTGCAATGCAGATCTTGCTGTGAGTTTAGTCTCTTGAATCGCAGCAATGCGGATGTTGTGCCGCTTCATGAAATCGACTATCTCCGTCTCCCCGGGAGACGGGGGCAGGGGCTGATGCTCAGCATTGCTACCAACTCTACTACGAAGGTAGTAGTTATGAGTGGTATCAGCTGTTTGAGTTGTTGGCGCCGTGGGGCGCGAGCAGCAGCGGGTACTTGTTGTGGCTTGCTGAGCAGCGGGGCTGCTGGGAGGTAGTGGGGGGCGCTTAGGCGTAGACTACGGGACGTCCTTGGGCGTGAACAGCAAGGAGCCACAAAAGATTTATAAAAGTTACGTGGACGTCGGGTTTTGGGATCAAGCCCAGAACAACCTGTCCGATGCAACCATCCCTTGCACGAGACACACTGAACAGAGTATGACCGTCCTAAAAAGATTCTTTTCCGGCAGATGCAGCAAAACCATTTCTCAGGACCGGGGTCAGGAGACGGACCCGGATTGGATTCGATGCCTTCCCGGAGTAAGAGAATATGGAGCAGTCCTGCTGCAAGGAGCTTCTGGGAGGATGACAATTTGTGGGAGGGACGAAACAAATTAGATTGGGTCACACTGAAATGACAGTCCTTGGTCGGGAAAAATCCCGAGTCGCTCCGGTACATAGAACCGACTGCCTTGGGAAGCGATTTTTTTTTTTTTTTTTCTCTTCATTCCACCTTATGTGCCGATTTTTTGCAACTGGTACTAGTCGCGAAAATAGAATAGGCAAATCTCCGTTGAGGAATTAAAAAAAAGAAATACGCGAAAGCTCCACTGTATGATATCAAAAATCGAAAGGACGAAACCACTTTCACAAATTGAATCTTACTGGTATGCCGACTGATCTCGAAAAATTGCCGACTCTTTTTCATAGGTATAATAATGGATTAAAATTGAATTCACGTGAGTGCGTATTCGAGGGTACTTAAGAATTTTAGCGTATTTGGAAAACTAAAAGGCTTCTTACACGATATGTATATGTCACTTTTTACGTATGAAAAGCAACATACCGTGTGAACGCAAAAAAATTTTCTCTTGTCCAAGTCAGGAAACTGCACATACGAAATAGCAACATCTCTATTAAAAAAAAAAACACAAGGAAAGCTAGACGTCGAAAAGCTTCAATCACAACAGACTGCGATTGATTTCGCAACTCGACTCTCACACCTGCTCTCTGAGAGCACAACTCATCCTGAAGGAATACAGGAGCAGTGGGAGCATATCTCCGCAGCATTTCGTACTGCCGCCGAGGAAAAAAATTGGTTACCGGCGGCCACGAAAAAACAACTGGTACGATGAAGAATGCCGCGTTGCAACAAGAGGAGTGTGTGAACGCTATCGTGCGTTGAAAAGGGAAGCGAGACGCCATTTCAGGAAGAAAAAAGCAGAAGCAGAAAGACGTGAGCGCGAGGAGCTTGAGTTGCTAGCCACCAGGAATAACGCCCGAAAATTTAGCAAAAAATACGGAGACAGACGGAAGGTTTTAAGACCGGGGCAAAATCCTGTTGGAACGAAAACTGCGACCTTGTAACTGATGTCCAGAGAGTGCTTAGATTATGGAGGGAACACTTCTCTGCTCTCCCAAATGGAGGCAGCAATTTACCACGCAGAGATGAAGAACCCGATTCCACAATCGATGATGAGGGAATATATGTCCCCCCGGCCGATTATGACGAAGTTAAAATAGCAATAACCAGATTGAAAAACAACAAGGCCGTGGGCGCGGGTGGATTGCCTGCGGAGCTATTCAAGTACGGCGGCGAGGAGTTGGTAAGGCGCATGCAGCAGCTTCTTAGCAAAATATGGGCGGACGAGTGCATGCCCGACGGTTGGAATATAAGTGTTCTTTGCCCAGTCCACAAGAAGGGGGATACTGCAAAGTGCATCAACTATCGTGGAATCAGCCTTCTTAATATCGCATATAAGGTCCTTTCGGGTGTATTGTGCGAAAGATTGAAGCCCACCGTGAACCGGCTGATTGGACCTTATCAGTGCGGCTTCAGACCTGGTAAATCTACCATCGACTAGATTTTCACAATGCCGTAAGTCTTGAAAAAACCCCGTGAAAAGAAAATCGACACACATCACCTCTTCGTCGACTTTAAAGCCACCTTCGACAGCACGAAAAGGAGCTGTCTATATGCCGCTAGGTCTGAATTTGGTTTCCCCGCAAAACTTATACGGCTGTGTAAAATGACGCTGAGCAACACATTCAGCTCAGTCAGAATTGGGAACGACCTCTCCCAGCCGTTAGAAACTAAACGAGGTTTCAGACAGGGTGACCCCCTATCGTGCGATTGCTTTAATTTGATGCTGGAGAAAATTATACTAGCTGCAGAACTTAACCGCACTGGAACAATATACTATAAAAGCGTGCAATTACTGGCATATGCTGATGACATTGATATCATCGGCCTAAACAGCCGCACTGTTATTTCTGCTTACTCCAAACTGGAAAAAGAAGCGGTAAAGATGGTGTGCTATACGGCTTCTGCTAGCTGTACTATAAATCTTACCCCCGATCGCCTTGGTGCTGTTCTGGGAAATTGGAACCGTGGAGGGCGCCGCCTCCATATTGTTGCCATGGTGTGCATTGATTAAGATCACATTACCGCGGCGGCCGTCTACGGTATACTTTAAACAACATACAAATTAATACACCGTAATTATTTTTCGGTAATTTAACTTTAATTTTTATTAAAAGTTTTCTGCGTTTTAAAAATGCGTCTGCACACGATCGTATCCAAAATTATATTCATGGCGGTGAAACATGAAAAATGCCGATGTCACTCTTGCATGTCGTTTTTCATGTTTCACCCCACATATATCTTATTCTCTCTTACATACTATATTACAATGGATTATGCCATAATGTGTTGTGTTGTATTCATTTTATTTGTAACATTCACAATTAAATATCATTGTGAGCAACAATGTTGAGATGTTGCCAGATAATTATTAAAAAGTTAATTTGGGGGATTTTATCCTCACATCACCCTTTTTGGGGAAAAGAAGAATTGACAAAGTGATCAATTTTGTCACATTCTTCTTTGGCCATAACTTATAAAAATTGTTGCGAGCAAACGAATATATATTTATATTAGGGTGTACCTTCCCTTTTTTAATTCGTTGGTTCGGAACCATTTTTATTAATAATTGAAAAAAAGATTTTATACATCGCATAATTAAATTTTAGTTACATTTTTGTAGTTCATTGTAACTTAAATGAAAGGTATCAATTTTGGTTTATGACAAAATATGTTGAATGTTTCTGTTTTTTGTAAATATTTGTGTTTTACATATTCAGTTTAAAGTTTTATGTTTTGTATTACATATTAAATTTTTAATTTATGTGTTACATACAATTTTATAAGAAAGTTTTTTTTTTTGAATGTACAAAATTCGTATTTTCTCTTTTTGCTTTTTGGTTTAACAGTTTTTAGGGCTTCATGGCTGCTAAAGTGCTCGGAAATAAATTTTGGATTTGCTTTTTAATCAAATTTAAGGTTTAGTGAGAGTATTAAAGTAATGTTAATTTACTTTACTAAGGCGGTTTTTATGTACCACTTTTTCTTTGTTTTTGACTTCATCGAAAATAGTTACGTTGGGTTCGTTAATTTTGGTTATGATGAACGGACCTTGATAAATATTTTCGTGTTTATGATGTGGTTCTTTTTGTAAAAGCACTCTATCTCCGATTTTTACAATTAAAGGTCGTGCCGTTTTATCGTACAAATTTTTACTTTGTAATTTATTTTTGTTAATTAGGTTTTGTGCCATTTTGTGTGTTTTCTGCATCCTAAACTTAACTTCTTTGGCATAGTTTTCGACGTTATAGATCGGGTAAATTTTTTCTTTTGTTAATTCAGTAGGCAAAGTTGCCTTTTTTCCAAAAACTAACTCGTAAGGCGAAAATTGATTGTCGAAAACTGTGCTACTCGTAGTGTTGTGTAGGAAGGTAAAATATTTTAAATAAACATCCTAATCAGAAAAATTGTCTTTTAGATATGCACGTAAGTATTCATTAAACACTCTATGATTACGTTCAATCATGCCAACAGTTTCATGATGGTATGCAGTTGAAAAATTATGTTGGATGTTTAAAAGTTTAGTTAATTCTTCAAATAATTCGTTTTTAAATTCAGTACCTAAATCTGATTTTATGGCATTCATTGTGCCGTATGTTAAAATGAATCCTTCAAAAATAGCTGAAGCGATTGTTTTTGCCGATTTGTCTGGTACAGCGACTGTTATCAGATATTTAGTCATGTCGCAAATCATGGTAAGTGCGAACTTGTTACCATATTTGGACTCAGGTAGGGGTCCTATTGTGTCAATTACTAGTATATCAAATGGTTTACAAGGAGTTGGTGTTAAAACAAGTTTTTCTTTTGTTTTAGGTTTAACCTTGTTTAAGAGACAATCCTTACAATTTTTGATATATTTCGATATATCGCGAGTCATGTTCTTCCAATAAAATTTTGTTCGCAATTTTGCGTATAGTCTTTTCATTCCGCAATGTCCACCGGAAATGGGATCATTATGGTAAATGTTCATAAGTTTTAATTTTGTATCTTCGTCTGTCAGTATAATCTCTAATGATTTTAAAATTTTATTTCCAATATTTTTGAAATTCGTAATAGTATAATTTTCGAACATAATATCGTTTTTAGGCCATTCAATCTTCTTAATTTTGCGTTTGCCGGCTTCTGATTCAAGCCTCGAAAGTAATTTCTCTAAAGTCATTATTTCGTTAACAAGCTCAAAACTAAGTAACTCGAGTTTCTTATGTTTAATATGCGCAAAAATTCTTAAATTTGTTGTTTTATTATTTTTATCGCACGTAATTGCATATCTTATTCGTGGGACTTTTTTCGAAAAATTTAATGAAAATTTGTCGTAGACATATAAAGTAAGTTGTTTTTCGTCGGTTTTGTCTGTTTTTCTGTTTAAATGTTTGTCGTTTGCCTTTTTTGTCATGGCTCTTGTCTGTACTGCCAAAATTTGTTTATTAGCTTCTTTAATCTCATCGATTGTTATACGCGATAGTGCATCAGCACAAACGTTTGATTTACCTTTTATATATACAATAGTAAAGTTATATTCAGATAGTTCCAGTCTTATTCTTGAAAGTTTTGAAGATGGGTCTTTCATTTTGAATAAGTATATTAGAGGTCTATGGTCTGATTTTACAATGAAATGGGTACCATACACATATGGTCGAAATTGCTTGATTGCAAAGTAAATAGCTAAAAGCTCTAATTCTATAATAGGTTTTTTCTGTTCGGCTTTATTAAATGCTTTAGAAGCGAAACAAATTGGTAAATCACTACCTTGCTGTTCTTGACTCAGAATAGCGCCACATCCAGTTGTGGAAGCATCAACTGTAATAATGAATTGTTTAGTAAAATCTGGATATTGAAGTAATTTTGGTGAAAATAACGCTGCTTTCAAAGATAAAAATGCTTTTTCGCACTCAACATCCCATACAAATTCAACTCTTTTTCTGCTTAATCGATTTAAAGGCGCTGCCAGAGACGCAAAATTAGGTATGAACCCTCTGTAATAGTTTGCAAACGCGACGAATCGTCGTACCGCGACTTTGTCAGTCGGTTTTGTATATTTTTTAATTGCGTTTATCTTAGAGTCATCTGGCAACAAACCTTTGGCTGAACATTTATGACCTAAAAATGTAACTTCTGGTCGTAAAAAGTTGCATTTATTTGGGTTAAGTTTGAGGTTAAAAGATCTACAAGTATCGAAGACTTTTGAAAGATTTTTAATGTGGTGTGCTTCGCCACACCCTATGACGATAATATCGTCGACGTACAAAAATGCGACATTGGGTGGTATACCCGAAAAAGCTATGGTCATCATTCGTGAGAATGAGTTAGGTGCTATATTTAAACCGAATGGAAGCACTTTCCATCTAAATTCGCCACGATCAGTGCTGAATGACGTAATGTCACGAGAGTCAGGATGCAAGGGGATTTGATGAAATCCTGAAAAAAGATCTAATGTGGAAAAATATTTTGCTCTACCGAGATTGTCTAAAATATCGTCAACTCTAGCTAGTGGAAATTTATCAGCAATGAGTTTTTTGTTTACTGCGCGAAAATCTACGCACATACGATATGCTTTTTGACCATTTGTATCTTTCTTTGGGACTACAATCAAAGGACTATTGTAATTCGAATAACTAGGTTCAATCAAATCGTTGTCTAGTAATTTATTTACTTGGCGATTTATTTCTTCGCGTTGAGAGTATGGCAATCTATAGTTTTTAACATATACCGGATCGTTGTCTGTCAATCTTAGTTTTTGCTCGTAAAAGTTATTTAAAGTCATTTTGTCCGTGTCAAGAGCGAAAATGTCGGCATAATCTATGCAAAGGTCAATTAATTTACTATGAGCATGTTGAGGTATTTGATTTTTTAAAATCGAAGTTAGTTTTTTCGTACGTTTGTCTTCTTTTTCTGTCTTGTTAATTGTATAATATTGTAGTTTGAAAGTTTTTCTGTCTGAATACTTTTTCTTTTGACATACTTTATATCATCCGTGGTATTTATAACTTTAATAATTGGGTTACTGGAATTAACAATGCACCTAGCTGTGAAAACACCTTTTTCGATTTCCTGCGAGTCCACGAAAAGTGGCTCGGGTGAATTTCCTAAATCAAAAAGTCTGAATATTTCGCATCTTGGTGGAATGATACAACTGTCGCTTTCTGTTCCGTGTAGGATTGGTATCGCGACTTTTTCATTACCTACCCAAAAGGAAATACTATTTATTTCATAATTAATAATGCATTTGTTAATTTTCAGAAAATCTTTACCCAGTATGCCATCGGATGGAATATTAAAGTCTTCATTTACTACGTGTAAAGTATGTTTAATAGAAAAGTTTGAAAAATTTAAATTTGCGGTAATTTTACCTAAAGTAGAAACTGAATTAGAAGTGACACCGGTAATGTTAATAATGTCGTTCGTATTTAAGGGAATATTTCTGTCTAGACATGATATTTTTATTAAGGAAATGTCGGCTTGAGTGTCTACTAGGAAAGAACAAAATTTTTGTGACTCGTTTAGTTGTAATTCTATAAAATCAGAGTAATTTAAATTTAAACAATAGATGGCTATTGGTGAGGGAAGTTCGCTTACTCGCTTAATTCGTCCTCCCTCAGTTTTCGCTCCTGAGGGGCACTGGCGTTTAAAGCGCGAACGTTTGCGTTTCGACCTCTACCATTGGCTGATCTCGAATTGTTGTTTCTATTGTTACTATTGTTTGGATTAGAGTTGGTATTTGGACGCGCATTATTATTGTGATTATTTTGATATCTATTTCCGTGATAATTCCTGTATCTTTGATTATTATTACTGTTATAATTACTGTTGTGTGAAAATGAACTGTTATTATTTCTATAACCAGTATAGCCGCGGTTTGGGTAAAAACCTCGATAACTACCACGTGAATTTCTAAATGTACTGTTACCACGTGATCGAAAAGCTAAAACCTGACGCTCAGTTACTTCGTTGTTTTGTTCTACAATTAATTTTGCTACTACGTCTTTCGGATCAGTAAATGCCGTTGAGGCTAAAATGGTTTTTACTAAATTGGATTTTGCATTTAGACGACACACGTTAACAGTTTGTTCGACTGCCATTTCATGAGCTTTCGTTTGAGTGATCCCTTCAATAATAAGAGACCGCTCAAGTGAATCAGCTAAATCTTCAACTTTTTTGGCAAAATCTGTATAATTGTTACCGCTAACGTGCAACGCTGCAATTCTCCCTGCTACAACTTTCGAGTTGTCTGGTTTGATCCTATTACGTAGAGCTGTTTTAATTTCGTTGACTGAAGCTACTTGTGTTGGTATTGCTTCACGAGCTTTACCCTCTAATTTTGATTTCAAGAACGCTATAAAAGTATTGGTTAAATCTGCAGTAGCGAATTGTTCGAGTAATTCAATTTTGTCTATAAAAGAATCAAGTGCTAGTGGATCACCACTGTAGTTTTCTCTAATAGAATTAGCACATGTGTTAATAAAAATTCTCTTTTCCTCTGGAGTTGCCATGATTTGATCGTTAAGATCTGGAGCTGAATTAGCAGAAGATGAGGCCACGTTTGCACTAATTGGATCGTTAAGATCTGGGTTTTCGTTAGAAGAAGGATTAACCAAGTTTGCACTATTTGGGTCGTTAGGATTTTGTTTTAAAGTAGAAGAAGTTAAAATTTCACTATTTGAATCGTTAAGATTTGAAGCTAAATTAGAAGTTGAGTTTTTAATGGAAGAATTTTCGAAGCCTGGAAAATCTGTTGATAAAGAAAATCTATTTTCGTGGTTTGTGACTTTTTCGGTCGAAGATGAAGCTAAACTTTCGTAGCTTGAGCCTGATTTGTCTGAATCGGATTCTGAATCTGAAGTTTTTTTCACTTGTCTACCACTTCTAAGGTTGTACATATGAAATTACTTAAGCACTTGCTTGAATGTTGAATTTATATTCGAAGTTAAATTGTTGAGGAAAAAGAGCGAAGAAAAAAAATTAAGGAAATATTTAACAATTTAGTAGAGGAATTAATTGAAACTGCAGTGAATTTTTATGAAAGATCTATGAAAGTAATTGATTTTAAAATGGCTCAAAATCATGTATATGAATAGGTAAAAATCTTAAAATGTACTCTCGGACGCACCGCTTTATTCAAAAAAATCTCAATTTGGTTTTTCTCGGAACCACCGCATGTAATAAAAATTGAATTGGTTTTTCACGGAACCACCGCATGTAATAAAAATTGAATTGGTTTTTCACGGAACCACCCCATGTAATAAAAAAATTTGGTTTTTAACGGAACCACCGCAATTGGAAAACGGAGACACCAAATTTAATATGAAATTTTAATTTTTAATATACATACATATATAATTTTAAAGAAAAGTACCCGTAGGCAAAAGAAATGTTTGATACATATATGTATACTTATTTTTGTCACTGCTGCTGCTGCGCTGGCAGACCTGAATCGCTGCTGGTGTTGTTGCTGCTGGTGTTGTTGTTGCTACTCGTGTGTGTCTTCGTGTGTTAAAGTTGGTGGTGGTGGAGAATTTCGTATGTTGTTGGGTGCCGTTACCTTCGCCGTTATGCGTGGCGTGGTGCGAGTGCCGTTATGAAAATTTATGAAATTGTGTGTTGAATTTTCATTATTAAATTGTATCTTAATTTTGTTGAATTTTTCTTTGTTAAATTTTGATCAGTGGAATCGTTTTTGCGGTTAATTAATTTAATGTAGAAAATTTGTATTGTCGTTTTTAAATATGATTTGTAAAATTGAATCGTAGAATTGTTTAAATTTGTATTAGAAGAACATATTTTAGGTTTGCTGTATTTTATTTTAAGAAATTATATCGTAGTTTAGTAGAATTTAGATAGAAAATTATGTAGGAAATTATATCGTACTTTAGTAGAATTTTATTTTAGAAAATTGCATATTGAGGTTTTATTGAGTTTTAATTAGGAAATTGCACGGTAGTTTATTAAAAATGTATTTAGAAAATTATGTGTTACAAATTAGTTGAATTCCATTTAGAAAAATATATCGTAGATTAGTGAAATTTTATTTTAGAAAATTTTAGGTTGAATTTTAATTAGAAAATTGTGTTGTAGTTTATTGAAAATTTATTTAGAAGAAATTTAGTTAAATTTGTTTAGAAAATTAAGCCGTAGGTTAGAATTTTAATTAGCAATTTAAGTATTGAAATTTATTAGAAAATGGAATTTTTAATTTTGCACGTTTATCGCACCACACACACAGAAGGCTGTCCACTTGAAAAAAATTTCTCACTCACCACTTACTAGACGTCCGGTTCGTTCCGATGCAAAATAAAATGAACGAGGTTCCAGCCTCACGGTCGCCATGTGCTATACGGCTTCTGCTAGCCGTACTATAAATCTTACCCCGATCGCCTTGGTGCTGTTCTGGGAAATTGGAACCGTGGAGGGCGCCGCCTCCATATTGTTTGCCATGGTGTGCATTGATTAAGATCACACTACCGCGGCGGCCGTCTACGGTATACTTTAAACAACATACAAATTAATACACCGTAATTATTTTTCGGTAATTTAACTTTAATTTTTATTAAAAGTTTTCTGCGTTTTAAAAATGCGTCTGCACACGATCGTATCCAAAATTATATTCACGGCGGTGAAACATGAAAAATGCCGATGTCACTCTTGCATGTCGTTTTTCATGTTTCACCCCACATATATCTTATTCTCTCTTACATACTATATTACAATGGGTTATGCCATAATGTGTTGTGTTGTATTCATTTTATTTGTAACATTCACAATTAAATATCATTGTGAGCAACAATGTTGAGATGTTGCCAGATAATTATTAAAAAGTTAATTTGGGGGATTTTATCCTCACAATGGGCTTGATGGTGAATGAGGACAAAACGAAGTACCTGCTGTCATCGAGCAAAGAGTCAGCGCATACGCACCTTGGCAACCACGCTACTGTTGGCA